>NC_090442.1:989100811-990474706 GCF_031143425.1 Pleurodeles waltl
TTGCGGCCGCCCGGCGGTCAGATCTTGGCGGGGGCTGAAGCCGCCTACCAAGGTCATAATGAGGGCCATAATGTCCAATGTTCCTTACCCTAATTATTTCTTGGTCGTATAAGATGGACTGGGGGACTTTGAAAAAACTGAGAAGGAGGAATGTTAATAGGCATATAAACTATGTTATGTTTTGAATATCATGAGCTGAGCGATGTCCATTAATGTTTTAAAATGAAACCCCACATAATTTTAAGTTTTACTCCATCCTGTTACAGTCGCGGCTCGTGGGGATTAAAAGGGGTGGGGCAGCATGTGGCGGGGTGGGCGGAAAAGAGCGGGAGAATAATATTTTTTTTACAAATGTAGAAAATAAAAACTTACCTGCCTCGCCTCACTGCTGCTGCACCGCCGCTCCTCTTTTCCTCAATCCCTCCAGGCACAGGCTCCCACCCTGCCCTGCGGCCAGTCCTGACATTTCTCAAAGCAGCATCAGGATTAGCTGGGAGCGCCCAGCCAGGGCGCTTCCAGGCAGATTAGTAGCCTGTGCATGCTCTCTCCAGCCCGGCGACACAGTGCTGAGCTGGAGAGAGCACACTGCACGTGTTTTTGGCCGGCCTCAAATGGCTGGCCAAACACACATGCGCGCTGAGGGGTGCACTCCGCTCATCCCCGTCAGACCCCATGGCCCGCCCCTTTAGCAACCAAACGATAATAAACATTGATTATTATCGTTTGGTTGTTAAAGGTTTGGAGCAGCTGCTGCTGGGGAGATAATCCTCCACCCTAACGGAGGAGGCGTCGCTGTCCTGTGGAATCAAAGGCTTTGGAACAGTGCCCTACTGTAATGATAGTTGTATTGAACCTTAGCTATATTATTGATATTGGTCTAACTCTAGTGTTTGAAAGTAGTGCTGTTTCAAGTAACCTCTGTTTTCAATTTAAATGCCTGCCAGCCATGCTCCACATCCTTGTGTGTCTGTTAGGTGTCATAGTGGTAAAAACATTGAATTATTTCTAGTTGGTTTATGGCAACTTTATCTACTTGTGCTTGATTAGGTAGTCAGGAGTGCATCTGCAAAACATTTAAACCCATCAGCTTGACTTATTTTAGCCTGAGGAGACACAATCATGCACCTTCAGCCGTAATATCTCTACATTAGCTTCTGATGGCCCTGAGGTTAGAATTGAAGGCTCTTTACCTGATGTTACCAGATTTTACTGTACAGTTACTTGCTTGTTTTTCAGGATACTTGTGTAGTACTTTCTAACTCCAGTGCTCCACCTCCAATCTTGACACTGTATATCTTCCACCTTGATCTACCTGAACACCCTATAAACCGTACTGTGCTACTGATTAAGGTATCTAACTTATTCTCTAATATCTTTTACTCTCTTTGCATTCTAGGTGGACGGCTAGCTGGTCACCCAGGTACCCAGAATTTTGTTTCTATATTTTGCCACACATGAACAAGTAAACCTAGAATTACATATCTTGATTTTGCCCTGTTACACTTTTATGTTTTTAAAAGTGGTTTTGAGAAAAATGTGCATGTATATTGAGAAATTAAAATGTAACATTATTTACCAACTGGTTATTACCTTCTTACCTGAACACTGAGTGGTAGTTCACAGTTTGGCATTTTGTCTGACCCATGAAAGTTTATTGGGTGAAACAACGTCAAGCTTAGTATGAAATGCAGTAGTAGGTCCAATAATAATTACAGTTTTGGTTTGTGGAAAATATTTGGTTTGGCACACATATTTGCATATATATAGGCCAAATATTTTATAACTAATGTGTCACCTTATCTGTGTTTGAAAAGAAAGGGAGAGGATCCCTGAGACTCCCACATGTTTAACCCCTTAACTGCTGATGCTTTTCCATCCCAGTCCTGAGCTCTTTTTGACTATTTGAAGGTACTTCTTGCTTATGCATCCACAAAGTGTTATTCACATAATGTATGCATGCCAAATGTGTGCCCTTTTTTACCAGCATCAGAGGACAAAAAATGTAAAATGTAGCTAAATTTGGCTTTTTCTGAAAAAAGGGGACAAGTGATCTGCAACAAATTGTCAGTGTTTCAGTGTGGTATCAACAAAAGGTTTGCTGTGCTAAACTCACCACCTTCCCAGCTTTCAGGAACATGGAGAGCTGTATAAAATAATTCTTAACACAGTTTGGCATTTTTCTAAGAAGTAGATCATTTTCCTTATTTTTTGTGCTGTGAATCTACTCCTTGTTTGTGGTGGATACCACTGGTGTAACAATACCCCCAGCAGCCCCTGTGGAGCAGATGGAGCCTGAGCTCCATGGGGCCCCCTCAGCACAGTACACTGTGCACAGGCGGCGGGTCTCTGGCCGGAAAGCTTCTGACTGGTTCAGGGGGCCCCTTTTCATGCACTTTGCAGGGGAGCCCCCATGAGTTTAGTTATGCCACTGGTGGAAACAGGTGGAAAATCTGTGGGTGATGTCAGAAATCTGTACCTTTCTGAAAAGTAGGCAACGTAATGAAATTAGCAAGCGATCATTTGAGTAGATCCCTTGACGTTTTCCAAAAGAAACTTACTGTTGAATTAAAAACAACATGAAAAATGAGTAGGAAAAAACTGCCACTTGTTACACCATTTTCATTTGTAACTTCTTGTTATGATGGCCGATTTACAAAAGCAGTAGACTGGTACGTCCATTAGGCCCTTTCCCGACATGGGAATTAAGGGTTTGCAAGTTCCCCAAGAAACTGAAGTACGCAGAGCCAACAAACTGTACTGCACCTTGTAATGGTTAATATTGTGTGTTGAGAATAGAGCAATTCATAAGGTAAAAAAATAGTGAAAAATGGGTGTGAAGGAAACCTATGTATTCCTGAAATGTACACCAGAGGTTGAATGTAGGAGCAGTGGTTGTTTGTACATCTTTAAATTTGTGGGTACTCATACTACCATGTGATTCAGAGAGCATTTTGCAATTCTTTCCTACACAATGACTTACATGTGGAAGTCACAAATGGAGAGAAATCAAATAGATAAAAACAAGTGTTCTACTTTCTTAGTTCTCTTGTCTCCCAATATAAATAGTACCCCACTTGTGTGGCTGGGCATAGCACCTGCAACATAACGCACCCTAAAATGCAACCTGGAGGCATCATATTTTACCCAGCCAAATCTATGTTTTTTTAACAATGTGGGTAACTGTGTATTTCGGCCCTAGCTCAGCTGCCACCCAAGAAAACCTACCATACTGAGGCATTTCTGAAAACTAGATACCTGGGGTTAGCCAGTGTGGTGGGGGTTATGTGGTTCTAACAAGGTATCTGTACTCAGAAGCCCTTGCAGACCTCACAGTGTGTATAAAAACACTAATTCCCTCACAAAAGTTCTGAAACCTGCAGGAAGCCATACATTTTCTACCAGTCCACATCCCAATAAGAATGGTACTTCACTGGTGGGTGGGCTTAGTGCCAGTGGAAGGAAAGGACTCAAAAGCCAATATAGGCACATCACACTTTTCCTTTGAAAACCAACCTTTTTTGCTATTTGGGTAGCTGTGGAACTTGGGCCCTAGCTCAGCTAGCACATAGGCAAATCTCCCATACCAGCACATTTATTGAAATTAGACATCCGGGGGAGTGCAGAGTAGCATCACTCTCATGCCTCTCACCAGCTTTTTTTTTACCTAGATGCCTATGCAAACCTCATACTTTGGCTAAAAGCACACATTTTCCTCACATTTGTGTGATGGAAAATTCTAGAATTTGTAGGGAGCACAAATTTCCTATCACCCAGCATTTTCCCAACTCTCCCAAAAATATGGTTTCTTACTGGAGTGGCTAGCCCTAGAAGAGCCCTAAACATAATGTGGAGACATCAACATTTCCTGTCAGAAAATGACATTGTGGGATCCATGCCAGGCACTCCACCCTGGCATCCCTTGGGTGTCTAGTTTTCAAAATGGCTGGCTTTAGTTGGTTTACCTGGGGTGGCAGAGCACTGGCCTGAATATTGCAACAGTTCCCCATGGCAGGCGGAAGGGCATTTGGATTTATTCCTACTCTGCCAGTCAACAGTTCTCCATGGCAAGTGGAAGGAAATTTGGATTTACTCCTACTCTGCCAGTCAAAAGTATGGCCAAAAGAATCAAAATTTGCTCTTGCTTGCCATGAGAATGGGGCACTGCACCCCAGATGGGCAGAAAGACTAGGTATCTGATAGAGAATTCTTGCTGCAGATTCCTTACCTTCAAATATTTCTGAAGCGTCAGACTGGATCTGGAAACTTTTCTGAACTGTCCCCTTGCACAGCAATATGGAGCGTTGTTTGACTTTGCGTGGTGACATTGGCATTCCCCATACCAGAAATGACATGTGTGGTGCCTATATAGGTGTCCCGACAGTGCACTGACCTTGGTTCCTTCTTTTCCGCACCATCACTGCAGAACTAGATCAAGCTCTCCTTAGGCATTCTATGACTGGAATTTTGTAACTTTTTAATGACAATTGTACACCAGTCTGCATTTTTTTCTCATCCTTTTTTACTATGTCCCTCAAAAATACAACTGATTTAAGCCTTGTGGTACCTATCACAAATGTCTGTGACAGACCCTCACTTGGTGTGCCTTTGGTGCCTGGAGCCGGCCCATAACCCCAAGGCCTATGCAGAGTGCAAGACTGTGCATCCAAAGGACATCCATGAGTGACCTCCTAGCCACTCGACTTGCAACTCCACTCTGCCCCATGTCCCCAACAGGAGGGAGGTCCCTAGACCACTGTCAGAGTCAATCACCAGTCATCATCACTGTAAGGAAATGTCTTTTTATATGGTCACCTCCCAAGTTTTTGGATTGATGCTGCTGGTTTTTAAACTCTGAATGTGCACTTAGGCCTGTTAACCAGAGCTCCATGCCTGTGCCCTAACCCTAAAACAGGTATGTCAAATGGGCTCATACCCAATAGGCTAAGCCAACATACATGTAACTCCCTAGTAAATGGTAGCCAGGGCAATTAAGTTAGAAGGTCACCCCAATGATTGCAGCACTGGTTGTGCCACCCGGGGTGTCACACGAGTAAAACAAGATTCCCAGCCCACCATTTGCAGGCTGGAAGAGCAGTTTAAACTGATAACCTGACTTTGCCATTTAAATTAATGGCAAATCCAGACTTCAACGTGGTTTATCTGTAAGTCACCCCTATTTCAGGCCTATTGAGTTTTAAGGCAGGATGCTACATATCGCATGTGCACAACATGTATTTTACATGTTGTGATAGTAAAAACACCAAACTATAATTTTTACTGTGGTAAGGCTTGGAGTACAGATTTACACGCTGACCCCTCACCTGTGCTAACTCTGGAAAGGTGCAACCAATGTGAATCATCTAAGGTATCAAACAGCTCATTACATTAAGCCTGGCCTGATACTCAGGTTGAAATTAATGTAAAAAGTTGCAGTGTGCAACTTTTGCTTTTATTGCTTTTAGGCCCCTGTGCCCCTATCGGTTTTGGAGGGTCTCCTGTTGCTGAGACACATTTTTGCCCTCCTGGGGAGTTGTGCTAAGAACTACCAGGAAATGGTGCAATAAGGGCCTGCTCTGGAAGGAGGTGTCATCTCCCTTCTGCAGGAAGCCACACAAGTTTTGGCCCAAAAGTCGAGCTTCAAAGGAGAAGCTGTCTTTGAAGGGCAAATGGGTAACACTTGGAAGAGGGGCTGCTACATTGTGAGAAAGACAGGCTGCCACTAGTGACAGGAGAGAGGAAACCAGTTTCCAAAATGGTTTTCTAGGTGTGTCTAGCCCCCTCTGTAGCCACACCTCTGTGCTGGGTAAGGGACAGCCACAAACTGGGTCCTGTGATATTGAAAGTGAGAAGAAAGGTGAACACTGGGATGCCCAGATGCCACACTTCACCGGAAGTGGTCATCAAGCTGGAAGGAACCTGGTAACCCATTGGCTACCCACAAACCCTGCCCTGAGTGCATTTTCTAAGCATTAGTAGGTCACCCCTAGCACCCTGGACTCAGACCTCAACTGGACTGGAAGAAAGATCAAGGAAGGACTGCCCTGCTGCACCATGGAACTGGCTAAGAGAGGCTGCGTCATTGTGGAGTGCACCTGCTGCACCTGGTGGCTAGAAAAGGAGATGGACTGTGCCTGCTGTGTTCTGCTCAAGGAGGAATCATCTCCACAACCCAGCCAAAGCCAAAAGACTACAAAGAGCAGCTGATGGGACTCCTGTTTGCAGCACTGAGAAACAACAGATGAAGGATCCTGCAGGGGCAAATTAGTGGCCCAAAGCCCTCAACCCGCCACAAATGCTGCAGTGCAGCATCAGGGAGCAGGACCCAATGCAAAATGTCACATTTGAGTTTGTTGAACTCAGGAGTGTAACTAGAGTGCAGCTGGGACCTTAAGAGGATGAGTTATCAACCCAGGAAGGATTGGTCTGTGACCGCGACTGGTAGCCCAATGGCTGGACTTCTGACAGCATTGAGAAGGCTTTGATGGACTTTGATCCTGTGACCAGGATCACCTTACCCCCTTCACTGACTAAAGAGTAGTGGCAGCAAGACTCCCATCAAATGCATCACATCCACAGCATCTTTGAGCATCTTGAGAACTTCAGCATCCTTCATCCCTTGCATCAGGACCCCTTCTATAGAAAAGTCGTGTAAGGGATAAAGGTGCCTGGAACTGATTGAAGGCTGAGTCACCAGCTGAGTTAACTGTTTCTAAGTAGCTTTTGGTCCCCCTTACTGGCTCCCAACTAGAGGTGGTTTTCTAAACTGACTCCAGGGGACTGCATAACAACTAGCCCTACATTTTAGTGAAAAAACTTCTAGGCCTGAAGTTTGTTGAATTTGCCAGTGCTTGTTTGTGGTTGAGTGAAACACTTTGATTTACTTTAACTTGTAAGTTATGTATCTCTGGAACCCTTTGGTGGATCTTTTTCATTATGGTATGTCAAAATAAATAATATAGTCTAATTTTACAAATTGTTGTGGGATTTCTTTAGTGTCTTGTTGATTTCTTCCTCAGTTGTTTTGGTGCTATTTAATTGCTTTACACTTATTCCATTGAGTAAGCCTTGCTAATCAGAACCACGCTGCTGAGGGTTGAGCTGAAGCTTTGACAAACAAAACCTAATGGTCCTAAAGGGGTTGGTGAGTGTATTACATGGTGAGGTCGCACAACCTCACCATATAGTACACCCCATTTCCTCACAATCATGATCCAGGATTTCTTCAGGTAAGTCACACAATAAGAAGTTCAAGAAGCTGAAGAACTCTTTAACTTCTCCATGCCAGTTCAAAACAATTGGAGGTGATGCAGAAACAACGTCACAAATCTAGGCCCTGCTCTCACATCCCTCTGGAGCCTGAGCCTGGGTCGGCTTGATGCTTCCCTGAGTTTCCTGGAGCTGGAGTGACCTCCACCCAACTCCATGAATTCTGTGAGGCCATGCACCTCATTTTTGAGCTGACAGACCACTCTGCAGCACCTTCAGGCCACATGGGTTCGGGTGGGAGATTGACTATATATCCTTGAGTGGGTTTGCCCTCGGCAGCAGCTAGGCCCTCTGGATCTGTTAGTGGATCTGGACAGGCCCTGCCGGTGACTTCACAACCCCCTCTGCAGCCTATTCCACTAACATCATTACCGGTGACACCCCCACCAACTTCATCATGATTCCTGACTCAGGTACAAAGCTAGACAGACATCGCAAGACACCAGCACCGGTGTCGAACAGATCCAGACGGTCTGAATTGAAGAAAGTCTTGCTTACTTGAAAGGCCCGGTGAGGAGCATGAGTGGAGGGGATGTGACGTTCCCTACAGATCTCCCTACCCCATTGAAGACCTCATAGCTGACAATAACTGATATGAGGAACTGGCTGATGCCAGTGGTCTGGATACCTCACTGGCTCCCGTTCTCCTCCCACAGTGGATACAGAGGAAGGGGCCTCCTCTTCAATGGTGGTTTGGAGGTGGCTGAGGTCTTGGACCTGATGCTGCGCACGGTGGAAGTCAAAACTAATGTTTTTAAAGAGTTGCTTCAACTTGGAAATATCTTCCTCAGAACTCCTATTTCCCTTTAATGAAGCCCTCACTGAAATCCTTTTCATGGCCTGGGCCAAGCCTTGCACAGGCACATCTGTGAACAGGACCATCGCCTGCTGCTGTCACCCCACAAACAGAGATCCAGCCTTCCTTACCCAGCATCCTACCCCTGAGAGCATGGTGGTCCAGGCCTCTACCTCCAGAATCAACCCTGGCACGTTCCCTAGGCAATCCAAGAGGCTGAATACATTTGGGAAGAGATTTTTCCTTCCACCAGCTTTGCACTGCGGTCTGTGAACACAGCATGCTTATGGGGCTGATGCTTCCATACTGTATGGGACATGGTCACACAAGTTTTGCTTAAGACTGGGCCTGAGCCATACTCTTCCAAGGTATTATTGATTGTAGAAATGCTGCAAATTTCACTGTTTACTGCAGATTGGATACTACCACCTCAAGGAGCAGAGCCATTGCCAAATGGTGCCGCTTATACTTCATACCTGGCTGAGAACAACTGACTTTTCAGAGAATGCCCAGGCATCCCTAATGGATATACCCTTTGATGGAAATCACCTCTTTGTTTAAAAGGCAGTCTGCACTTGAGAGTTTTAAGGATCGCATGGCAACCGATAGGTAGTTGCACCTCATTATGGCCCCATGATAACTGCAATCCACCTTCCGTTCCTTCTTTAGCTATGGTAGAGGGTATCAGCCATGTTGTTTCTTCCGTAGCCACCACAGCCAATAGGTGTCTCAGTCCTTTCGTGGCCTTGGATGAAGCTCCCTCAAACCTTGTGGGAATAAAGGCCAGAGGTCTACCCAATCTGCCCTCAGCAGCTGCAGCCTCAAAGCCTCTTTAATACGCCCTCACAACAACATTAATATGTCCTCCAAAACGTGTTAGCAGCAGGCCATGGCACCATTTACCCAGTGGTAGACGATAACGTCAGACAAATAGGTGCTTCAGATTTCCTGTAGAGTTATACTCTTTCTTCTCAACAAAAACCACCACCTTTGCCATCGCCCTCTGACCATCTGATGGAGGGCCACCTATTGATCTTGGGACAGGAAGTAAAGGCTTTCTGGAGTAAGGAGCTATTGAAAGGGTACCTCCATCATAATTAGGTTGTGAGTATTATTCCCCCTAATTTCTGGTGCTGAATAAGGATGGGACCTCTGTCCTATTCTGTACTTGAACCCTCTCAACTATTTCCTAAAAAAGGAAGAGTTGAAAATGCTCACACTGACTGAGGTTCTTTCTGCCCTGGATCCTGGATGGTAGCACATATGTCCAAATTCTAGTCCTAAAAGATCACAGAGGTTAGCTGTGGTTCATAGCAGGTGAGGAGCCTTTCCTGTTCACTGTGCTCCACTTCGGCCTTCCCAGCACCCCTCAGGTGTTTCTCAAGGTGATGGCGGTGGTAATAGCCCATTTGCGGTGGCTGGGGATTCCAGTCTTCCCCTACTTTGACGACTGGCTGTTGAAGATGGCCTTGCCTCATGCAGCTGTCTCCCACCTCCAGACTACAGTGGACCTCTAAGATTTGTACCTGACTCCCTCTCAGAAGCTCCCTTTCATTGGAGCCATTCTGGACGCAGTGCAATTTGGTGCTTTTTCTCCAGATCATCAAGTCAAGGGTATTCAGGTTATAATACTGATGTTTCAGCCTCTAGCCTGGATTTTGGTAAAACTGGTTGTTAGGCTGCTGGGCCTCATAGCCTCCTCTAACCTGCTGGTAAAACATGGCCATTGGCATATGCAGGCTCTGAAGAGGGACCTAAAGTTCCAATGAACTCAGCATCAGGGAGGACTCTCTGATCCGGTGTTGATACCAAAGTGAACTGCAAAAGACCTGCAGTGGTGGATGACAGACTGAGATTGGGTCAGTGGCAGACCCCTTATCCTTTCCCATCCAGAGCTCACAGTGGTGACACGTGTGCTACTTCTGAGTTGGGCTGCCATTTGGGAGAGGTGGAGATCAGAGGGCTCTGGTGGAGTCTCAACTCCACATCATCCTTTTGGAGCGGAGAGCAATATGCTTGGCATTGAAAGCCTTCCTTTCATCCTTTAAGGGGAGTCTGGTTCATGTGTTTATAAACAACACCACCATGTGTTACTGCAACAAACATGGCGGACTGGAGTTCGGAATTCTGTGTCAGGAAGCTGTACACCTCTGGATGTTGCTGGAATCCCAGGACATTTTCCTGGTCATGCAGCACCTGCCTGACTCTTTAAACACCAGGGTGGAAAAACTTAGCTGTAGATGCCTTGGGGCTCAGGAATGGTGTCTCCATCCAGACGTGGTACAAAGTCTCTTCCACAACTGGGGAGGACCTTGGTTAGGTCTATTTCCCCCCACAAGAACACTCAATGTCAGCACTTCTGCATGCTGGAGTTTTCAAGTTAGCTCTCGTTGAAAGAAGCATTTAGTGTTGAGTGGAACTCAGGCCTCCTTTCTACTGATACCACTCCTGCGCCAAGTTCGCAAGAAGATCAGGAACGACTGGGCCCAAGTCATACTTGTGGCTCCGGATTAGGGATTGAGAATCTAGTATTCCAAATGCCTGAGCATTGGTCCTCTGTTCAGGCTGTCCCTTAGGAGAATCTCCTGTCACATCAACAGGGCAGAGTTCTCCACCCAAAGCTGCACACTCTTCACTGACATGCGTGGAGATTGAGCAAAGACAATTGAGAGTGTTCATCCTTCCTCCCAGAGTGCGTGATGTTTGTGGCTTGGTGTGTTGATCCTCTGATTGAACCCATGCCATAAATGTCATTGTTTGTACTGTTAGTAGCCCAGCAGAGCCTTGCTTTGGGCACATTAAAAGGGTACCTTTCAACCATCCATAGCTTTCTTGGATTTTCTGGATCAATCCTCCCTGTTCAAGTCACCTGTTGTGACACACTTCCTGAAAGGTTTACAACACTTTTCCACCCACATCCTTCATTATGCCCCAAAGGGACCTTAATTTAGTTCTCATGTTCTTGATATACTCACCTTTTGAGCCCGTTCACAGTTGCCCTCTTCAATTTATCATCATCAAAGCAGTACTCCTTGTGGAGATTACATCTCTCAGAAGGGTTAGTGAGTTTCAGATACTCGCAGTTATCCCTTTGTATACTACTTTCTTTCTGGACAAACTGGTCCTTAGAACCTGTGCCTCCTTTCTACCAAGGTTTGTGACACCTCCTCAGGTAGTTCAGAACATTACACTGCCGTCTTTCTTTGCTCCACCTCACTCTTTCAAAGAAGAGGAATGGCTGCACCACCTGGAGCCACAAAGAGCATTATAGTTCTACACTGTTTGTACTAAAGACTTCTGGGTGGAGGATAAAGTATTTGTGTTTTTTCCTGGAGTGAAGAAAGGCAAAGCACTGCACAAAAGAACCATCTCCAGATATACTGTATTCTGCATTAAAATCGGCAATGCTCAGGCCAAACACCAAGCTTCTGGAGGTTTGCGAACACACTCCACCAGAACCAAGCTGTAACCACTACATTAATTCATGGAATCCCAGTCCTGCACATCTGTCAGGCACATAGAGAGGCATCAGTGCACACTTTTGACAAAACTACTGACTACACAGTCAGGTCCAGCGTGATGGGCATTTCGACTGTTCGGACCGCCACTACTTTTTCATGTAAACATTTTGTGACCCTTCCCCAGGGAGAGATTCCTTTGGTATCTTTTCTAAAGTAAGGAATCTGCAGATATAAGTCTCTATCAGATGAACAAGCTACTTACCTTCAGTAAACCCATATCTGGTGGAGAGTCTTTCTAGCCGCAGATTTGTCACCGACCTTCCCACTATCCCAGATTTGCGAGCTGTGACTTCCACTTTAAGAGGTCCTTGAGGACCTTGCTGTGGTATCCTGGTCTAGACCTCAGCATGGCTCCATGCTTTGGGTGCAGAACTATAGTCAGAAAACTGAGGTAGAGCACTATGGTGCCACCTATACAGGCACGCATTTGTCACTTCCCGCACAGACAATGCCACGCGGTGCTGAACGGCACCACCTACCTGTGCCAAAGGCGACTGCACAGACAAATGTGCAGATCCAGTCTGATGCCTGTGGAATATTCTACAATAGGAAATCTGTGGCTAGATGGAGTCTCTACCAGATAAGGCATTCTCAAAGGTAAATGACTTGTTCTTTAGGGCTGGAGGATAGGCCCAACATCAGGGTTGGGCACCCTCACAACATATTTGTTTCTACAATAAAATATATCCTTGTTGTTTGGTGTGCTTTCTACCCCCATAGGGAGACAGCTTGGGGATGAACATCCCTATGTGCCCTTGGGAGAGGAAAGGCAAAACAGGACTTGGGGTGAGCACAGGCCCACACAGAGGGAGCTCTCCCACCTCAAAAATCAACAGCAAACAAAAACATCTTGGTGTCTAAAGGGCTTTCTGTTCTCCTGAGCTGCAAGTCGAGTGTGAACACCATCATTCACCCTCGCTTGGAGGCAGAAGGACTAAGGGGGCCCCTGGTGATGATGCCCCCCAAAAATGTCTACTCTAAAAAAAGGAACCCCGGATGTCTAGTGGGATGGCTGGCCCTGGGAAGGTAAACTGGGGGCAGAAAGACTCATGGGGCCCGGAGGCTCCCCCTTCCCCCTCGGAAAAACTAACAAACCAAAAACTCCGTTTTTTGTGGGCTTTCTGCTCCCCCAGGGGGCAACCAAGGGTGGCAGAAAGACTAATACAGCCTAAGGTGGGGAGAAGCACAGGCCATGCCTGGGAGGGATGAGCCCCCAAAAAGAAAAGCAAAAACAAATCCTGTGTCTAGTGTGCTTTCTGTCCTCCCAGGAGGGAGATTGGGGGTCAACACCTCCATCTACCCTGTGGGGGTGGAGGAGGAAGACTAATATGGCTTGGGGTGGGAGAAAGCACAAGCCCATGCTCTGGGACGGCACCCCCCAAAACAAACAGAAAATGAAAAAAACCTGGAGTTAAGTGAGATTTCCCCACGCAAGAAGGCAGATTTGGGGGGGGCAGAAAGACTAGTACGGCCTAGGGCAGGGGAAGCACAGGCCTATGCCCAGGAGGGGCACCCCCGAAAACAAACAGCAAACAGCAAACAAAAAAGTCCTTGTAATTAGTGGCCTTTCTCCCATCATCACAGGGGGTGAACTCCTGCACCCTCCCCCCAGGGGGGCATAAAGATTAATAGAGCCAAGGGACGAGAGCACACAGATCCATTCTCAGGGACAACACTTCATCTTTCCAAAAAACAAACAAAAAAAACCCTTGTGTCTCATGGGCTTTCTGTTCCCCTCGGAGGTAGATTAAGGGGACACTCTCATACCTACAGGTGGGCAGAAAGACTAATGGGGTCCATGGTAGAGGGAGCACCGGTCCATGCCAGAGAGGCCATTTCCACCAACAAAAAATAGTCTACTCTAAAAAGAACCTGGAGTCTAGTGGGCTTTCTGCCCCAGCCCGGGGGAATATTGTGGTTGGACACTCCTATACACTACCTGTGTACGGAAAGACTAATAGGGCCCCAGGCACGGGGAGCACAGGTTATGACCAGTGGGGACACTGACCCCCAAAGAAATTGTTTAGCCTAATAAAATGTGTGATGCCTAGTGGGCTTCCTACTCCCTGGGGGAGGGGCAGAAAAGTTAATAGAGCCAAGGATGGGAGGGGAGGGCTCAGACCTATGTCCAGGGGGTGGCCACTCTCTGCTACAAAACACTTCCCTGGTGTCTACTGGGTGGATCCTTGCTGAACATCACCCACATGCGGCAGCCCCCAAGCAGGGGTCCATTAAGAAGGGATATCATTGGAATGGGGAGATTCTCCTGTTTCCAACGATACATCCAACCCCTGCAAATCAGCACTCACCGGGCTGAGATATGCCCCTGGGCACAATCGGCTCTTTTCACTTTCACTTTGAGTGGAAATTATGTCAGTGCACCATGCCTACGATGGTCATTTCCTGGTAAACAAAGACACAGCTGCTCTGAAGGTGCTTCCACAGCAGCCTGACCTCAAAAGTAAGAAAAATAATATCCTCCCCAGCGTCGGCCAGCCAATGGCCAAGAGACGGACTAAGGAGGAAGTGAGGGCATTGGCCAATGGCCCACTCCAGCACTTAAAATGTTAAGGGGTCAATTCACAAAAGCATGTGTGAGTTTAGGAAGTAGTATTACAGGAATACTCTTTTACATACTATTACATGCCTCTATGAATCAGCCAAGAAACTTTCAACTCCTTTTTAATAAAAATGTAACAAAGGTACGGTCCTTCCCATTTGTACTTCTTGTTTATGATCATTCCTGTAATGCTCCCTTTTTCCCATTTTAGACGTTTCAAGACCAATTCAGAAAGGCATGTAAGATTACTCAAAAGAACACTGTAGGAAACTAGGCTTTTTGCAAGTTTACCCTACATTTGTCCCATTTTGGGCTATTAGCTGCTGGTTTTTGACTCTGAGAGTACACTGAGGCCTGCTGTACAGACCTCAATGACAGTGTTCTGCCCCTTTTTCAAATGGTATATGTAACTGGATACCCCCAAAACGCATGTGATGACTTACTTATACGTCCCTAGTATATGGTACCCAGGTACCAAGGGCATGTAAGGTTGGCTATCCATGCAAGAGCTGCAGCACTGGTTATGCCACTCTAAGTGAGATGAAGTGAAAACATGACTTACAGCTGCCAATGCAGACTGAAGAGGCTGTGCGTGCACTGCACACCCGACTTTGCCATTACCACTAATGTCAAAGTCCCTTAACTATATACGTAAGTCTTCTCTAAGGCAGGCCTATGTAGTTCTATTGCAAGGAGTTGTATATTGTTAAAGTAGAAATATATTTTTGATATGTCAATGCAGCAAAGCCCTAAAGTGTTGATATTTGCTGAGGACAGTTAAGTAGCTTTATAAAGTAAATGCAAAGTTAAAATTTGGCACACCAGTGGGTCTGACAGAGGCTACCCTACTACACCATGTAAGAGGCTGCAACGCCAGAGAGACTGCACCTGCTACACTCTGGGCTAGTGAAGTTTGGACCCTGTTCTGCATGCCTGGGGAAATGTTGATTTCCGGCCCCAATCCAGATCAGAGGCTTCAAGAATTAGGTGGCTAATCCCCTGGAACCCACTCCAGAGACACACAAGCAGAAAGAGCCCAAAACCACAAAGTGGTAGCCCTTGCTGAAGTTTAGCTGCTCCCAGTCGCCGAGTATCCCCATGGACCACACAGCATCTGGAGTTCCATTGAGAATCCTTAAGCCTGCATCCCTGAGCATTAGGACCATTCCATAGAAGTCAATGGTGGTAGTCTTATAAAGCTTGGAACTTGCTTCTAAGATGGACAGATGGCCAGTTAACTGTCCAAAGTTTTCTTTCTAGATGCCTAGACCTCTAGATTGCGTCACCGAACAGATGTAGCAAGCGTTTTCCATAGTGCAAACAGCGAATTTCGCTGTTTGCGCCATGCAAAATGCAGATCGCAATGCTCATTCCCATTTTGCGAGTCGGTAACCTGGTTACCGCCTCGCAAAATGGGAATGCGACTCCCAAATAGGAGGGGTGTTCCCCTTCCTATTTGCGATTCGCACTGCGATGTAGAATTGCTTTGTGACCGCGAACGCAGTCGCAAAGCAATTCGCAGTTAGCACCCATTTCAAATGGGTGCTAACCCATTCGCAAAAGGGAAGGGGTCCCCACGGGACCCCTTCCCCTTTGTGAATGGCTCTGAAAAATTGAAACAAAAACGTTTCATTTTTTCGTGTGTATTGCAACTTGTTTTCCTTTAAGGAAAACGGGCTGCAATACAAAAAAATAAAACTGCTTTGTTAAAAAGCAGTCACAGACATGGTGGTCTGCTGTCTCCAGCAGGCCACCATCCCTGTGAGTGATGCGAATTGCAAGGGGGTTAATATTCATGAGGTGGGTCTTTGCGACCCCCTTGCGATTCGCAGATGGTGTCAGGGACACCACCTTGCATCTGGGTTTGCAAATTGCAAATTGTGAGTCGCTCAGACTCGCAATTTGCAATTCGCAAACTCGGACTTACCTACATCTGGCCCTGAGTCACTAAACTCAGTGTTACAAACTTTACAAAGTTTTCAAGAGTTTGTAAAGATTTGACTTACCAATGCTTGTTTGCACTTGAAAAATTCATATCTGTGGAACCCTTTAGTGCATTATAGTCATAAGCTCTATTTTTATATAAATTATTGTCGCCTCACTTTCTTGTTTGGTGACTTTCTTATTTCGTTGTTTGGTGCTGTTAAATGCTTTGCACATTGTTCCTTTGCTAAACCTTGCTGCTTTGTGTCATAACTACCAAAGGGGTGAGCTGAAGATTAATTAAGTAACTCTGACTGGACCAAAGAAAACAAATGTTTGTGTACTGCACTTTAAGGCCCCAACCTTACCATATAGTACACCCATTTTCTTACAAGCACTGCTTTATATTCTATAAAATGCCTTTGTGAATAGGCTGCTAATTTTCTAGAACCAGGAACGTAAAGGTGCAAGAATCATTCAGTCCATATAACAAGTATTTTTGTTTTAATAAAAATAGCGGTAAGCTTGATAATCTGTTTTAAGCAAAACTAAAAACATTGCCAATTGTTTGAAGGTGAGCTTCAGTGGTTAGCTGTGAAATTAACAAGATGGAAAAAAATATGTCTGTCCACTTGAAGACTACAGATGAGACAGTTCTAAAGGTCTCTGGCATTATAATTTTAATAGGTTCAAGGTATGGCACATTGTACCACGCAAATTGCACCTAACCACTGATAACAAATGGTATTATTATCTTACTCAAAGGTATCGTTTTGTCATCTTCAGGCGGGGCTGAAACACCAGAATTCAAGTCTGTGACATTGAGGCTATCTAAACATTGCTAAAGACACAGCGTCGTCCTTCTTCATTTTCGTTCATCTGATCCTCTTAGGGGGATACATTGTACAATACAATAGTGACTACTAGGAAAGTATCACCACTAAAAATTGGGTTTTGTTTTCTTTTGTAGGTGAACACAGCGAAGAATCTGGTATGTAGACATTCGTTTTTCAGCTTTATTGTATTATTTACCCTTGAAACTGTATTCTTATTTAGGCTTATGTTAATGGTTAGTAACAAAACTTCTTGTCATCTTCAGGTACTGAACCAATAAACTTTAGCACTGGTAAATGAAAAGGATACTACCTACTCAGTGTCCCACAGACTAAATCCATAGGTAACAGTTTGTTATACCCAGGATATAAAATGTTGATTCTCATACGTTTACTGCAAAAAGAATTGTGATTTTATTAAAGACAAGGAGGCTAGCATGATGCATAATACTTTATTTGCCACTTCTAAGCAGCAAACACTTCAAAGAACCTCAGAATATAACTTTAAAGACCAAACAACAGAAACAGAATTTCCAAGGTCCCATATATTCTTGCTGTCTGCCATCTTCTTCCTCTTTTGTTGCCTTCTTTTCCCCATTAGTCTCCTTGTATTAGCTGTGACCTCTTCAGATCCTTTAACTTTAAAAACTCATGCAATAAATATTCTAATTTTCTGCAGAGTTTAAATGTTTTCAATAATAAAAATCTCTTCCTTATACCATAATACTCATTTTCTCAAGACTTATCTCATGCACTAGTCAACTATGTATACTAAACCAATACCTAAATCTGCTCTTCCAGTTAAATACTAACATACACAAATGTATCTCCTAAAATATCTAACAGTAAAACAACCTCTTACCTCCTAATCCCACTACCATTGAAATGCTAGCCTCCGTGTCTTGAATAAAATCATGAATCTTTTTGCAGTATACCTATGACAATCAACATCTTATGGCAAGAAAGGAGGCTAGAATTATGCATTTCAAAAGCCTCTAAAACTCTTTTCGAAACATGCTCTAAAGGTTGAAATTAGACCTGAAAACCTCCTCATTCGACCAATCGGCTGCCTTTAAGATCTCCTCTTGACTTTCTCCATTAAGTAAGCCTTACTGGCCATAGCACCCCAGACAGAATGTACTGCAAAACAAATTTAAATCCACACCTGCTTCCTTCATAACCAATCTCACCCATGTGGCTATAGTTGCTGATGAAACACCTTTAAAAAGTTTCACAAATGAAATCAGCAATTGATCCACTCCATCACCCCTATTCTCCAAAACTCTATTCTCATAATCATTCAAACATTTGACAACACATAACATAGGACAAGTCTCAAACATAGGATAGAAAACAGGTACAGACATAGTCATTGTCCTCCAAATCTCAAACAAAACTGCCTGAAGATGGTAAAACCTAGCACTAACATCAAGAGCTCTAACATCTGAAATACCTCTAAAAGAAACCATACATAATAAAGTTGCCAACTTCCAAGTTAATTTCCTTAAACATAGATATTTATTTCCAGTCCATCTCTCAAATAATTGCAAAGTCAAATCACATCCCAGGCAGAATTATACTTTCCTTTTGGAGGTCTCTTCAACCAGATTCTTATCATCACTCCACACACCATAGGACTCCGTCCTATAAGACATTCCCTGTACCATAGCACGACCAGCAGATACTGCTGATCTGTAACAGTTCACCATTCTATATCACAAACCTTTCTCAAACAAATCTGTCACAAATGTGCCACCATTATCTCATCACCCTCCACAGGATCCAAATCCTTTGCCATGCATCAACATTACCAAACGTTCCATGCACTCCTATATCTCTTCTGAGTCCCGGGTACCCATGACTCATTGAGACACTCTGAAGCCATTCCCAAAAGCTCTGATATTTTCCAAACTAGTAGGCTGAGCGAACCTGCCTCTACCAAAGAATGCTCTATCCCTTCTTCTCTTACCAATATTCCTTTGCAAGCTGACTAAAAAAGGCTCCTCTATCTTCATCTCTAAAAGTTTAGGGAACCTTGCTTGAGAACTCCAAAAAGGAGTCATGAACACTATCTGACAGACCTGTCTCCGCACATGTATCAATAATCTTTGGATCATAGCAAATGGAGGAACGCATATCCCTTCATCTCCTTCCAATTTTGAGTAAATGCATCCACCGCCATGGCCCCTGGTCTCCAATTGATGTAATCCTTCAACTGATGCGTCAACCTCAATACAAACAGATCCACTATTAATGGACCTAGACAATCCTGAATTTCCTGAACAACATCCCCATCTAGCTTCCAATGGCTGTAGTCTAATAAATTCCTCAAATTGCCATCCACCACAGCTTTCTGAATCACTGGCAAATACTAAGCCTGTAAACCAATCTTGTGTTCCAGACAAAGTTTCCAAATATCCTTTCCTACCTCCTTCAGTTTCCACCTAGCTTGTTTATGTGTGTTCCTGCTGTGATATTGTCCATCTTCAGAAGAACCAAACTACCTTGGAACAATCACCTGAAACTGTACAAAACAAAACTCCCAGCTCTCATCTGTAAATAATTTACATGTTCCATCTGTTCCACATTGCTCCATGCACCACCTGTCTCCTATATTGAACACATTGCTCCCCATCCAAAATTTCTTGCATCTGTCTGTAACACAAAGTCAAAGTCAAAATAAGCTGTATTCAATTCTGTATAAAAATCATCAAAGCTGTACACAGAACATAATCAATAAGTAAAGATAAAAACAGAAATACATAAAAATATGTAGAGTATGCTTTTATAATAATCAATAGTGCCATACTAAAAACGATTTGTGAAGTTATAAGTGTGATTGCAAATCAATCCCTTTCAAAGCACAATGTGCCATAATCATACTGATAATAATTTCTTCTGATTGAACAAGGATAAGTAGACATGATACAACAAATCACAGGGGAAGATAACAACTGTTAAAACAATTATGCTGGGTTACATTGCACAAATCTGTATTCTCGCATGCAAGGTACTAAAATTCACGTCCTAAAACCAACACAAAAACTTACAAAATAGAACTATGTGCATTTTATATTGATCCGATACATTATTGCAAAGGCATTTAACAAGAGTTTTTGACCAGCGGTTGACAGAGGGAGAAGTAATCAGATGATGAAATATGTACAGCCTAAATGTAGTTGAAAAGATTTTGGTGGTCATTACAACCCTGGTGGTCGGTGTTAAAGCGGCGGTAAAACTGCCAACAGGCCGGCGGAAAAAAAATGGAATCACTACCGTGGCGGAAACCATCAACATAGACAGCCACTTTAACACTCCGACCGCCAAGGCGGTACAAACAAACACTGCGGCAGTAACCGCCAACAGACAGGCGGAGGACAATGTACCTCCCACAGAATTACTACAGTCCAATCCGCCACCTTTTCCGGGGCGGATTCAAAGCGAACAAAAACACAGTGGAAACAGGACTTGGAAGGGGAAACGCTCACCTCTACACAACCCACGAGGAACCAGGATGCCATGGAACCGGAGCTCCAGATTCTTCCAGCCTTTATCTTCCTGCTCTTCTACCAGGAGCACGAACGCCGGCGGCGAAGACCATGGTGAGTACTGCACCTACGACACTGGGGAGGGGGGAGGGAAAAAACGGTGGCACATGCAACAAGCAAAACCCCCACCCCCACCCTCACCCACGACAACACACACTAATACATCATGATACATTACAGTTAAACCCCCCAACCCCCCCCTGGAAGAATGCAAGGACAAAAGGAAATGAGTCGAATGATTGTAAAATATTCAAAGACATGAATCAAAAATATATACATTGGCAAAGATATTCACACTATAAACAAATATATACACCAAGAATACAAGTCCAAGGGATTCCACCATCATAGTCCGTGGACCACTGTGCCCAAAATGCATGGGCGAGGCCCACACTCAATACCCGAACAAGACGGAGTGAACACTGCTGGGGCATCAGATAGAAATAAAACAGGCACCTCAGGGGGAAGGGAAGGAGGGGCACCTCAGCCGGATGAGTGCATGACGCCAGATCCACGAGGGGGCTCCATGCCCACTGTTCAATCCTGGGGAGTGCAAAGCCACAGTCTCTCAAGTCTCTACAGTGGGTGGTTTGCCCACTGTTCAATCCTGAGGAGTGCAAAGCCACAGTCTCTCAAGTCCCTCCAGTGGGTGGTTTGCCCACTGTTCAATCCTGAGGAGTGCAAAGTCACAGTCTCTCAAGTCTCTCCAGTGGGTGGTTTGCCCACTGTTCAATCCTGGGGAGTGCAAAGCCACAGTCTCTCAAGTCTCTACAGTGGGTGGTTTGCCCACTGTTCAATCCTGGGGAGTGCAAAGCCACAGTCTCTCAAGTCTCTACAGTGGGTAGTTTGCCCACTGTTCAATCCTGGGGAGTGCAAAGCCACAGTCTCTCAAGTCTCTACAGTGGGTAGGTTGCCCACTGCTGCATCCTGGGGAGTGCAAAGCCACAGTCTCTCAAGTGGATAAAAGTCTCCACTGGTTCTGGAGGGGGCTTTGTGCCCAGAGTGCTTCATCCTGCCAAGGACTGTGTGAGTGGATGTATCTCTCCACTGGTTCTGGAGGGGGCCTGGTGCCCAGAGTGCTTCATCCTGCCAAGGACTGAGGTAGTGGATGTATCTCTCCACTGGTTCTGGAGGGGGCTTTGTGCCCAGGGTGTTTCATCCTGCCAAGGACTGAGGTAGTGGATGTATCTCTCCACTGGTTCTGGAGGGGGCTTTGTGCTCGGAGTGCTTCATCCTGCTCGTGGCGGCCTCAGTAGCGTCGGAATATTTGGTGCTCACTGGCCTGCGGTGCTTGTTGCGGCGGTATCCTGTTCAGCGGTGCTGGTGGCGGCGGTGTCCTTGGCAGCGGTGCTGGTGGCGACGATGTCCTGGGCAGCGGTGCTGGTGGCGGTCTTGTCCGCCATGCAGATTTTCCCAGACTTGCCGGTTTTACTGTGCCCCTTACCCACCTTGGATGGTGGCGCAGCTGTCTCCACACTCCCAACTGTACCCCTGGGAGCGGCTTTGGTGGCAGATTTCTTTCCTCTCTCCCAACGGGCACTGGCCAACAGGTGGGGGACTGTCCGTGCTCTGGCTCCTTGCCACACTGGCTGCCCTGCTGCCTGGCGCACTCCATAAGACGGTTACTACCGGCACCACTGGTCCCACAGATGTTGTGGCTGAGGTGCTGGGTTGGGACCTGGAGAGTCGGGCCCTAGGAGACTAAAGAAGTGGGGGAGGTGAGGGAAAGAGGTCAAGGTTGGACAGGAAAAGTTTTTTGGGAACACTGGGACGGGTAGATGGAGGGGGTTTGGGAGTGGAGGAAGAGGTAGTGTTTGTAGGAAGTGTACGTTTGGTGACTTTGGGTGAAGGTGCATGGGCTGGAGGCTGTCGTGAGGTGGATGGCTGTTGGGTGGGTGTGTGGCTGCGTTTGTGTACCTTGGGAGGTGAGCTCACAGACACAGTGGTAGAGGACACAGGGGATGTGTGAATGGTAGTGGGGGTGGTGACTGCACGTGAGCGGGTGTGGTGGTGGATGTGCTGGTGATGGACGTAGTGGCTGAGGATGTAGTTCATGCAGGTGTGAGTGGAGACGAGACAGGGAGGGAGACGAGGAGGAGGGGGACACAGTGGAGGCAGTGGATGTTGGTGTGTCTGCATGTGTATGATGCTTGTGTGAGTGCCCGTGGGATGTGTGGTGCTTATGTTTGCCAGAGCTTCCATTGTGTGTTGAGGTGTGTGCATGCTGGTCTGATGGTGTGCTTGGGATAGGCTGAGGTACAGGGGTTTGGGTCTGGGTGGAGGAAGTTGGAGGGGGAGGCTAGAGACAGGGACAATAGCTGCCATCAGTGCTGAGGCCAGATTCTGAAAAGCTCGCTGTTGGGCTGCCTGAACAGAATGAATGCCCTCCAGGTATGCATTAGTTTGTTGCAACTGCCTCTCTACACCCTGGATGGCATTCAAAATGGTAGACTGCCCAACAGTGAGGGACCTGAGGAGGTCAATGGCCTCCTCACTGAAGGCAGCAGGGGTGACAGAGGCAGGGGCTGAGGTGCCTGGGGCGAAGGAGATGCCCACCCTCCTGGGTGAGCGGCCATGGGCCAAATGCTGAGGGGCTGCAGGGAGGGCGGTGCTGGTGGGGGGGTGGCAGCTGTACCTGTAGATGCGGGGGGCACAGATGGGCCCGCCACTGCAAGGGAGCTCCCATCAGAGGAGGAGTACGTATCGTTGGTCTCAGCTCCTGTCCCTGTCGTGGAGCTCCCCTCGCCCTCCATCCCACTGGTGAATTCAGACTCTGTAGTGTCGCCCTTCATGGCCATGTGGGATGCAGCTCCCTCCTACTCCGGTGCCACTGCTCCTCTGCCTGATGATGCTAATGCACACAAGAACAGGGAGACCTCAGAAAGGGGGGGGGGAGACAGAAGAAAGACATGCTGACTGCATGCAATACCGCTACTGTTGGCGGACACTACAGACACAGAAGCCCCCTGCACTACGCCGTGCACTTGGAGTTCTCTAATCAATTACAGGGACATGGGTTACAAGGCTGTGCCCGATTGCTGCACACATGGATGTCACAGGAGCCTGACTAGGTGTAGTTGGCTCTGTACACAGGTGGGGTGGGGTGCCACAGGGCCTGCCTTAATTAGGGACCTTGCCTACTAAACTCGCCCTGGCCTAGGGGAACCCACAGCCCACCTCCCCCACCAAGACACCAACAATGCGTGCTGAAACAGCAGAATGAGAGTGTACTCACCTCCTTGTGGCTGCTGTGATGCCCTCAAGCACCCATCCAACTCCGGGTACTGCCAGGATCCTGTACATCAGGGGGGTCATGGTGCGACGGGCACCCCTCCCACGTTGGGAGGCCATCCCCAGCTGGGCCTCCACCGTCTTCTTGCTCCAGGGGCGAATGTCCTCCCATCTTTTCCGGCAGTGGGTGCTCCATCTGTGGTAAACCCCCAGGTTTCGGACTTCCTTGGCGATGGCACGCCAGATGTCCTTCTTCTGGTGGGCACTGACCTACAGGAATAGTACAGGGGAAAAGGAGAAGATATAACCGTCCGCACCGTCACAGTCATTGGCCCGCATCCCTGCCCTTGCCATGACGCACATGCACTCACCGTCGTTTCATGCACGCCACATTCTCACCCCCCCATATTTCATCCACACCACTCTAAACAGGCATTGCCCATACAGCTTGCTCAGAGTGTACTCACCTGTTTGTCTGGAGGACCGTAGAGTAGTGTGTACTGGGGAGGACCCCATCCACTAGTTTCTCCAACTCCTTCATGCTGAAGGCAGGGGCCTTTCCCCAGACACACGAGCCATTGTCTCTTCCAGACTGAGGTCACAGCAGCACTTGCAGTGTAGGTCAGGTATCAAGTGATTGAGCAGAGAGAAAATGGTGGTCATGTCCGCGGCGGTGCGTACCGTCACCGCCGGCGTACATCGTCATTGGCTCCTGGGACCCATAGGGTCCAATGTTAACCAATGCAGGATAGCGCCGTGGTCTTTGACCGCCTACCACAACGGTGTACAATGCCAGTGCAGTTACCTCATATCCCCTTGTCCCACTTTACAGGTCAGGCAGCCGCCATTTCAGGGGCCCACATGGCATTACTTTGGACTGCGTCACACATATCTAGGCCTTGCTTAAACACTAATACAGCCATATGTCGATTTGCAAATATTTTCCGATTAAGCTGTGTTTACGTACTACAGACCGCTGGTGGACCTGTCGACAATGGAGGAGAGACATGTGATCATCACCTACAGACTTGATCGTACCACAATCCATGAACTGTGTGCCGAGTTGGAGCCAGACCTGATGTCAGCTATTCGCCATCCCACAGGAATCCCCCCTCAAGTGCAGGTGCTGTCAGTACTCCATTTCCTAGCAAGTGGGTATTTTCAAACTACAGTGGCCATAGCATCAGGGATGTCCCAGGCTATGTTTTCCAATGTGTTGTCCAGAGTGTTGTCTGCCCTGCTGAAACACATGTGGACCTACATCGTTTTCCCTCAGGTGGAGGATTTGCCTACAGTGAAAGGTGACTTCTATGCCCTGGGACATATCCCCAACATCATAGGTGCCATTTATGGGACACATGTGGCCTTGCTCCCCCCGCAGGAGTGAACAGGTGTACAGAAACCGGAAGAGCTACCATTCTATGAATGTGTAGATGTTGTGTTTGGCCGACCAGTACATCGCCCATGTGAATGCCAAATTTCCTGGCTCAGTGCATGATGCTTATATTCTACGGAATAGCAGCATCCCTTATGTGATGGGGCAACTCCAGAGGCACCGTGTGTGGCTATTAGGTGAGGACATGGGCCCTATACAGTGTGACTAGGTGTCTGGGGAGGACCCTATGAGTTAGTGTGTGTTTAACAGTTGTCCCTCGCCATTTGCGGGTGACTTTGGTTACCCCATCCTGTCATGGCTACTGACCCCAGTGAGGAATCCCAGGACAAGGGCAGAGGAACGCTACAATGAGGCCCATGGGCGAACTAGGAGGATTATAGAGCGGACCATCGGCTTCCTGAAGGCCAGGTTCCGGTGCCTCCATATGACAGGTGGTTCCCTATTCTACTCACCAAAGAAGGTATGCCAGATCATCGTGGCCTGCTGTATGCTTCACAACTTGGCTTTGCGATGACAGGTGCCTTTTCTGCAGGAGGATGGTCCAGATGGAGGTGTTGTGGCAGCTGTGGAGCCTGTGGACAGTGAAGACGAGGAAGCAGAAGAAGAGGACATAGACAACAGGAACACGGTGATCCAGCAATACTTCCAGTGAGACACAGGTAAGAAGACAACACTCCCTGCTACATCTGATTTAATTCTACTACCTCTCATCTGTCTGTTATTTTCACCCAGTGCATGGTCACTGAGTTGTCACTTTCCCTTACGATTTCACAGATGTGGGTCCCACTGTGTGACATCTGCTTTGTTTCCGCATGGACTAGAGCTGTGTGACATACATATGCTGACATTACATTTGATATGGCATTTTGCCACTGTTATTGCTAATACACATTTTTGAAAGCACAGACAGACTCCTGATTGTTTTGTGATTTAAGAGTGTTTATTTAAGTGCTAACTAGTGGAGGGGGTTGTAAAATGGTCATGGTGATGGTGGAGGAATGTCCATGGCAGAGTCCAGTCTAATAGTCTCACAGGTGCATTGTCCAAAGGGGCATAGGAAGTGGAGCTGGGGCATTTTAAGTATGGACAGGGTGACAAAGTGGGACAGAAGGATGACAATCAGGGTGGTCTCATTTCTTGGCGGGGGTCTTGGCATTGTTCTCTATCTTTGTCCTGGATCTCAGGGACCGCCTGCGGGGTGGTTCTCCATCTGCAGGGGGTGGGGTGCTGGTGTCCTTTTGATCCTGTGGCGGTGCCTCCTGTCCACTAGTGCCGGTGGAGGTGGTGGGCAGTTCATCGTACAGGCTAGTGTCAGGGGCCCCTTGTTGTGCCACAGTGTCCCTCTTGGTGTTGACGAGTTCCTTCAGCACCCTTACAATGGTGCCCAGGGTTTAATTGATGGATTTGAGTTCCTCCCTGAACCCCAAATACTGTTCCTCCTGCAGCCGCTGGGTCTCCTGAAACTTGGCCAGTACCATTGCCATCGTCTCCTGGGAATGGTGGTAGGCTCCCATGATGTTGGAGAGGGCCTCGTGGAGAGTGGGTTCCCTGGGCCTGTCCTCCCCCTGTCACACAGCAGCCCTCCCAGTTCCCCTGTTTCCCTGGGACTCTGTCCCCTGAACCGTGTGTCCACTGCCACTGCCCCCAGGTCCCTGGTGTTGTTGGGGTAGTGGGTTAGCCTGGGTTGCCTGTAGTGGTGGACACACTGCTGATTGACGTGTCCTAGGGACAGAGGTATGGGCCCGCTGGGTGGGTGCTGTGCTGGTGTTTCCAGAGGGGGGAAGCTCTGTAGTGGCCTGTGCCAGTGTGAGGGGAACCGAGTGTCCCGAGGTCCCAGATGGGCCGGGCTGGTCATCTTGATCCAGTTGGACAGAGCTGCTGTCATCACTGTGGGCCTCTTCTGTGGGTGGAGTGGACATGTCCGGACCCTCCTGTCCGGTGACGTTAGGTAGGGGTCCTGCAGGGGTGTAAAGGCATAGCTTTAGTATTTGTGTGTGCCATGGTGTGCAATGGGTGGGTGACCGTGTACCCCAGTGCTTGCATTCCTGTGTAGGACCCTGTGTGATAATGGTTTAGGGGGGTGTATGGGTATATGCAGTGGACATGCTTTGGTGATGGGTGTCCATGCTTTGGTGTTACATGCAGGGCTTGGGATGTGTGGTTTGTGATATTGGGACATATTCCAACATACGTGAGGAGTTGGAGTGATGGGGGTGAGGGCGAGGGTGGGGGTATGTGATAGCATGCAGGTGGGTGGGGATGAAGTGTTTAAAGGTTTGACTTACCAGAGTCCATTCCTCCAGCTACTCTTGCGAGGCCCTCAGGATGCAGTATAGCTAAGACCTGCTCCTCCCATGTAGTGAGTTCTGGGGGAGGAGGTGGGGGTCCGCTGCCAGTCCTCTGAACCGCAATCTGGTGTCTTGAGACCACGGAACGCTCCTTCCCCCGTGGGTCGTTCCACCTCTTCCTGATGTCATCCTGTGTTCGTTGGTGCTGTCCCACTGCGTTGACCCTGTCCACGATTCTTCGCCATAGTTCCATCTTCCTAGCTATGGTGGTGTGTTGCACCTGTGACCCGAATAGCTGTGGCTCTACCCGGATGATTTACTCCACCATGATCCTGAGCTCCTCCTCAGAGAACCTGGGGTGTCTTTGCAGGGCCATGGGGTGGTGTGGGTGATGTGTGGTGTGGTGTGTGTTGTGATGTGTGGGGTGATATTTAGAGGTGTGTTGTGTGAGGTGCTTGGATGTTGAGTGAGTGATGGTGTAGGGTGCCTGTGAATGCTATTGTTCTTTCCGGGGGTGACTCTCTCTGGCCTTCTGTCGCAATTGTGGTTGTAAGGGTTTGTGGGTGATGTGGGTGTGTGTTTTATATTGTATTGGGTGTGTGGGAGTGGTGTGTATATGTGTATCAGGTGTGTGTATTTGGAATTGTCCAATGTGGATGTGTTTTGTAAGAGTGTGTGTATTTTGAGCGCGGCGGTGTGTACGGCCAATGGAATACCGCAGTTGAAAGAGCGCTGCATGGATTCGTGGGTTGTGATAGTGTGGGCGTATTCCTGTTGGCGTGATGGTGGAGGTTTTGTTATCGCCAGTTTATCACTGACCTTTGGTGTGGCGGACTTGTGTGGGTGTCTGGATTTTAGCAGATTCCAATCTGTGGGTCATAATGACCGTGGCGGAATTCCGCGGCGGTGTGTTGGCGGTCTTCTGCATGGAGGTAAGCGGCTTTTACCGCCAATGTTGTAATGACCCCCTTTATGTCTGCTTGGCTTTGCTTGGGCCGTAGCCTGATAGTGTATTTCAGCTGCTCTGTGCCCAGCCCTGCAATGTCTAACGTCTCAGTGTGCATTCCGCTCACCAAAAGCCGGAAAATAATACCCAAATACACAACGGACTTCGAGAGGCAGTATGATTGAAACTTTCAGCAGTAGTGCGATAGATTGGACAGGATTGACTCATACGCTGAGCCTGAAGAAATAAGATGGCAGCTTCTAGCAGCCCCATTTATCGCAGAGACCCTGACACTCTGATTCATCTCTGCCAATAAGGTACAAACTTATTACACTGATACTAGCACAGGCCCCTCCATAAACCACACAACAACAGGACCACATACATAAATATGTAATCACCACAGCTAGCAGCAGAATTTCCTCCCATTCACACGGACATGAGGAAGCTCGTTATGTGATATGCCTCTGCCACCTATTCCATTCACAATCACAACAGCAGAGAGTCGTCCCACTAATACGCTGAAATGATCCACTGGGGTCTAAAACCTCTACCTTTGACTTATATATGGCGGCTTCAATACACATGGCAGAGCATGCCGATACCGGATAATCTGTAGATTGCTATCTCTTGGTCAGCGCTCACAGCAGTTAGCGTCCTATTGCAAGCAAACAACTCTCAACTTCAGCCTTTTAGTATAACACATAGAATATTATAAACACCAAGGCCCGTATTTATACTTTTTGACGCTAAACTGCGCTAACGCAGTTTAGCGTCAAAAAAATTTGCGCCGGCTAACGCCATTCTGAAGCGCCATGCGGGCGCCGTATTTATTGAATGGCGTTAGCCGGCGCAAGCAGACCGGCGCTGCCTGGTGTGCGTGGAAAAAAACCAGGTACACCAGGCAGCGCCGGCGTTGGGAAAAATGGCGCTAGGGCGTCTTAAAAATGGTGCAAGTCAGGTTGACGCAAAAAATCACCTCCACCCGATTTGCGCCATTTTTAACGACGCCCAGACGCCATTTACATGACTCCTGTCTTAGTAAAGACAGGAGTCATGCCCCCTTGCCCAATGGCCATGCCCAGGGGACTTATGTCCCCTGGGCATGGTCATTGGGCATTGAGGCATGTAGGGGGGCACAAATCAGGCCCCCCTATGCCAAAAAAAAATATAAAACATAAAAAAAATGATACTTACCTGAACTTACCTGAATGTCCCTGGGGTGGGTCCCTCCAGCCTTGGGTGTCCTCCTGGGGTGGGCAAGGGTGGCAGGGGGGGTCCCTGGGGGCATGGGAGGGCAGCTGTGGGCTCATTTTGAGCCCACAGGTCCCTTAACGCCTGCCCTGACCCAGGCGCTAAAATCCGGAGCAAATGCGGGTTTTTTTGCCCCGCCCACTCCCGGGCGTCATTTTTGCCCGGGAGTATAAATACGACGCATTTGCGGCGCAGTCATTTTTTTAGACGGGAACGCCTACCTTGCATCTCATTAACACAAGGAAGGCGTTCACGCAAAAAAATGACGCTCTTTCCTCATACTTTGGCGCTAGACGTGTCTAACGCCAAAGCATAAATATGGCGTTAGTTATGCGCCGAATTTGCGTCGAAAAAAACGATGCAAATTCGGCGCAAACGGAGTATAAATATGCCCCCAAGAGGCTTCATGGATACCATCTGGAGTTCTAGTGCTTAGGTTCCCTATGAGTATCCAGTCTCTGGGCACCTGAATAACTCAGTACGCCTACACGTCGGCAACATCACCCCTCTACACATGTTCCTCCCACCACCTAAAATCATTGTTGTGCGTGTCACAAATCAGATTCTGCTGTGACACTATACTTCTTCATATAATGGGCTGCGATACCCCCACCACAGACTTAGGGCCTGATTATGGTGGGCTGAACGCTAGATTGCCAATACGGCGGTGGGGAGGACGTGGCCAAGCTGGCACCTTTCCAACGCTGTATTCGGATGTTCCCAAGGGGCCAGATGGCTGAGACAGTGCAGAGGCATTGGCATTGGCTCTAAGGGAGAGCCGAGGCTAGGGCCGTCGCACTGTCTACGCCACCTGCACAGTCGAAATGGAAACTGTTGCCATTGCAGACAGTGTGCATTCTGACTGTGAAGACAGAGGGCCCTCTGCACTGCCCATGAGATGGGCAGTGCAGGACCCCCACCTCAGTGGGCCTGTCTCTATCATTCCACTGGCCTTTTCATGGCTGTGTCCACACCATGAAAAGGCCGTCGGAAAGGCAAGTCGTGATCAGCACGGCGGTGCTGACATCAGCACCGGCATGCCTGACCACAGGTTTCCCCACTGCCACCATCCAAGATCCCGGTGGTGTTGGCAGTCTTGTGGCAGTCCGACTGCAAGCATCCTAATCGGGCACTCAGACTGCCAAGGATGCAGTGGTCAGACTACCAATGCAGGTACCTTAGTCCTGGGACCACCATACTTATAATCAGGCCCTTAGTCTGATCTGTGCTTTTCAACTTTCCACAATAAAACTGAGGAGTAACAAAATGGCGAGCACACTTTTGATGAGCAAGTGGCACACTGGAAACAGAATTTAGTCAACATTCCAAACGTTGACCTTCTTGTAACTTTTCGCTTGTGGTGACCAAGTGGCACTCTGGAAACAGAATTTAGTCAACATTCCAAACGTTGACCTTCTTGTATCCCGTCTTGTACCCCCTTTTCAATTCACTTTTTTTTTTTAACTAACTTTTATTAGTTCTATCGTAACCGAAGTAGCAAGCAAGTATCTGTGTAACAGTGTACAAAAGCAGACAGTCGTATGGCATATAGTGATATCAGCACTTCAGTTAAAAGCAAATAATTCTAGTACACATAAGTACTTATGACATTTCAATTGACATCCATAAGTGATTTATCCACGCCATCTTTCTGCCTGGTACAAGCATCAGTTTAACCGCTCACGGTATAAAACTTGCTGGAAAGCCCCTATGAAACATTTAGGGGGAGAGGGAAAGTAACCAGGGGGGCAATGAACATTTAAGGTGTCTAGGGTGGGTGAAAGGTAGATGGGAGATACATCATGTGCTCCCCGAGTTGACTACGTCTAAGGGGTACCAACTTGGGAGTCAATGAAAATGGTAGCAGGAGTCTAGAGTACGCTTTATGTGTAATGCCAGGTAGAAAGGGGCTTTATCGGTGCCTGCCTCCCAGATGCAGGCATGGAAGGAAGAAATATTTTGAGGCCCTCAGTGTAACAGTGGAAGTGTTTAGCTTGGTGGTGGCAGTGACGTCTCTGGGGGTGGGTTATTAGCTCCTGCTTTATCAGCCGCTTGGGAAGACAGTTTGCCTGGTAACTTCAGTAAATATGTTTCCTACATCGTTACTGCCCCATGCCTCCCATGGCCTATGGTCTTGTGCCAGTGCACTAGATTCTGCTGTGGCCAATTGCAAGGTCACACTTAACCAGTTATCAATCGTGGGAGGCTGGGTAGCCTTCCAGGACATAGCAATAAGTCGTTTGAATAATATCAGTGTCAGATCTGTGAATTGTAAGTAGTGTTTGGTTTGCTTGGACCTCTTAGTGATCCCTAAAAGGCAAAGGAGGGGTCTAGGGTGAGCGGTATGTCAATGACCTCTGAGACGTGCTGTAGGACTCGGTACCACGCATTGTGAATTAACGGGCACTCCCATTTCATCGGTAAAAAGGTAGCAAGCATCATCATGACCACATCTCAGGCTTAGGGAGGAAGTTCTTGAAAATATTCTGTGGAGGCAATGCAGGGTTAGGGATGTTTGATGAATATAATTGAATTGCAAGGATTTCAGCCTGGCGTTGCATGAAATAAATTTCACCCGTTCCAGTGCCATCACCCACTGCTTGTCTGTTAAGCTCATGCCCAGGCAATCAACCCATCTGGCTTTACTACGCGGATGTGAGATGCTAGGGGCCTCTCTCCACACTTTGTATAAGGTGGAGAATGCCTTCCGCCAAGCGCGTGTGTCAGTATACAGTGTAGTCCCTAGGCTCAGATGAGCCCGACTGCCAAAGTTCCCCAATCATTGTACTCACAGCAGTGTGAGAGAGGAACTGTCCCAGGCCCAGCCCAAGTGTTTCTGCAAGGTCCTAAAAGGGGCGAAGTGAGCTATCATCACGTAGATCTCCCAGGCGCAATAGTCCACTTTCTCTATATGGGGCAAAATTATAAAACTGTCTGAGGCACCCTCCATATAGGGAGCTGTGGGGAGTACGGCACAAGACCTTGTCGCGGTTGGATGTAGTGATTTCAAACCAGTTTCACGGTCTGCATAAGCACCCCGGGGGCAGCACGATGTGAGTCCAGGGCAAGAAGCCACTCAAGCACCCCCCCCGTTCACCCAACGTGGCTCGAAGCCATGGCATCTTCTGTTGTGTGATCCCCAGCTATCCAGCGCATCAGCTATTGAAGCTGGTCTGCTGCATAGCAGCGTTCCATATCGGGCATCGCCATGCCACCCTCAGTCAAGGGGTGTTTTGGTGCGCGACAAGGGACACTCTCTTCCATCCCTGCCCCAATATGAGTGCTGTCAGTAGGCCACGCAGGGTTGAAGAAAAGTTTCTTAGGGCAAGACCAGCATATTATCTATGGATGCCCTACCCATATGGGAGAGTGGCAGGCTCATCTAGAAGGGTAGAGATTTGCTGAATAGAAGCAAGGGCTCTGCCGTGACTACCCTCTATTAAATCAGCCTCAGTGTAATAAATACTAACCCCCAGATATCGGAAGGTCCCAAGATCCCACAGGAGACACTCCCCACTTGGGTGCAACTGATGCGGACTGCTCGGTGCCCGCAGTGGGAAAACACAAGATTCCCTCAGTTAACTTAAGGCCAGCTGCGTCGTCAAACTGATCTAATAAGTCAAAAAAGGCCAGGAGACTGCCCGCCATATCTTGCACATAAACCAGGACATCATCCGCATATAAGGACGTTATGTGCTATTGTCCTCTCACTTGGACTCCCCAATCAGGTCCCCAGCTTTGTAACCGCATTGCCAGGGGTTCCATACCAGTGCGAAAAGCACTGGTGAGAGAGAGCAGCCTTGACGCATCCCCTAAGAAATGAGCGGGAGAGCTGGGTTCTGGTGTGGACCCGCGCTGGTGGGGTGGTGTATAGCAGCTTCACCCAACGTAGTTAGGGCCAAGCTCAAATTGTTCGAGGACCTGCATCAGGTATGCCCAACTCAGGGTGTCAAATGCCTTTTCAAAGTCCAAAGAGATGGCCATTGGGTGACCCGCCTCTCCAGAAACGGCGCCAATGATGTGGCATAGCCATCTAATGGTATAGTGTGTGGCTCTGTGTGGCACAAATCCACATTGGTCTGGGTGTATAAGATGGTAGATCAATGGAAGCAATCCGTCTGTTAGGATTTTGCGCAAAATCTTATTGTCAATATTCAACAGTGACAACGGGAGGTATGAACTCACCTTGAGTGGGTCTTTGCCCGGCTTAGGCAAGACCACTATAAGTGCTCACATAGGGAACTTGGTAGTTCCCCCCATTGATAGGCGGCCCTATACATATCCAGCAGCCGAGGTGCTAGAGTACTCTTGAAGGTAGCATAGTATTCGACTTGGAACTTGTCTATACCTGGTGCTTTCCCTCTAGCCATCTGTTGGATTGCTAAGTGAATTTATCAATGTGTAGCGGTTGTTCTAAATCACTCACTTGGGACCGCGTTAGTCTAGGCAGGGTAAGCTCCAGTAGGAACGATTGTATGCAGGAGGAGGAGGGAACGACGGGTGAAGAGTACAATTGCTCGTAGTAAAGGGCAAATGCTTCATTAATCACTTTTGGGGTGTTCACCACCTGGCACCTGCTATCTCGAATGGCCCCCAGGACAGTTCTAGGAGTTTTGGAGCACAGTAACCATGCTAGAGTGCGTCCCGGTTTGTCTCCTTCTGTGTATTGTCGGGCTAAGTATGCCTTATAATCCACATTTCAAAGACGTTGACGATCCTCTCGATATTGATGCCGTTGGGCAACTAGAAGAGGCCGCACGGCAGGGGCATGGATCAACTATTTCCCAAGTTAACAGATATTGTCCTCAAGTTCAAGCACACTGCGTGTGAGAGAGGATTTCCCCCCCAGGATGTGGCAATGCAGTGACCTCTCATAACCACTTTCATTGTGTCCCACTCTAACCTCGGATCACAAGCAGAACCCAGGTTTTCAGTAAAGTAAGCAGAGATATGAGAGCTTATTGTTTCTTTATATACCGCGTTGTGTGAGGCCTCTGCTCTCAGTCTTCACGATGGGATGGGTGGCTTATCTTTCCCCCACTGAAACGTAATCTTAAGGGTATTATGATCGGATAAAATCCTGCCCAGGTATTCAGAGCCTCGTAGAAGCGGCCAACACTCTGAGTTACAAAAGAAATTGTCAAATCATGTATGTATTTGGTGTCCTGGTGCATAGTAGGAATATTCCCTTTCCCCAGGGTGACTTAGGTGCCATATGTCATGCAAGTCTAGGGAAGAGGACCAAAGTTGAAAGTGCTTAGTGGCCTGTAAGCTAGTAGTGTTCAGAAGGGGAGGTACTGATTGATCTAGTGTTGTATCGTGTATGCAGTTAAAGTCCCCACCCCAAAGTCCGGGTGCTGAAGGGTCTTGTAGGAAGGCAGTACAGGGCGAATTTAAGAAGGTGCCTTGTGCTGTGTTAGGGGCATAGATCGATGCAATCATGATAGAAAGTCCATCTAGGGTGCCTTCTAGAAGGACAAATCGCACTTCCTTATCAACATTAACCTTATGCTTAACAAAAGGCACCTCTGGGGCTACCCAGATAAGAGCTCCCCTAGCCTAGACGGAGTATCCTGTGCCACATATCTGTCCTCTCCATCTCCGATTGAGCTTAAGTAGCTCCCCGTGGGTCAAATGTGTCTCTTGGAGGCACGCAAGGTGTATCGTCTGCGTCTAAGGTAAGCATACACTCTGGGGGTCATTCTAACTTCGGCGGGCGGCGGAGGCCGCCCGCCAAAGTTCCCCCGCCAGAATACCGCTGCGGGGTCAAATGACCGCTGCGGTAATTCTGGCTTTCCCGCTGGGCGGGCGACCGCCAAAAGGCCGCCCGCCCGCCCAGCGGGAAAGCACCAGCAACGAGGATGCCGGCTCCGAATGGAGCCGGCGGAGTTGCTGGTGTGCGACGGGTGCAGTTGCACCCGTCGCGATTTTCAGTGTCTGCCACGCAGACACTGAAAATCAATGTGGGGACCTGTTAGGGGGCCCCTGCAGTGCCCATGCCAGTGGCATGGGCACTGCAGGGGCCCCCAGGGGCCCCACGACACCCGTTCCCGCCAGCCTGGTTCTGGAGGATTCCCTGGGGCAGCGGGAAGCCGGCGGGAAACCGCCGGCTTCCCTTTTCTGACCGCGGCCTTACCGCTGCGGTCAGAATGCCCCCGGAAGCACCGCCAGCCTGTTGGCGGTGCTTCTGTTGCCCACCACCCTGGCGGTCATAGACCGCCAGGGTTGGAATGAGGGCCTCTGTGTCTTTTAGCAGGTGTGCCCATGCCCCAGATGTTCCAGGTTAGTGAAGCATAATCAGCAGCCATGATGAAAGTATACAGTCTTCAGTTATACCCCTACCTCCCTTCTTTATTCCCCAGCATTCTTTCCAACTCCCCTAACCCAGGCTTCAACTGCAACAAGTTGCATGCCACAACTCCCCAAACCTTTCAACCAATGTGCAAGGTGCTGTTCGCTCACTAGTCCATACGGACGAAGCAAAGGCCTCTCTCTCTCTCCAAGTGGGTTGGTAAGAAGGCCTTTTGCAGAAGGAGATCTGTGAGGTGGGCCCTTGGGAAAGAACCACATGTGGAACTGAGGCCTTGAAGAGGACACGTAGCTAAAGGGTGAGCCAGTGGTGGGGCAAGCCTTCTACATCTGGATGAGCTCACCGGGCCCGACAAAATTGGGGTGGCGTCTATATTCTTATAGATCATCAGCTGTACGTAAGGTGAGCGCTGGGCCCTCCTCCCGGGAAGTCTGTGAGGCAGTCTGAGATTCCATATTAGAGCCTGGATCAGTGAGTGGTCGGTCTTCAAGGGCCGAAAAGAGGTTGAAAGACAGGTGCGAGGCCTCCATTACTGCTTCCACTCGCTCTCTTGTTGCCTGGGCTCAAAACGGTCCAGCCCTAGGCAGCCTACGTGTGCATCTCTTTCCACGTGGAGTCAGCCAGGTCATCTCATCTTGAGCCTCTTGCGGGGAATGCATTAAGTCTTTGGCATGCAGCCAAGTCCACGCATCCTCCGGAGTGGTAAACATTCAAGTAGTTTTACCATCTATCACCCTGAGTTTTGCTGGGAACAGGAGCACGTATTTACAGTTCAGTTCTCTGAGGCATTGCTTTACCTTGCCATATAAACTACACTGTTTCTGCACCTCGGTGGTGAAATCAGGGTAAGCTGTAATCTCTGTGTGTTCATGGCACCATGGGCCTTTCATACGGGATAGTTGAAGAATAAAACCTCTGAAGTTAAGAAAGCGAGCTATGATGGGTCGAGGTTGGGCACCAAGCTTAGGGGGCTGCCCAGGAACCCTGTGAACTCTTTCTACTGAGAAAAACTTTGGAGGAGTTCCTCCAAACACGTTGTCAATCAGCCATCTCTCCACGAATAGCTCCACACTGGGGCTATCTCCTCGCTTGGGAAAACCCAGCATACATATATTATTGCGTCGAGATCTCCCTTTGGCGTCTTCCAATCGCTTGTGAAGGGCAGTTACCTCCGTTTGGAGCTGCATCATCTGGGTCTGCTAGACTCCAGGAAGGTATTTGTGTCTAGAATAGCTTGGAGAACCTTATCTGTCAGGAGATTACCCATTAAATCAAACTTCCACAGCAGCAGATGCCTTTTACCCAACTCCCTCCAACAGATGCGTGCTCAGACTTTACTGATTATATGAACCCTGCATCCACTAGGGGGAAAGGAGAATGGGAATGGAAAAAGAGAGACTGCCTCCAGATCCAATTCCAGCCTGTGTTTCCCACTTGAAGATAGGATATTTAGGGGGTCATTCTGACCCCGGCGGGCGGCGGGAGCCGCCCGCCTGGAGGGAACCGCTAGAATACCGCTGCGCGGTCAAAAGACCGCTGCGGGTATTCTGGGTTTCCCACTGGGCTGGGGGGCGACCGCCAAAAGGCCGCCCGCCAGCCCAGTGGGAAACACCCCTCCATGAGGATGCCGGCTCCGAATGGAGCCGGCGGAGTGGAGGATGTGCGACGGGTGCAGTAGCACCCGTCGCGAATTTCAGTGTCTGCTGAGCAGACACTGAAATTCAAAGTGGGGCCCTCTTACGGGGGCCCCTGCAGTGCCCATGCCGTTGGCATGGGCACTGCAGGGTCCCCCAGGGGCCCCACGACACCCCTCACCGCCATCCTGTTCCTGGCGGTCGGAACCGCCAGGAACAGGGTGGCGGTGAGGGGGTCGGAATCCCCATGGCGGCGCAGCCCCATGGGCAGCGGAAAGTCGGCGGTACACCGCCGACTTTCCGTTTCTGGCCGCGGCTGTACCGCCGCAGTCAGAATGCCCGGCGGAGCACCGCCAGGCTGTTGGCGGTGCTACCGCCGACCCCGGCCCCGGCGGTCTTTGACCGCCGGGGTCGGAATTACCCCCTTAGTGTGTGCTTCTGTAACCTGCATCTTTCTTCTTATTGGGATTCCTTTAAAGGAAGGACCTGCAGTCAGGTGATAAGAGCATAGATAAGTAGACTCCTACTGTGCATTCAGCTGTTCAGCCATTCACATTCACCCACTTCTATCGTTCTCCTAACCTGGATCTTTTGAGAGACTAGCCTCTCCCTAAGAGAACAATGTTAACTTAATATCTTCTTTTCTCCAGGAGTCAGAGGTATCCAAGGTTCTCTGGAGAACAGTTCAGAGGTTCACAAATATACAAACTACTAATGTATTTTACAGGAATTGAAAACTCCTTCTCAAGGTTAGTTTTTTCAATCACAGTATCTAGGAATTAGTCTGAGCACTGAAGTTTGTCTCTATGACTGGCAAGTCTGCAAGGCGAAGAGTATTTGAATATATATGTACATATATATATATTGGCAAGTCTGGAAATCATACAAAAGGATTCCTTACTGCAGTTGCTTGAAGTTCTGTTAAGCCAAAACTAATTCTCCTCAGAAAGCCGATAGCCAGTTGTTGGAAGAAGGAAGAAATTCAGCTTCTTCAGAAGGCAAAAAGTAGCTTGTGTGCACAACGTAACAAAAAAATAATTAATTACTCAAAACTGGAAGAATTCTCTATGAAACGAAGCGCCTCAGGAACACTACTCATTCTCCTCAGGATGACAGTTGAAGTGCACAGTTCCCAGTGAGAAACAGCTGGAGGGAAGCTTCAGCACGATACTAAGGTAGAAACACTAGAGCGCTGACCTCACAAAGATTTGCGGCCACCATCTTGAGTGGCAGTTAAACCTGAAGAAGCTAGTTCTAAGAACAGCCTCCGCAAGAGCCACCAGGAGTGAGGACGCCGCTGCAACCAACGTGGGTACAAGGAAATGGGGAATAATTTTTGCTGAGGGAAGAACTTAACAACACTGGCAATAGTTTTCCTGACGTTATTGAATTGAACAGAATGCACCCTTAATATGGTTTCCAGTTGAGTGAAGGCTTCTGCCATGGAGTCAAGGGGGGCAGGCGGTCCCAATCCCTGCAGCGGGGTCTTGTTCACTTTGGGCTTTCCCATCATTGCACCACAAAGGGTAGGCTGCACCCACGCTCAACAAGTTGGCTCCCAGCTTCGCCCACCCTCACCAGACATAACAAGAGGAGTGACGCTGTTCATAGGCAACCTTCAAATAATGGTGTTAGTTGATATGCGTAGTCTGCTGTGAGGGACAGGGATCCGTCTGTGACCCCCAGTGCCTCTAGGTGGAATATCCGGCTGTTCAGTTCACGTCAAGGCTGCACCGCTCTTCAGTGGTCTAGCAGTGTCGGACGTAGTTACAGTGGCATCTTCTCCAGCCCTGTGTGCTCCACCCTCGGGCTAACGATATGGATCAGAACTCGCTTCGGATCTCAGCTTGTGACAGGGCCCCCACAGAGCTCCGTCTTATGCTACTGCATTGGTCGCCATTTTGCCTCCACCCTCCCTATTCATTTCACCTTGCTCTACCTACGTCCCTGCAAACACATTTGAACAGATTCTGGCTGTAGGATGCAATTGTGTCCAAGACATTCGACTTTCTCAGGAGTGTGATACACTATCTGCTGCCACACAAAGTCATCTGCAACAAGCTCATCCATTGCTAAAGACACTAGCCTGTTTCTCCAGACCGGGGGTGAAGCTACGCAAGATGGTGGAACACAAAGGTAAAGTTTCCATAGATGCTAAAGAAAACAAATCCTTGTTTAAACAAACCAAGGCAGAACCCTCCCTACCGGACTCCCGCATCAAACCCAAAACAGACTCTGGCACCAGTCTGGATATGATTTTTCAAAGACTAAGGGGGTCATTCTGACCCTGGCGGTCGGTGACCGCCAGGGTCACCGACCACGGGAGCACCGCCAGCAGGCTGGCGGTGCTCCGTCGAGCATTCTGACCGCGGCGGTTCAGCCGCGGTCAGAAACGGAAAGTCGGCGGTCTCCCGCCGACTTTCCGCTGCTCGGGAGAATCCTCCATGGCGGCGGAGCGCGCTCCGCCGCCATGGGGATTCTGACACCCCCTACCGCCATCCTGTTCCTGGCGGGTCTCCCGCCAGGAACAGGATGGCGGTAGGGGGTGCCGCGGGGCCCCTGGGGGCCCCTGCAGTGCCCATGCCAATGGCATGGGCACTGCAGGGGCCCCCGTAAGAGGGCCCCACAAAGTATTTCAGTGTCTGCAAAGCAGACACAGAAATACGCGACGGGTGCAACTGCACCCGTCGCACCTTCCCACTACGCCGGCTCCATTCGGAGCCGGCGTCCTCGTGGGAAGGTAGATTTGCCCTGGGCTGGCGGGCGGCCTTTTGGCGTCCGCCTGCCAGCCCAGGGCAAATCTCAAAATACCCTCAGCGGTCTTGCGACCGCGGAGCGGTATTTTGTCGGGGGAAGACTGGCGGGCGGCCACCGCCGCCCGCCATTTTCAGAATCACCCCCTAAGTGCACTGCACGACCTATCACAAGAAACAAAGGTGAACACAGATGTCATGCATCAGGATCTTCAACCTCTAAGAATTGAGTTCCAGAACATGATGGTCGGAGTCACTCATGTAGAAGCAAGGATCAGTTGGAGGACTCTGCGCCAACTGAGAAGTCAAAAACTGACTGTAGCCTTCATTAAGTTTAAAACCCTGATAAGTGACATCTCTGAATTCGAAGACTGAATCGAACAGGCAATCTTCACATATTTGGTCTACCAGAAAAGGGAGAAGATGATTCTAACTCATGTGTTGAATTTCTGGAGGCCTGGCTAACCTGCACCCTGGGCATCACATTTAGACAGAGACTTTGAAATAGAGAGGGTTTCCCGAGTACCAAAGGGCAAGCCCCGCCTAGCTGATCCAAAATCAAATCCCAGAGGCATGATCTTCAGAATAGTAAGATATCACTATACAAAATGTATTCTCGTCCATATGAGGAAAGTTCTCATGTAGTCTGGAATGGTTCCAAAATCAACATTGTCAGGACTACTCAAAGCTTTACAGTGATAGTTAGGAAAGGCTTCCTAGCCCACCACCAATCGTTAAGAGACTACAATATCCCCTATGGATTTGCAGACTCCTCAAAATTCCAGATCATCGTTCATGGAAAAACTTTGTTCTTCAATGACCCAAAAAAGCTCAAAAGATTCTTGGACTGTGCCAGCTGCAATGAGCATCTAGTAGTTGATCCTCTGACATGTTAAATTTCTCTCATGCTCCTGAGCTTGTCTTAACGTGAACCCACTAAGAACCAAATGCTTCCCTCGACGGTTCATCATGCTTGTCCCATGTACGACCTACAATGTTGCAGCAGTGTCCTGGATATCCATGCCGGATTTGTAAGACTGAAATGTATGCCTTTTAGTGTTAAACACTACTCTCTCTACTAAAAATGTATCTGTGGAAATATGGAAAGTTGGGGATCTCTTATCAAGACTGGCGAGATACTGTTATACTATACTACCTTATAAATGTCTGATTGTTGTTACATGCCTATTGCCTAACTCTCTGCTTCTCTGTTTAAGATGCCTATTGGACTCCCCCATAGGGTTTTTCCTATTGTGTTCATTGTGAGTCAGGGAATCAACCCACTCCTTTAGCTTATAATTCTCAATGGCCACCGCACTGCTTAGGGACTTAATTCTCTTCTGATGGTCACTCAATGCGAATTTATGTGCCTATTTGGAACTAACTCTGTGTCTTGAACTTTCTCATATATATTCAATTCAGGCCAACACAATTTCTCTATTTAACCTTACTACGCTCTAGTTAAGCCCACTCTCACTCTACACCATCAAATCAATTGAAACTTTGCCTTGAGGAAAAGACTCAGACACCCAATTCAGTCCCATAGACCTATTACTTAAGCGTAATTGAGGCAGTTCCCGCAGCATATTTCTCATGCATACCCATATACCTCCTGGTTCTTCTAAAAAAGTTATTTTCTCTATGTCTGTTTTTTTCCAGCACTCCAGGGCTGGGTAGCTTCCCAGACGGGTTGGGACTGGCCAGCTCATAGAATAAGGGCGCAGAAATGTATCTTAAATGCATTTCGTGGGATGGGTGGTGGGTGGGCTAGGTTTGCGATTGTTGATTTTGTTACTATTTTATTTCTACTTGCATATATTGTTCCTCTGGCTCCTCTTCTTTTCTCTCCTCCCATATCAGCACTCAGGACAGCTCTCTGCCAGGGTTTTTCCCCGCTTGTACACTCCAAGACTCTAGGTCATCACTCATACCTATACACCATCACTGCTATCACTGTTCTCATATTCCAGCCCTCCTAGATATACATCGACAACCACAAATTAGACCATTTCTCCATCATGGAGATCCCAATAAACATACTCTCACTAAAAAATAAAAGGGCTTAACCAGCTGGTTAATCGTAGGGTGGTGGCTGATTATTGCACAACCTTCAGGGCGCGATTATACCTTCTACTCCTCAGCCCGTCACTCTTTCTCATGAATAGATTACATTATGATGAGCAAATCGCTTCTTTACCTTTCCCAAGCCCCGAAAATAGAACCAATATTGATCTTGACCACACATGCATTTCAGCCCAGCTAATACTTAACAACCTCACAGTCGCCTGATGATGATCTCTTAGATGACCCCAAAAATATAGATGACTATCAAAAAGATTCTCAAAGGAAGCCTGACAAATGACATGTTCCTTAAAAACCATGGGATGCCCTCAAAGCCACGTTAAGAGGGGAACTGGTTCACTTAGCATGTCTGAAAAACAGAGTCATAGCTGCCCTCCTTAGGTAACTTGACTCAAGGATTCAAACCATTAGTACCCAACCTAAGCAATCTAAAGGCTCACAACTCCTCTCCAAACTGCACACTGCACAATATCACTATAACCTGATCCTGATCCAGAGAGCAAAGAAATGGATTGACGTGATTAAAGCAGGCAAGCTTTGCAATAATAACAAGGCTGGGAAATCGCTAGCTAATTATCATAAATTTACAAAAAAATTGATCCATTACATCAGCCATAAAAATGCAAAAGGTGTGGTCAATCCATCCACAAATGGTATTCTACAGTCCTTCAAACAGTTCTACACAGAGCTTTATAACTCCATACACCCACCTCCACTGCCAAAATCTATGATTACCTGACTCCTTTAGTCCTCCAAAACTATCTCAGCAGGACTCCCTTACAATCAATAAGCCCATCACAGAAGAGGAAATTGGGCTAGCTATACTTCAATTACACCAGGGAAAGCCCCAGGCCTGGTTGGCTACTAAGAGAAATCCTATCCATGCTGTCTTCCATCAGTATGACTCAACAGACCTTGTCACCTTCTCGGCCACAGAAGCTACGATTGTAGTGATTCCCAAGGAAGGGAAAGACCTTCTAAATGTCAAACATTACAGGCTAATTGCCCTTATTAACACTGATTGTAAGATCTACACAAAGATAAATGCACATAGATTAGAATCAGTCATTCAAACATTGATACCAACTCTCAAACAGGTTTCCTAAAAGGCAGACTTGCGGCCGACAACATCAGGACATTCTGTCATGTTTTAGAAAGGGCAAACCTATCCCTCTCACGAACAGCAGCTCTGGCCCTCAACACTGAAAAGGCCTTCAACAAGGTCTCCTGGCCCTTCCTACATGCCACACTACACAGATATAACCTTGTAGAAGATTTCATACATATGAGTATGGCCCTTTACTTGGGCCCTACAGCAAGGGTTAGAGTTAATTGTCACTTATCCCAATCTTTTAACCTATCGCAGGGTACCCGCCAAGGATGCCCACTATCACCTTTGCTCTTGCTTTTGGCAATTGAACCATTAATATCCGCTTTTAAGGATAACACAAGTATTCCAGGGTATTAACTTCCCATCGGGTAGGCAGGTGGTTGCTGTTTATGCAGATGATGTTCTGTTCAAGGTATCTATGAAGGACACCCCAGAGCCAACTGTGGCCGGCAGAGCCATTAAGTTTAGAATATAGGGCGTTATCAGCACCTCCGACGGAACATAATAGGTTCCACCATTTATCAAAGGGACTGAGTGAGGTAGATTTCCAGTACGAGAGGGCAGTTTTGGTGCCCAAAGATAGGAGGAGGTCTATTAGGGAAGCAGTGTGAAGATCGCGTTTCGCCATTTGTGAGTTGATATGTAGACCCAAAGCCATTGTTATGAAATCAATCTTTATTGAAACACCTGTGATCTGATGTATCAAGTTTTGGATCTTAATCAATAAGGGGAGTGTCATTTTGCACATGAAAGACATACGTTGAAGGTTCCCTATACCCTCCGCACAACGCCAGCAGATATTTGAATCCCCAGACTCAATTTGTGTAGCTTGTATGGGATGTAATAGGATGCCTTCAATAGATACCATTCAGCGAAACAAACCACCTTAAAACACCCCACGTCAGATCCCTCCTTAACATATGCATTATCTGACCTAAACCATATGGCCGCCCAACCCCTGCCCCCGAGTAGCTGTCCCATTCTTGTGTTCCTCTCTCTCTCCATCTCCCCTGTACTTTTTTATTTTCCTCTGTGAGCCAGCAAACTCCTCCCCATTTATGCAGTGCACTATGATCAAACTAATTTGTTTGGTATCACTTTGACTTCTCGGTTGCTTGACATCACTACCACTACACCTACCTTTTGATAATGTTGCTGCATAATATGCTTACCATGACATAATGATGATTTGTTGCATCTATACTATACACGTGATGTCATTGCTTTCCTCTTACTTTGGAGTGTACTGCTTAACATTGTAATGTTTGGTTTATTGTTTTGTTTAAACATAATAAAAAACATCTGAAATAAAAAAAGGAACCTATGTCTAAGATTCAGTAGAAAATTAAAATAAGGCTGAATCTCAAAAGTAATAAACATCACCTTTTTTTTCAATATGCTGAGTTTTAGCAGCTATGTGGTCAATCTAAGGCCCTGAAACAGAGAGACACAAGCCTCTTTAAGGTCTTTTCTAAAAATCGTCATCAAGGTTTCTGAAGAATTAAAATATTCAGGATGACCAAGGTCCAAACAAAGATTTTTAACATATTTCAACCAAGGAATTTGTAAGTAATGGGTTGACTTAAGGCAGTCTTTAATGATCTCGCTATTAAGGATGGCAGCCTCTCAGGTCCAAACTTTATGCCAAAAGAGCATGGGTTGGATTATGACAGTGTTTGATACAAAGGGAACCCCCAATTCCGAGTGAATGGATAACCACCAAGCTGCCTTGGGAAACTGACAACAGCTTCATAAGGGAAGAGGTTTCCACCACTTGGAGCAGTTGGCAGTCAATGTAGCCCACACCCCTGCCCCGTACAAGGCGGTCGACAAGCACTACAAATGGATAGCATTTCTTTGAGTGGCTTCCTCCCTAATTTAAATGCTAAATTATTAAGCGCAGTGATAGTCTTCATAAAATAGAGTTTTCTTGTATTAATCGCCGGCTTCCAGGTTTCATCTGTAATAAACAGGATACCAGATAGGAGAAGGTGGTAATGAATTTAAGCTTAGTGTCCCTGATTATAGTTTCACAGCACTTAACATGCCTTCTGCTGCACTTCATTACAAAGATTATCCCTATATTTACTAATAACCCTAGTTCCTGTATGTAGGCTACAAAATGTGCAAGAATCCTCTGGAGAGCCAGTGGTGTACGTGCCATTAAAACAGCATCATCTGCCTCTAACACAAAAGCCAGTTTCAGTCCAAAAATAGTTCACCCATTTTAGGCATCCAAATGTTCTAACCAACAACCCAGTTCCTTTCTCACCCCTTCCAACATTGTCACACAATCTTTTTACCACAATCCTTTTGCCAAACCTCTGTTCTTCCACCGTTGCTAAGCCTAGTAATGTAGCAGTCCTGGAAAAATTGCTTGATTGAAAGATGATAAGAGACCTGTTATCCTTGCTAAATGTCTAAACTTCACTTCCTTCTTCTTTAGTACCAGCTTTATTTCCTGTCTTGTTTTCTTTCTTTTCTTTTCTGGTAAAAACAATTATCCTTTCACTATGTCCACAGTCAAGCCTAAAATCTGTAAAGACTGGGAAGGCTATAAAACAGATTTTTGGTTGTTTATAAGAAAACTCAAAGAATATAATAATCCTTTCACTGTTTCCAACTGTGATCTTAACAAAGATGCATCCTGATTCATTACTTGAAGATCATCAAGATAAACAATCATAAAAATATCTCTCTTTCAAGAATCCCACTACCCATCTCATCACCTCCGTGAAACACCAAGGGCGCTGAAGACAATCCAAACAGTAGACAAACAAATTGGTATAAATGACCTTTCTACCTGAATTGACAATACTGCTGACTCCCTTCTGTCATAAGAATCATAAAGTATGTATCCTTTAGATCCATCTTTACCAACCAATCTGATTCCTGTACACATCTTGCAATAGATAGATTCCCTTCATCTTAAAATGTCTGTAGGTTACAAAATAATTTAGATTACTCAAATTGATTACATGCCTCCATCCTCTGTCCTTTTTCTTCACCAGAAACAACATGCTTAGAAAACCAACCTGATCCTCGTCTAAATCTAGTATCACTTTTCTGTAACATACTTTCCATCTCTTCCATCGCTACATCTTCCATATCTTTGTTAAAACAAAGAGCTCTTGGTTCCTGCCTTGGCTGTGGCACAGTATTGAACTCTATTACATATCCGGCAATTATCCTCAACACCCAAGGATCACTTGTAATTCTTTTCCATGCCTCCACGTCTCAACCTTCCATCCACCCTATTTTTGGATAAAGCCAGCAGAAATCCTCATACACGTACCCACCTGAACTTGTTGCAGGTGTTTGCCCTTGACCACTTGTGACTCTCGACCTGGACCGCCTTCCTCTTTGAGGGTAAATCCATACTGACTTTGGGAACCTCTGTTGCATCCTGTATTAGTTCCTTGGGACTTATAATAACTATGGCCGGGAGGTTGCCCTCTCCTCCTAGTCTTGCAAAAAAAACTATTAGCACTTCCAAACACCTTACGCATGTTGAATTGTGCTTCGTCCAAAGCTGTAAAGGTATGTACGTTTTTCCCTAAAGCTTTGACCATACCTTCTCCAAAAAGGATGCCTTTTGTGCCCTCACTTGAATCTTTGCGAACAAAGTCCCCCAGCTTTGGATTAACATGAGGCATTACGCCTCTCCACAATCAGCCCTGCATTTGCATTGCCCAAGAAACAAAGTGCCCTTTGGTTCCAGCCTCTTAGCATAATAATGTCTAGATCTGTTCCTTTCAGGTATGCCTCTTCAATCGGGTTGAATATTCTCCCAAGAGGCCCTAATGTGTCAGGGAGATTGTCTTCGCAATGTTTAAGAGATCTCTCAAGACCCTTCCTTGGACTCCTTCGCAACTCAAGCATATATGAAAGTAACTCCAGGTCAAGATTTGGAGTCAACTATTCCTTTTCCCCAATAACTAGGTGTGAGTATTCTGCTCTCATCACGTTACGTTTCCCTTTTTCTAAGGGTCTTCATATCCAGTGCTAATGTAGTCAGCTACATGACTCATAAACCACCAATCGGACCTTTGAGGAGGTCTTTTCTCTCTGTGGTCAAACAGTTTCGGACCAAGTGGATCTTCCACAATGTTTTCTCCATTACTCCTGACATTCACACTCTCTCCATAATCTTCTTCTAAATCATCCTTATAATTTAAATCAAATATATATTCATACAGATAACTTCCCAATCCATCTGTAGGGATATCCTGCCCATCAAACGTGTCGCTACGCACACCCACTCTGAGAGCCGCTTTGGACTACTCTTCCCTTAGCATTGTTCTCCAAATGCTTCCTTTTACCAGAGCATTTACCCACGGTCCTCTACTAGCTGTTTCCTCACCTTCGGATGATGAATTGAAAAATATTCATCCTCCTCCTCAGCTCCTTTTTCTGTGAGTCATAACTGACTTCACAGACTCTTGAACCAAATTCCTTATTTCTTCTGTAAATAACTTTGTAATCATCATCTCCTGACTCTCAGTACTATTTCCCTTTTCAGACATGACTGAACTTTCATATAAACAGATAACAACCTATACTAATCTCCTACACCTTTAAACTGTAAAAAATCTAAAGAAATACCCTTATTTAAACTAATCAAACTGCCCTCCTACTGCTCATGTATCCGAAGATTCCTTTCAGCTGATGCACTCTCTGTTAACCTTTCCATTTATAAAACACGTAAATTGCTGCCTAGCAACCTTACAGAGGTGGTGCAATGAGCCAACAACCTCTAGAAACAGAAAGCAACCATCGCATTGGAAGCCCACTGCAAAATGTCACTTTGAATGGAGCGATAGCAGTGTACTCCAATATTCACCTTTTTAAACGTATGTCCCTGTTAAATCATCACAACTACTGTGCGCCAGAGAGCCGAGCACCGGGGGGGAGAGCAGTCCCCGCAAAAAGCCGTGCGCCATGTCTGCGCTCCCGGTCCAGTGATGCCACCGCCCCGCACTCAACTGGGTTGTCCCAGGAAAGCAGAGGTCCAGTCTGCTTGCAAGATTAGGGTAACAGTGCGGGGACAGCGGCCCAAAGGAGGAAGACAACAGCGGGGCTCCATATCTACCGCGCCCCTCACATGTCTGTGCATTTCAGCCCTCCAACGATGCATTTGTGGGACTGCCACAAGGGATATTACCGTATTTATATTAGTTACCTCTTATCCCATGCATGTCAGTCAGCCTCTCTAATAGTGTTTAGAGTTTGCTTTTGAAATGACGGCAAAGATCTCTTTCTTGTTAATCTAGGGAGGGCGTTCATCATCTTTGTTTTCTGCAGCTATCACAAATAAATTCCATGTGTCTAGGCCTTTGACTACGATACCCTTATCCAATAAGTTCTGTAGAGTCTGGGTTTCTGCTTTGGCCCAACGTATCACCTCCTCCCGCCACTGGGCAACGCTGGGAGCGCCCGGGGATTTCCAGTGCATGGCTATAAGGCGTCTGTATAGCACCAGTGCCAGGGCGATGCACTGATATGTTTGTTTGCCTTTTTTAGTGCGAGGTGCTATGCCCAATAAGCATAATTCAGGGGTGGGGGATAATGTAGTGTTTGTCCAGTCAGCGAGCAGCGTTATTATGTCTATCCATGTGTTTTGGATCGGGAGACATTCCCATGTCATATGGTAGAAAGTGGCCTCTTCTGTGTCGCATCTGGGGCATGTCTGTGGTGTTCGGGGGAACATACGCGTTATGCAGTGTGGTGATAAATAAGTCTGATGCACATAGTTAAACTGCGTGTAACGGAAGCGGGGGTTACGCGAGACCTCATAAGTCATTTTCATCGCCTGTTCCCATGCGTTTAGTGTTAATGGTTCCGGTAGAACGCGATCCCATTTATTTTTTGCCCGTTCCTGTTTATGTTCAGTCTGGGCAGTGAGGATGATGTATATATTCGATATGCTTGATGGGACATTAGTGCTCCCCAGCAGCTCGTGAAGCAAAGGGGAGACATCAGGTTCCGAGTTGCCACTTTTCCACCATGCACGCATTGCCTGTCGGATTGCACCATAGGCTATGAATCCCCCCCGGTCCAGCGCATGTTTGTCAGCTAATGCTTCGTAAGTTTGGAGTTGCCCATCTTGGTAGATGTCCCCAAATGTGTGTATGCCTCTGCTACCCCAGGTGTTCAGGCCCACCCTGACCGCTATTTTCGCCAATGTCGGTTGAGCCAACAGTGGAATCCTCGGGGAGTACTGTGGTTTTTTATCGCGTAGCAGTGCGTACCGGCCCCATACCCAGTGTGCAGTGGATAACAGCATATTACCTGTGTGTTCGGGGTCGATCCGGTTCATAAGGTATTGCAGAACCCCCGTACCGCCGAGATCCAGCAATATCCTCTGTGCTTCCGCACAGGTGGGGTTACCAATCCAAGTAGATATCCATTGTATCTGGGCAGCTGCATAATAAGCTTCGAATTTGGGTACTCCCAGCCCCCCCAGTTTAAGCGGTTGGAGCACTTTAGTTAATGCGACACGCCTGCAGCCACTACCCCATATTAGGTCTGTTAATAAACTATTCAATAGTTTGAAGAAGGAGCCAGGCAATACCAGCGGCAGTGCCATGAAATAGTAGAGGAGGCGTGGTAGTACTATCATCTTTGCAATGGCCACTCTGCCCATAGGGGACAGTGGGAATGAGCACCAGAAGGGCAAAGAGCCCCTTGTTGATCTAACCACTTGGCCGAGGTTGCCATCTCTTTAGTCTTGACTATCATAGTATATGTTTACACCCAGATATTTAAATGTGGTGTAGCACCATTTCAGGCCACCCGGACTTGATAGCGTTCTGAGTGCTTCGGGAACCGGGCGCATAGGAAATATGCAGGATTTTGCCCAGTTCACCGTTAACCCGGCCACCGAGCTAAATTTTTGTAAGAGATCCAATAGGCCCGGGAGGGCCATGGCATGATCTCGAAGAAAAATCAGCACATCATCTGCATATAAAGAAACTATCCGGTGTGTTTGGCCATCTAAGACGCACCATGTGGGGGCCATTATACGGAGACGGGCGGCCAGTGGTTCGATGGCTAGTGCAAATAAAAGTGGGGACAGCGGGCATCCCTGTCTGGTGCCTCTTCCGATGTTAAATTTTTCGGAGATCGTGTCCCCCGTCTTAACCCTAGCCGTTGGGCCAGTGTATAATGCTCTCACCCAGCCAATGTAAGTTTGCCCAAAGCCCATGTGATTAAGTGTTTCTGTTAGGAATGGCCATCCCAGCGTGTCGAATGCTTTTTCTATGTCTAATGAGACTGCCACCTGCAGCCTTCCGCCTACGGGAGAATTACCCATCAGGCGTATTAAGTTCCTGATGTTGCTAAACGTGTTGCGACCAGGTATGAAGCCTGCCTGGTCTTGATGAACCAGCTCTGATACACATGGTAGCAGGCGGTTGGCTAGCACCTTGCCGAGTAATTTACAATCTGTGTTTAGCAGTGATAATGGCCTAAATGAGCGAACATCCAGTGGGTCGCGACCTACCTTCGGCAATATTGCTATCAATGCCTCACAGCATGGATCAGGGAGCTGGCCCCGTTCTAAAGCTTCCTTTAGCATTGCTAGATATGGGGCTGAGATCTGGGATTGAATTGTGCTATAATATTCGATAGGTATGCCATCACTGCCGGGTGCTTTACCATGTGTTAGTTGCTGCAGTGCTCGTTGGATTTCAGCTATCTCCATCGGTCTATCCAGCTCTGTCACCTGAGAGGCAGTAAGGCGACTCAGAGTGATGCCGCTGAAGAAGTCATTTAGTTGGGTGTTAGTGGGCGGGGGTCGTGCCTGGTACAGAGAGCTGTAGTACTCTCTGAAAGCATTATTTATCTCCGCCAGTGTGTTGACTATCCGCCCTGTTTCCAGACGAATAGCGCCTATGGGGAGGTTCCGGCGTTCACTGTTTGTGAGCCATGCTAATAATTTACCGGATCGGTCGCCTTCTGCGTGTGTGCGGGCCATGTAGTGTCGGTAGTCGAAGTGCCTGAGCTGGTTATCTGTCTCGGTCCATTTGGAGCGTATAGTAGTGAGTTTCGCTTGTGTTATAGCGCCTTTGGCGAATTCGCGTTCGGAGGAGTGGAGTTCCCGTTCTAGTACTCAGAGTTTGCGCGCTAGTGTTTGACGTACACCTACTGTGGTAGATATACATACCCCCTTATAACTGACTTGTGTGTATCCCATTCAATAGCCCTGGAGCTAGTTGTCCCAGCATTCAGCGTGAAATATGTTGATATGTGCGTGGCTATATCTTCCCTAAAAGGGGGGTCTTGTAATAATTGTGTTTGAAGTCGCCAGGTTGGGATACAGGAGCGGGGCCTGCCCCATCTTATTTGTGCTATAAGTGGGCAGTGATCTGAGATTACCTCATTATTTTATGTGTTAGGTTCTGTGAGGTGAGGATGAGGTCAATTCGGGTATGTAGGAGATGCACTGGTGCATAATAGGAATATTCTCTTTCATGTGGATGCATGTACCTCCATATGTCGGTAAGGCGTCGCTCTTCCATCCATGTGCTTAGCATCCGGGAATTTTTCTTTGTTGGGGCGGCCACAAGCGGGGGGTGCGATCTATCCTTATCTGCGTGTGGGACACAGTTCATGTCCCCACTACATATGCAAGGTGTAGTAAGGTCATTGGTTAATTGCGGTACCTTTGTTTGTAAGAATTCACCTTGTTTAACGTTCGGGGCATATAATCCGTTTATCACGAGCTCCTCCCCGTCCAACAGCCCCTTTAGTTGAATAAATCTACCATCCTTGTCTTTTGTGCTGTGTTGTACTGTGTAAGGGACATCTGGGGCTATCCAGATCAGCACCCCTCTGGCAAAGGACGAGTCACCAGCGCTATGTATTGAGCCCAGCACTTTTCCATCCGAGCAGCCTCTGCAGGTATAATGTGTGTTTCCTGCAGTATTGCTATATGTATATGGTGGCGTTTTAAATGTGCATGTATTCTATGGCGTTTATTAGTTCCGGCCATACCCTTCACATTCCAAGTTATTATATTATCTATGGGTTCCTTATTCGTTATGTTATGCAGTGCCATGTAGTGCCATCTGAGCGGCTCCCATTCCGCCAGTCCCACTCCCCGTACCCCCCCCGCCATGAGCCCGCCAGCCCCCTTCGGGCACCCCCCCCACCCGCCAACCAGCCCCCCGGGTACTGTAGAGAAAAGAGAGAGCCCATAGTGGGTTAGAGATAGGAAGAAAAAAGGAGGATATAACAACCAAAAGGATATTGCGGGCGGAGCCCGTCTGTTAAACAAAGTGGCACAACCAGTGCCTAAAGTGACATCCAGGGAGATCAGTTCCATTCGGGTACCGTGCAGGTGTAGGGGGGCGTGGATTAATCGAGGTCGGGCCCTTGAGTGGCCCACCTTCAGGATGTATCTTTGCCTCTGCAGTCCCATGCGCGCTGATTCAGTTTTCGAGGATTCAGTCAAAGCTTCCGATGTTAATGGCGGTTATCCACTGAAGATCTCGGGAAGAGAGCCCCGATGTTGAGGGCATGCTACGTCTCAGCCGCTGCGGCTACCGGAGGCAGTGCCACGGGTGCCGATCCTTCACCTTTAAAGTTCGTCTGCCGATCGCGGCATGAGATCCGGTCCCACCAGCAACGGGGAGGGGGATAGGCTTGAGTCTCCCCCATGTGAGGCGGTGTCCTTAGTGTCCGTTTCGCTCCTGGTGTTCAGCAACGCTCGAGCAAATGAATTAGTGTCTTTTAATATTTGTGCTTGGTCCATCGCCATTTGTGCCTTTGTGGGGCGGGAGGATGATTTAGTTTTTTTCTTCTTTCTGGAGCTAGCGGTGGTCCATTCTTCGGATAAAGCATCTTCCTTAGCCGGGTCGACCAATCCTTTAGCATGTATCCATGTCCATGCATCTTCAGGTGTGGGGAACATTAGGATTTTTTCATCCAACACGATGCATAGGTGTGCTGGAAACATGAGGGAGTAAGTGATGCCCTTTTCTCGTAGCAATTGCTTGATCTTGATATACGCGCTTCCCCTGCGCTGTACCTCCAATGTGTAGTCAGGGTAGGCCGTTACCCTGCTGTTTTCCAGCGTAATCTGGTTAGATGTTCTAAAGTGTTGGAGGACCAAGTCTCTGTCCCTATAATTTAGGAAGTGCGCTATTAACGGTCGGGGTGGCGCTCCAGGGCGAGGCGGTCTGCTCGGGATTCTGTGTGCTCTTTCGATCACTGGAGTTGAGCTAGGGTCCTGTTCTTTAAGTGTGTTTTTCAGCCAGGTCTCTAAGAACGTCTCTGCATTAGGGGATTCAATTCGCTCAGGGATTCCGAGGAATCTAATGTTGTTGCGCCTGGAGCGTCCTTCAGCATCTTCAGCCCTACGTTGTAGTTGAGCTATGTCCAGTTCCATTTGTTGTATTTTCGTTCTCATATCTACTACTTCTGGCTGAACCATTTTCAGTGTCGTTTCAGTATCCTGTACCCTTTCTGTTAATTTGCGGTGGTCAGCACGGAGCAATGAGACTTCCAGTACTGCGGCATCAATTTTCCCTTCCAGCGAAGATTTAGTATCCATTATTGCTTGCATGATTTTATCAAACTGGAGGGAATGCGTACGAAGCGTTTCATTCAGCTGGAGAAGAGTGGTCGATTGCATGTCGGCATGGGCAGTCGGCAGGAGAGGATCTCCATCACCCATGGACCCCGTTTTGGGGTGTTTCGGTTTGACCATGTTTTCCTATTTGTTTTACCCTAATCGTTCTGCTGGAATTAGTCGCTGGATATATGCTGGGTGTGACCACCCCTACCACCGGTTTCCTCCCAGTGCGTCCCCTGCTCCACCTGGCTTAAAGATCAGGTGAGGGTCTGCATCCCGGTTTGGTGTTCATAACCATTTAGATCCTCCAGCCCAGCTCCGCTCCTGCAGGCGTGGGCTCCGTCTGGTTCACCGGTGCCCCACGTCGCATGGCAGCCGTCGCCCAGACCGACAAGCAGGGCCCAATTGGGTCAGATAGGCCGCGACGTGTTCTACTCCAGTAGAGGCCCCCAGTGTTTCCAGGCCCTTAGCAGTCCCGCAGCTGTGGACCATGTGGGTTCCAGCAGTGGATCAGGAGGGCTGGGAGGGGTCCACGTCGGGCTCGCGCGGCCCGGTAAGGCAGGGGCCGCTGCACCGCGACCGGGTCGCAATGGCACCTCCTCCTCTACGTCTCTGGTCCCACGATGGGTGTCGGGTTCAGGTCTCTTCCGTGTGCGCGGTAGGGGAAATAAAGATCCGTCCCGCGAGGGCAGCGGGCGGGCCCCAAATGACACGCGCAGGCACCCGCCAACATCACAAGCCCATCCGGGCCGCTCGATCGGGCTCAGCTGGGACGGTGTGCCCTCGCCAGGTTGAGGGGCGTCACCCATGCCGCAGCCTCCGCATCAGGTCGAGGAGCACCAGTTGAGGGCTCGGAGGACCGGGCGCCCACCCGTTCCTACCTCAGTTCAATGTGCGGCACAGTCAAGTGGAGGCTGCGGCCCCGGGTAATGGCGGCGGTTCCTTCTCCTCTTTTCCGATTTCTTCCCATGTGCCGCGCCCTCCCGGACACAGCTCTCCTGAGGTGTCTGCCGGTGTTAGGGAATGTTTCTGCAGCAATAGTGCACATAACGCACTTTGCATAAAGTGGTCCCCAGATCGCGCCTGCCACTACTGAGAAGCCGCACACTAAAACGTTAGGTCTGCCTGCCAACAGCTTCATATTTAACTAATAATGCTTCATTTCACACTCCAAAAAAAGACCGAATCTGTACCTGACATGCATATTCCTCTTTAAAATACTGTACAGCCAATTAAAAACGTCCATCCATTAAAACGATTTCCTTAACTAAACTTATCATAAAAAAACATATATTACTATCAAAAAGATAATCCTCACAATCTATATATTAAATGGTCCCATAAATGGGGTCGTTTAAATGAATAGCACCACCTATGCACAAAATATAAGCGTCTCAAATCGAGCACTTATCTGCTCCGAAGCAGCAAACAAAAGAGGAAGAAGATGGCGGAGAGTAGGAATGTATGGGATCTTGAAGTTCTATTTCTATTGTTTGGTGTATAAAGTTCTATTCTGAGGTTCTTTGAAGTGGTTGCTCCTCAGAAGTGGCAAATAAAAGTATTATGCATAATGCTAGTCTCCTATCGTGCCATAAAATCATTCTCAAGTCACACTAGGATCAATGAACTGTCTTAAAGACCCAACAAGCCAGCCTGCTGTTGCCCTAAATACTGCCAGACAGAGGCTTGGTCCTGAAATAGGACATGTCTTCATTATGTTTGCAGTGACATAGTGGGTACCCCTTCTAAAAGAGCCTCAGCATCAAACCGTTCATACGTTCGTTGCTGTACGAAGTGCTGAGTGCCATTCAACTTATATGCTGCTCTCAGTAGCTTATATTCAAGATACTAGCTCCAAAACATATTGTAAGACACAAACCCATTGAATGGCACAATTCATTTTTACAATGCTCAGGATATTAAAATGAATCCTACAATATCTGAAAATCTAGGGCCCAATGTACTTATTACTCTCAATGGTGGCCAACACAGGGGTGGCTGCCTCCCCGGGTCTGCAAACCACCATGTCCATGATTGACTTTCAATAAGTAAACATTTCTTTTAATGCAGCCCATTTTCCTAAAAGGAAATGGGGCAGCATTTAAATAAAAAAGTTTTTTTTTTTTAAGCGTTTTTGAATTCGGAGACCTCTTCCTACTCCCCAATAAACTTTTTTTTTTAACATTCACAAAGATGAAGGAGTGCGAAGGAAATCACTTCCCTCTTGCAAAATTATTTCCACCCCACTTGGGAGTCAGTACATTTCCAAGATTTTGTGAATGGATTTTGGTTGCAAATCATTGCCACAGTGCATACCAATCTGCTATTTTGAAGAGATACTTCCAACAAGACCCATCCACATACCAAATTGGTACGTGGTCGCAATCCCATTTTACAAATTGGTAGTAGTTTACTATGGATCTTATTTGGAGTGATAAAGTAACACCATTCAGAAACTGATGAATTTCCCGTCTAACCACCCCTGCCTTAAACTTGATGAGAGGAAGGAGAAGAGCTGTGTGTGTCTGTCAGTGGTACTGATGCTATCTCTACCATTCAAACACTCTCTTTGCCTCATATCAGCCAGCGAGACTAACTTACAGTGCTATTCTAGCCACACACTCTGGACAGGAAAAATATTGTGCCCTATGCCTTTAGTGGAAACTCCCAGCATGTCAAGGGCATTACTTTGTAGGGGTTATCTTTGGGAAATCAAATAAAATGCAGACTGGTCCCCCATGGCGCCATAAGTTCAACAACGACTTATGTCATTTGCATCACACCCATCATAAAAATAATTAATTCTGAAATATTTAATTTAGGCCAGATCAGATTTCCCTTTGGGTCACTTAAACATATTCTCATGTTTTACCTAACCTATTTAAAAAGGGCGGTGAGACAAACAGAAAATGATCAAACATCATTTGTCTTTTCCACAGTAGCTAAGTCTTGCCAGTAGCAGGCATCTTATCTTGAAAGACGTTAGTAAAAAATGTATGATGTTTATAGCTTGGTAAAAGACAGCATAACTACATTCATTTTTGACACAAAATCTCTGAGAGGCTGAAATGTTTGAGACCAAATTTCTCTTCTGATGTAAATTAACATCGTTGACAGATTGTCATGAGATTTAATGTGGTATCAATTGCAGAAACACAGTCTGCTCATTGACTAGCAAATTGTTTAGTGGGTAACATAAATTAAAATGGCATTCATTAAATGACACATATTAAGCTTTTGAAAGTATATACACAGCAGTGAAAACAATACAAAAACTGCAGTTTGCATTCAGTCATTGGAACCTAGGGCCAGATGTACAAACCGTTTTGCATGGCGCAAAGTGCGAAATTCGCAGTTTGCGCCATGCAAAACGCGCATCGTGATGCACATTCCCATTTTGCGAGTTGGTACTGACTCGCAAAATGGGACTGAGACTCGCAAATAGGAAGGGGTGTTCCCCTTCCTCTTTGCGATTCACACTGCGATACACAATTGCTTTGAGACCACAAACGCGGTCGCAAAGCAATTCGCAGTTAGCACCCATGTGAAATGGGTGCTAACTCATTCGCAAAAGGGAAGGGTTCCCCATGGGACCCCTTCCCCTTTGTGAATGGCGCCAAAAATATTTTTTCAGAGCAGGCAGTGGTCCAATGGACCACTGCCTACTCTGAAAAATTGAAACCAAATGGTTTCATTTTCCCGAGTGTATTGCAACTCGTTTTCCTTTAAGGAAAACGGGCTGCAATACAAAAAAAAACTACTTTATAAAAAAGCAGTCACAGACATGGTGGTCTGCTGTCTCCAGCAGGCCACCATCCCTGTGAGTGCAGGGAATCGAAAGGGGGTCGCAAATTGCGACCCACCTCATTAATATTAATGAGGTGGGTCTTTGCGACCCCCTTGCGATTCGCAGATGGTGTCAGGGACACCATTCTGCATATGGTTTTGCGACTCGCAATTGCGAGCCGCTCCGACTCGCAATTTGCGAGTCGCAAAACCATTTCTACCTACATCTGGCTCAAAGTCTCATATTTTTAACTGAATGATTGACAGATAATATAGTCCGTGAATAGTTTGTAAAATAGAATAATATGGAAATATTGTATTCCTAAGAGGCTGCCACCAAATTTCACTACTGGAATCACCTATTTCCACCACAGCCACCTCTTAGGGTCTGTTTGGAGACTGGAAAAAAAAGGTGGGTGCGTTACCTGATCTGAAATGTAGTGAGCAACTGCACCTTCCGAAAGGATGTTCAGGAATTCTGCATGGAGAAATTCTTCAAAAAACATTAAACATCAAACAGTGCATTTAAGAATGTGACATACATGTGCTGAAAAGCTTTGGGCTCTGAAAGAGCATTGTTGAAATGTTCCGATATACTTTATTATCTGCACTGTGAGCAGTACTCTCAACAAACATCCTTGAGAGAGGCTCCCTCAGACAGAAGTTATATTAACTAACTGTAATAGAGGTATAGATGGGTAACAGTGAATTACAGGGATGATATTCACTGAGGGGTCTCAGTGAAATCAAATGGACAATGAAAGTGAAGCTCGAGTTGTCTTATGTCACTACAAACCCCACGGTGAAAATCATCTCTGTAATTCTCTATTTACCCTGCTTTCATTTTGTTATCCATGACCCTAATAATCCTCTTCCCCTGCTTTCAGTTGCTAGGCAGGAGCAGAGGAGCAATGAGGAAGCCATACATAACATGGCCTCTCCTCCCTGATGAAAATGTAAAAAAACAATATTGTATCTTCCATGCTTACCCTTGCCCCACCACCGTCCCTGCCTTCCATTCCACCACTGCTGCTGTGTTTGCTGCATTCAGTCAAAGCAGACAAGCCACGCTGTGCTGACAGGATCTCAGAGAGCCAGTCAGCCTGGCCTGGGAATCCTTTATGATGCAACAAATATAGCAGTGAGTCACCAGTGCTAGGATCTGGAATGTGGGAGCCATGCGTAACAGATAGATTTACAGATGGGTAACAGTAAATCAAGGGGGATTTTTTTCACTGAGTGGTTGTGAGTAAAATGAAATAGATGACTTTGAAGCATGAGTTTTCTATTATGTCACCCACAACCACATGTGCAGAAAAATCCTCGTAATTCACTTTTTGCCCATCTATAATTTTTTTATTATGTATTTCCTCCTCCCCCAAAATCATCTACCCTGCTTTCAGCTCTTACACAGGGGCAGATGATTAATGAGGGAGTCATACATAACATGGCCTCTCCATGTCCCAAATGTAAAAAAATACCTGACCTCGTGTCACTCAACCCCACCATTCTAAGTGCCTTCCCTTCCCTCTCCTTCAAAAACCGTGCTCCTTGCATTCTCACCCCGCTCTGAAAGTCTACCATAGAGCACAGTCACAGCAGCCTGCAATTCCTTTATGTAGCAACAGTGCGTTAAGAGATCTGTAACCCACTGTTGCTACCTCACAGCACTGAATTATCACATTTAAAATATGGCGTTCATGATTATGGTTGTCAGTGAGAGCCACACATAAGGCAATAGATATCTATTCATATGAAATTTCCCTATGTGAGTCATGACGTAAACAACACACCAGCAAGAATGTAATGTCCATTCTATAACATCATAAGCAAGTGCTCTCATATCAGTATGAATTATAACTAAAATACTTGCTCTTGTTTGTCTCCAAATATGTGTTTTATTGAATAGAAATACATGTATTGTCCCATTAATCTTAGCTTTTCAGCAATTAAGTATCCTTTGTCCCCACGTTCTGTAACAAACATGTAACTTTAGTAACTAAACTCATTACTAGACGTCTGATATTCAGTCTGTTCTTCCTATCACTTCCGTTTTCAGAACTTTCAAATTAAATCATGCCCATATTTTTTAAATAAAGCATAAGGGGTTAAGAACTCAACGCTGAGATTAGCAGGTCAAGCGTCCAGATTCAGACATGTTAATTAAGCCATTCCTCCCTCCAAGTTTAGTGAAACAAGGACATGTTTCGATAAGGATATCAATTAAGTTAAGAATTGTTCCATCTAAAGACCTTTACATACTATGCAACTGTTTCTTTTCATTATCACCAAATAATGAGTCATTGTATCATGTATAATACTGGTTTCTTGACAGTATTTAAACCTGAGTCAAAATAAAATAAAAGAATCTGTCACCACTCTTCATTTTTACCCCTTTTCTTTCAAAAGCATCAGATAGGGTACTAAACTAAGTAAACTGCTATCTAAAGGATGAAAAAATACTCCTTGTTAAATAATGGTGTTTATCTTGTCAAATGCTTTGACGGAACATGCATTGATGACCGAATGTCATTTTATATTAGTTCTGTCAGCCCTATTTGATAGAGATTTGTTGGTGCAGATTCCTTAACTCAGAATATTCCTAAGATATCAAACTGGATCTGGAAATTTTTTAACAGTACCTCTGAGTCCCGGTTTGGCAGTGTCATTCGGCTCTGCGCTAGCTCGTCTGCGCCAGATATGGCATGCACAGTTCCTATAGATACACCCTGTTAGAAATGGGGTTTTTGGTTGGCAGTCAGGTTGCCCTCTGTCCAAGCAAGAACCCTCACTCTAGTCAGGGTAAGTCACACACAATCCAAAATCAGCCTGTGCTCACCCTCCGATAGCTTGGCACGAGCAGTCAGGCTTAACTTAGAAGGCAATGTGTAAAGCATTTGTGCAATAAATCATACAACACCATAGCATAACAGCACAAAAATACACCACACAGTGTTTAGAAAAATATATAATATTTATCTGGGTATCTTCAGGTCTAAACGATCAAAGTTGCAATATGAATTTGTAAAGATATCACTGAAAAGTGATAGAGAGTGTCTTAAGTCTTTAGAAAGTAAACAAAGTCTCTTTCAAACACAAAGTACCTGGTTTCTGGTGGAAAATCTCCTCAGAGGGCCACAGGAGAAGAGGTGCGTGGAAAACTGGTGTGTGCGTCGATTTCTCCTCAGCACACACGGACTTGCGTCGTTATTTTCCATGCGGGGAGTCGGGCGTCGTCTTCCGGCGCGCGGACAGTCTCTTACTGTGGTTTGCAGGGAGTACCAGATGTCCCGGGTCTGTGCGTGGATTTTCCTGCTTGTTTTCCGGCTGCGCGTCGTTCTGCGGGGCTGCGCGTCGAAGTTTCGATCTCACAGCAGGCGTTGCGTCGATTTCTCCGGCGGAGTCGGGCGGCGTTGTCCTTGCGAGGCCGTGCGTCAAAGTTTTGATCTCACGGCAGGCGTTGCGTCGATTTCTCCTGGAAAGTCGGGCGGCGTTGTCCTTGTGAGGCCGTGCGTCAAAGTTTTGATCTCACGGCAGGCGTTGCGTCGATTTCTCCTGGAAAGTCGGGCGGCGTTGTCCTTGCAAGGCCGTGCGTCAAAGTTTCGATCTAACGGCAGGCGTCGCGTCGATTTCTCCTGCGGAGTCGGGCGGCGTTGTCCTTGCGAGGCTGTGCGTCAAAGTTTTGATCTCACGGTAGGCGTCGCGTCGATTTCTCCCGGGAAGTCGGGCGGCGTTGTCCTTGCGAGGCCGTGCGTCAAAGTTTCGGTCGTCCCGAAGACGTCGCGTTGATCAGCGTCGGTGTGCGGCGTTTTTCTTGCCGCGGAACAAGCTGTGCATCGAAAAGTTCGGCGCACGGAGCGTCCAAGAGGAAGAGAGAAGTCTTTTTGGTCCTGAGACTTCAGGGAACAGGAGGCAAGCTCTATCCAAGCCCTTGGAGAGCACTTTTACAGCCAGACAAGAGTTCAGCAAGGCAGCAGGCCAACAGCAAGGCAGCAGTCCTTTGTAGAAAAGCAGACAGGTGAGTCCTTTGAGCAGCCAGGCAGTTCTTCTTGGCAGGATGTAGTTTCTGGTTCAGGTTTCTTCTCCAGCAAGTGTCTGATGAGGTAGGGCAGAGGCCCTGTTTTATACTAAGTTGTGCCTTTGAAGTGGGGGTGACTTCAAAGAGTCTCTAAGAAATGCACCAAGCCCCCTTTCAGTTCAATCCTGTCTGCCAGAGTCCCAGTAGGGGGTGTGGCAGTCCTTTGTGTGAGGGCAGGCCCTCCACCCTCCCAGCCCAGGAAGACCCATTCAAAATGCAGATGTATGCAAGTGAGGCTGAGTACCCTGTGTTTGGGGTGTGTCTGAGTGAATGCACAAGGAGCTGTCAACTAAACCTAGCCAGACGTGGATTGAAGGGCACAACAAGATTTTAGTGCAAAGAAATGCTCACTTTCTAAAAGTGGCATTTCTAGAATAGTAATATTAAATCCGACTTCACCAGTCAGCAGGATTTTGTATTACCATTCTGGCCATACTAAATATGACCTTCCTGCTCCTTTCAGATCAGCAGCTGCCACTTCAACAGTGTATGAGGGCAGCCCCAATGTTAGTCTATGAAAGGAGCAGGCCTCACAGTAGTGTAAAAACTAATTTAGGAGTTTTCGCTACCAGGACATATAACTACACAGGTACATGTCCTGCCTTTTACCTACACAGCACCCTGCTCTAGGGGTTACCTAGGGCACACATTAGGGATGACTTATATGTAGTAAAAGGGGAGTTCTAGGCTTGGCAAGTACTTTTAAATGCCAAGTCGAAGTGGCAGTGAAACTGCACACACAGGCCTTGCAATGGCAGGCCTGAGACAGGGTTAAGGGGCTACTGAGGTGGGTGGCACAACCAGTGCTGCAGGCCCACTAGTAGCATTTAATCTACCTGCCCTAGGCACATGTAGTGCACTCTACCAGGGACTTACAAGTAAATTAAATAGTCAATCATGGATAAACCAATCAGTAGTACAATTTACCCAGAGAGCATATGCACTTTAGCACTGGTTAGCAGTGGTAAAGTGCCCAGAGGTCAAAAGCCAACAACAACAGGTCAGAAAAAATAGGAGGAAGGAGGCAAAAAGTTTGGGGATGTCCCTGTCAAAAAGCCAGGTCCAACACACCCCCATAGTGCACTGACATTGGTTCTTTTCTTTCCACACCAGCCAGTGCAGATCTGTAACAGCCACCCCTAGTCACTTTCTGACTGAGGTTTTTTTGACATTTTGTCAAAGCATTTTTTGAGAAAACTTTCTACTGGTATGTTTAGTAATGTCCCCAAAGAAACCAATGGGTCTTAAACCCTGTGGTGCCTCTCACAGGCAGATGTCTGTGAAAGACCCACACTTGATTTGTTTGTGGTGCTTAGAGCGGGATCACAGCTCTAAGTCTGCGAGGACCTATTCTAGACCTGCACCTTCACAATCTCTTCCTGAAGAAAGAGAAGTTCAAGATGCTTACCTTAGCTTAGATCCTGCCTGCAATGGATACCGGAGACTGGTTGGTTGCGTTGGACTTGCAGTATGCATATTTACATATCCTGCATGCCCACAGACGTTACTTGCAGTTCACGATAAACCAAGAGTACTTTCAGTTCGCTGACCTCCCCTTTGACCTTACCAGCACCCCTCGGGTGTTCAACAAGGTGATGGTGGTGGTTGCAGCACATCTGTGCAGGGCAGGGGTTCCAGTCTTCCCCTATCTCGACAATCTGATGTTGAAGGTGGGCTCGCCACAAGCAGTAGTCTCTCACACCCAGACTACGGCAAAATTCCTGCACTCACTGGGCTTCACTATAAATCTGCCAAATCACACCTGACTTCATCTCAGATGCTACTTTCATTGGAGCTGTTCTTGACACAACGCGGTTTTGGGCCTATCCTCCTGAATTGCAAGTTCAGGATATTCAGGCTATGATTCTGATGTTTCAGCCTCTATCCTGTATTTTGGTGAGATTAACTCTGAGGCTGTTGGCCTCATGGCCTTCTGCATCCTGCTAATAACACATGCCCACTGACATATGCAGGCTGTGCAGTGGGACCTGAAGTCCCAGTGGTCACAGCATCAGAGTATTCTCTCCAACTTGGTCCAGATCTTAGAATAACCACGAAAGACCTGCAGTGTTTACTTACAAACTACAATTGGGTCAAGGGCCGACCTACCTCCCTTCCCCAACACGGGCTGACTGTAGTGGCAGATGTGTTGCTCTTGTGCTGAGACAGTCATTTGGGAGAGGTGGAGATCAGAGGACTCAAGCTCCATATCAACTTGTTGGAGCTTCAGGAGGTCTAGTTGGCACTGAAAGCCTTTCTTCCTTCCTTCAAGGAAAGGCTGGCTCAGGTGTTCAGGGCCAAGACCACCAGCATGTGGTACTGTAACAAACAGGGCTGGGTGGGGTTCTGGACCCTTTGCTAAGAGGCCCTGCACCAATGGACATGGCTGATCCTCCACGGTATTTCCCTGGTGGTTAAGTACCTGCCAGGTTCTTTAAACCCCAGAGTGGACAAACTCAGCTGTCAATGCCTAGCAGATCACAAATGACATCTCTACCCAGAGATGGCGCAAGGTCTTTTTCAAGATTAGGGTGACATTGGTTAGATCTATCGCCACCACAGAGAACATACAATGTCAGCAGTTCTGTGCGCTGGAGTGTCCAAGGCTGTGCTCACTCGGAGATGCTTTTCATCTTAATTGGAGCTCAGACCTCTTTTATGCCTTTCCACCAATACCCATCCTGTCCAGATAGAGAGTATGGTATCCCAAACTCCTAAGCCTGAGCATTAGTCCTACTGGCTGACCTTTCGGGAGGATCTCCTGTAGCAGCAACAGGGCAGGGTCTTGCACCTAAATCTGTATAACCTCCACCTTCATGCATGGAGATTAACAGGCAATAATTAACAGCTTTCAACCCTCCAGCCGAAGTCTGTGATGTTATCTTGGCAGCAAGGCATCCCTCCACCAAGATAGTATATGCCTGCCACTGTGAGAGGTTTGTGACATGGTGTGCAGACAAGAATATTGACCCTCTTGCTGTATCTCTTTCTAAAGTTTTGTTGTTTATTCTTTCTCTAGCCCAGCAGGGCTCTGCTCTGGGCATTGTTAAAGATTATTTGCCAGCCATCTCGCCTTTCTTGTTGTTTCGGACTAACAATCTCAGTTTAAGTCCCCTGCTGTGACCTATTCTTTTAAGGACTTAACTATTTCCTCCAAGATCATTCATGATGTCCCGATGGGACCTCAACCTGGTCTTAACATTTCTCATGTGCACGCCCTCTGAGCCCCTGCACAATTACTCAATTCACCTACTCACCATCAAAACAGCTTTTCTGGTGGCACAGCATTGGCCAGGAGGGTCAGGAAACTGAAAGCATTCTGTGCACCCTCCTTACACAACTTTCCATCCAGACAAACTGGTTCTCAGGACACTTGCTTCCAAAAGGTTTGACACCTTTTCATGAAGGTCAGAATATTACCTTGCCTGCCTTCTTTGCTGTGCCTCACAATTTTAAAGAAGAGGAGAGACACCACCACCACCCAAAAGAAGGCAAAGGCTCTGCAGAAATGAAACTACTTAAGATTGTTAGTGATCTGCATAAAAATCTGCTATGCGCCGGCCAAAAAGCATCCTGCTGAGGGCTTGTACACTCATTATGCCAGAGCCAAGGGTGCAACCACTGTGTTAGCTCAAGGAGTACCTGTCCTGGGCATCTGTGAGGCAGTAAAACAGGCGTCACTAGACACATTCACTAAACATTACTATCTGTACAGTCAAGTCTGTCTTGATGGGCATTTTGCCTGTTCAGACCTACAAGACTTTTTGGTCTAATCTGTTTGCAGACCCACCTCCAGGGAGGAATTACTTTGGTGTCTCTTCTAAGGTAAGAAAACCTGCAGCTAGAAGTCTCTATCAGATGAACGAGTTACTTACCTTTGGTAACGCCTTATCTGGTACAGACTATAGCAGCAGATTCTTTATGTACCCTCCCACACTCTCTGCTCTGTGAACTGATTTCTTTATATGGTTACTTTTTTGAGGCCCTTATTACTGCACACCAGTGCGCAAGCATTCTTTGTGGCTCTGTGCTTTCAGCAAAAGAAACTGATGTCAGTGCGCTGGGTTGGCGCCTATATAAGCACCACACATGTGACATCTATCATGGATGATACTGATGTGGAGCCAACGATGCCATCTACTGGTGCGCAGGAGTACTCAAAAATTCTCAGGATTCAGTCTGACGCCTAGGGACTATTCTAAGGTATGATATCTGCAGCTAAATAGATTGTCTACCCGAAAAGGCGGTACCGAAGGTAAATAACTTGTTCGGTTGCGCCAAAGCTCCTTAAATCTGCTCAGTCCTGCCTATAGGAGCTATTTGTCTTTCAGTGATGAAACAGAGGAAAATATTCTGTTTGAACACATGGTAGAGTATCCAGCGCTTCCAGTGCATCTTCTCGAGACTGCCACCTGAAGACTGATTTTACTTTATTTACTTTAAGAAAGTTGAGGTGATTATTATTTTTCATCATATGTTAAACGAGAGGTATTTGTACATTGATCTTGACCCTGCCCTTGCAATTGTTGCCCTGCATTCTTTACTTGTCTGTTTCTCTCAGCACATGTGGTGGCCCAGACTCACTGGCCACGTTTGAGTTGGCTATTCCTTTGTGTGGTGCCTCAGCCTGCTGTTTTGGAGGAATGGGAGGAGCTGCCTGCAACTACGCAAATGGCAAATGGCGTGTACAGTGCAGCAAAAACTGAAATTATTACCACTGGTGTTACCAGGCCTAAACTCTAAAGTCTTACTTTCACAGCAGTTCCTCAAGTCATATCAAATCACCCCTCGACCTCGGTCTGTGTTCCACCCAGCTCAACACTTAACACGACCTCAGTGACGTCACATTTGACTGACTGAGTATGCATGCTGCTGGCTCTTACCTTTTGTTACAATTCCGCAGTTCTTCACTCACTGCCACAGCTCAGCTGCAGTTCTGAAAAACCTTCCGGAGCAACATTTGACAAGTTTTAAGCGCTTCATACTGACTGCCGGTCCAGTGTTGCACGCCCAAAATCAAATGCATGAATGCAATAGGCGAGCACTTGTGCTACTGTTCAAAGATATCTTTTAAACATTAATGATGCCTACAAAAACTCTCATCTACAAAAAGTAACCAGAGTTGTTTAGAGTTGGAACTGATAACGCGTCCCTTTATGTCAATTTTATACACATTAGGACTCGTTTTAGGCCAATGAATCTTGTGACCCAGTGGTGAGACACCGTAGGACGAGATAGCTGATCAATATGTCAAGCAATATATCAATAATGTCATCAATATTCACCACTATAATACACTTTACCTTGGTTATAGACATTAATCAAATTGTCAACGCAACCATGACCTCTCAGCCATGAATAACCACACCTTTTGATAGAATTTTATGAATTTTATTCCCTATTGATTACAATCTACAAGCAGAAGAGTCAATCTCAATATCAAGAAGCATAAAAGCATAGTCACAATATGGCAACTATAATAAGATTTCATTAATGCAAGAATCACAAACATAAGAACATAGCACGGCGTGAACATAGATCAGAATACAAATAATATCACATAAGTCTCAGTTCAGCATAGCGCAACGCCAGTCTTTGTCTATTTGCGTCAGTCAGAGTGATTACCTACCCTAACCACCAATTAGCATCAGCATGTTGGACTTCATGCAAAATAATTGAGAACATCAATTTAGAAAAATATCTAGCTATGGCCTCTATAAAATAAGCAGTTGGTACCTAGAAAGGAAAAGCAAACAGACAATTACAAATCACATTGTCATAATTACCCTCCAGGAATAGGTCAGCACACAGGATCAGTCTTCGTCTTCAGGACATCAGTCGAATCACCATCAGTCTAACTTCGTCTAAAGAAAGGGGGACACTTCCCTCATAAGGAGGAGAAGTGTAAGGGGCAGTCTATGGGTGAGGATAGTTTATTAAGTCTCAAATCACCAAACAGAGTGACAGAGTTTCTAGATGAAATCAATAGCATTCCCTACCTAGTTCTAACGTCCCTTCTGTGACAGGAGTTTTCATCCCTTTTTCGTAATACCTTCCCCCAAAATTCTATTGGACATTCACTATACCCCACTATCTTTAACCTATCAAATTATACATTAGGTAATCCCAATTGTCACCCCACGATAATTTATGACACTTTGATTGGTCTTCATAATTGACGTCTTCGAAGGTGGCACATCCGGGGGGTTTTCATCACCGCTTGGCACGTTTCTCGGGTCATGAGTTCCTTTGTCCATGGTAAAATGTCCTTGTACATTCTTTCATTTATTTTTGTTTCAAAATTTGTATAAAACTCATACTAAGGCAGCTAGCATGCGGATGAGAACAGGATAGAATTTGTTACATAAAACGAAGGAAAAGAACAAATGCAGGGTCATGGCCCTTTGCGAGTCAGCACACTGAAAAACAGAACAATATGCTTTAATATGAGAGCTAGGCAGCTAAATCTTCAACTCACGCTAACTTAAGGCCTAAGAAATTTTTCTATACAATGCAATATCATAAATGTTAATATAAACCATAGCATGAACAGTTTTACTTATTATTATTAGCTTCACGTATATAATTGTGACCACACACATTATAGTCGAATTTTCAGATGCATATTTAAGCATTACTCTAATTATTGTCGTTTTTCTATGCAGCATTATTAATCATTGATATAAGCATTTCACGTCCAGTATATGTAATATTTAAACTAGGCTCTCTCAGTCCCTCCTCTGATGACGCTCGTCATCACACTAACCTTTCCCTTGGCCTTTCACTTTTAATTTTTCACCTTGCGCATAATACGCATGTCAACATCTTGTCCTTTATGTGAACTTTCCCAGATTTCATTGAACATTTTCTCTCTTTCACTTTCTTCGTTTCTCCTGGTTCTTTTAGTCCAATTTCTCTTTATTTTGTCATAAATTTTGCATGCCTCCCATAATCCTAATAGACAGACCAAAACAATTAATAGACCCATCAATATTTTTGCAAGTACCCCATTCCAAATGCTGGTAAACCAGCTCCCAACTCTGGCAATTCCCTTTCCAAATTTCTCCCATACACCAAGTTCTTTCAAATCCTTCAAATCTGTACTATCTCTAGCAAGGTTAGTAAGCATACTTCTAATCTTTTTACTGTTATCCGGAATGAACGAGCAACAATGACGCTCGTTGAGCATCTTGCAGACCCCTCCACTCTTTTCTAAAAGAATGTCAAAAGCAAGCCGATTTTGAAGAGTCATAGCTCTTTCTGCAGCAAGTTCAGTATCCATCAGGAGTATAGCCCCTGTGAAATTTGTCAGCATGTTATCCACAATAGTAGACAACTTTTGAATCTTCATAGAATTCAAGATAACCCCCACTGAAGGGATTATAGCTCTGAATATATCACCAATGACAGCCGCCACTGATTCTCATTTTTGTCTAGGATGTTGTAATTCAGACGTTTCAGGTATTTGTTTTAAGTCATCAATCTGGTAAATCTTTGGGAATACTATTCCCAAATAACATGTCCCATACCATCCCTTAGGGAGAAGGTAATAAGCATTAATCCCACAGATGTAATAGATCCCAGGGATCGCTGGATCCTGTCCATTCAGCATAAAGGTCCATTTACTCTGAAACAAAAACACATACCTGCACTCACTCGTTCCCACAAACAGATTGTCCTGCTCAGATTTTGGCCTATATATACAAAGCCTACCTACATGTAATGCATCTGTAGCTAATTTTCCTTGTGTCTTGATTGCAATATAAGCATAATCATTTGCGTACGTGCGTTTTTCTAACCCTTTTTCTAATCTCTCTTTCAATGCTTTGCGTCTATCATCAGTGTGATCTAAGAAGCTTTTTTCAACAGGTAATAATAAGCAAGTCAAATTATTGCGATGTGCATAAGCGGTTCCAAATGTAAGCGTCGGCTCAAAGAATCCTCTATTTTTATATCATGTTCCTTAGCTAACTTATTTAAAAATTCAATCACAGGCACAAAAGAAAACACAACATCCAAGTTTGAATAAAAGTATTGCACATGCTCTTGATTATAGAATCTTGTTAGTAGCAAGCTGCAACTAATCCCATAAGTAAGAGGGTGGCTATGGTAAGTAACTCCCTCCTGCACCGATGAAGGAATCTTAGTGCATACATAACAATCTTTCACATCCATGGTTTCCACACACTCATTTAGCAAGCGATAGAAGACATTAGTTTCCCTTTTGCATTAGTTCCCTCATGCATGTGTCTTGCATCCTGCTCAAATCTCTCCCACGGTGTTAGTGTGGTAGTTTCAGGTTTTAAGTAGCATTAATAGTTTCTTTTTCTATCCATGGCATTCCCACAATCACTCCCACAATTATTATTGCACACACAACACCTATTATAAGTCCTCGCCAACCACACACTCAACTTTTCTTGCTACTACTTCTATTATAAGCCATGTCTGTATAGAATCAGATAGTAAATCGACAATCAACTTTAAGGATGATTTATAATATTCTCTTGCTCTCAGCGTATATTTATAGCGTCTTCATTCACTCCAGGACCCCCTTTTGTCAAATCAGGTTAGCAGCTTGTCGTAATCAGGTTTCTTAAAAGTCAATCCGGTTCTAATGTCACTTTCGGTAAGTTATAAAGTCTCTCTTTCAGTTTTCAAATTTTCTAATTTTAACCAAGCTTTCCTCAGATTTGTTCAGGTACCGTAGTATTGGCCTGGTACTTCTCGATCAAAACAGAATGCTAGGAATTCTTGTTGCCATTCAGATGTTGTAGCATACGCCCATTCAGGTCCTGTATATCTTCTGTTTGCGACTCTTTTTCTTTTCAGCCTTCGTTCACCCTGTTGTTCTCCTTCACTTAGATCTTCCACTGAAGATGTATCGTTCTCTTCTATTATTGTATCTCTTGGTACATCTCTTATCTTGAAGAGTGGTCTATCTGGCCAGTTATCACCTTTATGCATCTTCTCTTGATGTGTCTTTTCAGGACGCTGGACAGCACCCTCCTCTTGTGATATGGCGTTCTCACTTGATGGACCTGCAGCTGTCTCAGAAGGCTTTGGCTCACTCTGATTTCTTTCTACTATTTCTCCTTCTTCTCCTTCTTCTTCTTCTTCTGGGTCTGTACCGGGTTTAAGTTCTAACCCGTATTTGTCTACTTCTGGGAGAACCTCTCCTTGATTTAGTTCTCCTGCCGCCTCTACTGAGATAGGCACTCTGTCACCCCTCTCGAACTCATTGACTGCTTGAGGGACGAGGCTGTTCTCAGTGGGCTCTCCAACAGTCTCGGTTTCTTCTTGACTGTTTTCTGGTCCTGACACTTCTCCTCCTGAGGCTGTTGTGCCGGTAACTTCAAACTCCTCTTCAGCAGGACACGTCACCCTTTTTGTGTGACTGGCATGTATCCAATTGGGAATTCCGGCACACTTTACAGCAGTATTATTTGTCAAGATTACTTGATATTGCCCTTTCCAACGTGGTTCTAGACACGATTTTTTCACGTGCTTCTTGACAACCACCCAGTCACTAGCTTGTAGAGAGTGGCCTGGATCACCAATCGGTGGCAATGTGTTAGCTTCCACCTGGTGAGAGAAAGAGCGAATCACATCATCCAAACCTTTGCAGTAATCCAATACCATATCATCTGTAATATTCACTAGCGCATTTGCAGGTACTGCTGGTAATCTCATAGCTCTACCCATAAGGATTTCATGGGGGGATAATCCCGTTTTCTTGTCTGGGGTGTTTCTCATTGACATCAGCACTAAAGGTAATGCATCTGGCCATTTCATATTATTAGCTGCCCACATTTTTGCCATTCTCGATTTCAAAGTACCGTTCATTTGTTCTACTAGTCCTGATGCTTCGGGGCGGTAGCTTCAATGCAGCTTTTGTTCGATTTTAAGTGCTGCACATAGTAGTTTAATCACCTCATTGTCAAAGTGTCTGCCCCTATCTGACTCTATAGAGACCGGAAACCCGAACCTTGGTATCAGTTCCCTAAGTAATAGCTTTGCAACTGTAAGACTGTCATTACTGCGTGTGGGATATGCCTCAATCCAGTGACTGAAAACACACACAATCACCAACACGTACTTCAATCCTCCACAGACAGGCATTTCAATTAAGTCCATTTGCATCTTGTTGAATGGACTGCCAGCTCTCCCAATGTGGCTCAAAGTTACCACGGTTCCTTTCCCGGCATTCATCTGTTGACAGATGATGCACCTGTGACAGGTAATTTCTGCGGCATTTCGGAATTTTGGGTTGAACCAGTCAATTTTAAATGACCTGATCATTGCATCTCTTCCAAGGTGAGCCTGACCATGGTAAACTCTGGCAAACTGAGATAGAAGACTGTTTGGCAAGGCTAGTTACCCTTCCTCTGAGACCCACAAGTCATCAGCCCTTTGTAGACATTGCATTCTTTGCCAAGAGCGTTTCTCTTCTTTACTTGCACAACTCTGTAATGTTTTTAACTCATCTAATGTGTCAACTACCCGCAATGCAAGGTTCATACATGTGTCATTTTCAGTTTGTGGTAATAATTCCCATTGCTCCTTGAACGATATACAGTTCAATGCGCAAAACCTTGCGACTTGATCTGCATAGCCGTTTCCCATGGACACACAGTCTTGTGATCTAATATGGACACTGCATTTCACCACGGCAATTTCAAGAGGTAACTGAATTGCATGTAACAAATCCTTTATTTGCTCACCATTTTTCACAGGAGAACCAGATGAGGTCATGAAACCTCTCTGTGACCAAAGTTGGCCAAAATCATGTACAATTCCGAATCCGTATCTGCTTTCAGTATAGATAGTGACTCTCAAATTCACAGCTGCGTGGCATGCCTTAGTAAGGGCAATTAATTCTGCCACTTGAGCGGAAAACACTCTCTCGAGCTAGGAAGCTTCAACGATGCCAGTTATAGTGCATACCGCATAACCAGCTCTTAATGTCCCAGCGGAGTCTCTTAGACAGGACCCGTCGACAAACATGATACAGTCATTTTCTTTCAATTGCGTGTCCTGAATGTCTGGACGAGGTTTGGTACATAACTCGGTTACCTCAAGACAGTCATGTTAAAATTCTTCCTCATTTCTGATTTCAGTGTTTTCAACAGGAAGTAAAGTTGCCGGGTTCAATACATTACAACGTTTAAGGGAGATATTTGGTGACCCCAGTATGATCGTCTCATACCTAGTGAGACGAGCATTTGTCATGTGCTGAGTTTTAGTTCAAGTCAACAGAATTTCAACTGAATGTGGAACCATTACTGTTAGGGGGTATCCCATGACTATGCCTTCACATTGTGTAAGGCTCTGACCAACTGCTGCGGCTGCACGCAAACAACCCGGTAAGGCTGCTGCGACAGGGTCCAAGGTAGCTGAAAAATATGCTACAGGGCAATTTGCATCTCCATGGACCTGTGTTAAGACAGACAAAGAACAAGCATCACGTTCATGACAAAACAACAGAAAAGGTTTTGTATAATCAGGCATCCCTAATGCTGGTGCCCTGCACATGCATTCTCTTAACTCCATAAATGACTCAAGTTCTTCCTTGGACAAAGCTATAGTATATGGCTCATAGTTGATCTCTTTGCCTGTCAGCTTTATCAATGGTTTTGTAATGATCGAGAAGTTGGGTATCCACTGGCGACAGTAGCCCACCATTCCCAAAAACATCCTGACATCCCTTTTTGTCGTCGGAGGGTTCATTTGCAAAATGGCTGTTATTCTTTCTTTCGATATTCTCCTGGACCCTCTTTCGATCAAATGCCCTAAGTATTTCACTTCTTTTTGACAGTATTGTAACTTTCTGGTTGATACCTTATGCCCATTCTTTCCCAGAGGATTCAGCAATGTAATGGTATTGTATTTACAACTGTCGCTAGTTTTGGACGCAATTAGCAAGCCGTCAATGTACTGCACAAGAATTGATTTAAAAAGCAGCACCAGGGACTCCAAATCCTTTTTCAATATCTGATTGAAGATGGATGGTGATTCAGAAAACCCTTGAGGAATTCTGCACCAACTGTACACCTTATCTAGGATTTGAAACTGAACAAAAATTGGCTGTCCTCATGAATAGGTATCGAAAAGAAGGCTTGTTATAGGCCTACCACAGTAAACCATTCAGCATCGCAGGGAACCTGGAACATTATTACTGCTGGATTGGGCACCACACAACAACATTTTATCACAATTTCGTTTATTTTTCTTAAATCTTGCACAATTCGAACTTTTCCACAAGGCTTCTTCAAAACCATTATGGGAGAGTTACACGGACTGCTTAAAACTTCTTTCAGGACTCCCTGCCTGAGAAAGTCTGCAATTATTTGTGACACTTTGATTGTCTTCATAATTGACGTCTTCGAAGGTGGCACATCCGGGGGGTTTTCATCACCGCTTGGCACGTTTCTTTGGTCATGAGTTCCTTTGTCCATGGTCAAATGTCCTTGTACATTCTTTCATTTACTTTTGTTTCAAAATTTGTATAAAACTCATACTAAGGCAGCTAGCATGCGGATGAGAACAGGATAGAATTTGTTACATAAAACGAAGGAAAAGAACAAATGCAGGGTCATGGCCCTTTGCGAGTCAGCACACTGAAAAACAGAAAAATATGCTTTAATATGAGAGCTAGGCAGCTAAATCTTCAACTCACGCTAACTTAAGGCCTAAGATATTTTTCTACACAATGCAATATCATAAATGTTAATATAAACCATAGCATGAACAGTTTTACTTATTATTATTAGCTTCACGTATATAATTGTGACCACACACGTTATAGTCGAATTTTCAGATGCATATTTAAGCATTACTCTAATTATTGTCGTTTTTCTATGCAGCATTATTAATCATTGATATAAGCATTTCACGTCCAGTATATGTAATATTTAAACTACGCTCTCTCAGTATAGAAAGGCTAAATATGAAGTAATTGCTTGATTTCAAAACAGTGATCATGGATTTGTACTTTGAACCATGAAGAGATGGTAAATGTTATCCTCACAGGTTCTGAATGTATACTACATAATTGTTTAATTTATTGGTCAAAAGAAAAAATGTATTCTATATCATGAAAATTATTTACTGGTGTGGTCAGTCAATGTTTTGAAAAGTATATAGGTGGATGTGTAAATGTTAAAAAGCTATTTGAATTATAGCTGTTATTTCTATTTATAGTCCTTTTTTAGATGAGCTAAACTGCTAGAAATATAGACAAAAATTAAACTCAAATATTTCACTTTATGTTGCCTTTCAGATGAACAAGACGTGGACTTGGGTATGCTGACTTAAGTTATTTTACTCTTATGTCTCTCTCATCTCGTGAACAATGCAATTATTTAAATCTGTTTTATCTGCTTGAAACGTGGTATTTTGCTCACTTTGTGACACACACAACATATTATACACAGCATTCCTGCATTCCAATTCTTAAGGCCGGTAGACACATACGATAGAGCAATAAACTGTAGTACAATTCTACATCTCCGTTTAAACAATTCACTAAAAGTTAGATCAGTAAGTGCATATATTTATTTCCAGACACAAGTATATTTTAATTGTACTGTGATGGTATCTTGAAAAAATGTTCTTCATTATGAATATCAGCGCTTGGCACTCACCCTAGTGAATGGACTCTAACTCACCCTGCTTCTCTCATTTAACTGCTGATTTGTTAACCCAACATGTAAACTGATGTAACTGAAAGGTTACATGAAGCACTTTATGAATCAGTTAGTGTGAGGAAAATGGGTATATATGGTATGGTGTGGTTGTGCAACCTCGTGTGGAACAGTTCTTTGGAGTAACACACCATTAAACAAATGCTTGGGATGCACACAAACCTCTGTTCTAGGTGTCAATTTGGCAGATTCTCAGTGGTTTCAGGCAACTGCAAGGAGCTGCTAAACACAAGTTCTGGATCCCACTTCTAGGAAATAGGGTGTATTATATGGTATGACTGTGCAATCTCACTGTGTAATACACTTACCAACCCCTTTAGGACCAGTAGGTTTTGTTTGTCAAACCTTCATCTGAACCCTGGGTAGCTGTGGCTCTGAGCAGCAGTTCTTACACAAAGGAAAAAGTGTAAAGTATTTTACAGCATCAAAACAAATGAAGAAGAAATCAGCAACGCTTAAGAAATCTGACACCAATTTATAAAAAAATACTTTATTTTTATGTATGTTTAGACACCACTATGAAAAAGATCCACGAAGAGTCCTTCATCTGACCTTCTTCCAGTCCAGTCAACATCAGAGTTCTGGGTGCCAGGCATGCCCTATTTACGCTCAGAAAGTATCCACATGGTAGACGTGGTGTGTAGCCAATGAGCTTCCAGGTTCCTGACATCCGGATGACCATTTCCTGTGAAATGTGGCATCTGGATATCCCAAGATGCACTATTCTACCCACTCCCAAAATGGCAGAACCCCTCTCTTGGTCTCCAGAGATCCTAGCCCAAACAAGGGGTGCGGCTACCAAGGGCGCTACATGCCCCTAAAAAATGTTTGACCATAGGTTTCTCTTTTCCTTGCCAGATCCCAGCTAGTCTGCCTAAACAATGGGGCTGCTCTTCTCCCAAGTATTCCTCATTTGCGCTTCAAAGGCAGCATCAGCTTTGGAGCTCCCTTTTTGAGCCAACACCTGTGTACGTTCCTGAAGGTGCAAGGTAACATCTCTCTCTGGTGCAGGCCCCTATTGTCTCCTTTCCTGGGAGTCTTTAGCAGGTCTCTATAAGAGGGCAGAGAGCTGACTCAGACACAAGCTCCTTATGCATCTGTTAAGGGCACAAGAGATTGAAGGCAACAAAGTGGCAACTTTTTAAATGTTGCACTCTGTTACTAGGTACTTTCATTTCGAATTGAGAATCCAGTCAGACTTAAATTATTGAGTTGTTTGATACCTTGGAATATCAACTTTGGTTGCGCCATTCAGGAGTTAGCACAGCTGAGGGGTCAGCGTATAACCCTGTATTTGCCAATTTGGTGACCAAGTCTCTCCACAGTAAAAACAACAGTTTTGCATTTTTTACATGCCAGAACATGTCATATACATGTTCTGCCTGTAAAATATGATGCACCTTGCTTTAGAGCTCTGCAAGCCTGGCATAGGGGAGACTTACACATATTGTAGAGGGAGGTTTGACTTTGCCAATGGTTGTGGGGTATTGAAAATTAATTAAAAGCCCAAAATAATGACAAATATATCCTTGAACACCTTGGATGCAAGTAAGGGGAGATGTGCGTTCATGGAGACTCCACACTTTCACTGCCTTTAGCCAAGCCTACAAACCCGACTGGGAATAACACCATGAGTCTGTGAGCTAGATGTTATTGTCTGCTACTTCAGGATGCGGGCTTTCCAATGCTCGACAGTTGCTGAAGCTGCATATCACAGTCCAAATGCAAGATTGAGGATAAGCTTTGTGGATCTGCCTAGACATTTGAGTGACACCAGATTAAGGTGATTTAAGGCCAAAGTGCTGTGAGGCTCTGTACCTGTTTAGCCCTGGGAGTGCTGCAAGACTTGTGGCGGCTGGGATACATCACACTATAAAGTGGACAAGCTGCAGTGTAATTCCGTGCACAATTAGCCTTATGAGTGGATGCAACAGCAAGGCAGCCTGGACCAATAGACTGGTACCAGTATATTGATGGCTGCTTCTACCTTTTGATTCTTAACAAGACTTTTGTAGCTCAATGTATCTTCCAATTTTTGCTACAAGTTCACTATGACACAGGCTGTGAAAGCGGCAGGCCCAAGGAAGGATAGTTGTATAGCTTCATTTTCCACTCCAACAGCAGCCACAGTGAAGTGAAGTGAATAAAAGATATAAAGATAAAACAAGCAAAGAAGAGATGCCCTGCTGGTATTGAAGATGATCTCCTGTGACTCTTTCAATGTTGTAAGTGTGACTGCTTGCTCAGGGAGCTGGGAGTGGGCCAGATACCATACCATGTACAAGGCACAGAGGAGAAAATAGTGATAGTATGCACCTTTTCCCTGTTTACTCAGGCTGCATTTATCTTTTTCATGAAGGCTCACCTGCTTAGATTACCCACCAAATGAAGCAAGCCTAATCACCAGTCTCAGATAAAGACTAGCACTGTTAATGATAGCATCTCTTCAAAGCACAAGGACATGCATTAAGGCTGTAAGAAATTGAACAGTCTCCAGCCTGAAACACAACCCTGAAGCTCAGATAGAAGCCCACTTGACTCACATAAAGAGAGAGATAGAAACAAGCATTGGCAATACCAACAGGTCTTGCCTACGCAAAATCTATTGGCTTTGCCAATGTCTTTTAGACATGATGTAGAGTAGTGTGGCTGCTGTGCAGCATATCTGCAAGTTGGAAAGAGTGCTATGATGCAGCCACCACTGGTCAGGTCATAGTGCTTTTTTTTCTTATGGTGGGTTGTGATGGGCAACACAGACAATGGGAGAGAAGGTGGGAGGAACAGGCAACACAAACATCAGGAGGAAGAGTGGGTGTTGGGGATCAGGCAATCTGACAGTAAAAAAGCATTATGACGCAGCCAGCACTAGTCATATCATACTGAGGTTTTCTCTTATGAGGGGTGAGAGTGGCAACACAGATAATAAAAAGGTGGGGTGGGATGGAAGAGGCAGCATGGATGCTGGGAAGGTGAGGGTTGGGAGGGGCAGAAATAATACAGATGAGGAGAGTGGGAGAGAAAAAAGCAATATAGATAAGGGGGGTATAGGGGGTAAGAAGCAACATGGACAATAGCAACAGGAGTCTGGGGTAGTAGGAGAAGAAGCAAGATGGACATTGGGGAGGTAGGAAGAGAAGAAAGATGCACAACAGACAATGGGGTGGTTAGTGTAAGACGCAACACTGACTATGAGGTGGAAGGGGAAGAAGCAACACAGACAAGAAGCAACATAAGAAGAACCAGCACAGAAGAAGCAACATGGGGAAGAACAAATAGTACCTAATCACCATGTGAGCAGCAGAAGGACACTTATCAAGATAAACCAATCAGTACTTGATCTATGCTCCTCATGAAATAAGAGGCAGTGAAGCCAGTACACGCTTACCAATTAGGGGGGAGCAAATGAGAGTGGCAATGACACCAATGAATGGTAAATAATGGGTAGGCTCCAAGCCCCTTCTACACAATAGCTCTTGCAAGCAACAGTGCTTGATTGCTGCTTTAGGAGATACCTAAAAACCTCTCAGGTTAGTGTCAAAGTGGGAGCCTGTCCTCATTTCTCCGAAAGGAGATGCTGTAGCTAGGACAGCTTCTTTGAAAACAGTGTCTGTCACCACAAGAAATAACAATAGTGTTGAGCACTCTTTAAAAAAGAAAGGTTATGTCATTTAGGTTAACCAAGCACTAAACAGCTGTTTTGGACTCTTCTCTGATTTGGAGAAACATGGCTTTAGTGCAAATGGTTCAATCACAGATCACCAAAATACACTAAATGTGATAATCTAAACTTCAGACCCTCTATTAGCTCTATTGCTACAATATCCTCTACTTCTAACCTAAGTGAAAAATGTTGGCTGCAAATCCCAACTCATATAACTCACATTTATGCAAATTAATTGATCAAGAATGTCATAGGAGCACATACTCTTCTGACACAAAAATTAATCAAAATACCCTATATGAGAATGACCATTTACTGAAATCCTAAGTAACTGATAGAGTTAACTAAAACTTGTGCCCTAAGGTAACTATAACTCGCGCCCCCACTATGCACAGTTTTTTGGTCAAACCTTTACTGCAATTATTATATTGATATTATCAATGATGTTATCAAAGATGTCATGAGTAATTTGTGGGGTAATTAGCAGTGCATGGCGAGGGCACAAGTTATAGTTACAGACAGGCATTAGTTAAAATGTGAGCTTAACTATAACACCCCAGTAACCTTTGTTTGATTAAGTGAATTTCTATATTGTTTAAAATATATTTTCTAACTATAACATGCCTGTAACCTTTGTTTTTTTCATTGAATTGCTATGTTTTTTTTAACGTAAAGTAATTTTCATTACTATACGTTAGTCCAACCACAGACGTGCACAGCTTTGCCCATGTGCAGCAGCGGTAGGATGAAGTGCCTGGCCTCTGGCCAGTCCCTGCAGCCAACCCCCCTAACCATCCAAACCTGAGAGAGAGAGAGAAAGTGAGAGATTGAGAGAGAGAGAGAGAGAGAGAGAGAGAGAGGTTTAGGCATTGATGAATGATATACTTAAAATTAGATATTTCGGGACAAATCGCTAAGAAAAATGTTTTTGTCAATTAAAAAGAGTGAGATCACTTTTCATTATCTAACCTAATTAGCAGTTAAAAAACAAAAACCACTAAAGCAGGAAATGGTCACAGACTCACCTAGACTAGAACCATTAACCTTTAGTATGCATGTCAGAGACCTTAACCACTAGGCAAGAGGTAACACCTTACTGGGAAGCGTCCAGACATAGCTATGACATTTAACCCACAAATTTAGAGGGAGAAAAAGACTTCCATGTTCACGCTAAGCTAAGCTAAGCGATACTAGGATTTGAACCTTCAGCCTACTGAGTGACAGCATAAGGCCTGACCACTAGGCCAGAAGTGACTGTTCTACTCTGCATCCAAACATAACTATAACATTTCTACCTGAAAATTCCAATAACAATCTTTCTCATCCATCTTTTCGAGGGATGGAAGAAAGAGAGAGACAGGACCGGGGGAGTCTGAAGGCTGAAGGCCTCTTTGGTCCGAGCTAGCTCGCCATGTCATGCATACTTGTGGGAGCAATGTTATCATCTGTTGCCACGCATGCAAAATCACTTTCTGAAAGGGAAGAGTTTGTTCTGACTTGTCGGGAGCTGTCAAAGCTCCCGCCAAGTCAGAGCAAACAGCTATGTCTAAGGAGTGGGCACCCTGGCACATAGCAGGAGCAGGTCCTGGGGGGAATGGCAGTCCCGGGGGCCATCTACTGCTCCTTGAAAGGGGCCTTCCTCCAGCATAAAATAGCCCAGAGAGGTGGTGGCCCCCTGGCATTGTATTTCATTAAAGCCAGGGTGAGGTGACGGTCCCCAGGGCTCTGGAGGGGGTGAGGGTGGCGAGCACCCCCCCCCCTGCATTGTATTTCATTAGAGCCCTGGGGACGTGGCGGTCCCAGGGGCATCAAAATGCCCTAGGAGGGGGGCCTCGTCCTTTATTTGAAAATGTCCCTGACCTAACCCACACATGGGGTTCATAAAAACAAGCACCGGAGCCTGCACTTGTTTTTTTTATTTTTTATTTTGCTGTGAATTTGCAACGTTGTGGTAAATCCATGGCAACATTTTTTTTTAAAGTGCTTCTTTTGCCCTAGTGGGGGTCCCTCTGGGTGTACCTATCCTGGCCCATTTTCTTGTTTTCTCACTTTTTTTTCTGTGGCTCGGATGAAGCATCGGCAGCCAATCAGAGCTTTGCAGCTCCATGGACGAGCTCTTATTATACCCAGAAGTCATCGATGAGGATCTGCAGCCCTAGATATACAAATTTATTTTCCCTTTAATATCTCAAAAACTACTGAATGGATTTACATCAAATAACTAAAAGCATAATCTGCATACTGAAAGCTACTTTTCTGCCAAATTTGGTGTAATTCCACCCAGCAGTGTGGTCATGTTCAAAACACCTATGGAAATTAACTTGGGAAACAAAAGTTTTTTGACCTCCCCCCTTTTTTACAGCCCCCGCTTGATGGATCACCCGTAAACTTTCCATGCACAACAAAAATCACCAGCACACCTTTTTGTGAAGATTTTGTGAAGATTTGTCAAACGGTGGCAAGTCAAAAAACTTTTTTTCTATGGAAACATGGGCCTAACTATAACTACATAGTGGTGACTGCCATGCGTTAATATTTATCTATCTATCTGTATATCTATATCTATATATATGTCAAAAACGAAGTTGTCCTCATGTGAAAGTGCACTCCCAACAGGTTATATAAACGGGAAGAAAAAACAAAGCCAGCAACTCATAGTGAATTCTTTAAGCAGTTTCATTATTTCAGGCCTTAGGTTATAAAATCATCTCTGGGCATGTGTTTCTGAGTCAATCCCTTCAACAGCAGAGAAAAATATAAAAGTGTTTCACCCTCATAGGTGTAGCCAGTGCTGGAAGTGTTCCAGGCATTTCTTTCTTAGTAAAAAGACCGGCATGGCTTCAGCTTGTCTAATTACAGGCACCTGATTAGTCTCTTTAAATACCAGTCCGCCCCAGTGGGCCTCTCAAGTGAGTAACAGTGCATGCTGGTTGTGGTAGTCCTGCAATGTTTTCATTCTGCCCCAAGTGGGTTGCTGGAGCCAAACGAAATAATGAGACAAAGTGCAAAACCTATGAAGGCGAATCCAAAGTAAAATTGTCAGATTTGCTGTGAATATCCCAACCTGATTGCTTTTATGTCACAATCCATTTTTAGTCACACAGACCTGCTTCGATGTGCAGTGGTGCTGATTTCCCGGCTGGACAGGCCGGTTAATTATCAAAAACAAAGTTGTCCTCATGTGAAAGCCCACTCCCAACAGGTTATATAAATGGGAAGAAAAAGCAAAGCCAGCAACTCATAGTGAATTCTTTAAGCAGTTTCATTATTCCAGCCCTTAGGTTATATAATCATCTCTGGACACGTGTTTCTGGGTCAATCCCTTCATCAGCAGAGAAAAGTATAAAAGTGTTTCACCCTCGTAGGTGCAGCCAGTGCTGGAAGTCTTCCACGGGTTTCTTTCTTAGTGAAAAGACAGGCATGGCTTCATCTTGTCTAATTACAGGCACCTGATTAGTCTCATAAACGAAATAATGAGACAAAGTTCATAAATACTTTACAATGTGTTCCTAAGTTAAGCCTGACTGCCGTTATGCCAAGCTGCGAAAGAGTTAACCACAGAACAATGTAGTGACTTTCCTAGTTCACCCTGACAAGGCTTTTAGTTGTTGCCTGAGTGGGACGTTGACCCTCCTCAGTCAATAACCTGATGTCTAGTAAGAGGTCTGATGGAAGGTTTAAGAAGCTTTTGTGGTATCTCCTCCATGGGATTTGTTTCAAATGTTTGTCTTTACAAGTCTTGACCTCTCAGAAAAAACAACCTATGCCATTAGCTGTGATCAACATACTCTATTCCATTATATTTCCCTCACTTATCACCCACACGTTTATGGCAAAATGATGCATGACAAATCCTGTGGGATATCACGTCAGATTATGTACATCTGATGGAGACCACTGGAACAAACGTCAAATGACTTATTCCCTAGAAAAGAGAAGATTAAAAAAATATGCTTCTTCAGGCCTATAAAAATCATAAAAGTTACTTGATGTGCAGGTCGAGTAGCTTAAATAACCTACTCAGTCCTGTAATGTACTTGACCCGGGAATGGGTCTCAAATTGTGTGGTCCTAAGCAAATATTGTATTTTACAGTCGCCTTTTTCTTCATTCTCACATATGAGTGCACCTTCTAATATGTGAGCCCAGCATTTCTGCAGTAAACAAAATCCTTGTTTGTTTGATTAAATACACTAAATGTTTGCTCCATGTATAATAAATCTAGTCCACATATGGGGTACACACGATCGATGCATGACTTGCCTCTTAGTTTACTAATAGCTTTGCCATCAGGGCAGGAGTGTTTCTTAGTTTATGTTTAAGCACTCACTTTTACTAAATATATTACTAAAGCATGATGTGGTAGTGCACTGTCATTTACAGATAGTAAATTTCCAAGAAATGTCCAAAAACCTTCCCACTAACTTGCAGCTTTACTGATAAAACTATATAATGTATTAACAATAATCTGTGAAAATCGGGTTTTAGAAAATATGTATCATTTGCACATCACCAAGTAAAGTGTCCTGATTTTATTCATTCTATTTAAATATTTTTTTCATCACACAGAAGCAGAAACAATGGTCTTTCACAGCTACTGAAATATATTTTGAAATGTTTGTACAGTTGACTTAGCTGTATAAATGTTGTGTGTTAGGAAAAACGTGATACCAAAAGCCCTTCATTTCACATAGGTCAGACAGTTCGCCCTACAAAATCCTGGAACTCTGCAGTCACAATGAAAAGTATTTGAATTGCAAGAAGACAAACTGACTTTTGACCTCTGTCTCTGAACCCAGAGCAAATGTGACAACAATAAGTTTCAAAGGCATTTTAAATGCTAATTTAGTTTCGACTGAACAGAACATCTCTTCTTTGTCCACTGAGTGGAATCTAAACATAGCACGACCTTATAAAATAAAACTGGTCTATTTTTGAGCCCTGATTTTCAACTCATTATCATATTATGCATGATGTATGGACAGACAGCATGTACTTCTATAGTTACCTCACAGTTTCATAAATATGAATGATTTCCACCTTTGTGTCTCATTCAGTCTATTGGAACATTGATGGAGTCAATTTAAGTACAGATGATCATAAGTAACTGCACCCTTAATTTCACAAAATACAGTAGTAGAGTAAATGTTGCGATGTCAAACAGGAATGCGTTTATTTTGGCAAAGGAAACGTTTGAGAGAATGGAATATTTAGCTAAAACGTTCTCACTAAATTCATTCATACCTTCCGCAAATTGCCATGATATGCCATTTATCCTTTGCACAATGAAAAGTAAATTATCTCCAAGATTATCATAAGTAACAGTTAAATGCATTAGGTGGCATCGTTCATTTTTAATAGTTGTACCCTTTGCCATTTTAGCTATTTACATGTATTATTCCAAGGATGTATCCCACTAAAATATAATACAAACAAAGGGAGGCTGCATGAAACTAAATTTTATGTCATGAAAAATATATCTTTGTTTTTTTTAACAATAATGGGTATCCCAGCTCTGTATGAATATTTTCTGGTTAATCTGGTATGAAAGCAGCAGTGGCAGTGCTACTTTCTTCCTGAAGGTACATACATCAGTTAAGGTAATGCTTTTGCCATCTTATCTCGGAGCCAGTCTTATAATTTTGCACACTCAGTCATTTGACCCTGGTGACAAGGGAAGGCTAAATCCTTTCATTAAATGGATTCCACTGGTAAGAGGGGTGCACAGTGAACATTTACTTATTATTCTTCTACCTCTCCCATAGGATAACATTGGGTTGCTGTATTATATTGAATATGTGCTACCTTTTGATTGGGGGCAGGTAGGAAAGTCAAATTTGGTGTCTGAGGAATTGCAATTTAAAATCCTCTTTAATGGTAAAGTTGGGTTTTAAGTTTAAGTCACAATTCCAAATATGCCGCATTTGGACAGTTGGCATTGTCTCGTCAAACCATTTGGTGCCTACACTCTGTTCCAAGGCAACATGACTAGGAGTATTTGGCCCTTTGTGTATTCCTTCCAGACAGCATCATAATTGTGAGTCAAAGTGTTGGAAAGATGGCGACTCTGAGTTGATGGGGGGGCAGAACTGTCACCTAACACATTTGGACTTCAAAGGCACTGGCTCAGCTCACACACAAAGGACTCCACACTAGCATTTTGTGCTCCCAGACAGACAAGGACTAGGGTATGAAGCAGGAAACTCCAACCACCTCTGTAGGGGGAAGATCCAGAAGCTTCTCCCACTTCAAAGTGGGCACCAGGTGTAAACAATGGACCCTCAAACCCACTCTTCAGATCACATCTGGACCCGTGGAAGATTAAGAAGAAGGACTGTTTTGCTGCAAGAAGTACTGCTATGCTGCCCTGCTGCCTCAAGGACTGGACTGGCACCTTAAATCCAGGACCACCAGAGCTACTCCAAGGGCTAGTTGGCTGGCCTCCTCATTAGAGCCTCAGTGACAGAAATGGCTCCAACCATCTTTAACCCTGTGCCAGGACTCTGCCTGCTGTGAATCCTAACCTCCTAAGTGGTGCTTCTCCAGTTCTGGACTTTTGGAAGTGGAAATAAAAGTGCTCTGCCAGTTTGGCTGTGGTCCCCATCAGAAGCGATGCAACCCAACGCAGACCCCTCAGCTCTGTTGTAACTGACAAACGCAGCCTTTGCAGCTCTTCATTGGAACTGATGTAGCAGGATGCAACTCAACACAGACCCCGAATTGCGGACTTCACAGCTCTTCATCAGAACCAATGTAGTTTGAGGCAGCTCGATGCAGGGTCCTGCATCACCCCACATAAAGGACTTAAGGTGCAGTTTTGAGCAGGCTTACCCTAGTGCCTGTATCAGGTCCGTCCTCCTTCATGGTCAGCCTGAGCTTGTAACTTGGTCCTAGTCCAGTGTGACCAGATAACTACAGTTGACACTTCGTGCTTTAAAGCACTATTTGTTCCTAAATCTTTAAAACTGCATATCTCTGGTTTATTAGAAATTGGGTCTTTAGTTGGCAGAGGTATACACCTTGTCCAAGTAGGGACCACAATCGTAGTCAGGGTAAGTCACAACACAACCTAAATTATTCTGTGCTCACCCTCTCGTAGCTTGGCACAGAGCAGGCAGGCTTAACTTGGAAGCAATGAGTAAAGTATTTGTGCAGTAATTCATACAGTAACAACATGAAAACACCACAAAAAGTACTCCATAGCAATTTAGGAAAATAGCTAATATTTATCTGACTAATATAAGACTAAAATTACCAGAATCCAATATGCACAAGTCAAGATATCACTTTTTAGAGGTGTAGGTAAGTCTTAATCCATAGAAATCAATGGTTATATCTCTTTTAGCAAAAAAGTAACTGGAATGCATCACAAATAACGATGCAGGGGGCTTAACAGGAGGCGAGGCATCAGAAAGTAAAGAGATGTGTTGATTGTTTTGCGTGACGAAGGTGATGCATTGATTCTTTCCTCTTGGGCAAGCTGATGCATCGATTTCGGTGTGCGCAGCCTTGACTCCTTACTGCTAGGTGGGATATTTTGACACCCGGGGACAATGCACGGAAAATCCAAAATGCGTTGCAATGATAAAACAGGTGTTGCGTCGATTCGGTAGGCGCTGCAGCAATTTTTCAGCCACAAGAGAATTTTGCAGGCGTTGCGTCGATTTTCTGCCGCTGTGGTTTTTCTCTCTCTGGTGAAGTCTTTGATGGCCCTGAAACTTCTTAACAGGGGCAAGCTCAGTCGAAGCCCTTGGAGATCACTTGTGGGCGAAGGCAAAGTCCTTCCGCAGTGTCAAGGAGCATCAGGCAACAAATCAACAAGCATTAGAGCAGTCCTTCTAGTAAAGCAGTCCAGATGAATAATTTGGGCACTACAGCAGTCCCTCTGACAGAGTCCAGTCTGATATTCGGGGATGGTCACAGACACAGTATACATACCCAAATGTGCCTTTGAAGTGAAGGAAACTTCAAACAGTGGTTTTGAAGTGCACCAGGTCCCTTTCAACGCAGTCCTGTCTGCCACGAGATCTGTGGAGGGTGATGAGTCTTTTGTGTGACATCAGGCCACTAGCCGTTGAAGTGTAAGTGAGAGCCTCTCCACCCTTCCTTCCCAAGAAGACCCATCAGTATGCAGATGAAAGCATACACAGCTGAGTGTCCTGTGTTAAAGGCTGTCTGGGTGGGATACACCAGGGGAGCTGCCAACCAGCACTGTCCAGACGCAGATTGGCTGTTTGGCACAGAGCAGTAGGGCAGAGAAATACCTACTTTCTAAAAGTGGCATTTATTATAAAGTAATGTTAAATCCAACTTTACCAGTAAGCAGGATTTCTCACTACTACTACTAGTAAGTGCAGAGAAATGCCTACTTTCTCAATCTGGCATTGCTAAAAAAATAATAAGAAAGCGGTTTCCCTGAAGCCATCCTTGAAATCCAGGTAACCTTTTTGATTCGTGACATTGGCCAAGTTCTGAAGAATGGACACTGATCTGAATATGGTGCCACGCCCAGTGGAAATTGTCAAAATATTTCTTATTGAAATTGTTAGGAAAGGTGTGGGCTCCATGCCTGAACCCAGCAACCATTAGACTGACAAAAGCAGACAAAGGCCTCACAAGACTTGAAGGGCCATTTCAGAACGTTCTGAGATTATAACACTGGCATAAGTCCTTCCCAACAAGGACAGTTAGTTGGAAACTTTTAAAGGACTTCCAGGTAGTTCCTCCAGCCTGTGGTGCAAGTTCCTTCAGAGTAATATACACATCCAACAATATCTGGATACATCAATGACATTCGCTGGGACTGTGCTCATATATACTAATAATATATTTTATAGACGACATTTAGAACACAATAATTATACCTGATGGTATTCTGACGTCCTGACACCAATATTCTGGTACCAGACCCAGATGAGTACAATGATCATTGTTCAAACTCTGCATAATAATAATAATAATAATAATAATAATAATCAAAATAATAATAATGGCATATTTATAGCATGAATCACAATTGAATTGTTTCCAGGTACTTGAAAAGTCTTGTTATTTTTGTGCCTTGGACAGGAGACTGTAGTCCCTTCCATTGCTCTTGGTGCAAAAGGCTGCTTTATAATGGGCAAGCAGAGTACCATGCCCTTAGACTGAGCCGCACAAGATACTCTGTCAACACCTGCCTCTCCTAAGTTACTCCCACCCATAAATTCCGCCCCACCATACACTTCTGAACTGCACAAAGCCTTTAAATGCCATTAGTCCTCGCACCAAAAGCCACATTAATCATCTTGTCAAGCCTGCCGCTCTTACACCCCTCCATCTTCTCCTCAATTAACTGAAAAGTTAGCCTTCCTCCGCTTGCCCTTTAGCTACAAAAACCAACAATAACAGCACCATAACAGTGAAACACCCACTCCCAACCCCCAGCAAAATGTACCAGTGGGCTTGTTTCACCTAAGAGGTGACTGCAGAGAAAAGTGTCCTCACCGCCGTAGGTGTACGCTACATGGACGTCCCTACGCCAGTCACGTCGTTCCCGCCTCTTCCTTCCAACCTCCCTGAGAGAGAAGCACGCTGCGCTGAGCTGCTGCACTTTGAGCCCAGAGTTAACTCTTTATCTTCTAATTATTATTCATCGTTCCAGGAATTAATCTGCTGTGTGCTACGAGGTCAAATACTCTGTTAGGGAAAGTGCTCACACCATGATCTTAAGGCTTTTGCAAAAACTGAAATAATACTGTTTGTTCTTTTTATGTAGGTGGCTCAAGAAGACATATAGGTAATGTAGAACTATTCTTACATAAAGAATATTTTATGGCCTCGCAGACTATGATTGTTAAAAATACACTAAGCTGGTTGTGGGTTGCAGCAGAGGGCATTTATCTCACAGAATAAGTTATGGTTACAGTCAGAGCTAAGTGGCAGCCCGCTGAGGAGTCCCCTGGTGCAGTAGCCAAGGGTGGGGTTTTTTGTACAAAGTGAATGAAGAAATGTGTGTTAAAAAGAAGAGCAATCCTAAGGAGTGGATTCAAAACGACTAAAATAAATCGAACTGTGTATGAGTCACCAAGTTGGGGTTTGTTTGACTTCAACTTTTCATAAAGTATGACGCCCTTTTACTATAAAAGTATAAAAGAACTAATGCTCCCCACTGTATGCAAATAACAAAGCCTTACTGGGATCCAGAAGAGGCGTGGCTTCTAAGAAACACAGACATCGAAGATTGAGAATGGGACAGGGTACTTTAAAAAAAACTACACAAAGCTTATTGGTGATCTAAGAAAGCAGAAGCCTAAAATTATTCTGATAAAAATAAAAATAAATATTATTGCGTCTGCAAAATTATATTTAAATCAAGGCCTTTGGACAGCATTCTTAAAGGAAGAAGTGCACAGAAAGCTTTAAGAATGGTTTCGGTGGGCCAAATATATAAAGATTAACATAAGCATGTTAAAGGTTATTATTAGTAAGCTTCAAACAAGGTCTCGTTCATGGAACAAGTACAAACACAAAGGTACAACACAAACACCCCACAATCTCAGCATAATTTAAGGGATAAAGTACCCCCTGCCATAAATCATAAAGATGTTGCAAGGTATTAAGGAGTTCCAAAACCAATACCCGAACCGGCCGAAGGCAGAGTTCCTTTATAAGGTTATGGAACTCCTAAGTGACTTGCAATATCCTTATCATGTATGCTGGGAGTACATGGTCACGCCATCACTTTTCACACAAGCCACTTAAAAAAAATTGTGCTTACCTGTTCCATATGAAAGGGTAGACATGTTTACAAACAAACTATAAAAATAAATCCTCTAGTGCAAAATTAAATACATCAAAAACCTGTTAGTTTTTCTTACAACCGAAATTAGAAACAATACAATAAAAGTCAGTTTAAAAAAAAACAAAAAACCACACTAAAGCTTCACTGGCTTGGAATGGGTAGAAACATGCAGAAAGATTCTAGCTTTCCTCTCTCTAAAGAGTAAAATACACATGTTATTTCTGCTTGTCATTGTAAGCTAACCATTAGAGCAGAAAAATTAAAAGTGACATATGTTATCTGTTGCTTCAAACAGCTGAGTCAATTATGCTCTGTAACCTGACCTGCTTTTCACCCCAGCTACTGGCTCTGGCACTATGCATTGTGACATCAGAACTCGGTGTAAACACTTACAATAGTCGAGTTCTGACGTCTTTTCTCTATAATCGGTGACTGGGTGTGTCACAAGGGGCCTTTTATAAAGAAATTAGATACTCTGTTTTATACAGGGATGGCAGAAGCCCATGTATTATATAATAGTAATAATAATATAATTATTACTAAGAATAGTAATAATAATAATCATGAGAACAATAGCAATGACTAAGGCACATATTTGAGTTGCAGTGGGTGGTTCAGAAGCCTGCACATGCGGTAGGGGTCCCACCTCAGCAGAGGGCAACCAGTTGGATTAAGACTTCATAGGTGTTGTTTTCGCAGGGTTCATTCTGGCATAGTGCTTGAGCCTGCATGGCAAACAATGTAATGCTTGCCATGGACTGTGTCATGGTGATCATTTTAACTTATATTTTGCAGCTCAGATACCAATCGCCAAAGTGGAGATTTACTACTGAAATACCTAAATGCTGTCGGCCCAATGCTCAATTTGAGCCTGTGGTTTCCAGTGTAGGGTACTGGCACTTACTTTTGAGGTCTGGCACTTACGGAGGAAGAGAACAATGAAAAGGTGTCACAAAGGGAGAAAGGATAACGTTGCAAGAGTGAGCTGAAGGGACAGGGAGTGGCTGTAAATAGATTAAAGACGCCTGAGATGGCTTCAGGATTAGGCTGTCTCAGTATTCTGTGCTCACACATTTAATTGCAGCAGCCGTGAGTTTCAGAGGAGAGCTTTGGGCACCGTCACGTTTTTATTTACAAATTAAGCACTGTGTGGCTCAGAGGCGTAGGGAGTTTGTGCACATAGGCTGAATTGTATCACAAGGCCTACCTTACCATGGGAATTCCTTCCAACCCAGTGGCTGCAATAGGTAGGAATGAATTCCCTATCCATTGCCTATGCACTGCTGGGAAGATGTTTTCCCCAGCAAAGCAATCTGAAGCTCCTGGAGGTTCCAACACCTTAAAATACCTCAAAATAGATCGGTGGGGGAGGTGACCTGCTGATTTATTCTGCTCCTCCAAACCTTACATGTTCCACCACCCCCTTATTTATAGCACACCCAGAAAACTAAATTGTCTCTGGGTACTTGAATAAAATCGTGCTACTATGTTCAGACTTAGTGGTACACTATTTATCAACGTGAGGCAGTCCACCTAGGAAAGGCCCCAGTAATCTTTCTGGTATTTGGGTAGAGATATAGAATACTGAGCATTCTTAATGGGTGAGAAGAGACTGCTTCCCCTTCCTATTGTGCATTGATATCACGATATAGCTTCAGCATGAACTCAAAGTAAGCCGAATACAGTTCCAGTCATAAAGCAGTTCCTTGGCAACCAATGTGTTGTGCCCCACATGAATAACAATTGTATTATTCAAACTGCTCACAACCAGTGCTTGTATACTTTCGTTGCAAGAACAGGCTACTGCAAGAACAGAAAAAAAAACATTTTTGTTTTTTTTCTTCAGGTGGTTCAGGAAGCCATATGGGTAATGTATAACTCAGTTTAAGTCGTTAAAGCAATAAAAAATTATTTTTGTATTAGAACGTTTGTTGTCTCTGCCATTTCCATGAAATAACTGGAAACAATTCCATAATGTTGGCATCTCCCAAAACCCATAGTTTTAACATTTCTAGATACTTGAACTTTGCTTTACAATTTTAGCTGCGATCAAGGTCAAACATAATCTTTCACTCAAGGCTTAGGATGCAAAGATCACGCCAGTCTTGGTAGGCAGCCAACGGAGGTTGAGCAGCACATCCCCACAGCAATATACAAACCTTCTGGGAGTTTACAGATATCCTAAATCATCATCCTATATGTTGTTCCTTCATAAGAAACCCTTGTTCTTTAAACAGACACAAGGTGAGCACAGTATGCCTTTGGTAGATCAATATGATTCATTATTACAGATTTGCACATTTTTATTATTGAAATGTTACTCTTGACCTGCCAGATTAAATACGTTCATTGGCCATAGCATTCTAATTCTCCTGAGCGAGGATATAAGGCATATTGTGCTGTTTATTGAAAAAACAGGATTGCGCAATAAAAGCTGGGGAAATAGGATGTAACATCAGCGACTGATAAACCTGAGGACAATGTCTCTTAGTGAATCTTTTGGAGCTGTTTTGTTTCCGACCATAATCTTTTCGATCCAGTGTCTGCCCATCAGCTATTATTTCCGGGGATTTTTACTTTTTGTATGGTTTCGATTCTGAATAGAACAGCTCTAATGGCATGACTTTAGAAGACGATGTTGAATGTCAAGGAATTATACATCTCCAACTATGTTATACATTTAGCAATGGAGACATGCGATCATTAGACATGATGAATGTCAATGGAGAGAGCAATGTTTTCATAGGCTCAGATACATAGGTGTTTGGGTAAACATTAACATTGTGCTATTTCTTGCTGTGCTGTTTGTTTCCAGTCAGTTTATAACTATATTTATTTTTGACAAGTAACAATCTGATCAACCTCAGTAAACATCGTCAAAAATAGTTTGTTTTATTGTGATTTAGTTGTTTTCTTTCAGACAATAATGGCTTACAGAATGTATATGCTTTACTTTTTTTACCTAGTAACTTCTTGATATTTGTCTACTTCCTACTTCATGCTAGCAGACTTGCACCATCTAATATTTTAATGTAACAGGTATCCAGGCAAACCTATACCACACTCTCCTCCTTTACCATGCTTTTAGAATTGTGGAGGATTGTGGAGCTTTCAAGGCCAGGAAGTGTGCCCGCTTATTGTAGCCCACAGCTTCAAGTTCTCCCAGGGAGCTTGTGGGGTCATCTGGCAGAACTGGATATCCTCATCCCTAGTCTGCTAGTGGATACACAGTATTTGAGTGGGCACGTCGGTTGAGGTAAAGCCTGCATCCAAATTTAAATCTGGGCTTTATTAGACAAAAGTGCTTGTCAACTCTCTGTGTTGAAATAAGACATGCTATCGATAACTGAACATAATGTAATCTGCTGCATGCACACAGCACAATCCCTGGGTCAATACTTGCTCAGATTTTCTCTTAAACTAATCTGTTAGCTGTGTTGCCAAAGGAAGGTCTATTCAAATCTGTAACATCCTCTTGTAAAGAAAAGAAACGAAAACCTAAAGTTGTCCACAATTCTGCTTTGTTTAACTAGCAGAAAATAAGATATTTAATTTTTTATTGTATATAAATAGTAAATTAACAATTACAATAAATAATACAGTTAAATAGTATAATTTAAGATCACAATTTAACATTTTTGTCACTTGTTCTAAAAGCTCATTCATAAACTAAATGTGGAAAAAAATCACTAATCTATGTAGAAATTGTCAGTCTTGTGAAGTAGAGATGTATCTTATTGCTTGCTTGATAGTACAACAGTTTGCAACAGCAAATGACAGCTTCATGTTTTTTTCCTCAAGTCCAAAGTGACTGAACACCAAAATATGATACGTTCCATGGTTTCCTCTGTGTACGTACACAGTGTACGTGGTTTTGATGATAGCTTCTTACTGTTCCATGCACCTTCAAAATGTGTGATTGGGATACAAAAGAGATTAAATCTTAGACACAAATTTTTACAAGTACGGACCCAAGCCCAAAGCAGAGGATAGGTGTCTCTTGAACTTATTGATATATGATTCGGTTGCATAATTTGTATGCTTTTATTTCCCTAAAGTGTTAAAATTAGTTAGTCTGCTGTTGGTAGTCAAACATTCCCAAACCAGAACTTGATGTCATTTGAAGTTGTAAAAGTTGAAGGGGCCTTTAAAGTGGATTGTTGTGGTGTGGGGGCTTGGACTTGACTTGAGGTTACTGATATGAATTATCTCTTAGGATGTAAGGATACTTAGGCTTAATGGGTGTGGTTTATTGGATACCCCAGGTTGCCATGATTTTTCCAATTAATAACGACATAAACCGAATGCTTAATAGATAATTTGAGTTTATTTCTGATAGTTCCTCTAAATGGTTTAAGATTTTTCAGATATTTGATGATTTATTATGTTTTATGATTCCTTCAAAGAAAAACAACTAGAGCATAATTGAGACTTTTGAGATACTGATCAATTTTAAGTTTGGCTTGACATTCTAAGCGGTTAATGTCGTCTGGCGAAGAATTAATCCTTATGACATGCTTGTATTATTCATTAATGATATTGAGTTGGTAGCCTCTGGTATTGAAGGAATGGAGGCGTGGTTTGCACTCTTGGTTTGCTGAGTATAGTCTTTAGTGATTGTTAGAGCTAAAGACAATCTACTATCAGTGTATTAGCCAAGAATATGAAGCCATCAGCTATTGTTTTTGCTAGGCCCAATGTGTCTAAATTGTTAGAGTTGTGAGGGAGATGATCAGCTGATGGATTTTTATTAAGCAGAGAAGATTTTGGTCTGAGACATTGATGGTATCATTAAAAAATGGTAGTTGGTTATTAACCGGAGGCTTGGTGCAGGATCTGGGCTAAGATCCTCTCGGCAGGATGGTGGAAGAGAGGTTCCATAACGGATTTTATCTTTATTTTCATACACTTTGATGCCATTGTTCAATTTGGAAACCCATTGTTTGATGGGTTTACATATTTTTCCTTCAAGGCACTGGATAATGCTCTTTTCTTTAATCTCTCTAGTTTTTTTATTTTGTTGTATCTTTCTACCCTAAGGTTGGATATTGTCATTGGGTGTACTTGGTTCAATTTCTCCTGTAGCCACATTTGTTGAATCACATGATTGCATGTCTACTGGGATTTGTTGTTTGTTTGGGATAAAGGCATCCTTATTAATCTGCAGATTTGCTGCAATATCCACATTGTGTCTACTTTGTATATTAGATTCTAGTATTCAGGTGTCTGTTTGGTATCTAAGGGAAGAGCCAATTCTTTTTCTTATGTCATTTAACCTGGAGAGATTTGTAAAATGAGGTTTCAATTTTCAGAATGCTCTGTGACTAGTCAATGTTTCTAAGCTCAATTTTGATGTATTCTAATAAACTTGTTTGTTTGATAAGGGCCAAAAATGATTTCTTAAGGTGTCTGTTATAATTGGTGGGATTGTTGTCACAGTGCCCATTGCTTGAAGAACTGGATAAAGTGGGGAGTGTACTGATCACTAGAATCCTTAGTGGGACAAAATGAAACTTTTAACTCATCTCATGTGGTGAGATTGGGAGCACTTTAATATTGGTGGGTAATTGCCTTGCTATCTAGGCCATTTGCTCTTTTAAGAGGTCAGAGTCATCAAGGAAGTTTGCCAAAGAGCTATTAATCTGTTGGTCAGCAACATATTGTTAGCAAAGGCCAGGCAATTCCAGAGAAGGAGAAAGATCCACCATAGGTTGAGTCAGACTCCAAGAAGTTATCCAGTGATTTTGCAACCTCTGAGATTTTGGTGATCTCTTCAATAATTGAGAGTATTGAATGGGTGGCTCGCATTTGTTGTATAATAGACTGTCTCCCTGTTGATACTTTGGAGTTCCTTGGCCCAAAGGTAAATGTGATTGTCCTTGATGAGATATGGTATTGGCATTTGCTTTGGAGGTTGCACCGAGCTGAAAGGTATCACTGATTGATAGTTGTTTCAATTTTTTTAATCAATTTTAGGATTCAATGCCTTTTTCTGGTGGTCATTCTGGTTATTGTTGACAATTTACATTGAGGTTCAGCAGGGTGGTTCACTGTTCCTAGAGATCCTAACATAAATGAGATGTGTGCCTCTGATGTGGCCTATAAAACTATTATGGAGGTAGGAAGGTCCTCAGTGGTCTCTCTTTGGTTTTTAGCACCAACAGGGTCTGCTGATTTATGTCTTGCTTTTTTCTGAGATGTCTTTTGAGATCTGGTTTTCTTATTGCCAAGAAAAGCAAGTATAGTGGTCTCAAGATGAAGATCAGGGTGATCACTGATTGATTCTTGAGGACATTCCTACAACCAACACAAACATGGTATAATGTGGTGGTGAGTCGGTAGTGGTTGGGTAGGTGGTGCAAGTGAGGACACTACTGCAAAGATGTGGGGATCGAAAAATCAGAAGCCACCCACCACGCTAGCACAACCTTCCATTGTCTCCTACGTGCTGTAATGATCACATAGGATGGTCTTAACCCTATATTGCTTGCTGCTACACCCTCCCAGCAAAGATGACTCGCTAGATCACCCACCAGTCCCCTCCAGCCAGCAGAGGTATTTAAACAGCCCACCGCTCTGGTTACTTACCAGCAGCTGTGTGCCCTTCTGTCCTTTGAGTGAGTGGGCCAGGTATGATGGAGGTCCACAGCATGCAGCAGACTGGGAAATTGACCAGCAAGAGCCCCTTCCATGTTACAAGGAAGAACTGTTCCGTATGTGTCCGGGAAAGGGGTTAGAAGCTGCTGACTTAGATGAAAGTGACAGGAGAGAAGAGAAATGGGGCAAGGCAGCCTGGGGGCCAGGGTAGCCGGGGCCAAAGTGGCCTGTAAAAAAACAGCAGGGACCAGCTCATGGGCTGCAGCTGTGGCAGAGTGAGAGCAAGTATATGACACACGTCTTTTGCGAGTCACGTAGGGTCACACTGAGAGGCTTTGGGCTACACTCTCACTGGTATGAGCATGGTAAAATGACGTGGATCACTTTATCCTGTGAACCTCTCTGGTGACCCAATTCCAAAGCATGCTTTCCTTGACTTTGTGCAAACATTGAGCTGCACATAAGAGATTGTTTTGAATGTTGAACATCTTGTGCCACCTCTGTCTGAGCTGTGCTTACACATTGTTGACATGACTACAATTTAAGCTTTTTGCTGTTCAGGCTATGTCTCCTTTCAGAAACACTAAGCTATCTGAAATATAAGATATAAGAGGAACATTTTGCCATTTAAATTGTATACTTTATTTTTCCATGTAGGTGGACCTCTTGGACATGGTAAATCTGGTATGTGAACTTTATTTATTATACCTTAAATTCCATCAATGCTCTTGGCCTCCTAAACCTTGAATCCTTCTCCTCCTACTTGTGTAGTAAAAGCTTTTATCTTATATGTCATGAGAGGATTTTTGGGAGGTTCCACCATGCTTTTTTAAGGATCATAGGCACTCATTTAGTGTTTGGATGACAGGATGCTTCATCACAAAGGTAGCTGATTTCTCGTCCACTGTATTACACATACATAATAGCTTATGAAACATGTAATGTGGTGGATGAGATATCTGTCACATTTTGACAGAGCATCTCACATGCAAAACTCTAAATAAGATTCATAATGACCGGTGTCCTACGTTTATCTCCTCTACACAGGCACCATGCTGCAGCTTTCTCTTAATTCAACACCATCAACTTAAATGTATCCCAATTCCTTGAAAGCTTTTCAACAAGTATGAAAGGGCAATCAGTAAGACAGGGACATACCTACCACAACGCATTTGCACTTCGACAGGCAGTTAATTGAAGATTCAAAACATTATTATGTAGATTTAAAAGCTAGTGCATTAGACAGAGTCCTATGATACTCCATGAAATGTCACTGTCTCACTAATTTGTATCTCAAACAAATAAAGAGAAAAATGGTGTATAATAATGTCCAAATCAGAGTGGACGTTAACACTAATCTGTAGTTTGTTTCCCACCTTCATCCCAAGTGAACTCCACCTTCCCACCTTCATCCCATGTGAACCCCACCAAGGAAACTAAAATCATGCACTCAAAAGTGAGGTTAAGAATGGAGGGAGTATAATAAATAGTTGCACATAAACCTGAAGTGCTAATAGCCTTTAAAATGCCTACTTTTTCCTAGAGCCCAACTACTGAATGGATAGCCATAGAACCATGTCAACCTTGATAATGTATTGAAGAATATTGCCTGGTTAGGAGCTTTTTCTCTTAGGATGTTCTATTTCCATATCCACGCCCCAACAATAAAAATGTGGAATTAGTTGACCATTGTAAAAACAATTACACAATGATGGAGGCTAAATATGCATTTCCTGGAAAACGACAACATCTTTAAATATTTAACTAAAAAATATGTCTTTTCTCTTAAAAGATGGTAAGCAAAAAGGCTGTAAAATAGTACAGTGAGTTATCCCTTTGATTACTTATCACATGGTCAGTCTCCAATTTCTTGCTCTTTTATGTGGCCACACAGGCCTAATCGAGCTTTATTGAGTATGGCACTACAGTAAAATGCAGTCGATTCAGAGACGAGGCATGGAAAATAATGAACAGAATTTATCTATATTACTGATTGTAACAAAATACATTTAATTCAAGAACCGTTTTAAATAATAGAATATGTTTAATGTTATCACAATGCATTTTTGCAGTAAGTTGTAAATATTTTTGGGTTTTAGTTAAAATTATTTTAACTAATAAACCCCCGCTGGAGTGAATATTTGCTTTTCATTGGAAACTGGAAATCACACAATTTTGCCTCAATTAATCTGCTTACGCCATTTTATCCTAGTGCAGTATAATAAGCACATACTGTAGAAAACTGGCTATCTGTGGAGTGTACCAATGTAAGGACAGTGTGTAAATAGTCCGGGTGACTCTTATTGGTTTGCAGGGGTTACCATAATAATCCCAAAATCTCTCTTTTGTGGTAGTGTGAACAAGCAGTTTAGGTTAATCAGAGGGTAGCGCTAAGCATTTGTTGAACTCAAGAATGAGACACACACTCAAAAAGAAACTCGAAACCAATGTTTAGAAAAATATAGTTATATTTTTATAGAATGTTTCAATATCCGAAAAACTTCAAAGAAGGCTAGTACTTTTTTGGTATATCATATTTTCACAAGTAAGCAACAAGTTCACCTAAATGTGCTTTCACCCACTAAAGACTTTCAAAGTATTTTTACGGCAAAGGGGTCCTTGCATTTGGTTCTCGGGGTCTCCTTTAGGTTTGAAGGGTGTTAGGGGGGTAAGATCACTAGAAACATCAGCAGTACTGGTTTACCTGCCCTGGGCGTCGGGATGCAGAAGGTGCTGGATGGGTCGGGAACCTTGCGCAGTTGGTGAAGAAGGGGGGATACCTGGAAGCAGGCTGCAGAGGAGGACTTGGGAACAAGCCCGGGAGCTCTCAATGGGGGGCTCAGTCAGTGGGGGTCCTGGGAACAGGGTAACATCATATGTTGCCGTGGACCAGGGCTGTGGAGCTCAGGTGTAGTGGGTTTTGGTCGCTGGGTGCTGCTGCGCCAAGTCGCCCGCGGATCTTGGGTAGACCTGCAAGAAGGGGACAGAACAGGGCAGTGGGATCACTCTTGTTGCTGGCCTTTGTGATGCTGACATCCCTCTATGGCTGGTCTTTGTTTTTGGCATTGGAGTCCTGATTGGGCTTCAAACAAACGTTGGTTGCTGCAAGGGGTCTGGTACCCTGGGTATCGGTGCAGAACGATTCTGGTGCGACCTGGGGTCTTCTCACTCAGTTGGGAGACAGATATGACCTCCTGGAGAATGGTGACCTCCTCTTGGGTGGCTGCTGCACCGGGTGAGCTGGTGGTCAGCAGAACAGTGGTCCATACGTTGTGGTTGGTGCCTGCAAGGTGCAGGGAAGTGACCCCTCCAATTCCAGGGAGATGCTGATGTTTTGGTGAAGTGCTGGAGGTCCTCCAAGGCTTTTGGAGGATGCACAGCTGCAGGACGGGGCGAGTTGTCACAATTGTTGGGACAGGAGGGTTTCGGACTAAAGTCCCCCCGTAGCGCACAATTCCCACTTCTTCGGCTCTTCTTGGTCCTTCTTCTTTTGTCAGATGAATCTATTCTTCTGGTGTTGAGGGGCTACCTAAATGCTCAATGTAGGGGCATTTAGAGGAGTATAGAGTAGTAGCCAATAGGCTACTTACCCTTAGGGTGACTACACCCCCTAAATGACCACATTCTGTGAGGAGCATATCTGGCTGCCCACCTAAGTGGTGTAACTTGCCTGGTAGTTCACCATGCCTACCTGCATAGCTAATGTCCGGCCTGTCTTGGTGCCAAATGGGCATCCGGGCTGGGGGTGGCAAATCCCAGCTCTTGGGGAAGCCGGGGCTGCATATCAAAGGTGGCAGGAACTACGAAGTCCCTGACCTTGGTATGAACATTCACTAGCCAACCTGCTAGAGGAGGTGATAACACCTTCCTCTGGAGCAGGCATTGTTTCTGGCATCTGAGTGTGCCTAGTCTCACTTACAGGGGGTCAGAAACATGTCTGTGTTGGCAGGCTGGTTGATACCACTCAGCCAGCACACTAAGGGGCAGTTTTATGAAAAGTGAAGCTGCATCTAGTGCAGCGCCACTTTTCTTGCACCCTTTAGCGTACCCATAATGCCACCATGTGTGCGCCGTATTTAATATACTGTGCACCATGGCGGTAGTTAGCGAAATAGCGTCAGAATTTTTTATGCTAGTTCGGCGCTTTGCAGGATTAGCGTGCGTTTTTTTGAAGCCCATTGAAACCAATGGCAGCCTCCTTTTAACGCCTGCTCCGAGCAGGAATTTAAAAGTGTCAAAACAAATGATACAAAGAAAACTCTTGGATTTCTTTGCAACATTTTTTGGGCCCCCCTAATGGGGGAACATCCTCTTTGCATACATAATGTCGCGCAAAGGGTTACAAAGTGGTGCAAGGCATGCATTGCGCACGTTTGTAAATTTGGCCTGGCAATTTTGGCCACTTAAAAACATGACTCTTATTTGGCACAATGAGGTGCTAGGGGCTCTTAAATCTGCACCTAAGGGTTTGGTAGGTTTTAGGGGGCACCTCTAAGGTGTCATCCGAGTGCATGTCATAATAAATTCAAGACTGGCATCAGATCATAGGTTTCTGTGATGCCAATATGTATCTGGGTAACTCATAATGAAGAGTGTAAAGTACGTACATCGAGATGGTTTCCCTGTTCACTTTCAACATCTAGTAGATGAACTAGACATCATAGGAATATATCTGCTCATGCAGATATGTCCTCACACCAAATATAATGCTTCCTGCATTAGGGCTCTAAGGCCTACTGCAGGGGTGACTTACATATAAATAGATGCAGTGATTTGAGCATGGCACACGGGGATGCCATGTTATGTTTTCTCTCATTGCTTGCACCATAATATACAGTTTGTAGTGGCAGGCCGTGTGCAATTTGTAGAGCGCTCCCCTCAATTTGCACAATACATGCTGCAGTCCTTAGGGACCTTCTCTAGTGCTTAGGCCCAAGGTACCATTTACTAGACTTTTACAGAGGTACTATAGTGTGTGCCAATTGTACAAAACAATGATTTTCCCTGGTTTTATGAAAAGAGCAATGGTACTGGGGACCTGTTTAGCAGGAACCCAGCGCACCTTAGTCAAAAAACCTCGGTTCCAGTGAGCAAAAGTGGGGGTTACTATGTATAAAGAGGCACTTTCCTACATATACCAAATGTTTTAATCTCATTTCTATGGCAGATTCCTTATCTCTGTACCTTCATGGCAATTCATGCAATAAGTCCTTGTATCATTTTAGCAGCTTGACTCATCTCATCTGGTCATAGTTTATTATTCTCTACATGCTGCTGCCTGGTGCCCATGAGGTCAACGGATGAGCTCTGAGCTAGGACATATATCACCACCATGATGTCATCCTATCACTAGAAACAACATGGAGCTTTTATTTCTGAAATGTCATTGATAAGGATTGCTTCAACAAAGTTCACAATGCCCACAGATGCCTCCAGAATCAATGTCCTCCCATAAAGTGCTACCCAACACTTCAGTTCTTTGCCTTACATTCTGATGGTCAAAGAGGCATGTCTCTATGCACCAGCCCCTCATATGGAAGACCCGTAGGCCATATCAAGAACATTTTCAGAGCAAGTGTGCAGGCTCAGACAGGAACCATGTGCCCATTTTGCTGAAAGTGTACCATGTGCAGTGCGTGCATTAGCTTTGTAAGTTTTATGAGTTAGTGTAGGAGCTGTAGACAACAGTGCTTGGAAATGCAAAGAATCACTGCTCTATGTTTCCAAGCTGAGCTGTCTGCAGCACATAATGTAACTGATACATTTACTGCCAACACTGCTGTTTAAGGAACAATAGGTGCACAGATGAATTCTGATACTATGCCTAGGTCCAGTATGCATTCATGATAGGGACCCAGGATCACCATTTTAAATTTTCATTCTTACTACTTCCAAAGTGAAAGTAAAGTTTGGACTTTAAGGTGCCACAACAAAGCTTCATATATGGCAATATCACGTTTACAAACCACTGTGACTGTAATAAATGCCAACATATTCACTGATATATGCTTGTTCTGAAAAAGAAACAGAACTTAACATATAGGACAACTGCTACAAAGCACCCAAAGCAAAGTGGCATATTAACCTCTCACAAACCTGTTGCAAGAATATTGTAATCCCAGGGCTATTTTCAAATAAATTCAGGCCCAATTGCTTGTCATAAATCAAAAACAGCATGTTATTTGAAATATAGGCCATTTAAATCATCTACTTTATTTTCCTTGTAGGCGGATCTCCTGGACAAAGTAAATTTGGTATGTGGAATTTATTCTCTCAACCTTAAATTCCTTTCATGTCTTGACATTTTATTCTTACAATTTCCAAAGTCAAAGTGAATCTTCGACTTCATGGTGCCACAACAAGGTTTAACATATGGCAATAGCACTTGTACAAACCACTGTGACTACAATAAGTGGCAGCATACTGAGATGTGCTTGTTCTGAAAAAGAAACAGAGCAGTGCATATGGGATAGCTGCTCCAAAGAACGCAAAGACAAAGTGGCATGTAAACCTCTCACACAAGCCCCGCAAGAACATTGCAATCCCAACACTGTTTTCAAAAAAATATAAGCCTGATTTCTTGGCATAAATCAGAAACACTATGATATCTAAAATATAAGGCATGAGAGGAAAATATTACCACTTAATTTATTAACTTTATTTTTGCATGTAGGGGGACTTCCTGGACATGATCAATCTGGTATGTGGAATTTATTCATTATGCCTTAATTTCCTTCCATGGTCTGACTTGTGGTCTCAGAAACCATAAATCTTTCTCCCCATACTCATATGTGGTATTATCTTTTATCTTCTATGTCATGAGAGGATTTCATGGCGGAACATAGGGACCTCTTTGGAGTTTGGCTGACAAGATACTTCATCACAAAGGTGGTGGGTTCTTCACTGTCTTACACATGAATTGTAGCCCATGAAAAATAAAATGCTGAACGGGATACCTGCCAGGTTTTGACAGGTCATCCTGTCCACTAAACTCTAAATTAATAGAGCCCATAATGTATCGTAGCACTTTGATCCTAGCGAGATATCTGAATGAAGCTAGCTCTACTCAAAGACTGTCTGGTTCAATCTCAGGAACTGTGTCTTACGTTCATCTCCTCTAAGCAAGCATCTGCTGCAGATTTCTTTTAATTCAGTATCATCACTTTAAATTTACCCAGATTCCTTAGAAGCTACCTAAAATGTTCTGTGTAACACAGGGCCATACCAACCACACACAATCTGCACCTCTACAGGCACCAGTTGAAGATTTAAAACAATATTATAAAGATTAAAATACTGGTCCTCTAGACATAGGGCCTCACTGTGAGGTCACGTTCGCGGTCGGACTGCCGCTAGGCGGTCCCTGTGGTAGTAATCTGCCAGGGAGCGCTGCCCTGGGGATTACGGGTCCCCATCCACCAGCCTGTCCATGGCAGTTTACACTGCCATGGAAAGCCTGGCGGAATGAGGGACTCGGGGGCCCCAGGGGTCCCCTGCACTGCCCATGCACTTGCCATGGGTAGTGCAGGGGCCACATGCACAGCCACGTTGCGCATTCCACTGCCCGAATTACGGGCAGTGGAATGCGCAACGGGTGCTGCTGCACCTGCTGCAGCGCCACATTGAAGCTGTCTCCACTCCGCCCGCCAGCCCTGTGGTAAACTAATAGGGCCAGCGGTGTTCAGGCCGCACAGGTGGCCTGATGGCAGAAAGAGTTTGGCGGGTGACCTCCGCCACCCACCAAACTCATAATGAGGCCCGCAGTCCTGTCATACAAATTTCACTACCTCACTGAATTGTACGTCAACCAAATAAGGAGGACAGTGGTATATAATAAAGTCCAGAGGGCAGTAGACCACAAAGTAAAACATTGATTTATAGGTTGTTTCCCACCTGCATTCTCTGTGAACTGCTCCAAGGGAACCAAAATGAGGTGAAGACAAAGGAAGTACCATACACAGCAGCACATGAACCTGAAATGCTTATAGCATGTGAAATGCTTACTTCTCCCTATGTCCGAGAGGCAACTACATTGCCCAGCTGCAGAACTAATTGCCATTAAAAACAAGTCAACCTTGACAATGTATTTCAGTACATTGGCTGACAAAGGATATCTTTCTTTTCTGAGGTTCCATATTCACACCTAAATAGGGAAAACTTGGAATTAGTAAACTATTTTTACATAAAAGTAGCACAGTGAGGGACTTTAAAGGTGCATTTCCTGGAGGGCAAAAATATATTTGAATGTTTCACCAATAAAATATGTTTTGCCAATGAAAAGGTGGTAATTCAAAAGACTGTAAAATAGTACAGTACGTTATCTCATAGATTTTTAGTCACATCACTATTCTCCTATGTTTTCTCTTTTACATGTCACGCAGACTTAATTGAGCTTTTTCGATTATGACACTACATTAAAGTGCAGTCAGTCCTAACAAGACATTATGGAACTATGAAGAACAGAATTTATCTGTATTACTGATTGTAACAAAATTAATTTAATACAAGACGCATTATAAATAACAAAAACAAGTATGACGTAGTCACAATCAATTTTTGCAGTAAGCTTTAAATAGAATTTTTGTTTTTTGTTAAAACTGATTTTAACTAATTAAACCCCACTGAAGTTAATATTAGCTATTTTAGTAAAAACTAGAATTCATTGAATTTTTCCACACTTAAACTGTTTTTGTGCCATTTGGTGTTAATGTAGTAAATTAAGCACATGCCACATTTGTAATCACTTTTCTATGACACGTTATCTATCTTTGTCCCATAGTAATTGACCCAATATGTCCCTGTATCATTTTAGAAGCATAACTCATCTCATATGTCCTTAGCTTATAACTCTTCGCAGACTGCTACCTGGTCCTCAGCGTATGCATGGCTGAGCTATGAGCCAGGTCTCAGACCAAGGCAAGCAGCATCGCCATGATGTCACCCTTTCACTGGAATCAGACTGAAGCTTTGATTTCTGAAACATCATGGATTAGGAATTCCGCAGCAAAGTTCACTGTGCTTACAGATACCTTTAGAATCAATGCTCCTCCATGAAGTGCTGACCCGACAAGCCTGCCATTGCCTTACATCCTGATGGTTAAAGAGGCACAACTCTAGTACAGCAGCTCCTACCATGGAAGAACCATAGGCCATATCATGAACATTTTCAGAGCAAGTGTGCAGGGTCAGAAAGGACTCATGTATCAATTTTTCTGAAAGTGTATGGTCTGCAGTGAATGCTTTCACTTTGAAAGTCTATGAGTTTATGTATGAGTTATAGACAGCAGAGCCTTAAAATTCTAAGAATCACAGCTCTGTGTTTCCGACAGGACATGTCTGCAGCTGATATTGTAATGGAAACGATCATGCGGTTAATGCATGTGTTGCCAACACTGCACTTAACAAAAGGTGCACAAATGCCTTCTGATCCTGGGCGCAGGTACAGAAGGTATTCATGACAGAGCCCCAACAACACCAAGTTAAGCTTTTATTCTTACTGCTTCCAAAGTCAAAGTGAAGTCTGAGCCTTAAGATGCCACAGCAAAGCTTGACACATGTCAGCATCACCTATACCAACCACTATGACTGCAATAAATGGTAGCATATTGAGATGTGTTTGTTCTGAAAAGAAAAAAAAAACACGACGACTCCTACACGGAATGCAAAGGTAAAGTGGCACATAAACCTCGCACACACGCCCTTTTCAAATTATTACAGGGCATTTTGCTTGCCATAAATCAAAACACTCTAATAACTGAAATATAGGACATAAGAGGAACACATTACCACTTGAATTGTTTGCTTTCTTTTTACATGTAGGTCGACCTCCTGGACATGATAAATCTGGTATGTGGAATTTATTAATTTATTAATTATATCAAATTTTCTTCCATGGTCTGACCTGTGGCCTCAAAAACCTTGAATCCTTCTCCCTATACACATGTGTGGTAAAACCCTTTATCATCAATGTTAAGAGTGGATTTTATGGAGGTGCCATCTGCCATTCTTTTCTTCAAGAACATAAGGACTTATTTAGAGTTTGGGTGGCGGATAGTCAACCACAAAGGTGGCGTATGCGTCGTACACTCTATTACATGTGCATTATAGCCTATGAAACATGCAGTACAGTCTATGGGTTACCTGTCAGGTTTTCATACAGCATCCTGCCGCTAAACTCTAAATAAGGCCTGTAATGTAGCTTGTACCATGGCGATTTGTGCCAGATTTAGGACCATTTTGTTTTGCCACGCGTTATTTGCTATTCACAAATGGATCCCAAGGAACCTGCCTCATCAATATTCACGAGGCAGGTCACAAATTGCAACCCATTTGTGAACGGCAACAGTCACATGGATGGTGGCCTACTGGGGTCAGCAGACCACCATGTTTGTGATTGCTTTGCTAATAAAGCATTTTTTTTAAATGAACCTTCTTTTCCTTAAAGGAAAAGTTAGCTTTTAATTTTTTCAGAGCAGGCAGTGGTTCTAGGGACCACTGCCTGCTCTGAAAAAAATGCTGACACCCACATTCACAAAGGGAAAGGGGTCCCGTGTGGACCCCTTCCCATTTGTGAATGGCTCACCACCAGTTTGAAATTGGTGGTAATGAGGTTGTTTTGCGGCCGCATTCATAATAACAAAACAATCATACATGGACCTGCGAGTTGCAATTAGGAAGGGATGCCCTTGGAACGCCCCTTCCTTACTGTGAGTCACAATCCCTATTTTACGAGTTGGTAACTAGATGCCGACTCACAAAATAGGGATAGTACATCCTACAAGTCCATTTTGCAGTTGCAAAAGGTGATTTTCGCATTTTGCAACCGCAAAATCACACGGTACATCTGGCCCTTTGATCCTCAGACGATATGGAAACAAATCTAACCCTACTCATCCATTGTCTGATTAAATCTCAGGACCTGTGTCCTACATTTATTTCCTTTATTCAGGCACCATGTTAAACATTCTTTTAATTCAGCACCATCAACTTAAATTTACCCAGATTCCTTAGATGCTTTTGAACAAGTGTGATGGTCCATTCAGCAAAACAGATATAGATTGTTTTTTGTGTATGACAAGGCCATACCTACCACCCCCCCAAGCTGCACGGCAACAGGCACCATTTGATAATTGAAAACATTATTATAAAGATTAAAAAACTAGTACTCTAGACACAGACCTATCATACTTTATGAAATTCCTCTGCGTCACTAAATTGTATCTTAACGAAATAAGGAGGACAATGGTGTATGATAAGATTGAAAGGTCAGTAGACCATAAAGCAAAACACAAATCTGTGGGTTGTTTTTCACTCACAGTTTTTGTGCACTGCACTAAGGGCACCAAAACCATGCAATCAAGACTGAATTAAAGAACTAAGGGGGCACTATAAACAGCGGCTCAAAGCTTGTGAAATGCCTACTTTTTCCTAGGACCCAAAGGCACCTGCGCTGCTCAGCTACTGAACTGATAAATAAAACAAGATCAAGTTTACCAATATATTTTAGAATACCGCGTGGTCAGGGACTTTCTTTCTTTTTAAGGTTCAATTTCCATATTCACACCCAAATATGGAAAATGTGGAATTAACGATCTTGGCAGATGAGATACTCCTTCACAAACGTGATGGATATCCCAGCCGCCATTTTACAAGTTCCATAATAGCCTATAGCACTTGTGGTACAGCAGACGTGATATTCGTCACATTTGTGACAGGGTATCCCATCAGCCAAGCAAGATCATAATCAGGCCCATAGACAAAGCTCTACAAGTCTGGATTTATAAAAACATAAACATTTCTAATTTATAAACACCAGAAAAAAATCATCCAGAGTGCATCCTGTAAAATGGAATAAATCACAAATCAATACAAGATTTACCTCTAAGAGACTAAGTACACCGCAAAGATCTTAAAAGAAATTATATAAAATCTCATGGAGGTAGCTGGGAGACCAGCCTTCCACTGCCCGGAAGCCAAATCTCCTGCACGTTTTGTCTGTTAGGCAGTATTGTGATAATGGTGAGCTCCATAGTTAACAATACATTTCTGCCCCCATACCTTATAATCAGGTGGTTCTCTTTGAAGCCAAACTCTGGCAATACCTAGTTTGGTGACCATAATTGCAAAAAAAGTAAATACACCTGAGATTAACCAGTATATAAGGAGAATGGCCAACAAAATCAGCTTAAGATGCCATCGAACCTCTGCATCCATCAGGTTCTTTAACTTACTGAAAACCCTAAACCAGAAAGGGAACGTCGAGAGGCAAGTGGCAAAGACATGCTTAGTGTCTGCATCCGGGCCTTGGCAACTGAAACAATTGGAAATTGGCTGAGATTTCATTTTAAAGAATTGATAAGGCATATTATACATCTCATATAAAATTTTGAATGAATAGTTTCTCAAACGAGAAAAACATCGACGGACAGTTTATTTGACCATTTATCAGCCATTTCACCAAAATAATGCTCCTCTGGTTGATTATTTATCAGAATCTTATTAAAAAATGCTGATGCTCCCTTGTTTAAACCCGTTCCAAAGAGTTCACAAAAACGGATTTTGATCCATCGAGAGTCACTGAATCAGCAAATTACAGAGAAACTCCAGGACCTGTAGATAGCCAAATGCCTGTTTGTCCACCCCACTAACACTCTGCAGTTCCTCAAAGACAATGCACCCTTCGCCAAAAAGTGGGCCAGGCCGTTCAATGCTAAAAGATCGCCAAAACTGAATATAACCTTCATTAATGAAAGGTGGGAAATTAGGGTTGGCATCAAAGGCCGTAAAGCAGTTAAACCTGGAGATATTGTAGTGGCTACAAATATGTGACCAGACTTTATTGACGACTGCAAGTGTCTTAAACCTAGTATATTTAAAATACATAGGGGCAGATTTAAGAGCCCCTTGCACTGTCTAACGACACATTAGCATTATTTTTTTATGCTAATGTGGTGTTATATGGCCAAAAACTGCACCAGATTTACAAAGTGGCTCGATGCATTGCAACACTTTATAACCCTTTGCGCTACATCATGCATACGACATGCATAATGTATGGGAAGAGGGCATTCCCCTTGTTAAGGAGGCTGAAAAAATTGCACAAAGAAATCTGAGAGATTTCTTTGCATCATTTTTTTGCCACTTTTAACACCTGCTCAGAGCAGACATTAAAAGGAGGCACACCATTATTCATAATGGTGCCTCAATGGGCTTTACAGTATTGGAGTCAACATTTTTTATGCTAATCCTGCAAGGCTCCAAACTAGCATCAAAAACTTTGACGTTAGTTCCCTAACTACTGCCATGGTGTGCTGTATCTTAGATATGGCGCACATTTAGTGGAGTTGGGAGGCACTAAAGGGTGCAAGAAAAGTGGCACTGCACTGGGTGCAGCACCACTTTTTTAAAATCTGGCCTATAGTGTCAACAAGCCCTTGTGAAGGCATATGAGCAGACTGAGGACATGAACAGTCTGGATAAAGCACTACCAGCTGTCAATGCTGTATATTTGATATGGCTGATAGGCGTAATGAGAAAGAAGGAATGAAATAGAGCTAAAGTGATGTTAAAGCCATACCACCATGTACCGAACAGGTTTTAGATAATGAATAGAACACCAAAGTTTTCTATATTGTCAGATAAAATGTTGCTAGTTGGTTTCCACCTTTAAAAAAAATGCTTTTGGTAAAAATACAGATATAAACAAAACGTAGTAAAATAACCAGTTAACCTAAATTAATCTGCCAATAATCCCCGAGTGCAAATGTTCCTATTTTCTAAGGATCCTTGAGGATTCCTGAAACATTGTTTCATAGTTAAGTGTCACCATATCAATAGTAGCAGAAGTTATCTGAACCCATAAATAAGTGGGTGGGGATTCCAGTCCACGACTTGTATTGACCTGGGTTTTATCCATATTAAGCATATATCTAGAAACCATTTCAAATTTCTCCGCAATATTTTTGATGTTTGGAATGACCTTTAAAGGGGAGGAGGTCAGAATGGCAATATCGTCTCCATAGGCTAGGACCTTGGCACAAAACTTGTTAAGCCACAGCAATGGGATACACTCAGCAGCTTTAAGTTTTTGAATGTAAGATTCTAAACATAGAGAGAATAACAGAGGAACCAAACAGCATCCCGGTATAGTGCCCTTTTGAATACTGGCTTTGTCTGACACCCAGTCTGTCAAAATAATTTAGGTTGTCAGTGAGGAGAATAGAGATACTAAACTTTTACATAGGCTCATCTGATCCAGAACAGCTCATGAAAAATTCCAGGGGACCCTGTCAAAGGTTTTTTCTGCATCCAAAAAAGATAATCGTTCCTAGAGTTCTTCTGCTACCTCCAAAGCAATGATAACAAGACTAAAATGTATCCTGACTGAGAATAAACCCAATCTGAACAGAGTCCACCGGGGAAGAAATGATGATCGGCAGCCGATTAGCTAGAAATCGTACACATAGCTTTGTGTCCAAGTTCATTAATGAGATAGGTTGATAAGAGCTACATGTGAGGGTACCTTGTCCTTTTTTAAGAAACACTGCAGTATGTGCCTACTCCCAGGGTCCTGGCACTAACACAGAAAAAGCAAAAACGTTTACTAACTTAGTACAATGCAGCACCACTAAATCTGAGAAGGTCTTGTAGAAATCAGTGGGAATAAATTCAGGGCTCAACTCTTTACCTGCTCCAACTCTCTCAACTTCTGAGCTCCCCAACTCGAGAAAATGAGTTTCTGTCCTGTAATGATAGCCTTCAGTGTGTCCCAGACAATAATGTCTGAGGCTGTCCCCTTATTAAAGTCAAAACATTATTTTAAAGTGGAGGCCATGACTTTAAAACTAGCTGGATCCCTTAATAACTTGCAATCAAAATTCCACCATGTGGTGGCGCCCTCCTCCATAATGGTATTTTCATGACTAATGAGCGGCAAAAGAACACTGTGATCAGAAAGAATTTACGGTTGTCTCTTGAGCCTAACAATCAAGATAACAATGTAACTTGCTAAGGTCAGATCAATCCAGTACAACATAACATGTGGGCCAAATAAAAATTAAAGCCAAACTCAAGACCATGACATACCCACCCCAAGTCACAAAGAGCAGGCAATTCCATGACCTGCCAAAGAGCGGCCTACGAACACCACATCTGTCTAATCACCCCCTCACTCCTAGAGGGTGAATCTAAACAGGGTTCCAAGACTACATTGAAGTCCACACAGGCAATTGTTATTGTTGTTTAGGTTTGGCCATATTTCTACAGATATACAACTGAAGCCTTTTCCGGTGTACTTAGGACTAATCAAAAATGTAATTTTTGTATTCATGGACGTGAAATTTTTATGATGTCCTTTCATTATTTGGAAAATGTATGTATTTACCAGCAAAATATATTAGTAGAAACCATGCAAGTTAATTGAATGGTGAAATGTTGCTGTCCCTTTTACGTAAGGCATTAGCAAATTCCTTTTGATTTTACTAAAATTATACACATACAGTATACATATTATACGGAATTTCAGCCGATATTATTCATCCATTTTATGGTATTGCCCAAGGTCTTTTGTGTCATTCACATTTTCCTTCTGCCCACTGCAGAATACAGCATGGGGCAGTGGGTTAGCCCCCTTAAGCTATTAGCTACCTTCAGTGTAATAGCATTCTGGCCTGTAACTATAGGACTCAATTTCGGAAATGGCAAAGGAGGAGTAATGGAGCGGTCGCCACTACTTGCATATCTCGCGTTGTCTCACTACAGGGATTGAGCACAGGTCTGACATGAAATGCACGTAATTGGCAAATAAAACAATTATGGTGGTATCTTTGCATACGATGGGGAACCTGCACAGTGTTTCTGATTGTCTGTGTCGCCAGAGCAGCAAATGACATGCACTCCGTTGTCAACAGCCATACTTGCTGTACTTCCCTCACTAATTGTCAGAGCAAACGTTTATACAAGTGAGATGAAAGGCTCCCTCCTTTCCTGAGGTGTATCTGCTTCGAGTGCACTGTGTGTATGTTTTCTTCTTCTGTAAAGCCATCACACTGAGGAGGTATGGGAGGGCATGGATTCTTCACTGCCGAGTGTGACAACACAGTTGTAGTGCCTAAAGCTCGTATTCAGAGCCAAGATGTATTGCTGTGGCACTTTGCTGGCTTTTGAGACACGACTTCCATCTTGAAATGTTTTTGGTGCCACTAACCTATCAAGACTTACAGCACAATTCAGTTGTGCACTTTCACTACTTCAGGCCACTTTTTAATGGGTGAGCACAAAGTGCTCAGTCCATTCTGTAATCTCTCTTTCGGCTTCAAACCACGCCCATGCCACGTCAGTCACTTACATTGGTTCGTGGGCTTGCCTTTTAAAATCCGCTTGCTTTCATTTGTGAAAGGCATGCATATGTCATGCCTTTCCGATGTTTAGCCCACCTGCACAGCACCATTAAAGTACCAAAAACATACGAGGTTCGATGTTTTCAGCCTGGAGTCTGGACTACTTTATCTGTTTATTTTCCACGCATTGCGCTGCATTTTACATAGCGCGATTGCACTGTGTTTTTTTTGCTTTACAACGCTAATAGCTCTAACTCGAACAAATGTGAGACCCGTTGAATTGAAAATGCTTGTTTTGTATGTCGCGTGTTGTCTGAAAAGCGTGCAATAGCAGAACTCCAGACAGCTTCCCACACGCTGTTGTTGCTGGGCTGCTCAGTTTGTAAACAATGCGTGCACCCGGCAGAAGGGAGTTTATCAAATATGTTTTGGAGACTGCAGTGGGAAGCAACACCTCTTAAATTACAATATACTGAGGTCTTCTGGATTAATCTGGAAGACGGAGGGACCCCAAGGGCTTCAGTAGGGAGGAAGCACAGCTGACACGTGTAGGCCATTATATTATCTTACTGCATAGCAATGGAATTGGCGTATATAAGACTAAATTGACCAATAGCAAAATGCTCCTACTTAAGAGTGTTTTGGGAGGTGTGGATTCTGGGTTATAGCGAAGGAGGTGCAGTTAAAAATCTATGGTTTCATTCCCATATGCCGTTAATGAAAACAGAACTGCTACTGTGCAGCGTGCATCTGGAAGGTCTGGCTCAGTGCTTAATTTGTGCTTGTTGTTTCCGGTGCTAAGCACCGGCACTTATTTTTTAGGGCCGGGGCTTATTCTTCTGCCTCAAGCATTTGCTGCGAGCAAAAGACACATATGGGAAAGACAAAGGAAGGGAGAGACGAAAAAGCGTCACAAAGGAAGAAAGCAGAAGCTGCAAGAGTGAGCTGAAGGGGCAGGGAGAGGCTGTGAATGGATTCAAGAGGCTGAGATGGTTTCAGGATTACGCCACCTCAGTATTCCATGTTCCCACATTTAATTACAGCAGCCGCGTGTTTAAGAGGAGAGCTTTGAGCACCAGTATCTTTTTATTTACAAATTAAGCACTGGTCTGGCTACTCAGATAGAGAGTTTGGCTGTGCATTTCAAAAGATGCTCTGCACAGTTACTTAAACATCTCTGATTGCATCTTAAGATCAGATAAAAGAGTTTGCAAATCACAAATGTCCGAACTAATTATAATAATACAAAGATTAAGCAAAGATATTTCCAAAAAGCAGTGTCCGTTTGTCTCAAATATAATTTGTATCGAGTTTGCGATGTACTTACTGATTTGCACCACGATTGTTGAGCCTCTTGGGGGAAAAAAGACAATTTGTAATTTTTTATTTTAAAACGATTGTTTGTGGCGCTGCACCGGTATTAATGCTTAGCAATCTTCTTCCAAGTGTCCGTGACATTTGGCAGATTTACAGGATGATGCGTATAACCCCGCTATGAAGCTACAGCCTCATTACTGGAACTGTGGGAGCCAAGGCGGGGTCTGGGAGATGAATCATGTTTTTAGCTTTCTGATGTCGGTATAGTATAGGTAGTTGAATTAACTGCACGTCTCTGAAGTTTGCATTTATTTGAAGGTCACAGTGAAATTCCAGCCAGGGCAATCTAGAGGTCACCCTTGCGATGCTAGTATCAATAATCTGGGTAAACTAGTAACATATATTGTTTACAGCCCCTGGAAAGTAGAAACGTACAGTAAAGAAAAATTATAATTATTTATTATGCAAAGAAAGCAGTCTGGCAGTTTCTTCAGCTTAATGCGGCTTCTGAAGGACGTGAGACGTCTGAGATTTTAAGGATTTTACCGAAAAAGAACACTCTCTGCCCTCAACAGCTGTACTCCCAGGCTGCTCGATCTCCAGATTCCAAGCCTCCGAACTTTCAAGTCTGACTGGGTTGTGATGACCAATTCTTCCCCCTTTAAAAGTACTAAACAATATTTATAATCTTCATTTACGAAGTACATAGCATGTAGAAGTTGGTGAAATTCGGCAGAGTTCTGTGTGTAACAACCAAGCCCCTGCAAAGAAATAATTCGGTTCATTGTGTCAGTCTTTATCAGACACTGACACCTGTTTGCTGGTGTTGACGTTGGTACATATTTCAGGGCAACAAACAAATTGACATCATGGCCATTTAGAGGTAACTGCATTTCCATTGATCACATGGACATCTGCCTAGAAAGAAGCGGATGTCACTGCCTTTTACTTTTCATTCTTTGTCCTTTTAAGGTCTCGCCTAGAAAGTGCTTGTTCTGTTCAGGAACTTTTCTTTAATCTGGAGCACTTGAGACGAGCGCTCATGGTGGTTTGTAAACAGTGCTATAAATCGTGTTATCTGGTCACAGTTGCTGTGCCTTCAAAGACCAAGATCAAATGTCAGATGCTGTTTTCCCAATGGTGCGTGTTCACTTTCTGTCCCAGTATTGCTTGTTTATCGTCTGCCTTTGATTTGATGACAAGAAGTACCACAGGTTGCCCTCTGGCTGGACATTAATCACATTCCCTTCACCCTGGAGTCCCCGTGAGGAAGGCGCAGCCCACCTCTCCTTTCAACTGTGGGCTAGATCGTGAAAACCAATCCAAGAGGACGGACACCAGCACAATACCTCCCATCAACTCCAAAACAGCAGAGAAAACTGGAGCAGAGTTGCGAGGTCGTGCACCAAGGAAGACTTTGAGAACGCACTGCAAGGAGCTTGCAGCTGTAGTTGGACTGTGATAAAAGGAAGAGCGGAAGTGAGATGGAGAACCGGAAATTAAAAAGAACAAATGCCCCATAACACTCCATCAATAGGGTACGCAAGGGGAGAGTTGAGTGCGTCAGACTACAGAAGGGCTATATAGTACGCAGGGTACTGTAGAAATGGCTGAGAAACTGAAACACTACTCAAGGCAGAAGTCCCTGGTGCTTTGGCAAGGCACCGTGATGCCTTATTAGACACTGTGCTGGTCTTACACAGACGGAAACTGGACCTCACGTCCCCCACGATGCATGTCCTATCCACTGTGCAACCAGATCTATCACTAACCCTTTTCTTCGGGCTGTCGTGTTTTTCCTCCACAGCTTGCTTGACAACCAGCGAAACCACACTGGGTGTGCCATGTGCTTTGCATTATTTGCAGCAGAATAAATGGCTCTGCTGGGCAGGGGTTAAATGTAAGGTAGACCCCGTCACACCAACCAAGATATGGAACATGTATAATTGGTGGCAAGCATTTTATATGTGAAATCCCCTGTGCAAAACATACCTAATCTCTTGTAACAGCAGCTGTTCTCTTTCAGCGTACATGTAGTGTGTGGTGTATTAGCATTGGTATTATCTGTTAAGCTATGACATACAATCGTCTCCAAGGCCTGCTTCACAGCTTGCATGAAATGTGTTGGCCTTCCCCTTTTTGCAGGGTTATCCCCAAAATGTTTGCCTTCTTCTCCCTATTTTCTTTGACCTGTTTTTGTTGGCTTTAGGACTCTGGGCACTTTACCACTGCTAACCAGTGCTAAAATGCATTTGCTCTCTGTCTAAATTGTATTGGTGATTGATTTCTTCATGATTGACATATTTGATTCACTAGTAAATCACTATTAAAGTGCACTATGTGTGCCCAGGGCCTGTAAATCAAATGCCGCGAGTGGGCCTATAGCATGGATTGTGCCACCCCCATAAGTAGCCCTGTAAACATGTTTCAGGCCTGCCACTGCAGTGTGTGTGTAGAGTTTTAAACTGCCATTTCGACCTGACAAGTTCAACCAACTTGCCAGGCCCAAACCTTCCCTTTTATTACATGTATGTCACCCCTAAGGTAGACCCAAGGCAGCCCCATGGGCAGGGTGCACTTTATTTAAAAGGTAGGGCATGTTGTAAGTTTGAAAATGCCACTTTTAGAGAGTGGGCATTTTCTAGCTTAACCATTCTGTGCCTCTGCCTGTCTGCTGAATACACATCTGGGTCGGAATGACACTTGGGCTGTTTGTGCCTTTACTGTAGATAGACACACAAAGGGAGCTGAGATGTGCCCTGCATATCCTGGTGGCCAATCACCAGGCTGATGAGTGGTGGGGGGAGCTGACACATGCCTCTGAATAGGGCTGTGCCTGTCCTCATACAAAGCAGTCTCCAACCTCTTGGTGTGTGCCTGGGGCCAGGGCAGAAAAAGCAGGGTCTTGTGCACTACAAAGACTTCTCTTTGAAGTTTCCCTACTTTAAAGACAGAACTGCTTTTAAGTACTGGACCTCTGACACTACATAGTTAGAACACTTTTGGACTGAAGACATTCTGGCAGGAAGAGGAGCTGGATGCTGTAGGAGGGACTGCCACTCTGCACATTGCTTTGTTGTACTGACCTGCTGCTTCTGTTCTGGGAGTGAAAGGACAGGACTTGGCTTTCAACACCCTGCTTTCCAAGGTTCTCCAAGGGTTTGAACTAGGCTTGTCTCCTGTAAAGAAGTCTTAGGGCCATTAAAGACTTCATCTTGCCAGCTCATGGACTCTCTTGCTGAGAGTCCTTAGTTTCCAAGCATTGCCAAATCCAGTTCCTGGTCCCTTGGAAGTGAGCTCTGGTGCAATCAAGAAGAAAGTAAGCACATTGACTACTGAGCATCTTCGGAACCAGTGCCACTCTCTGACTCTGTGCTGCTGCCTGCACCAGAGTGTGGTCCCCGCTGAGTGCAATGACCGTGACCTGCAACACAGACAGGACACCGCCACAGCACCTCCAAATTCCTGCCACAGCGTAATTGTTGTGTCCCCGATGTCCGGGACACCCATCTCCGCGACAGTAACTGTGGCCCCATGATGTGAACGTTACACTGTAAAGTAGATGCCTCACATCTTGACCTGCTGGATTTATCGACCCTGCTGGGTCGTAAGGAACCAACGGCTTGCTACTGATGCTGCAACACCTCCCCCACAAACGTTATAAACCAACCCCTCACCTCCTCAGCCTATCAGTAAGAAAGCAACACCTCACCTGCCTAGTAACAGTAAGGAACCAACACTGCACCGGCTCATGCAACCCCCTCACCTCCTCGACTCCGTGCAACATGTTTGTTTCCTCATCCTTTTCCAAGGTACTGTAAGTGTGGTCCGGGCAACTCCGTGACAGGCCTGCACTCACTCGTCAGTGCCGTTGGACTGTTGGGAATGACTCCATCAAGTTGCCGTTATAGCCTCCTTTGGAGCTATTGTGTTTCTCAGCGCTATACTAAGATTTCATCTTTGAAAATTTGCATCTTTATTTGTATAGTTTGATTTTTGTTGTTTGGTCTTGTTTTATTCAGGTAAATATTGACTATTTTTCTAAACTGGTGTGGAGTACTTTGTTGTGTTTTCACTGTGTTATTGTGTGTGTGTACAAATACTTTACATATTGCCTCCGATATAAGCCTGACTGCTCATGCCAAGCTACCAAGGGGGTAAACGGGGTTATCTTAGCTGTGTGACTCCATTAGCCTGATTAGAGTGAGTGTCCCTACTTGGACAGGGTACAAACCACTCCCAGCTAGAGACCCCATTTCTAACAAAATGTTTTGATATTCTTAATCTTATACCTATGTTACATATGTGAGATGGGTGTTCACGGATTGTTATTTTTAACATGCATGATGCTTGCACAATGTAACATACCCAACACAAGCTTTTCAAGAGATAAATCACGTTTTCATTAAGCATATAGTTTATTGCTTCATGGGGATTTGAGTGCCCGTTTTCAGATGCTGTATTACTGAGCCTTCTACTATCTTGTAGCATGTAGAACCACCAAAACACCACAATGTACCTTGTAGTGGTGATTTATTTGTAGTTTGTATCAATGCTGTCACTATTTGAGTGAGAAACAATGCATTTCATAAATAGCATTGAATTTTACTTTACTATTTATTTTATTTAGGAATATTTTTTTTAAAAAAGTGCTAATGGTTAAAAATACATTCTTGATATTCGTTTTATTTTGCCACCTGCAACCAGGAATCAGTTTAAATCTTTCAGTAGTTAGAGTAATTCTCCCAGTAGGCTGTGCTGTGGACAATTTACAGGCAAGCAGCTGCTAAGCATCTCCACAATGCGCTTCTTCTTAAAGGAGGTGGTCGCTTTATCAACCTTGAAGTGTTCTCATTGGCAGTATTAAACCAGATAAGGATTTTTGGACAAGCAGGAATACCTTGCACTTGCTTTGTTCACCTTGACAAGAGGAAGCGTGAAAACTGATGAAGGAGATTGATTCTGAAGAGGTATTGTACAGCAAACTGGCGGCAGTAGAGGTGCGTCTCTTTTATTGGCTTTGCAGTGGCCTGTGGCTCACTGGCACCATACTTTGCCGTGCCTCGCTGCTCTCGTAGCTGGCCATTTTTAACTAAATGTTTGTAGGCTCTCGCTTAGATCAAGTTGCCAGTTCCGATATGTGTTGCTCTTTGTGGTTACAAATGGTCAGGCAGGACTGACACATATACCATACGTATTTTTTGCAGTTTTATAAAGCTTGAAATTGGCCTAAAGTCATTAGTGCACTTTAAAGGAGCACTAAATTAGATTACACAAAATCAGATTTTTTTTAGGCAGGGCGAGATTTAGCGATTTGTTCAGGATCACAGGATGTTGAGCAATGCTGGGACTCGACCCTGATTCCCTAGTTCCCAAGGTCGGCAGCTCTGGATGTTAGGCCACATCTCCTTCCCCCTCGGAGTGTGTGAGGACTATTATTTTGTACCTGATAAATCACTGTTCAATAACTACATCTCTCTGCGTCGCTGTTCCTGTGACTACCAACAGTAGTAGCGCACAGACTCCCCAATACAATCACTCACACCTTCTATCATACATACATAGAACCAGTTACAGGTACTGGATGAAGTTACCATTGATGTCATCAGTGATATCATCAGTAATGTCACTGACTATGTCATGAGTGATGTAATATGTGATGTCATAAGCAGTGCATTACAGGGACGCAAGTTATAGTTAGCTCAGGTAACTATAAATGCTGAATTTCTCTGGTTTTGTGAAAGTAAATTCAGGACCTTACAATAACGTCCCTGTAACCTTTGAATTTTTTCAGTGTATATCAAAGGTTTTTGTAAATTATATTTCCTAAATACAACGACCCTGTAACCATTGTTTTTTTAGGTAATTTCTATGTTTTTTTATATTCTATTTCCTAACTATAACATCCCTGTAACCCTTGTTTTTTTCAGTTAATTTCTATGTTTTTTTAATGTATAGTAATTTTCATTACTATACGTTAATTCAACCACCGCCACGCATGGCCGAAGGGAGTTCACAAAGCTAATCTCTCTGGGTGTGAGAATAGGTGTAAGAGGGTGCAGCTGGGTGAGAGTGCTTGCTTCAGTGTGTTAATGGGTGCGTCAGTGTCTGAGTGGATCTGTGAGTGGGTGCATGAGGCTCTGAGTGGTCTGTGAGTGGGTGTATGAGTGTCTCAGTGGGTCAGTATGTGGGTGCATCAGTGTCTCACTGCGTCTGTGAATGAATGCATCATTGCCTGAGTGGGTCTGTGAGTGGGTGCATGAGGGTCTTAATGGGTCTGTGAGTGGGTGCGTGAGGGTCTGAATGGGTCTGTGAGTGGGTGCATCAGTGTCTGAGTGGGTCTGTGAGTGGATGTGTCAATGTCCTTGTTGGTGTGTGAACGGGTTTGTGATGGTCTGAGTGGGTCTGTGAGTGTGTGTGTGAGGGTCTGAATGGGTTTGTGAGTGGGTGAATGAGGGTCTGAGCGGATTTGTGAGTGGGTGCAGAAGGGTCTCAATGGGTCTGTGAGTGGGTGTATGAGGGACTGTGTGGATATGTGAGTGGGTGCATCAGTGTCTGAGTGGGTCTGTGAGTGGGTGTATGAGGGACTGTGTGGGTCTGTGAGTGGGTGCGTCAGTGTCCGAGTGAGTCTGTGAGTGGGTGCATCAGTGGCTGAGTGGATCTGTGAGTGGTTTTGTCAGTGTCTGTTTGGATCTATGAGTGGGTGCATGAGGTTCAGAGTGGGACAGTGAGTATTGGCGTCAGTGTCTGAGTGGGTCTGTGAGTGGATGTGTCACTGTCTGAGTGGGTCGGTGAGTGGTTGCAACAGTTTCTGAGTGGGTCTGTGAATTGGAGCATGAGAGTCTGAGTGGGTCTTTGACTGGGTGTGTGAGGGTTGGAGTGGGTCTGTGAGTGGGTGTATGAGTGTCTCAGCGGGTCTGTGTATGGGTGCATCAGTGTCTTACTAGGTCTCTCAGGGGGTGCATCAGTGTCTGAGTGGGTCTGTAAGTGAGTGCATGATGATCTGAATGGGTCTGCAAGTGGGTGCATCAGTGTCTGAGTGGGTCTGTGAGTGGGTGTGTGAGGCTTTAAGTGATCTGGGAGTGGGTGTATGAGTATCTCAGTGGGTCTGTGTGTGGGTGCATCGGTGTCTCACTGAGACTGGGACTGGGTTAATCTGTGTCTGAGTGGGTCTGTGAGCGGGTGCATGAAGGCGTGAATGGGTGCATAAGTGTCTGACGGTGTGTGAGTGGGCGCACGAGTCTCTGAGTGCATGTATAAGTGAATACATTAGTGTATGAATGAGTCTGTGGTTTCTCTTCCAATTTTTTTCATATTCATGAATATTTTGCAAATAATTCGCGATGTTTCGTGAATATCGTGCATGGTGATGCAAAATTATTTAAAACCCATAATTTGACGCTAAAACACATCTATATCACACCCGTGGGGTCAGGGTACCTCCACCCTGACCCATTATTCCACTTTCAATTAGGATTTTCACCCCTGGGGACTTTGGAGTGTGAAATTAAATGGCGTCATAGCTTTCCAGTCAGGTTCTGGTCCGCTAATTACAGCGCTTCTTTTCGCAAACACATTTGCGAAAAATCACGAATATTCGCAAGCCCAAATATACACATTTGGATTTCCTTTAAAATCTTAAAAACGACTGAATGGATATACACCAAATAAGTGAAAGCGTAATCTGCATACCAAAACGTAGCTTTCTGCCAAATTTGGTGTAATACCGTCCAGTGGTTCGGGCTGTAGTCATGTCTAAAGGGCCTATGGGAATTAACATGGGAAACACAACTTTTTTGACCCACACCCACCCCCCCCCTTCTTCTCGGCCCCTGCTTGGCTGATCACCCCCAAACTTTCCATGTGCATCAAGAATCATCAGGGAACCTTTTTTGGTCAAATTTCGTGAAGATTCGTTAAACTTTGCCAAAGATATAAGCAAGTCAAAAAATGTTTTTTCTATGGAAACTAGGTCTTAACTATAATTAGGTATAAATATATATATATATATATATATGTATAGATATATATATATATATATACAGGCTAGACAAGTGGCAAAAGCAGTAGGAAACATTTGGATGACTTGTACATTGAATGGTCAGGTCTTTGAACTTGTACCCAGAGGTATTTGATGGTCCCTATTTCTATTATCATACCAGATAATAGGGGTCATTCTGACTCTGGGGGTAGGTGATAATGTGGCGGTAGTACCGCCAACAGGCTGGTGGTACGTACCGCCACATTATAACATTGGCGGGTTGGCTGCAGCCAACCCGCCAATATACCACTCTAACCGCCATGGTGGTAACAGGTGCCGGGTCGTAGATAACAATCTCCAGCCCGGCATTTTGATCCTGTCTACCGTCATGGTTTTTGTGGTGTTCGTACCTTCCCTGCCCTTGGTAGGAGGCCCCCACCCCCCCAAACACCCTCCAGACGCCTCCCACCCACCCTCCATCCACACTTTCCCCCTTCCAATCCCCCACCCCTCATACATGCACACTCGCAGACACGCACACACGCACTCACTCATACAGGCATACACGCATTCATACATTCATGCATCCATTCTCACACAGGTCCGTACACACATTCATACTGACATACAAACATGCATTTCCATTCATACATGCATTCTCACACATGCATACACACACACAAACAACACTACACAGACATACACATTCGTGTACACACTCACACATTCATGCACACACACACACCCACACACACACAACACCCCCCACCCATCCTCCCCTGTCGGAAGCCCAACTCACCTGTCTCCAGGGGGTCTTCCGGAAAGGAACGGGATGGGGCGCTGCTACCGCCAGCAGCGCCCACCAGCAGCGCCCACAAGCAGAACACCGCCAGGCCGTATTATTTTTCGTAATATGGCTGGCCACAGTCTACTATCGTGGCGCTGCTGGTGGTAGCGGATCTACCTTAACACCCTCGCCAGTATAGCCACAGCCGGATTTCCGCCCTTCTTGTGGCGGAAGTCCGGCTGTGGTCATAATGTGGCGGATGGCTCTTAGTTGCGGCGACGGTCTTTTGGCGGCTGTCGCTGCAGCAGTAGTCAGCATTTACCACCAACATCTTAACTAGGGCCAATATGTGTTAAATATTCTATTTTTACACTTTATGCACTACAGTCAGCATCCAGGTAAATAATTACGTGATATGGTATGCATGAGTTGTGGTATGTTTATGCTGGGTCTTTATCATGTGGTCAGTAAGATTGACCATCTGTTGCCTAGGGAAGTAGTGTTAATTAAACAGTCTGCAGAGTAGAGCCACAATATTATTTGGTGCTACTGCACATGAAGTCTAACTCAATGAACTTGGGGTGGAATTCTTTCCTGATCTATAATGCAGCATAAGATGCAGTGCTACATTATTATAAAGGTATGGCACAGAAAACCAGAACCGGTGCTCAGTGCTCAGTTCGTGTTTCCATGACCATTCCCCGTATTTTCCTGTCTGTTCTACTCTATTAAAAACATGAACAGAGCAAGGAAGCCCGGCGTGTGTTCTAATGTACAGTATCCGGTTACCTTTGCAGTTAATTCTTTGCTTATTGGTGCTCTGAAATTATTGTGAAGTCTGTATGCTTACTGGGAATCCGGATGTACATGGGAGCAGAGCAATCAAGTTACAATCCTAACAACCAAATTCAGGATTCTGATATTTTTATATGAGGCAGAAGCAGCTAAAATGCGTTTTCCATTGTGGCCTATTGTGGGCAGCTTGTGACTTTGAAAGGGTAGAGCGTCTACTTCAGTGAACAGGAGGTGCTGCGGTAGTTTGTTTCAGAAGGACTTTATTGGATAGTTTTAATTGCAGCACAATATGTGTATTTGTAAAGCACACTGCCACCTGAGAGTATCCTCCCTCTTTATTGCTCTCTTCTTGCTCCGTAGACCTCCTGAAGTGACAGGATGATTGAACTCGTAATGCCTACCAAGCTTAGTAAAGCCAGCAGTTTGAACATTTGACTTTGTTCATATATGAGAGCAATTCTTCATTGATTAACGATTCTGTGCGCGATGTGCAGATGGATTGGAGAGGGAGTGTGAGACAGACTCAGTTGTGGATGATTAGAGGTTTGAGAGCGTGGATTGATGCAACATGCTTAGGTCATTATTTTTTAAACCAAATGATTTAGAGCAGTGTTCACCAATTGCCATTACAGAACTATTTTCTGATTAATATACTTCTATATGCTTCTTAAATTAAGGGAAAGGTTTAATCAGAAGATGAACTAGTAAAGGTTTCAGAAGAGCACTCCCAGTAAACCGTCAGTTCTTGCTCTCTATTAAGTTATAAGCCATTTATCCATGCTCTCACTAACACACTGATCCCCTCAATCCACTCATCCATCCAGCCTTCCATTATCGCATTTGCCCAATCAACCATAGGTACATACATGGCAATCTGTAAAGTAGTACTTTCAATGTTTTAAAAAAGCCAGACCTCTGGCCTTTGTCTAGCACTGGCAAAGACAAAAGGTGTGGCTTTTTATTAGTGAAAGTGGTTGGCAATTAATGGTGATTTTGTATGTGTTTTGAGATGTATCGACTAGCAAGTCAAAGAATGTAGAGGTTATTTGAGTGGATAACCGTGGATGAGTAAATGGGCACTCAGAAGTATGAATGGGTGGCTGGTCGGATGAGTGTCATCCACCCATCTACACAGTGTCTGCCTTGCAATCGCAGTGGTTGAGGTACATCTCTTGGAAGATCAAATAAGACTTCAACTGAACGCTCCAATATGTTCAACAGCCAAATGGCAGCAGGACATGTTTCACACAGCCAGCTAGTCTTAGTTTTGAAGTTAACAGAGCTTCATGTTATAAATTTTCAGTTTCCTGTCTCCTGTTATAGCTCTGGCTGAAAGTGTGACATGGCGTGGGGCCACTTGGTGGCTGTGTTTAGAGTGCCCCAGAAGTGCACAAGGAGACAAAACATAGGTCCTTTAAGGCATGCGACTGGGGAACACAGGCTTAATACATAGGCATGATGAGGGATTAAGCCCAGACCAGGAGAGCACAAAAAGAAAAGACTCACCCCAGGAGATAAAGGGACAACCAGATAATTACCACCCATCAAATAACGCCTTGTTGGATCCTGAACATGGCACCTCATTATATTTGGGTCAGGTTTCGGTTCAGCGCTTGGAGAATGCCAGTTGTCAGTGACCGTACTGACTTCAATAATTTCTCATTCAGATATTACTGAAAATGTAATACATTCATGGAAACACTTAATCTGAAAATAAAACTAGCTAGGGTTTCAGAAAAGCATTGCGGAGGATGCAGATTGCATTAGAATCTTGTGCAAAAAAATACCAGAAAAAAAAGATTTGCAAAAACCTCATGTAGTAGTGCCGCAATCTGACACAGCACTAGATAGTCTACAGGCCCAGTTCTTTGATGCCCAGTTGTCCTGGGTGCTTCACAAATACAAATAACTGCATCCAAGGACTCCATCTCCCACACAAGGGCTGACACTTGCGAAATAGGATATCTGATGCAAAACAATGACTTTTTAACAACAATAATTAAGCTCTGCTAGTCTCACATGCTCTGTATTGTACAGCGCATAACATAAACACATGAAGGAAATAACCCTACTTCCCATGCTTTGTGCTTAAGGCAGAGTAATAAAATACATTGCCTTTTGGTCTTTATCCCCGGAATAGAGTTTCTTTACTTGTTAGTACTTTGGTACTGCAGGTTTTCTGCACTCTATTAGAGCATGTATAGATAAAGTAGGTATCCTATTATGTGCCGCCATTGTAGAACAATGCATTCTCCTCAGCTTCCCGAAGGACTAATTTACAGCTCTGAAACATGGCTACCAAGTTCTCCACAGCAGGACATATTTGTTAATTCAATGAGTCGAAGTGAAAGCAGATCAAATTCTTGCGATATTATTAAAGCTGGCAAATTGTGTGGGTCACATGCAATCTGCTGCAAAAGGGGGTTTTATTCTAATTACCATTGTGTATGAGCATTTGAGCAGCAGCAAGTAAACCGCTATCTGTTTTTCTTTAGGTTGAGCTTAGGCAGCACATGTGCTATCTCTTTGAGACATGCTGTATTCACTCTGTGGCCTTAGAGCCTGCCCATTGGCTTTTAATTTGGTACTTCAATTGTCCTTTGAAAAAGCTTGCTTGCTTGCGGGTAATCTTTTCTCCTTGTGCTAATTTGTTTCCTGCACAGAGCAGTGCATAACTACTGGTATCATTCCACCTTAGTGCTTACCTGTTTGTGTCTGGGATTATTTTTTTTCTTTCTTTCCTTCTTGTCTTTGTTGTGACAGCTTAAGAGCATCCAGCAGCTATCGCACCCACTCATCCTAGCAATATTCATTCCAGTCACAGCACTCACTATTCTCCCTATGCTGTCCCCCACCATGTGAAAATGAAAGCTGTTTTTGTGGTGAAATTGGCAAAGGTTTAACAGCAGACATGCAAAAGATATATTGTCACCACACATTGTTTTTTAATTTAGGTGACAAAAGATATATTCAGCTCACCTAACCTGATGTTTTTATTTTGGTGGGGAGCTTGGTTCATTCATGGTGCTCTCTCCCTTCAGCTTGCAGATAGCTAGCTTGTTGCACTCTCCCTCTCCGTCCTCCCTCAGCCCCCATTTCCCCTCCTAGCAGCGTGTTTTTTGTAGTTTTCAGCTCAGTCTGTGTTAAGCTGGGATTCTGTGTGCCCATCGGGCTGGTTGTTAATCTTGGATTGCTCTTGGTCTTCAAAACCAACACTAGCCATGACATTTTCACTGTTGCTTTTAAATTCTGTCTATTTTTATTGAAAATGAATGTTTTTGGGTTAACAGGGTTTCGCTTAGAAGCACCATTATGCTTACAATGTCTGTGAATCACACGTTTTATTGGCTCTTGTGAGAAAATGAATGTTTTTGGGTTAACAAGGCTTTTGCTTAGAAGGTAGGTTCCACTTACAATTGACTGTGATTCACACGTTTTACTGCCCCTTGCCAGATGCTGTGTGTTATATGTGAATGCTTGATAAGTGCCTGTTTTGTATTTAACCCTATATCTACTTTATTAGGTCTCAGTTAGAGAGCACATGCGCTGTCTTGAAAACACATGTAGTGTTCAGTCTGTGGGCTTTTTCATGCTCATAGGCTTCCCATTTGATCGCTCCATCCTCGCTCTCAAATCCTTTGTCCCCATTTGTCAATGACATTAATGCTCATGCCTCTCCTGTGTTTGGACCTCCCCCCAGAGCATGGACCAAAACTTTCCACTGCTCCCAATTTAGAAACTGTTTTCTGAACTACTTTTTCCTTTCATTGGAGCACTTTAAACAAGCACTGATTTGCTCTTCACTTGCTCCATTACTCTGTTTCTGTAAACAGGGCTGTAAATCTTGTTCTTATCTCATCGAAAATGCTGCTGCTCTTGAGAGTTGATGTGGGGAATGCAATGCTGTGCTTGGGGGCACTAAGCAGAGGTGGCTGTTTATTTCTGCATCTGCGGACCATGTTCTCTGCTTTAACATCTGGTTTTGTTCCATATATTACACAACATATTACCATCACAAAATCACACAATGTAGGTGCTTATAATAACTAACAATCCATTTACTGTCCTAGCAATATCAAAGAAATTTGATAAAATAATATCTCTTTACAGACTCTTAGGGAGGGTCCTAAACACATTACTATCTGTCAAACCCTAGTAATAGTTAAGTTTCTCCAAGACACCTTCCAATTATGAAATCAGCCTGTGTTTTAATTGGCTGTTGTAAACAGTGTCTATCAGAGAGCAGATAGCCAGTTTGTTGGCCATTTAGCACTGCTGCATGCACCCCATACACATGCCTTTATGTTCAGCACTGATAACATTTGTAGTGTGCCGCTGGAAATGGCGTCTGATAACAACGTAATGTAGGTAGCCCATAAATGGATGAGTGGCTCAGAATGTTGAAAATGCTTTAGTTTTCATCTCTGGCCACAGGCTCTTCACTCTTGTACTGTGCAGTGAGGACATAACGAGGTGGGGGTTACACTCTACCCTGTATCTGGGCTCTCGTTTTTTTCACTATTTTTCTAGTGTAAGGAAAAGATTGTTTACTGCACTGTAGAGATTGACAGAAACTTAATTCATGCAGCATACTGGGTACTCTGAGGGCTGTCTAACGAACAGTGACGCCTTGTTTCTGTTTCCACTCTCAAAAGCGTGTAATCTGAGAAGTAGGCTGAGATAATAAACAGACCAGAACCCGGAGTCCCAGCATGCTGCAGCAAAAATCAAGTGTAACAGGAATCAGCAGGTAGTTGTTATTTTTTAAACTGCAACTCAAGCAGTGACAATAATTGAAACACTTCAACAAAATTTCAAGCTTGGGTCATTTCCCTTTGATATGTGAAAATGGAAAAACATACCAGACAAAGCAATACAATTGTTTTCCTCAAGTTCTCATGTACAACACTCAAAGGAATATTTCTAAACACCAGTGCTTTAAATGGGCCGATTCTCACTGGTACTGAGTACCGGCACTTCTTATTTGTATCCCTTTAAGTACCAGCACTTCTCCACCGCCAAGGAGGAGTACCGGTACTCTTGGCTTCTGGTGTCCTGTTTATTGCTAATGCTGCTGTTCCCCTGTGCTGAGCCCCTTCTGAACCGGTCAGCAGCAGCTCATTTGCTTTATGTCTTGAATGTGCGGGTGTTGAGAACATCACCTTCACGCTGATCCCTCAATTACACTCACACTATTTTGTGCCTTTGTGCACACACAGGAGTCCAGGCAACCCTGTGAGAGCATAAATTAAGGAAGTTGCAGGAGGTAAGGAGTTAAAAATGTATTTTATCCTGTGTGAGCCGTTTGTGTGAGCATGTGACTGTGACTCTTTAACTGGTTGTCTGTGCATTTTTGTGTATGCAAAAAAGAGAGAGACAATCTGGACACTGTCAGAGTGTATTTTGAAGGAAGTGTGTGGATTGCTTTGTAGGTGCATGTGTGATCGATCGGGCCTCTGTTTGAATGTGTGTGCACATGAGAATATATGAGAACTTAGCCCAATGCAAATAAATAATACCAGTATGGCATCAAGCTACTGCACTAGTTGAACAAGCATTGGCAAAGCCATTAGGTGTGGCCTTAGTCAAGCCGAGACAATTGTTAATCCAAAAAGGGATATGGCAATCACATGACACAAAAAAAGAAAACATGAGTCCTATATGTTGTGACTATAAGATTGCAATGATACATTTAAGTTACCGCCATTGCATATCATTTAACAGTACAGGTGGGGCAGGTAACTTAGAATTGGTTTAGAACCAGTTCTTAGATTAATACACAGCACACAAAGGTATGATTCTCATTAGTACAAGGAAAAACTGCTATTGGACCTTAACTACTGTAACCTGAAGACCTATTTTAAACACACATAATCACTGCAAAAATGGATAAAAACGGAAAGAAAAATAACATTTCAAAAGTAAAGTGTTGGCCCACTAGCCTGGAATTGAGGTGCACTTTTTAAGGCAAATTTGCTCATTTAATCAGGAAAAATGCTATCACTCATAGTGCAAGATAGCCAGTAGCGTTCATAAGCTGCCCCTTTACCCATACTATATGAGTGAATGGAAGCAGGTTTGTGAATGATAGTTGAACAGACCCGTGGATGAGGAGGTTTGAGTAAAACCCCCTCTACATATGTAATATTATTTTAGATTTATGCATGTATTTTTATTTCTTAAGATTCATGACGTAGCTAAAGCTGTCTCTGACCATGCCTAAGTATGAAAAGAATGAACAGGGGTTAAGTTCAGGCTGGAGCTGAAGAAGGATAGATCTGCAGCTATTATTGTTTTCCATTGTCTCAAGTTAAAGTGATAGAGGATTAGGGGTCACGCCTGTGTGTATGTTGTAGGGGGTAAGGGAACTGCAAGGAAAAGAATTTAGCATGGCTGTGTTAAAGGGGTTCAGTAGTTTATAAGTTAAGAATCCTCTGCTCTATATTGTTATTGTACAAATCTCTAAGATAAGCAATGGCTGAATTGGGCATTTATTTTTCCAAGACATGTAAAAGCCAGCAGAGTGACTTGCAGAATCTGTCAGTTGTACCCACTGAGTTATTTTCTTAGTCTGCCCTTTCTCTGAGGGCAACACACCTATGTTAAATCATGTATCTGAGTGTAGTGAGATTCCGTCTGTGTCAGAAGACACCATGACTCAGTCAGACTTGGTTATTTGAGGCCTCAAACATATTTCCATGTGTTACTTGTATAGCTAGAACAGGACCCTAGACATTCCTAGAAGGTCGGTGGGTTCAAGCAGAGAATAGAAGATGGTATGTATTCTACAGTGTGGTGGCAGGAATGCATGACTAGGGTTGCTGTCCAAAAAATGTGATGGCAACTTGAGGCATAACCGAGATGAGATAATGAAACTCCCATAGTGTTTTGAAGGATCTACCCTAGAAGACTTACCTACTCACCTCCTGATCCAAACTATTAAGGATGGAAGAAGACCAGGTGAGATGAGCGATATGGCTACACATCTGTCTTTGTGTCTGACTGTGCCACCTCTGGGCTGGTGGATATAGGGTTCATAAAAAGGGATAGTTGAGACGTTTGACTGGCCCTTAAGAACTCTAAAAACATTGTCTGATGTCCATTGCTATTAAAAACCATGAACTAGCACAGGTCATACCCATCACTGCCTCTCCTATGCTCCATTAACCTGTTGCAGACCCAATAAGACACAGTGCTTGTCCATTATTCAGCAATGGCCCAAATTAACCTACTATACTACCACATTCAATATCTCACTGTGTTGAGATCACATAATGCTGCCCTACAACACTGTGCCGGCCTAACATCTCCCACAGTGATAATCAATGTGCATGTTTTTTCATTTGTCAAAGTTGTTCAGAGGATTCTTTCACATGGTCTGATCTGGCCAGTCCATATAAATAGAATAGGCTTCATGAACATGCCCATTGCATATAAGAGAAAATTAAGATTAACCCTTTAATTTAAATGAAGATCTCTTGAAAACTATGGTGCTGAAGGAGGGGCGGTATCCCGATTTGGAAAGATACTGTTTGGTGTTACCTGGTTAAGGAGATAAATAGGAACACAGTAGTAAGTGAGTGTGCACGTTGAAGCTGCTGTGCTGGACCTCCCCCTCTAGCTCCTTCCATTTAGTAAAGATAGCTGGTAGACCCCATTGTATACATGGCAACCTTCTGGGAATACCTCAGTGTTCGTTTTAGAGTGATACATTACAATTTTATTTTGTGTTAGCTGTCTTGCGAATGAAGGGAAAAGGGCGAGAACGTTAAAATATACATTTAAGCTAAAAGTCTCCCCCCTATTTCACAAGTTTTTGCATGCATGCCATTAGGGAAGTAAGTGCTACTCTCCACGAGCTCATCCTGATCTTTTCCTAGTCTGTGTCCTTTGTGGAGAACAAAGCACTGAGCAAAGACATGAAATGGTAGAGGCAAGGTCAGACAGGGCTGAACCAAGACTCCACATCACTGGGGCAAGATAGTACAATGGTGGTCAATATCACTCACTGCTGGCCTAAATCACAACAGTGGCTCAAGATCAGACATTGTGTTGAGTCGAGTGCACACACTTCTTGCCAAAGACCACACAGCAGAGGTCAAGATCACTAAGTGCAATGGTCTGCATACATTTTTAGTCAGTCATAGCAGTAAAGTAGCTATTAATAACTATTTATGTGTTATGCCACATGTGCAGAGGAAATCTTCACATATGGGAAATTAGAGACTACTAACAAGAACAATGAAAGATGTCCTAGTAAACATGAAGGAAAGTTTCATTTCTATTAAGAACACAGAGGCGAGGATTATGCCTTACTTTCTTTCTTTATTCTCATAGAGCTGCTTCAACCACAATAAACTACAGTTCCCAAGAAACATAGGGAAACAAACTACAAGTCCCATGGTCCCTGCATCAGGGCCTGCTCAATGACATCCAAGTCATTCCCCTAAAGCCATCCTCTTTCTTGACTGCGAGAAGACAAGCTGATCTCCTCTTTCTTCATTCCTATTTGGATCCTTCCGTCCCTGTTGAACAAAGAGAGAGCCTGGTAAACTATTGCCAACGATTATCTACAGCAATATAACATTAAGATAATCCAAAGAAACCCAAGATGTAATCATATGCAGAAAAAAAAACTACGCCCAGCCCAAAGACATTTCGTTACCTTACGTAATTTTGAACTCCTTCAGAGCACTCAGTTTTGAGGGAAAAACATTTGAACATTACTTAGACCTTATATTGTAACTGCTAGAATAATCCTCCTGAGTATAATCTAAGGGTTGGGTAATGGGCTTGACAAGCCAAGGGTAGGAATAATCCCCGCCTTCGTGCCCTTAATAGAATTGAAACTTTCCTTCACGTTTACTAGGAAATTTTTCATTTTATGTCAGAACCGGAGGCGAGGATTATGCCTGTTCAAAGCTTATTCACCACCAATGAGGCCATGGCCAATGCCGGTTTGAAGTAAAACCACTTGAACATGGAATCGGAAGACCAATCCACTGCATTGATTATGTCTTCCAACCGGACTCCCAGACAGAAAGCTTTGGAGGCCATTGCTCCTCATACTGCGTGAGCCCTAAATATCACGATGTTAACTCCCGCTTGTTGCATTATCCACTGGACCCATCTCGCAATAGTGGGAGAGGAGACTGCCTTATGAGTTTTCTTGAATGAGATAAGTAATTGTCTCTCTCCAGGAGTTCTGAACTCCTCCATCATTACCTCAAATGCCTTTAGACAACGCACTACACACAGATTTGGGGAACCATAAAAGGCCGGGTAAGAAACCACCTTCGAAGTGGTTTTGGTCCGTCTGGAAATATGGAAAGTCACACCGTCCGGAGTGAAAGATCAGCCCGGAATGTCCAGAGTCCTTACATCCGATGCCCTATGACATGAGAACAGGCACAAATGTATGGCTAATTTGGCTGATAACTCCTTGCGAGATAAATACTTGTTCTGTTGCACGACACTAAGAGGTTGAGAACATGATTCACATCCCAAAGAGCTGAGTAGGGCGGCTCAGGCAGCAAAGTCAGATGTATGCCCCTCATTAGTTTGCAAACCAAAGAATGCTCACCTACCTGGGAGCCTTCCAGAGGGAGATGGCCCACTGAAATACCTGACCTGTAAGAATTCACTGTTTTGTATGCCAACCCTCGGGTCGCCAGGGAGGAGAAGAAATTCAAGATGAGGACCACTTTGGCACCCAAGGGGATCTTGGTCATTTTGAACACACCAATGTACCCATCTAAACCATGCTGACCTATAACGCTTGTTCGTTCCAGCATCCCATGCCGCTGCCAGCATGTTCTCATCTTCCTCCAATATTCCTGGAACTCTCCAGCGTTGCCTGAAATCTGCCATGCCATAAGCAGCATTCGACCGCGTATCACCAATGGGTGATAGGTGCCTAGGTGCCCAGGGGATCACTGAGGAGATGCTGAATGTGGGGTAGAAAGATTGGAGAATCCCAAGAAGGTTCCAGAAGAACCGTAAACGAGACTTGTGACCTCTATTAAGGAGTGATCAGGACCACCTTGGCTTTCTGCCTGCGAACATGTGCTATCAATCTTGTGATCATCGCGAATGGGGGAAATGCATACCCCGGTTTTGTTGACCAATCCTGTAGAAAGGCATCTGCTGCTATCGCAAGAGGATCTGGCCTCCATCTGAAGAAACAAGGCACTTGGTGATCCAGCCTGGATTCAAATAGGTCTATCAAGAAAAGACCCCAAAGGCCATCCAAGTGGCAGAAAATCAATGTGTCTAGATGCCACAGACTCTAGTCTGAACATTCTCTGGAGTACCAATCAGCTACGGAATTGGAGGCTCCCAGCAGATACTCTGCTGTTACCTAAATATTCTTGTTGAGATAAAACTCCCAGAGATCTTTGGCTAAATCTACCATCATCTTGTACTTGGATCCGCCCAATTTGTTTATATACCCGACCCACTGATCGGTTGTCCATCTTCAAGAGGACAGTGCAACGGATCCGCTCCTTCATCCGACATTTTATCGTGAAGGAGCCCGCCATGAACTCTAGGCAATTGATATGCAATGTCCACTCCTCATTGGACCATTTTCCACCTGTACAAGAGTCCCCGAAATGCACTCCCTAGCCAGACTTGCTGGTGTCCTATTCGATTACCAGATCGGTATTGGAACCGAAAACGGCACGGCCGCTCCAGGCCACCATGTGCATCAGCCACTACTTCATCTCGTCCACCACCTCGTCAGTTAGGGAAACCATCTCTGTGTATTGAAGGCCCTTGTGCAAGTGAGAGGACTTCAGGCACTTAAGGGGCCTGTAGTGGAGAGGACCCATACAAATTGCCTGGATTGAAGAGGATAGTAAGCCAACTACCCTGGTGATCTGTCAGAGAGAAGTGGAGCTTTTCGCTATAGTCTTCATGAGCTCTCGGCATATTTTGGCAATCTTTCGTGCAGGGAGGCTCAGCGATTTCTCGACCGAATCTATCAGAAAACCTAAGAAGCTTGTCTGATGAGCAGGAACTAATTAGGACTTGCGTCTGTTGATGGCGAAACCCAGGTCCTCAAAAAATTGACTGCGTCCTGGAGTTGATCTGACAGACGGCGTGGACACCGATCCATTATGAGGATATTGTCCAAGTACACTGTAAGGCGGAAGCCTTGGGCTCTCAAATTCTCCATCACCGGCTTGAGGACCTAGGTAAAACACAGAGGAGCTGAGGACAGGCCAAAAGGCAGGGTCTTTAACTGGTACACTTGGTGTTTTCACCAGAATTGTAGAAAGCTGCGGTGAGGGGGAAAAACAGAACCGTCAGATAGGTGTCCTGAAGATCCAACCAAACCATCCAGTCGTTGGGTCTCAGGAGGTCCCACAGAAGATGGATGCCCTCCATCTTGAAATTGCAGTACACTAACCAGCCATTGAATTCCCTGAGGTTGATTATCAGACGCTGTGGACCGTCCTGCTTCTCCACCAGAAAGAGATTGCTCAGAAAACCCTTGGGGTGTCATCGTGTCCTGGTGATGGCATTCTTTTGTAGAAGATCTGCTACCTCCTTGTCGATTAAGGCAGCTTGATCCTCGGCAAACAGATGTGGGTGTGGCGAAACCGGCTGCACCGGGGGACCATAGAACTCTATCCAGACAACCTGAATGGTTTGAAAAACCAATTTGTCTGATGTGAGCTTTTCCCAATTGTGTTTGAACCATGCCAGCCTGCCTCCTAGATCTTATTGGGAAGAAGTGCAGAGCCTTACATGACTGGGCTTAAAGCTGCAGCCTGGAGGAGCCTCTTGAACTTTGACCTCTGTAGGGTCTTTGGGAGCTGAAGAATTCCCCTTGACAGGGCAGATCTTGCAGGCGTCGGAAGCCTTTAGGAGGGCTCTGTATATAGAAGTGGCAGGTCGAGCGCCCTCTGCCACAGCCGGCCCCTGATGAAACTTTTGGGGATAAAAGCTTCTTAATGGATGTTTGTGCCTTATCCAGTGAGGCAAAAGTCGCCACAAACTTGCCCAATTCCTTAATAAAAGGCTCTCCGAAGAGTCCCCCTTCTGCCGCGAGGCCAGCTTCCGTCGATGCCAGGTCACCCAGTTTCGGGTCCTCCTTAAGGAGGAAGGAAGCCTTCTCTCGGTGTAGAGCATGCAATTGGCGTTACCCAAAAACATGATCGCCCTTTGAACCCATCCCGATAGGATTTCTGGTGAAATGGGAGAATTTGTGGCCTTAGACCCCTCTGCCAAGTCGAGAATCTTTGTTAGAGGGCCGCTGGTGTCCAGTAATTTATCTTGGTGTGAACACCATGATCTATTAATCCCTTTCTTAGGGTCCTTGAAGTATTTCTGGAGGAAGGTGGCCATGCGAGGGTCCAGCTTGGGAGTTAGCGCCACCTTCCCAGGGAGTGAAGGGCTCGAGCATTCTTCTTTGAGACAGGCTGTGACCTCCTTATCCAAGGGCTTGCGGAGGCGGCTGGCCACGTATTTGGCCACCTTGTCAGAGGGAAACCACTCCGAAAACGTGGATGGATTAGATCCTTGGGTTCCAGTATGTCTGTCACATGCTCCTGAACTTTGGGCTCCTTTAGGGGCGAAGGACGCCAAGGGCGGGGCGGCCCGCTTTGTCGGGTGAAGCAGCATCATCTGACAGGAGAGGGAGTTATAATGGGCCCTGAGGACTGTCTTCTGCAGAAGGCTCGGGCTTAGTAAAGGTGTTCTTGAGGGATCTGAAAAGTTTAAATCTGCGGATTTATCTGCCTTGCGCTTCTGAGGTGGGCACTTCAAAAGGGAACCCCCCGAGGGGAGGTTGTCTAGGGCACCCCATATAGGTACGGGGCAAGCGCAGGCTAGTTCCAGCAAATGGCATTCAAAAGGTTCCATCACCGCTGCTACTGCCTGATGTATATAGGCGTCTACTGCCTGACAAATTTCATTGTCTATTGGGAGAACCTGAAGGGACTCCTCTTCCATATATTCCACTGCCATCCTGCAACTGTGTGGGCCAGAGGCACAGGAAAACCTCGGTGGGCTGCCTGAGGCAATTTGGAGCTACCAAGTAGCAAGTTTGTTTTCGTAAAGCCCTATCCAGGCCTAATCCCCGCTTGGGCCCCCCACACCTGGTTTGTATATAGGGCAGAATGGAAATTGTTTATTAACGCATGGGCCGGGGCCCTTAGGCAGTAATTGGCGTAAAAAACCGCCAACAACCGAATACGCTCAGTGGGCGTCAGGGGAAAGACTGCCTCTGAGTTTCAGCAAAACAGGCACTTCCAGGCGGCTCAGGGGCTCAGAAGGGTGTGAGGCTGAAGCGACGCAGCTGTCAGTTTCCGGGTAGGAAACTGACAAGCGTGCATCTGATCGGCAGCCCGCACTACTCCCCTAGCGGCAAGAACACTGCACCACGCTCTCGCGGCCCAAGGCTTGAGTTTGCTGCGACAGGAACTCTGAAATGTGTTCCTGCAGCCCTATTTAGGGCTGCGAACTGTAAAAGGTTGCTGCAAAGGGCCACGACCAGCCCTGGGGGCAGAACAAAGACACGTGCACTCGGTACTTGAACTAGTAGGGAAACTGCGTCAGCGCAGTCCCTCATTTATTGAATCACCTCGGTTCTGCGTTCCGTCCGGACACGCGGAACCAGTTACAAAGTATTGAAGAGGCCGGGTGGATCTCTACATCCCTCCCATGTTTTACTTCACACAGAAGAGGAGAAACACCCGAAAACAAAAAAAACACAAACAGATATATGTGAACATGAAAATGTCAAAACACCGATAGGAGGCATGCGGCGTCTGAAAACAAAACTCTTCTGATGACAAAACAGCCAGGATCTACCACAGCTCCCTAGGGACCCAGCAAACATACGAAATCCCGGAGCTGACTGTTCGGGACCGGATTAGGGCGTAGATTATAGCGCCCGCCCCTAAGTGGGGATCCCTCCGAAGCGTCGGTTTCACCTGGATGAGATCGGGCACTTGGCGTCACCACTGGGGTGTCCCCATTCCTGACCTCCTCGGCAGTAGACTCCAACGTGGAGTCATCGACCTCCTCCTCCTCCTGATTTACGACTGGGATTCCGGCGCTCCTAAAATGCGATACGTTTCTGGTGACCCTCTGACTGCCTCGAGCTGCTGTCACCATGGCACCTCGTACACTGACAACCTGCCAGGGTTCGGGCTCAAACGGAGTCTGGAATTTTCCTCCTGGCCGACGATTCTTCACCACCACTTTGTCCCCCTTTTGAAAACCTCGATATTTACTTTGCCGTCGCTCGGTGGCTTTACGATTAGTAGACTCTCTGCGTTGTTGCGTGGCATCAACATCAAGTTTGGGTGCGACCCACTGAGGACCAGACGGAATGCAATCCCTTGGAGGGACCTTGAACATCAGTGTGGCTGGGGCACATCCTGTGGTACTGTGGGGGGTCTGGCGATAAGCGCTCAAAAATTCTTGTAGACATTTCTCGCTGTCTTCTCTTTGTTCCACTCCTATTCTGAGGGCTTGGTTTAGAGTTCGCATAAACCTTTCAACATCCCCATTGGCCTGCGGCCAATATGGCATGATCCTGCAATGACGTATGGCCAAACCCTCCAGGTAAGACCGGAATTCCTGTCCATGGAAAGGCGGACCGTTGTCTGTTCTGACTTCGTCGGGGAGACCAAACATGGCAAATGTCTTCTGAAGTACCGGCCTCACATTCTCAAATGCCGTGGAAGACACAACGTCCACGACAGGGAACTTTGTGCACGAGTCAATAATGACGACCGTCAGCCGCCCATCCGGGAAGTTCCCGAAATCCATACTCACTTTTGCTCACGGCTTCACACTCGCTGGCTCAGTGACCACGGGGCAGCAGGGTGGCTCCACTGATGTGATGATACAGGAATGGCACTTCCCCACCAGTTCATCCACCTGGCTGTCCATGCCGGGAAACCATACCTTGGCCCTCAATCTTGCCTTAGTCTTTGCAGCCCCTTGATGGCCCTGATGTGCTAGCTCCACTACTTTTGCCCACAGACTCTGGGGCATCACGATTCTCCTTCCTCTCAGGACCAGTCCTTGCCCGTCCGTGGATAATTCATCACGCACCCTCCACATTCCTTTCATCACAGCTTTACACTCCTGATTGGCTGCTTTGGTTCTTTCCAAAAACAGCTTCCACTCTTTGTGCTGAAGCGCTTCTTTAACCTGGTTAAGGGTTGCATCCACCTTGGAGGCGTCTACAATGTCTCTTACACTCAGGGCTTTAGGGCATGCCGATTGCACCACCATGTTGACGAATATCTCTGTGCTCTCCTCATCATTCTCCTGAGAGTCATTGGATGTGTCTGCGGAGGGGTGACGAGACAGATAGCCTGCAGGGTTATTCACTCCTGGCCGATAGACGACGGTAAATCGGTATGGTTGCAACAAAACGGTCCACCGTTCTATCCGCGGGGGTGCCAGACGAGGACAGCCAGCAAACAATGCGACCAAAGGCTTGTGATCCGTCACCACCCGGAACTCTTGGCCATACAGGTATAAGTGGAAGTGTTTGCACGCCCACCCGATCGCCAGAGCCTCCCGTTCTATTTGGGCATAGCGTGTTTCTACTGACGACAATGCTCTACTGGCATATGCAACCGGAACCCACTCCTGCGGGTTTTGCTCCTGCAGAAGGACGGCACCTAGCCCTACTGGACTAGCATCTACCACGAACTCCATTCGCCGGTGAGGGTTAAAGTATGCCATCGTTGACTTGTCAAGTAGCGCTGTCTTGATGTCGGCAAACGCTTTGTCTGCCATTGGACTCCATTCACACCGGTGCCCAGTCTTAGTGAGTTGTCTGAGGGGTTCAGCCATGGTCGCAAGCTGTGGGATAAACCTACCACAGTATGTTGCCATGCCCAGGAAGCTTCTCACTTCTGTGGTGTTCTTTGGGATCGGCGCCTGACGGATAGCATTCGCTTTCCGAGGGTCAACTTGCAGACCATTCTTTGAGAAGATATATCCGAAAAATTCTACTGACGTCTGATAGAACGCACATTTCTTTTTGTGGAGTGTTAGGCCTGCCTCTGATAACCTTTGCAATGTAGCTCTTAGGTGTCGGTGATGTTCTTCTCGGGTTTTAGAATATATGAGGATGTCATCACTCAAGGTGATCACCCCTTGCAGTCCTGAGAGCGTCTCTCTTATTGCGTTTTGAAATACTTCGGCGGCCGAGGATACCCCAAAGCTCAGTCTTTTGTATCGCCTCAGTCCCACATGCGTTGAAAAGGTAGTGATGTTTCTACTATCAGGCTCCAGTTCCAGCTGATGATATCCAGCATTGAGGTCCAACTTCGAGAACCACTGTGCACCATTCAGATCTGCTATGATATCATCCATTGTAGGTATTATATGCCGCTCTCTTTTGATTGCCTTGTTGCGCAGGTGCATGTCGACACCTAGACGGATGGCACCGGGTTGCTTAGGTTTCGGCGCTATTACCAATGGCGACACCCACAGTGTGGGCCCTTCTACCTTCTCGATCACTCCTTGATCCTCAAGTAGTTGTAGTTCCCTTTCCACGGCGGGGCGTAGGTGAAACGGAACTCGTCAGTGCCTGAAAGCAACAGGTGTCACCCTGTGATCTATGTGTAGCTGAACACTTTTATCTTTGAGTCGCCCTAGGCCTTCAAAGAGCTGCGGAAACTCATCGACTAAACGTTCAGCCTGAGAGTCATATATTTGTCGCGCGAAAAATACTAACTCAAGCTCCTCCGCGGTGTGGCACCCTAGTAGCGTACCTCGGTCTCCGCCCACCACATAGAATTTCGCCCGTGCTGCCACTTGTTCGCTGGACACGGATACCTCCACTGTGCCCCTCAGAGGAAGCGGTTCTCTGCCCCCATAGTTGTAAATTCTGGTGGTCGTTGGGGAGAGCACTGGTGTGGGGGTCAGCTGCCTGAACAGAGTCTCATCCATTACATTTACCGATGCTCCTGTATCTATGAGCACTGTCGCTGACTTGCCATTGATGTGGACCTTGCTCATGGGGGGAGGTCGCTTTTTCTGTAGCCTCTCACCAGTAAACGAGATGACAAAAATGTCTTCATCTTCATCCTCTTCGAAAATGGGGGTTTTCTGAGCCATCGTCTCGCTAGAATTGTCAGCCTCGGCAGTCACACTTCTGACCCTGGTGTCTCTTCTTCTCTCGTTCCCCTGCCAGCCTTTGCCAGACCTTCATACTCTAGCAAAGTGGTTATCTTTGCCACACTTGTCACATTGTTTTCCTTTTGCTGGACACGCCATGGTACCCACAGCTTCGGCAGGTGCGAGCATTTTGTCTGCCAACGTTCGCCTTTCTTCCTGATGGTTGACGCGTCTGGATGGCCTCCACATGCTCTTCCTTCACCTGGACCGGGTGTGCAGTCGACACAGCTGCCAGGGACTGTCCCCGTACTGCTGCCATGGCATCTGCTCTTACTGCTGACAAATCATGTGAGCGCGCTAACACTAGGATGTCATCAAGGGGCATACCCTGCTGACGTAGGATTTGTTTCCTCAGTGCATTTGAACGACATCCTTGAATGATCTGCGCCCTGATCTCCTCTTGTTGATTGAGGCCTATGCATGAGCTTGCTAGTTTTCTTAATCGGGCATAGAACATGTCCATTGATTCGACATCAGTTTGTTGAGCCTGCCGAAGTTTAAAGCGCTCAAAGTCTGAATTTAGTTGTGGGTCAAAATGCTTGTTCAGAGCTTTGACCGCTGCATTGAAGTCCGACTTATCACCGGTGTTGGGGAGTGCATCAAACAACTCTTGCAGCTCATCCCCTCCCATTAACAGCATGAGAGACCTGCGCACAGCCCCATCTGTCTCCCTCGTGGCGCAGAAGTAATTCTCTAATCGGTTCAGCCATAAGCGCCATCTTGGCGCGGCAGTGGCAGAGTCAATTAGTTGGCTAAATGGTGGCAGTGCGGTTACGGACGAGTGGGCACTGGGGCCTGCTTGCACGTGCGCCTGGGGGTTTTCCTGTGCTGGGGCACTCATGGTGTATATGCTTATTGACCCCCCTTTTTGTTCTCTACACGGGCTGCCTTGATTGCTAATTTTCACTGTTTTTTTTTCTTCTCTTCTGCAGGTGATTTATTGATTTAAAGTCTCTTTCTTCTATATTTGTTTTTTCACAGGGCCTTCTGCCCTATTTGTAGCTCACCTTCTGTTTTGTTAGTTTCTTTTTCTTTTTTTTTTTCCTTCTTTGCTTTATTTTTTCCTTCAGGGCCTCGTGCCCTATTTACAGCTAATTTTTTTTTTTTTCGTGAGTGGGGACTCCTGCCCCTCTGGCTCCTATGCTGTGTTCCCCTCTGGGGAGCACAGCCCGAGCAGCCTAAAGGCAGGGGTCCGTGTGCTCAAGATCGCACCCGCCCCTCGTGGTGCTGCCGGGCTGGAGCGCTGCCTCCAGGTCACATTATTTTTTTTTTTTTCCTTAGCTGCGCTTGCAGCTTACCGGTGCTGTGCGCGCCTCCGGGCGGCAGCACAGCACTTCAAATACGTGTGGGCCGCTAAATGTCCCTCGCGGCACAGAGGCGGGGCGTGCCTCCCAAATCAGAGCGCCCCGCGCCACTTGCCTCTCTGTACTCCGATGCTGACAGCACCGCCGGGCACGGAGCTCCAGCCCGTCTTCTATGCACTCGGCACGTCCTCCGAGGCCTACGCGGGGATTCCGGTACCCGCTCGTCGCCAGTGTAAAAGGTTGTTGCAAAGGGCCTCGACCAGCCCTGGGGGCAGAACAAAGACACGTGCACTCAGTACTTGAACTAGTAGGGAAACTGCGTCAGCGCAGTCCCTCATTTATTGAATCACCTCGGTTCCGCGTTCCGTCCGGACACGCGGAACTAGTTACAAAGTATTGAAGAGGCCGGGTAGCTCTCTACACGAACGATCCCACTCAAAAGCAAAAACACCATAATCACTACGTTATCAGAGGACGAGAGAAAAACGTATATTTAGCTGCTGTGTGCAGGAAAGATCTAGGATTATTATGAGGTATTTGTTCCATATATAAAATAAGGGCATTGTCAGAAATTCAAGTAAGCAGGAGCTCTGTTGCTGAAAACATCAGTTTTCTGTCAGATAATGCTAGAAATGTGTACTCAGCCTTTATTTTGGAGGGATGCGTTGTGGAAGCATATTGTACATTGAATTTGACCAGTGGCGTAGCGTGGGTTGTCAGCACCCGGGGCAAGGCAAGTAATTTGCGCCCCCTAACCCGTGGATTTTAGCACTCTAGTCTCTTCCAAGATGTTGCGTCCGGTGCGGCCGGCCCCCCCTGCACCCCCCACGCTACGCCACTGAATTCGACAAACACAGATTACATATAAAGCTGCATAAAAAACTCCCTTTGTAATGGATGATTTCACCCACTATAAGTATATATGCCAACATTTAGCAACATCTGAAGAAGGAAGGTAGAGCGAAAAAAATTGGCTTGGTCCGTTGACTAAGCTTGACTAATTAAGACGTGTAATGAAATGATTTATAAATAGAAGTCAATCCCTATTTTTTCTGATTACATACGAATGCAGCTTATTCACTCAAGGTTTTGCATTGTTGTTCTTTTAGTCCTATATTTTGATGGACTAAATTATATTGAGGTGATTTTATGGTAATTTTGCTGTCAAGCTCTAAAAATGTTATTATGTAGTATGCTTTTCTTTAAATATGTGTGGTGCAAGTTTTTCCCCCTCATAAATTTGAGGAAAAAGGTACAGGAGCTCAATTTTAATGCCCAAAACCAAGCTCCCCCGTCGCACAGAGGTGACATAATGGCCAACACCAGCTACAGCACCGTTCTTCTGCTGAGAACCTGTATGTCAGTAAAACCTGCCACAGCGCCGTACACAAATGCATTAAGATTCCCAACGCCTATAGCTCTCGGGTTGTCGAGATCTATTGAATTTGCCAAAGTTTGTTATTTTTTAGTCATGCATAGGTGCTTAAATTATGTCTTCAGGTGGCAGTAATTCAAAGCCAATTGTAACTTTGTTTGTGCCAGTAAGATTCCTGTGACATGCATTAAAACTAAAAAAGATTTTGATGCCTTTTCACTTGCCTGAGAGAAAACACCTTTACTGTCTGTTTAAATGATATGCCATGCTTAATGTTTTTTTCATTTACAATTTTTATTACGACTATTTGGATGCCACTTTTAGTTAATGCCATGTTTTGCTTTTCTCTTTTTTTAATTTCCGTGGCATATGCTTACAAACAAAATAACACATAAAACCAATTATCATCACACATGTTGTCCACAACCAGACCTATTTTCGCTGCCATTGCGTTTTAATGACTTGTAACCCTTTAAATCGGCTTGTATTTCCTGTTAAATTTATCACTATTATAACCATTTCTGTGTCAGTTTCTGATAATGGATGTAGTTTTTAGCTAGCGGTGGTTTAATATATGGAGTATGGACTGCTTTGGCTCTTCGTGGAGATCAGTTCTCAATATTTTGAGATTAGGAGACTTTAAGGAGTTTTCTGTCATTTGTTTCAAATTCTATTTTCGGAAGTGAACAAATGTCCTAAATCCTGCTTCTTCTTGACATCATTGTGTTCAGTCTCCAGGGCAGGTGACGTGGGGTACTTGTAGCAAAGGTTGACTGCACCTTTGTGGTTGGATGAACTTGGAAATGCTTTAAGGGCATTGTCAGTTCTATGTCTAATAGGCTACTTTATGTTCCAGAAGTAGCAATATGTCCTCTTTTGAAAACATGGCTTAAAATAGAAAACATTTTTTCGAAAATATTATCAAATAATGTCTTTTTCGTTTTCCTATGTAGATGAAGTCGAATCTGGGTGATTTTAATTTTAAAAAAATATTCTTTTCACATCCTTAGCCCTCACCTGTCTTTGAATTTAATAATTCTCTGCTTTCACATCCTCTGTCCTTGTTTGACTTTGTTTTAGTGGCTACTGAAAAAGTTGTTTGCAGTGCCACATGTTAGCAAACAAATCATAATGCTTGAATGCGTGTGTAACTGAAGAATCCTCAATTAGCACACAATCGCCCTTGAATGCCATTAGCTAGGTTTCATTCACTCTGGAACTGTGCTTAATTTGAGATGGTGGTTTCCAGTGCTTGGCACGGGCACTTAATTCTCAACACCGGCAGTCTGCCACATGATGGCTATGTCTCTCTAATTTTGAGGTGAGCACAACAACAGTGCTTACTAATTGAACATAAATTAAACATGAATTTTACCTGCCACCCACACCATTGTTATAGCTTTGGGTGGCCTTTAACAGTCTCACTTGTAGAAGTGCAGTGGTTAGTATTTGTGTTGGCACTGTCATTGGCAGTGGTCACATGGGCAGTGGATAGAGCAAGAGGAAGTGGCCTCCTGAGATGGGCTTTGGTACTTAATTTATTTTTATTTTTTTACAAATTAAGAACTTTCCTGGAAGAAGGCTTAACATTAACAACATAATCATGCACCAAAATCAGTGAATGTCATGCTAATTGTAGTGAATTAGTGGATAGGTCAGTCTGGAATTGAGCTAACACTGCTAACATACTGTACAAATTGAAGAACACTCAGTTAAACATGTTTGTCTAAGAGAACCTTTGCTCAACGTTAGTTGCTTGGTCTGCACAGCAAAGCAATCTCCAGAGAAAAGGGTGAAATGTGGTGTGTAACAAACTAACAAACCAACATGTATGAAACAATACAATAAAACACATAAAGCACCACACCAACTATAAGTAAGGTGAGAGTTTCAAATGTTACGAAAAAGCAAAAAACATCCCATTGAAAACAAAAGTCAAAGTCATTTAGTTACAACTCACTGAAAAATAGGAGCACATTTAAACACGTCTAGGTGTCCTTCAAACGTCTGAATGGGAGATAGTTACATGAAGTGGTTTACTCATCAGTGCATCACAAAGTGAAGGAGGAGGTTGGTGTCAATTTATATTTCTACCTTCACAGTTATAACAAATTCTGGATCAAGAATGTTTCAAATAGGAGAAACACTGGTGGCTATATAGTGTTGGTACTCAGGGGCCCTAATATTTAAAGTGGCACCCATCCCCAAAAACTGAAGATCTGGTGTGAAAGTTTCAAAATGTTTCAAAGGAACAATCAAAGAGGATTAGTGAGTGAAAGCCTTCAAATCCAATGCTGTCCTTGATGTCGGTCTAACTGTTCACATTTTGAACAATTCCCATACTTATGGTTTGATGGCATGGCTGCCACTGTTACACCCAGTGGCATAACACAAAATGATGGGACCCCATGCAGACTGTGATAAGGGCCCAGAGTTTCCCATATCACACAGTTATTCTTAGCCATGTGCTCAATGAGGGCCCCCAGGAGGGCTGGCCCCCCCTAAAGAGTTGGGCCCCCACACACCACAGGGGCTGCAAGGGCCTGCGTTACACCCCTGTCCACACCCACAGAGAACTGGACCAACAAACTGAGATGTCTGCCCACATGATAGCTGCTTTTCCCCCCAAAACACCCAATGCATGTATTGCTAGAAATACTTCAGAGGAGAAAAACATGACTGCAGTTCTGCCATGCCATGCCGGCAAGGCAGAACTATTTGTCACATGTGATTCCTAAAGCACAGGGGTTTTAGCCACCATGTTGGGGAAGAGATGTCGCCATATAAAGAGATTTTATTTCCTGAGACAGCCATGGTTTTAGTGGTGAACATGGGCAGTAGGGAATGTAGAAAAGAAAAAGATGATGAATGGAATTTTCAAATGAATCTCATCCACTGGTGATCACTTGGGCTCTTATTCATCTCTATTGGTTTTTACTCACTTGACACTGTAGATAGAGGCCCATCCTATGCAAATCAGTACTAACTCTGATGGGAACAGTCCATCCAAAACTGCCAGATAAGGACCCTTTCTAAAGGGAACACTAGCAACCCCAGGCCTGTTTTGGCCTATTTTGGCCACGCAATGCAGGGTGCAGTTTTTGTCGTATTGCACAGTAAGTACAGAACTTACATCCTGATAAACCCGTCCCACTTAGATCATCAACTGTGCTGCTTATTTTCCACTCTAGAGGGGACCTGGCCTGGCAGTTCGAGATAGACTGTTCCCATGATGAGCATGGTCAGTAGTAATTTGCATAACATTGGCCTCTGGAGTTTCACAGTGAGGTAAACCAGTGGACTGTAATGCTACTCAAAGTGATTGCCAGTGGCTTAGACTATTTGCAAACATTCGGTCCATCATTTTTTGTATCTTGGACGGACAGGAAGGACACCAGTGGAAATGCCAATAAAAGGATAATCCTTAATGGGGCAGCGTGTCTGAAATCATTTTCCATCAGTGTGTGTTTGTTGATATGGTGCACACAATGGCAGACCAATCTATGCTGCACTTCTGGAAAACAACCTTCTTTGAGGAAGAACACAGATAAAGGAAGTTGGAACATATGATATTTTCTTAGTGGATTACCTCTTACTGAAGTCCTCAAAAACCTTTATGGCACACTAAATGGTCCAATGGAAAAAAGTTAAAGGCTATATCAGGCAATGGGTAAAAAATATCAGATGGGGGTTTCAGGAGACACGGGAGAGGACTGTTGGCAGATGAGAAAATGCAAATGCTCCAAGGAGAACGTTTGTGGCTGTTTATTTCACTAATTGATCTTTTGTCACATATCAATGAAACATCTACTGCAAAAAGCAAGATGCTCTTTCCAGTCCATTCTTGAGGCTAGATACTGCTTGACTGGTACTATTGATCTGAGTACCCAACCACAATTTACTCTCTAACCACAGCCAATAGGAACCAATGGAGACTTCTCAGGAACAAACATTAAGTGAAATCTGTTTAAGTGGTACCACAGTCTACTCTGGCACAGGAACTGCTCACCATATAATTGTTTTGGCTATCAGGTGGCAGGGTTCCTAGCGGGAAAGCAGCTCTTGCCAGCAGACCAAATTCTAAATGCTGGGAGACGACTTTCTCATTTTCCTGGAACAACTATTAGAGGGGAAGAGATTCAAGACAAAGCTTTCCTAAATTGTGTCTGAATTTATTGCTAAATACCCCTAAACCAAGCCTAGACATAGTCTCACAGTACCCACACCTATCCTCCTGAGAGTGGCCTTTGAGAGAATACTTAGAACAAAAAATGCCAAGAGTTGCAAGCTGGTTAAATTCCACTTCAATGGGTCATATTATTAGCAGGACTACTGACTTCCACATTGCTTGAATATCTGCCCCACTCAACTCCTACCACCCATCACCTAACTAATGCTCACAGTCTTTTTGAAGATTAACGTGAGACAAATTGTCAGTCAGGGCCATTTAGAAGTGATAATTTTTTTTTCATACCAGCTCAGATTGTGATTACTTTGTGTTTTCAACTGGTTCATCTGTTTAGTCACAGCTCAAATTACATAAACACCATGGGTCTGATTTAGAGTTTGGCGGGGGGTTACTCTGTCACAAACGTGACAGATATTCCGTCCACTGTATTACAATGCCATTATAGCCTATGGAAAACGTAATACAGCGGACGGGATATCCGTCACGTTTGTGGCAGAGTAACCCCTCTGCCAAATTCTAAATCAGGCACTACGTTTTTGGTGTCAACTGTTGCTAGTTGACAATAATTAGGAATTTATGGTCAAATTGTCCTTTTCTGTGTGGGTGATGGGGTGCAGAATGGCTGTCAATCTGTAACATGGAAAACTAGCAGGCAACACTTTTGGCTGTTGGGAAAAATTGATTCTACTACACATCTGCATACCTTATACTTAAGTAACAGGTCTGTTCAGGAATGCTAAAGATAACTTCAGTGAGTTGATTATTTATACTTGACACATCCCACTGTAAGCTTGGTAGTCTCTCCAGCTCCACAGCAGAGAATTTATGAATTTTGAGGCACTTACGCCATGTCAGTAATAAATTGAACATTCTGTGTCCTGTATTGTTCTCTCTGTTTCTGGCATTTTCTTTGGCAGCTGCTGTGGTCCTTCCACTGAATAAATCGTTTTGCTTTCTCAAGGAAATCATGTTTACTGTGTGAGAAGGGTACAGCATTTATTGATAAATATGATCCTGTGTTCTCAAGAGTAGCCCTCAGTCCAAGCAATAGGAAAACCTATTAGTTCAAAAAGTAATGAAACATGCATTGAGAAAACAAGTAGGTAACAGCAGTGGAACATATTTGCATTGATAATGTTTTTTTTTTTAATGATTGCTGCCCCTGCTGCACATTCATATGCAGCAGCCATCTTTCAATGGGTTTCTAAAAACAATATGAATGCTTTCCAAGAAGGCAGCCTTGATTGACTATGCATCTATGGTGATCTTCTTTAAATACATTCTTAAAATTTGAATGAAACAATTCAGAGACGCCGCTGTGGATTCATGGGCATTCATGGCGACCAGCTTTAAATGTATCTGTCATATTTGAACAAATCGATTCAAAGATGACATGGTAGATGCACAAGCATTCATGGTGGCAGTCTTTAAATGGGTTTGTTCAAACAATACAAACCTGTTATTTGCGCCCACTATTTATGCATGTGCATATATTTCACAGATGGCCATTTTGAAATAGGTGAAATACCATTCCAAGATGGACTCCTACACCAGACATAAAAAATACTAAATAATGCAAAAATTAGTAGGGGAGGGGTGCAGTATGGGGCAACAAGCAGAGGAGAGAGTGCATATTTATAAAAACAAGTGGGGATGGTAAGGGATGGGGAAGCAATGGACAAGCTGTGGGGAGGAAGAGGAGAAACCACAGGGAGAGCGAGAGGGCATGGATACAAAGTGAAGGGGGAAGCAGCAAATGGGGAGATCAAGGAAACACATACACTCCCATGGGAATGGAGTTCATAGACAAAAAGAAGAAAAGTAGTTTTCTGCCAGCATTCAGCATCAGCAGTGGAAGTATACAAGTCAACCAATCAGAACACTACGATTGTTAAGTGTACTGAATGTGTAAAAACAGAAGAATAGAGAGGAAAGCCTTTGAATCAAGAGGAGACACCTGGGATAGGATACAATGACATCAAACTGCAAGCAAGGGGATCACCCAAAGCCCACGCTATGCATATTGAAAACAACAGGTCTTCATAAAGATGTTTGTAGCCAGGACCTAAAAAGGAACACCATAGATAAAGGGAGTTCCTTATTTTCATTAAACAATTCTAGATTTATGGACCCACTATAGGAGCTGGAGATAAAAATATAGACAACTTTCTTGGAGATCAGAATGTAGACAATTTCCTTATAGCAAAGGAGAAATAGAGGTACGAGTGGTGTTCACCATTTATTCATGCAGGAGCCTTTTATGCAGTCTTAAGCTCTAGCTAATTTGTTTTCTTATGTGCATTTTATATTTGCGGCTGCTACCATACTGCTAATTTATGGTATAGCATTGTAGTTAAAGACAAGCACTTCCACTTTTTGAACTCTTGCTGTCCTTTTGGCACGTTTAGGGTTTCATCTTCCAGTGGCAACTAACATTTCTCCCTTCAGTGAAATGTGTGAACTCATCACTGATAAAGAAAGAACACTAATAAAAAATAATGATGCTAAATATGTCTACTTCATTTATTTTAGGTAGGCATGGTGCATGATGAACTTGCTGCAGGAGTAATTTTGTTTGTTGGCTTCAATCCTTACAGCTACTCACATAACCATCCCTACCACTACAACTCAGTAGGGAAAAGGTCTCTATGTCTGAATATTGTAAATAGAAATACCATCTGACTAAAAATCAAATCCCAAATATAATTTACAAACATATTTTCCTATTGGATGTAGAGTTTTGTGATTAACTCTTTTGGATGTTATTTTTGCAAACACTACTTTGGATGCGATATTCTTGCACGACTCCAATCAATGGTGTATAATATCTAATGGAGTCTCTTATTCTGTCACAATGACATACATAGTACTCTGAATTTATCAAGTATGCAGTTAGAGATAGACTGCTGTTAGTCGAAGCCTGACAACTATAAAGACTGGCTTTTCAAATTGATCGTCATCATTTCTGATTAATATATAGCATTGGTTCAAGCCGCTGCTGGCTCCCTCTGCCTGGTAGCTGTTGACTCTGCTAACAAAGTTGTCAAGCTTTTCTTTCGGGTTGAAGCCCTTATGAATTCCCTGTAGTTTAAAACCCAGCGTGTTAGTTTACATACAGTGTAAAACAAGCATTTTCAATGCAACGGGTCTTGCATTTGCTTGAGTTAGGGCTAATAGCTTTGTAAAGAAAAAAAAAAAAACGCTGCGTGGAAAAAAAACAGATAAAGTAGTCAGGTCACCATGCTGAAATCATTGAGCCTCATATGTTTTTAGTAGTTTACCGGTGCTGTGTAGGTGGGATAAACACTGGAAAAAGTCATGAAGTATGCATGCCTTTCAGAAATGAAAGCAAGCGGATTTTAAAAGGCAAGCCCTCAAACCAATGTAAGTGACTGACGTGACATGGGCGTCCTTGGAAGCCCAAAGAGAGGTTACAGAATGGGACAGAGCGTTTTGCGCTCGCCCATAAAAAGTAGGTTGTTTCATATATAGACTCATACAATATAAATATAATCCACAAGAGTATGTCCAGCAGTAAGGGGAAAGAGAACACACTCATGCTGTTACAGTTTCAAACTGACATTTGGATAGTTTTTACAGGTCCATTTTTACCAAGCCAGTGCCTAAGCAACATCTTGTCATGATCAGTAGCTTCAGGACTGTGAAAATTTGACAGTCAAAATGCATTCATTCAATCCAGATATGTTGTTGAAAAAATCGCTTGCACTGTTTTATTTTATGCAATTCAATCCCAATAGCTGAAAAAATTAACATGCCAGTATGTTCCAAACAGTCAGGGCAATGCTGGATATATGGATGCAAGCATTAGTCTTATTGTTCTGGTTCGCTTTTCAAAATAAGCTCCGTTGTTAACTCTCCTGAACTAGACTATATTAACATAGAATTACCAAATTTTCTCTAGTGCAGTGGGCCTCTCTATGAACATGTGGCCTAATTTAATTCTTTGTGGGAGCCCCCCCCAATACCCCCTCTGCCACAGTGACGCAGTAAATTACTCCATCTCCCTGATGGAAGTACAACCTCCCAGATTTAGACATTTCTGCTGGCCCAGTGAACATTTCTAGCATTGACAGGAACAGTGTCACATGCATTGTAATTTTGCCATATGGCTCTGTCAACATGAAGGAAAATTACCAAGTTTTTTTTATTTTCAAAAAGAAAATCCCAAAGTGGGATTTTCTTCTTGAAAATAAAAGAAAAAAAGCAGTGCCCTCCCTTGAGATGGGAGTTTCTGCTATCCTCAAACTATGGTCCGCTCACAATTAAATCGGGCAGGCAGACCATAGTCTTGATGGGGAGGGAACTTGCTGTTGTGATGGAATTCCCACTCGGCCAAGTTATAAATCTGTCCCATAGCCAGATTGCTAAATTTTACTCAATTGTGAGATGGGCCTGTCTATGAACATAGATTATTAAATCTTCTTTGCAGGTTCAGTGTTCCTGTCTATAAACATAGACAGATAACTAAATCTTCCTCTAGGGTGCAGCGGGCTTGTCTATGAATATAGACAAACCCTTGGGAGCAGGGGGCTTGCCTATGGCCATAATCATTTTGGTCCAGCATCTGCTACTCCCTTATCTCCCAGTTCAGGGAATTGAACCTCTTTTCAAATGTGTTATCCTAAGGAAACCAGACAGGATGATATGGCTTCCAGAGATATTGTAATCTGTGTAGGAATTCCACAATGTCATTCTTATTATGACTTTGGTATCAGCAGAGTTTGGGAGATATTACACATTTTAAAACTCAATGGAGTGAAGAAAGCTTTACTTTTCATTCACACATTTGTGTGTTTGGTGCATTTAGAAGTGCTTGTGTAATCATTGGCTTACCTGTCTGTGGGGTTGGTGCATATAGTTGTGCTTATGTTTGAAAAGTAACAATCTGGAAAATTGAGTTAACATTCCCACTAACATGTTTTCTTTATTTTGGACCACAAATTTCTGATTGGGCTCTTCATATTTCATAGGTTTTACTTTTACATAGTTGTCACCTCTTGGCCATTGTCCCACCATGTTCTATATAAACAGTTAGATCCTTAATTAAAGTTTGGGTGTAGGACGCTGTTGCCTTCTATGAGTAAACATTAGCCATCCAATGTTGAGATGTAACAAGGATCCTGCTGAAGTTACGGTATCGTCCCTGCCTTCTCCCCTGCATCTGAAGGCTCCATAACCCTGTGTGGAAGGAATTCATCCCCAAGTTCTGCCAGGTAGCTTGTGGAATCAAGTGGTAGATCATAACAGCATCATGGGGGTAGCGATTCTGACATGACAATGTCTATCTCTACCTAGTCACGCCCCTCCCAACTCCTAAATTGGCAGTTAAGTCTGCCAGTGGTGGGTAGTCCCTTGGGCACAGGCAAGCTATGCAAAGATATATCCAGGTATTATTGGCATGGTGTTTGACAACCCTCTCTGCTAAAAAGAGCTGTAGTGTTCAAACACAAAATAGCCTTCTCATATCTACATCGCACAACTGCACAACTGCAACATCCTCCTGTTACAATGAAAATATAGAGCCTTCCAACAACATGGCAGCGTTTGCCTATTTTGTCTTGCAAACCTCTTTGGTGCTTCCCTTTTGAAGCTTGATTGGTTTGAATTTCTGCAGTGGGCATTTCCCTTTGTGTTTCTGACTCCAGCCATCCAGTTGGTGTTGGCGCTTTGCATATTATACATGTGAATCACATTCATCCCATTTTACATTTTGGCATTGTAAGGTGACTAAAAGGTTCCCATTGTCTGTACAGTTGACCCGAACCCTTTCAAAGTCCCATAGTGATGTAACTGTGTATGAAATAATGTGATTTCTTTTCAGGATGACAGCCGTTTAACTTTTACTTTGCCTAGTCAGGGACAAATCAATCCTAACCTTTTACTTTCTTTTTAATGCTCAGTGCACTGCATAAAACACCATCAACATCATTGGTTTGTGATGTAAACATTAATTTGTTTATTCGAACAAGCAACTGAAATATACAGTTCTCAGACTCTGCTAGACCTAACGTTATTTGCAGCTTTCGTTTTACATTTCTATGTGCAACCCAGCGGCGACTGCCGCAGATATCAAGGGGAGTGGCGGGGGGAGAAGGACGGGGATGGTCGGGGTGTATATTAAAAAAAATGTCTCTGCTGTTGCCTTACTCGTCCTCCATTCCTGTTCTGGTGTCCCAGCATTCACAGGGACACCAGAAGAGGCGCCCCAGCAATCCTGGGGCTGCTTGCGTGCTAAACATAGCATGCAAGCAGTGTCAACATTGGTCCGAGCGGTAATGACTGCCACTCAGACACATCCCTGGGGCCTGTGCAGAAACCTAAGTGCGCATGTGTGTTTGGATGACTGTCCAAACACACATGTGCACTTAGTGCACATAATTTCTCATCCCCCTCCCACCTCCATTAGCCAGCCCCGCCCCTCCCTGCTGGCTGAGCCAGCAGAAGAAAAATAAAACAATATTCGTTTTATTTTTGTCTGCTGCTGGCTCTTAGTCAGTGGTGCGATGCTCCTCTGCCATTGCGGAGGATCCGCCCCTGTTGCAACCATAATAAATTTTGCACATGCTATTCTCAGCGTTTTCTATGAATGTATACTTACCCATTTTGGAATTACACCAAAACACATGGGCTTCTGATAAAATAGCATTCCTCCAATAGATTTTGCCATCGTAAACTAGTTCATTTATCATCATGCATACTTTCCTTCAGCTGTCGTGCATTTGTATGTACATGTATTGATCTAATGGAGTCCCTGCGTTCAATTACTTTAAAACCATTAAACACCATTCTTTGAGTCACACCTGGTAATACATTGAAATTATTTTAGTCACACCAAGGGAATAATTCAATAGCCTTATTTCTTCTCCATTTGTAAAATCCAGGTAGTTCATCTGAAAGACGAGTTATCCCATCTCCCTCCTTTCTACTGAGAAAGGGAGGTTGGTTCAACAGAAACATCTGAGATTTCAGTCACCTGGAACCTGTCTCAGAACAAGCCAGTGAGCGGCCCCAAGTAACTCTCCAACATGTTACGCCAAGCTTACCTATTTGAGGTCTCCTATGATGGGCACTACTGGCTCCTGGACTACCCCACCTCTCTGCTTCTACTCCTGACTGCTATCCCATCCATTTAGGACATCACAGGTCATCACCTTCTGTCACTCGTCTGCCTGACTGACTATCTGATGCTGCTTCTGCCTGAGCTTAATCTTTCAGTTTTCTCACTCCATTTTCAGAATCAATGTATTGTCTGAAATATTGAAACAAGTGGATATTATTGCCCCCTGAAATGTTTGCTGTATTTTTTTCTTTGTAGGTGGATCTCATGAACACGGTGGATCTGGTATGAGGCTTTCATTCATTATGCCTTTTTTAAATCTTGAATCATTTCCCTATACTTGGGGTAATAGCCTGTGTCTTATAACCATGATACTATATGTTTTGGGGAAGCAAATAGATCTTTACTTAGAACATGAAGTTGCTTGTGCCAGTGGCAATTTGACCTTTGCAAGGTATGTAGGTGAAACCAGCCTTACTGAGATTGTTAAACTTTGGTATGCGTCCCTTCATGTCTTGTTTTTTTTTTTTAAATACATGAATTTCATTTTCTATATATTCCTAAAATTCTTTTTACAAGTGCTGGTCTGTTGAAAATGTCTCCCTGAGTTTCCTGTCACTTCACATCCAAATGAAAACTATGTACAAAGACCCACAACGTCACCCCTGAAACTACTATTGTACAGTGTCTTATGCAGTCTCTTATCCTCACAGAATGCAGACTTTAAACTGTACACGTTTTGCCATGAATAGCTAATAGAAGAATATAATTATTTTTCCTTCTTCATTGGAAAACCATTGTTAACTTCCAACATGAGAAACTAGGCCACCGAGATATATTCTATGGACTATGGAAAATGTTGTAACTTCACAGACCCATTGCTGGGCACATATGTACTTCTAGAGGACTAATATTGTTTCTCTCCACTCTGTTTTCCATTAGTTCAAGTAATAAGACTTGCATCTCTTGAATCCTGGCTACCCTTTGTGCATTTGTTACAGTAGGCCTAGCGTTGAGCTCAATCACTTTGGTTAAGGGGCCTATCAATGCTCCAGTTTTGCTGTATGTCTACTGAGATCATGCATATTTCATTTCAGAACTCTAAAATCAGAACATTTTTTGTGGTTTATCAAAAAACCTCAATCTATTTTTGATATCCTTAGTAATGTGTAGTAAGTCTAAATTCCTCATGCTCATTTTACTATATTTCCATGGTACAGAATTAGGAATGTGGTTTGGCCGTCTTGTTTGATGTCAGCAATCTTCACTTGCTCACTATCACTGTCCATCTGTTCGTCTGGGTCTTATTCAAAGCTGACATAGAGGACAACCAATCTTTATCTGAAATTTGGACCAATATTAATATGACTGGTAGTGGCCCTTCTTACATCGTTATTCTGTAAAAAAAATCTCTGATCAACTTGGAACATCTTCTAATCAACTTGGATAATTTGTAAATGCTCCTCCACCAGAACAATTTGTGACCTACAAATATGTACAATTATATTGAAATACATTTTTTTCATCACATTTTGCAATAACTTGCTTCATCAAGATATTGGACTGTTTTCCTTTTAAGAGTTGATGATAATTTCATGATTACAACTTCACAAGCTACATCACTGAGAAAGGAATGCCCACTTTCTGCATTTCCCAGTAACATACTTAAGTTTACTATTGGGCGTTCAGTTTTAAGATAGTGGTGGGATTCAGTATTAGCAGACCACTTCTAGAATGCGCAGGTTTGCAGTTTAAAAGCTTTACTTAGATCAGACATTGATCAGCTCACTACTGGCCTTCAAGATAACTACTTCTGATTCCATTTTGTTGTGGAAGGTCAGAGGTGTGTTTACATGTTAGTTGGTAACTGGTTAGTGTGCTGCATTCTGTAGTCCACCTGTGAGTTATCAGTGAGAGTGAACCTGCACCATATGCTTTTAGCACATATGCCAAGTAACAATAACTTCAAAAATAATATGGCAGAGCAGCTTCTACATCAGTTGCATATTGTATAATTCCTTCTTACTTCAGGCTTAGACTTCTTACTAGAGGCTATAGCTAAGACATTTTGAACCTTCTTTGTTGGTTCTGCTATGTCTTACCAAAAACCACAGATTATTACCATGTGCTGTATGAATTACCATGTGAAGGTATGGATCCAGATATCATGAGTCCACATGATTTGTCAAAGAACAAGTGCAGGGGTATCTTTTTCAGGAATTTGGTAAGCAATTGAGGGGCCACTGCTTGATGGTAGACCTACAGTTTGATTTAGGTATTTCAAATGAGAACAGTAAGGAATAAGTGGGATGACATCTTTCTGGCAGCATCTCCTCTATAACATTCTAGGTGTTTCCTGACTGTCCTCTTGAGGCATTCTGCCTCTTGCATAGCCTTGCATGTCAGAGTAAGCGTGTTTGTATATGATCCAGGGTAGCAGGAAGTTGACCCGTCGGCTGTATCTTTACTTTTCAATATTAGAGGGCTATTTCTTTGGATGAATATTCATTGATGACATAATTCTAAGAGCTTTGAGATCCAATATCTTGTGTTTAAAAAAAAGTCTTTGCAATAGGTGTGCTCTTCGGGTTATTATTAAAGATTGTCTTGTAAAACAACTTCCTTAAATCTTTTTAATGATTGAGAACACCTAAAGTTCAGAATACAACATAAAGGCAATCCTATTTAATAGTTGCTTCTGTTAAGGTTTGGCGATTTGTTCTGTGCTAGTTATTTTGCTGGCATGCTGCAGTATACCCTGCACCAGTCCAAGGATGCTAGTTTCCGGTCCAGGGAGGGCCTGGCTTGGCATTCGGGCTGGACTGTTCCCATGGAGAACAGGGTCAATACTGATTTGGATATGGCTGGGTCCAAACTGGGGTGGCGTGGTGGGCAAAAAAACAATGGATTAAACCCGGATCTTTGTGACTGGGGGTGAATGTTTGTATTGTTCAGCATTCCGTCCATCATCTGTTCTTGTTGCTCTGACACCGTGAGACATGCGCATTAACAGGAGTTTAGTCACCACACCACAGTCTCATGTCATCTTCAACATAGACATCTAGCTGCCGGATTATAATCTGTTCCAATGATTTGTCCGTTTCTATTTGCAAGCTGCATATGGAAGCCCTGTATTAATAGGAAGGTAGACCACAGCAACAAACAAGTGGATCCTCTCCAGCTTCTGAATGAATGATAACACCACAGACTAAAAATGTTTGGTGACTTTGAAGAATGACAGTTAAAAGGCCTGAATTGCTAGAACAACAGGCATCAGGCAACATTCTGACAATTTCTAACTAGGAATACGTTACCAATCCACAGATATACAAAACAAAGTATAAAGTAGAGATTTGTATTTTTTTTTACGCTCTAAAATTCCAAAATAGGGGAAGTTATAAAGGGTTGACACAATTTGGGAGGCAAATAAAGAAGCCTGTCTTTGGAGTGACACTTGCACTATGGCTAGAAACAACTGTGCTGAGGTGATTGGATGGAAAGGTGTGTGCTGGCAATGCATGAGCTCCATGCACCTTTTAAATGACTAGTGATCTCAGTGTAATCTCTCTGTTTCCTTTAAGACTCACAAGACGATCACAAATATGAAGCAGCCTAGTTAAATAGACCAAGTCACGTTATTCCCTAAAACCCCTTGCTGAAGGTTTGGACTTGAACAGTTTTACTTTAGTTCTCTTGTATTCCTTGGCAAGTGATCTAATTTGCTGCTGTGCTAACATTTATACAGACTTGACAAATTTGCAAGCTTATCCATTGGATAACAGTGTTAATAATCCAAACTGAAAGCTTAATACCTTAATGTTTTTGAAGCAAACCCCCTAAACACCACTCGTCTACAATTAGTCATGAAAGTCACTGGCAACACAGTGGTCTACGTCAAACTACATTTGCTTATTAAAGCAATGCATCTTTGAATGCATCTCAGAGTAAGACACATAACACACATAACATGGCATGCTATTGTGGGTTATATACCGAAGTATAATGTTTGAAACTGGAAAGGCTTCTTTAACAGAGATAAATGTGTGAACAGGAACTTAACCAAGAGACAATGAAGCTAAGCAGTTTTATATCCATTTATACATAGAATAGAACAGTTTGGGAACTATTTTCCAATTGCAGAAAAGCAGATTTTAAAAAGTAGAGTTGGGTATTTTATATTTGACAACTTAATCGAGGAAATATCTAAATTCCTATCCTGTTTTAATTTGAATATTGTAAATTCAAAAATGTTACATACATATATGTAATGTATATATATATATATATATATATATATATGTATATATATATATGTATATATAAATACGTATATATATATATATATATATATATATATATATATATATATATATATATATATGTATATATATATATATATATATATATATTTCTTAGTGGCAGTCGCCACTAGGTAGTTACAGTTAGGACCTATTTTCTATAGAAAGAGCATTTTTGTTTTGCTAATAACTTTGCCGCCGTTTGATGAATCTTCACCAAAATTTCCAAGAAAATACAATTATTACTTCAGCTGCTGTCTGGAAAGTTTTGGAGTGATCCGTCAAGCGGGGTAGGGAAAAAGGAGGGTCCCAAAACGCGTTTCCCCATTCATTTTTTCATAGGGATTTAGAACAGCGATAGCACCCAAGCCACTGTACGGAATTATACTAAAATTTGGCAGAATGGTAATTCTTGTCCAGAAAGGGCCCTTTTTGCTATTTGGTGCAGTTTTTGAGAAATTAAGGGAAATCCAAATTTGTATATCTAGGGACACAAAGGATTCGACCCCTCCAAATCTCGTGCTGAGATCTGATTGGTTGCCAACACTTCGACAAGGGAGTGTTGACAGCCATGTTAGGACTTGACTTCAGCCGAGTTCCTCAAAAAAAGAATAAAAAAAACAAAAGGAATCAGGGTTGAACACCCTGACCCCTTAGCTTTGGTGCTGTGATCCCAAAGGGACCCCCGCCCCCCAGGGAAAAATAGCATTTTCTTTTTTAAATTTTTGCTGTGTTTCACGGATCCGGCGAAAAGTAAAAAAAGAAAAATGAAGGGTGGGCTCCTATTCTTCTTAATTTTGAAGCCCCTGGGTGGGCCAAGTCCTGGTGGCATTGCTAATATAAGGAGGGGGCCACCTGCCCCCCCTGGAGTCACTGATTACAGTCAATACATACTTTCTACCTAATTGCTAAAAGGATTTGCGCAGAGCTAGTAATCGATGAGAGTTTTACAACTTATTGACTTAGTATAGGAAATACTTAAAGGAAAATTCAAGTGATCAGATAAAGCTAGGGCCACTTGAATTATGCGATTCTCCGGCCACAGTATTTTCCGCATAATTATGGATTTGCTAGATTTGTCATATAATCCATCAACTGCTTCATAATCTGCAGAGTTTAACAAAACAAATGTTTGTTGGTCGCACAAATCAAAAGTTACTAAAACATGGCAACACATGTTCCTTTGAACTAGAAGGCTCTTCGCAAAGGTTGACTGTCCATTTTTAAGTTGCTTATTGCTGTATTTGGGTGTTAAAATGATACTCATAAGGTGACATTTTTCCCTAGAACTGTTATCATTTTAAAAAATGACAAAATTATGAAGTGATACTGTTAAAATCCCGTTCAGAACCCACAGGCAATCAGGGGTTAATGGGCCTAACCATGGTGGGTGGGGGTGTTTGGGGCCTTTTACTTCTGATGTCCTGGGGCCTGAACTACTATGGATCCTGAACAACTGGAAGAAATTCCCCCTCAGGAATTCACTCTCAGTAACAGTGTGGGTCAAGCAGTCCAAGGCTCCCTTGGGAGTAAGGTAGATTTAGGGGGTGAACACATACTCACAACTCAAAATACGTGCAGCAGCAGCAATAAATTATTGTCCAGCCAACTACTCACTTTTATGAAAAAATAAATATTTTATTTTACCGCTAACAACACAAAGGGTCGTATGACATTCACAAGCAGCTTCCACAGTACCCAAGAGGTCAGGGCTGTAGTATTTTTTTAGGAAGTTCCTTTTTGCACTCTTCCCCCTAGCTCTAGCACTAATGGATTTCCCAAATTCACTATATGCAACTTCCAGGGTAAGTCCCACTGCTAGTCCGAGTCTTAAGAGTTCCACTCTGACTCTATTTTCAAGTCAAAAGTGTTCCACTGCCAAAGTGCTATTTAGTAAGAAAGTTCTGCCAGGGTCAACTGTCCTGAAATCAGTCTTGCCTACACCTGCAGGATCAGAGTGACCATAGTTCATGATAGCACCCCCTCCATGGGCTCTGGCGCAACAGTGGCTCGTTCAGGCGAGTTCACTGCACACAGCCCTGGTGGGCTGTGTTCTGTGGTCCGTGAATTCCTCAAATGCAGTTGTGCTGCCGCAGTGAGACCATTTTTGGCTTTTCCAAGATGGGTACGTTCTTTGTTCTGTCCCACAGTGAGTGATATGGGGAACAGTGCATAGGTCCTGACTCTGATCCTATTTCATGGTGCAAGTCTTCAGGAGTCCCCAAGGCAGCATTACTCCTCCAGTGACAATCCCAACCAAGTCACACATCTTGGTTGGTCCCAGTGACCCATTCTGACATACAGGGCCACCATTTCTCCACCACACATGAGTTTTGGCCCAGTCAGCATGGCAATCTGTCCATGGCAGCCCCTCCAGGCATGCTGGGCTGCCGATGCCTCACTGCAAATGGTTGTTGACCTGTTTGTCACATCAAACATCTCAACTCACATTTTAGCAGCCTTTTCTGGCATACGGGGTTGCCTGTTCCTCACTGCACAGCAAGTGTCACAGCTCATTTCATGGTGGTCCTCGTCTGGCAAAAAGGGCTCACAGAATTTTTCCTTCACATGGGCAGTGACCCGAGTGGGGTAGCAGTCATCTCCTCACACCTTAGAAACAGAGACCACTCTACAGGATTCACCAGTGGACTTCCTCAAGTGCTCTCCTATTCCTCTCAAGGCAGACTTGTCTTGGCAAGCAGGCAGGTACTAGTGCCCCAGGAGCCCAGGAAAGTGGTCTTGGATCCCCTGGGTGATGTCCTCTCACCAATCTGCGAGTCTAGCAGGTCTTGGCCCCTAATTCTGGTCACAGGCAGAAGTCTTGTAGAGTTTCTCCACTGTATAGAGCCTGACTTACTGCTTGACAATTGAGAATTTATGGGGTGTCAAATTCTCCTCATAGTCCATTTACAGAGAAACAAAATGATTTATATTTTGAGTCTGTGAAGTTTATTTGGGGGTTCTGCTTCCTTTTCAAGTGGCCTCTCTTTGAAGCAAACTTCAAAGCTGACAGCCCCACTACAACATAGGCTATGGAAGTGACTAGAGTTCACACCTGGATGTCAGCCACAGTGATATGAGTATCAAAAGGTTATCCCAGGGCCTCAACCATACTCTTTATGATTGTCTTATCAGCCCCATCTGTTTCCTGAGATGTGCCCAGGCCCCTTCTATTTGTCCTCTCTGTCAATTACAAAGCACCCTTTGAAGTGTACTGGGGTATCCTGATCCTCCCTTCTCCAGTGTGTCCCTCCCAGCTTACATGAATGTAGCAATACACATATCTGTCTGGGGGAATTCCTCTACCTCCACTCGTTATGTTTCACCATGCAGCCCTGGGTTTTCTAAGATGGAACCCAGAGTCAGCCATGTATTGTACCATCCACAGGCACACTTACACCCAGCACATGTATACAGCACACATGCACTGCACAACATTAGATCATTTATGTACCCCTTTCAGGCACACATATACCCAGCACATGCATATAACATGCACACACTGCATAGCACTACATCCTTCATGTATTGTACCCCCCACAGGCACACATACACTCAGCACATGCATATAATATATATGTACTGCACAGTACTGCCTTATTCATGTATTGTACCACTTAGAGGCACAAATACATGCAGCACATGTACATCACACATGCAATGTGCAGCACTATACACCAAATCAATGTAGGCCAAGGATGAGTTAAGCACAAAGCAGCTGAACTTTATGAATGAGTCTTTAGGCCTCACTTCAATGACACAGTTGAAAATGACCTTTTCACTCCTACTGATCACTACACGGTATGCTACCACTGGCACGGTGGTGCTGATTGGCTCCTGATAAAGGAAGTAGCTTTTTACCACCTAGAGGGTGGTGTTTTGAGTGTCCCTCCCAGTCCTTGAAAACCACAATCTGTGAGATATGCCTATGTCATGGTGCACATGCATGATCAGTGTTTGTCTATGACAACAAAAGTTTGCATTAGGGACCCAGAATACAGTATAGTTGGGGCACTCAGGGCAGGGGTGCACGTCCATTCCCATGTGGAGGACTTCTCCATCCCAACAGATACTGTCACAAAATATGTTGCATTAAGTTGCAGAAATAACCTTTTCTTGCTGCATAATTTAGTCACCCCTGTCACATAATTATGAGGCTGTGGCCCTGGATAAAGCCACAGGTTGAAGAATGACACAATTATTTGTCAAACTAAAGCCTTCATGTACTTCAAACTCCTTCATAAGACAAATTAAAAATGAATTGATTAGTTACCTCTCACCAGAGACTTGTTGGAAATTCATTTGTTTTCCTTTTGACTAACTTCCAATCCTTAATGTAACTGGTGCATGGGCTGGCATGTGGAGTAAGACTGAAGATGCAGGTGGGGATAGAAGGGGAACTGATCCATGTGCTTTTCTATTGCTCTTGCATTGTATAATAGACACATTGTTACATTTACTGTCTTCATAAAAATGGTGATTCACTGGATAATGCCATTTATAATTTTACTGAATCTTAAGTGGAAAGAAATATACATTAATGAGATCACTTTTTTTTCACAAAATGTGCTGGGAACTACTATTGGGTAGTATGCTTGATTATAGTAATTCTTTCACTCATAGGGTGAAAGTGTCATGTTTCTCAGTTTCAGATGCTTGTAGGAAATCATCCACCTCCTGAGGCTTACAGGGACACAAAGGTTACTCTATAATGCCATTTGTACATTGCCTGCATCAGCTTCCGCTGTTGGAGTGTGGCTCTGACTGTGGATGCTTGTTGCTTACTAAGCTAACTAATCTCACAATTACCTTCAAGAACTCCATAGAAAAGCCCCACTACTCAGGCTCCTAAATCTCACATTGGTCCTTTAACCACAATATGTGTAAAATCCATGAAATCGGGTACTGGGAAGGTGAGCGTGCATGATTGGCTTGGGGGATGGTGGCAGCAATGGGTGTTGGTTGTGGCACAGGGCTCAAGTTCATGACCCAGGCCACATACAATGTTTGAATACAGCCCTGTACCCTGTTCCTTTGCTATTATAAGGCATCAATTGTGCCAAACAATCGAACATTCCCTATGCAATGAGAGGAAATGGGGTGCTGTTACAAGATGGCATCAGTAGACCTACAAGATCCCCAAAAACCAAGGCAACTTCAACTCCATAAAGCATCTTCCTTTCATCTGCATCCTTAAGCAGGGTGCAAAGCTACCTCTCCATATGCAATTAATGCAGCCAGAACAGCTGGGGGAAGTTGGGAAGAATAGAGCCACCTACCACCCTCTTGCAAAATCAAATGTCACTAGGTGTGAGAAGCTCTTAAGTGCAGGAGCTGAAGCCCATACTTGTCATAAAGGCAGCAGCCACCGTATTGCAACCAAATCTGCATTACACACAAATGTGTCTGAGAGGCTTCTCTTGCCTTGAGATTGGGAGGGGCAATGTGGCTCAAATTATTAGTATTAATAACTCCAACCTACATCATGCACAGAAAATTTTGACTTCTGATATGTGGTGACATTGGTGGTATTTAAGTGCCACAACCTGGATTCATTCCTCCCAGTGAGCAGGTACTAGATAAATCATTTGCCAAAGGAACTGAATATGTATTCTATACCTACAACAGATGAAACAGTGTCATCCTAGTAGATCGGTGAAAGAGTCTGAAATGACCTTTGCTGTGGAAATTACATTCACAGTGAACAAAGATTAATAGAGAACTCCTAGCCACATTTCATCTCACACAAGTAAAATTACAAGCAGCGGGAAGAACTAATTAGCATCTAATTTCAATGTGACTGTAGTTATAATTACTTATCTGTTGCAGCTTCCATAGGTTTACATATTCCCTACTGTGATGACGTAGTCCACATTAGTCAGTCTGCTTTTGGAATAGGGAATTGCTCCACTCCCCAAACCAGGTTAGATGAAATGAGGGATACAACAGCACAAAAGGAACCTTTAGAACCTACAACCCTCCCCTCCACCAAAACTCCACCTCCCCCAAAGGAGGTTGGCCAATCAAAAGTTCAAAGGGGCTCAAGCCCACTAATTTTCGATGCACCTCCCCACAGTAGACATGGCAGAAGGGTATCCCACCTTCTTCTGAGTTTTTCTGGTAAAGCCATGATCATGCCATTCATGGTGTTGTTGAACCTTTTGGGGATGGTAGGAGGTGATGATCTTGTAAGTAACACTACATTAATCCCACAACTTTCAGATAGGCAGGCATGAAATTGGTGCCCCTATATGAGATCACCTTCTTTGGAAATATCACCCTGGTGAAAATACCAAGTAGGACTCTAGCTTCTATAGTTGCAGTGACTGTCTGGCTTCTGTCTATCTGGTGGCATGGTCCACTACCACCAGGATGAACCTGTTCTCAGATGCATTCTGACAGTCAAGGGAGTCCAATAATATCAATCCTTAGTCTCTTAAAGGAGTCCCAACCAAAGGTAGTGGTGTTAAGGAAGCCTTTTGTCTTGCCCCCCTATTGTGCCACTGGCATGACAGGTGACACAGGACAAGTGACACTTCTGTCTTCCACCCTATATTCCTACACTGACAATGCCCTTGGATTTTCATCAGTGAGTAGCTTCTTAGTGTACACAGAATCTCCTCTGGTGTGTCCTGGCTGCTGACATTCAAAAAACACCCGTCCTTTGAAGGGTCATAATTTGTCCTCTTGTACCCTCTCCCCCCTGGATTTGGATGAGTCTCGCCCCCATTCACCTGGGTATTCTTTTGGGCTGTTTTAAGAACTCTTTCTTTTTATCTTTGTTGCCCAAATCCTATCCTTTCTTGGGTACCCTAGCGGATCCACATTCATCTACTGTCTTACCCAACTCTCTTGGACTAGATACCTTTGAATCCACCTGATGTTGGTGTAACTTCCCTGTAGGGAAATTAGTAAGAATCTGTTATTTCACCAACAACTTATAGATCCCTTCATAAGTTTCTACCTTGTCACCCTTTATCCAGCCATTCAGTGACTTTTTGAAGCATCCACAAAGTCCACCCATATCTGTTGTGTACACTTGTGGGTGTTCCTAAACCTTTGTCTGTATGCCTCTGGGGTCAAACCAAACAACTCAACATGTGCTGCTTTCATGTGTGGCTAGAGCTCTGCCACTTCATCCTCTCGTGTCAGGAGCCTATCTCTCCCCACCACTGGCACTAGCTCCCACAGCTTAGACCCCACCTTGCTGGGATCCCATCTTCCTCATCATAGGGTGCTGGCCACTTGTCAATGTCACCCCCTACAAACCTAGGTACTATAACCTTGGGCAACCATGAATCATGGGCATTCCCTGCTGTTACTTTAGTCAAGTTGCTTTTGCCACCATTCTTGCTGAACTGCAAGCCCAATTTGACCCTCCTCCTTGAGGGCTGGTCTGTTCTCCTCCAGGGCAAGTCTCCTTTCCTCCAAAGCAAAGAGGCTCTGGGCTTCAAGGTCTTCATACTTACTCTGTGAAGTGTTTCACTTACAGATATTGAAGACATTAGCACAAGTGGAGGAGGCTAGAGTGACATTGTCCTCCTCATTCTCCTCATGAATAACTCTCCTGTCATCATCCTCCTCCCCACTGTCTGAGGTAGTTTGTCTTCCATCAAATCATGGACTCTGTGAGCCTATTACCAGGCCCTGAGAACTTTCTCAAGATCCTCTGTCTTGACTAAGGACCCTAAGATGATCTTCCTGTCCTTGCTCCAAGCTCTGAACTTGTTTGTTGGAAAATGGGTTATTGGTAAGGGTAGGTAAGTACCTACACTTAGCAGTAGGCCACTAACCCCCACTAGGTTCAGTTAGGTCTCAATAAATTAACCCCAGCTCAACCCTTGGTAGCTTGGCAATGAGCAACAAGGATTAATTTAGGAGACAAAGCTTCAAGCATTCAATTATCACAAAACAGCAATTGAATAAAACACAGCAAACAGTTTAAAAATCAAACGACCAATTTATAAAAATAGGAAATAATTTTAGCTTTAAAATGACATCAAAACGAATAAAATCAGAAAAAGGGAACCAAAGATAATTTTTTTAAAAGAATTAATTCTTTTTAGCACATAGAAATGAATAGCGCCAATCAGATCATCTGGTCGCACCTCGACTGGGGCAAAGTCAAAGTTTAAGGCTGACCGCAATGGAGCCCTGCTCGGCAACAGCAAGCGGGAGGCCTCGGTCAAAAGTTGACCTTCGGACTTAATCGTTATCTTGAAAATTTTCTTCAGTGGGACCAAATTGCCAGTCCGGTCTGACCTGCTGGAGCCCTTCCTCGGATATGCGTTGCAGGAGCCCTCGGTCTACATTCGGACTTAGATAATTTTTTTAGATGAAAATCCTTTGACCGGGGCAAACCTGAAACTTGATCCAATGTCCCTGGAGCCCTCTTCAGATCGGTTAGCTGGTAAGTTTCTTCAGAAGTTGGTGCAGGGAACTCTGGTTAGCAATTTTTCACCTGTAGCAAAAAGGGAGTGCCCCCTTGAACCAGTTGAAGCTAGGCAAAGTCCTTGTGGTGAAACCCAAGTGTACAGCTGGTGCAGTCCTCCAGAGTGCAGTGTCCAGGTGCAGGTCAGGGGTCCAGCAGGGCAGTCCTTCTTCTCCTGTAGTTATTCCTGATAGGGATCTGAGGTGTGGTTGCAGCTCTGCCAGTTTTATCCTTGCTCCTGGGTGAAAAACAGGGGTCCTGGTTCTCCAATCAGGTGCAGGGTTCTTCCCCCTGTGATGACCACTTCCTTTGCTAAAAATCCTAAACACACCCCTCTGCTGCCCTCTCCTAATCTAATGAAGGGGGTACCTAATTGTCTGGGTTTGCTGGATGTGAGGGAGGTGCTCGGTTGCTCCAAATGTCCTTCCCTGCCTTTGAAGACCAGTTTGGCAGCCCTCCCCCTTCCTGCTTCTCCATCTGCTGAGGGAAGTTCTCCTCCCCCAGACAAATCTCTTTGTGTTCTGGCCAGGCCACTTCACACCTCATCAAGGCAGCCTGGCCAGGCTGCCAGAGGTTGGCCAATCAGAGAAGGGCACTACATGGCTGAAGTTGGCAACTTTTTAGGTGGAGTGTAAAACTCTTTACCTGAACACGTTATATTAAATTCACCAAAGGTAAGTTGTGGGATTTATTACAAAAATTCATTTGATACCAAACTTGAGGTATCTGACATTTAAGGGGACCTTATAAATTAAAATAAAGTCTCTCCATTCTCACCTATGGAGGTCATCCACTACAGTGGGGGAAAAACGAATTGGCTGTTTTACCTCACCAGGGCTTATAAAACTATCTTTATAAGGTCACTGCTTATAGATCCATGGCACCCAAGCCTAGGGACACACAGGGCACACCGTAGGGGTGACCTATATGTAACAATAAGGTAGTTTAAGACTTTGGAAGTACATTTAATTCCAAAGTCAAATTTGAATGTAACTTTAGTTTAATAGCAGCCAACAAGGCAGGCCTGGCTTTAAGATGACGCTGGGCACTACCTATGCTGGGGTCCCTAAATCTACATGCCCTACCATATACTAGGGACTTATAGGTAGGGTAATATTGCCAATTATAAGTAGCCTAATTTGCATGTCCACTTTACACAGAGCACTGGCCCTGGGACTGGTAAGCAGTACCCTGGGCACAGCCAAGAGTCAGTAACCACCAGTATCTGTCCAAAAAGTGTGGGGATGACCAGGGCCAAAAGGAGGACTTCCCTACATCGTTGATCTTCAGTACTGACACTGTGCCCAGGATGATCTTTACGTTTCCTGAACTTTTTTGCAACTTATAGAAACTTTGTAAACGTTTTTCAGAACGTTTCAAAATGTTTGTAAACAGAGCCTTGAAGACTTCAGAACTTGACCAAATGAAGCAAATTTGACTGGCAATCACAAATACTCCTTCCTAGGTATTAATTTGGTGAGTATTTAAGTTTGCTAGCTTAATAACTGTGTGGTACTGCAAAACACAGGTCTTGGATCTCACTACTATGCACCAGTGTGAGGATAGTGGTTTATTATATGGAGTAGGTGTGCAACCTCAGCATGTAATAAAGAAAGACACAATATCATATCAGATCTAGTCAGATTAATTTGCAAAACCTTAGATCAGACCTGGTTAGCTGTGGCTCAGAGCAGTCAGGCTTTATCAAAGGAACAAGTGTAAAGTATAACAAAAGAGTTGATTAAGAAAAAATACAACACTATAAAACCACATCAGTTTATGAAATAGATTGTATTTTTACCTTTAAATGGACACCTTAATGACAAAAATCCACCAGAGGGTTCCACTATGACTTTTTAATGAAACATTAAATCACAGCTTTTCACAAAATACAGCAAATCATTGAAATCTACAGCAACTCGCAGTTTAAGGTTAGCCACAACAAGTAACTTGGAAATGACAATGAAGGCACTCTTGTGGGAACTAACTTTTTCAGGGAGCTAGTCAGAGGGAACACAAAAGTCTTCTTGAAAAGTTACTTCACAGGTAACACAATTTCCAGCCCCTTTCCAGCGTCTATGGGTGCCATGGAGGTCAGTGGAGTAGTCCTGAAGCAAGGGATGCCGAAGATGCGCAAGGTTGCTAAGCCAGCGTTGATGGTCTTGTGGCCACCTCTTGGTTCACAACAAAGTGGGGTGACTTTGACTTCAGGGCTCCATATCCCACAAAGTCCTGTTGAAGTTCAGCACAAAAACAGTTGCCGCTGATCTACTGGTCTCCGGTTACAGCAGTGCCATTGGTTCCCTTTAACTGGCAGTGACTTCCATACTGGGTGACCAAACTGCACTCTGATGACTCTCCTGAATTCAGCTGAATTGGTACATTTTTGAGGGCTAGGACATGGTCTCCGAGGATGCATCTAAGCATCCAGCAGCAATCAGGATTCTTGGAGCTGGGCTGTCAGAGGAGCAGACTTCTCAGCTTTCACTGCCCTGTGGCTGTAATAGGGAGTCAGCCAACTGACTCTTAGAATCACCTTCTCTGTCTGGGACACAGGAATTACTTTTCCTCGAGCAAGACATCACAGGCACAGTCTGGCACAAGATGCCGCAGAAGCAGTCCAGTGTTTGGTGCAGCCTCTCTTTTCTGGGTCCAGGGCAGTCCTCTCTCCAGTTGCAGACGTGACCAGAGATCTAAGTGCCAGGGGTTCCAATTTAATGCCCTCTATGAGCCTAGGGAATGTGGCTACTAGTCAATGGGCTACTATTTCCCCTCCACCCTGATGATGGCTTTCTGTGAAGTGTGGCATCTAGCTAGCCCACAATGCACCATTCTGCCCTCTCCCAACATGGCAGAACCCTTCTCTTAGAGAAAGGAGCTCCCTAGTCTACCGGGGGACTACACCCCCTCTGAAAAAACAGATTGGCAATGGCTTCTTCCTCTCTGCTTGATATGCCGGTCTGTCTGCTAACACAAAAGAGCAGCCCCTATGAAGTGTAACTACCATTTCGCCTTCAAAGCCAGCTTCCCCCTTGATGCTTGCCTTTTGAGTTCACAGCTGCTCTGGCCATCCTACCAGGAGGAGGTAATGCCTCTTAGTGCAGCAGGCCCTTTGTTTCCTTCCTGACAGTTGCTTGCACCTCTCACCAGGAGACCAGAAGGCTTTCTCTAGGACAGCAACTTGTGTAAAACCATAAATGCCTACTGACAATTTTGAGCAACAAAGTAGCAACTTTCTAAAGTTGCCCTTTGTATAAAAGTTACATTAAATTTGACTTGTGCAACAAGTCTGGTTCAGCTTGTAACTCTGTACTCAGCAATAAGGCTACTAGCCTTTCCACAGTAAAAATCTGGATTGTTGACATACAAAATTAACAAAATATATGTCCATCTTTTTAATATAATGCACCCTGCCTATAGGGGTTAGTAGTCCTGCTTTAAGGGTGACTTATAAATATTACATAAGAAGATTGGTGGTGGCACACCAAGTTCTACAGTCCACGAGGGACATTTAACTTATAGTCCTGTAGGCAGTCCTGGTATCACATGCTAGAGACTAATAAGGAAGTTGCCAATTGTGGGTCTAACTAATTGGACATACACATTTTTAGGGACAGAACACTGGCACTGAGGCATGTTTTGCAGGACTCGGTGCACCTCCAGAGTCGAAAAACCAGCAGCATCATTCCAAACTCTTGAGGATGATTATGCACAAAAGAGGCATTTTCTTTACAATCTCCATAGCACACCCTCATCTCTATCGGCTCCAAACACAGCCAGTGCGAACCAATGCCACTACATCGAGCAAATTAACTACCATAACATTTACAATGGCGATATATGCCTTGGTGCAGAAGATGGCAGCCATCCACCCTACAGTTGCAAGCAACTCAGAATTTGTTTCTATCAGTATGTGCCTATTTTTTTATACAATTGTCATACCATAGCGTATATGCTTCCATGTTCCACACAACGGTTTGAACAGGAGGCACTATCTGGACAGTCCCTCACATCTCTCCCCATCGCCTGTCAGACCAACCAGTCGGCCATGTCAACTATGTCCTGTTGTTTAATTAAACAGTCAGTCATTATCATTGTGTTCCAAAGAGGCACCTTCGGTAGCTCCAGTCTCAGACATCTCTCTTCTCGTGCAGTACGTGTGGATGAGTTGTTTGCAATATGATGCTTAAAAAATGTTCCAGCATTCTTTGGTGCCTCAAAAAGATATATATATATATTTTTTTTCATTCCTCATTTACCTTCCAAATTTCCCTCACATGACCGGGGTGGGGGAGCAGCGAAGGTTTTCACACAACTGCTCACCACCCATCTCCGACCTCATCGCACCTGTCTGGGAAAAACTTTCCACCCAAGCTCCAGTGTGGAAAGCAGAGGAAAGAGTATAATCATAGGATCACATCCTACCTATTCATACCTCACCACTTCCCAACCATAGCTTCAGCGGATTCCAAAATCTGATCCTCTTACAAACTTTATGACAGTCTAACTTAAGATGGTAAATTAGAGAGTTTTTCCATTCTACAAAAGTAGGGGGAACAGGGCAGATCCATTTCCTACAGATCTCCCTTCTTGCTACAAGCATCACATAAAACAACAGTTTAGCTCCATCTCTACCCAACTTCTGCGCCTCATATGAACAGCCAAACATCACTATCACAGGTCTTACTTTCAGGCTTGTGGGAAGAATCTCCTCAATTGCATTGCCCACCTCTTGCCAAAACGTACGGAGTAGAGGGCAATCAACAAACATATGTAGATCGTCAGCTGATGCAGAACCAAACTTCTTACACCTCACGACGTTATCTTGTCTCAGTCTGGACAATTTTTTGGGAGTCCAAAAGGCTCTGTGAATAGGAAATAGATGATTTCTCCTTAACTCATCCGGTTTAACAGTATTATACAGAAGGGTAGTGGATACTTGCCAAAGGTCTTTAAGCTGCGGCTCTGGCAAGCTTTCCCTCCAGATTTCTTCCAGGAGGTTAAATTCACCATCCACAATGTTCATCATCAGCCAATACCATCTAGCCACTTCTTTCTTCAGCGGAGTATCCAGCTGCTGCTGGTCCTCAAGTCCGTTAGTACTTCCCACTTCCTCTGTCACATTCCCTACCCAAGTCTTCATCTGAAGGTATTTAAACTGAGACAGCCTTCCTCCTATCTCCATATTAAGGTTATCAAACTCCCTAAGTTCACCATTATAACAGAGATGTCTCCATTACACAAAACCTGCCTCTTTCAGAGGAATAGCCAGGGCATCTTTAGTCTACTCCGGGGAGCCAGGAGAAACCCAGATCGGCGCATACTCATTATAATATGACAGCCTCGTGATCTTCCTCACCTCATACCACAACACTGCCCAATCATGTAATATCTTAAATCAATTTTTTTTAAAGAACTTAGGATGCCCAAACTTATATAAAAAATATCTGGACCTCCTGACCTTCCATCATAACTATTAACACCTGCCCCAGCTCTGAATGATCTAGTGCATCAAAACTCTGTCTTACATTTTTTAACAGATAAGCCCATGCGTATTACTGCATATCAGACCACCTTTTTCTTTCTTCCTCCTGAGCTTTTTCCATGATATACGAACACCTTTAGATGCCCAAATAAAACTGCTAACTGTCCCCTGCCATTTCTTTAAAGCAGCCTTGTTAAACATTAATGGCAATGCATTGAAAATAAAAGTTAATTTGGGAACAATCACCATTTTTACAACATTAATCTGACCTATTATAGTTAATGGAAGATTAAGCCATTTTCTCAGTAAAAGGTCCACCTCCCTCATTACCCGAGCAAGATTTGTTTCCGCCATTTTACATATGTCATGTGTTACACTGATCCCCAAATATTTAACTTCTTTCTTTACATTCACTAAATCATTTAGTTCCGTATTCCATGCCATAATTTTGGTCTTTTGATTATTAACAGCATAACCAGAAATTCCCCCAAAATCCTCCATTAACTCTTGTAGAACTGGTTTGGCTTGACTTAAATTCGCTGTGTTAATCATTAACTCATCTGCATATAAAGAAACCTTCCTGACCAGATCTCCACACCGGAAAGGAAGTATTCTCTTATCTCTCCTAATTCTACTAGCTAATGGTTCAATATAAAGGTCAAATAGTAATGGGGATAATGGGCACCCCTGTCTCGTCCCTTTTTCTATTTTTACCTGAGGAGTGAGCATACCATTAACCAAAATTCTTGCACTTGGGTCATGATAGATTTTTTGTAATGTTCTAATAAATTGGCCTCCAATTTTATATGATTCACACACCGTAATCAAATAACTCCAATTAACCCTGTTGAATGCTTTTGTTGCATCCACAATTATCACCGCCAAAGGAATATGCATAGAAGTGGCTAAATCGATCGACTCTACCAATCCCTGTGTCAATTCATTCAATGCCTACCCTTCAAAAACCCTTTCTGGTCTGTGTGTATGAGCCAGGAGTTTAGCAAAGATTTTATAATCACAATTTAACAATGATATTGGACCGTATGAATCACACAGCCTGGGGTCTTTACCGGGTTTTAAGATTAACGTAATAATCACCTCTTTCCAAGAAGGAGGAAGATTCTCACCCCCCATAATATTATCACCTAATTGCTCAATAACTTTAGGACTCCTACTACCCAGAACTTGATAAACCTCCATGGGTAACCCATCTGGTCCTGATGCCTTTTCTAATTTGTCAGCTAAAATGCCCCGTTCTACCTCACTCTGCTGAAACGGATCATTAACCACACTTCTCTCCTCTTCATTCAGAGTAGGTAAATCTAATTCCCCAAGCCACCCCTTCAATACCTTCAAAGGCGGCCTCAAATCTTCTGTATATAAGTCCTTAAAGAAATTGAAAAAGCCTTCTTCCACCTGCTCGCCACCTTTTCTAATCTCACCCAAGTCTTCATCTCGAATTTCTGTCACCCGATCCCTAACCCTATCTGATTTTAACTTCCAAGCCAACAATTTACTGCTGTTCTCACTATACTCAAAATGTATCACCCTATTAGTTTCACATCTCAATCTAATCCTGCGGTCCAAAAGAGCTGCCAACTCCAAACTAGCTGTCTGCCGTTGCTTATATAAATCGTCAAATTCTTCACCCCGCTCCTTACTTAACATTCCCTGCTCGAATTGTCCTATTTGACTCTCCAACCTGCTTATTTCTTCTTTATATCATTTCCTCCTGTGTGCAGCTATCCTAATCAGACATCCCCTCAAAAAGGCCTTAAATGTATCCCAAACTACCGCTAAGGGAGCTGAACCCAAATTTATCCTAAAAAAATTCCTCTGAATCCGCCCTCAATTCCGTAACCACCTTATCTTCCAAAAGCAGAATTCTGTCTAAAGTCTACCTTTTTCCCTCGTTTTCGTTGGCAACCTGAGATCTAAACTGACCACCAAGTGATCTGATAAATGGGCCCCAATATGTATTACTGACTCAACAAAGTCCCTCAAAACAGTATTCAAAAGGAAGTAGTCAATTCTGGACTGATGCCGATACTTCTTATTATTTTAAGAATAACCTCTCTCTGACCGTCTCTTATCCCTCCAAACATCATATAACCCCCACTGGGACATCATTACCCGAATCTGACCCTGCATTTTCTCATTTATTTTGGACCTACTACCCGCTGATCTATCTAATTCGTAGTTCAATACAACATTAAAATCTCCTGCCCATATTATTGGATCTAAATATTGCAAAAGAAGATCTGAAGGTTCCCTTAATGGGCCTACATCATCCCTATTAGGACCATAGTATCCTACCAAGGTAAGGACATTTTCAAAAGCAAACAGCTTCCCCTACACCCACCTCCCTGAGTTATCTATGGGACCTTCCAGAAAAGTAATATTGGCATGATTCTTGATTAAAACAGCCACCCCTTTACTACCACTCAAACAATTTGAGCTACCTATCTGCTGAACCCACCCGCATGACTTAAAAACTTAAAAACATTCCTCCATAGAAAGATGGGTCTATTGTGAGATCAAAACATCAAACGGGGCATCCTTCAAATATTGCATCAACCTTTTCTGCCTACTCTTTACCCTAAGACCATTTACATTCCAAGACAGGAGTCTCAAATTCTTTACTGCCATTTTCCGAAATCAAAACCACCTACCTTCTTACACCCCCCAACCCATCACTCCCTCCTCCCCAGGTCTACCTACCACAATGAGGATCTTTTTTTCCCTATTATGCTCCCCACCCAGTGCTCGCCACCACCATCCCCCTTCACCTCACCCATCCCCCTCCTCCCCAGGGAGCCCACCCAATCATTAACCTGACCAAAGTCAGAGGAGGGTCACCGTACCTAAATTGAGGCATCGCCCTTATTAAAACAAAAAAAAACAAAAAAAATAAAAACTCTTTACCGGGAAAAACAATAGAAGCTCAGGTCAGACCATTTTCATTCCCGCTCCCTTTCTCAATTTTCCTGATCAACTAGTCCACCTCCTTATAGTCCATAAAATTATACATTTTGTTATTCACCATAACCCTTAATGAAGCTGGGAATTTTAAATGAGCTGTTGCACCAAGTTTTTTCAACATGTCTATTCTTTTACCTAGCTCCCACTGTTTATTTAAAGTCACAGACGCTAGGTCTGACCTAATTTCAAATGGGGATCCGTTTACTGACAATGATTTATTTTTTAACGCCAGAACCAGAATATGCTCCTTAAGTGAGTATGTTTGAAAATAAACTACAATTTTCCTTGGTCTATCCCTGTTGGAAGGCATTTTTGCCAGGACCTGGTGCACCCTCTGAATATCTTTATCAATGTCCTCCTCTGATTCTTCCACATTCACCTCCTGCTTTATCAATCAAACCATGAAGCCTTTAAAATCACCTTCTTCCAACCATTCCAGGATCCTGAGAAACCTCAGATTATTCCTCCTCTGATTATTTTCTAGGGATTCCATTTTAGCCATTACCCCTGCTTCCCCTTCTGTTAAATATCTTATTTGCTCTTTATTTTCTTCCACCACCATCCTTAACTCTCCCACCTCCTCCTCCAAAGCAGCTGTCCTGCCCGCCAGGTCGTCGATTTTCTTACCTAAGTCTTCACAGAGACCCCTAATCTCCGCCTGGTTGGCATTAGAAGTCTCAAGGCCACCCTTCAGTTCCACAGATAATGCTTTCAACATATCCGCAGTTGAGTGCCCCTGATCTTCTCCGACAGGTTGAAAATCTTGTAATGCATTTACCTCCTCTTGCCTCTCTACAGATCTCACAGAAAAGGAATACTGTGAAACACCTCTCCCATCCACCCGGAGATCTGGCCTGATGCCCTCTGAACTAGAAGCAGACTCTAACTTGTCCGATTTATCCAGCTCTTGCATACTCGCACCCCCGGTTGACATTCTGGGTGATCCTGTCAATACTCGAAAATAAGTCCTTACTGATGGGGTAACCCAGACTTTTCTATGGTTCAAACCTCCAACACTCTTCACATCCAGTCCCTTTATAACAGAACTATTATCGTGTTCTGCCTTACTTCTCACTGTAGAGGGTTTCTGGAGGGGGACTAGACTTTCAACTCCCACTCTTTTCTTACTTTTTTTTGTGCTGCGCAGGGAATACGCTACTTGTCCCAAACTATTTTTAAATGCCACCTTCCCTCCTTCCTTTCTGGTACCCACTAGCCCCTTTACCTTGTCCACCATAAGGTCTAAATGAATTTCTACAGTGCTTATACCAAAAGTAGCGTGTCCCTGGTGCACAAAACCTTCAAACCTTTTAAATTATGTTTTTTCCCTTCAGTACCTGAAATCACCAAGTCCTCGATGTACTGAGGAATCCCCAAAATCCTGATCTTCATTCCTGAAGAGTCCGGCCCTGTGCTGGCTCTTCCCTGGTTTTCCCGGTAGGGAACACGAGCCGCCGCCTCCCTGACCCGAAAGAGCTCCAGGGAGGCTTTCAACAACGGCACCACCCTGTGCTCTGAAGCGTCCTGTGCTCCCACCAGCTCCTTTGCCACCCCTGCACCACCGTAAAACCAAAAATGCAAAGCGGACCCCACCGCTGACCAGTCAAACCTTCATGTTTCCCCGGTAAGGCACAATTATTTCACCTCGTCATTCACGGAACGGAGCCTCCACATGCACTCTTGAACTAATAAAGCACAAAATGCAGCTGAGACTTCACCGCTGTTGCTGAAATGTGACCACACACTCTAGTACACTCCTTAAGGAATTCCCACATTCGCAGCAATGTCTAGGGATGCCACGTGACAGGTTTTTTCCTGGCACCACCAGTATTTTAATGTCTTGGTCGGTACAAAGATAAGGAGGATTATCTAAAGCTGCTATTTTTGGCCTTTACCTGTACATACTTTAACAAAAAATATAATTAGAAGGTACTTTTAAAAGGGTTATAACACTGAGCTAAAGATCTTTGACTAATAATTAAAGTAGTAAAAGAGAACAGGCCGGTTACAATTTACAAAGACAGATTTTTTTAAAAGTCCTATGTGGCATCACGTCTGGGTCTTTGCAGACATCCTGTCCTCTAATTCACAGGTTATTTCCATCCCTCTACGAAGAAAGCCACAATTTTTATATCCCACAAAGGACAGATGGAATCCGGTGTTCACCTCTCTCACATATAGCACATTTTGGCGCTGCACCACCAAAAAGATATGCTTGTCTTCCTCTCCCATTTAACTCTCAGTTTCACTGGATTCATCATGAAGTATTGTACATCTCAGTTTCCTCTTAATGTTCACATAGGCGTGACCAACTGGAGAGCCTGCATGAAGTTCAGGGAGACGGAAAGGGCAGACCCTTGACTTTGTATCTCACCTTTTTCTTGAGCCAGGTGCAATATGATATTGTGATCTCTGGAATTTAGAACTTTCATGATGATTGGATGGGAAGGAGCCTGTGGCAGGTTTCTGGCCATTCGTAAACATTGGGGAGAAGCTGGTCTCCATGTAGGTTTCCATAATAGTAATGGCTGTCTTTTATGCCAGGTCCGCGACCCCAATACTATATCTACAGACATGGTTTATAGGTCGACAGTAGTGCATTTTTCCAGAGCTTTCACTTTTTCTCCTCTAAATGTGCATCCCTCTTTGACATAATTGATTCACTATTCTGCACCTTCAAACGCGAAAGTCCTGTTTGTCCAGCCTACATTTTTAATCTAGCTGGGAGGTGAGGATGTCCAGTTTACCATCTATTGTACTCTAGTCATCTCAATGAGTAGGGACATCACATCTGTCTCTTTTGCCCCAGCGATTGACCATGATGTGTGTGGTGTCTGCACCTCAGGCCATTTCGTGCTGGGCAGGCTGTTTATCCTCAAAAGTGAGTTTTTCCCTGCCGGGTCTCACTTTTCCCCATGTTGGTTGTTTCTGGTAATATTTCCCCTTGTATGTACCTTCTGATCCCCGGGTATTGTTACTTGCAAGTGTCATCTAGTCAAAAACCTCCACCTCAAAGGCACATCCTATGTAACCATTAATTCCAGCTTATCACCAGCATTGCACAAGTATCCTTTGCTGGTGTTTCTGGGGCCATATATATATAGCTTACTCCATTCAGATGGTTTCTTACAGACATGTGCAGGGTGAGGGAAGAAGGGTGTCAATCACTGGGGGGGGGGGCTCTCTGCAGTGGGAACACTCCAAGGTGCTTCAGAGTTAAAGCAATTGCTTACGCTCCCTGCCCTATGTTTGTTAATCAGCCCCCCACCATCTGGGAAACATGGAGCCCACATTCTTACTGCCTCAGCCTCCAAACACACCATGGGGTTTATATTTGGGCTTTTTTTCTTCACCAGGTAGTTCTAGGCTGCTTGGTTTGGACCTTCATGTGTGGCTTCACCAGGTGGTTCTAGGCTGCTTGGTTTGGACCTTCATGTGTGGCAGGGACAGGGTCATACCGAGCAGTGCTGGAGGGTTGGGACACTGCTGCAGGAATGGTGTGACTCAAAGCTGTGTGTGTCCAGGCTGCACATTCACCAACAGCCCCTATCGCTCCTGGGCCTCTGGGGCCACGCACCAAGCTGATGTTGCACAGTGCCCTGTGTTAACAGTGTCCACTCAGTACCATCAATCTTCATGGGCATGTTTATGGAATGCAGTACCTCCATGCCGCCTCTTGGTGTCCAAAATGTAGTTGGTTAGCCACTCCTGGCTTGGAACTCCCCATTTAAGCAGCCATTTTCAATCATCACCAAGCTCTGCACCAATTGCCAGCACTGAAGAGGATTGGGACACAGAGGATTGATGTTGAATGGGAAAGAAGGCATAACATAAAAATAGTAAGATGCACGGGGCAGGCATTATCTGCTGTGAGTTCTGTTGGAAGGTCTAACTTATCTGTATCCATCAGTAGTTATGTTTTGGGTTAGAAGGTAAGTTAAGAATTCTCAGTCTGAGCAGACATGTCTGTAATTATAGGCAAAGTACAAAAAATATTGTGATGGACTAGGACTCAAAAGCTATTTGTCGTACTGTTTAAAGAACCTCACTTTAAACAAGGAAAAGAAGCAAATTTTAAGTGCTCATGAGTGGATTGTTTTGTCACTATCTGACACACATAGTAGAAACACAGTATTGTTTGAAAGAAATATTAAAGCAGAAATTAAACCAGCTATATCTGATCCACAGGATAAGTGACTAATCATCTTATTGGTTTTTAACAAATTCTAAGAGAATGTGGTGATTTGTTATGGCCCAATTATAAAATTATAGACTAAATCTAGGCATTATGGGCCTATGATATGTTTGCAGAGAGCTTGAAGTATATTGTTTAACTAAGGGAGTCATTCAACCTCATCAAGAACAGTGAAAGATGCCGTTTCAGGCCTCTTGTACACCAGCCTGCCCCATATACACTGCACACAGGACAGGCCGGTGCACAAGAGGCCTGAAACGACAGCTTTTACTGCCTACGGCCCCGGCCTGAGTCCAAGCCAGGGCCATAGGTAGCAAAAGCTGCTGTTTCGGTCGTAGTTTGTGCTCCAGTGTGCACAAACATGGAAAAAAAGCAACAAGGGCTTACCTGGGTCTTCCAGGAGGTCCTCTCTCCTCGTTGTCCTCTGCAGCAGCCTGGCTCTCTGCCTCCCTCTGCCCCCTACTCCCAGGCTGCTGGAGAGGGAGGCCTGGCCCAGGATCCATCGCCGCTGCGCACTTCAGCCCAGTTATGGGCTACACAGTGCAAGCGCAGACTGTCTGTGCTTGCTCTGTGTAGCCCATAACTGGGCTGCAGTGCGCACCGGGTAAGCTCTGCTCTGCTTGTGGGCTAGCAGAGTTTTTGGATGAACTGAGTTCCAAAATCTCTGTTAGATCTGCCAGCAGAGTGGAGCTCTCTGTCCACTCCTAGTTCTGTCATGTAAAGGCTTACTGTTCTTTTGGGGCTAAGGCAGTGAAGTTCATCTTCCTCCTAAGTGAGATGAGGAGGAAGATAGAATGTAGTATGATTAATAGACTGACCTTAGTGGAATGGAATAACCAGTTTGGGAAGGGAGGCAGCCCTAGTTCATAATACCAGTTTGTCAGGAAAAAAGGTTGTGAAAGGTGTGTTACACTTAGAGCTTGTATTTCTCTGATACCTCATGCTGATGTGATGGTAACCAAGAAAATCACTTTGAAAGGCAGAAATTGTAACAGGCAACAATGCATGGACTCAAGAGGAGCATACGTCAAATATGTAAGGACTAGGGCCCAGATGTAGCAAACGTTTAGCGAGTCGCAAACGGCAAAATTTGCCGTTTGCGACTCGCTAAACGCGTATCCCAATGCAGAAATGCATTTTGCGAGTCGTTACCGACTCGCAAAATGCATTTCAGACTCGTAAATTGAAAGGGGTGTTCCCTTCCTATTTGCGAGTCGCATTGGGATGCAATACCATTTGCGACCGCATATGCCGTCGCAAATGGCATCGCAGTTACCATCCACTTCAAGTGGATGGTAACCCAATCGCAAATTGGAAGGGGTCCCCATGGGACCCCTTCCAGTTTGTGACTGGACCCCAAAATATTTTTTCAGGGCAGGGAGTGGTCCAAGGGACCACTCCCTGCCCTGAAAAAAAAACAAAACTAAAGGTTTCGGTTTTTTTGAAGTGCAGCTCGTTTTCCTGTTAGGAAAACGGGCTACACTTCAAAAAAAACAAAACTGCTTTATTGAAAAGCAGGTCGCAAACATGGAGGTCTGCTGACGACAGCAGGCCTCCATGTTTGCGAGTGCCTATACTCGCAAAGGGGCCGCAATTTGCGACCCACCTCATGAATATTCATGAGGTGGGTCATTGCGACCCAATTGCGAGTCGCAGTCGGTGTCTGAGACACCGTACCGCATAGCAATTTGCGACTTGCAAATTGCGAGTCGCAGGGACTCGCAATTTGCAAGTCGCAAATTGCCGACTTGCTACATCTGGCCCTAGATTTAGGTCACATTGTGGCATCTTAAAGGGTGCAGGAGGTATCTGTTTGTGAGACTCTTTAGGAAACATAAGACAATTGGGGACTTAACTAAAGAGGTTTGATCAGGTAGGTGTAGGAAGGCCATTAATGGTGACAAGTAATCTTTAACTGCTGCTGCTGAACAACCCAGCTGAGCTAAATGTAAAGCAAAGCAAAGTATATCAGATAAATGAGCCCTAATGGGATCTAAGGATTTTTCAGCACACCATTTTATAAATCTAGCCTATATGCTAGAATAAATGGTCTTGGTGGAAAGGCGTCTAGGGGAGAGTATTATGTCCACCCCTTCAGGGGTTAAGTAGAACAAATTTAGGCTGCCCTGCTCAGTCTTGAGGCATGTAGGTGGAGGCTGTGGAGGTAGGGTGTAGAACCTGCACTGTGATTGCGACAGGAGGTCTACTCTATGTGAGGGATGGAGGAGAGGGCAAAGGGAAAGGTGTACAAGGTCTGCATACTACACCCTTCTCGGCCAGTATGGGGCGATTAGGATTACTTGGGCCTGGTGCAGACAAATCTACTTCAACACTTGAGGAATTAAAGTAATGGAAAGAAATGTATATGGAAGTGGAGCAGTACACTTGGGGTGAAATGCTTCTCCTAATTCTTCCTGCATCAGATAATGGAGTGTATAGAATTTTAGCCAGTTAGCATTTTCGTGAGTGGCAAATAGATCTCGTTGAATAGTTTTCCATAGCTGGACGATGTCCAGGACCACCTCTGTGTGAAGATGCCACTTGTGATCCTTCAGATGACATTGGCTGAGACTGTCAGCTTGCATGTTGAGTACTTTGGACAGGTGATTTCCTACTAAGCAAATCTGATGGTCCTGCACCCAGAATCAGATGCATATAGCTTGTATGCATAGAGGAGATAACACCACTCCTCCCTGTTTGTTGACATACCACATTGTGAAGGGAAGGGAGGAAGGCTTGAGACCCAGATTTATGTCCCACAATTCGTGATCACCGTGCCCACAAGTGGTGGAGGTCAAATGGTCTTCCTTGAGTCAGGTTGTTGCCCAAACTCCACCATTTATACATGCTTGAAAATGTCCATTGTGTTGGAAACGACTGTCTGCGGCGACACAACTGAAGGGCTCTCATGTGCTTGCGAGCATGTGTGACTAAAAGAATGCAGAAGGCTAGCAGCCCTAGCGGGCCTAGGACCATCACAACTGGAATGATTGCTTCATTGATAAACATCAGAATCATAACCTTAATGTTCTGAACCCAGTGAGGTGGAGGGAAGGCTCAATTTGATCAGGTGTTCAGTACTGCCTCCATGAACAGTATGAGCTGATAGGGCACCAGGTGAGACTTGCGCCTGTTGATGGGAAAGCCAATGACATACAACAGTTGATTTGTCTTCTAAGTTGTAAGACACCAATTCTGGAGTCTTGGCCTTGAGTAGCAGGTCATCCAGGTAAGGGAATACAGAAACTCCCTTCCTTCTGAGGTGAGCTGCTACCCCCGCCATCATCTTGATGAAGACTTGAGGCCAAACGGTAGGACCTTGAACTGATAGTGTTACAGTCCTAATGTGAAGTGGAAATACATCCTGTTTGATCTCATTAAAGGGATGGGGAAATAGGCATTCTGAGCACTGACACACACCATCTAATATTCTTTATATAGCAGAAGCAGAACCTGAGCTGGGAACAACTTTTTGATCTTCTTCTTGAGTAACCAGTTCAAAATTTTGAGGCATAGGATCGAATGAAGACCACAGTCCTTTTTGGGGAACAGGAAGTACCTGGACTAGCATCACTGTCCCCTTTCCTGCATAGGAACCAGTTCCACTGCACTTTTGAGTTGAAGGGATTGAAGGGTTTTTTTGGAGACGTTTTAAATAGTCTGGTGGGAACAACTGCAAGTGTGGAGGTACACAAGAGGATGATTCTTGGAAGGGTAGGATGTACCCCTTTTCCTCAATTTGGAAAATTGAAGCCAAACCACCACAACGCCTCCAGTACCACCGGAGTGGTCGGACCATCGGGCCGGAGATAACTACCTCCAGCCCAGCGACAGCCGTAAAACAGCTGATGGTATTACGACTTGGCAAACCGCCACGCTTTCTGCAGCAGTCACACTGCCACGAAAACCCTGGTGGTGATTCCTATCACCGACACACTCACCCCCACACGTCCACACACCTGCAAACACTCCTCCATCCATCCACATACCTGCAATGGGGATGGGTCTTGGTGTTTTCCACCACCAGCACCACACTGCAATTCAGGATTACAGTCATGCTGTATTGCCTATCGTAATATGGCGGACGGAGTCCTGTTGGCGTGGCGGTGCTAGTGGTGGAAAGAGCCTCTCTTCCACCGTTGGCCAGGTCAACGTGTCAGATTTCCAGACGTAAACGGGCTGAAATCTGAATAAAGACATAATATGGCAGTCTTCTGGTGCCCGTGAATTTGTCAGTCTATTGAAAAGACCGCCAAAGTCGTAATGAGGGCTTATGACTTCTCTTCTTCTTGTGCTTTCTTCTTGAAGATTTTGATGATGGAGGTGATGGAGATCTCGATCTCAGGCATGACTTTCGACAACCGTGCTTCTCACCTTGAGCTCTGGCCATAAATATCTTGACTCTCCATTCTTTAAGAGCCTTAGGGTGCATCTTTAGACAGGATCCACGCTTGCCAACATGGTGATCCAATAGGAGGCACCATGAGCAGATGTTGTGACATTTGTCTCTCACAATCTTTCCGTGGTTTGAAATCTGCTCTCTTTTGCTGTGACTTCTTGATGAGACATGTTGATGAGGCCTGAATCACAAAAGTAAGAAATAATGGAAACGTCATTGAACAAGGCTTGCTAGGGAGATTCACACTAGAACACATTGTGGACAAGGAAAAAAGGGAACTAACCTCACCCCAACGGGAGTGCTTTATGGCTCCAGTAATGTTATGCAGTGCTGTGTGCAGATTCAAAGTGGTGCCAGCACCCCTTTCAGGATGGGAGAAATATTGGAGAAAAGTTTACGTTCTATGCTGGTGCCTGGGATATTCAAAAGGTGAGGAATCTGCAGCCAGATGTATCAACCAGAAATATATTTTTCCAAGCTGAAAATCATGCCTCCATGCAGTTGAGTGTAGTGCCTTTTGATGATGAAAATTCAGACTGAGCAGATCCCTCAGTCATTAGTGTAGTATATTTGGCTTATGGTCCAGCAGCATAAGAGCACTCAGTTGTGTCAAAACCAACTCCAGGTTGCACTTTCACTTTCCAAAGCTGCTTTCTTAGCTAACAAGACTAGGGTCTTCCATAGACAATAGAAGCAGGGTTAGCAGAATTTAGTGAACTGTTATTTTCAACAGGAAATAGTAAATGATCCACCAATGGTACAGAAGGTTTAGAATTAATATGATCAAATAAGTAGAGCAAAATCAACATGTTTTAAAGATCACTAAAAATCCTTCTTTGAGCATTCTGGTAGATGACCAGTCAAGGTTTTCTAAAGTATTCTAGTGTTATCTATAGCTCAATGGACAGGACAAGGTTCTCTTGCTTTAGACAGGAACACAGCTTGTTAGCTAGAATGCCTTGTTTTGGTGACACAGACTACTTAACCAATCCACTGATTTGCCAAGTATGTCCCCCGGCTCTCCCATAGATTCTTCAAGAGTGGGTAGTAAACCAGTTCTGCTATTTCTTTATACAAAGCATGGTGCATTCATTTCTAGTACTGTTAGTATGCTTTTCAAAGTTAGTGAACTAAATGGTGAACGTTCTTCTTTTGGGATGGTAAACGTGTTCGGAAAGGAGTGTTTTGTCAGTGAGTTATGGTGCTGGTGTTTGGGATTATTATAGCATTAGCCCCTTGCAGTTAGAGAAGAATAAGTTTAATTAATGTTTAGTGGGTTTACCATCCTTTAGGCTCTCTGTCTAGGTCAATTTGAAATAATATTGCTCAAGAATATTGTTTTCTTTAGTGTGCAGCATAATTCCTATAAGGATACTGCACTCTGCTTAGTTGAAGGTACACTGCTGACACACACCAGGTTCACATGCTTTTAATAAAGTATTTTACAAGCACTATTTCTCCCTATTGTTTGCTCTGAAGTGAAGCTCTTGAATTGCAGAAATATTCTGTGACCTTATGTTTAAATCAAAATGAGTTATGAGCCAGGCCAATGTGTGTCTTGAGCGTTCTTTCATTATGATATATTTTAGGGTCCGCCTTGTGGTAACTCTTTGACCTTCACTTTCACTTACACACACAGGCTTACTGTTGGAAATGCCTGTTTTTGCATGGTTATCCTCAAACGTTTTGCTTCTGACCTCCTGTTTTTGATCCTGTGCTGAATTTCGTTTGCTGGCTTTTGGGCTCTGGACTCTTTGCCACTGCTTACTATTACTAACGTGCAAGAGCTCTCTGTCTAAATGGAACTGGTGATTGGGTTATCCATGGCTGGTATATTTGATTCACTAATAAGTCCCTAATATAGTGCACCAGGTGTGCCCAGGGCCTGTAAATCAAATGCTACTAATCGGCCTGCAGCACTAACTGTGCCACCCACATGAGTAGCCCTGCAAATATGTCTCAGACCTGCCACTGCAGTATTTGTGAGTGCAGATTTAAACTGCCATTTTGACAGGCCCATACCTTCACATTTATTACATGAAAGGCACCCCCAAGGTAGGCCCAAAGCAGTCCCATGGGCAGGGACAGTATATTTAAAAGGTAAGACATGCACCAGTGTGTTTTACACGTCCTGATAGCCATATTTAGCTAAATTTGTTTTTTACTATTGCAAGGCCTATCTCTCCCGTAGAGTACCATGGGGATTGCCTTGAAATATCTTTTAAGTGTAATTTCTCAATGGGAGAGGATAGAGATATGGAGTTTGAGGTCTCTGAACTCACAATTTAAAAATACATCTTTTATGGAAGTTGGTTTTTAAATTGTAAGTTTGAAATTGCCACTTTTAGAAAGTGGGCGTTTTCTTGCCTAACAATTTTGTGCCTCTGTCTGGCTGTCGCATACACGTCTGGGCCATGATGACAGTTGAGGTGTTTGTGAATTCACTCTAGACAGTCACAGAAAGGGAGCTGAGGTGTGCCCTGCATATCCTGATGGGTCTGTCTGAGCTAGAGTGGTGGGAGATGCTGACACTTGCACCCGAACGGGGATGTGCCTGTCCTTACACAAAGCAGTCTCCAACCCCCTGAAGTGTATCTGGGGTCAGGGCCAGAAAGGCAGGATCTTGTGCACTACAATCACTTTTCTTTGAAGTTTGTCTATTTCAAAGGCAGAAATGGTCATATGTACTGGACCTCTTACGGCACAAATCTAGAACACTTCTAGACTGAGGACATTCTGCCAGGAAGAAGAGCTGAATGCCGTAGGAGGGAGTGCCACTCCAACTGTTGCTTTGTTGTGGTGGCCAGGTGCTCCAAGAGCATGAGCTGAGCTTGCTTCTTGTCAAGATGTCCAGGGACATCAAAGACTTCATCTGCCAGTGCCTGGGCTCTTCTGTGGAGACTCCTGACTTGCCAAGTGGTGCCAACTCCAGTCTCTTGGCCCTTGAAAGGGTAAGCTTGTGACCTGAAGGAGAAAAACCATGCACCGACGCGCCACAGCAGAAAATTTGGCGCCGCTCATCTCCTGCGGCTGGAGAATCAACGCAGCGCCTGTGTTGCAGCTGCATTATTGACGCAGCGCCTGTTTTCCCATGACTCCATCAACATAGCGCATCTGGATTTCCGATGCGTCATCCCGGGGATTTAATTTTTCATCGACCCCACACCACAGTAATAAACCGAGGCTGTGCATCCAGAATTCAACGCGTTGCCTCTCCTGCGAGGAAAGAATCGATGCATCACCTCCTATGGGCAGAAAGAAACCAACACATCCCTTTGCACTTTGGTGCCTCATCTCTTCTGCAGCCTGCATCATATTTGTTTTTGACGCACCCCAGGTACTTTGTGCTAAAAAATTACAACCATTGACTCCTTTGGATTAGGACTCATTAAAACCTTTAAAAAGTGATATCTTTACTTGTGTATGTTTTATTTTTGTCCTTTTGGTCTTGCTTTATTCAGATAAATATTAGCTATTTTTCTAAACTGGTGTGGAGTCAGTTTGTAGTGTTTTCACTGTGTTACAGAGTGTGTGTACAAATACTTTACACATTGCATCTGAGATAAGCATGACTGTTTGTGCCAATCTACCAGACCGGTGAGCAAGGGGTTATCTTAGCTGTGGGACACCCTTACCCTGACTAGAGTGAGGGTCACTAATTGGACAGGGTGCAAACCACTGCCAACTGCAGACCCCATTTCTAACACTTCAACATACACACACACATTAACACTTACACACACACACACTCTCTCAAGGAAAAACAAATTCACCCTCATGCACACAACAGTCTTAAAAGCATGTTTTTATTTACCTCATCTTCTATGGAAGGTTATATTCCAACTAATTGTTCTTCGTTTTTTATTAGACTAATAGTGAGTAGTGAGCCCCAACAACGTCCATAAGGATGAGCTGTCATTGTGTTCCTGACACTGGTTTTGCCACCTCTGTTGCCAGGGGTGGAAACACAGTGAGATGGGACACAAGGGGCAAGCCAGTTCCCTAACTGACGACCCTGCCTTCTGCCTGCCCAGCGAAGGCCCTGAATACAAGTTGATCTTCATATTCTGCCTAATGCGTAAACCCCTGTTTATGCATGGGTTGAATTTACCAGATCGAAGGTATTTATCACATCCGATCATTATCAAATGCGTTAAATACTTAACTGTCGTTACATTTTCACAGGTCAAACATTCTGAAAGTTTTTAATGGGGACATTCATATGGTATCGTACCCTGCAGATTTTGGCGCGTTAAAAACCAAACTCCACATGTTATTTCCCACAAACAGGTGTTATTAATTGCACCTAATAAATAACATACCCAGTGGTATTGTTAATTATCAAGTGTGATAAATAACACCTATGCTCGTAATCAGGTCCCATGATTCGCTAACAGCTGCAGAAATCAGTGGCACTTGCTGTACTTGTGAGTGTTTAATTTTCCATCCCGAATGATGGGGCCGAGTGCCTTTCTGTATTCTTAATCTGCACCGAGTGTGATACCAAATAGTGAAGTGAAAGAGAAGTAATAATCAGAAGAAGCATTCACCATAAGTGTCTCACTTCTCTTTTCTTTTTGAACCATTCATCCAGTCTTGAGGAATTTCTTTGTGAACAGCATCCAACATTCTCCCTTCATCCAACATTCTCCCCAGTCGAGAGCACCTCAATATCTAAACGTAGGCAGTTGATGGAGCAATTTTTCTTAAGCCAAACAATGGTATGATTGACCTTAGAATTATGAAAAGGTTTACAGCTCTTGGTGTGAATGAGATCAATCAAAATAAGATGGGGTCTTACTGTTCAGCACCTCCCCATGGATGCTATCGGTTCCTTTGCAAAATATTTATAGCAGCAGCACCACAGAGCTCTGTTTGCAAATAATATGTTGTGAAAATATTCAAGATTTCTTTTAAATGAATTATACAATCTTGTTGCAGAAAGTTACCCATCGATTCTGAGCTATAGCAAGTGCTTATCTTACCCATCATAGGGTGAAAATCGTATTTAAAGATGTCTGCCCTCATGCTGTTATTTGTATTTTTTGTTGTTAGCTATGCGTTTTTAAATTTTTCCTTACAGCACAGGGAGGTTTTGGGCCTGATTTATAGTCTAGTACAGTGGTTCACAACCTTTTGATTTCTGTGGACCCCCACTTTAACATTAATGGAACCCAGGGACCCCCACTGAATCATCATGGGAATCCGGGGACCCCCGCCTGAGTCATTCCTGGAAGCTGGGGACCTAATTTGTCAATATTTGTTAATATTTTTTAATTTTCTAGGCTCTCGCGGACCCCCTGTGAAGGCTATGCGGACCCCCAAGGGTCCCCGGACCAAGACCTCTGGTCTAGTAGACTTCCTGTCCTGTGCCAGTGTGACAGAGTCAATCTGTTGCCCTGACAGAGGTGCCACCTATCAAATTCCTAGCCTATCGGACATTTCACGTGTTGACATGAACCGTTGTTGTGGCAGCTCCTGCCAATGCATTGTAACTTTGCTGTATGGCTCTGTCAAACATGAAGCCGCTACACGTCAAAGTACATGTTTTTTATTTTCCCCCAAAAAATTAAAAAGTTTGATTTTCTTTTTTGACAATAAAAAAACACAGTGTTCCTCACCATGTGATTTTCTCATGGGGATGTTGAGGACTTTTCATTGTCCCTTAAAGCAAGGCTTTTTATAGCGGTGATGGGCAATGAAAAATGGTTATATGTCCGCCCATCTAAATTCCGGTAGTGGAGCCAGCCCTCCTATAGCCCTTACTCTGTCAGACGATGGGAGGAGTTTGATCACAGAAGAGATGAAGTAGTCACCCCTTTTGTCAAACTATGGTTTACCTTAAATCGGGTGGCCAGACATTAGTCTTAGGAGGGAGAGAACTCCATCGACGTTGCGAGCGAACTCCCTCTCCAACATGATATAAATCAGGCCCTAAGTGATTTGCCAAAATTGCAGAATGTCAAGCCAAGGCTGGGACTCGAACCTGGTTCCCAAAATTGAAGGTCGATAGCTCTAGCTGCTAGATCACATTTCCTTCCAGAATGGACAGAATTATTTCAACCAACCATGCCTCTGTGTACAGACTTTGCTGCTGGCCTCTACTGAAGGAGGAATCTCCTTGCCAGATCTTGATCTACGCTACTATGCAGCTGTTGCAATTCAAGTAGCAAGCTTAGGAGCAAAGCATAATTCTCACATTTCAATAATACATTTGAAGGTCATGGGACCTATTGAAAAGGTCCCTGGTATCCCCTGTCTCCTCTGAGTCCCATAACCTCCCAAAACTGACAGATTCAAGACACTTCAGAAGACACTTCAGACTCTTATTAAACAGTGGGCAACTTTGGGTTCCTTTCTGAAGGTTCCTGGGCTACAGACTGCAATTCTTTCCCTTTTCTTGTAAGCTTATCAGTGGCTCGAACTAGATATACATATAAAAAGTGATTTCTCCTCACTGGGGAATTAAAAGTACAAGTTACACCACCCAAATATATAGATTAGAAAAAGGGATGGCTTAGTTTTTTACCTTCAGCGTTCTGGCGTATCGAATGACTACACCTACTGAATCATTTAGTTTAGTTTTTAAGAAATGTTAGTATTATTATTTACAAGGAAATTCTAGTGAGATAAAACCTGGGTGGTATGATTATCCGAGAGTTATAGAGGAGAAGAGGAGAAGAATCAAATTTTTTTATCAAACAGCTGTTTTAGAAGATTGAGAATGAAATGAGGTCGGTTTCTTGAGTTAGTAACCTCGAGGAGGTGCAATAATATATTATAGTATGTCGATGCTATATTACACTGCTACGTTTATGCACTAATTTAATATTAGCACAGCATCATCCTGTCCTAGGTAGCCATCTCCTCAAGTTGGGAACTGGCCCCACATATTCCGGTTCTGTCAAAATTTAGAAAACTATTGGAATCTGTAGATCGAGCTTTCAGTGTCTTTGTCATTTGGCAAATCTGTGCACAGATCGATCCTAAACCAAAAACGGGTCTGCTGAGGCTAAAAGATTCAGGTATAAGAAGTCTGCGCTATGTCAAGGAAATCTATTCATGTAATGAATTTTATGTAATATATGTATTACAATTTAATAGTGGCCAATTCATTAATAACAACATATTGGAAGTCTGCTTTCCCAAACTTTAACCGAATAGTTGAATAAAAAGCAGAAGGTGCGCCATCAGCAGCATTGTTATTAAACTCTGAAACGATGTAGGAAGATGTAAGATAATTGGTGGGAAAGCATAAATGAACCTTCGAGAGAATGTGAGTTGCATTTGTACTCCTTTCTGGTAGGAAACATTAGAGAACGTATTTTTCGTGAATAGAGAAGGCAGAAATCTGTGGGGGGCGAACTGTTGATCCTGAAAAGAATGATCTAATCTAATTGATATTTTTGCAATGTAATTTAAATGAACTGTGCATCAGTTGAAAGGAGGAAAATGAGAAGTTGTTATTAACTAATTTTATATTTTCATTTTTATTGGTTGGGCCATTTTGATTACAAGCCTGGTGAAATCCGGAATTGATCCTTTAAAAATGACAAAGAGATACATTTTTTTTTAAATTTGTATATGTAAATACCTTACTATGTATAGATTGTTTGAGAGTTGTTTGAATTAGCAATACACTTGTGTAAATTCAAAGCATGTTAATTTGTTTTACGTGACAGAACTTTAGTGAAAATACATTTTTTAAAAGTTGACTGAAATGTAGAGTAATAATTAATATTGCTTCAAAATTGGTTTGCTTTTTTGCTCCTTTCAGGTGAACATGGTGCTCCAGGTATGTCTACTTTGAATGATTTCATTTTCTACACAAACCCGCCCTTACATTCATCACACCAAGTAACTCTAACGCTAGCATGTATGAGAGAGGTAGAAAAAAAGAATGCATCTGCTGTATTTGTCGAACAAACAAACTGTCCTACTAGTAATTGAAAATGGAAGCCGAGTTTTGCTGTGTCTTTGGAAAAATGTGATTTTTGACTGATCTCGTTTTTTTTACTCCCTAAATTAAATGTTATTGTTTTATATCGAACAAGTCTACAATTCCCCAACAAGAAACCAAAAGAAAGTGACATTTTTAGGTTTTTCGAAAGCCACTGTATTATGTCCCAGTCGACCTACTTCAGGGGACTATCTGATCAGGGAAGTTACAAAACCATCCAACAAGTACACACCATTTAGTTTCAGTACAGTCCCTCTTCCATGACTCATTTGCTGTCTCACTTGTGAGCAAAATGGAGAGTTTGTTGTATCATGCCAAGGTTTAGTTACATTCTGCCTGGAAATGCCAGCTAAATCTTTCATGGAGCCTATCAGGAAGGATAATCAATGGTTTCCAGGGTCACTGAAAGGTATAACAAGTCAAGGATCAGTCTACTCTGTCTGACATCAATCTATTTAGGTTGTACAAGAGTGGAGTTACCACCAGCTCAGTTATTTGTCCCAGACAGACACCTACTTGGAAGGGATCAAGTTTGCCATTACTTTCGATGAAAACTTATATGTATATAATAATGGTTTATTAATTCCTGATTTTCAGGAGGCAAGTACTTCTTTCTACTTTAGAGAACTGTTGATTAATGGCCCAAGTTGAAGGTCCAAAACAGGATAAAGAGTTTTCATTTTTGTGGCCAGACACAGATTGGCAGAAGAGCCTGATGAGTGCATATTAAACAAGGGCTCAAATAGTTATTTGTGGAAATTTCTTTGAACTATGTTAGCTTATCATTGTAGGATGGGTTTGGAGTCATTTAACTGTAAGTTTTGGGACACCAGTTAGAGTCTTGTGAAGTATGTCTTTTTATCATTCAATTTCAACTACAAAAATAGATAGTGCTTTGCAGAATTGCTTGGAATGTGAGAAGTAGTCTTGCTTTGATAGTGCTGACTTTGGTTCTTTGATAACCTCAAACACTTCTTTGGGGAAGTTAGGACTCTAGAAAATCTAGGTTGTTTGGCACAACTTTGTGCTTACAGCACTTGTTGCATGAAAGAGTAAAGTATGATTGAGTATTGCTTTGAAAACAACATAAGTAATCCTGTCTTTATTTCCTTTACATTTGTTTATATAGTCCAAGGCGTGCTATCTGACTGGAAATTCCTAGATTTCGTTTAGGTTGAGAGTGTAATGACTGCATAAGGAATTCCATATACAAAATTGGCGGTGCAGGTTTTCTACTGTGTCACTGAAAGTCTTGACTAGCTCTTTGATGTTAGAACCTCTGTGCATAAAATAAATATGGTAATAGTAAAAAGTATAACAATTCTGAAAAGTGACATTGTCAGGCATAAAGTGTCAAATAAACTAGTGGCCTGCCCCATATTAATATTCAATATCACATTTTCACAAAGGGCTTTTAAGCTTGAAACGTCTTGTCATATGTCTGGCTGACATACTCTAGTCCCTCAAAGCAACTTCTTGTTAAAATAATGTCTAACCAACATCTGTCATTACCATTACAGTTTTCATTGACTCCCTCACTCAGAGCATATTCCCAGAAGCTTTCAAGACTAGTCACCTCCTCCTGCTCCTAAAGAAACACAGAATAGACTCTAATCACCTGACCAACTATGGCCCATCATTTGGCTACCAATAATTAAAAAAGCACCTTATGTTCACCTCCAAGACCCCATCAATGCTAACCATCTCTTGCATTACTATCAGTCTGACTTCATATCATTCTGCAGCCCGAGACTGCCACCTTACACATTGTAGACGATGCCCTCATTACCACAGATGTAGATGACCCCTGCCTATTGATATTGGTGGACCTCTCAGCTACCTTGGACACAGTATACGGCCACGCCCTCATACACACCCTCAAGTCATGAATGAGATTCACCTGCAATGTCCGTCACTGGTTTTCCTCCTACCTTTCCAACTGACACCAGTTTGTTCACATGGACCCCTCCAAGTCACAAAAGATCCCTATCACATGTGAATTAACCTTTACATGGAGCTTCTTAGTGCTCTATTCATCGATGACAGCATCAAGATTCACCAATATGCTGATGACACACAACTCTACTTGAAAGTCTCCTCTGCTACAGACATCAAATGTCTCAAACAGTGCTTGTACATCACCAAGACTTGGATGTCTAGCACCTACCTGAAGCTTAATCGACCCAAGACAGAATTCGTATTATTTGGCAAGAACAACAACAACAATACAGTAGAAACCTGACTTAATGACCTGAATTTTGACGATTTCTAACCTCAAAAATCACCATATGTCAAATCGATTGAATTCACCCTAGACACTAACCTCCCCCTCAAGGAATACATTGTCAAAAAACAAAGATGGCCTGGCACTAGTTCTCTAATCTGAAGAAAGTCAAATAATTTCTTCCAGAAAGTAACTTCAGAATTGATGCTCAAGCCCTTCTAGACTCAGTTGTGGATGGTGATAATGTCTTACTCTATGGCTTTCCAGACTCTACAGTAGCACCCCTTAGAGGTATTCAATACTCCACACCACATCTCATCATCTAATCCAGAGCCTGAAGGAATGTGAACACATCACACTGACCCTGATGGAGGTCTATTGCTTTACTTGCCAACATACACCTTCTTTAAAGCAAGGTAAATCCTTTTCTAAGCCATCATGACTATCACTTCCACTTATCTTGCAGACACGTTCACCATCTTGGGTGGTACTTGGTACAGCTGCAGCTAGGACTTTACCAGACTGCAGACTAAGAAGTGTAAAAACCAAAAAAATACAACAGGCTTTTTCCATTTATGCACCTGGTCTGTGGAATATCATCCCCCTATCCAGCAGGACCGCCCCAATGCTACTCTGAGTTCGTAAAGTATTAAAAGCTCACCTGTTTAAAGAGCACAATATTACAATTAATTAACTGTCCATAACTCAAACTCCCTCTCCTATTATTTGCGAGCTTTAAGGTTGCTTTTGTATATGTACGGCACTCTGCTGCCTTGCATCTAGGTTCGCTCTATAGCAATACCACATAATACCATACATACCTTTAGACAGTTTTGTAAAATATTTTGTTAATGTTGACAGTTTTTTACTGTATGGAAAAAAAATGCCTTTAGATAGTATCCCAGGTTACTATTTCAATAATGATAATAAATGGCTGAAGTTTGGGTCATATCTTGAGTATTTGATATAAGGACGTTATGGTATATGATGTGGCATAGAGAGCTAATTGCAAGATTGAAAGCCTTAAAGACATTCTGAAAGCAAAATGGTGTTAACCCTGATGGGCTGAGCAGTATCATACATAACAAAGAGATATGTAGCCACCATGGAACAACATTTATGAAAAAGGTATATTCTGCAACCTGTTCAGAGCTGCACCAACGATTGATCAAGTCTGAGGTGCAAAGGGATGACATTCTACAGTATTTGTTCATTTGCAGTGAAAACCTCATCTAGTGGCCAGTCTGTAATGAATGTGTGGCTCTTGGTGGGTTAGATACAGGCAGGATAAATCGAATAGAAGATGATGGTTCATACTACGCCTAATAGGTAGTGGAGCTGCTGTCTTAGAGGAATATCAGATTTGCCAAACAGCAGTGAACAAGTGGAGGTAAATATTCAGTGACCAGGGGGCTCCTTTCAAGAGCTTGGTTTTAGTGACAGAGGTTTGTAGTCTAAAGTGGAAGTCGACACAGCAATACAAAGTTAAGTAGGAGACAGTGTGCTGTTATATTTAGGGTTTATAGATCAAATAAATAAAATAGTTTTTTATACACACAATTTTTAGTTTCAGTTTTCCGATGACAAACAGTTGACACATTAATCTGTTAGTGGCAGCCCTCATCAACTTTTAGTTCAACCACTATGTGTTCACAGAGCTTAATAGTAATTACGCCCCTGTAGCTCACTTCAGTCACAGATATCTCTAACTTACTTTATTTGCAATCAGCGTTCGGAACATTTCTTAGTGTTTAAAGCCTCATTAGTTAGTCACAGAGAGAAATAAAATGTAAAAAACATTTGCACAGGAGAGAACACTTTGCTGTACTGGAGTTTGACACTGAAATTTCAGAATGTAGAATTTTTCCAATTTTAGAGTTTCTGGATTCCAATCTAATCTACTGGGAAGGGAGTTCTCGAAATGTGGTCCAATCACTGAGAACCTTGATTCTCATTCCTGTCTGAGGTATGCACACGCCATTAGCACCCTCCCAATATTGTGGGAGATACTGAAAAATTTTGTTAATAAAAGACTAAGGTTATTGCCCATAGGCACATACAAGCCAGGAACATTATTTTAAATCAAATCTGCTGGCCTATTGGGAACAAATGCAGTCCCTCGAGTCCTAGAGAGAAATTGCCAATCTTTATGAGATTCAGCATGAGGTGAGCTCCTGCATTCTGAATTGACTGTAACTGGTGAATCTGTAAGTTAGGTAGTCGCCCCACTGATGAATTGGCATATCCCAAGTTAACATTGATCAGTGTTTCAACAATCACTTTATGGTAGGTCTGACCATTGTTTCATGGAAAAATCATCATGGGGACAGTAACTTACAGAATAATATGTCTTCTATTCACTTGAGGCTGAAATTAAAATAGTCAATGTCTAGTTTAATGAAAAATTACACAAGGACAAAGAGAAACTCTTAACCATGTCATATGCGACATCAGCCGCAAGGATTGGAAAGATTAAAGTTCCATGCATTGTGTTCTCTGTTCTGGAAATGACTGGAACCATGTAATTGTAGAGCCACAATTGTAGGCTGCTATACACAGCTATGTTCACCTGGAGGAAAGCAGCAGACAGACCTATGGGAATAAGGAAAGAGCTCCTCATCATCTGCCACTGCCAAAATGTCATCTAGTAATTATACCATTATAGTTTTGGTTGTGCTGAAGTGTTGAAGAACCTGTGTTGCAACTACCTAACAAATCATGTTGATTTAGGAACTGCTTGATATGTGAAGCAATTGCATGCTCCAGGATTTGAAAGCTAAAATAGGAAAACTAGGGGACGTTTTGAAAACTTTCTGCATCAAGAAAGGCTTATTTGAAATGCATGAGTACTGATGTCTCATGCCAATGAAGAACAAGGCCTTGTGTCATGGGTGCCATGTGTTATCTCTGGACGTTGTTTAACCTTATCAAAAATAGTTTTTTTCTTAACACCATCTTCCTTAAACACTTAGGTATTGTGCCTGCAGTATGCTTCTAGGATCATGCAGTTGTTAGTCAGATCTGGGTGTTTGAAAGCCCCTGTTAGAAGTTTGTCAAATTAATAATTTGGGGGTGATTGTTTGCACCAAGGCTTTGGTATCTGTGGGTTTAAGGTACTTGAAATGGATGGATTCAAATTATACCTTAAAGCATGGCCCTTTGTGTGAAAGTTTGGAAGATATCTCTCAGGCCATAGAAATGAATGAACAAAGCAAAAGTGATGACACTATATAAATTTCAGCCACCAGCCCCACTCACTATTATGGTCGAGGACTTTCATTATTGACTTGCTATAGAGCTTCAGGTTTGGTGGAGGGAGTACTGTGATGCTCTTAACCAACCATTGCAGAGATGACAGGGTAGCAATGAAAATCTGCATCAGAAATGTGAGAAAATCTCAGATTACCTTTTTGTTGGCTTTTATCTGGTATGTAAAGCTTTTATGGAGTCCAGTGAGTGAAGGATAGCATTTGGTGAAAGAAGGATCTCTTTGGTGGTTTCATAGATTGTCAAAGGCTCTGGTGGCAATCACATTTTGCAGAAGGTGTTTGACACTAGAAGGCAACAAGACAGTGGGGCCTTGTCATTAAGCAGCACAGGTGTGAGGAACTCCAGTGGATAGATATGGAGCTGTGTGATGATGCTAAGGTTCCTCTACCTATATTTATGTAAAATTTCACTGCAAGAACAAGTGAGACTGAATGTGATTCTAAGGGAAATGTTAGCAGTCTAACAAACAGTTATATAATTTTAATGTGATTAAGACCGAGAGAAAAAAATCATGTAAACATTTGATAATGAAACAGTACATCTGTAGTTGGTTGTAAAAATATCAATCAGAACAATACCTTGTACTTCCACTCTGATTAGCCACAGAAAGCCAAAGGTTGACCCACAGAAGCTCTTTGACATTGATCACCTGACAAATTCTTAACTAACAAATTCAGACATTTGTATCAATCAAGAACAGCTATGAGTCACATCAGAACTGTAGCTGAAGGAAGCCTTCACAATTACAAGATCATATTGTGCCAGTCCAATATTGCATCTTATAGCGTCTTTTCACAGCACAGATAGAACATACATTCTGGCATCAGAATTGTATAAATACTAGAACTTAACTGAAATGCACTGTTAATTTTCCACTACCCAAAAGAACAATTAAACTAACTACACCCTCTAAGTAGATATATAAAAAATATATAATACTGTTAAAATAATACATTGTATAGGCAGTGTATTATTAAAATAGCTTATCTAGCAAATGTAGATTTGCACCAAAGTAATTTAGCACAAGATTTATTTTAGTGGTCATTTTCAAAAGAGAGGAAGCACCGCCCTGCAGTCGAATTGGGATGAAACAACAGTCCCACTCTGGATTGAGGGCAAATCATTCGACCTTTGTGTCACACCTGAAAATGAGCAATAATAATTTTCATACAGTACAGGGCAGCACACATGCAAGGTGTGGAATGTTTGGAGAAAATAAAATATTTCTCCTTGTTAGTGCCTGCTTCAAGTCTGTGTTCAAACTCAGTCTATCTTAGTAGAGCCAGTGTTTCTTCAGATATTAGGGGCGCTTGCACTGATCCATACAAGTTACACCCAATAATACCACATTAACACAAAGTGGCGCACATCACTATTTGCACTGAGAAAAAGGCACTTTCTTGTCCAAAATACCTTTTGCATGGGAAAGTAAATACTTTTGTTTGAGTTTGGTGTGTTTTGTGTCACTTTGCGTTAGCTTACCCCAGCACAAATCCTTAGCAGAGCTTGTCCTGTGATAGCATTTAATGTATAGATATTTAGGTATGTGCACTCTTTCCCACAAGAAGGAAAATGCACTATAATAGTACATACCTTATAGAATACAAAGTGAAAAGGCCTTGTGTAGCTGTCACAAATGCCCAGAAGGAAAACAGTCCCCGTACAACTTTCAAAAAACAAAAGCCTATCCCCACATACTAAAAATCAATGGCTGGAGGTCCTCGTGAGCTTTCAGATAATAAATACATAACCTCTCAGATGCAGCCCAACAATGTAAAATAAAGTTGATCTGGATGTGGAAACTTATAGTAAAATCTTCTTTGAGGAGCTAAAATGTGGTCTTTAAACTAAAAAATCCAAAACTGACACATAACTTTACAAGATATCAAAAATTATCTCCCAACATGGGTGGAACATAACAATTTCTTCAGCAACATCCAAATTGGTCCTGCCTACTCTGGTGAGCACTAAAGAAGAAGAATTCACTTTAATGTGCATCTATACTCCCTGCTCTGTCCATGATGCTCACCTTTGGCAGTCCAAAATGCTTATACAATAATGCTCAATAACTTGCAGAGCTTCAATAATAGTCCTTAATCAATGTACTTTCTTCCTTCATAACACATTTCACCATAAAAAAGCAGCCCATCCACTTAATTACTTTGACCAACATCACATTTTGGGACCTAGAGAAGTTGGCCTTGAATTGTACTTTATTAATACCACATTGTATACCACTGGCAAATGTGTTTGAAAATCTTATCAAGGACTACCATATATATGCTGATAATGCCCAGATTCATATTAAACTATCTAATAAATCTGCATATTAGTTGCAACGCATGGATTGCCAAGTGGATGCATCAGGGCAGGATTCATTTCTGTTTGATTGACTACCCCAGAACCGTCATACGTCTGATTCACAAATACTCCATACCTTATGTGCTACACTGAATGCAAACCTGTCACCAACTCCACATGTGGACAGTAAAAAAAACAATATTCCATCAACCCTTTCCCTGCTTACTTCTAATACAACATGCGTTAATAGGTGATAGCCAACAGAAGTTGATGTAATTGGAAAGCAAACCATAATCATTTTGGATGTGACTGAAATACAGAGAAGAAGCGTTTTAAATTGATGTTCTTTCGAATGCTTTGAATTGTCATAAAGGAAGGAAATTATAAAGCATTGGTTCTAAATATGTTTGCCTATTTTTTCCTTTAGGTAAACGTGGCTCAGGTGGTCATTCCGGTACGAAAACTTTAGATTTTATTTTGTTCACAACACTTCTCTCAACTACATGCCAAATGCCCTACCAATGCCATAATTTGTACTTTACGAATGTATATCACTACATATTCTGAATTATGTAAGCGTTCCAGGCAGAAACCACAACTCTGGATATTTTATTAAAGAGCAGCAGAGAGTTGACAAATATCTTCTAGGACATCACAGTGATGTGGCATGATGCAGACATGAATTAAAAATACCCTCTTAAATTACCATCTGTCTGTCTGCCCTAATTTTTGATACATCTTGAGCTAAAGGACTGCAGGTTTTATTAGTTGAAACAAATGCCGATAGTGTGGTCAAAGACTGATACCTTTGAACAATGTTGTGGTGCTTGAATTTTTAGCATGATGTCTGGTTAAGCATGTAGGCATCATATGATACACAGCTGACAGCAATGAACAGGGCTTAGGACTTTTTTGTCTTGACTATATCAACAGAATAGCTTTGATTGGTTTAAATAAATGAAATATGCCTGGCTAGAAAATGCGTATCTCTGAATATCATGTGGAGAAATATGGTCTGGCATAAATGCTTGTTTCTAAAGGCTGTTTACAAAAATATCATCCCACGAGTGTAGGTTTTCTATCATTAACTCAAAATATATTTAAATGATGTATATGCCACAATAATGATCTCAGACAATGTCCTGACCACTGTAAACTGTATAAAGTTGAAAAGTTAACCCACCAAAAATATGATAGCATGATGAGGGAATTTTTATATTGAATTTCTAATCTCATTAGAGGTATCGGGGCTATTCTTTACAGCTCGTTAGTTGGGTTACATATACATTGTTCTGATTACACTCTCTGAGCTATGCCTGCTCTATGAACCAGTATGGGGATATGCCCTTCATCAGCTTTCTTTTAAAAGAATTACATCATTGTAACTGTTAAAAAATTCAAATTGCATACTACACTGCACTGATTTGTTTCATTTCTCCTTTCAGCTGAACATGGTAGGCGTGGTGGATCAGGTATGTAGAGGGGTTTACTTTATTTTTCCTGCTAACCACTGTTCTATAACATCGCTGGTGGTCGCTTTAACAGTAAACACCAATGATGTCATATTCTTACTTCTTACCTTTACTAGAACTACATACATATAATTGTTTAAAATTGAAATCAACTCTTTCCACTATAAATCTATACTTCATTTCTCTTTTCAGCTGAACACGGCAGCCATGGTGGATTAGGTATGTAGATGATTTTCCTTTATTTTGCCTGCTAACCACTATTTCATGACATCACTAGTGTTCACTAGTGTTCTTTTTCACAGCAAGGCAGGGATATTTAGCAACTGAGCTTGAGCATTACTGTCGAAAGAAATGCTGCATTCTTTCTACCTCCTGTAGCACCACTGGCACCAGCACTTGCACTTGGAATTCCTGCTTGTCGTCACTGGAGAGAAGCTGGTCTGCTGTAGACAAAGGTAGACCTTCCCAAAGAGTCAGCTTTATAAAGGGAAAATCTTTAGGGCATGTGATTGTATATTGCATTCGAGAAGCATGATTCAAAAATAATACTCTGCCACAAACGTGATGGATATTCCATCTGCCATATTACGATTCCCATTAGATATAATGTGATTGTAATATGATGGACGGGAGATCTGTCACATTACATGGAGTAATCCAATCTGCCAAACTCTAAATCAGGCCGTTAGTCACAACGTCAGAGGAGTGACACCTGTCTTCCAGGACATCACAGTCATGTGACATAATACAGACCTGAATTGAGAACAGCTTGTAAACAAAGAGATCTCCCTGCCCTACATGTTCTGTTTCTCTTTACTTTTTTCTCAGATCATTACAATCAGGCCTTTTGTTTTTAGCAGTTGCAACATACACATAAGGTGAAGTGAAAGACTGAAACCCTTGATATTTGTTTTTTGAGCTTTAAGCATAATAGCCAAAAATGCTATTCTTATCTCAGACCACAAATCAAAGACCTGCAAAGCAAACGTTGATGTACTGGTAATATCTACCTGCGGAAAACTAGGAGGCTTCATAAAGAATCGAGGGAGATTCTTCCTGCTGCTCTTAACAGTGACTTCTGTTATGGCCTGCAGCCAGATGTCCCTGAAAATTACATAAGAATCAGAGAGCCAGATGTACAAAAATAGGAATAGAGATTACCTAATTGTAATTGTTTGCTAATCTCAACTAGGAAATTGCTTTTTCTAATGTATGAAACTCTTTTGAGTTTCAGTAGTGATTTGTAGTAGTTTGAAAATAAACGTACCCCATGAATATTAATGAGGTAGGTTTCAATTTGTGATCCATTGAGACTCGCTGCCATCACAGGGATTGTGGACTCCTGGGGGTCAGTGGACCGCCATGTCTTTGATTGCCTTTATATAAAGAAACCTCTTTATTAAACACAGTCTGTGTTCCTTAAAGGAATTTCTTTCCTTAAGGAAAAACTGCCTGCGTTTAAAAAGAAAAAATGAAACTTTACAGTTACATTTTCTAAGTGTAGGCTGTGGTCCTTTGGACCATGGCCTGCTCTTAAAAATATTTTTCTGAGGGGCGGCGTCAAGATGGCGACGGGGGCAGACGCTCGGTGAAAGAGCTCTGCAACGGGCTACTGATTAATCCTGCTTAATCCTGTACATTTCAACATGATTGAAATAGGCACACAACTTTCTCATCCGCGGAGAGGGGGTGGACATACTAAACAGAGGAAGCCCAACCCAAGCAGGGTATTTGGCACCAGGTGGGCAAATTAAGTGGTGGAAACCAGTGAGCAGCCGCAAGGGGGAGTAGGCCAACCCCGGGAACGCGACCGAGGGTAGGTGTTTGTGCCCGCCGCCTGGTTCTGACAATAATTTGTTATGTGAACCTGGCCTACGGCCTGCATGGTCCCATGAAGCCCTGACTCAATTTGGGAGGGGTGACGAATAGGAACTATATACAGGGTCATAATGGACTCGTGTAAGTGACTGACGACACTTTTATTTTGACTGTCAGCTTCAATATGCAAGAGCTAATTTAGTTTGTAGATGGAGAAGTTTTTTCACACTAGGGCCTGAAGAATCGTCATTGGATCCTTGTGGACCGAAAAGACGCGAAACATGTCGACCCGATTCTGAGGTGGGTCTTGTAGTTTCCTGACCCCCCGTTACCAGACACGCAGTTAGAGAGTGGTTGAGCATTATCTCTACCTCACTCTCCTGAGAAAGGTTTTAATCTTGGCCTTCACCCCACACAGATGAAATAAAGATAACACATATTGAGGGTCCTGAGCCAATTTTATTTTCTTTCTATCTCTGAACTCTCCTTTTGTCCTCTCCCCCTACTCACTTGCGGGATAGTGTGGCATCATCGAGAAAAAGATCTCCGGCAAAGAGCCCCCCAATGGGTGGTGCCCGTCAAACATTGCAGCGCCGGTCTGACGAGGAGCTCGTCCGATGATGAAGCATGACACCCAACTGGGTGTGTGAGGACTCTTGCTCCTATTAAATAGGACCTTCCTATACTCACCCTATCTCTCCTTTTCCTTGAGGAACAGTGTATGGCATTATCTGTAACTTTCATTGGAGGGTATACACTGGACCTTTAACACTCCTCATCCCCCCGTTTTTTTATATGGGCTCTCTATAGAGCCCACCCACTAGCAGATGCATCCCAAATAGTGGAATATTTAGCGGGAGTGTAGGTCCAGTGCTTGACGGCTTAGGATTATGGCGGTGCGGTTACCGCCGAATGACCGCACCGCAGTCAAAAGACCGCGGCGGCCATTCTGGCTTTCCCGCTGGGACGGCGGGCGACCGCCAAAAGGCCGCCCGCCGGCCCAGCGGGAAAGACCCAGCAACGATGAAGCCGGCTCAGAATGGAGCCGGCGGAGTTGCTGGGGTACGACGGGTGCAGTGGCACCCGTCGCGATTTTCAGTGTCTGCTTTGCAGACACTGAAAATAATTATGGGGCCCTGTGAGGGGGCCCCTGCACTGCCCATGCCAGTGGCATGGGCAGTGCAGGGGCCCCCAGGGGCCCCACTACACCCGTTCCCGCCATCCTGTTCCTGGCGGTATTTACCGCCAGGACCAGGATGGCAGGAAGGGGGTCGGAATCCCCATGGCGGTGCTGCAAGCAGCGCCGCCATGGCGGATTCCTTGGGCCAGGGGTAAACCGGCAGGAAACCGCCGGTTGCCCTTTTCTGACCGCGGCTTTATCGCCGCGGTCAGAATGGCCCAGGAAGCACCGCCAGCCTGTTGTCGGTGCTTCCGCGGTCCCCGGCCCTGGCGGTCATGGACCGTCAGGGTCGGAATGACCCCCTATGTGTCCCTCGAGGGGGAAATAGACCTGTTGGAGGTTAAAGCGGCAATAGGCAAATTAAAATTGGGCAAGACACCAGGCCTTAAAAGTATTTCAATAGAACTCCTCAAGAAGAATGCTGACGTCCTGAGTCTATACCTACATAACATGTTTATCGAAGCCAGGGAGCAGGTTGTTCCTCCGCCAGTCCTCTGCAGGGCCACAATGGTGGTGATCCCGAAGGCCAGGAAACCCCAAAGAAAAAGGGGCTGTTATCGCTTGATCTCCCTCCTCAACATCAAGACAAAGATTCAAGAATAAATACTCGTAACAAAACTGAAAGCAGTCATGACCCCCCGACCCACCAGACCTAATCAGGCTTTATGCCCAAGAGGTCAACAAGGTTTCACCTCCACAGGCTCCATAACTGGTTGGATGAGGTGAGGGCAAGGGAGGAACCCCACAAATTACTGAAGGGCAAAAAGACATTTCACACTGTTCATTAACCTTCATGGTGCAAGCTCTGGAGAAATTCCGTTACAGACCCAAATTTCTGGCGTGGATAGCGCTGTTATACAAAAATTCAATAGCTATGGTCCGAGTAAATGGAATAACATGAGCAGACTTTCCCATTGAGAGGACTCTCTGACAGGGGTGACCCCTCTCCCCACTGCTGTTTGCCCCCATGTTGGAACTCCTGGCCTGCATAGTTCGCTCCCACCCAGACGTTTCTGGCTTCTGCATATACGAGGGGGAGGAACAAGAGAACTTTTTTTTTGTATGCTGATGATGTCCTACTGTGCGTCACCCACCCAAATGAGACATTGAATGGGGTGTTTAGAATACTTGAGAAATACAGAGCCCACTCCGGCTCCAGGATAAATTGGACCAAATCAAGCCTATATCCAGTGTAGGGTGACCTGGAGCAGCTGATCTTCCAGGCAGCCAGTGCAATTATAAGGAGGGATTTAAATATTTGAGGATATTTGTGTTGTTGGTCCGGGAACACAGCCTTGACTGAAACATCCAGACAGTCCTCGCAGAGTTTTATGGAGATGTAGAGAGATGAAGGAACTTGCCAGTAACACTAACATGCAGGGCTACCATTTACAAGATGATCACTCTACCAAGACTACTATATGTTCTTCAGAAAACATAAGTCAGGGTTCCAGGAGAAACATTAACCAGAGTTGAAGGAGAAGTCTGCAGGTTGCTGTGAAATGAGAAGCACTCACATGTGTCTTTAAAGATGCTCCAGTGCAATCCCTACAATGGGGGGATAGCCCTCACAAACATAGGACATGATACTGGGTGGTGCAACCCATCGCTATTAATGATTGGGAGCATGCGCCGTGGTACCACCCCGCATACATGCCGGAGAGAAGCCAGTTCCAACGCAGATCACAAATATACTACCTGCATGGGCCGAAAGGGGTGATGAGATTGCTGATGCCCACACAGTTAATCATAGAGCCCTGGGTGGAGGGGAAGCGTATGGGATGGCATGCAAAACTGACATGCGGAAACCCCCATGGGGGGATTCCCACCTGAGGGGAATTGGGAAACTCTGATGCTTTGGAGCATGGGACACAATGGGTGTTACAAGACTGGGTGACCTGCTTGAGAACGTTTGACTTCCTGCAAATGGAATATCAACTGGCTCCCTCACAACATTATAAATACATACAACTTACACACGCCTGGCAGGTGGAGAAACTTGATCAAACAGAGCTCCCTGACTATGCCCCTCTAGAGGGGAGACTTCTCCAAGGGCAACTGGAAAGGAAAGCAGTCTCCTGGACATACAAGGCAATCATCAACAACATATTGGACACAAAGAAATTGAGAGAAAGATAGAAGGGGAAGTTGGGTGAGATTGACGACACAGACTGGGAGGCAGCCCTAATGCACTTGTGGGAGGTGATTATCAAACCCGGCTATGGTTAATCCAATATAAGATCCTCCACAGGGTATACTATGGAAAGGCACACCTATACCAGTTTGGGAGGACATCATCACCAAGCTGTTTACGGTGTGTGGCAGATAGAGGAATGTGCCTGCCTACACTCTGGGATTGCCTACACATTCAAACCTACTTGTCAATCATCCTGAGTGAACTGGGAGCAATACTAGGGGAAGAGTTCCCAGCAGATCCTAAGTATGTCCTGCTGGGTATACCTACCAACATAGACATACCACGACTCAAGCTCCATTTTAGTAATTTGAGCCTCGTGGTGGCCAAGAGAGATGTGGCTTAAAGCAGAGACCCTAACAATCAGGGAATGGAGGGCAGGAATGGACCTATGTATGGTGGCAGAAAAAGTAACATATAAAACTAGATGTTGCCCGAAACAAAAATGTAAGATTTGGGGTCCCTGGAGGGTATACTACAATATTAACCCCTTGGGTGCCCAGGATGAGGTGATCTCGTCCTCAGCGCGGGTTCCCCGGTGCAGAGGATGAGACCATCTCGTCCTTCTATGGGCCCCCAGGGGGAGCGAGGACGAGACCACCTCGTCCTGCTATGGGCCCCCAGGGGGAGCACTAGCGCTACCCCAATGTCCAGGCACCCCCCTCCCCTGGGCAGGGATAGAAGGGGAATCGCTTCCCCTTCCACCCGTGACCCTCCTGTCGCGTCTGATGACGAAAGCGCGCTGACCTCATCAGAGGCCTTCCCTCTGGCGCTGGAAGCTCAGCTTCCATCGCCGATCGGAGGAGAAATGCAAAGCATTTCTCCTCCGATCACATAGAGGGGGCAGAGAAGCCTGAAAGGAGAGAAAATGCCTTTCCTCTCCTTTCAGGCTTCTCTGAGCATTTCGGCTGCCCGATCGTGATGCGATCGGGCAGCCGAAATGCCACTAGACACCAGGGATTTCTTTTTTTGGTACATTTACTGATAAGGGGAGCGGCCCCTTGGGCAAGGGCCGCTCCTCGGCGGCAATTTATTTCTTGGCATTTCTGCCCCCCCTGGGGGCAGATAGGCCGATCTGCCCCCGGGGGGGGGGGAAAGAAATCCACTAGACACCAGGGAAAATACTTTTGTTTTTTGTTTTTTTATGTTTGAGGAGCGGACACTTGCGCAAGGGTCGCTCGGGGGGGGTCAAATTTTTATTAGGCCATTTCTGCCCCCAAGGGGGGCAGAAACCACTGGACACTAGGGAATATATTTTTTTGTTAGCTATTTGAAGTAAGGGCAGCCTCTTGGGGGCAAATTATTTCTAGTCCATTCCTGCCCCCCCCCGGGGGCAGATCGGCCTAATATAATTAGGCCGATCTGCCCCATCCACTAGACAGCAGGGATAATTTATTTTATTGTTTTTTTTTATTTTTTTATGTTTGGGGAGCGACCCCTTGGGCAAGGGTCGCTCCGGGGGGGGGGGGGGGGGAACAATCATTATTAGGCCATTTCTGCACCCCCTGGGGGCAGATCTGCTTTGCGGTCTGCCCCGGGGGCGGGGGCGGGGCCAGGAACCACTAGACACCAGGGAATATTTTTTTGTGTGGGCTATTTCAAGTAAAGGAGCGGCCCCTTGGGCAACAGCCCCCGCACACTAAAACATCTTATCCCATGGCAAGCAAGAGGACATTTGATTATTTTTGTTTTTTGTTTTACATTTGGGCCATGAGAGCTTGGTAACTCTCAAAATCGTCCCACTTGGAATGGTGAGGGCTGCACTATTTTTTACTTTGGGACGCTGCCATGTAGAAAAATCCACAAGACCTAGACACATCTGAAAACTAAACATGTGGTTGATTCCAGGGTGGTGTGCTTCACATGCCTCCCTGCACCATTTCCTTACCCTCAATGCCCTGTAAACCTGCAACTTTGCTGGAAAGCACACATTTTTCCCACATTTTTGTGATGGAATCTTCTGAAATCTGCAGTAATCCACAAATTCCTACCACCCAGCATTGTCTCATTTATACCAATAAAAATTCTGCTGCACTTGTCAGCCTAAAAAATTTTTTTTTCAAAATGCCCTTTTGGACCCACTTTGGTTCCCCCTCAATTTTGACGTGTTTTTGGCTCTTCCCTGTAACAAACACTTGGCCCACCTACACAAGTGAGGTATCATTGTTACCGGGAGACTGAGGGGAACGTTGGTTGGTAGGAAATTTGTCCCGGTGCAGTGATCCCACACAGAAATGTGGGAAAATTGGATTTTTTTGCCACATTTGCGGTTTGCTGAGGATTCTGGGTAAGAAAATATTGGGGGATCCACGCAAGTCACACCTCCCTTGACTCCCTCGGGTGTCTAGTTTTCAGAAATGTCTGGATTTGGTAGGTTTCCCAAGATCCCTGCTGAGCCCAGGACCAAAAACGCAGGTGCCCCCCCCAGCAAAAACAGGTCGTTTTCTATTTGATAATTTTGATGTGTCCAGATAGTGTTTTGGGGCATTTCCTGTTGCGAGCACAAGGCCTACCCACACAAGTGAGGTACCATTTTTATCGGGAGACTTGGGGGAACGCTGGGTGGAAGGAAATTTGTGGCTCCTCTCAGATTCCACAACTTTCTGTCACCGAAATGTGAGGAAAAAGTATTTTTTAGCCACATTTTGAGGTTTGCAAAGGATTCTGGGTAACAGAACCTGATGAGAGCCCCACAAGTCACCCTATCGTGGATTCCCCTAGGTCTCTAGTTTTCAAAAATGCACAGGTCTGGTAGGTTTCCCTAGGTACCAGCTGAGCTAGAGGCCACAATCCACAGATAGGCACTTTGCAAAAAACACCTCTGTTTTCTTTGAGAAAATGTGATGTGTCCACTTTGTGTTTTGGGGCATTTCCTGTTGCGGGCACTAGGCCTACCCATACATGCGAGGTACCATTTTTATCGGGAGACTTGGGGGAACAAAGAATAGCAAAATAAGTGTTATTGCCCCTTGTCTTTCTCTACATTTTTTCCTTCCAAATATAAGACAGTGTGTAAAAAAGACATCTATTTGAGAAATGCCCTGTAATTCACATGCTAGTATGGGCACCCCAGAATTCAGAGATGTGCAAATAACCACTGCTCCTCAACACCTTATCCTGTGCCCATTTTGGAAATACAAAGGTTTTCTTGATACCTATTTTTGACTCTTTATATTTCAGCAAATGAATTGCTGTATACCCGGTATAGAATGAAAACCCACTGCCAGGTGTAGCTCATTTATTGGCTCTGGGTACCTAGGATTATTGATGAACCTACAAGCCTTATATATCCCGCAACCAGAAGAGTCCAGCAGACGTAACAGTATATTGCTTTTAAAAATCTGACACCGCAGGAAAAAGTTACAGAGTAAAACGTAGAGAAAAATGGCAGTTTTTTTCACCTCAATTTCAATATTTTCTTATTTAAGTTGTTATTGTCTGCAGGAAACCCTTGTAGGACCTAACCAAATTACCCATTGCTGAATTCAGAATGTTGTCTACTTTTCAGAAATGTTTAGGTTTCTGTGATCCAGCATTGGTTTCACACCCATTTCTGTCACTGACTGGAAGGAGGCTGAAAGCACAAACAATCGTAAAAATGGGAGATGTCCCAGTAAAATGCCAAAATTGTGTTGAAAAATTGGGTTTTCTGATTCAAGTCTGCCTGTTCCTGAAAGCTGGGAAGCTGGTGATTTTAGCACTGCAAACCCTTTGTTGATGCCAATTTCCGGGGAAAAACCACAAGCCTTCTTCTGCAGCCCTTTTTTCCATTTCTTTAAAAAAAAAAAAAAAAAATTCACTTTATTTTGGCTAATTTCTTGGTCTCCTTCAGGGGAACCCACAAAGTCCGGGTACCTCTAGAATCCCTAGGATGTTGGAAAAAAAGACGCACATTTGGTGTGGGTGGCTTATGTGGACAAAACATTATGAGGGCCTAAGCGAGAACTATTCCAAATAGGCAAAAATAGGCCTGGCACAGGAGGGGGAAAAGGCCTGGCAGCGAAGGGGTTAAAGAAGAGGAAGTGGGGGAGAGTCACCCTCTGACATGGATGCAATACTCCTGACTAGAGATGGGCCCAGCGTATAACTTCCTCAGAGGCTGCGGGTCAATTAAGTGCAAATTAATCCTTTCCACTGGCCCAAATCTTCTTGCCAAACTCTTTTCTTTCTTTTTGTGGCAGCTATGACCCCACACCCTCTGGAGCACTCCCTGACGTCAGAGGCTGGTGGCAGCAGCGGCTCTGAGCAGCAGCTGGAGGTGCCAGAGCTGTTGCGGGGCAGCAGTGGAGCACCCGCCAGCATCTCCCACAGGGGCCGGGATCCCGTGGCCTGTTGATGGCAGCGGAGAAACCTGCGCATCTGTCGGCTCCTGCAGAGCCAGCCTAGGAACTGCCGGAGAAGTCAGCTGAGTGAAGACTGGCTCTGCTCATCAAGAAAAAGTGGGCTGCTGCACTGTGCTTGAAGAAAGCGCAACTAGTGCCCCGGAGCACCCTGCTACGAGCTTTGCACCACAGACGGAGGTCTCCCTTCACAGGAGCCTGGCAGCATGAAGATCGAGTTTGCCACCTTAAACATCCACCTGTCCTGCAGGCTCCAGACCGCTGTTGTCTTCCAGTGGGTCTTCTTGTTCCTACTGCTAGGGAATTGGTCATAGAGAAGAGAAACACCTGTGCAGACATGTGTGACATCGTACAGAGAGAAGAGGAGAGCCTTGAGAGAAGGGGATTCGAAGTCCCAGCAGGCCCAGCAGGCCCTCGGAGAAGGCGGGGCACCAACACCATGAGGCAGTGCTAGGAAAGCACTGAGGAAGCCCCGCAGTGCAGATGTGCTTTACCAGCAGTGAGAGATGGGGACTTGAAGTCCCAGCAGGCCCTCATGAAAGGGCTGAGCACTGACACCATGAGGCAGTGCTAGGAAAGCACTGAGGGAGCCCTGCAGCGAGGCACACGCTTTACCAGCCGTGAGAGAAGGGGACTCAAACTCCCAGCAGTCCCAGCAAGCCCTCGGGCGAGGGTGGAGCACCGGCACTGTGGGACAGTGCTAGAAAAGCACTGAGGGAGCCCGCAGCGCAGGACGCCTGTTGGCTGCGTCTGGGCAAAGCCTGGGCCAAAGGTGGGCCTGTCCTTGCCCGTCAGTGGCCGGAAAAGGCTGTGCTGGGCCACCCATCTGATACTCAGCAATGTAGGGTGAGTGAGAGCTAAAGCCTTTCACTACCACTATCCTCCTTAACTCTATGACAGAGAGGGTGCTCTGTCTCTCCCTCCCGTAGTAGTAAATATTCATTTGGGTGTATAGGTCCTGTGAGATAGCTGGTCAAACCAACAGGATGGGCAGGAAGGGGACCTTGCAGAATGGGGATCAGGGTGCGGAGGGGAAGGGATCATCAAATTCAACGCTAGGTTCCTTTCTTACCTGAGCGGTTGGGATGTTTGCGAAGGAGATAGACCTGGCTGAGAGACGGCTCTCACCAGTGATGAGTGATTGGCAGCGAGTACCACCTAATGTTGAGGTCCTTGAGATTTCTGTTAATGAAGACCGGCAGCTACCTGCAGGGCAGGCAGCTCTATCCATATCTCTCCCAGTAGTGGGGAAAAATGGGTTGAAGGACTTACCTAGGATTAGTAAGAGGATTTTGTCTGATTCTCTGGCCCCCCACCCAAGAGGAAAAAACTTCAGAGGAAATCCGGGAAAAAATCTAAAGTTACATTACCAGAAATTTTGTACTGTTCTGATATCCAGGAAGGTTCTGATGCAGGACTGTGCCTAGCTTGCTCCCTGTTTTGAGATTCTTTTGTTAAAAATTAAGGAGCTGATTGAGGTAGGCTTGGTCCTGAAAAAAGGAAAACTGCAGGTCTTGGAACCCGCAATATCCCGTATGAGCGGCAGGGGGAGGCCAGATATGGTATCAATAAACCCTGGGCCTTTGGATCCCGTGTGTCATGGTCCCACAGACAAGGAGGAGACTTTGTTGGTGGTTAACCCGAGAGCACAGGAGAGAGGAACCCTACAGCCCTTGTATCGCTCTAATTTAGGGATCCTGGTAAAGGGCATAAAGATGGCCCGGGCAAATTTGTGGACAGATGCAAGGGATACAGGCAGACTTGTGGGAGAGCTGGGAGCGGGCCTGGTGAGAAAGCGGCAGTGTCACAAGAACAGAGGCAAAACTCACATCCTGACAATGGCCTCCCATTTGTCTGCTTGGAGCTTCCTCCTGATTGTGTCCCCCTATGTGGCCATACTTACAAATGTTCCACCTTTAGTGCTAATTGTGAGTGAATCAGTGGATCAACTAAAAAACAAGACAGGACACTGGTTGGGCAAAAATTGTGATTTTAATTGTAAGGATTTGAGGGATATTTTGCTTGTTAGTAGGATTGGGTGGGTGAGCCCAGGTGGGCCCCCAGGCAAAGGAAGGTAATGGAAACTGTATCATTGTACATTGCAGATATCCAGGGTTGGTACAACGACTTCTCTCGACATGGTATACGGCTCCCCATGGAAATGGAAAGATTGGTATGGTTCCCCTTGGTTTTCTCTATAGGCGTACTCGGCACATAGATAGATGTTGAGCCAGGGGTTCCGGCAATCTGCAGGAGAAGACGCAGCCACCTAGATTGGAATTCAGAATTACCAGAAGCACTGATTTGGAGGAGAATGACTGATGGTATGATGAGGGGGTTCCCGTTGCACACGAGGAAAGGGGCAAGGTAGCTCCATTGTGGCCCTTAAATGCAGCCTTAGGTTTTAAGGGGTGGGTGAGATAACCTCCGTGACCTGTCTAAATTCCTTGAATGTGGCAGGGTATGACTCCAAGCTTCAAGATGGGCAATGGGTTAATTTTGTGGTAGAGTACGATTTCATTTCACTCCAGGAGACCTGGTCAGAAGGAGAAGTGGTTTGGAATGGCTTTCAAAGGTTTGCAGTGCTGGCTGAGTGGTCGTTTGGTGGCCGTCCAAAAGGGGGTTTAGTCACCTTGGTTCGGTCTTCCGAGATAGTGAAAGCATACCTTATAAATTGTAATCATCTGGGTCTCCTCAATATTTGGGTAGTCTTTCCAAACAAGTATTATGTTTTTCTGATAAATTTCTATAATGCAGTATGGGACTCCGGTTGCCAGATTGGGCCCCTTTTTTCAGTGTTGCAGATACTGAGGGGAAGAGTGGAGGTGTGTGGTATGGAAGTTTGTGGACTTTAATGCGAAGATAGGGGTGTACTGCACAGTGGTGAATCCCTTTGAGTTGGATAACAGTGTGCAAGTCATTTAGGGAACACAGGATGTAAGGGGAAGATCCCTCATCAAGGGGATATAGAGTCTGGAATTGTTGAATATGTGTGACCTGGAGTTTGCAAGTGAATCCCAGGTACCAACCTTTGTCGGGAGAGTGGCTGGGACGACAGTCGACTATATTTTGTATCTCCTTCACTGAGAAATCTGGTCCGGCACGGTAAGGTCATAAGGCAGTATCTTAGTTATAATAACCCTCTGAATGTGTCTATAAACTTCCCATACAACATGTGTAAACCTGTGTTCTGAGGTCCGGTAGCTGTGAGAATAAAGGATCAGGGACTAAGAATTGGATGGAGACAGGCAAACATTCCACAGGTAGTGGAGAGAGTGGTGAGCCAGAATCTAACTTTGATAACAGGGACCATTCTGGCTGCGTCCCCCCCATCGGGGGATGTTATTGTGGTGGTGACCAGACTAAATGAAGCCATTTAAGAATGTATGTTTAAAGCTGAAAAGCCTACTCCTAAGCTTCACGGATGTTGGTTCATTAAGCCCTGCTATGAGGCGAGGAAATCCCTGAAGAAGGCTTTAAAGGCCCAACTGAGAGGTAAGATTTACCTGAGTGTTACATAAAAGAAAACAGCAGCTAAAGAAGCAGGCCTGGGAGGATCTGGAACATGCGTCGCACACCAAGGACTCAGCCATGTTCTGGAAAATCGTAAATAGGGGTGTCTTTGGGACAGAAACGACTGCAGGGCTGGGCTGCCATTTCTGCAGGGTTTTTATGGGGGGTACCCAAGGGGAGGAAATGGATGAGCTACATGGACATACCCCTAACCTGGCTATTAGATTTACTCTTAATGAGGTGTGGGAGGCTACACAGGACAGCTGTAGCCATAAAGCACCAGGCCCAGATGCCAATCCTATGGATCTATACAAATGCTGCCCTCAGCTGTCGGCAACCATGCTGCTCAATGTTCTAAATATGGCAGTCAGAGTAGGGATCTTGCCCTTTGGGAAATCAGCGTGCATTGTTCCCGTAAATAAAAAAGGAATCCAGATCCCAAAACCTACCGCACAATCTCACTCCTAGACCCCTCAGTGAAAATCTTGGGGCGAATAGTTTTAAGACGCATTGAGGACTGGATGGATGGGAATGATGTGCTGAGCAGGGTCCAGTATGGCTTTAGGGAAGGGCTTGGAACTCAAGAGCAGTGTTTAAATTTGCTTATGCTGATTGGTAAATATACGCAGGCAAAGAAGGGTACCCTGTACCTTGCCTTCATGGATCTTAGCTGCGCATTTGATAAGGTGAACCGTAGTAAGCTATGGGAAAGGCTAACCTTGATGGGCTTGGAGCCCCAAATTGTGGAACTGCTCCATTACTGACATTCGGAACCAAATGCAACTGTGAGGTTCGGAATGGAGGGAGAATGCACAGAATCTTTTGGGTTTAGAAGGGGTGTAAGACAGGGGTCTGTTCTGGCCTCCCCCTTTTTCTCTTATATACTAATGGGCTGCACAATTTTCTGGTGCAAAAATGTAAGGATGTTCCCAAAATAAGTGGAAAGAGTGTCCTAGTCCTGATATATGTGGATGTTGCGGTACTTATGGCTAGGACCATGAACGGTCTCCGCGAGGTGGTAAGGGCGTATGATAAATTTTTGTCTGACTTGAACTTGGAAGTTAATGGCAGTAAGTCACAATTCATGGTTTGTGGTAAACCAAGGAGTAAAGTGGGTGTGGTAAAGATCAATGGCCAATGTATTAGCCGTATCCAGGAATTTCCCTATCTGGGGTAACTTTTGACAATAAAGGTACATGGAAGCCCTGCATCTCAAGAAGGTCTGCACGTTTCACAGCTGCTGTAGAAGCTACCTTTGAGTTTGCCTCAAGCGTGGGGAGTAAACCCATACAGCCCCTGCTTGACACAAATGCCTCCCGGTCTTAACGTATGGGGCAGCACTCTGGGGCTATTCGGGAAGTAAGGCTCCCCTGACAGAGGAAAATCACTTCTGCAAGAAGGCTGTTGGGGGTGGGACAAAATACCTCCTGGTTTTGTATACTTGAGGAACTGAATTTGGAGTTCAAAGACAATGCTATTAAGATGGTGCCCTTTTTGCTGTGGATCTCAATTTGGTTAAATGAGTGTGCCTCCTTAAATAGGGAAATCCTGCTTGACTGTATGGCATGCGATCATGCATTGGACATTCCCTGGCTGTCTTATACAAAAGAACTCACTGCATCTCTTGGTCGCCTAGAAATGTTTAATGCCCCAGAATGTTTAACCCTCTCTGATAAATGTGGGCAAAGGAAAACCTTATTAATATTCTAGGAGCCAAGAGGGAGGCAGTGAAATTAAAGAAACAATCAGTAAGGGATTTCCTAATATTAAAGTTGACGATGGGTCCAGAGTTGTATTTCTTGATGGTGCAGAATGTATGGGAAAGGACACTTATTTTGCGCTTCCGCTTTGGAGTAATTAGATGTAATTTGTGTTTCCCGCTTGGACAATATGTCCCGTAATGTATACAAATTTGCCCCTGTGATGGGGTGTCCGCACAGTCTCTGCTTCAATTTACCTTGTTTTGTGATTTTTATGCTCCATTCAGGTGACAATTTTTATCCCCCTTGCTGAGGAAAAGGGGGGGTTTTGGTCTTTTTTAAAGGAAGCCATAACTTGGCGGAATAGAGTACATTTGTAATTATTTATATGATTTTATTTACAAAATTTTGGTTGAAAAAGGAAATTTGTAGTATTTTAAGCTTTTTTCTGTGTACATTTTTAGCTTGTTTTGTTGATTATGTGTTATGTATTTTTGTGATCTATGGTGATATTATTTAACCGAATAAAGAAATGATGATGACCTTTCCACTGCCATTGCTGTTACACTGGCCCATTCAGGCACTTTGTGATGTTTAATAAAAATGCGAATAAAATATATAAAAAAAATAATAAAGTTTTTCCAACCATTCTCGAAGAGGAAAGCGTCTCTTGAGTTGGCAGTAAATTGTGAATGTTTTGTGAGCGTATTTTGTATCGAAAAACATTTGTACATCACACTACAATTCTAAATTAGGAAGATACTCCCTCAGCCCCTTTCAAATACTGAAGTGGAAAACCCAAATTCCAATTTGGTAACAACTTATCGAGTTGCAGTTTGAGCTTTGTACATCAGAAAAAGCACATCCACCCCTAAGTGAGATAAAATTGGGAAGTTATAATTATCTGAGAGTTATTGAGGAGGAGAGGAAAGAGCCACAAAAAATGATTTTTATCAGAGTTCATTTAGAAGTTTGTTTCTTGATCAATTAAGGATTTTGAGTTATAACTGCGAGGAAGTGCAATCTTATATTATTATAGTAAGTCAATGCTATACTACACTGCTAAGTTTATGCACCAATTAAATATTAGCACAGCATCATTCCATCCTAGGTGCCCATCCTCTCAAGTTTGCAACTGGCTCCACACATTCCGGTTCTGTCAAAAATGTGAAAACTATTGGAGTATGTAGATCAATATTTTTATTTCTTTGGAATTTGGAAAATTTGAGTACAGATCTATTCTAAACCAAAAAGAGACCTTTTGGGGCTAACAGATGCAGGTACAGATGTCTGTGCTATGTCAAGGAAATCCATTAATTTACTTAGTTTAGTTTAATTTCATTTAAATTAATTTAATAGTGGTCTTTTCATTAGTCACTGCAAATTGGAAGTCTGCCCACCCCCAGACTTTTGAAGAATGGGTTGTTAAAATGCAGAGGGTGCACCGTCAGCAGCATCACCTTTATTATCTCTGAAATGAAGTAGAAAAATCTAAAATAATTGGTGGCAAAGCATGAATTAATTTTTGAGAGAATATCAGTTTTATTTGTATTCCTTTTTGGTAGGAAGTATCTGAGAACTTATTTTTTGTTGGTAAAGAAGGCTGAATGCTTGTGGGAGTGGAACTATTGAACCTGAACAAAATGGGAAATTCTACTTTTTGCAATGTCATTTAAATGAATTGTGCATCTACTGTAATGAGAAACATAAAATGTTGTCATTAATTCATTTAAAAAAATCATATTTTATTGGCTGGGTATTTTTATTGCAAGGCTGATGTAATCTAGAATTGATCCTTATAAAATTGTAGAGAGATACATTTGTTTTTCTTCATTTGTATATGTAACTTGCATTCTTAGGTTTGGATTGTTTATCAGCTCTTGAATTAGGAATAAACTTCTGTAACTATAGATGTTGACATAAGGAGTACATTTGTTTTTATGTGGAGGAAAGTTAGTGAAGTTACTTTTTTTAAAAGTTGACCGTAATGTGGAATAATAAATAACCATTGTCTCAAAATTGGTCCGCTTTATTGTCCCCTTTAGGTGAACATGGCGCTCCTGGTATGTAGTCTTTGATTTAATTTTCTACCCAAACTTACCCTTACATTCATCATCATCCCAAGTAACCCTCACACTAGCATGTATGTGAGAGATCAAGAGTGTATGAGTCTGTCGAACAAACAAACTGTCCAATTATTAATTGAAAATGGAACCTGAGTATTTTTGTCTTTGGAAAAATTGCGAGTTTGACGGCTCTTGTTTTTATTCCCTAAATTGAATGTTACTGGTATGTATCAAAGCTACAAGAACAAGACACCAAATAAAACTGTCATTTTTAGGTTTTTCAAAAGACACTGTATTATATACCAGGGGACCTACTACAGGTAACTAGCTAACTGGGGAAATGACAAATTTATCTACCAAGTACACACTATTTACTTGCAGTACATTCCCTCTTACCTGGCTCATTTGTTGTATTGTTTGTGAGCAAGATAGAGTGTTTGTTATTTCATTCTAAGGTTCAGTTAAACACTGACTGGAAATGTCAGCTAAATCTTTCCTGGAGCCTTGTAGGAGCGATAATCAATAGTGTCCAAGGTCATTGAAAGTTGTAATAAAACAAGGATCAGACTGCTCTGTCATACATCAATTCTGGAAGGGATCAACTTTGGCACTGCTTGCTATGAAGACTTGTAGCTGAAAAAACAGTTTGTCACAAATTATTTCTAAGTACATTAGAACAGCGGTTCCCAACTTTTTCACTCCTGTGGACCCCCACTTTACAATTACTGTGACCTGGGGACCCCCACTGAATCATTATTGGATTCCGGGGACCCCTCACTGAGCCATTACTGAAATCTGCGGTAGTGACCTGTTAATATTATTTAATTTACTAAGCAGTTGTGGACCCCCTGAAGAGGCTGCGTGGACCCCCAGGGGTCCCTGGACCACAGGTTGGGAACCGCTGCATTAGAAGCAAAATCAAGTGAAAGTATGAGAGTTTCTCTGGATCACAGATTATGCCATTATGTGCGTAACTAAGAGGACGCCCACAGAAATAGATGTGGACCAAATGAGCTGCCAAATTCCCCACAAGAAGCCAAGTGCAATCCAGGTGACCTAGTGCACCTCTGAACTACAAAGATTTGAAGCAAAGTGTGGCTACCTGCAGCAGCGCCGCATTACAGGAAAATGCGGGTAGATATTTGGTGACTTGTAGCAGCGCCGTAATACGGAGAAAAAAAGGGATTCCATTGACAGACAGATCCTTTTCCCTGAAGGAATACAATGGGACCCTTGCGTTGGTCCAGATGACAACACTGAATTTAGCCCCGAGGATGACCTCTTAAAAAGGCGACCCCACTATTGTAGATGTCAAAACGCTTCTGCAATTCAAAGCTTGAGAAAGGTGGAGAGACCTTTTCCTTTAACCAAAAGGAAGGTAACATAAGCTGTGGGAAGCCAAAAATGTAAACACACATAGGAAAGTGGACTCTTTTTTTACTTGTTCCCTCCTCATAGTGAATCTGTTGGGACATTTATTAACTTTCGCTAACTCTGACGTTATTAAACATGGGTAGTGATGTGATGTATATCCCTGGACAATTCATACCAAAAAAATCCACACGTATGTTTATTTAATCTTTTGGTGTTTGTTACTTTTTTGTCTGTTGGCAAAACTGATTGTGAATGTATTGTTTCAATCCATGTGTTTATACCATTGTGATTTTATCTTTATCACTGTTGCATATATGTTTATTTAGGTTTGAGGTTTTCTCTGTGCTTTCTTTGTGTACAATGTGAGCAAAATTTGAAGAATATGATAAGATAAAAAATAGTACAAAAATAGTGTAACTATACACTGAATTGATTGACTGTTTTGTGTAGTGATAAACAAGCTGAATAATAGCCAATGGGGGTCCTTGTTATTTATGGTTTAATAATGGTTTAACAATTGTTGATTTCCAGGAAAGTACTTCTTCCTGCTTTAGAGAACTGTGGATTAATGAACCAAGCTGATTGGCCAAAACAGGAAGTGATTTTATTATTGTGGCCAGCCACAGATTGGCAGAAAAACCTGTTGAGTGCATGCAAGACATGGCCTCCCATAGCTCATCTGTGACAATGTTTTTAAACTGTGTTGTCTTTTATTGTTGGAGGGTTTTGGGTCATTTAATGATAAAGTTTGAAACAGCATATATAAAGTTTAGAACAGCATATCGAGTCTTGTCCGGATTATGTTTTGCACAATTCATTGGAATCTGAGAAGTAGCCTTTGGCTCTTTGATAACCCGAAACACTTCTTTGAGCAAATTATGAGCTTGGGACATCTGGGTTGTGTGGCACAACTATGTGCCTAGTGTACCTGTGGCTTAAAAGAGTAAAGTATGACTGAGTGTTGCTTTTTAAGCACCAGAGAGTAAACCCATTTTCATTTTCTTTTCTGTTGTTTATATAATTTAAGGTGTTCGAGCTGACTGGAAATCCATAAATGTTGATTAGATTGAGAGTCTAATGGCTGCCTAAGAAATTCCATGTGCAAAATTAGTTGAGCAGGTTTTCTACTGTGTAACTGAAAGTGTTGACTAGCTCTTTGATGTTAGACCCTCCTGTGCATAAAAGAAATATTATACTTGGTAAAAAAATGTAAAAATTCTGAATAGCGACAATTGTTAGGCATAAAATGTCAAATAAGCTAGTGTTGTACCCCATATGAATATTCAATATCAGTATTTCACAAATGGTTTCTGAGTTTGAAAAGTCTTGCAACATATCTGGGCGACATGTTCTAGGCCCACTTCTTTTTTAAATGATCTCTTACCAATATCCTTCTTTACCATTACTATTTTCATTGCTGCCCTTGCTCAAAGCATCTTCCTAGAAGCTCTCAAGACTGTCCAGACACTCCTGCTGCTAAAGAAACAATACAATACCTCACCAGCTAGTGGCCTATCACTCACGTACCATTCATAGGCATGATCATTGCAAAATCAGTTTATGTTCTATTCCAAGACCACATGAATGCTAAACATTTCTTGGATGAATATTATAGACAATGCCCTCATGACCACAAATAAAGATGACCGCTGCCTATTGATATTGGTGGACTTATAAGCTACCTTCAACACGGTATATCGTACCACTCTCATATGCAACCCTGAATCATAAAGGGGATTCACTGGCGATTACCATCACTGACTTCCCTCCTAACTTTCCAACCAACTCTAGTTTGTATACATGGACCCCTTCAGGTCACAAAAGATCCATAACACATGTGGAGAACCCCAGGGTTCCATTCTGTCTCTTGTCATCTTCTACCTTTACCTGGAGCTGCTTGGTGCTCTATTTACAGAGGACAGCATCAAGATTCACCAATATGCTGATGATACATATCTCTACTTGAAAGTCCCCTCTGCTGCAGATATCAAATGTCTGAAGCAGTGATTGTACATCATCCAGACCTGGAAGTCCAGGACCCTCCAGAAGCCCACCCTAACCAAGACAGAATTCCTATTATTTGGCAAGAATAAAAAACACAGTACAGTACAAACCTGACTCAATGACATGAACCTTGATGGTTTCAAACCTCAAAAATAACTGAATGCCAAAACACTTGGATTCACCATGGACACTAACCTGTCCCTCATGGAATACATCGCCAAAAAACAAAGATAGCCTGGTATCAGTCCTCTCTTCTGAAGAAAGTCAAACCATTTTTTCCAGAAAGCAACTTCAGAACTAATGCTCAAGCTCTTTTACACTCAGATCTGTGTGGTGGTAATGCTTCCCAGACCTCCCACAAGCACCCCCTAGAGGCATTTTACACACCACACCACAACACATTCCACTATCTCATCTAGAGTCTAAAGAAATATGATCACATTGCCCCACCCTGATGGAAGCCCATTGCCTCCCCTATCCAGCAAACACCAGTTTCAAAACTTACTGCATCATTTACTAAGCCATCATGACTAGGACCCCCACTTTTCATGTAGACAGTTTCACCAGTTCCCCCATCTCAGGTGATTCTCAGGACACCTACAGGCAGGACAATACCAGACTGCAGATGAAGAAGTGTAAGCAAACAAGACAACAAGATTTTCTATATATGCAAACAGGATGTGGAACAACATCCCGTCAATCACAGGACCGCCCCAGTGTTACTTCAACTTAGGAAAATGTTAAAAACTCACCTCTTTAAAGAACACTACAGTACAATGCATACACTTTCCATAGGTGAGATTCTCTTCTATTACTGACCAACTTTAAGGTTGCTTTTGATAATTTACAGCACTCAGCTGCCTTTTGTCAAGGCGCTCTATAGCGAAACCACATAATTAAGTACACATATAAGTGGTAACCATTTTTTACTATCTAGAAAATCATTGCCTTTAGATACTATCCCCGGTTACTATGTCAAGAATGGATGGTAACTGGCTAAAACGTGGGTCATATTTTGAGTATCTGATGTAGGGACAATATGCTAGATGATGTGGCACGAAGGGCTAACAGTAGGATTGAAAACATTAGAAACATTTTAAAAGCAATGGTGTGTGTAAATGGGGTGTTTATAAAACACAAACCTAACCCAGAAGGGCTGCAGAATATTGTACATAACAACAGGATATGCCACCACCATGGTAGAAAGTTTATAAGAAAGGTGTATTCTGAAACCTGTTTAGAACTGCACCAACGAATAATCAAGTCTGAGGTGCAAAGGGAGGACATTCAACAATGTTTGTCCATATGCGGTGAAAATCTGATCTGGTTGCAAGCCTGTAATGAATGTGTGGCTCTTTGTGGGTGGGTTAGCTACAGGCAGGATAAATCAAATAGAAGATGATGGTTCATACAAATTCTAATATGTAGTGGAGTTATTGCCTTGAGGGAATATCAGACTTGCCAAACAGCAGTGATCAAGTGGAGGCAAATATTGAGTGACCAAGGGGCTCCTTTCAAGAGCTTTGTTTTGGTGACAAGGGTTTGTAGTCTGAAGTGGAAGCTGACACAGCAATACAAAGTTAAGTAAGAAACAATGTGTTGTTATCATATTTAGAGTTTATAGATCAAATAAATAAAACAGTTTTTGAACACACAATTTTACATTTATATTTTTTGATGACAAACATTTGACATACAAATTTCAGCTGCCCTCATAATTTTTTAGTTCAGGCAGTATATGGTCATAGAGCTTAGTAGTCACTATGTCCCTGCAGCTGACTGCAGTCATTACAGTCTTGTTTACTTCATTCACAATCAGTGTTCAGAACATTTGTGAGAGTTTGATGCCTGCCTAGTTACTCAGATAGAGAAATAACATGTACACAGAAGGGAACACTTCACTAGATTTGAATTTGACACCAAACTTGTAGAATCCAGAGTTCTTTCTCTGTTATAGTTTCTAGATTCCAATTTAAATGTACTGGGAAGGGAGTTCTGGAAAATGATTCAAACACTGAGAACCTTCAGTCTCCTGCCCATCTGACACATGTACAAGTCATCAGCAGCCTCCCAATATTATGACCACCCTCTAAGGCGGCGATGCTGCACAATTTTGTTAAAAAAAATATAGACTATTGCTCATATGCGTGTAAAAAAACATGGAAAATATTTCAATGATATAAGCCCGAATAGCTAACAGTAAGCATATTAAGGTCTTACCAAATTTCTGCCCTATGGCCAGATGTAACATTAGCCTACTTCTCTCTTTGTATCCCAAGGCAAAGAGTAAGACAGAGTGAGACTAGTTTGCAATACCTTAGCACCAAGCACCCCACCACATATTTCTATCTCTTTAGGTGACCAGGCATTAAAACCCGCTTGAGGGCATGACCACCAAAGGTCAAATTTGTTTTAATAGGCAGAATTGGTGGAGGAAAAGTAAAACTCTTGGGCGTGTTTACAAAAGTGTGATGTGGGTGCTTATCAATTTTACTAGAACAATCACTATACTTTACTTCAAGATCGAAGTTCATTCTTTTTGAAATTGAGAAACTATCAGCATAATATATATATAGTTAGAGAAGCATAGTTATTAATTACAGATTAAAAATATTTAATATTGTATTGTTTTCTTGATTTTCAAGATGTGCTACTTCCCTTGGTCACACAACATTAATTCCCTCAAACCCACTGCCAATGTTGTGTGACCAATGAAACGGATCCAACATGAGATATTTATTTGCTAATATGTTGACTAATTTCGAAAGGTATGAGGGCTCAGCACAGAAATCAAGATATATCTGTGTTATTCCACAACACACTAAGAGTATTCTTCAAATGATCGGAGACCTTTTGGTGTGGCATGAATAAACTGTGGGATTTACATTTCAGAGCAGCATATATGGTTTAGAAAGATTTATTTACACTTGAACTTATAGAAGAAGATTATTTGAGTAGCTAAAATGTGTTTCAAATATAATAATCACAAACAAACACTTCCAAGATATCCAAACTCTTTGTCTGCGCGGAATAAAACAACTCCTTCAGCAACTTCCAAACTTGTTCAGCCTACTCTGATGAGCACTGAAGAAGAGTCATTTACTTCAATGTGCATCTATACTCCCTGATCTGTCGGTGGTGCTCACCTCTGTCAGTCACAAAATACTTATACAATAATGCCCAAAAACTTGCAGAGTTCGAGCTTTAGTCCTTCCTTGAGTAACTTTCTTCCTGCGTGACATTTCTCACCAGGCAAAAACAGCCCTTCCACTTAATCTCATGACCAGTATCACATTTGGTGATCTAGAGAGGTTGGCCTTGATTTTTACACTGTTTAATGCAAATAATATACCAATGGCAAATGTCTTTGAAAGTCTTAAGATGGACTACCATATATATGTTGATAATGCCCAGATTCCTATTAAAGTACCTAATAAATCTGCATAGTAGCTGCAACACATGGATTACCAAGTGGATGCATCAGGGCAGGATTTCTTTCTATTGGACTGACCACTTTTCCTGAACCGTCATCCTTTTGATTCACAAAAATGCCCTTCCCTAGTTGTTACACTATTGAAAATCTGCCACCAACTCCACATGTACAGAATACAAAAAGCCTCTTTTATCAACCGTTTCTCTGCTTAATTCTAATACAGCCTATGTTAATAGGTAATATCCAACAGAGACTGTTGTAATTGAAAAGAAAACCATAATCATTTTGGCTTTGACCGAAATACAGTGAAGAAATTTTTTAATTGTTGTTCTTTTGAATGCTTTGCAAAAAAGGGAAAAAAATATATAACATTGATTTTAAATATGCTTGCCTACTTTTTCCTTTAGGTAAACATGGCTCAGGTAGTCATTCTGGTACGTGGACTATAGTTCTGATTTTGTTTACAGTACTTCTCACACCCACATGCAAATATCCTACCAATGCCATAATTTGTAGTTAATGAGTGTATATCACTGTATATTCTGAATCATGTAAGCATTCCAAGCAGAAACTAAGACTCTAGAAATATTAAACTGGCACAGCACCAGAGGGCTTGCCAATTATCTCCTGGGTCATCAGAGTGGTGTGACATGATGCCGACATGAATTAAGAAGGCCATTGTAAAAAGCAGCTGTCTGTCTACCCTACTTTTTGATACATCTTGAGCTAAAGGACTGCAGATTTCAATAGTTGAAGCAAATGCAGATAGTGAGGTCAAAGACTGATACCTTTTACCAATGTTGTGGTGCTTGAGTTTGTAGCATAATGTCTGGCCAGGCATGTGCGCATCATGTTATAAAGCAATGAACATGGCGTAGGACTTTATCAACAGAATAGCTTTGACTGGTTTGAAGAAATGAAATATGTCTAGCTAGAAAGTTTGTATATCTGAATATCATATGGATGAATATGGTGTGGCATAAATGTTTGCTTCTAAATAATGTTTACAAAAATATTCTCCTATTGAGTGTAGATTTTATAATATTAACTCAATATATTTGTACATGATATATATATTACAATAATGATGTCAGAAAATATCCTGACTACTGTAAACTGATAGAAATTTTAAAAACTGATCCACATGAAAATGAGATAGCATGATGATTTAACCTCATTTGAGGTATCGGCTATATTTTAAAGCTTGTTGCTAGGGTTAGATAGACATTATTCTGATACCACTGTCTGAGATGTGTCTGATCTCTCTTCCAGTATGGGGATATGCCCTTCATCAGCTTCCTTTTAGAGGAACTACATTATTGTGCCTGTTTAAAAATGCAAATTGCATACTTCCACTACAATGATTTTCTTCATTTCTCCTTTCAGTTGAACATGGTGGCCATAGTGGATCAGGTATGTTGATGGTTTTGTTTTATTTTGCCTGCTAACCACTGTTCCACGCCATCATTGGTGGTCACATTAACAGCCAGGCAGGGATATATAGCTACTGAGCTTCAGCATTGCTGTGGAAAGAAATGCTGCATTCTTTCTACCTTCTGGAGCACCACTGGCACCAGCACTGCCTTTGCTTAGAATTCCTGCTTGTGGTCACGAAAGGGAAACTGGTCTGCTATGGACAAACTTAGCCCTTCCCAAAGATCTGAAGAAGAAAGTAAGTTTATACTATGGTTTAGGAGCCATCAGAAATTGGTGTAATTGAAAAGTGTATTGGATGTGTGTAAATTGCATTGAACATTTTATATTAAGGTCCTACTCAGTGCTCTAAACTGTCAGGAATGAAGAATCTGATTCTTTTTTTATTCATAGAAAAAGCTCATTGCGTAGCTACCCCATAAGATACAGCGCATTAATCAGTAGATTGTAATTCATAACAACCTTACAGCCATTTCGTGAAAGTCCTCAGAAAAAATGTCTCACTTGAGGTATTGACTCTAAATTTTTCACTCTAGGTGAACATGGCTCAGGTAAACATTCTTGTACATTGACTTTAATTTTGGTTTAGTGCAGAACACTTCCCCGAACTGCATGCCTGCTCTCCTACAATGACACAAGTTGAGCTAATGGCTTTGACTACCTCTCTATAATTTGACACGTCCGAGGCAGACACTGAGAGCCTGAAATTATATAAAACTCCATCACAGTACCAGAGGAGAGCCAATTATCTTTCATGACATCACAGTGAAGTGGCATGATGTAGACATGACATGGGAAAATGCAGACATGGCTTTTCCTGCCTCACCACTTCAGCTTTCTTTTCCACGACGAGGGAGTCTCGATGTGACAGCACTGGCATAGTCTAAGAGTGAATGAACAAATACAAAAGCCACTGTTATCTTGTGGGTAAAGCATAAAAAAGCAAAAATATGTCCTAAAACTCTCAATTGACGGAAACTGTTTTGTGTGATTTTACTAGTCTGTGTTTTCAATTTTTCTCTAAGTCTAGTATAATGCCAAAGTTCCTGAGTGAGGAGGCTGGATTCGAGCATGCAACTAGTTGGCTTGGCTGAAGAGAGTTGTTTCAATTATTAACATTGTAACAAATGGTCAGGAACTCTGATTTGGATGTGTTTAAATTGATATAGTTTTGATTCATTAAGTCAGATGTCAGGAAAATAGGGATGGCTGCTGTGGAGTTAGATGCTTCGTCCACCAAATGATAATTTGGGTGTCATAAGCGTAACAACATGTTGTCACTTTAAATTGACTGAAGGATTTGCCATGGAGATGAAGAGGATTCCTGTGGGATACCATACAGCAGAGGTGTGGAGAATGAGGAAAAGGTGCCCATTTAACTTTATTGAGTTTTACTGGTTAACGAGTACTCGATCCCTTTCTTACCTTTGTATGTTGTTGAAGTTTGCCTCCAAATGACTCTGAAAAAGAGTCTAACTCTCCAAGTCTTGTCTTTTTGAATATTCGTTTCCAGACACAGGCATTCTTCTGCCTGTAGTGAGGATTCTCACCAGCTGTCAGTGGCATGGATCACATAGGTCTACAATGGATGAGCTACAGGTCTAGAATTCTAGTAAGAGTTTTAATTGTGAGCTTACACCGCATTTAGGAAAGGGAACTAAGAAAGGGACACTGAGTTGCTATAAAGGTTCCTTGACATCAGCTGTTTGTTCTTTTAATGCTATTGTAGATGTTCAATGCACTTCTTTTAGAAGACAAGCAAATGCAAGGCTTTGGACCAAAGTACCTGCTCATATACCCCAATGATGGTTCTTCCTCACTTTATTGTAACAATTTGTCGTAGGTGATTGAAGTGTGCATCTTGGTGAGCCTAAATATCTTTATCTTAGCTGGAAAGTGAAGCTAGAGAAGAGAGTTCTAAGGCCTTCCAAGATCTGAAGGATGCAAGTGGCTATAGCAATAGACTTTACCGTGCACTGTGTGAGTACCCATGTACCTGGATGATTATGCTGTGAACATACTTCTTTTAGGAAGAACACTGCTGGAATTGTGCACCTGCCATTTTATGGGAGATGCATCATTTTGTCAAACTCTAAATTACTAATCATTTCTTATTGTTGAAAATCCCTGTTATTCAACTGATCATCCATCTACCTGCTATGATATTAAGATACAACTTTCGTGTATTGTTTTACTTTGTAACCAAATATTAGCAAACTTATTTTGCTGTTGCATTTTTGTTCAAATAATTCTGACAATTAGCTTTTCCATAAAAATAAAATCATATATCCTTTAGGCTCTTTTTGATTAAAAACAGTCAGATACCTGACTTTTATTTGCCTTCTTCCCTATCTCAATTAATCAATCAATCAGTATTTGTAAAGCGCAGCTACTCACCCATGAGGGACTCAAGGTGCTGGGGGGAGGGGAGGAGCCTCATCCGAGGAACCACATCTTGAGGTTCTTCCTGAAGATGGTGAGTGACGGGCTTTGTTTGAGGTGCAGGAGGAAGTTGTTCCAGCTCTTCGCTGCATTGTAGGTAAAAGATTGTCCTCCGGCGGTGGTTTTGCGGATGCGAGGAACATTGGCCAGGGCCATCTGGGCATAGCAGAGGGATCTAGCGGGGTGTGGAAGGAGACGCAGTGGTTCAGGTAAGCTGGTCCTGCATTGTGTATGGCCTTGTATGTGTGGGTGAGAAGCTTGGAGGTGATTAGCTTCTTAGTAAGTGGCCACTGGAGGGTCCTCGGGTGTTGAGAGATGTGTTCTCGGCAAGGGAGGTCCAGAATGAGTCTGGCGGTGGTGTTCTGGATGAGTTGAAGTTTTTTGATGTTCCTAGTTGAGGTGCTGGCGTAAAGGGCGTTGCCGTAGTCGAGCTTGCTTGTGACTAAGGCATGGGTGACTGTCCTGCAACACTCTGCTGGGATCCATCTGAAGATCTTCTAGAGTTTGTGGAGTGTGTGCCAGCCAGAGGAGGCGACAGAGTTTACCTGACGGGTCATGGGTATTTGAGATTGGCATTCTTTTATTGCATGGTACACTCCCCTCACTGCACCTTTCTCATCTTCCTCTTTTTATTTCCAGTCTTTATCTAAAAGTTGCTTTCTCAGGTGCTTCGTGTAAGACCCCCCCAAATACACTTGCAAGAAGAGATTTGCCCAAAAATATATTTTTAATTTTTTTTGCCTTGCTGAGAAGTGCTGCATATCTCTCAATCTCTCACCTGAGACACTGCACAAGACCTTGATAGACAAATTTGTTTCCATTCAGACGTCATGTTAATGAAATATATGAGAACTCTGAATGGGAGGATCCTAGGGTAATCAGAGGTTGGTGGGCCTCAATTGAGGTAGCTGGGGTGATTTTCTTTTGGTGTCCCGGGGCCCCAACGCTGCCAACCCTCAAAATGTGGACCAAGTAGCCTTTGTAGCACTTGATTCTCATGGCAGCAAGGTTGACTCAGTGGGGTGGTGCTGTGGGAACTCAGAACTCTGCAATGCAATAAATAACACTTAGTAAATTATTTTCAAGTTTATAAAGGAAATATACATGAATTCAAGCACTAAATATTACACACAAAATTACAACTATGTACAAAAGGTCAATCTGAAAACCCCTAAAGGCGTTGCAAACTACATTGGGTGCACAGTAAAATAAGTGCTCAGGGGTCAAATAAACCCCTAAAAACCTTCTAAACTGCTTAGTAACCTAGAACCAGCAGACCTTCATCTGTTAACCTACAACACTTGCAAATGTGCCTGTGGTTAATTATGTAAGATATGCAATTATGAAAAAAACAGACCCATCTGCTGTGCTAAATTGGTGTCCACACTTCAATATTCTGTGAAAAATGACATTTGAATTTACATAAACATTTTAGTCCATTACCACTACTATGAGCTGTTCTTCCCTATGTGGGGTTTACAAATGAAGGAGGAGCGTTTCAGAGCATGGGAGCTGCCTTTCTAGATCACTAATACCACATCACCACTCAACACCAATTTACAGTTCCAGAGAGCACTCCACTAGCTATCCACCCCCTTGCACAGTATTCTGGGAAGAAAACAGATGGTGGCTTGAAGGAAAACTAAAGATCATCTCCCTCTCCAAGCCGAGTTCCACCCACAAGATAGAATTAGAAGCTGTAAATGGCCAACAACTTCAAGGTCCCTTTGTCAAGCCTCTGCTTGATGTTATTAGACCAAAATATTTCCTGTTGTAAACTTATAGCTTTGAGGTGTTTAATGTGTCAGCGATTAATTGACTGGGTATATTTCAATGAAATTGTTCAGGTGCAGTTTTGATCTATCATCTTCCACCGCAAGGCTCAAATACATTTGGAATTTAATCTGACTAAGCAGTCAGGTTAGCATGCATTATTAAGTGTCTTACGAAGAGGCAAGATCTCAAAGTAAGGCTGTCTAAAATCCCACAGGTCGTAAGAAACTGGGACTCCTCTAAAGCCCAAACTAATGCTGTGTAAGTCTTTGCGTAACTCGCTAGATCTTCTATGAATGTACACAGTTTTGGAGCTACCTTTATCCTTTTTGCAATATAAATTTATTGTAAAGAAGCAAATGGAAATCGAATCTTTGAAACAGGGCTCTAAAACCTTGTGCACACTAAAACACTCTGACACTTTATCATGTCATATTCTGCTCTACTCATTCAGTGACTGAATACTATTTAGGTGTGGAACCGAACACTCAGAGGGCATGAAGAAATTATCATTGTAATAACCAGGCGCACATTTCTTCAGAAGAATAATTTAGGAATGAGGAAGCAAACTAATTGAACTTATTGCTCAATGACATTTTAGACAACAGATATATATAGAGGAAACAATAATCTGCTGAGATGTAGCAATTGATGAGAAGGGAACAAGGCAAATATGTTTTGTCCTGGAAGAGGAACATGTCAGACATATACATTTATTAAAACCCATGTATTTGCAGTCTTTCCTAACCAAACCTGTGAAAAAAATGAATAGGATGAGTACAGGAACTGCATCTCGTATGGTACAGAATGTATGGTAATTAAAGGCATTCAGGCATATGTCAATACTTTTAATTGTCATAGCACAAATGAAGACCTATACGTAATACTTCAAAAAGCAAAACATTTTCTGAGAAGAACTGAAAGGCCCTCTTGGAAGGCAGGGACCGAAGGAACAAAGCGTTTTCAGAGATTGTCACCAAAGGCAGTACAGGGTCCCTGTTCAACCTGACAGCCTTAGGGTGGTCACCCCTAACTTTTTGCCTGCCTCCCTCCACTTTTTGGACACAGTTTTTGCTGGTTTTTAGACTCTGCGCACTTTACCACTGCTAACCAGTGCTAAAGTGCATATGCTCTCTCCCATTAAACATGGTAACCTTGGATCACACCAAATTGGACTATTTAATTTACTTATAAGTCCCTAGTAGAGTGCACTATGTGTGCCCAGGGCCTGTAGATTAAATGCTACTAGTGGGCCTGCAGCACTCGTTGTGCCACCCACTTAAGTAGCCCCTCAACCTTGTCTCAGTCTGCCATTGCAAGGCCTGTGTGTGCAGTTTCACTGTCACTTGGACTTGGCATTTAAAAGTACTTGCCAAGCCTAAAACTCCCCTTTTTATACATATGTCACCCCTAAGGTGTGCCCTAGGTAACCCCTAGAGCAGGGTGTTGTGTAGGTAAAAGGCAGGACATGTGCCTGTGTAGTTTACATGTCCTGGTAGTGTAAAACTCCTAAATTCGTTTTTACACTACTGTGAGGCCTGTCCCTTCATAGGCTAACATTGGGGCTGCCGTGATACATTGTTGAAGTGGTAGCTGCTGATCTGAAAGGAGTAGGAAGGTCATAATTAGTATGGCCAGAATGGTAATACAAAATCCTGCTGACTGGTAAAGTTGGATTTAATATTACTATTTTAGAAATGCCACTTTTAGAAAGTGAGCATTTCTCTGCACTTAAATCTTTCTGTGCTTTACAATCCACGTCTGGCTGGGTTTAGTTGACAGCTCCTTGTGCATTCACTCAGACACACCCCAAACACAGGGTACTCAGCCTCACCTGCATACATCTGCATTTTGAATGGGTCTTCCTGGGCTGGGAGGGTGGAGGGCCTGCTCTCACACAAAGGACTGCCACACCCCTACTGGAACCCTGGCAGACAGGATTGAACTGAAAGGGGACCTGGTGCACTTCTAAGCCACTTTTTGAAGTCTCCCCCACTTCAAAGGCACATTTGGGTATAAAAATAGGGACTCTGCCTTACCACCTCAGACACTTCCTGGAGAAGAAACCTGAACCAGAACCTGCACCCTGACAAGAAGAACTGCCTGGCCGCCTAAAGGACTCACCTGACTGCTTTCTACAGAGGACTGCTGCCTTGCTTTTGCCCTGCTGTCTTGCTGCTCTCTTGCTTTGTTGCAGAAGTGCTCTCCAAGGGCTTGAATAGAGCTTGACTCCTGTTCCCTGAAGTCTCAGGACCAAAAAGACTTCTCTCTTGCAGCTGGACTCCTTGTGCGGTGAAAATTAGACGCACAGCTTACTAAAAACAACGCACAGCCTGTTCCGCTGTGAAAAATTCACCGCACGCCAAACAGGGACGACGACGCTCGACTTCGCAAGGAAAAGATCGACTCAGCGCCTGCGGTACGACCGGAACTTTGACGCACGGCCCACCGCATCGACGCACAGCTGACCTGGGATGACGACACCCGACTTCCACAGGGGAAATCAATGCAGCGCCTGCTGTGAGGGAGATATTTCCCTGCATCGCCTACTGGAACGACGCAGAGCTTGTCAACAAGCCCAGGATTCCACGCACAGACCCGGGGGCATCTGAAAACCCTGCAACCCGAAGAGGAGGACCGCCCTCGCGACGGAAATCGATGCAACGTCTTCCCCGCATGGAAAATAACGACGCAAGTCCGTATGTGAAGGGGCGAAACCGACGCACACTCCCCATTTTCCACGCATCTCCTCCTTTGCGGCCCCTTTGGGGAGATTTTTCACTCAAACCAGGTACTTTGTGCTTGAAAGAGGCTTTGTTTGCTTTTAAAAGACTTAAGACACTTTTATATCACTTTTAAGTGATATCTTTACATTTTCCTATTGCAACTTTGATTGTTTTTGACCTGCAAATATCCAGATAAATATTATATATTTTTCTAAACACTGTGTGGTGTATTTTTGTGGTGCTATATTGTGTTATTGTATGATTTATTGCACAAATATTTTACAGAGTGCCTTCTAAGTTAAGCCTGACTGCTCAGTGCCAAGCTACCAGAGGGTGGGCACAGGATAATTTGGATTGTGTGTGACTTACCCTGACTCGAGTGAGGGTCCTTGCTTGGACAGGGGGTAACCTGACTGCCAACCAAAGACCCCATTTCTAACATTGGTGATCAGCGGTGAGGATAGGACTTGTATTTGTGGAGTGACATACAGTAGCTAACTATTTCACTACCTACCCACAGTTGAAGGTCAACTTGATTTTTATCTCTTTTTGCAAATTCGTTTTTCCTGACAATTTTCTAAACCTAAATCCTCACTCAACATGTCTCAGGCTGGGTCTCAGCAGGAGACTTTGACCTACCCTGTTGGAGACATATACTGTAAAACAGCTAAAAGGGTTCTGCAGGAAGATGGGTGTACCCACCCAAGGGGCCTCCAGAAGGGAGGGCTTTCAAGTGGTGCTGAGGGCCTGGGCAGAAGCCAATTTAGAGGAGGATGCTGAGGAGGAGGAGCCAGAAGATGGCCCCCCAGAGGATTTTTTGCCATCAGTGGGTGATGTTGCCACTGCAATTGTGCCCCCTTCCAGACCAGGAAGCAGTGTCTCTGAGCAAGGCCTGACCGCAGAGGAAAGGAGAGAGGAGAGGGAGTTCCAATTGCAAATGGCAAGTCTGAAAATTGAGGCTCAACAGGAGGAAAGAAGGGCAGAGAGAGAAGCACAAGCAGCTGAGAGAGCCTTGGCTCAAAAGAAACTTTTGTTGGCTCATGAACTGAGTCTGAAAGAGCTGAATCTTAAGGCAAAGCAGTCTGAATCCAGCAGTAATGGTGGCAGCATACAGACAGGACCTGCTGGAGAAAAGAAGGTTTGTATACCCAAAAATGTGGTGCCCAGTTTTGTGGTGGGAGATGACACAGATACATGGCTAGCTGCTTATGAAGTTGCACTAAGGGCTCATGAGGTTCCTGAAGGGCAAGGGGTACAGCTATGTGGAGTTATGTGCCACCATTTGGGAGGGACACACTTCTCACATTGGACATAAAAGATCAAAACACATACCCACTTCAGAAAGCCATTTTACTTGCCAGGTTTGGGCTGACAGCTGAGAAATACCGTCAGAGGTTCAGGGACAGCAACAAACTGTCCACACAAACATGGGTAGATTTCTTTGACTTTTCCAGTGAGGCACTGAATGGATGGGTGCGGGGCTGCAAAGTAGATGATTACACAGGATTGTATAATTTGATTCTGAGAGAGCATATGCTCAGTATTTGTTTTACAGAGTTGCTCCAGCACCTAGTAGACAGTAAGCTGACTGATCCCAGGAAGCTTGCTGAGGAGGCGGACCTCTGGACTAGTACCAGAGTGTCCAGAAAGGTATCTGGGGGGACACCCACAAAGGTGGTCAGGGTTCCCATCAGAAGAAAGAGGGGGGAGAAAAACTTAAAAGCAAGGAGTTATCAAAAGGCCCCCAAAATAGTTCCCAAGGGAGTAAGTGATAACCAGTCCCGGTCTGATTCCCAAAGGAGGGGTTTTACTGACCATAAGACAGGGAGGTTTGTACCCCAATAGTGCAATAACTATGGGCACTCTGAGGGCGACTCCAAGTGTCCCAAGAGGGCACAGCCCCCCAAAGGAGGGCAGACACCTAGGTTGGCTAGCATAGCACTCGGGGAGGAGATGGTCCCAGTCAGTTTTGAGGAGCAGACAGAGGTAACCCTAGTGTCCCTGGGGGATGCAGAGATGGTGCCAAATCCCACATGCCTGCCAATACTTCCAAGAATAGGCAGTGGGTCACCATCAATGGGAAAGGGTGGAGGCTCTGCGTGACACAGGAGCCAGCATGACTACTGTCAAGGGTCAGCTGGTGTCAGCAGAGCAGGTCATCCCATATACATTCCACCAAGTCATAGTCGTCCACAATAGTGAGAGCCTCCAACCGGTAGCTCTGGTTCCCTTTGACTGGGGGGGTCTCTGGTACTCTAAAAGTAGCTGTGAGTTCTGCCATGCCTGTAGATTGTCTGTTAGGCAACAACCTTGAGCACACTACCTGGAAGGAGATAAAGCTAAGGTCTCACTTGGAGATGTTAGGATTGCCTGAGTGGGTCTGCATGACCACACGGTCCATGGCTGCACGAGAGGGAAGTCAAGGGCGTCTGGAGCCTTGAACAATGGCCCAGACAACTGCAAGAGGAGGGGCAAGGGGCACAGGAAAACGGTCCCAGAAGTTCCCACAGTGGTTGACGGGGTTCCTGAGGAGGAGGTCCCCGAGCCAACTTGGGAAAACATCGCCGCCCTAGGTGCCCTACCTGAACTTGCTGGCTGGCAAGTTGAGGGTGGGCCCACCAGGGAGGAATTCTGTAAGGCGCAGAAGGAATGTCCATTCTAGAGGGCATGAGGAAGCAAGCCTCAGCCCAGGCAGCAGGTGAAGCCTCTGGCAATCACCACATATATTGGGAGAATGATCTCCTCTACAGTGAGCCTAAGGTTCCGGCCAGTGAGGCAGCGCATGCGCTGGTGGTCCCCCAGTGTTACCGGACCTTACTACTGGGACTGGCTCACGACATTCCCCTGGCAGGACATTTGGGGCAAGACAACAACTTTGCCAGGCTTGTCACCCACGTCTATTGGCCCAGAATGAGGACAAACTCAGATATGTTCTGTAGGTCCTGTCCTACCTGCCAGGCCAGTGGTAAAACAGGAAAAAGGGTTAAGGCCCCCCTGATTCCACTTCCTGTCGTTGGCACTCCCTTTGAAAGGGTGGGCATCGACATTGTTGGTCCATTGGACCCTAAAACTGCCCTAGGCAACAGGTTCATCCTGGTTTTGGTGGACCATGCCACCCGTTACCCAGAGGCAATCCCTCTGAGGACAGTAACTGCACCGGTGGTGACCAGAACTCTGATGTGGATATTTACCCGTATGGGATTCCCAAAGGAGATAGTGTCTCACAGAGGCACTAACTTCATGTCTGCATACATGAAGTCTATGTGGGATGCGTGTGGTGTAACCTACAAGTTCACCGCACCCTATCACCCCCAATCTAATGGTCTTGTGGAGAGATTTAACAGGACCTTGAAAGGCATGATCACAGGCCTCCCTGAGGCCCTGTTGCGTAAGTGGGACGTCCTCTTACCATGCCTTCTCTTTGCTTACAGAGAAGTACCCCAGAAGGGGGTAGGGTTCAGTACCTTTGAGCTCCTCTATGGGTACCCTGTCAGGGGACCCTTAAGCATTGTCAAGGAGGGGTTGGCGAAAGCTCCAAAGGCACCCCAACAGGATGTGGTCAGCTATATGCTGGCCCTCCGCAACCAGATGCACTGCTTCTGGAAAGTGGCCAAAAGTAACCTTGAGGCCGGTCAAGAGGTAATGAAACGCTGGTATGACCAGAAGACCACTCTGGTAGAGTTTCAACCTGGAGACAAAGTGTGGGTAATGGAGCCAGTAGAGCCTAGAGCTCTCCAGGACCGCTGGTCTGGTCCATTTGAAGTGAAGGAGCGGAAAGGGGATGCCACTTACCTAGTGGACCTCCAATCCCCTAGGAACCCCCTTAGGGTGCTCCATGTCAACTGACTGAAGCCTCATTTTGAGAGGTCTGAAGTCAACATGCTTCTGGTGACAGATGAGGGGGCGGAGGAGGAGAGTGAACCTCTCCCTGATCTCCTCGCTGTCAAGGAAGGTGATGGGTCAGTGGAGGGTGTCATTCTCTCTGACTCCATGACCCTAGACCAGAGAGGGGGCTGCTACCAGTTACTGGAACAGTACTCCTCCCTGTTTTCTCTCACCCCTGGACACACACACTTCTGTGTCCATGATATTGACACGGGAGACAGTCCCCCTGTGAAGAACAAAATTTACAGGTTGTCAGACAAGGTGAAGCCCAGCATCAAAGAGGAAATCTCCAAGATGTTGGCTCTTGGGGTTATTGAGAAGTCTAGCAGCCCCTGGGCAAGCCCTGTGGTGCTGGCAACCAAGGCTGCTGCCCCCGGTGCCAAGCCAGAACTTAGGTTCTGCGTGGACTACTGGGGTCTCAATTCAGTCACACAGACTGACGCTCACCCCATCCCCACGAGCTGATGAGCTCATAGACAGGCTAGGTGCTGCCAACTTCCTCAGTACTTTTGATCTCACATCAGGGTACTGGCAGATCGCCTTGACTGAGGGGGATAAAGAGAGATCAGCATTTTCCACACCTGAGGGCCATTACCAATTCCGGGTGATGCCCTTTGGGTTGAAAAATGCCCCCGCTACCTTCCAACGGTTGGTTAACGGGAACCTAGCTGGCAAGGATGCCTTCTGTTCAGCCTACCTGGACGACATTGCCTTCTACAGTGACAGCTGGGAGGAACACCTGCTCCACCTCAAGGAGGTGCTTCAGGCCCTGCAACAGGCAGGCCTGACCATCAAGGCCAGTAAATGCCAGATGGGCAGGATTCCGTGGTGTTCTTGGGACACCTAGTAAGTGGTGGCAGGGTGCAGCCATTCGAGGCCAAGATTGAAACTATCAAGGCCTGGCAACCACCTTGAACCCAAACAGAGGTGAGAGCCTTCTTAGGCCTCACCGGGTATTACCGCAGATTTGTCAAGGGCTATGGAACCATGGTGACACCCTCGACAGAACTCACATCCAAAAAGCAACCTAGGTTGGTGATTTGGACAGAGGCTTGTCAGAAAGCCTTTGACTCCCTAAAGGAAGCCATGTGCACGGCCCCGTGCTCAAGGCCCCTGACTACTCCAAAGAATTTATTGTGCAGACAGACGCTTCAAACATGGCATAGGGGTGGTCCTAGCACAGCTAAACGAGGAGGGCCTAGAACAACCAGTAGTCTTTATTAGCAGAAGACATATTACCATGGGAACAGAGGTGGAGTGCTATTGAATGAGAAGCATTTGCTGTGGTCTGGGCACTGAAGAAGCTGAGACCATACCTGTTTGGGACTCACTTCCGGGTTCAGACAGACCACAGGCCCCTCAGATGACTCATGCAGATGAGGGGTGAAAATCCAAAACTCTTGAGGTGGTCCATTTCCCTACAGGGGATGGACTTTACGATGGAGCATCGCCCAGGGGTTGACCACGCCAATGCTGATGGTCTCTCCAGATACTTCCACCTTAGCGATGAGAGCTCCCAGGAGGTTGGGTAGCTCTCTCCACTTTCAGCTGGGGGGGACACATGTTAGACCTGACAGCCTTAGGGTGGTCACCACTAACTTGTTGCCTGCCTCCCTCCACTTTTTGGACACTGTTTTTGCAGTTTTTTAGACTCTGCGCACTTTACCACTGCTAACTAGCGCTAAAGTGCATATGCTCTCTCCCATTAAACATGGTAACCTTGGATCACACCAAATTGGACTATTTAATTTACTTATAAGTCCCTAGTAGAGTGTACTATATGTGCCCAGGGCCTGTAGATTAAATGCTACTAGTGGGCTAGCAGCACTGGTTGTGCCACCCACTTAAGTAGCCCCTCAACCTTCTCTTGTTTGCCTGCCATTGCAAGGCCTGTGTGTGCAGTTTCACTGTCACTTCGACTTGGCATTTAAAAGTACTTGCCAAGCCTAAAACTCCCCTTTTTCTACATATCAGTCACCCCTAAGGTGTGCCCTAGGTAACCCCTAGAGCAGGGTGATGTGTGGGTAAAAGGCAGGACATGTGCCTGTGTAGTTTACATGTCCTGGTAGTGTAAAACTCCTAAATTTGTTTTTACACTACTGTGAGGCCTGCTCCCTTCATAGGCTAACACTGGGGCTGCCCTGATACATTGTGAAGTGGTAGCTGCTGATGTGAAAGGAGTAGGAAGGTCATATTTAGTATGGCCAGAATGGTAATACAAAATCCTGCTGACTGGTGAAGTTGGATTTAATATTACTATTTTAGAAATGGCACTTTTAGAAAGTGAGCATTTCTCTGCACTCAAATCTTTCTGTGCCTTACAATCCACGTCTGGCTGGGTTTAGTTGACAGCTTCTTGTGCATTCACTCAGACACACCCCAAACACAGGGTACTCAGCCTCACTTGCATAAATCTGCATTTTGAATGAGTCTTCCTGGGCTGGGAGGGTGGAGGGCCTGCTCTCACACAAAGGACTGCCACACCCCCTACTGGGAACCTGGCAGACAGGATTGAACTGAAAGGGGACCTGGTGCACTTCTAAGCCACTCTTTGCAATCTCCCCCACTTCAAAGGCACATTTGGGTATAAAAATAGGGCCTCTGCCCTACCACCTCAGACACTTCCTGGAGAAGAAACCTGAACCAGAACCTGCACCCTGACAAGAAGAACTGCCTGGCTGCCTAAAGGACTCACCTGACTGCTTTCTACAGAGGACTGCTGCCTTGCTGTTGCCCTGCTGTCTTGCTCCTGTCTTGCTTTGCTGCAGAAGTGCTCTCCAAGGGCTTGGATAGAGCTTGCCTCCTGTTCCCTGAAGTCTCAGGACCAAAAAGACTGCTCTCTTGCAGCTGGACTCCTTGTGTGGCGAAAATTCAACGCACAGCTTGCTAAAAACGACGCACAGCCTGTTGGGTGGTGAAAAATTCACCGCAATCCGAACCGGGATGACGACGCTCGACTTCGCAAGGAAAAGATCAACGCGGCGCCTGCGGTGCGACCGGAACTTCGACGCACGGCCCACCGGATTGACACACAGCTGACCTGGGATGATGCCGGCCGACTTCCGGAGGGGAAATCAATGCAGCGCCTGCCATGAGGGAGAAATTTTCCCACATCGCCTACCGGAACGACGCAGAGCTTGTCATGAAGCCCAGGATTCCACGCACAGACCCCGGGCCGTCTGAAAACCCTGCAACCTGAAGAGGAGGACCGTCCGCACGCCGGAAATCGACGCAACGTCTTCCCCGCATGGAAAATAACGACGCAAGTCTGTGTGCGAAAGGGCGAAACCGATGCACACTTCCCGTTTTCCAGGCATCTCCTCCTCTGCGGCCCCTTTGCGGAGATTTTTTACTCAAACCAGGTACTTTGTGCTTGAAAGAGACTTTGTCTGCTTTTAAAAGACTTAAGGCACCTTAATATCACTTTTCAGTGATATCTTTACATTTTCCTATTGCATCTTTGATCGTTTTTGACCTGCAAATATCCAGATAAAAATTATATATTTTTCTAAACACTGTGTGGTGTATTTTTGTGGTGCTATATTGTGTTATTGTATGATTTATTGCACAAATATTCTACACATTGCCTTCTAAGTTAAGCCTGACTGCTCAGTGCCAAGCTAACAGAGGGTGGGCATAGGATAAGTTGGATTGTGTGTGACTTACCCTGACTAGAGAGAGGGTCCTTGCTTGGACAGGGGGTAAACTGACTGCCAACCAAAGACCCCATTTCTAACAGTCCCAAAATGAATCGGTAACTGCCACTCTTTGAATCAATGGTGTGGTAATTTCTGTGAAATATATAAAGTAGAGACCAAATATTCAGTCTCAATAGTTGATGAATCAACATCTGAAGCTGGAGCCCAGAGAAAATGTATTTACAACACAAAACGTATTGGTAGCTTTAGAGAAGCATATCATAATGTTTAGGTAAATCAAGTTGTGTGTGCACCACATATACATATATTTACAAATGCAGTTTAAGACTTTAAGAGGCACGATCAGTGCCCCAAATTTTAATACAGGGGTGAGGAATGCAACTAACGACTACTGCCTCATTTGTTTGATAGATGCTTTGGATATGGAGCAAAGGAACGTGCATTTTACCTCCAGCTTTTCTTTGTGAAAAATATCCAAGATGCTGTCTGTTTATTCCTTTTATTGATTTGAAAATAGGGACACACAGGCACGATTTGACCTGGTTCTGATTATTTTAATCTCAACTCAGTCAGTAGGACTCAAGAGAAAAACTATAGTCAGCTTTACCATCAGCAAAGACGTTTGGCAAGGAGGTGTTATGGCACCAAAACTGCTCAAACTATTCATTACCAATGAAGCTGCACATTTAATATCAATTCAACATGATGCTCCTGGTCTGGCAGGTACCTCCCCCCAACTATACATAGTTTGGTTTCACTACCAAAGACCAAATTGAGCCTGTAGACTGACAGATTTAAATATTACTCTCAGAGACAATATCAGGATGTAAATAGTGCATAAAAAGCAAGTGCATTTTTTAGTGATCTTCAGCTGAGTGGTGATTGAAAGGGTTACCGCTTTTGATTATCTAGGGATTAGATTTAACAGCAAAGTTTAGGAAATCTGAAATGATATATACACTTTAACGTGGAGCCCAATTCTGTTTCACTAAATGTTTAGGTGACAGAGATGTGGGCACACTTTTGACTGTTACAAGTTAATAGTTACCTCTGTGACCACATATGGAAGGGTTAAATGTTGGTGATGATCAGCAAGGGAGGATGTTTTCAAACAACTTCTAACTTCGTCAAAGAGTAACCCTGTTTAGCTCGTCCAAATAGAAGAGTTTTGGTGAAATCAAATGTTGTTAGGTCAGTTTACAAGAATGGTATTATAAAGAAGATTTGTCAAGACTGATCCCAAGTCATTCTCATCACCCCTGATTATCAGACAAAGGTGTGGTACCCAGACCTATGGCACTTCACTTTAACATCCCCTCTTCGTCTACCCTCAGGGATGACCTGTTGTCTCAAACAGAATGACAGATTCTGCACCACAATCTATAGAGCCTACACCTTCATCCATGGGTATTGAATGGTGCTTATGATCCTTTCTCCACCTTCTACAAAATCTATTCTGTTCAGCGAGATGGTAAAAAATTGTTTCCTGATGCATTGATTTAGAGCATCCTTTTCTGATATACTACAATTTGTACTGCCCTTAACTCAATAAGGCTGAGTAGTTGCCACTGCGAAATGTTATCTTTAAGCCCTACCAGTGTTACTTTGTCTTCCAGACTGACCCTTCCTTATGAAATTTCCGGTGGTTCCCAAGACAGTATGCAAGAATGGGATATAAACCTGTTCTCAAGGAGACTTCCTTTTAGCCCCTGTATAGTTGTTAATTGAGACTACTAACACTGTTTTCATAGCAGCTCTTACTACAGCTTGAAGTCCTATCAAGCTTAAAGCCCTTTCTTTTTCTCCCCCCCATTTACGTGCTTCTTCACAGACAAGATGATGATGCAAACTAGGGCTGCTTTGCTGCCTAGATGGTGTCCCAATTTCATCTGGGACAATCCATCACATAACCAATCTTTCATGCACCTCACCATCTTTCCAAGGAAGACAAATACTGTTTAGATTAGAACTTAGAAGAGAAGTAAACTGTTATATCAAGTGTACTGATCTTTTCCGATCAGGTGACCAATTGTCCATTGATTACACTTGTCCCAAAAGGGTAAAGCAATACAAAATTATCTTTCTAGATGGATTATTCTGTGCCTTAAGATCTGTTATGCGTTGGCTAAACAAAAGATTAACCTGAGCCAAGTGTTCCTCAACAGCTCTAACTTGAGGTATAGCTGTAGCAGACAAATGCAAAGTGGCTATGTGGTCTTCTCTCCGCATCTTTGCCAAGCATTGCAGTTTTGATTTGAAAGAAAGGGAAAATGGACACTTTGCCTACGCTACTTCAAGATTGTTCTAATATCTAAAAAACTACTTTTCACCACTCTCTCTTCCAAGTTATTGCTTGGGAATTTATTAAAAGGCGAGGAAACTGCAAGTAAACGTATTCATCATAGTTAAAAGCTACTTACCGTGGTAACAATCTTTTTGGTGGATACTCTTTCTACTTGCAGATTCCTCACTACCCCTCCCTACCTTCCTCTCTACGTGCGATAAAATCTTATAACTTATATATATATTTAATAAGGTACCAAATTAGGTATGCACTGCACTATTATACAAATTTCAAATCTCTCAAAACACCTCAAAAGGTGTAGCAAAAAACCGAGCAGACACTGATCTCAAGGCTTTATGACTCTGATGATGTTATGACAACTTCATGTCTGACATTGCAACTGAGTCAACTGAGTCAACTCCACCTGCTGGCACCAAAGAGCTATTACAAACGTTTTCTAGATCCAGTCTGCCCCTGGGGATATTCCAAGGTGGCAAATCTGCTGGTACATAAAATATTTACTAGAGACATTGTTACTAAAGGGAAATAACTTTTTCTTTTGAATCCCTCTTAAAATCTGATTGTTTTCTTTTTTCAATTTTCATTGGTAAGACATTGTCCTTGATGTGTTTTTGGAGGTTGGACAAGTATGGTTGTTTCCAGGCTGAATAGCAGAGCGGCCTATAGAAAGTGATGCTCTGGTCACTTTTTTGTGTGAGGTGGACTCAATAGCCAATGTTCACCTGCCACCATAGTAAATGTTTCAGAAGGATTTTGCCATTATTCTTCCTCACCTGTTGCTGTAGGGATGATGTTTCCTTAACATCACATCTGCCACTTTTAAAGAGAGATGCCTTCATTCAAACCAAACCTTTACATCGCGATGTCTAGTACCTCCAATTCCCAAGACTTCAAACTGATTGACTTAAAACTGTAACTGCAGCCCTTGCAGTATGGGTACTGTAGGCAGGTCAACAGAGTGGACAGTGCTGTCAATGTGAAGGGGGTCGCGTGGCACAAAATAAAATGATGGGACATCCCTGCAGAATGTATTAAGGAGCCTCTCACATTCTAATATCCCACAGATATTCCTCTGTCTTCTGTTAAATCAGGGCCCCTTGAAAAGTTCCCTGCAGTCCTCATCCACAGAGACTGCAGAGGCTGCATTACACTTGTGTAGTAGGGGGGCTGAAGGGTGGGGGGTTATAACCTGGGATGTTCTAGCCACAAAATCAAGTGCTGACAAAATGACAATGAAAGCAGACTTCCATTTGAGAAAATGAGAGTGAAGTTCTGATCGATAATATTTTGCTTTTTCTTTCAGAAAAAAAGAAGAGTTCAGTTCAGCTTGATTAGAAAGTTTTCTCAGCCATGGGCATTCTGTAGACTAAGGTCCATATTTATACTTTTTAGCGCTGCATTTGCATCATTGTTTGATGCAAAAGCAATGCAAACTTACAAAATACAATTATGTTTTGTCAGTTTGCGCCTCTTTTGTGTCAAAAAATTGACATAAATGCTGCACTAAAAAATTATAGATATGGGCCAAAGGGCCAGATGTAGCAAGCCATTTGCATGTCGCAAACTGCGAAAATGGCAGTTTGCGCCATGCAAACGGCCTCACGCGATGCTCATTCCCAAATTGCGAGTCGGTACCGACTCGCAATTTGGGAATGCGACTCGCAAATAGGAAGGGGTGTTGCCTTCATATTTGCGACTCGCATCGCAATTCAGAGTTGCTTTGTGACCGCGAATGCGGTCGCAAACCAACTCGCAGTTACCACCAGTGTAACACTGGTGGTAACTCATTCGCAAAAGGGAAGGGGTCCCCATGGTACCCCTTCCCCTTTGTCAATGTCGCCAAAAATATTTTTTCAGAGCAGGCAGTGGTACTATGGACCACTGCCTACTCTGAAAAAAAAGAAACCAAATGGTTTCGGTATTTTTTTCATTTTGCAACTCGTTTTCCTTTAAAGAAAAAGGGCTGCAAAATGAAAAAAAAAAACTGCTCCATTAAAAAGCAGTCACAGACCTGGAGGTCTGCTGACTACAGCAGGCCACCATCCCTGTGAGTGCAGGGACTCGCTATGGGGTCGCAAAATGTGACCCACCTCATGAATATTGATGAGGTGGGCCTTTGGGACCCCATAGCGAGTCGCAGACGGTGTCTGAGACACCGTTCTGCATCCGAGATTGCGAGTCGGAAATTGCGAGTCGGACTGACTCGCAATTTCCGAGTCGCAATCTCAGACTTGCCTACATGTGGCCCTAAGTATCTTCCCTTTGGAAAAATCTGCTTGAAATGATTGATACTTCTTTGCAGGCAACCACTCTGATTTCGATCCCAAAGTGCTTTGAAAAGAAATGTGTTGAACTAGTTTCTCTGAGACAAATGTTTAGTCTAGTAGAGATGCTGAAGCACTCGCACATTGTTAGAGCAGAATTGATGTTTTCCCCTAGACCCTTCAAGCGAACGTTCTTTCAACCCTGAGCCCAGTCAGGGGTCTGCTGCCTGTGCACAGTGTACTGTGATGAGAGGGCCCCCTTGTGCTCGGGACTCCCTACAAGGGAGGGGCTGCGGGGGACTTTGTTACTCCACTGTCTTAAGTCCCCCTTTTCAAGCAGTAACATTAGTTATTTTCTCCTTGTGCTCATTGACTGCAATGAGAAATGAGGATCTGGTGTCTCTCAGTGTGCATCACATACCTCAGTTATGGGTGGGCGAAAGTCAGAGTTTCACTCCTTGAAATTCTGCAGAGTTACAAAAAAACTCCATGAGATTCCATGGAATTCTGCCAATAGGTAGAAAAAATACTGCTCGTACTGCAATTTAGCGCCGGTAGTGCAAGCATCGCTAAAAATCAGTGCGGATGCCACCATGCTTTGCTCAAACGTACGCAGCCATGTGAGTTGATTTTGCTGCACCTCAATTAGAAAACAGCAACAAATCTACTCAAATGGCAGCCCTCCCTGAATGCAACTGCTCACGTCAACTGGAAATCACCTAGGGACTGGAAATCTCGCTTGCAAGCATGAGTTGCGGACCCTCCTATTGTTCCTGCGAGGCAAGAACAGCAGAATAATTCTGCCGTGTGACATAGATGGAATTTTGCAGGAATTCTGTATTACAAGCACAACTCAGAGTTGCCCAAAAGTAGGCCAGTTTTGCAAGCAGAATTATAAATCCGCCCGAGCCTAACTTCAACCTTCTATTGATTGGGATATTTGCACTGTAAGGTTGATATGATTCAGAGTTCATGGCCTCCTGCAAATATCTTCCTCATTACTGTCTCCATTCCCCTGTAAGTCCCAGCATTAGTCTCTCACCCAGTTGGAAGTTCTTTATTTACCAAGGCATCGATGTAGGGTTTCTGTGCAGGATCTTAGGGGCTGTGGCTGTTTCTCTCTGCACATTTGTCTTGGCTATGGCAATACATGAACAGTCCTTCTGCCACTTTTGTGGCCAGACAGGGTGAAAACCATTAGTGCACAGCACAAAAACGTGCTTTTGTGTGCTCCTGTTGGCAAAAGACCAGCGACAGTCTATGCTACGGCCAGTTTCGCTAAAAGAGTTCAAGCATGGGGTAGATGGAGAATTTACAAGTGGGTAAGGGGATGATAGAAGCGAGGGAATGTAACTAATCCATTGGCAGCCCTGGCCAGGATGTACGTTCTTATCACAGGGACATTTTGTCAGCTGTTTCGAGTCAAATTGTGTTATGCTTTTGAATTCAGAAGTCATGCTTGTGCAATACACATCATAATGTTAGTGCACTCATTTGATTCGCAACCTCGGAATGGCTGTTTTGTTTAAGACGCTTGCTGCTTGCCATCTTATGTAGGTCACATGTTCATCCCGAACAATGGTCTAACTGTAGCCTTCAAACTAAATGGAATTATTTTCTTTAAACAGGGGAAGAAATGATGGACAAAATCACCTATGCACCGACGACATCAACACAGGCTTACATTACAGGTAAATGAACTAACTAAAATGTCAGTCTTTTGCATGTGCCTCAACTGGACAAGCAACCCATCCCCTACCTCTGTGTTTTGTACAGCATGCCTGCTTGCTAATAGACTTAAGCATATATCATAATCAATTCACCTTTTCTAGTTAGTGCAGGTTATTTCTCTCTTTGCGCATGGGGTTTCTGGACCTGATGGGCAGAAAAGGAAGTGATATTTAGGCCCGTATTTATACTTTTTTTGCGCCGCATTTGCGTCGTTTTTTGACGCAAAAACGGCACAAACTTGCAAAATACCATTGTATTTTGTAGGTTTGCGCCGTTTTGCGTCAAAAAGCGGCGCAAATGCGGCGCTAAAAAAAGTATAAATACGGGCCTTAATGAATAACTAAGTCAACATATTTGCGACACATATACAGAGGCATGTTTCTCACTGAAGTGATTCACAGGAAACTGCAAATGTCATTAAGCAATCACTATGTAGCAGGGATTCCTTAGTGGCATTTGTGACTGGTACTAAAAAAGAGTTACAAAAGACTTTGTGTTCAGCGCACAGTAACCACTTTACGACCCCGCAGGGGCGTAGCTTGGTCAATAGGAGTGTGGGGGGGGTTGGGAGGGGGCGAGGGAGGTAAGCTTCAGATTTCCCAACAATTACGCTGGTTCATAATGTTAAAGTACATTATACGACAAGCAGGGCGCACGAGAGGGCTTAAGGAGCAGCAGATAGGGAGAGTAATCAGTAGTGAGAGAAAGCACATTGTTTTGTGAAATAAACAACATTTTTTAAGTCTTCTCACAACAGAGTAGTAGCGGCTCGAGGGACATGGAAAGGACGTGGCGGGGAGGTGCCGGGTGGGGAGTGGGGGAGGGAATAAACATTTTTTTTTTAAATCACTTACCTCCTTTGCCGCTCCTCTGTCCCTTGCCGTTCCGTGCTGCAGGCACAGGCTCCCAGCCTGCCCTGCACCAATTCTGAAACTGCTTAGAGTAGCATCAGAATTGGCTGGAAGTGCCCAGCCAGGGTGCTCCCAGGCAGACTGGGAGCCTGTGCAGGCTCTCTCCAGCCCAGCAACTGTGCCGAGACGGCCGGCCAAACACACATGCACTGTGAAGGGGGAGTGCTCAGCACTCCCCTTCAATGCACGCTACCCCCGTGGCCCCACCACTTTCAAAGAAAACAATAATAAACATTTGTTATTATTGTTTTCTTTAAAAGGTTTTGCAGCTGCCGCTGCTGGCGGGGAGGGGCGATACTCCTCTGCCAAAACGGAGGAGCCGCCACTGCAACAGAGAGAGGGAGAGTATGTATGTTTGCGTCTTTGTCTGTGTGTGTAAAAATTCCCAGTGAGATCTGACAGACACAACATTGCACCGTATCCGACTGAAAACATCTGTACCCAACTATTTATCACAAAATATATTTTTATGGGGGCGTATCACCCCAAACACCCCCTGAAGCTGTGCCCCTGTGGCCCTGACATAGTTTAGCAACGTGACTGGTGTGTTATTCAGTCACATTGCAATTGCCATTGTTAGGGAGTTGCAAAACTGTTTATGAGGCAGATGTCCTTCTTGTCTCTTTGCACTTAGCTGCAAATATAAAGATGGTGACCTGAGAGGGACAGCAGACCTCCCTCCAAGTATTCGAAGTAATTAAATGCAAGCTTTTTTTAAAGCAGCCCCTGTACTTTAAATGGACAGAAGCTGCTTTCAAAAACAAAATATAGTACTAACTGAATGACATCAGGGGAGAATGCAGTTGTCCCTTGGAACACTGTCTGGACTCACCATTCGAAATGCAAAGATTCACAAGATTAAAACTGCTCCACCAGGACAACCTCCAACTAGTGTACTCTCCTCTTTAGAAAGTCGGTACCAGGAGAGTTGTTCACAACCATAATTATGGGAACAAAATACTGATATATGCTATTGCAAACCAGTAGGAGGAAGGGATGTCCATTTTCATGCCCCTCCTCCTACCGAATAGCAATCGGTCTCAGTGGGTATTTTGCAGGTCTTAAAATCATTTTCGATGCACAATTTTTCCTTTGCCATTTTGGAGCCGCAAAGCCTTTGATTTTGTGACTTCCTGTTTTTGAGAACGAAAAAGGGCTTTTCATCTTTTGGGTGGATGAGCCCATTGACTTAGTCTCAGTCCTGTGATGTGTTGAAGGTTGCTCTTACCATTTAGTGCTTCTAACGCATTTAGTGGGCCAGCCATCAGGAACGTGCCAACAGCTGCACAATAAAGGAAAATGCTTCTGGTAAAATTACCAGAAACATTTCCTTTTCTAAAATCAAAGTCAAGACTCAACGGAAAAACCTCCTTCACTTTCCAAATTAGTTTTTTTACTTTGCTGTAACGTGCACAGGCACAGAGAGCTTACTTACCAGTAAAATAAAGTGAAATTAAACCGCACTAATGGCGTGATTTACTCTAACTTGGAATCAGGCCCAAGAGACATAGCTGTGTCCCCCAGCACTGTTCTGTGTGGAAGACGCAGTGCTGGAAAAGGGGATAATGGCCCTTTTGGACTATACCAATGCACTTTATGGTGGCCTGCCAAAGCACCTGCTAAGAAGACTCCAGACTGTTAAAAATGCGGTGGCTAAGCTGGATTTTGGGTTTCCTAGACGAGAACACATTACTGTGCGCTTGCGTAATCTGCACTGGCTCCCCGGAAACATTGATTATTTTCAAGCCCTCTCTGTTTCTGCACCGAGTGCTGCATTATTCAGGACCTGAATATTTGTCTGCCAGGATTGCCTACTATAGAATGAGAAGAGTCTTACGTTCCTCCAACAAGCATTTGGGTTAAAGCAGGCAAACGCTCTTTCTCTTTATTGGGTTGGAACAATCTCCCTTTGAATTTGCAACAGATACAGGATGATGCATTATTTAAGAAAAAACTCAAGACATGGCTCTTCTCACAGTAGCTGTCATCTCCCTTGCTTTCCCTGATTATATCATGCAGCGCTTGGACACTCTCTTGAGTAGCCAGGCACTTTAGAAATCTCTCTACATTAACATTAACATTCCAGTGCCGTCCCTCCCTAGTGGATCCCAAGCAGTGATACACCCCCTCTAGATGCTTGGGACACTGTTGAGTTCTTTTCATGGGGGAGGAGTAGCAAGGCCCAGTGCCAACCCCACCAGAGCAATACAATCTGCAGACCCCCCCCCCCCCCCCCCCACCTCCCCATTCAATCACCTCTGGGGATTAGAAAATTCACTAGACACCAAGGATTTCCTCACGGTGGAAAAAAAAGTTTACTCATTTTCTTTGAAGTGTTCCTAAGTTTCTGACACTCCTTAAACTCTTGTCAGTCTCTGAGATGGGTAGGGAAGATGCAATAAGAAAAGAGGATTCCTTTCAACCTCTCTTCTGATCTGTAGGATGATGTCACCACCGCCCTAGTACTAGTGCAGTGCCACCCAACAATGGAGGTGCTTATTTAGTCCTGGGGTCTTCTCCAGCAGAATACAAAGTCACAGTGCCCAGACCAGCAGTAGCCCCCTCCTGAACAATGTGTAAATCAAGGCAGATGATGACAATATAGGGGACTTAGCCCTTGTCTCTGGAATACAAGCTCTATAACCTGTTTCTGTGGCTTCAGTTTGTTCAGCTATGCTTATGATGTTCACTTGTGTCTTGGGTTCCACACATTCCCTTGCCAACTTCAGTATTCCTAACTTTTATTCCACTAGTTATGCAAATATAATGGTGAGTGCTAATGTCATATATGTTTTGCTAGCACTTACTTTTTATTGAAGACAAATATGTATGAGTTTGCCTATTTTTTTCTACTTCTTATTTATCACTGGACACATTTGATGATGTAACCTAGGAACTTATTGTATTAATTTGTAGTTTATTCCACTCAGTTTAACATGCTTTCCTATTTTAGTACAATGGTCTAAAGTGTCTTCTGCTGAGTAGGAAGTCTTTCACTGTTACCAAAATGTTTCACTGATCCGCCACACCAAGTCCTCTACATAGCGAGAAAAAATTAGAATTTGTTAATGTTGAATGGAATCACCATTTACTAATATATTTTCTGGGTTTTGTTTTTGCTTCCAATTACAGAGGAACATGAGAAACCAGGTACTATTTTATGTTTAATTTTTCATTTTGTTAAACTATATTAACTGTGAATACAACTAAGCGGATGTTAATTTAGAGGGTGCGTTTTCAAAGAAGCATGTGGAACATGTTAACCGAGCCACAACACATGGAGTGAGAGGATTAAGCAGCTTTATGTGAACGTTTATAAATGTAGACTTTGGATGCCCATCAGAGCTCAGCAATTAGCTTTAATTAGAAAGCTGAATAGATTTAGTGCCCCATCTAAAATGTGGTTGATAGCACACCTGCCCATCAGATAAGCAGAGGTTGTGCCTCCACTCCTTTGATAGAGGACTGCTCTCCAGATTTAGAGACCCTGCTTGCTTACTGGTGATCTCTGTAGTTTCACATAAGCCTCTGCTTCAGCAGTCAAATTAAGACTGGTCTTTAACGAAGTAGGTGCATGATTTGATTCAACAGTTTCATAAAGCATTTTGTTCTGAAATAACAAAGTCTCAAATTTTGAGTTTGTTTTTACAGAACAAAATATCACTGGTCCTGATAGGCAGCAAGTTTTATCCCTTCACCTGGGAGCCATTTTGTGACTACCTTCTCTGGGACTGCAATGTCTCACATAGCAGCTCTGATGAGATAAAATGAGTGATGCTCACCACTAAACAGAGAAGTATGACTACCACGTTGAGGAATTTTGTCAGTGTAGTCACCAGTGTTAACTCAGCAGTTCCTTCACCTCTGAATGGAAAGGAACCCCCAAGTTTGGCGAAACTGTGCATCTGCCATTTTATGTGAGATGCACCATTCTGAGAAGCTTTTAATGACTCCCATCAGTTTTTGTGTTGAAAATCCCTGTTCATCCACCGACCTGCTACGTGTTGCTTTGATGTTGAGATACCACTTTAGTATATTGTTTTAGTTTGAAAACAATTAATAATTCTTACACCTCTATTAATATCTGTTTTATGTAATGTACACCATGGAAATCATCTTTACAAAACGTGCAGTCTTTGCTGAATGTGTGATCCTATTTTCCGGCCAATGCCAAGTTAATGCAATGTGATATGTCTGTGGAGGATCCTCTGCACCATATTCATCAACAAGGCCACAGTTTTCTCAATCTAGAGATCTTAATTTCGAATCTAAGTGGTTTAACATGACTTGATCAATATATATTGCTTTGAAATAAGCAGCAGGAAGTTTTCAACCAAACATGACAGGTCGAATGACGTAATCAGGGTCTCTCATATCTCAGTTGAAAAACAGCCGCATTTTTTTTTTTTTTTACAACACATTGAATAGACACATATAAAAAGTACAGCCTCAGTTGAAAGGTAGCGGTACACAAAAGAAAAATGCCGGTAGAGGTGGAATTGTGGGTTGAAAATGTGGGCAAGGATTCTGAAACTGAATATGTTTTAAGGACTAACAACTAAGTTTGAACAGCATTTGAGTGATGCCGTTTTCCGTTTTGAAGTTACATCATTAGTTTCATTTTGCGTCATTTGCAATGAGCGGTGACACTTTCCTTGCATAAATATGAGATCAGACGAGCTATGAGATCATAAACGAACGCACGTGGCAAGGATACATCAGGTACCAGACCACAATTTCCAAGTGCTCCATTCCTCTTTGCTTTTGGTACGTTACAGATCGGCTCAGTAATATCTTTTTTTACAAAAAAAGCGTATTATTTACTTTTCCAGAACAGGCAACAAACCACAGTACAGTTGTCCGTTACAAAGGGGAGGCACAGTAACTAAACATACATTTGTTTAGTTCGGCCATCTTTGGGAATCTGGAGCCATAGAGTCCAACCTGCAATGCCCCCCATGCATCCATCCATCCATCCAGGGCAGTCTACGAGTCCTCCCCCGGTCATTTGTGTCTAGAAACTGCAATGTCCACGGAAGTCGTTCCAGCTCCCCCAGACCTTTTCCCATTTTTTGGGGCATCCCCTGCTCCTGTAAACCACTCTCTCTGCCTGCTGACATCAGTCCATGTCTTTCTTCCAGTAGACAATTGCCAGCAGTATAGTGGATCCCCATGTTTGTACTGTTTAGCCACGCCCCCTTCTCCCCACCAGTCACTAACTCGGGTATTTGGACCAGGCAAGTTCACTTAGTATATTAAAGAAGGAGCCATTTTGCATCTGTCGGAAGTTCCAGGTTTTGAACCCTGGACATCACTCGTGTTACCCCTTCCCAGAACGTCTGTATAACAGGGCAGGTCTGTAGGGTAAGAAGAAAAATGCCCTCCTGCCCTCATCCTCTCAAGCAAAGTGGGGAATTTCCCCTGCCTGTGCCTGTGAAGCTGTGTTCTAGAGTAATAGGATCAATGTAATATATGGAGCTGTACTAATCGTAATCCTGTTCAAATTATAATGACATGAGGTCCCTGCAAAGACTCTAGCCACTTGTCGTCGTCTAGGTCACCTAGGTCAGTATTCTACTTAGCTCGCAACCCACCCGGTATATCAGGAATATTGTTTCTAATCTTTTTGTAAGTAATGGAGATGGCTTTATCCTCTGGCTCAATGATATCTTGACATTACATCAGAAAGCTGGTAACAGTGGAGACAACAGACTAGGTGTAGGAAAGTTCTACGTTTTGCCATGGTCACCCCCAAACGTTTTGGACAGATACTGGTGGTTACTGACTCTTGGCTTTGCACTGGGTACTGCTTACCAGTCCCAGGGCCAGTGCTCTATGTAAGGTGGATATTCAAATTAGGCTAATTATAATTGGCAATATTAACCTACGTATAAGTCCATAGTATGTGTTAGGACATGTAGGTATAGGGATCCCAGCATAGGTAGTGCACCCATAGGTACACTGCTGAGGTGCCCAGTGTCATTTTAAAGGCAGGCCTGCTTTGGTGGCTGCTTTTAAATTATAGTTCATGGAAATTCGACTTTGGAATTAAAAGTACTTCCAAAGTCTTAAACTACCTTATTTTTACATATAAATCATCCCTAAGGTGTGCCTTATGTGCCCCTAGGGTTGGGCACTAACTATCAGCAGGGACCTTATAAAAAACGTTTTACAAGCCCTGGTGAGGTAAAACAACCAAATTATTTTTTTCCCAAATTGGAGTGAATGGCCTCCATAGGCTAGAATGGGGAGACTTTATTTTAATTTATAAAGTCCCCTTAAGTGACTTACACCTCCTATTTGGTATCAAATTAATGGTAATTAATCCCACAATTTACAATTTTTGAATTTAATATAACTTGCTCAGGTAAAGAGTTTTAAACTTTACCTAAAAAGTTTCCAACTTCAGCCCTGTAGTGTTTTGCACTGATTGGCCAGCCTCCGGCAGCCTGGCCAGGCTGCTTGATGAAGTGTGAAGTAGCCTGGGCTAAACACAAAGAGATGTGTCTGGGGGAGGAGATCTTCCCTCAGCAGATGGAGAAGCAGGAAGGGGGAGGGCTGCCAAACTGGTATTCAAAGGCAGGGAAGGACATTTGGAGAAACCCTGCACCTCCCTCACATCCTGCAAACCCAGGCAATTAGGTGCTTCCTTGATTAAATTAGGAGAGGTCAAGAGAGGGGTGGGTTTAGGATTTTTAACCACACCAGTGGGTGGGCTCAGTCAGATGTAATCTCCAAAAATCATTTTCAGCCATAATGGACTTTTGACGAATGTTGCATCCTTGGATTGATTTTTCCCACACTTCCCAGGAAGTGGTCATCACAGTGGGAAGGACCCTGAAACTGATTGGAGAACCAGGACCCCCACCCCCATTTTTCATCCAGGAGCAAGGGTAAAACTGTCAGACCTGCACCCACACCTCAGACCCCTACCAGATCCCGACAAGGAAGAACTACACAGTAAGAAGGACTGCCCTGTTAGACCCCTGGCCTGCACCTGGACACTGCACTCTGGAGGACTGCACCAGCTGCATACTTGGCCTTCACCACAAGAAGGACTTTGCCTGGCTTCAACTAGTTCAAGGAGGGACTTCTTGTTTGCCACAAGTGAACAATTGCTAACTAGAGTCCCCTCCACCAACTCCTGAAGAAACTGACCAGCTGACCACTGTCCAGTGGCCAAATTGGAGTTTGTGCCAGGTGTATTCTGGGAGTCGTAGTCTGCACCCTCAAGGAGCATCTCAGAGCTTCTGGAACCTTGGGGTGAGCTGTGGACATCAAAAGAACCTTGAAAGAACATCTGGGAGAAGATCCAGAAGTTTTGAGAAGTTTTGAGAACTTTTTGAAAAAAAGCTCCATAAAGGGACCGACCTGCCACGGCAACGCTAGCCGGTTTGTCTCAACCTCAGCCTGGCCAGACTTGCAGGATCGTCCTGCAGAAGAAAATTTCAGAAAAAGTTACTAAGTCCGAACGTAGAAAGTTGACTGGGACCGCCCAGGCAGTGTATCTGAAGAGGGCTCCAAGGACATTGGATCAAGATTCAGGTTTGCCCCAGTCAAGGGATTTTCATCTAAAAAAATCATCTAAGTCCAAAAGTAAAAATGCCCACTGAGGGCTCCCGCATCTCGTATCTGAGGAAGAGTTCCAGGAGGTTGGAGTGGACTGGTGACTTGGTCCCGCTGAAGAAAATCTCCAGAAAATCTACTAAGTCCTAAGGTAAACATTTGACCAAGGCTTCCCGCGGGTTGTAGCTAAGCCGGGCTCTATCATAGTCGGCCTTAAACTTTGACTTTGCCCCGGTAGAGGTGCGACCAGATGACCAGATTGACGCTATTCGTTTCTAAGTGATGAAAAGCATTAATTCTTTTAAAATTCATATCTCCGGTTCCCTTTATCCAATTTTATTAGTTTTGGTGTCATTTTAAAGCTAAAGATATTTCCTATTTTTACAATTTGGTTTTTGATTTTTTAAACTGTTACCTGTGTTTTATTTAATTACTGTTTTGTGATATTTGAATGCTTTACACTTTGTTCCTAAGTTAAGCTTTGTCGCTCGTTGCCAAGCTACCAAGGGTTGAACTGGGTTTAATTTAGACCTAACCGGACCTAAGTGAAGGTTAGTGGCCTATTTCTAAGTGTAGGTACTTAGCTGCCCTTACCAATAACCCATTTTCCAACACTAGGTATTCTAATTTATTTATTTGGGTATTTTGTCGAGTGCTGCAATTTATTCTAGGATGCTTCACAATGTTTAGGAGGTTAGATATGTGACCATTTGCTGGTGAAGTCTTAAAAGGGTAAGAGTTCTAAAGTATGAGTGAAAAGGCATAATGATTGTTAGGCACCCGACTGGGCAGGATTTTGGAAACAGTTGGAGAAGTGTAACATGGAGGAGGGAAAATTGATAAAATGCCACGTTAAAGGGCTGAGTCTTTAAAAATCTTCGGAACTTGAGGTGGTCATTTTCCCATGAAAGTTGCAGTCAGGGAATTCCACATTCTACCTGAATGGAAAGTGTGTTCCTGTTAACAGACCTAAGGCTTCTAGAGGATTGGTACGAACAAACAGAATCATGAGGTAGTTCGGTGAATGGCCATGGAGTGCCTTGTGAATAAATCAAGGTGTCTTGAAGGACCATCTTTCTTTTACTTGGCATCATTGGAGGGGTCTGATACAGTGTTGTTGTGGTTTAATAGTGTCACGTCAAACAATAAGCGAGCTTCAAGATTTAAAACTGTGGAGTTTTTGACAGAGATGAAGTGGGTATAATACTCTATTGGCTGTTATGATAATCCAGGCATGACATGACTACTGAGAGAATTATGATGGTTTTCTGTGTGCAACATAACAGCAGGAAAATTCCATTGAGCAGATAGAGGTGATGATATGCAGTTTTTGAAACAGCATTTATCTAGGGAATAAATGAACGATCACCAATAAAGATCACTTCTAAATTACATTCTGTCACCACAGGGAATGGGGGTACTGACTTCTTCTGGCCAACCTAAAAGACAGGAGGCTGGACTAACAGAATTTCAGGTTTCGTTTTGCTATTTAAGAAGGACCTCTTGGTTTGCAACCAGCAGTGAACCTGAGAGAGTGAGATACATTTGGATGGCTGCCACGGTCTCTTTCACACTTAAGATGAAACCTGGTGCCCTCTTCATACATTTGACAACGTCCTTTATAAGAGTGAAAAATGTCAACCATTGGGGCCATGAAAACATTGAGTAGTGTACACGAGAATGCAGAGTCTGGAGATACTCTCCTTGTTTTGTTGGCACAATTTAACCTAATGAAAATGCTTTTGAAGGAAGGACTTAAACCAAGACAGTAGTCTTTTGGATATGCTCGCTGATGTGCAGTCTGCCATTCAGCACCTGATGGTCAGTGGTGTCGAAGTAGGTTGGATGTCAAGTAGGATCAGTGCACAGGGCTGAGTTTGGTCATGGGCCCCGAGAAGCTGTTTCCTACTACTCACTGCTATCCAAAAAGGGTGCCAAAAAATATAGACCACAAAAATAAGAACACAACTATATGTTTAGAAAGTGCTGTTGAAGGCATCCTACATCTCCCCAACTATTTTCAATTGAGATATTGAGATGTTACAAGGGGGCGTGTTATAGTTCATTTATTGCCCTCATTGTGTTTCATGCTTTGGGGAGATTGACCTATGTCTTCTAATTGACAGAAGCAATAGTAAGGGGCAATCCTGGCATCCAAAAGGCATGGGAACCACTGTGCTCTTGCTGAAGATGGAACATCCAATTCTTAGCCTCGGTACTAAAACAGCTGACTAGCAGATGCGCTATCTGTTCCACTACCTTTACGAAACAGCCCTCATCATTAGCAAGCCACAACCAAAGGGCTCATTTTAACATTTTTTCTGAAATTAGATATGTCAGCAGCCATTGCTATTGGTACTATTTGTCTTATTCTTAATTATGTTACTGTTGATGCTTCTCTGTAAATGTTGTTGGGTATCCTCACGTTTTGTTGGTTAAACTGGAGTGTTGTCCTCAGTGCCCCTAGATTCATTAGTAGAAATGACCCTGCAGGTCATCGGGGGAAAGAGTTATTAAAAAACAATCGTAGTTTGAGCATGGGGATAACAGAGAAGAGGAGTCTGCCTTAATTTCAACGTGTCAATTTACAATGTTTTCTTTTCTTTCATTTGTAGAGAAACGACAGGAACCAGGTAACTATCCCGGGAGACTGTGCATGTTGCTACTAGAGGCATAAATACGAAACTTGTACTAATAAAAATGAGGATATTCATTTTTTATATTTATTAGTAGCTACTGCGGTTTTGCCTTTCAGTAGTGATAAAATAATGCCTTGTTTTTTTCGAGCTCAATGTAAAACACATATATGCAACTCATATTACAAGTGACATCAATACATATTTCATCATCTCTCCTGCAATACTTGTTTTGATAGCAGGAATCTGAAGTCGGAAGGCCTTCTAGGCTAGTAGACACAAAAGGAGAAATATTACCTGTGCTTAGCTTGGAAGAGGTTGTTCGTCTCATAACCCCCTGGTATAATGTGTTCAAAGGCCTCCACGCCACATGCGTTTCCCACCGGTAATTGTTATTGCATTAAAAACACATAGCTGCCCCTAGAGTGTCCTTGCAGCGCCGTGGCCTGGTCCAGGGAATGTCTCCATAGGCATGGACATATAGATTGAAAGTAGTTGCAGGTCTCATCTACATGTGAAGATGTGGGTGGGGTGGGGGTCGTCACTCTTTTCACTGCTCTTTTAAGGCGGTGACCAAAATAATTAGTAAGACCTGCACAGAGCAGCATTTCATTTGGAGGCACGCATACCCAGAATTATTTTATCGTAGGTTGGTGTGAGCCTCCAGAACCACAGAGGGGTCTATCTGTAAGGTTAGTGAATGGGGGACTGAGATGTGGTCCTCTGCACTGCAGATGTATCTTTGTTTTGTTGGGAATGTACCAACCTCAGGCTACTGTATACGTTTTATGGAACGTGGTTCTGTAGTGCACCAGACTTGAGAGGTTTCCAAAAAAGGACGTGAAATCTATTTGCTCCAGACCGTAGCTCGCGTTAACAGCTGGAGGATTGCACTTTGGGTCGAAGAGGTATTTCCGAAACCAACAAGCATTTCCAGGGAGCGGCCCACTGGCTGTCCAACCACTTGTACAATATTCTGGAAAGAACACAGGTGGTGGCTTGGAGGAAAAGAATATCTCCCCTCTCCGAGCCAAGATCCACCCACCCAGGTCTTGTTTCTCCCCTCCAAGTATTAAAGAAACCCCTGTGGTGACAGGAGCCAGAGGTCAGCCAGTCCTCCTTTTGTCTCATGTGTGAACATTCTGCTAGTGACATTATGGGGAAGTGAAGCTAATGGCTGTAGAGGTTTCCTACCCAGCCCTCTCTCCTGCCAGGAATAGTTTAAACTTCCATCATAGACCCATTGCTCTGAAGAGGCTTTGATCTGGCACCTGGGATAGCATAGTCACTTTCCCAACAGAGCAGTTCAAGGTACGGATCTCCTCAAGGCTGGCTCAGAGAACTGTGCCAAATATGAACAGATTAATATAGCCTGAAAAGCCTGCTGGGACAGAACATGTTATTGACCTTGTTACTTTGTAAAATGATGCATACTTTACCCAAAGTGAATGTATCATTTTAAATACGACAGAGTTACACTACAGCAACAAATAAAGAAACGTTTGTTTGAATTATGGAGCCAGGACATTAAATTCTATCCTGGGTCCTATCTGCTGTAGTGCTACCTTCGTGCATATTTCAGGCTTGGTCAGACAAGCAGTTCCTCTCCCAGCCTCTACATGTGTGCACACACATTTGAAGCAAGTTACATGTAAGCTGCTCTGAGCCCTTTAGCCCAGCTGTTCACAGAAACTTTCAGAAAGATGGCTTTTATTCCTTGACTCATACTTATTTTTCATACATGTAAAGAAGATTTTAAATTGATCTAGCAGAGAATACTCTAGTTTCTGATATGACTTGTGATCTAAAATAAAACGCTAGTTTATAGTTTAAGCTATAAAAATAGAACAACTAACTTTAATTATATAATAATCTACAGAATTACCCGTAATTTCACAATGAACAAGTTTTGTTTGGAACAAGCTAATGGCAATTCTCGTCCCACTCTTCATACAGTCTCAATTGTATGCAGTTTATATATTTATGGAACCTGAAAACATCAACTGAGCGTCCTTTATCTCTGTTCAACAGCTCCAGAACGACCAGTAGAACCCCCCGCATCAGTGGACGAAATACCCCCATCAACAGGTAGGGTTGTTTTGCATGAATTCAGAATATACCACAACGTAGCAGTTACTTCGTTTCAGTGTTGCAAACATGCGGAAAAAGTTGTTTTTGCATATCCGTTTTCTATCTGTTTTGTTTTGCGTGATTCTAGTTATTTTATATGATGTTGCAATATAATTTGAGGGACATGTAGCTTAGATCACTCCTTTATGAGCTAAATTTTCATTGGAATACCTATTTAGCAGTGCAAACATTCATTTGCAACACATACAATGCACTAAAAAGCATTTTGCACTAGTTAGGTAATGTAAATGAGGATGCAAACATTTCCCCCATTAGTACAAATTGAATAATTTACCATCCGCGATGATATGCCCAAAAGCAGTGAATGCAGTACCTGAAAACAACAAATTTGTCAGCATTAATACTGACAGAGGAAGTTGGGATGTGGTAACCTTGATCGTTGGTGGGATATAAAATGTAAATACATTATTAGGTCTAAGGATTTGTGGTTGTGTGGGCATAGGTCTCAGTTGTGCTGTTACAGAATCTTCCTTTTTTTCCTGAATGCTTATTGTTGCCCATCACCCTCCTGGTGTTCATCAAGAGATCATCAGCAACCTAACTGTGTGACTGCCCAGGATGTGGTTTGTTGCCGGAGACTGGTGGCAATGGGGGTGCTTCAGTCTCTATATATGTGATCCTGTGGGTGCTAGAGCCATGGGTTTATGCACGCTATAGATTTTCTGAGGCTCGTCCTACTGCATCAGTAACTATATTCTGTCTCCCGAAATATACATTCTATAGGAAATAATGGGATTTATATTTCGGCGGATGGGATATACATCACCGTTGTGACAGAGTAACCTGTCTGCCGAAATCTAAATCAGACCCTCAGTCTTTTCAGAACCTGTGTGGCAACTTGTTTACCCTTTTCCATTCTAAAATTCAGGGGATTTTCTGTCTTCCGAAATATAAATCCCATAGGAAATAATGTGATTTTTATTTAGGCAGATGGGATATCCATCGCCATTGTGATGGAGTAACCCGTCTACCAAAATCTAAATCAGGCCCTCAGTCTTTTCAGACCCAGGATGGCACCCTGTTTTCCCTTTTCCATTCTAAAATTCATGGGATGTATTACGATAAAATCTCAGCAGAGATTTGAGCTAAGCCTTTCTCATGTGCACTCCGCCAAGAAAGATCTGCCTGTTGCTGGTTGTTTTTTACTGTTCCCACCAGAGCAGGGAAGTGAAGGCATTTCTGTTGAAAGTTAAATCAGGCTTCCCAGCTGACCGCTGCACAGGCTGTATCCGCAAGTTTGTCACACTGTGCATCACAGGTACAGTGATGGCTCTTACGAATTTTACAGTATTAACAGGTGTAGACTCCAGCAATGGCCAGCTTTAGCACTGGTGGTGCCCGGTGCGACAATCTTAGTTGGTGGCCCCAGTGATCGTCTTCTCCATGGATTTCCTCACAGCCACCCTCCAACAGTGCCTCTCAACTCTTCATATCACTTTTCTCACTTATATTTAATTACTTTTAAGAGCATTACACATACCAACATAGGGTGTCAGAGCACTTCACACACACATTATACCAAGACAATTAATTATCCAAGTGTCTAAATCAATGTATAGAACAATTTCCGTAAATCGATGAGGACTACAAGGAGTAATAATCACATATCACCCATACTGGGGAGGCATTATGTTTTAAGTGTACCTAATGTGGAGAAGCATAAAGTCAGGATTTATAAAGCAGCAAAGTGGTTGAGGCTGGCTTTACTAATAAGAATTTATTTCCACCCACTGGTTTAGCAACCCTGAGATAATGAAAGAGACGGGGGTGGGGGGTGCATAAGGTTCTAAATCTATGCCTTGCAATTTGCATGCAGCTTTTTGGTGCCAGTCCATAGCTCACTGTACTATATTAGGATTGTCACTTATGAACTGAAAGTAACAAAAGGATCTCAGTGACAAAAACAGTGACCCACTGAGCTACATAAAATACTATTCTGTGATCTGCATGTTATTCATTAATCATGCTTTGCAGCAGGCACATTCACCTTCTGTGATTACTTTATAATGAGTCAAAACTGCCACTAGACAAAACTCAGATCACTCCAGCATTTTCACTTGTCACCATAGTTATCTTGACATTTGTATTATTGTTTGAACATTGCTGTGCCCAGAAGGAACTCTGCAGCAGATGCTTTTAAGCCCTGAAGATCTTTCAAACTGCAGTGCTGCAGAGCTCAGCACCCTGGTGCGGTGGCACCAGTCGCACCGCCCCAATGCTGACACTGTCGCCAACAGTTACATGACTTGTGGTATTACAGCTGCTGATACAAATCTACTAGTTTGTTAAATTATCACCCAATGATCCTCACCTGATGTTGGGACAGACTGAAAACATACGTGTTCACACACAAGTATGATCAAACATTCTGAGGCTCAGACGCTATACGACGCGGAATCAAAATGAATATAGGAACCGTTTTCAGAGTAAGTGCCCTCAATGGGCTGAGAAAACAAACCCAAATACACATACCAAACACACATGCCAAACACGCATATCCGTGTATCCTTTAGAAAACAGCGCTAATGCATATGAAAGTTGCAATATTTAACACTCCCTTAAGGAAGCTGTAACAGTGTTCAAATGTGTTGCGCAGTTGCCCAACACTGAAGTATAAAACACAAAAATGAAGTAAATATGTTCCCACTGGCTTCTAAACGACAAAAAATGCGCTTGAAATCATGTTTCTGCATTAGGCTTAAAAGCATGCGTTTTAAAATGTGACATGAACAAAAACATAAATTGTTAAAAATGCTACCAACTTCAGACCCTTAGCATGCAGACAATTCAGTTTAAAAAATCAATGCAAAATAGTAGGTTCGATTATCTCTACTGATTGTCAATGATCTGAATTTTATAATATTATTTCCCTTAAACTTAAGAGTAATTACTTACTCCTCTATGACCTCTTGGTTTACACCTTCTTGTCATTTTTCATCTAATCTCCCCTTCGGACTGAGTGGGCCAACCGACGGGCATCAAAATCTAGCTTCACAAATAATGCAGAATGGGAGAGAAACTTGTTGTGTTGGCCTATGAAATACATCATGCAATAGTAAGCCTATCTGTACAGAGACTTCATCCCTTTAACTGCATGTGATGGAAATAAGATAGGGCATACAAAGTTTTTCTTTCATCACTGGTGAGAGCAACTGGGCTGGCCTTGGGAAGAGGTTGGAGAGATAGATGTGAACAAGAAGAAAGGGGGCTGCAGCCATTTCTCCTTTCTATAGTCTAAGAACCTCTTCTGTGCCTTTTGCCCGAAAGCATTTCTCTAAAGCAAGAACTCTGTCAGGTTACTGAAATAATTAAGTGACTGAAGTGTCAGACATTTAGTTTGATTTTTGCCAGCCTCTTCAATATTCACAAACTTGTTTAGCCTTTTCAATTCTCTGGTGTAGCCAACTCTCAAAAGCAAGCTGCCTTTTACAGATACGTATAAGACTTCCTGAATGCTGCCCATTTGAACATCTGAGAGAGTTAACTCGAGCATTGGAATAAGGTATTGAGAACCAAAACTTTTCTCCATATCTAGTGAACCAGACCTTTGCCGTCCTTCAAAGACATAGAAGTCAATTTCTGGCTCAGAAGCCGGCTTGCCTGTAGACAATTCTATCCTGGAGTTGAAGAGTGGAAATGCATTAGAGGCAAGGGATGTTGCTGCCATCCAGAAGGAAACCACTTGACCAGCTGAAAGTAGATATGTCTTCAGCCTTTCCATACGAAACTCTTCCCCTCTATCACGAGGATGAAGAAGGCATGTGGACCCCTGGAGTGGGAGCTGCTGCAGTAGAATTCCAAGAACCAGTTGTAGTTGAAGATTGTGCTGCGAATCAGAATCGAACCTATGTGAAGCCGTCCTGCAGCTTAAATGAATGTAAATTTGGAGAGTTTTGAGCACTGCAGAGAAGTTACAGAATTTTGGAAAATATGGGACATAAACATTTTGTAATTTTGGGCGACTGGGTATACGGAGCCCGTTGTGAAATGCCTGAGTTTGGAAGAGTGAAACCATGCCCAGAATTACCAATTCCAACTAGTATCCTCCAAACTCTGAGCCTCAGTAGATGATGCCTCGAGAATGGGGAACACTCAGCAAGACCCGAAATTACTGGTTTAAAAAATGCAGGTTTTGTCCAACTTCGGAGACTTTGTTGCCCAGATTTACGAAATGCCTAGAGCATATGGTAAGTGGGGGATACATGGCAATTAGAAAATGGGGGCATGGTAGGTGGGGTAGTCGGAAGGATGTTTAGAGCAGGGAAGGCACCAGGGCTGCTGAGGCAGTGCAGCGCTCTTCCATCAGAGTTTAGGAGGGGGTCAGGTGAGACCGGACCCTTCTTGTACACGCTGCCTTCCTTCTGCAGCCTGTGGTTTCACAGTAGTCACACAACAGGAAGACCAAACCACATTCAGTTGGCCAATATGATATCTTCCCAGGGATAACGTTCTGTCTTACTCTTAATTGGGTGTCAAGTCTTCCCCAAAAAGATGAGATGTCAACTGTCACATTTTAGGCCATTTTCCCATTTGCAGCTTTTTACCTTTGAGGCTACTGTAGAGCAGTTAACAAGATGTATACAACCTTGGGTGCCATTTCAGTCCACATCTCCATCCATTCTCTGCTGAAGATTTTTAATTGCACAATTTTTCGAAGTCCTTCCATAAACTTTTTGACCTAGATGATGAATGAGCTTATACCTTACGTTTCAGTTATTGGTCACCTGCGAATGATGCCTTTTTCCTTGTCTACCTTTCCTTATAGTTTTGCAAAGACATTTTTATTTTTTCCAGTGGAACAGTTTTTATGTTTTTGCAATAGTCTCTGCTTCCTCGTTCTGATTTTTTTCATTTTTGTGTCATTTTACGTTTTATATGTTTTATTTTTGAGTTGCCATGGTTTAAATACGTTATGTACTTTATTGTTTGATTGTGTTATAGTTTTATGTTTTTTGGATATATACCATTTGGTTTTGTATCTGAGGATGGCATAGTAGCTACTACCAAACATCTAAGGGGAATACCGGTATTCCTTACCCAATCCAAATGCACTAATAGGAGTGAGGTTGTTTTAGGCTTGTGAGGGCTCAACTACACCTGCCAACAGCTCATTCGAGAGAGCTCGCTATAATAATAAGATGATCCCAACCTTGCTACGACATCTTATCTTGAGTAGCGAGTGGGCTCTATGATGAAGCATGTCACTGCAGGGTACATGAAGCTCAGCATCATTTAAAGGTATGATTAACCTGCCTCCTCCTTTCTGATTCCGGACACTAAACGGAAAGACGGACAACCTGCATAGCAGTGAGTTAGTTTTACATTAACTTCACACCCACCTTAAAGTACTGTTTATTGTATACAGTATTTTATACTGGTTTACTGCCACAACTTGTTCATCAATAAATTGTCCTTTATCGATGGATTTGCGTTGCTTTCAAGTAACATACCCAGGCTGCACACCCTTGTTTATACCACAACCATGAGCAGTTTATTCGTTTTTTCCATATTTATTTGTTTCTTCGTATTACAAGCATTCACAATTTCTGGTGGTGTTTTACAATTACTCCACCAGCACTCAACTGGTGTACAGTCGAGACTCTCGTACAAGGAAGTAAAAAACATGTTTTCTCAGTGCCACCTGGCCTTTGAATCTTGGTAGCCTTCAATCGTGTGTAAGTTGAATCCTAACCAAGTAAATAGATTTCACTAGTAAAATAATAGTCGAATGCGCAATGAATAGCTGGCCAGCTCAATTGGTGGGTTGCTCTGAAGCACACGAATCCGTCCGAACTCTGAAAGTTACCAACAGATTTGCCTATTCCCACCAGAGCTTTATATTTTAAAAGCATGGATCACTTATTGCACCCTTGTTAACTACATCCACTGCTGTGGCTTTTGTGCTTTTCCATGTGCCTGTCAGGGTGTCTTCTATCACATGCAGGGCCCCCCAGCATGAATGTAAACTTATGTATGCAGATCCGAATTTCGTTTTTTACCATAAATTGAACGTAACTTTTTTGTGCTAATGTAAATATAACTCCTTTTCACCATTGGACAAACGTGTTTTTTTCTTCTGACTAGTTTTCTTTACTTCGGCTTCATTTGTGTCTGTTGATTGTTTTGAAGAAGCATTTTATTCAGACTAGTAAAAAAAAAATGAAGGGCCCAATTTAGAGTTTGGCAGAGAAGGTTCTCCATCACAACGCGACAGTGTACACTCTACTCCAAACTGAAGGTCGACCGCCTCATTTAGAGTGAAGGGGGCCATAATAATGCCAACGGCGGAGACTACTGCCTCATTATCGCTGACTTAAAACTCTGATGACAGGATGGAGTAAGGGCAGTCCGAGGCTTGGTCATGTGTGAACCCACCTGATGTAGAGAGTGCGAACACATGGTCTGTTTTGATGTCTGTCACTGCTAGCTAAAACCTGGCAGCAAGGGGAGGTAAAAACTGCAAAATGCCCCCCTCTCCATAGGAGAATACTCACATGATGAGTGAGGCATTGCTATTTTTGTTTTCCAAAACAAAATTCTATTTTTCCAGTTTGCCGTGCGGCTCCCTCATGTTGAAGGAGCCGTCCATGAAAGTTACAACCGCTGTGATGGTAGTTCCTGCAAATACTAGAAATGTGTGCTGGGCCAGCAGACATCCACAAATTTGACAGGGTGAGACTTGGTCAGGCCGAAAGGTACTATATTCAATTGCCCTCATGGGGTATAAGCCCATTCCCCAAAGTTTAAATCAGTCCAAAATGTTCGATATCGTGATAGAACTGATGTAGATCTTCTGGCTGCTCACCATCCCTCAGAGCATCTAATACATAATTTTCTTAGGTGTATTTTTTAAATTATGAAAACTATCTACTGAGATTCATGGAAACAATGCTGTACTTTTATTCCTCCATGTGTGACTGATGTGTCATTCGTCACAGCTGTTCTGCTTACTACACCGTTTACTAGAGATGATACCTAACTAGAGGTCTCTCTAGTCTTCAAAAATGTCAGCTGACATTTCCAGTTAAAAATGCTTTTGGGTCTGAACATCCATCACTAAGATAGTGAAGTCCAGAGACAATCCCATCCTGGCCTTAAGAGCTACTGAGCAACATTTGAACTCTAAACATGATTACTAAAATGCTCTTTATGCACGTCTTCTACATTCCCAAATAGAGAGGTCACAGTGCTACCAAAACGTGTCTGTCTGGCTAATTGTTGGGCTTAGGAAATAGGACCTTTTCTCTAAACTAAGAAGATACTTGCCCTGATACTAACATGCACAATACTTAATTTGTACTGCTGGTTTCTGGAAGTGGTCACCAGGACTCATCTCTGGGGACTACGAAATGTTTAACATCATCAGACTTTGGTCCAGAGCAAAAGAGAGAAAGGCAGCAAAGGGAGAAAAGAGACAGAGAAAAACAATGACAAGAGGAGGAAAGAAGAATGCTGGGAAGAACCTGCAAGAATAAGATAGAGAGAGAGGAAGTGTATGACTGGAGAAGAGAGAGGCATAAGGTGGAATCCAAAATAAGAATTCCAGGTATTTGTCAAACTTGGCATTTGACAACAATGGGTTCCAAAGAAAAACTCTGGGCATGGGCAGCTGTCTTGGTTAGGATTGGCATATCTTTCAATCAAACTTTATAGTTGTTGTAAAGGACTGTCCATTCCCCCACCCAACATCTATTGACAGTTTTCCCAAGTCCAAATTCAAAACTCACTGAGGTAGGAGGTTTTCATTTCTTAGCCCCAGACTGTAGAAACTGCAGCTGCTGAATATAAGGAAAGAACTATCTATGCTACATTTTCGATGAGCTCTGCAAATCCAGCTATTCTGTTGATTAGTTCGTTGATATTGTTATAGTGCTGTTCTTCTTACATACATCAACTTACATACAGTTTATTCAGGTCAGTGGTGATGTACATTGATATACAAATACATATACATAAATACACAAATAAATCAAACACTAATAAACAAAATATATCTCAGCTTCATGCAATTCCTAACGACCTGACTTCTTCAGCATATAATTCACTTTTATTATGCTTGAGCCTCAGTTTTCAGTGCCACAGGCCATGCTGGTGGGGAGTGCTTGTTCTTTATTGATCATTCACTCCAACATAGCATAACATAACACAACAGAAAACAAGTGATAACAAATGACTTACTTCTGGGTGACCTCTGGTTATTAGGTAAATTATGTGCACTGCTGTTGCCAGGCAGCACAACACTGAAAGCTTCAGCTTATAATCATTATCGTCATATACATAACCACCTGAGCTCTGTTCAACATATGCACTTATGCATTCCTTAGTAAAGCTGTAACCGGGGTTCTTTTAAGGTTTCCTTTCGATGTCTGGATGTCGAAGATGTGCCGAAATCAGTGTTTCTGCATTAAAACGTATCGTTTTCTTGCTATTTCCAGGCGAATGTGGCACATGGGGGACAGGAACATTCCGCTCCTTGAACAACGTTATGTTCCACTGCCCATCAACAAGTCTAATATCCTACTGCCGTGACTGTACTGATCCTAACGGGAATGGTGATTTCAACATAGAATGCAAGAGAGATCAGTCCGGAGCTTTCGAAGAAGTCATGGTTATGCTGGATGGTAAAGAGCTGAAAAGTACCAAGACCTCACTGACAGTGGACGGCGCGCCGTAAGTTATAAATACAATTGTAGTAAATGAAGTTCTACGCACTTAAAAATGTTTCTTTAGTACAGCCCTAGAGTCTCTTATGATATTTGATTGATTGAGACAAGTTGTGCTTTCCCCTGTAAAACAAGGACAGTGCATATTTATGAGGCTACTTGCTTACACAATTTGAAATTGCAACAAAGTATGTGTTAGGATGGAGCAAGGGTTCCTGCATGGCTCACGAATGTGGGGGGCCCATGCCCTCAGTTCATATTAGTAGACTGCAGATTTTTGCCCAGCAGCTCAGCACACATGACGATCATGCAGGTGCACTGGGGGCATTTGCGATATGGATCGACATCCAGAGTGGACCTCTTTCATCTAGAAGAGCACACTATTTGCACCATCCTTCCTGACTGCTCTGTCCGTGCTGCCAGCCCACTGCACTGTAGAGAAATGAAAGTGGTGGGACAGGGCAAGGCAAGCATTTGTACATGCCAGTGCCAATGATAGTGGGCTATTCGCTTCTCCCATCTATTTACACTGGTGTGCCGTTCCCTTGCAACTGTAGTCTTCACCCATTCAAAGGAGACATGGTAATGGCGTAATGAGCCTTGAGGACCTCCCCTGCAAAATACCTTAAGGGACCCTCTCTCCCCTGGGCCCAGTCAGAGGCTTGTCACCTGTGCACAGCGTACTGTTCTGAGGGGACCTCACAGCTTCTCGGAACAGGTGCTGGACAACGCAAAGCCTCGCAAAGCAAGGCACGCAGACTGTGCAGTATTTAATGTACTGTGTTTAGCAGCCCCAGATGGGTCCCTGTAGCTGGCCCATTCTCCATCACGGTCGGGCTGAACTTGTGACTTGTCCTGGTGCAGTGCAACCAGTTAACCACAGATGGTGCTTTGCGCTTCTATGTGCTATTTTCACTTAAAAGTTTGCAATTAGTAGGGTCAAGGAGGAATCTTTTCCATGACTGTTTTATTGCAAAGTAACAACCCCACCTCTTTAGGGAGGAGTGTAAGAGAGAATTAGGCAGTGTCTATGTGCTACAGTGACAAATATAGGGAAAGAGAAAGAAAAAGAGATTTGTCTGTAAGAAGCCTCACTTAGGAACCTGTGACTTAGCTCATACAGAATACTTAAATCCTTCCTTTTCCAAAGCTCTGCCTTTTGTTGTTGATCTTTCTCATTGATCTTTTTTCTGCTATTTAGCAATTTCCTTAAATAGTTAATTAATATATTTATCATTTATTGTTAATCACATTCATTTTCTTTAACTCCTAGCATAATGTCCTCCATGCCTTCAAGAATTGTTTGTTTTATACTTTTGTCAGACCTGCTGCTTCCCTTTCTGATCCCCGGAGCCTGCCTCTTCCTAGTTTAAATGTGTGGTGTTGATCGTTGGCAGTCTCATTTCTTCTGTTAAGTGACCTTTTGTCTTGGTGGTTTGAGCAAGAGTTCCATAAGTCTCAACTTCACAGATGTTTGAAACACTTTGTTATTCACCACATTTAAGGCTTTCATCTAGTTCACCAGGTCCTTCTCCATAATTACATTAAAACATTTTGTAAACCTATATAACACATTAGTTTTATAGTCTATAGTGGCAGGATGTTGTTTAAAACTACTGAATGGATTTACACCCCTTTTTCTCAGCCCACGCTTGGCTAATCACCCCAAAACATTGAAGACAGCAGCTGAGTGAAGGACAAACTAGTTTTGCCTGAGTTATTAGCAAAACAAAAAACTATTTGTCTATGGGAAAATGTGGTCCTAACTATAACTACCTACTGGCTAGCACCAGTAGGATATAAATATATATATATATATATATATATATATATATATATATATATACATATATATATATATATCCTCAAGCAAGTATGGTCTGAAAATTGTTGAGCGGCGCACTCCACTGTCGGTGCCAGTGACGGAGAGGACCAGTCTCGTAAAAATGTAAATTTAAAAAAGTATTCACTGCACTCCACGAGGTATCAATAGTGCAAATTTAATCCAAATAGCAACCACCAACGCGTTTCAACTCCCTCAGGAGTCTTGTTCACAGTAAGTGAGTCCCTTTTCGCTTTTGCTATTTATACCCTCAGGTGATACAAACTAAACAGTGCATTATGGTCCATGTAGTTCCCAATTAAATAGAAATAAAAATATTTTTTTTTCTAAATCTTATACTCTCCTAAAAAATAAAGTAAAATAAAAATATACCGAAAATATATACATTTATAATAAATGGTGCTCTTTCTGTATATTCTCCTTCATGATACTTCTCCTTCCACATTCATATTTGTATTGGCTACTGATTACTTCCCCATTAATTTCTCCACTATAATTGTCTGCGCTAGACATGTATATTAGTGTCAACCTTTCAACATTTCCCATATGTAAATTTTCTTAAATATTTGATATTATACTACTGTTATTCCATTATCTTAGTCGCGACATTCCTATGCATCTACAGAAATCTGTTTACTATGTACATAGTGATAAATATCTTTTTTTGAATAGTTCCATTGTCCATATATCTTATATTAATGAATGTCAGTCCATTCTCGCTCCATTTCTATCATTTGTTTACATTACATATGGTAGTTCAGTGGTTCTTAATGATTGAAAGTCAGTAGCCATATTGCATCGTTGTTAACATATATACCTCCTCATTGCTTAATTATAGATGTACGTACAGTTCCTCGTCCATGTTCAACCCATAAGGCATCTTTGTGCGGAGCTGAATAATAAATTTGCTCTCCATTTGTCTCAGCTTTTTCATTCTATCACCTCCTCTCTCACTCCTTCTCATTTGCGCTATGCCCATGAATCGTAGTGATCTCCAATCGTTAGTATGTGATTTTGAAAAATGTTTTGCCATCGCATAGCTCATATCTTGATTAGTAATGGCTCTGGTATGTTCCAAGATCCTTTTCTTCAAAGGGCAGATTGTGCTCCCAATGTATCACACCATATGGACAAGGTTGAAACTAAAATAGACACTTATAAATTTGTTAGAAAAATCAAACTAGCCAAGCATTTTTGCAAACATCAACAAAGGTTCAGAGACATAGAAAATGTCCAGAATGAGGAAGGTCTAATAATTGATCAAATAGAAGATATAAAAGTCTGTTATGAGTTAATGAATAACTTGGAAAATGAGGAAATTACATCAAGTCAAATATTGGAAACTATGGGAATTTCAACTAACACTCATGAATACAGTCATTTCAAACCTATTTCCACGTTTTGTCCAATTCTAACTCCAGGAAATAAAGTGGACCTATTCTATGAACCTTTGTGGAATTTGGGCAGATGTACAAAATGTAAACTTGTTTGTTATCTTACAACTAAATATATCTCAGTAAATTGGGCGACGTTCTCTGTGCAACTAAGCAATTACATCAATAAATATCACCTGCTCTCTGATTGTCATACAGGTTACAGAATGAAGACAGCCATCATAGTGATGCTTGATGACAAATTTAGGGCCGGATTTAAGAAAAGTGGTGCTGCATCCAATGCTGCGCTACTTATCTTGTGCCACCCTGCACCCTCCCAATGCCACTTTGTGTGCCCCCGTATTTATGATACGGCGCACCATGGTGATATTAGGAACAATAATTTGACACTAGTAAAACAAAGTGCTAGAAGGCCCATTGCTTACGAGTGTGTCCTTTTAACATCTGCTTTCAGCAGGCATTAAAAATTATGCAAACAATTGTGTCATGAAATCTTGTAGATTTCATTGTGCCTTTTTTGCGTGCCTCTTTATGTCGGAATGCCCCTTTTGCATACATTATGCATGGTGCATGCATAATGTGACGCAAAGTGTTACAAAGTGGCCCAATGTATGCATTGCACCACTTTGTAAATATGGCAGACGGAACAGGCCACCTTACTGCTGCCTTAGTGTCACAAAAATGACTCTAAGGCTACTCTAAGGTGGGTCAAATCTGCCACTTAGTATCTTACGAAGGACAGAGTATGTCTACAGTTGCTCCTATAACTTCTGTCAGCTTTTGACACCTTTGACCACCACATACTTGATAACATGGTAGTGTAAAAAATGGGCTTTTGTGATCAAGTCTTAAAGTAGTTTTCATCTTTCCTCCCACAAGGGACCAACTTGTGAAGATTGGCAAACATATCTTGAGGAGCTCACCAATTTAGTATAACCTCAGGCCAAGCATAATTTTCGGTCCAACATTGTTAGACTTATACCTCAAATTCCCAGTAATACACTAGTGTATCCTCGAGTCATTTTACACCACTATGCTGATGGCGAGAAACTCAAATGAATGTCTTCTTTAAAGACAGCTTTACTTTGATATGATATCTCAATAAATTACAATATTCGAGGTCTAAGTACTCTTGCATATTAAACCCATAAAAATTGATCAAATGAAAAAACAATTTCGATTTTGTTTTACTGACGGAATTAAATCGCAATGGATTCTCGTTGTCTTCCTCAGTGAAATCCCTTGAACACCCTATGCACACATTAAGAAGATAGGCTAAACTACCACTTTCTTGCATCAGTCATTGACAAAAACATGTTTTGGCTGCTGCCCAAGCTCTGGTAGCTCAATTGAGGTAATTATGTTTTGGCAGGTGTCCCATTCATTGCTTTGGCCATAAAAGTTCCATTATGTGCTGCCATCCAGCTTGTATTGGAGAAATAAAAATTCCGTCACATATTTCCTATTCCGAAGGACCTACCCTGCTCCCAATGAAGCCCAGAATTGAATTTAAAAGTGGCTTTCTATCATAAATGCCATCAGTGCTTGAGTCACTCCTTCATTAGTGAAGTAACACATTTTTATAATTTCTCAATAAAGTTCCCACTCTTTCCTTAAAGTGCATCTCTTCTAACTTCATGTGAACCAGTCACAAACAGCTCAATCCCACCCAACCGCAACCAAGTTAATTTAATGACATTTTAAGGTTATTTGCCATAAATGTTCAGTTCCTCATACTTTGCATTTTGATGCAGCAGCACTATAGAAAAATATTAAATAACTTAATGATGCAACATATTTACTATCTAGGGTGTGCCCTTTGCGATTCAGCAGCTGACTGATATTTATGTGGTATCATTTTTGATCTTTTATGTGAATGAATGAGTGTAAGATCTTAAGGTATCCTTGGTTATTGATTGTCACACAGTACATTAGATGATCTCACCTCTGGCGTGAAGTGCTAAAATGGCCTGTGAACCAATTATGACTAAACACCCTGTCCAGCTTGTTTTACATTATTCATTAACTTAGCTCTGTTTGCATTAGTGGAGAGCAAGCCAGCAAATAACATAAGGGCTGTGATATAGTGCTGAAACAAGGACCCGGCTTGGTCCTAGGAGCAAGAGCACAAGATGAGCAGTCAGTATATTTTGATGGCTTGACTTGTGCTCTAGCACAAGCTTCATGCAAAAATATAACAACTCTTCAAAATTAAAAAAAAAAAGTAATTCCTTTAACACTTAAAACCTTTGTACTTTAGTACTTTAGATTATATCCATTCACTGAGTGGCATTTATTAGAAATGATAGTTTTCTAAACACGGACTAGGAAATATTCACGAACCCCCTCCCCCTATGTCGCTCTAACATTGTTGCGATTAGTGATCAAAGGAGCAGGTGGGTTGCTTTGTGCCCCCTAAGCATGGCATGTATTGTTATTATTGAATGGGCGTGGTTTTAGTGCATTCAACCATAAATCAGGGAGATTTTATGAACAGTGCACCTCCTGAACTGAAATGTTTCAAGTTGTTGTTAAATGTTGATGATCGAGGAAAATAAGACCTAATCAATTCAAGTAATTTTACAAAGTTTGATGGAGCCGTTAAGTTGATATTTACCCCAGCATTTCAGCCTACATTATTCAGGCTCTGGCTATGTATCCTCTTCTTTCTCTCGCTGAACACCACAATAGAGTTCTTTTGTTTAATTCTTTGAGGTAAATATACGTGGCATCAAACATTAAAACAAGCTAATGCAATAGTTATTTCTAGAAAAAAGCATAAAACTAATTTAATCGAAAGCAGGGGGCTTAATTTTAAAGTTGATATCACCAACTACCTTTGATTTAACAAAGAGAACAATTTAAGGAGTAGCTCAGTCTCATAAACATCCCAGGAAAGGCAGTTACACTTAGCAAAACCACGGTCTTCGAGATCCCCAGAGCTACAGGCTTCCCATGTGATTAAACATGTGAAGTGCGGAGGTCGGCTGCACACAGACTTTCGCTCAGAGCTCACACATATAACTGCAGACTTATTGCATTTTTGATTGCCTCAGGGATGGGGATCAGAGGCACTGTGGTTCTGATGGTCTGAATGTGAAGACACTATGGCCCTCATTACAACCCTGGCGGTCAAAGTTGGTGGTAAAATTCACCATATTTTGACCACGGCAGTAGCGCCGCGGTCACACCGCCGGGACCGGCGGTTTTCCGCCATGGTTGTCCCGGTGGTTTGAATCCGCCAGGGTAGTGCTGCCCTGGAGATTTTGACTCCCCTTCCCGCCAGCCTGTCCATGGTGGTAGAGACCTGGGGGCCCCTGCACTGCCCATGCACTTAGCACTCTGTTTCCGACCACCGTCCCAGCGGGGATGTCCAAATGCGGCCGTCGGGTTTCCACCAGCATTGGCGGCTGTCTGGCGGTACAAACTTGGCGGTCGGCCTCGTCCGACCGCCAAGGTGGTAATGAGGGCCTATGAGTGGTGTAAAAGCACTTAGGCCCATATTTATAAATTTTTTGTGCCGTATTTGCGCTGCTTTTTGACACAAAATCGTCGCAAACTTACAAAATACAATTGCATTTTGTAAGTTTGCGTCGCTTTTACGTCAAAAAATGACGCAAATGCAGCGCTAAAAAAGTATAAATATGGGTCTTAGAGTGGGAATTAATGCTGATGATTTTTCAAACTGTCCGACTACCCAACTGACTATCTGAGAAATCAGCAGCATTACATCCTTCCCTGAACACTCTGTGGAGTCTTCACTATTAGCCCGGCCTTCCAGGGTGTAATAAACAATGGCAGGAGGCTAGAGGTGTAGCCTGGACAGCACTTCCTTCTTCTGTTTCTGAGAGAGGAGAGTCGGGGTTTAAATGACATGAGGGGACAGGGGCTGGGCAGAAGGTACATAAAATCATTGCTCATTTTTGCTCAAGAGCGCACACAAAACTCGGGCTAGGGCAGATTAGGATATCTGGCTTGAGCCTTAAAACTCACCCATCTTTAGTATGACTGTTATGTGGCATTCTGGGCAGTGCTGTTGCGATGAATCAGGTGCATATTCCCACGATCTGCCCCAAAGGACCTTAAAAGAAAAGTCTACTTTATTCTACTTCTTGTTTTGGGACTTCACGCTGGGACTTTAAGTGTAATAGTCCTAGTTATAAAAAGAGGTATTTATCTTTCCGGATATGCTGCTATGATGTTAACTCAAGGGAAAGGAAATAGTTGTCAGTTATGTGCAGTAGTAGATTTTACAGTACTTAGACAGTACTAAAGGTGTGAATAATTTTACCTTAGCAATAATGTACTAATGAGTGCGTCTTGCATTGTAAAAGTTTTGTCGGTAGTACTTAGTAGGAAAGCTGTGTCATTATGAAAATACCTGACTTGGACAACATGAATACGTTCAAAAGTAAATGATACCTGTAATGTGCTCTGTCGAAGCTTATTCTTGAATTTGTTCTTTTCTGCAGGATTGCCTTGCCACATTTTAACAAGGTATACCGAGTACAGCAATGTGGAATGTACAGGACAATAATTAGCCGCAGAGGGATTGCATCCATCACTATGAGTGAAGCTGCATTTCATGTAAGCACTTTTCATATTAACGGCTGACCTATGACGCTGTTTGAAATGGAGTAGCGTTGGAACACTTGTGAGCATGTTTGACAGAGAAGTAAAGTAATGGTAACTCCACAGAGGTTCGTTGCTTGTTCATACTGATATCAATGTGAACAAGCATTGGCAAAGCAATGGTTTGGCCCCAGCAAGCTTGTGATTATTTATTTATTTGTTCGTTTTATTTATTTCTTTTGTAAACATATACAATATTAACTATAGGTTTAAAAGTAATGGAAATTAAAAAATGACAGAAACAAAATAAAGTGAAATTAAAGCAAAAATGAACACAGAGAGTGTCCCATCAGCCTTGCCACTACAGGGCTGAAAAAAGAACAAGAAAAGGGGCATAAGGGAGAAGCGCGAACCTTCCAGACCCCTATGAGGGATCCTAAAGGACAACAGGGAATAACATAATTATATATAAAAAAATTATCACTGGAGTCACGAATCCTAGACTCTCACTGACCAACCTAGGCTTCAGGACTCGCAAATCTAAGATACAATTCTCAAATCTTGTAAAAAATAAATGGAAAAAAAGGATTCAGTGCACAACTACTGCACTTGACCACCAGGTACTCGTAAGGCTGATGTAATCATAACTCGCACACTAAACGTAATGCTTATGACTTTGTAACAGTTATACCAATTAGTAACAACACCTAACAGCACAACATAATTAAATAAGTGCACGTACTTAAACCACTAAATAATTCTACATTCACAGTATCCTCTTATGGTGTTTCAGCTAAAGAGACCTATAACTTCACTTTCACCTTTTTATCATATACTTCTGTGAAAATATACCCTACCCTGCTGCGAATGGCACTGTGCCATGTACAGCAGGGTTTTGGCTGTAGATCCTTGCCAGTAGGTGCACCCAACCCACCAGAAATAGCCACCCAAGATCAGAATACATCTGCTATTTTTTCATTATCAATCAGCTAATGTGATAATTGTTCTCAGCCAAGCTCCTCTGTGCAGCATTTTGGGTACACTTGAAATCGGTACTCCTGACCTGTGCCTGTGTGTGCTTGTGTGTGCCTGTGTGTTTTGTGCCGTTGTGTAAGTGGAACACACAAAAGTGAAGAGAAAGAGAACCATCTTCACACAACTTGAATTTTATTCTACAGTCCATCAATCAGTCAGTTTCCCCATTTGTCATAGCCAGAACACCCCCTATTAATATCAAATTGAGATTATATTATCCAACAAAGTGAAGTTGCATTTCCAGAGCGAATAAACACTATGACAAGAAATTATAAATCTCTTAAAGTTTCAAAATTGAATCATATATATTTTAGTCCTAGCATCCAGTTCGGTATTGCTTCTAGCACTTCAAATATATTGCATAAGTTTAATAATAAATGTAAACTAAACTTTGTTTACTCATTTTTACAAGGAATGAAATAATATATGCGAAAGGCAGACCTTAAATTCCTCATTTTTATGAAAGTAAAAAGCATGGTCTCAGGAAAGAAAATGTTTAAAGTCAAACTAAGTTTAGATGAGCATGCTTGTAAAACTAACCTTAGGCTTGATAAACTAACAGTTTTGGTAGCTCAGGGTCAACATTATGAAATTTTCATTAATACTGCCCATAATTAGGCCTGTGCAGGGAGCTCTGCTCTGAAACTCCGCTAGCCCCGCCAGTGGAGTGGAGCTCACCCATTGCGTGCTGCAGTCCTCTATGGACTGCCAAAAAATTGAGAGAGGGCCCTCCTAATTCTGAACTGAAAGGGTGTGTTGATTGATTTTCTTTTCCTCTGGGGACTTTCTCTTGTTTTGCTCATCCACTATGGGCTGCACAGCGCAAGCGCAGACAGTCTGCGCTTGTGTTGTGCAGCCCATAATTGGGCTGCAGTGCACACCAGAGGACAGGAGGCAGCCGCTGAAGAAGAGGAGACTCGTTGCCGTTGGACGACAAGGAGAGGAGGACCCCCGAAAGACCCAGGCAAGTCCATGTCTCTTTCTTTTGTTGTCCTTGTTTGTGCACACTGGTGTACAAACAAGGACTGAAAGGACTGAAAGGACTGAAAACTGCCATTTCAGGCCTCTTGTGCACTGGTCTGTCCTGTGTGCACTGCACACAGAGCAGGCTGATGCACAAGAGGCCTGTAACTACAGCTTTACCTGCCTACGGCCCTCCTGAATGCACCCAATCTCAGAAGCGCTAAGCAAGGTCGGGGCTGGCTGACCAAGCCCGACCTTGCTTAGCACTTCCGAGATGGGCAAATTCAGGGTGACTCCGTGGGTCATGGAACTCTGCTTCTGCAGAGTTTTTTTTTAACTCCACAGAATTCCACGGAGCTGGACTCCGTTTACTCTGCCCAGGCCTACCCTTAATACAACTCAAGAATGAATTCACTTACATCGCGCAACAGTTTACATGTTTTTATTACTGGAGCCAATCAATCTTTAAAAGAATTCTGTATCAACATGGTTCATATTTCCATCAGAAAATGTTAGTTTTGAGAGACAAATTCATTGCTAATCCCCTATTTAGTTTTCCAAAAAACTGAGCCTCTGTTACACAAATCACAAATGAGAGATAGACTCAGCTGTTGCTAAGTTATCACCATTAGCAAAAAAACAGTTGTTTTTATAAGCTGCATTGGTTAAAGAGAATATATCATCATTAGCATCCCACATTTTATGTTTAGTTAATGCTATCCCCCTAAAAGGCTGCTGTCCATCAGAAATGAAAAGAAATCAGGTCTGAATGGCAATTCTATTTACAATTATAGCCAATCATCTACTTTACCTTTCTGATGGAGACTTCTACCTTAAGATTACTCATTTGCCTGCAATAGCTTGATGGTCTTGACTCCATCTCGATGTCAGACATGAAACCATAATCAGCGGAGCTATATAGCACCAGCACTGGCACGAGAGCTTTGCTCTCACCTTACGAGGTGACTGTGAGGTGATTTTCTCATTTATGATGCAGTATGGACATGTCACCCCTGAACTGCTCAGGCTTTAAGTCTTATCAACATTTTGAAGGACATATGTCCATTACGGACCTACACAACAAATGTCTGTGGTGTCCCAGTTCGAGGCATGACACATCATTGTGTGACCTCTGTAGAGTGATGCACTTTAAGGCCTTCAAAAAAAATATGACAAAACCTTTTATCGCTTGCTCCGAAGAGGGCCATAAGAGCCATCGTTGATTGTGGTTGAGGTCGGGGATTCAATTGAGACCAAGGCCCCAACAAGACCATTGCCTACTACAATCAATCAATGGATTTGTAGAGCACCCTTATCACCCATGAGGGTATCCAGGCACCAAATTGGCTGCATGGAGTCCAGCCAGGGCACTCAGTTGAAGAGCTGTCTTCTGAAATCCAGAATGGAGGGGGAGGACCTCAGGTGGAAGGGTAGAGTGATCCAGTCTTTTGCTGCCAGGTAGGAGAAGGTGCGCCCTCCATGGTTGCTCCTGTGGATGCGGGGAGTGCGAGGGAGGAAGAGGGAGGTGGATCAAATGTGTTTGGTGGGGTGGTGAAAGTTCATGCGATGGTTGAGGCAGACAAGTCCGTAGTTGTGTAGGGCTTTGTTGGAGAGAGTCAGCATCTTGAATTGGCATCGCTTCTGTACGGGGATCCAGTGTTTGTTGCTAAGGGATATGGGCATCCGTCTTGGGAGGTCGGATATGAGCCTTAATACTGCATTAGGAATAATTTGAAGTTTTTTTGTGAGTTTTATTATTAGTCTGGCGTAAAGAGCATACTGTAGTCCAGGCAGCTGGTGACAAGGGCTTGAGTGATAGTTTATCTGGTGTCAGTGGGGAGCCACTTGAAAATCTTACGTGGGAGGCAAAAGCTGCTAAAGCAGCCGGAGGAAACTGCGTTGACCTGGTTCTTCATGCTTAGTTTGTTGTCGATGATGAATACTAGTTTATGAATAAAGGGCAAACGGAGGGGGAGTCCCTATTACCCCACTGGATCAGGGACAATAACCATACAAAAATCAAAATATCCAACAGGGATAAATATATAACCAAATATCTAAGCGAAAACCTCAATTTTTCACTGAAACTTAATTTCTTTATTACAATTAAATCAATTCAATCATAGTGTCACCAAATTACCTGTTCACCTAAAGAACTAATACACAAAATGTATAACATACCAAAGACACAAAAACATCTAATTATATACAAGTCTTGCACATAAACAAAACAAATCAACTAACGATTCCTTTAGGGCACCGTAGTACATGAAACAAAGGCTGCTTAGCCATCCAGACCAGAGAAATGAAGATAAAAGATGTAAATAAGACACGGACAATACTGCAACAGAGGAGACAGGGGGCCAGAAGAGAGCAGGCACCGGGTTCGATTACGGGAGTCTCTGGGCTGAAGTTGAGATGCAGTACCTCTGTTCTATCAGCCAGCAGCTGGAGAGATGTGAACCTGAACAGGGAGGTCAAGGGCTACTTCTGGAGCTGTCAAGCAGCCTCCATACGTAGTTCTAGGTGGGGGGAGGGACTAGCAGGGAGGTGGGAGGGGGGAGCGGGAAAAGGTGGATTCGCTGAAAACTGGCACATACAATACAGTGACATGCAAAATACAAAAAATGAGGAATAAAGTACAACTACAGATTATAGATGGAACTAAGACAAAAGACAAGGAACAAAGGACAAACACAGATTATAGATGCAACTAAAACAAAAAAAAGAAAAACAAAATCAAATACAGATTATAGGCAAAAGACCAGAGAAACACATATACAAAATGCAAATAAGACACGGACAATACTGCAACAGAGAAGACAGTGGGCCAGAAGAGTGTGGGCAGAAGGTTCGATTGTGGGGGTCTCTGGGCTGAGATCCAGCACCTCTGCTCTATCAGCCAGCAGTTGGAGATCAGCAGACTTGACAAGGGGAGTTCTCACAGGAGGAAAAAGCAACCCCATTTCAAGAAGAAACGTTCTGGTAGTTCTTCTTGCCTACCCAAAAGTACAAGTAAGTCTCCTCTGGATCCACCTACCTCTCAGCAGGATTTGGTAGAGATTTCATTGGTAATGTCTCAGGGAATCCTGGAACTGGTGCCATCCCGTCCACATCATCATACTCTCCCTCTGCCACAGCCGGCATTGTTGCCCACGTACCCAGAGTACCTGGCACCTCGATCGCATCCAGCTGGCTGTATTTGAGCCATAATGGATATTTTCAGGTGAGTGGTCCTCCCCTCTGCTCACCTTTTGGCCCCGTGGGACATATCAGTGGGCCTTTTAGCCTTGTACCACCCCTACAGTTGGCACCATACTGTTTTTCCCAGCACCACCAAGGTTCAGAGTTCTTCTTAGACCTATGTCACCAGCTCCAGCCATTCATAGATCGGCACCCAGACTCATGCCTACATCAACTACGGCACCACAAATGGCCCCAGGTGTATTCAGATCCGACACTGCATATAATGCCATTATAGGTGTTGACCGATGCCTCAACCTACTTCAGAGACCTTGATAGGTGATAAAAGGTACAGATTCAGTAGAGACATTTTTCACTCATTGTAAGACAAATGCTATCTAAAGAACATTAGTGGCAACCCTTCCAGGTGGATATAGATTCCGATGATCAGCAAGGAGATGATGCTGACAATCTTTACTCTGACACACTAGCTCTACAGGAGCCAAGTGGACTAGATACCTTCCCAGACATTGATGGGCATCCGTCTCCAGGTCCTCTTCCACGAGAGAACACTTACTTTCATTTTGTTTTGAGAGACTGCAGAGGTCCTTAAATTAAAACTACCTACAGTCGATTACCATCCAAATACCTTAACAAATGTCCTCCTCAAACATTGTTTAAAAAAATATATCATCATTAGTATCCCACATTTTCTGTTTAGGTAATGGAGCATTGATGGAGACAGTAATGGAACCATGATCAAAACCTTCAACTTGCCCAGCAGTTCACAGAATGCTTGCTCGCCAGTGCGGACCATCACCTTGGGATCCTGTTTTCATATCTACATACTTAACCCCAGAATCTTGATGGTCCAGACTTACTCAAACTAAAAATTAAATGTATGTGCTTTCCTGATATAACCTCTCAATTCTGAAAAAACTGGAGACTATTGGTAGTGAATCCTTTTTGACAGAAAGTCTTGCTCTCAGATCTCAAGGGCCAGATGTATGAAATTGTAGATTTGCAATTTCCTAATAGCAAATTTTAGCAATTCGCTATTAGGAAATCACAAAATGCGATGTACCACAGTGTGTTTAACACTGTTAGCGATTTGCAGTGGGTCCAAAATGGACCTGCCTCATCAATACTCATGAGGCAGGTCGCAATTTGTCACCCACAGTGAATGGGTGCAATCACACGGATAGTGGCCTGCTGGCGTCAGCAGACCACCATGTCTGTGATTACTCTTTAATTAAGGATTTTTTTGTAATGAAGCCCGTTTTCCTTAAAGGAAAACAGGCAACATTACAAAAAGAAAACTACAAAATTTCCTTTTTATTTTTTAAGAGTAGACAGTGGTCCCTGGGATCACAGCCTGCTCTTAAAAAATGTTGGCACCCCCATTCGCAAAGGGGAAGGGGTACCTTAGGGACCCCTCCACATTTGCGAATGGGTTACCACCAGCTTGAAGTTGGTGGTAATTGTGATTGTTTTGCACACTCCCTGTTGCTAAACAAACATACATTTGCCTGCAAATTGCAATTAGGATAGGACGCCCTTTGTACTCCCCGTCCTAATAGCGAGTCACAATCCCTATTTTGTGATTCGGGAACAGGATACCAACTCGCAAATTAGGGATGGTACATGCAACAAAGCCATTTTGCAGTCACAAAAGGCAAATTGCGCCGTTTGTGACCTCAAAATAGCTTAGTACATTTGGCCCTAAATGCTGTATGCCTGCTGAGTCGGTATACACATGCTGTCTGGGATAATGCCTTCTTAGTTGCCCCCATTCTACTTGACCACTTGAAAGGGCATTTTCTGGAAGTGGTGAAAAATGGGCAAGATCCATCAAAACATTTTATACAAGCTAGCCTTAACACTGTTGATTTTTTAGCTAAGCTAGGGCCATGAGTTCATCTGTCACCTGCAAATACATGCCTGGCTCTGATCTACTGGGTTTGCCACAGGTGTTCAAGGCACCATCATGGGACTTGCACTAGGATGGGGACCATCTATTTGCCCTAAAAGCAGATGCTGCTCTAGAACTTTATGAGGAAGGCAGGGCCACAGCTAGATTTTTAGGACTACAGTCTCCCCCTGGATCTTTTTCTTGATTTTGAAAGCCACATCCATTTGCCAGAGATTTTATAAAGCAATGACAAATGCAATGTCCTGTCATCAACACAGTACAGAGGGCAAGTGAAAGGATGTGCTAAAAAATAACTCTGATCGAATTCTTCCTCTTCTTCTTCCCCAGCACCACCATGGAGGCTATAGTAGTTAGACTGTGAAGGAGCACATCATGTCAGTGGGAGCATAAGTGTCCCTTTTTCTACAGGCCTCAAAGTACTTTACTTCTAACTACTGGGTCCTTCTGATCGTAGGTGTATATTCTACCCTTTGGCCGACTTCCTCCCTGTTGCCCCTCTTACTTCCCCAATCAGAAAGAATATCAGTGGATTCTGAAGGAAGAAGTGGCAGTCATGCTGCAGATAAGAGCAGAAAAGGGCAGTATGCCTTGCACCAGAGCAAGAATTGGGATGGTAGTGCTCCTCTCTGTACTTCCTTGTTCCCAAGATGGATGGCAGTATTTGTCCAACCTCAACATGAGGTTCTTGAACTGGTTTCTATGAAAGGCCAAATTCAGGATGCTGTCACTAACTGAGATTCTAATGCCATTGAACTTCGAAGACTGGATGGTGTCAATAGATCTGCAAGACATGTACTTCCACATCCCTATCCTGCGGAAATATTAGTGGTTTGTAGTGGGTTCTACTAATTTACAGGGCTTCTCTTTGAGTTAACATCATTATCTTGAGTTTGCACCATGGTGATGAGGTGGTAGTGGCCCATCTATGTAGCTGGTATCTGGATGACTATCAAAAGCAGCTGGTCCTAGTTGGTGTCTCAGCACCTCCTCTTAGAATCTTCACTGCCGTTTGAGTTGGGGATTTTTAATCAGTCATCCCAAAACTCACCTGGAGCCCTCCCAATACCTCTTGTTCATTGGTGCAGCTCTGGATAACGTCTTACTTCAAGCTTTGCCTCCGCAACAGAGGATACAGGACATCCAAGATATGGTGCCCATTGTCCAGACAGGGGCCCAAGTCCTGAAAGTCCTACATTTGCTCAGTTTGTTGGCTTCCTGCATCTTCGTGGTCACACATGAATGCTGGCACATGAGGGCCATGAGGACGCTTTTCAGTGGTGCTGTTGCAAGTCTTGGTTCTAGTATAAAGGGGAAATGACTGAATCCATTGTAACCTCTAAAGATACAATAGAGATGGGAACAGAAGCCAACCTTAGTTGAGGAAAGTCCTTCTGTCACCTCTCAGGGGTGACCACAGTGGAAACTGATGCCTCTACCTTTGGTGGAATGGGTATCTGGAGGACCTGGTGATCAGAGGACCTTTTCCCAGAAGAGCAGAAATTGCACATCAATCTGCTGAAGTTGAGGGCTATCAGATTTACACTTATTTATTTTCTCCCTTCCATTCGAGGTCAGTCGAGTCCAGATCTTAACTGACCACACAACCACAATGTGGTACTTAAATAAACAGTGAGAGTGTGGTCTCAGGCTCTCTTGTGAGAGACCCTGAGGCTCTAGACCGGGATGCATCAACAAGTTCCGTGGCTGGTGGCCAATCACATGACAGGCACCTTGAACACCATTGCCAACAATGTCAGACAAAATCATCTTTCCACGATTGGCATCTGCACCCAGATCTTTTCACACTTTCACGCATACCTCAGATGGACCCATTGCGAAACATGGACATGATCCTGTCTGCACATCACCCTTCTATAAAATCAGTTTATTCAGGGAGATGGAACAAAGTTGTTTCATAGTGCACTGACATTTCAATAGATCCTCTTAAAGCATCCCCCTCTAATGTGCTACAGTTTGTACTGTCCATGGCTCATCAATGCTACAGTGAAGCAATATTTGTCAGCCTTATCGGTGTTTCACTACCTACCAGTCCGCCTATTCCCTATTCAAATCTCCATCAGTATCAAGGTTTCTGAAAGGGTATACCAATATTTATCTGGTGTTACCATTCATCACATCACAGTGGCATCTTAACTTAGTTCTGACTTTTCTCCATTTGAGTCCCTGCAGAGTTGCCAGTTAAGACTACTAACCCTCAAGACAGTTTTCTGGGTAGCTGGTACTCAGCATTTAAATGAGCTACACATCCTTTGTCTTTGCCCCATTCACATCCTTCCTCCCAGGTAAGTTGGTCCCACAAACTACGTCTGCGTTCCTGACAAAGGTGGTGTCGCCATTCCATCTGAGACATCCATCACACTACCAACTTTTTAGCTACCTTTGTATCATTCTGTGGAAGAGGAAAAGCTGCCCACATTAGACCTTGGAAGAGCGATGATCTTCTGCACCAACATAACTGACATAAGATCAGTCGACCAGCTGTTCATTGGTAATACAGGTTGGGAAAGGGGTAAAGCAGGTAAGAAATGTATGATTTCGAGATGGTTTATCCTATGTATACCAATCTGTTGCACTTCAGCAAAAACAATCTGCCTGAAGGAAGGCAGTCCACCAGAGTAAAATCTTCCACAGCAGTATTAGCTAAAAACATGCCTGTAGAAGACACATGCAAAACGACTATATGATCTTCTCTCCGCAGCTTTGCCAAACATTATTGTTTGGGTTCCAAAATGAGGATAGATGGTGTATTTGCCTGCTCTGTCCTTCAGGATTTTTTATTCTAATGTTCCCTCCAGATCCCCCTACTTTGAGATATTGCTTGGAAATCTATTCAAAGGTGAGGAATCTGGAGGTTGAAGTATCCATCATAAGGAATAATTACTTACCTTTGGTAAAGATCTTTCTGGTGGATAGTCTCTCTACCGGAAAATTTCTCACTGACCTTCCCACCATCCCCTCTTCTGGGAAAAGTGTTAGTACACTTTATACAACGATGCCTAGTTAGTTGTGTGATGGAATGATTTACAAAGTTCAGCAAAAATAGAATAGAACTGATATTATTGTACCAGTCTTGGTACAACTAACGTCCTGGCAACACTGCCGTCATCACAGCTTCACAATGATGTCGAAACAGAGTTAATGCCACCTACCAGCACCAAAGAGATATTGCTTAAGATTTCCTGATTCAGTCTTGAGCCTGGTATATTCAAAGGTGAGGAATCTGCTGGTAGAGAATGGATCCACCAATAAGATCATTAACGAAGGTAAGTAACTTTTTCTTTTTCCCTAAAGTTACTGAGTTCATAGTAACATTTCACCTGCAAAAATATTTTTTTGTGAATATCTTGTTGTGATATTTGGGCCCAGTATGGACACTGAAACAGCAATACTGATGAATCGTGAACAACTATCTGCAGACCTTATTTTATTAGATGTGATACATTAGACCACCAGCGGTTAGGCATAGAGAGAAAGGATGCAGAATTAATTAATTCACTACCAGGGGGACACACCCATATGAGTGCGCATGCGCTGCATTTTATTTGCACCCACGGGTCTTGCTTGTGGTGTCCCAGGAGGTCACCTCTTCCTCCCATATTTTTAAGTACCTATATGGTCCCTATTGCTCATATCATCACAGCCTATAACCTGCGGTTTTAAACGTAGGAAGATGATACTCTGAAACTGGTGGTTTTGAGTGATGCTCTCCTGGACCAACACTATTATGGCCTATGTACATGAAAAATGTGGATGACAAACAACTGTTTAAGTTTAAACACTAGGAAAACCGAAACTAACATATTTTATAAGGCTGCTTTATCGCCACTGTTGACCATCGAGATTAACACCTTCGCCCTCCACCTCAAGTTGTTTTGGAGGATTTTTCTGTCTGATTGATGCTCCTTTTCTTTCTTGGCCTTGTTGTGCTTCTGCTGCTTTCTGGCTGGAGTTAGCCTTTCTAGTTGTTTGTGTTGCTTTGCCTCTCTTCTGGAATGGCTTTACTGTCTTGATGTGCCCTTTCTAGGGATCCCCATTCTATTTGCCTTTTGGCTGGTTATATTTGCAAAAACAACAATCATTACTCCATGTTGTACCCTTCCTTATCTTCTTTCTGTCTTCCCTCGCTTCTGTTACCCCCCTATGCCACTTTCACCAAAATACTTGGTTGATGGTTGATAGTATTGCCAGGTGGGGATTGAGTGTGTGTATGCCTATTGTGGGAAAAGGTGGTTGGATCTGTAAACGGAGAAGGCAGATTGTTTTATCTTGTGTATGGAAAAATGGAAACTAGACTTCTTCCTAGTGACACCATATAGGATCAAATCTTCGTGATTCAAGATCAAAGGACATGCCAAGTTACATCCTATGATTTCAAAGTCCAAAGTATGTCACCTCCTCTGCAGGGTGGGGAAAGGAAAAATAAAATGATAATAACACAATGTTATTATTGTTTTATTTTTCCTCGGAGTAAGAGGTGGGGATGAAGTAGAAGGAGGGGGCCGGAGGAGGGCTTTTGCTGCACAAAGTGCACACTGTCTGTTTGGCCAGCCGTGTTGGGCTGGCCGAAAAGACATGCGCACTTTGCATGTTCTCTACCCGGCTGTATTGTACAACAGAGTGGAGAACATGCACAGGCTGAGCGGCAAAGCAGGACGCTCAGAACAATCATGACGCTGCTGTCATGCTGGTGAAAGCAGCGTCGTGATTGGCTGGGAGCCTGTGTGCAGCCAGGAAGAGGACGAGGACGGAGGGGAGACGAACCTGTCTCCCCCAAAGGTAAGTGTTTAAAAAGAATTCTCCCGCTGTCCCCCTCACGCCTGTCCCTCGTTGAGTGGTAGCCGCCACTGCTCCTGTGATGTCATGAGGAGACCAGCGTATTCGTGATGCCAGTTTTGCTAGTTTTGCTACTCTTGTGAATTTACGTAAATGGCAGAAATGGTTTTAATGAAAAGCATAAATATTAAGCTTCACACTTTCAAAGGCAATCAGTACAAGGTAATATTTGTGAACAATTGTGACATTTATTATTGAATAAGTTCTTTGTTTTTCTTTTTTAGTTCAAAATGAATAAACAGTACAAAACATGTGGACAGTGTGGCAACGGCGCTGATCAACCTGGTGAGGAAGACAAAGTCAACTTTTTGAAAACTTATATAGCAACTGTCACAAAAGCATACAAGTGTGGTTGCTTCTTACATTTAGATAGAATACATTGTTTGTGATGTCTAAAATGTGGTGCTATTCACTTGAAAAGCACAAGTAGGGAATGTTCAGGTTTTTTCCTTTTCAGAAGGCATTACCACAGAATGTCATTTCATTGGGGCCTAAGCCCCTGCCAGCAAAGTGTCCTAATCCTTCAAAGTGTACTCCTGACCCTCTCCCCTGGAAAGGCTTTGCTCCAATATCTGGGTGTTTTTTTAGACGATAGTGGACAAGGACTCCATTGACTATAGTGCAAATGTAATACGCTGGACGGGTTATCCGCTATATGTTTGACAGAGGGGCATGCAATCCAAACTCTAAATAAGGCACTTAATGCCTTGTTTAGAATATGACAGGCCTCTGCTGTCCATTATGATGGGGGGAGTCAATTATTTCAACCTCCTGGCTGGACTATCGCCCACCATATTTAGAGATCTCTGTCAGCCTAGCAGAGGTCTGGTTGCCTTAAGATGAGCCGCTGCCTTTCCAGCTTTTCTGAAGACACAGAAAGTTTGGTGAGTGGCCACCATATTTCAGACAGGCTCTCAGCCAACCTTAATGTTTTTCAAAAGCAAACTCCCAAAGCAGAAGTTTATTTTAGAAAAACGAAAAACAAATGACCCCGAGACCCACAATAATTTTCTCCCAGGGTGTCAGCGGCTTTTTCATTTTTTTTTTTTCAGTTTGGGACTGCTAGAGTTTCCTTGACGGTACTCAGCCACAAAAACAGTACATCAGAACTTCCGCTCTAAATATGACGGGAAGTCTAAAGTACTTAAACAGACAATCCCAGCTCCATCAGGCTGTTTTTGCAGGGTTTCCACCAGTGGAGCCAGCCAGCATAGCATCATTGGTATCAGATAGGCTGCCCTACTCCAATTAGAGTTGGTGGATCGTCAGCTTGGCAGACAGACTACCCTGCCACATTTGTAACAGAGTACCCTGTCTGCCAAACTCCAAATCAGACCCTTAGTCTTGAAGAGGTCGAACAATTAGGCTGTAATTTAAAGCTCAATTGCTACCCCATTACGTTTGCTCTTTAATAATTGCATTACTCTTTTTAAAAAAAAAAATATCTCCTAATGCTCTAAAAAGTATTAACATAAAAATATATTTGTACTTTTCAGGGACTGATGCAGAAGCAATAAAAGATTTTTTTCAAAGCAACATCATTACTCCATCCCCGGCTGAGACGCTTACAATCACCTTAGACCCATGTGATGAAGGACTAAATGTAAGCATTTATGGTACAAACTATGATACAGTGACATTCATTTTTTGTATAATTGCTATGATTTCATTTAATTTCTTTTAATAACAGCAATTGCATTTTTGACAGAACAACACATATTAATCACTTTCACAATGTTGATCTATTTCTCATCATCAAATTGGGAGTCCTTTGTTCTTGTTTGATGGTGCTCGTTGTTTAATGCTTCCAACCCAAATGTTCCACTCTTCTGCACAAACCTCCTGAGAAAGAGGAGATACATAAATTCAGTACCTGGAACCCTTCTGGTTCTTATATTTGTAGCAGATCAGAAAAGAAGGTTGGAGAACTTGACAGTGATTTGGAAAGAGGGGCTAAGCTGATGAGGGTGGGTCACATTGACAGAGAAAGTAGTGGAAGGGGGTTGATCACATGGTATCCACCAAATGAATTTAAGCAGCCAGTTTCACGGTTGATGTGGCAAGCCTTCAGACAGCATAGGTTGGAGTGTTTCAGTTATTCCTAGGTACTTTCAATTCCAGTGACAGTGAATTCTGGAGTGACTAGCTAAGGACACTTCTTTGTGTGCAGTGATTAAATTCCAAGTTTTTCCATTGAAGATATGTATATACAGATAAATGTCTGATAATCTGTAGAACAAATTATAATAATATGGCATCTGCTGATAATTCAAACACAGCTATGCACACAAGCAAAAAAACCTTTCTAAATGAAGAGGGAGAACTGAATACAGCAATATAAGGTAAACGTATGAATCAATTAAAAATACACTTACATTTAGGTATATAGTTCATTAAGTGATAACTAGACAATATCATGTTTTTCTAATAAATTCAATTGATTATATGTCACATTTTTATATTTGGCAAGTACTCAATTGTGAACATTTCCAGACACTTAGACTCAGCTTCTTTGTAATCGAAATAACCCTTGACAACCACGCCTTCTCTGCAGTGTTAAGGACATATGATTCTTTAAAACTATGAAATATTGCCAAAAATAATGTTACCTGCCCACATTGATACCCAGTACTAAACAAACGAAATCTGTTTGATTATAGTTCTTCATCCAAAACCTGGTCCTACTTCTACAACTCCATAGTATGTAAACTAGCCTTCCTCTCAAAATCCTTGAGGCATCAAGTTCTGTAAATCATGAAAGAAATCTGAAAGGTTATTGTATCTAAACTGTTCTCTGACATATGGATTACATTTGAATCTCAGGGATCCAAAATCACATAAGACGCAGCTAGCCATTCCTACAAAATCCTTACAATTCCAGCCTTTATGCATGTTTCCAGCACAAATTTTCATTTCAAAACTTAATTACTGGAGTTTTCCATGAGAAAGCTCCTGAGAGCAATAAATACATATCACCTCTTTCTTGAAAACTCTGTGTATGTCTTGACTGTATGCATTCCAGGGAGTGAGACCCATTAGGTATCCAGATCTGCAAACTCAGCTAATACAATGATAACTTCCGTTATAGCAAGATGTGGATGTGCCAGATTCTGCTGCTCTTCTGATTCATCTATCTCACAATTTTTGTTATTTTATTTCTGTTTTGTTGGGTCTTGCAACCATGGCAAATTACAGTTATCCAGTAAAATAGCTTAGTGGTGTGAATGCTTGCTGCACTTAGACATATCTCTATGTCTAAGTCCCTATGTAACGACAAATGCTCTCGTACCAGCACTCTAGCAGGCTCCTGCAACTGTCCTTACTCACCCCCAACTCAACTTCATTTGGAAATAATTAACCATGATACATGAGCATGACGACTTTGTTAGATTATTTTCAAAGTTCTCTAACACATTTCAGTTATATTTGCCCCACAAATTGCTTTGCTGCTCTTCTCCATTTTGTTTCTTACTTGCTGCTCATCATAATATCTTATTTTGCATTGAAATCTGCTTTTGTTTTGTTTTGCCATTTTGTTTAAAATGCATATTCGCTTTTGTATATTAATATATTTTTATATATTTTTTATTATGGTATATCCAACTATATGCTGCAGTTGCCTGGTTTGATGTACAAGGTTTCTCCTCTTGATGCTCCTCTTGCCTTCCTTTCTGTTTCATCCATATGTTTGTTTGTCACCCTTAGTTTCCCCGCCCCCAAAGTCCTCCCATCACCACGTCATGGACAATGTACAAGGTGTTTGGCACATTTTCAAGTGACCTCCTGCTGGTCTTTAAATTACTTTTCTAAGCATAAACTCCTGAGTTGCTCACCTGCTGCAGAATATCTCCACTCTATGAGAGGAGCCAATCCATCAACAAGCTCAGAAGATGGGCATATTCAAAAGCTGAAGGCCAAAGTGAGTGCAGGTCAAAGGCACTAGGTTCTCCCATACCGCTCATTTTCTCTTCAGGCCCCAACTAGTAAAAAGTCATATGAGCCACATATCTGTTATCAGCTAAATTGATAGTGTTCCATTTATTATCTTCAGAAAGATTATAATAAAAACTAGATGATTCATACATCATAGCTGCCAAGATTTCCGATGGCATATGTGTTACATGTTCATAGTTTCACAGTACTTATGAGTGTCACTCAAGAAACAAATCGGTAACACTTAGAGTGGCACTTTCTCACAAGCAAAATCAAGCAATGAAGTCCATGGAAATAGATAAATATCAGACATTACACCCATTTGAGCAATTTGAAATTCTAAGAAGATCTTGAAACTGTTGCAAAGGAGCGGAAATGGAAGGGCACTATCCTAGAGCTTTTGTAAGCTCATTGTAATTGAAAGCAATTCTGTAACCATGTTATTACACAATAAATACGTCTTACGGAGGCAGTAGTTTATTAACACTCTTTGCAAATATGCAAAGACACACTCAGTTAAATACCCAAAAATTGCTTACTTGATGTAAGAGACTATCATTTCCATTAGAAAATATGCAATGTACTATTAAAGTCCACATGTACATGCAGTCAACGACAAGTACAACACCTTATCAACTGGAGAAAACTATCATTGTCAAACAGCACAGCGACAGGCATCATTAAATCACTTTATCAGAACTGGCATTAGCACAGGTGTTGCTAGGTGAAACAGTCTTTTTTGACTCCCCCATGACAACCTTTTTCATGGATTTTCTTGCTACCAGTCTCCAACAGTGACCCTCATCTCTCCAAAGCCCCTCTCACACACATGTCATTAGTTTTCTAGTGCTGCTTATACCAGTGCAGGCTGTCAGAGCACTTTACATCACACACATTATGAAGAGACAATGAATCATTAGTGGTTAATTATTTCTAGGAAATGTTATCTAAAACAATGACTGCAAGGTGTAGGAATCACATTTCATCCATACTAGCAGGCAGTGTATTTTGAGAGTGTTTGCTCTGGAGAAGGACAAATTCAGGATTTGAAACGTACCACGGTGGTTGGGCTTGGTGTACCAATAAGAAGGCATTTTTACTCAAACTAACCCCCTTTGTTTTGATAATTAATTGAATTCATTTTTGCAGCAACAGCAAAAGATAAAAACATGATCACAGACCATTAAGCCATCACAGTAACGTACAATACTATTCAGGTAGTCCCTACATTCATTCCGTAGTAAGCCCACCACCTGCCCCAGATCTTCTTGTGTTTACGGGGGCAGCCTCTTATATGGGTCTCTCCTGATGAGCACACCTCCTCCATTCCACCACTGATGCAAACAAACTCTTTTGGCAAAATTAGGATCATTAAAGACTGGTTGAAAAAACATAACGTTATAACCTATTCTATGCATTTTACACGCAGCTGATGTCTTTGATGATAGTTTTTAGATGACTGTATACATCAGCATTGTAATTTATGAATTGCAAGTAACAAAAGGATTTCTGTGACAAAAGCAGTACCCCACTGAGCTATGTGAATAAAATGGCATTCTGTGATTTGCAGAATACACGTTCTTTTGCAGGCATGTTAATTCTTCTGGTGAATCAAAGCTTGCACTAGGCAAAACTCAAATCGCTATCCGTTAGGAACATTAATAACCACATTATCTTTGACTTACCGAAGAAGCCACCGACAGTGCTGGGTAAATAATCCCTGCTGCTTCAGCTAGTCACTGTAGTTAGTCTGTGGAGCCACTCACTGCAGACAGCTGCTCTGTGTTGTGATGGTCTGGAAACAAGAATAAATTGTGGTGAGAATGCATGGCGTGGCACGCTGTCTTCAGAGCTGTGCCCTGCACCTTTAGATACTTGGTGTCCGCTTTGAGCATAACTGACACAGCCCCCAGCGACCCCCAAGAGTTGAGGAGGTCGGCACGTGTCAAGGAGATCATGGAGGTCCTTGAATTACTAATCCTGTTGGCAGTAGTAGTAATCTCTGGGGTACAGGCCTGGCTGCAGCAGGAATTTGAAATTGAAACAACCTGCTACCACTCAGCCTACACTGAGCAAGATCCTTTCATTGACAGAGAGTGGCCGTCACTGTGTCTGTCTACATGAATTCCGTGAGGGCTGGAGGACAATTGTGTCCGCTCAGTAGAGTTCAGTGAAGTCCTGTATGACCCGAGCTGAAGAGTCCACTTGCATCGGGCTGCGCCAGCAACAACAGAGACCTGTATGGCTGGTGAAACTATACTGGGGGCTGCTGCCGCAGATTGCCCTAGAGACAGCAGCCCATAATTCATAGTGCTGGAGACAAAATCTGCTCAGCACGCGCTGGGCCCAGTGCATGTGTCCAGAGGTCGGTCCTGGCCACAGCAGATTTTTTTTCCAACCCTGTACATAGATTGTACCAAACAGTTAGCTCAATAAGTCACCATTAAAATGAATCAGCGATTTCCCCGAGGCCGGCAGCTGTGAGCGCTACTAAAACAAGCATTTGCAATGCATTGAGTCTCGCGTTTGCTTCAGTTAGAGCTATTAGCGTTGTAAATTCCTAACTGGACTTTTCTTGCCACATAAAGTGAAAATGAAAACTAAAACAGGTGACATAAGTGAGCCAATTCAAAGCGCCATGGCCGCCATGAGCATGAGCACGAAGGAGAGACAAAAAAGGAAAAAGAAGTTTGCTTGCAGTCAAACGTATCGGAAAACTTGCAATTATCCATCTGACAGAGTCGGTGTCCAAGGCAGTAACAAAACCACCCGAGGAAAGACAAACATAAAGCATTTACCAATAATAACAAAGGATTTCTGAGAGGCAAGCCCATGAATGAGTGACAGTGAAGGGTGTGCAGTGAGCATGGTTAAAAGCCCACAGATAGATTGCAACAGGTCAAAGTGCTTGCACGCTCGACCTCAAATTTGCCTTGGGCTGGGGGCAACAGAGCAAGCACCTGAATCGCTTTTGTTATTTAATTTTGTGTAGTGCCTCGTTTCACATACAATTCGGGTAGATATAAATGTGTAACTAATGAATTTTAGTGCTGTGATGTGGACACCAGCACTAAAATGCATTAGTCTAACCCCTGATTTGTGGTACTTGGCAGGGCTGATACATTAACCTTCCAAGCCATAACAGTTTAGTGTTCCCAGGCTGAAAAATCAGACTTCAATCACGTTTTTGTCTGTGGCGCAGTGGGTGCCGTGGCACTAGGGGTCCAGAGGTATGGGACGGGCCAGCCTGCACTAAAATGGCTGCAGCTATTTAGCAGGTCAACAGCTGCGAGTTTTTATTGAGCATGTTTGCCTGTCTGGGAGTCAGCTCTGTGCTTCTTCTCTGCTAGTGGATAAGACAGTGGGCCCAGATTACAGTCACCAAGAGGCCAACACGATGCAAGTAGCCAAATATGCATCAAATCTGAAGGGTGTATATTAAGAGGAAGAGGCTGTAAGCTTGGGCTAGGAAACCTGGCTGAAACTCTTTATGATTTGTGCTGTTTGGCAACTGGATGAATGCAGCACCAGGCATCCAATTACAAGGCAGTGCAGTTCAAGTCATTATGAGCTCAGAGACTTGGAAGGGCCAAGCTGTAGTGCTGGCTGCCTGTGCTGTAAGTGAGAATTCCCGGCGGCAGGACCTCAATCCTCCTAGTTAAGCAGCCGCATAGCAGGGGGTAACACTGGGAGAGATTGCCTTCACAGACAGACAATCGCCATTACATGAAGCAGAGTCCTGCGATGTGAACTCTAGCTTAGAAGTGTGAAGAATGTTTCAGGGCAGAAAACAGCCTAAACCACGAACCCTGAACAACGAGGTGCATTGTCCACGAAAGCGGACCAACGCTTACATGAACAACGTCTCTGTTGTTCTCTGCCTTAACCACGCATGTCCTGAACAACAAACATGTGTGGTTAAGGCAGAGGAAAACAGACTAAGGATCGGAGAGAACGCATTCAGGTAAGTGGGGGAGGTCAGGTAGGATTGTTTTAAGGGGCAGTCGTGCGGGGTCGGGGTAGGATTGTTTTTAGGCGTGGGGGTAGGTGGCTGGAGTAGGATTGTTTTAGGGGTGGGGATGTTGCATACTGGAACCATACATGCCGTTCCACACATGCATTTACTAGTCATGCCTTTACAATGAAAAATCGTTGTTAAGGCATTCATGATAAAGGCATTGGTGTTCTGAAAGCAGTGCTCAGGCATGCGTGGTTCCAGCATGCGTTGTTGCATCCTATATTTTTTCAGGGCTAGTCCAGACCAAAGCAATAAATCACAAAGCCCTTAAACTCAGACAAAAACCAGCCCCAGGCCATGTGTCACGAGCACTGATGTGTCTTTCTAATTGTCACTGATCCTAACATCACCACACCAGTTGCGTCTCACCACTCTTCTGCCCGACTCAGCATGCCCAAATCTTTCCGGAATTCAGTTCTGGTGATAAGGCACATCTCTGCCACATTGAGTGAGGCCAAACCACTTAGCAGGATTCATCCCACACCTGTGTTTCTCTGGGCATCTCCATTAATTTTTAAGTTGTGGCAGAGGCAGAGCTCCTTCTGACATTATTAACGCATTAGAGTGATATTTGCTACTGCTCCGTATCTCATCCAAGTTTACTCTTTATGTCAAATGCGATTTCGTCCGTTCACCGGATGCACCCTTGGGTAAGGGTTGAAACCTGCTTCACTTAATCTCTGGTCTTTTTTTACTCATATCTCTTCATCTTTCGGGATTGGTAACTAATGTCACAAATCCTTGCATTTATGACATTTGCATTTTGCCCACAGCCACTTGGAGCCACTGACTGTAATGGAATTAAGACTGATAGCAGCACGACACTGACGGTACGCCAAATGTTCAGACCTCTTGGTGGCAACTATGTCAGTGAAGCTGCAGCTAAGGTTGCACGACAGTAAGTACTGCTTTCTGCATCTAAGATCTAGAAGCAGGGGTGCTGCAGCACCCCGAGAACAGCCATGCTGAAGTTCAGCTGGTGAATGGGAAATGAAGATGGCTTTACATTGTGTGGCACTTGCTGTACATTCAAAGATAGAGGTCAAATGTCATGCTATATCTTCAGACTAGAAGTGGGTGGAACTCAGTGAGTTTCACTTCGCAGAAATCTCTGGAGTTGTGTGAAAACTCAGCAAGATTCCACTGAGTTCCAGAACTAGGCAGGTTGCAACACTCACGCACATTTTTAGCAGCAGGTACTCATTCCAACCTGAAAAATCAGAGGACGCTGCTTCTTGAGTTGATTTTGCTCCTGCTTGAGCAGCTTTGTGACCGCTAACAGCTTTCTGACTACCCTCTTTGGGAAAATTTTACCAGGTGTCCTCCTAGTGAACAAAAGTCATGCTATGGAATGCCAAATCTCGCTGCCCAACTTACCAGTGGTGAGCCACACTTGAGAAAAAACTCCAAGAAGTTGGTAGAATTTGGATGGAACTCTGCATTACATGCGTAACACAGAGTGGCCAATACATCAACTCTGCCTGCAAAGCAGAATTTATCCACCACCCCCACTTCAGACAAATTACTGCTTATTCTTTTATTATAGAGATTGGTGTTTACTTTTCTTTCTCTGACTCCAAAGTTAAAGAATTTTTTTAAGGAGAACTATCTGACAATCTTACTGGGCTGCAAGGTGTGTGAAAAGGAAAGGCTGTAGGATGTCATTTTTTTATAACACACAACAAAATGTAAATACCTGTAAACAAACTATGCAAAATTTTCAAACTATGCAAGCAGTTAGGAAAGAATAAATGAAGCACATTTTTTGTAATTCTGAAGTGTGATGGAAACCAACATTTTCATAAGGTCAGAACCAATGAAGACACTTTAATTAGTGATTTTAAATATTTCCAGAAACAAGATTTCCACACATTATCATTTGGGCACTATATAGTTTTATGATCTAAACTGCATTTCAGTGTAACTTTTGTGACTATTTCAAAGGACAATGTGCTGTCTGCAAATAACATTGTGCTGCCACACCATTCTTTATCAATATAATTGCAACGTTTTTCTCCAAAATGCACAAATGTCTACATTCCAAACCTTTACCACTCTTCTGCTGAATGGAAGTGGCTCAGTTGCTGTACTTGTTCTTTGTGAAATGATTGGATCTGACACAGTCCCTATGACTTCAGTGATGTAACATTGATTGCAGCACACCCACTATGAAAATTGTTCCAGCACCTGCCTTATACCAAACAGATCCTCCGCCTGATGCCATAATACATTGCACTAAAGCTAAGGCAATTTAAGGGACTTCCTCCTGGCAAATATGCGCCAGAGTGATATATAGGAATTACTCCACAAAAATTCTGCAGACATTATACTTCTTCTGAAGCACCTCACAATTTGGACTGTGGTCTAAGAAGCCTAATTTCTGGCAAACGTGCTTCCTGATGATGCTTTCTCTACTTCTTTCTCAATTTATTTTCTTTTTTGTCAAATCTACCCACCTATTGAGAATTGGAAAAAAAAACTACAATATAAGAATAGGATGAAGATACCATGGTGACTTTGTGAATCTTATTCATTAGGCGTCTGAAAACTAGCTACACCATCCTAGCAACTGCTCAGCCATAGGTCAAAAACACTGTTAAACTTCTCTGGCACACAAGTTTCATACTATCAGCTTTATCACTAGCTTCCCATTCCCGCTCTAAAGATGGTTATGCCCTCGCATTGATATGGAGAGACAGCCAAAGAGAAAGGGAGGAAGAGAGAGAGAAAGAAAGGGAGAGCGTGTCAACTTTTTTTTCCTTTGCCCTTCTTCCCAATACATTTGGGAATCAGATCCATCGCGTTGCAATGTCCTCAGCTGGAAACCTGTCTAACTTACAAGCTAACTTTATGGATTGTGTTATATCTTTCCATTTATATTGTGTGATTTGTTCATGTTTTGTCATGAAATTCTTGGTTACACCAGAGTGTTTGTTACTGGCATTTTCCAAGCGGCCACATTTGCGTTTTCTGTTTGAAGCACTTTTCTTTTTTGTCAATTTGCATCTGAAATATCATTTCCAGATTCTGTGTTCCATGTTCTATAAAACTCTTTCTCCTGCCACCTCATTCATGGCTCATACTTCAGTACTGTTATCCATTTTGTAAGTAGATTCCCTAGCTTGCTTTTTTATGCAACATGTGTGTGCGGTAGCATTTGGAATATAGTTTGAGTAGCATTTTTCTTTTCTATTATCAATTCTACTTTTTCGAGTCAGTTACAAAAAGACACAACAATTTTCCAGGTCAATACGTTTGACACCCTCTAAATGAAATAAAATGACCACTGTACATTGTGCTTACAGTGCTAGAATGAGATAAAGAAGGAAATGCGTGGTGCCAGATTACTATTGAGTAGTAAAATAGTCCTTCATACATTTCAAAAAAGGCAGAAGGATACACACAGTCAATAGAAAGAAGGTGAGACTAAAACACTCGTCTGGGGTGGTCTAAGATGTGATTGACAATGTCTCCGGTCATGGATGAAGGTCGTTGATCCAAAGAAGCTAATGGCTCATGGAGGCTGAACCAAAGCCCCTTAGAGTATATTTAGAATTCAATACTTTTGCCATGAACCGCATAATTCCTAAAGCCTAAAAGTGAATCTTATTACATTTTGAAAACTTCGTATGTGTAATTGATATGCAAGCTACTGTCTTACCCACATCACGTATCATTATGGTTTCAGTATTGCAGGAGCATAACAAGGAAATACTTTCATGAATGCGAAATTAATGCTCAAGTTTTCAACAAATTTGAAGAAACGTGTGGAATAGAATATTGCACAAGTGGAGAAGCAGACAAGAGGAAAGGTGCTTGTAGTGTTTTTGAGGAGCTAGCACGACAGTGTGGACAATCCGGATGTGATGATAAGTGGAAGGACTGGAGGAAGAATCCTGACATTGTCTGTGGTATGTGTTCCATTTTCAGTTAATGTTAACGAACCATAAATGTATTCTTTTAGTTAATGGGTGAATAGTTTATAGGTAAACATATGCACATTTGAAAAGCTATTCTCTTTTTAAAAAAAATGAATAATAGCCTACGAAAGCAGACACTAAGGGATCAGGACATCGCTTATGTTTGGTGGAGCGTGAACCCATCTGTATATCTTTCAGTTCGCCTGACTTACTTACAGGTGGGGGACACAGCCACCTTTTGACAACAGTGTCTCAGCTGGCCTCACGGTTGGAAATCTATTGGTGGCCATTCACCACAGAACTGCTGTTCAGTGGATGTCTGAAGCCCTGCCCTAGTTCTCATCTCATAATATCTCATGATCATGAGTTAGCAATTCAGTGACATTCTGTCAGCCTGGGTATGAATTCTACGGATATTGTTAGTGATCGTTTTTGGTTGAACGTCCCTGCCTATTCATGGGATCCAGTAGCACTTTCACAGTATATAAAATCTTTTTGCAAAAATGCAATTTAGAATTGAAAAGTATTGTGCATCATAACGACTGGTCTTTTTTGTGTGAATTTCATTCATTTTTAAATTAAAAAGCAGTTTACTTTCTCTTATAATTTTCATCAATTGAAAACTAAGTTATATTTATCATCTTTCAAGCACTGGTTTCAAAGGGGAAAATAAAATACTATGAGGGAAATTGAGCCAGATATCAAGAGGCATGGCAATGCCGAAAATAGCACTGCTCCGTTGATTGAAGCAAGTAGCACTACAATCACATCATAACGTGAACTGGAGGCTACCTCCATATTCTTTCTCATTTTGGCAAGAAACTGAAATCAAATCAACTTAGTTTGGACTTCAAACAACTTCTTTAGATAAAGGCATGTTTTGTTTTTTAGCCTTTATAGATGGTTATTCTCACAGGTTTTGCCTTCAAGACGCCATTGTTTCTGAAGAGTCCCTCCTCCGGAAAAAGACCCTCACCACAGTGCTTATCCTGCCTCCAGGACAAGGACAGTTTAAGAATATAATTTTGTCAGAAAAGGTCTTGTAGGACAAAAGTATAGAGAGAAAATGGCCTCTGTGCTGGATGAAGCGAAGCAAGACAGTGACTTGAAGCTCAAGAGGAAAGAGTTCAATAATATGGAATCACCAATGGAATGCTCCGTCCTTAGGAATCATTCCGTATCCTCTAGTTCTAAGAGAGACATCCAAAAAGAGGCACCTGACTGAGGAGCTTGTCATCTAGGTTATTGGAGTTAATAATAGATTATCAACACCCAGTGGAACAATATTAGGTAACCAATATTTAGAACAAAATATTTATGTCTGACAATATTTCCCATGTGAATCACAGGAGGGATAGGAGTGGTGGGATCTTGGGTGAGTTAAAAATACCTGTCTACTAGTAATTCCAATGTTTTATTAGATCTCTTGGAGACAGGATGATTAAAAAGGGGCTGCGGAAGTGGGGGATGTAAGGTACCTGACTTCCTGGTCTACATGTTTCTGAGCCTTACCCCTAGGCTCCTCTTGAGGACCAAGGTGGACTCCATGGTGCCACTCCTTGTTTGACTACCTCTAATGAAAGCATAAATAATACATGCTCTGTGATATGGTGCAATTCACCTTACTAATGTGGTGTCGTAAGATGATACCTATCGTTTATGGTGTCCACCATTGATACACGGTAGTATTTGGATTCTCATATCATAACTCCTCCGGGAGGGGTGTGTGCTTGTAGTCACACTTTCCTCAAAGTGACACTCCTGCTCTATACCTAATTATGTGATCATTCATTTTTATAACATTCACACACCCCAGGCAAGATGTTTTCATCATCAAAAATCCTCTAGGATGGAGCGGTGAACATTTGGCCAGTTTGCCCGAGTCCGGATGTGAGCAAAGGGGTATGTGAAGGCCCAGGTTCTTAATAGTGTCTTGCGACAATTGGAAAGGTGCTAAGCATTGCAGAGCCAATAAGTCCTGTTTAGGAATGCTCACGCTGAGTGCGGACGATTTGGACATATTGATTTTAAAATCAGGTACCGCCCTGTAAGCATATAAGCAGGCGACCACCACTGGGAGAGAGATCTCCAGCTGAGTGATCGTGAGCTGGAGGTCATCTGCAAACATGCTGATTTGGTGAGTCCAGCCCTCAAAGGGGATACCTGTCACCACTGCTAGAGCGAATAATAGAAACAAGAGTGGACACCCCTGTTGTGTGCCCCTTAAAATCGTGACAGGTTCCATAGTTTGTCCGTTCACCCGAACAGTGGTAGTGGGCGCTACATATGAAGACATATTCTTGGAAATTATATCTGAACCTAGTCCTACTTTAAGTAACATCACCCTGAGGAAAGACCAATTGGCTCTGTCACAGGCCTTCCCTGCATCAAGCGAGAGAAGGCATGCTGGGATCTCATATTGGTGCACTTTTTCAACCAGAGATGCTATGCAGTGAACATTGCCCACTCCCTGCCTATTGCAGACAAAGCCCACCTGGTCTGGGTCTACCAGGCCTGGGAGGTAGCATTCCAATCTTGTAGCTAGTATTTTGTGAAAAGCTTAGGAAGTGTATTAAGAAGGGCTATGGGGACATAAGCGGAGCAACAGGTCGGATACTTACCAGGCTTGGGTAGATTTCTGCTGATGCTGTAGTAGGTGTAAGACCAGTATCCTTGGTGAAGGAATATAACCACTGCAGCAGATGTTCCTTTAGTTGTGGCAGAAAGAGTCTATAAAAACTAACATGTAGGACATCGGGCCCCAGCGTTTTGTCCAGTGGCAGGTCCTAGACCGCAGATTGCAGTTCCTCAGTGGTAATCGGTTCATCCAGGAGAGCTACGTGTTGGGGGCCAAGGGGTTCCCACTCACTGACTTCTAAGTAGGTTTTTATCAGGACAGGAGGAGGGTCCTCCCAGGCATATAATACCTGGTAGTAATCCTGGAATGCCTCAAGTTAGTCCCTCTATGTGATTGCCCACCTAGAACCTCCCTTCCAGAGCTTTGCATTGTGTACTTTGGCTTGTACCTGTTGCAGCCTGCCAGCTAAGAGTGTGCCCACCTTGTTCCCTCCTTCATAGCATTGTTGGTGCAGTGTTAGGAGCGTGTGCTTTGCCTTGCTTGCTCTGTGTGCCCGCAGTTGCCCGCGCAGTATAGTTAGCTGCTGCTTGTTGCGGCCAGAGAGTCACTTTGTCTTCCTGCACTAGCTTTTTAATGTCTGCTGTCAAATTAGCTTTTAGCAGTCTGGCTTCTCTGCCCAGTGCTATGGCAATCAAAGTGATTAGTCCCTGGACAGTAGCTTTGAACTCATCCCAAGGTGTATGGAGGGGAGTTTCTGGTAAGTCATTTAGCATAAAATAATCAGTCATCCCTTTGAGGATCTCTGCCATGTCTACCAGGTCTCTGAGAATATGTGGGGCAAACACCAGCGTGAGGAGCCTCTCGGGAGTGTTTATGTGCCTGACCAGGACATTTCTAGATGGGCAGAGATGGAAATATCTGAGATTTCCACTGTATTTAGTTGACAAAGGAGAGAGCAGGTGATCAGGGCATAATGGATACAGGAGTATGATGTATGGACATGAGAGTAGAATGAATAGTCTTAGGCTTCTGGGTGTTTGTATCTCCATTCGTCCATCAAACCTAAGTGTTCAATATCTCATTTAAGGCGAGATGACATGACTTCTGCGCTTTGAAAGGAGGCCGTTCTTCGGTCCAAAGTCAGGTCCCATAGCAGGTTGAAGTTTCCACATACAGTGATATCACCCTCTACCCCATCTAACTTCTGTCTCAGAATACGACGGAACTAGGTGTCCTGTGAAATGTTTTGAGCATAGATGTTGAGAAGTGTGTGCTTTTGTCACCCCTTACAGAGATGTAGAGTCAGGTATCATCCCTCCCTGTCTCGTATGACTTTGATTATGTAAGAGCTAAACATTGTTTTCAACAGGATGCCCACCCTTAGCCTCTTTGCATCAGAGGTGCACCATATACTGCTTGCGAGCCATGCGGTGTTGGTCCGATCCCCTCAGATGAGTCTCTGTAGGAGGACAACATCAGGGTTGTGTTGCAGTAGGTAGCCCCCTACTTGTTTGTGTTTGTTTGGAGAGTTAAGGCCTGCACATTCGGAGATATTAATGTAGTGGTCTCCAGTAGGGTTGTGTAATGGGGATAAGGATTGGCTGTCTCACAAATGTATATTATCCCTTGTAGGGCTAAGTGGTACACTAGCAAGATGCAGGGGCAGTCTGGAACCTGAGAACCTGAGAAGAGGGTGGCAGAACCTACAATACTGGGAAACCTGGAGGCCCATCAGTGGAGACATGGAATACATAAAGGTCACACCTGCCTCTCTCAGAGCATTGAGTGCTACTTGTGAAGACCAGTGGCACCTATCATGGATGTAGGATGACCTGAAATAAGGAAATAAGTTAAAATAAACAATTTCAACTGACCAACTGGGTCCAACAGTGACTTCCATGTCCTGCGGAGACTGGCAACAGTGTGCTATAGTCCCACCAGAGGAGTCACCTTCATGGGTTGTAAGTCGATAGGTTCAAGTCTTCAGGTGGAATTCAGAGCCAGAAATTGATGGCTAGGTGGAGAGGCTTCCCAGCTAAACATGGCCCAGCACTGCTATCAGAGGGAGGGGAGGTAGATCTTGCAAGCACCATTGTGTATAAGCAATCTTTTAAGAGCGGGGTGCGACCCCCGCAGTTACACTGAGCCTGCAGTGGAAAGCATTGGGAAAGTGTCTTTACCCAGATTGCAGAGATGGTGGATAATGTCACGTTTAGTGCCCTGTGTGCATTGCGCCATTTGATGTCTATCAGGACATCGCAAATTCACCTTTGGGTGAATGCCCTCTTTATGGGATCCTCTGGAGGGAGAGGTTTCAAGTTCTTGGGTGTCATCTGCAAGGCCCAGTAGAAGTTTTGTTACAGTGAGTGAGCGTATTGAATGGCGTTTGCCCTCCCAGGTGAACAGAAGAGCAAAGCAGTGACCACATTGGTAGCAAACTCCCAGCTCTCACAGCCTGTCGGTGATGGGCTTGAAGTTTTGTCCCTTTCACAGAGTGATGGGTAAGAGGTCCTGATAGAGTTGGATAGCATTCCCCTGCTATGTAAAGTCAACTTTGCCCCTGGTGGCCTTAAGTATGGCCTCCTTCTCTGTGAAGAAGTGCATTCTTGTGAGTATATCTGGCACCACGTATGAGCGACCCAAGGCATAGACCACTCTGTGGGCTCTATCAAGTGCCAGGGTAGAAGCGTCATCATCTCTGAGGAGGGCTTGAAGACGTTCCAATGAAAGGGTCATAATATCATTACCATCTGCACCTTGAGGCATCCCTCTGATGCAGATGTTGTTGCAGCAACTTCTATTTTCTAAGTCCTCCTGTTTGCTTTGTTGCTTGATTTGCTGTTCTTTGAGGGTTCTCACATGTTGCCACAACATCTCCTGATCCTTGGACCGGGCGTCCATATTAGATTTGATATCATCTACTCACTCCCCTGTCTGAGACATCTTGTCTTATGTCATGGAACCAGGCTTTAAATTCTGCTTTGAGTGATCGAATGTCAGAGCGTATTTCTTGTAGAATTTATTCCCGCGTGATGGGCACCTGGAGGGGGAGTCTCTCATGTTGGTGCCTAGGAGGGAGGTGGCATTTCAGAATCTACAGCAGAGACCGTGCTCCAGAGAGATGTTGTCTTTTGCAGATTTAAAGCGCAGCATAATATGTTGTACAAGGTCGATCCACTATAGGGGTGAGGTTTATACCCTTTCACTCCCTCCTATCAAGTGGGCAGTGAAAGTTCAGAGGTACAGCTGCTAGCACAGTCCCAAAGTGGTGAAATGTTAGGTGAAAGCATTGTGAGTGGGCGATCAGTAGTAGGGGGACATTCAAGTAAAGCAAGAGTACGACAGGTTCTTGAACCATACAGTCACAGTATTGAAGCAAGGGTGGGAAGCCCAATACTTCTCATAGCTATGGCCACAGCAAAAGTTGTGAAAGGCCGCACTCACTCATCAATCAGGTGTAGGAGCATCTCAATCAAGTACCCCTTCCTGTATCAGAGAAATGGCCATAAAGTATCTTCAAAAGAGCAGAGCCAAAGTGTGTTGCCAGCCCCTCCCAGATGCAGGGTAGCCAGGTGGGCAGAGGGTGATACATATTGAATACAGAAAGGGTGGCAGACAATTCCTAGCACAGCAGCAGACTGCGAATTATATCCCAGGAGTGGTGAAGTCAAGAGATCTATGGTGTCAATCGCTTAGGCCTCCCTCCTTGGGGATGAGCGTCAAGATTTTGACAATGCATTCTCTCTGCCAATAAAACCCCTGGGGGCACCCAGTTTATCCTTGGTAAGTCTGATGGATTGGAGGTAAGGCAAGTTACTTGCGGGTCAAAGTCAAGATGCCAACACACTAAAACTAATCATTGCCCGGGGAGCTGCAGGGTCTGCCCATCTTATTATCTGTGCCCCCAATGGTGAAATCTTGTCGAGGGAGTCCTAGGTGTAATGGATAGAAATTGAGCTTTTACTGACCCTGGCTTCAGCTAAGGGATCCACACCTCAACATGTAAGGAAATATTCATTGCTAAGCAAAACCCTCTTTTTCTCAAAATGTATTTTCAGCTAGACAAAGTATATGTGGCCTCTGCTAAAAAGGAGGCTCCAATAATTGTCACTGACACAAGAAAGTGACAAACCAAATCTCCCATATTGATTGTTGGCATCAGTTAAGAAGAAAAAAACGTGATTATGTAGGAAGAAAGAAATTAACTCATCTGCCACTTCCACGAAAGCTGCAGGTGCAACAGCTCTTTTGGACATTACAACCGGTCACTTCCGGAATCATGACATATATTTACCAAAGACTTCCCCAGGGACAACAGAAAGGTAGACTAAGAGGTTCTGAATGAAGACTGCAAAGGAAATTATCAATGCACCATCAACTTCTTGAGATTTTGTGACACGTGAATGGAATCGATTACAGAGTCAGTTTATCCACAAAGCTGGCTCAGTAATGGCTCAACTGGTCCTCCAAGCATTGTTCCAATTTTCTCATATTTAGAAAGGCATTTAAATTAATTAGTAGACACCGATAGTGGTTGTTTTTTTTGATGACAGAAAATACCTGATGGATTTATAGAAAGCTAGCATTAGAACGTCTGCTTCATATTCGCCATCAGTTTGCTCCTTAGTTTACTTTTAAGTTGCTTTAGAGCGTAGAACAGTTACTGTACTATAAGGCATGCCATTTATGCAAATATTATTCATTTTCCAGATGATGTTTTTTTGTCACACATTACAAAAAAAGTAAGATATATGTAAATGATTGCATCGTCAGTTCAAATACATTTTAAGTCAATCATTTTTTAAACTTTGTTGAAAGGATCACTAAACTGCTAGTGTGGTGAAGGCCATGCATTTGTTAGCCCCACCTAGCATATGTAGAGCTCCCCTCAATTTTGTGATATCAGAGGGTCAGTGAAAATTTGTATTTGAAAAACAAAAATGCAATATCCATAACTCAGAGTGAGGATTTGGAGGCGTTGTTGATTTTGTTTCTGTTTGTGACCATCATGAAAGCCAGTAGGCCTGTGGTGGATGGGCAGTCAGCAATGATATCCTCACAAGAGAGCTATCTGAGGCTCCTTTTTCAGAAACTCAGTGGCTGGCATAATTAAATAAGCCAGGAAGTCCAAGAGCTGGGCAGACAGAGTATCTTCTGCAGTGTTGGCCACTTGTCAACGAGGATGGCGGGGCAGGGGATACTAAAAAAAAAAAAATTAAAAAATGTTACCTTTTATGTTGGGATGTTGGGAGAGATGATTCCGTCTCTCTTTCCTCCTCGATCTCTCGGAATCACACAGGCTTCCAGACTCCCCTCCAATCATGACGCTGCTGTCAAAATCATGACAGCAGTGTCGTGATTGGTCTGAGCACCCTGTTTCAGCGCTTAGACAGGGAGTAGGGCCCTGTGCACTTTCTCCTCCCAGCTGTTGAACAGAGCCGGGTGGAGAAATGCAAAGTGCACATGACTGTTAAGCCTGGCCAGCACGGCCAGCCAAAGCATCATACTCACTTATGTGCACATAGCCCTCCTCCAGCCCAGGCCCGCCCCGCCACACCCTAACTGTGCTCCAGAGAAAAAATAAAATGATAATAATATTGTGTTATTATCATTTTATTTTTCCCTTTCCTTCACTACATAAAGCAATGGAGCGCCGCTCCTCTGCCTTAGCAGAGGAGCCGCCGCTGCTCTTCTGATATTTTGAACTTTCGCTGTTACAGCCCTCTGTTGAATTCAACTTTGTATAGGTTTTTATGCAAAATGGTCTGCACTTTGAATGACAACTGTTCTCTGAAGAAAGAGGTAGGATGACTTTTCCATCTGTGGGAAAACGCCAAGGATTCTAGGAAAAGAGTCAGCTAATCTTACCCCTGCTGCATTTTCTGCAGCGCACCAGTAAACTAATAGGCTAAATATCGGTTTGGCCCATGTCCCGACCAGGTGAGGATTTTTTCTCAAGGACTTTCTGCACCTATTTAACCCCACAACCCAGCGGTGTATACAATGTAGACCTTCTAAACAGTCTACATGCTTCAGCTTCCCTTGGAGATTAGTTTGTCCCAAATACGTGTTATGTAATGGTACTGTTTGCAAGGGCAAAGAGGGTTCTCACATTTGTATGGAGGTTGCCCACAGGATAATTGAACAACTGTTAAAGAATGCCACGTTGGACTGTGTACATCACAGCATTCCGTCTGTGATTGATTTTAAACAAAACAATCTTTTTTTTTGTTTAAATGCAGCCGTTTTCCTTAAAAGAAAACAGGATGCATTAAAAACAAGCATTTACAATGCAACGGGTCTCGTGTTTGCTCGTGTTAGAGCTGATCACGTTGTAAACTCCTAACCCGACTTTTCACCTATCGGGCAAAAGTGCATTTATGTACATAACCCAAAAAAGTTAAATTAACTATGTAAAGCGCTCGACTTCTGCCAAGCGAGATCGCGCTCGTAAATTAGAGAAAAAGAAGTCCACAAGCCCGATGGATAACAGCGAGCCTCGCATGTTTTCTGTACTTGGTCACTGCGCTTGAGGAGGGCTAGCTACCGGAAAAGGCATGACGTATGCGTGCCTTCGACTAATGAAAGCAAGCAGATTTTATTAGGCAATCCCACGAACCAATAAAAAACACTGACGTGAAGTTGACAGGGCTCCGAGCCCTTTTCTAAATACTAAAGCCTCTCGCTGCGATACGCATGCGCGAGCGCACGCAATGCAGGCTCGACCCTTAAAAAAGAAAAGTAAAAAAAAAAAATTACGAGTAGACAGTGGTCCATGGGCCTTCTGCCTGCTGTTAAAAAATATTTGTTTTTACATTCTCAAAGGTGAACTCCGTCCCCATTGCGACCACAAAATTTGAGTTAGTAGTAAACTGTGAATGTTTTGCGACCCCATTTCGATTGAAAACCATTTGTACCTAACAATGTGACTCTGTATTAGGAAGGGACACCCTAAACACACCCCTTCGAAATTCCGAATCGTAATTCCAAATTGTGATTCGGTACCAGGTTACCGAATTGCAGTTTGGGCCTTGTACATTTAAAAATGCCTTTTTGAGTTTGCAAAAGGCCCTGTTCTGCGAAGCGGGCCATTTGCGAATGCAAAAAAGCTTCATACACCTGGCCCTAGATCCGATGAAAATCAGAAAATCCTTTTTGGAGCATGCATGATGATAAAAGTGAGCCCCACGCAGTACTGTATGGCACAAAGTATTGCACTACTAGCAGTAAATGTAAGATGCTTTCATCGTGTAATTGTGCTAAAGAATTGTGCACATTATTGAAAATGTAACGAATTTCTGGGACAGAAAGTAATGTGAAATTGTTATGAAATGGTTCAACCGTATTATCCTAATGAAAAGCCATAATTTTATCTTTATAGGAATACTCAAATGCCAAAATGGTCAAGTTTATAGCGAATGTACTCTTCATCCCCCGGCAACATGCTCAAATATTGCACCTTTCAGAGAAAAAATGGTTGTAGCCGGTTGTGAGTGCCCGGAAGGTAATGTTAAAATGTTTTCATACAAATGTGTGCAGTGAAGTAAGAGACTGTATAAAGGTGTCACGCATAACTGGAAATAGTCCTGTGAATTGCCCCAGGAGGACAGATTCAAGGGTACAGTACAAAGGCACACACACCTCACGAATGCACACACACACAAATACACGTATACAAATTATACCTAGATGTATATTTCTTCAACTTCCATCACCAGACAGAAGTGAAATTATAGCTCAGAATATCTTGGCTAGTAGACCTACCCCTTTATTTGCATTTGGGGTAAATTAGTCGCTGGACCAACAAATCAAATATCTGCGTTTCACTTTTTAGTAGCCTTTGTCTAAACTCTGGGCTTTTTCTTTGGGATTTTAATCACGCCCCCCAATTTCTAATATGGGAACTGTTTAGTCGTTTTGCTATGCTGATTCGACATCGTTTGGCCAGTACAACTAGTCTTTACAATACCCTTATGCCATGTTTATTGTTACCTATTATAAATAAGGTGTTCTTAAGTATTTGTTTCTGAGTCCCACATGAAACTAAGCAACCATTTCCATTGGATTTGCTTGTGATTATTGGGTACATATTACGCTCTTTAAATTAATTCACTATTACATGATTCTTTATGGTGGTAGTTTGCAAGTTCATTTTTGCTGTGCAATCAGCCCAGTTGAATGCACTCAAATTTCATCGTGCTTTTGGACATTCCTGTTGATGTATGATCTATTTGGATGTAATACAGCTTTCGAGTTTCTTACAAATGCCCCACTGATCCCGATTAACCCACGGTATTCTTTTATCGGATGTTGATTACATATATTATGTTGTCTCTCCGTAATGGTGAATATGCCCAACACTACACGCAGTTTATGATGGACACATGTCCAACATAAAACACAGTTATGTTGGAAATACTGTATGACCTTGAGCTTGTCAAGTAAGGGTTTTTGGCCAATTTTCTCTTTTTTCTCCCTCTGTTTCTTTCTGTCTCCCCCTCCTTCAGTCTTTCTCACTACCTCTGAGAAATATGTAATATCTGAATATACAAAGAGTGTATAGTGCGTTCGTTCACTATTTTCTGAAAATATTATTGGCTTTTCAAGTAAATCAAATATGTCACGATTCACCGAGATTTGCTTTGGCTGTCAGTAGTGCGAATGTAATGAGCTCTTCCACAAATTGTGCAATCTGGCTTCTACCGCCTTCAAGCTGCCATTGAATTTACTGACTTACTGGCCTGATCAGTAACAGAAATCAGCACAGACTCGTTTCTAATGAGTGCACTGCCATCATATAATAAATGAACATATTTCTTTTAATTTTGTCTGAGTTATAGGGATTGGGAAAGAGTTCTTATTTGGCAAGTCATGCCTATTATTCTGTTTGAAGGGATGCTGTCTAGAATCACAGCCCCACACATGTCCCTCTAAATTTACTAGGTCAGCCAACAAGACAAATGTATTGGAGAACTAACCGCAGAGCCCTGATTTGCTTGATATTGTAATTGTTTCTACTTGGGGAGTTGGCTTTAGTAAATTCCATTTCTTTATTCTTGTTTCCTGCCCTCTCCCAGGGTGGCAAGTAATCGCAACCTACTCTGCTTTACCAGCAGCATGTGTTAGCATTTTCAGTTGTCCATTGCTATGATTACCATGAGGCCTGCTAGGCACACTAGTTGATTGCATCCCAAATTCTTTTTTTAATGAATACTTCTTCCCAGAGCTTCATCAACGTCTGAATTATAACATGCCTTTAGACTGCCAGAAAAGTACAATCCCTACAGTGGACCCTATAAATTGTCAGAATGAAACGTCCAAGGCATCGTGACTTCATAAAGATTTTTGGCTGGCACTCAGGGTGCCACATCGCTTCATTTTTTGTGTACATCACTAATGCTGGGTTTTGGAGCTCATTTTTTTAATCATTTTATTTATAAATGTTTTTGCAATTATTTGCTGCACAATGTCACTGCCGTACTCATGTTTTAGGTCATGTTTAAAAAGCAGAAATGGCCTCACGGTTAATTTGTATGATGTCTATGGCTCTGCTATAAATCTAATACATTATATGAGTTTTGAAGGCCTTGAAAAAAGGAGAGGTCGTATTTTTGGCAACTCCGTACAGAGGCCGTGCTTGTGTCTTAGTATCCCTTACACTCCAGATATAATGCTTTGGCTTGTGTTATATGCTCCCAGGGCACACGGGTTACAATGAGAAGACGCCCCTTGTTTCACATGATGACTCTTGTTCCGATTCCTCATGACTAGTTACTCGCCTTTAATCTGCAGAAACCTACTGCCCTTCAAAGGCCTGTTTGAGGCAACGAGTCAGTAAACACAAAACCTGTGCTCGAAGCACCAGATCAAGAAGAAGAGAAGAATCCATGCGTGTGTGGGTGGGATGGGGAGCGACATGGGGGAGAGACACCAGGTTCATATGTTAAAGAATATATCATAACAAAAAAACCTTATGCATGCTTTTAGTGAAAAAGCCTCAGCCACAGCAATTTATTCTCTCAGAACAAACGACAAGAATTCTATCAATCAGGGAAAAGGACAATCACATGTGGGAAAACCTGACAGGAACTTAAATCCAAAGAATAAGACACCCAAAATATCTGGAGGATAGCTGCCCTTGGAAAAGAAAATCTTGAACAAACATAGAAAGCATAAATACAGTGAATTGTGGGCAACTCATTTTGAGGTGATTTTCTTCAGGGAAAACAATAAAGGATTTAGATGCTCTAGTTACCATAAGAAAGGAAAAGATGAGTGCCTCTGAGTTAAACACAAACTATGAGACACCACTGGTGTTAGAAATGGGGTTTCTGGTTGGCTAGGGTATGCACCTCAGCCAGGCAGAACTTACCCACTCTAGTCAGGGCAAGGGAGTTACACGTCCAAGATAACCTCTGCTCACCCCCTTGGTAGCTTGGCACGAGCAGTCAGGCTTAACCCGGAGGCAATGCGTAAAGCGTTTGCACAACACACACATACATGTGACGCAATATCCCCACCACAAGTGAAACACAACACCAGATTATATGAAAATATACTGTATTGTACACAATGTAATCATTAGACCAACATCACATAACAGTACTATCCTGCTACCTTAGCAGTTGTCAGAACGTTACACATTAGTTACTCTGCAAACTAGCAGTAGTCACACATAACACACAGGTTACTCAGTATTCTGCAACATAAGCAGTAGTCAGGAAACACGTAATCACATTAGAACACTTGTCATAAGAATATCATAAAACGCCCATAGTAGGAACATTAGAAAACCTATGGCAAGTTAGGGAAACATATTAGCAAGTCACGCCCATAAAAGGAACATGTGCACACATATGTAAAAGCATCATAGAACAGGTAGGCAATATATCATAATAGCAAAGTCTGTAGAAAGAACTTTAGATTAGGAACATATTGGTCCATTTAAAAGTACCTGTCTTGATGGGGAGGCACTTCCAGTGCCTAAAACAACTAATGGGCCCCCCGGCGCTCCTCTGCGCAAAAACGGGGGCCTCCCTCAACATGGCAGACCGAGAGGGGCGGCACGCACCCTCTCTGAATTTTTGACGGGCCCCTTCTGGGACCCGTGATCACTGGGGGTCCCCCTGGCCTCCACCGGCCCTCTCCAAGGGGGGGCCCAAGTCAGGGAAATCCTTTAAAGGGGGAGGGGGGCGCCTCGCGCTCCCTCCTGGCAAAGATGTAAAAGATCGTTGCAGGGGTCAGGGGCCACAGCACCCTGCCCCTGGGAACAACTAAACAAGAAGGAGCACAGGGCTGGTGGGCCCAGCTACAGGCCAGCACAAGGGGTGCAGATGGTGGCAGTTCCTCCTAGTGACCAGGCAGGTCACAGGTCAGCACAGCAGCAGCATTCCATGGCGGTTTCCTGGTGAGTCCATTCATCAGCGTTCTGTGTCCAGTTTCAAGTTCCAAGAATGTTCAAATTGTGGGGAAAATTCCCCTGTACTTATAGTCAGTTCTTACAGTGTTTTACAATGGTAGGGAGAGGAGGTTCCAGCCAGTTACAACTGGTTCTGGGAGTGCCCCCTCTCTCCTTTCAGCACAGGCTCCAAACATCAGTGGGGCGTTAACGACCCTATTGTGTGAGGCCAGGGCACAGTCTTTACAAATGCAGGTGTGCCCCGCCTCTCCCTTCTCTCAGCCCAGGAAGACTATTCAGTATGCAGATGCACCTCAGTGACACCTCCACCCTCCCTGTGTACAGGCTGTCTGAAAAGTATGCACAAAGCCCCAACTGTCACTCTGCCCAGACGTGGATTGGAGTCAAGCTGCAAAACACCAGAATTATAAGCACAGAAAAATGCGCACTTTCTAGAAGTGGCATTTCTGTGATAGTAATAAAAAATACACCCACACCAGTAAGCAGTATTTATTATCACCATCACAACCATACCAAACACGCCTACGCTACCCCTCATAAATCAGACAATACCCCTTACACATAAGGCAGGGCATTTCTAATGCAATCCTATGAGAAGGCAGCACTTACAGCAGTGAGACACCAAGTTAGGCTGTTTGTCACTACTAGGACAGGCCATGCAATATGGCACATGTCCTGCCTTTCTACATACATGGCACCCTGCCCATAGGGCTAGCTAGGGCGTACTTTAGGGGTGACTTACATGTAATAAAAGGGGAGTTCTGGGCCTGGCAAGTAAATTTAGATGCCAGGTCCCTGTGGCAGAAAACTGCGCACACAGGCCCTGCGCTATCAGGCCTGAGACAGGTTTGAAAGTCTACTTCAGTGGGTGGCGCAAGAAGCGCTGCAGGCCCACTAGTAGTATTTAATTTACAGGCCCTGGGTATAGAGATACCACTGTACAAGGGACTTATAGGTAAATTAAATATGCCAATTAGGTATAAGCCAATCATACCAACTTTAGATGGGAGAGCACCTGCACTTTAGCACTGGTCAGAAGTGATAAAGTGCTCAGAGTCCTAGAGCCAACAGCGAGAGGTCAGAAAAACCAGGAGGAAGGAGGCAAAAAGACTAGGGATGACCATGCGTATGGCCAAAAGTCCAACACAACCCCCTACCAGCCAAAAGCCAGGGGAGAACAATCAATACCTTGATGTACTTCCCTGATTGGGGCGATAGAACAAGGCCCCAGGCCATCTAAGAGCCTCTGGTCTCTGAAACCATAATGAGTGGGGGGCGGTAGCCCCAGGTGCAAAGCAACCTGTCTCCACTTCATTTCCGATCAGTTCAGGGGCTCTACCCTGCCACTGATCCACCAACTTAGGGTCTGCACCCATAGGTTCTACAGGGGCTAGAGGCGAGGCTCTCCTCCCTGTACCCCTCCTTCTAGGATCCCGCCCTCCTCTCCTAGGAGGGGTATCACCAGAATCCACACTTGCCAGGGTGCTGGGTACAGCAGCCCTGCACAACTTTCTCGCCAGCCCAGGATCACTACCTGGCGACTGACCACCCAACCTAGGGATGACACCCTTGGGTTGCACCAGGGTCCGGGGCGGGCTTCCCCCTCCCTGAACCCCACTTCCAGAGTCCTGCGTCTCCCCACCTCGGGAGAAGCCACCAGAAGTTTCACACAGGGGGGTGAGCACACTAACCGCCCCCCCAACCAGGTCAGAGTTTACCCCCTGAACCTGTCTATCTAGTCCAGGGACGACACCCTTAGACTGGACCATTGCCCAGCGAACCAGGACTTCCTTGGGAGCACACCTACCCCCTACCAGATCAGAGCTTACCCCCTGAATCTGGCAATCCAACCCAGAGTCACTACCCTGCGGTTGAACCACTGCCTGGCGCACCAGGACTTCCTTGGGAGCACACGTACTCCCCATCAGGTCAGAGTTTACCCCCTGAACCTGATCATCCAACCCAGAGTCACCACCCTGCGGTTGAATCATTGCCTGGCGCACCAGGACTTCCTGGGGGGCACACCTACCCCCCACCAGGGAAATACTTTCCCCAAGGGCCACACAAGAGTCTGACTGGCGCAGGTCTCCTGACCTCTGCCCATCTGACAGAGTCTGGATTCCCCCCAGCCCAGAAATGGTCTCACCAAGGTCATTCCTGGGGGGCTCTGCTCTCAGAGCTAACCCCTGACCCTCCAGGTTCTCCACTGGGGCCCGCAGCCCCCTCTCAACCCTATGCCTGGATTTCCGCCTCCTCCGCTGTAGAGCGAGACTACCAGACACCAGGACCGGCGGAACGCTATCACCAGCCACCCGCCTAAGTCCTAATGACAAAATGGGATCCTTCTGAACAGCTGGCCCTACGGCACAGGTTAGGCTCACCTCCTGGCGTTCACTCATGGAACCTTCAGGGGCCTGGGGCGGTATCTTGGGCACCTTGGGCACCTTGGGCCTCAGCCCAGCCCCATTCCCTCTCCTCAGAGACGGGACATGGGGTCCCTCACCCATCCCAGTCCACTGGGACCTACCTGGGACACTCCATTCCTTTCCCACCACACCTTGTTGGGAAACACCTAGACCACTCTCATTAGGAACACCCCCTAATGCCACACCAGACCCTCTGGTACGCAACCAGAAGTCTGCCTCCTTTGCGAGCTCCCTGGGGTCAGAGGGCTCACACACTGACATGTGTTGGCGTAACTCTGAAAAACAACAACGAAACAGGTGCTCTCTGAGAATCAGATTAAACAGCCCTTCAAAATTGTTTACTGTGCTACCCTTCACCCATCCATCTAGTGCAATGCAGCAATCCTCCACAAACTCCTCCCAAGACTGGTGGGACAGTTTCTTACCACCCCTAAACCTTTTTCTGTATTCCTCAGGGGAAAAACCATACTTCACAATCAGTGCGTTCTTCACAGCGGAGTACCCCTCCCTGTCACTCTCTTCTAGAGTCAGTAGGGCATCCCTCCCCTCCTCAGGAATACAACTCCCTAGGCCAGTTCCCCAATCCTTCTCAGGGATCCTGCGCTCTACCAGAGCCCTCTCATATTCCTTTAACCACTGACGTATGTCACCCCCCTCTTGGAACCTAGGTACCAGATCTATGGGTATGTGAGGAACATCTTTGCTACAGCACTGTACATTGCTGCCACCACTGGACTCCACCTGCAACGCTGGTGAGTCCAGAACCTTCAGACTGCGCTCTAGAGCGAGTCTTTCTCTGGCAAAGGCCCTCTCTGCCTCTGCCATTCTCTCCTGTACTAAGGCCTTCTCTACCTCAGCCCTTCTCTCCTCAACAGCTAGGCGCGCTAACTGCAACTTCAGGTCCCTCTCTTCCCGCCTATCTCTTAGCTCATCAGGCGTCAAGGAATGAGAGGTAGCCCTGCTTCCTACACTGGACCCAGCAAGGGACTCCCTATCACTGGGGCCTTCCCTGTCAACTGGCGTCCCCAACCGGTCATTCTCACCCTCCTGATCAGTCTCTCTACCACTCTCTAGGGATGAGGTCTGGGAGCCCTCCCATTGGGAACCCTCGCTACACTCAGGATCCTCTGGGTACCCCCTACCCACACTCCCTCCCTGGGTAAATGTCACAAACCTTTCAAAGAAATTCAGAGATCTCCTGAGGTCTCCTTCTACAGGCAGCCCTCTCTCTCTACAGAACCCCTCTAATTCCCCCTGCGTGTAAAACGGCAGGTCTTCTAAATCAAAGGTAAGCCCCATCTTGAAAAGGTACAATTAACTCAACTGTGACAATCACAATACCCAAGCGTGAGAACTGAAAACAGGAAAAATAACCAAAGAGAGAAAGTTAAGAGAAGCCAAACATGTGATGGTCTAAACGCAATCCTTGTAGTGAAATAATGAGTCACAATGGTATTGTGCAAGCGCAAGTCCTATCCTCACCGCTGACTTCCAATGTTAGAAATGGGGTTTCTGGTTGGCTAGGGTATGCACCTCAGCCAGGCAGAACTTACCCACTCTAGTCAGGGCAAGGGAGTTACACGTCCAAGATAACCTCTGCTCACCCCCTTGGTAGCTTGGCACGAGCAGTCAGGCTTAACCCGGAGGCAATGCGTAAAGCGTTTGCACAACACACACATACATGTGACGCAATATCCCCACCACAAGGGAAACACAACACCAGATTATATGAAAATATACTGTATTGTACACAACGTAATCATTAGACCAACATCACATAACAGTACTATCCTGCTACCTTAGCAGTTGTCAGAACGTTACACATTAGTTACTCTGCAAACTAGCAGTAGTCACACATAACACACAGGTTACTCAGTATTCTGCAACATAAGCAGTAGTCAGGAAACACGTAATCACATTAGAACACTTGTCATAAGAATATCATAAAACGCCCATAGTAGGAACATTAGAAAACCTATGGCAAGTTAGGGAAACATATTAGCAAGTCACGCCCATAAAAGGAACATGTGCACACATATGTAAAAGCATCATAGAACAGGTAGGCAATATATCATAATAGCAAAGTCTGTAGAAAGAACTTTAGATTAGGAACATATTGGTCCATTTAAAAGTACCTGTCTTGATGGGGAGGCACTTCCAGTGCCTAAAACAACTAATGGGGCCCCCGGCGCTCCTCTGCGCAAAAACGGGGGCCTCCCTCAACATGGCAGACCGAGAGGGGCGGCACGCACCCTCTCTGAATTTTTGACGGGCCCCTTCTGGGACCCGTGATCACTGGGGGGCCCCCCGGGCCTCCACCGGCCCTCTCCAAGGGGGGGCCCAAGTCAGGGAAATCCTTTAAAGGGGGAGGGGAGCGCCTCGCGCTCCCTCCTGGCAAAGATGTAAAAGATCGTTGCAGGGGTCAGGGGCCACAGCACCCTGCCCCTGGGAACAACTAAACAAGAAGGAGCACAGGGCTGGTGGGCCCAGCTACAGGCCAGCACAAGGGGTGCAGATGGTGGCAGTTCCTCCTAGTGACCAGGCAGGTCACAGGTCAGCACAGCAGCAGCAGTCCATGGCGGTTTCCTGGTGAGTCCATTCATCAGCGTTCTGTGTCCAGTTTCAAGTTCCAAGAATGTTCAAATTGTGGGGAAAATTCCCCTGTACTTATAGTCAGTTCTTACAGTGTTTTACAATGGTAGGGAGAGGAGGTTCCAGCCAGTTACAACTGGTTCTGGGAGTGCCCCCTCTCTCCTTTCAGCACAGGCTCCAAACATCAGTGGGGGGTTAACGACCCTATTGTGTGAGGCCAGGGCACAGTCTTTACAAATGCAGGTGTGCCCCGCCTCTCCCTTCTCTCAGCCCAGGAAGACTATTCAGTATGCAGATGCACCTCGGTGACACCTCCACCCTCCCTGTGTACAGGCTGTCTGAAAAGTATACACAAAGCCCCAACTGTCACTCTGCCCAGACGTGGATTGGAGTCAAGCTGCAAAACACCAGAATTATAAGCACAGATAAATGCGCACTTTCTAGAAGTGGCATTTCTGTGATAGTAATAAAAAATACACCCACACCAGTAAGCAGTATTTATTATCACCATCACAACCATACCAAACACGCCTATGCTACCCCTCATAAATCAGACAATACCCCTTACACATAAGGCAGGGCATTTCTAATGCAATCCTATGAGAAGGCAGCACTCACAGCAGTGAGACACCAAGTTAGGCTGTTTGTCACTACTAGGACAGGCCATGCAATATGGCACATGTCCTGCCTTTCTACATACATGGCACCCTGCCCATAGGGCTAGCTAGGGCGTACTTTAGAGGTGACTTACATGTAGTAAAAGGGGAGTTCTGGGCCTGGCAAGTAAATTTAGATGCCAGGTCCCTGTGGCAGAAAACTGCGCACACAGGCCCTGCGCTAGCAGGCCTGAGACAGGTTTGAAAGTCTACTTCAGTGGGTGGCGCAAGAAGCGCTGCAGGCCCAATAGTAGTATTTAATTTACAGGCCCTGGGTATAGAGATACCACTGTACAAGGGACTTATAGGTAAATTAAATATGCCAATTAGGTATAAGCCAATCATACCAACTATAGATGGGAGAGCACCTGCACTTTAGCACTGGTCAGCAGTGATAAAGTGCTCAGAGTCCTAGAGCGAACAGAGCGAGAGGTCAGAAAAACCAGGAGGAAGGAGGCAAAAAGACTAGGGATGACCATGCGTATGGCCAAAAGTCCAACAACTGGCAGATGATAATTATTTCAAGAATGAAAGCAAGGCAGATTAAATACAGCAATTGAAGACAGGAAGAGCACTAGGTCTTATTGTTGTCCCAAAAGAGGTTTTCAGTCACAATATGGCGCACAATTTCTGCACATATTTACCACCCTTGATGTTCTGTCCTTGTGAAGAAACAGCATTACCACCTCAATGTATAAACATGATAGGCAGACGTCCCCAGAAGCGTTAGTCCAATTAACCCAAGAGATGCCAAGCCCTTGTTATTCACCAAGGCACTAGTCTCTCATGAACAAATATGACTAGAAGAACATGTCCAAGCTGAGATGTAGTCCAGAACTGTGTATAGTGGATCCTGGTCGAAATAACAGTTCAGATGCACTGTTCCTGTTTGTGCCACAGTGCACACTTACCTGGGCCAGGGACTGTGCACCCAATTACAAAACAAATGTACTGTTTACAGAGCAAGTGTGAACTCATGCCTGGCCTGTGAATTTTGCATTATTGAAAGGCCGACAGGCTGTTTGAAGCCAAAGGTCTGCCTTTCACTGCAGGTGGATACTTGGTCTCATGTTAAGGGGCGAACAAGGACACCCTTGCAGATGGGTGCTCTGTGTGACTGCAGTGAGATGCCTATGGAAACTCTGGGACTTCTGTGCCCCAGCTCCAAGATGGTACCCTATAGGGCCACAGTAACTGTGCACAACCTCATATATAACACACATTGTTAGAAAAGGAATCTCTAGTTGGCAGTCAGTTTACACCCTTTTCAAGTAGGGACCCTCACTCTAGTCAGGGTAAGGGTGATACACAGCTCAGATAACCCCTGCTCACCCCCTTGGTAGCTCGGCACAGGCAGCCAGACTTATCTCGGAGGCAATGTGTTAAGTATTTGCACAGAACACACAGTAACACAGTGAAAACATCACAAAAAGACTCCACACCAGTTTAGAAAAATAGCCAATATTTATCGAAATCAAACAAGACTAAAACGACACAAATCCAAGATACACAAGTAAAGATATCAGATTTTAAAGTACAAAGAGTCTTAATCCATAAGAATCAATGGATGTGTTGTTTTAGCACAAAGTACCAGATATGCGTCAAACATAAAGCTGCAGGTGTGAGCGTGTGTCAGAAAAGCCAGTGATGCATCAAGTTCTTACTCGCAAGTGAGGCTGTGCGTCGATTCTTTCTCCGCCAGGTAAGCAATGCGTCAATTCTTCCCTTGCAAGGAAGAGATGCGTCGGTTTCCGGATAAACAGCCTCGGGTCTGTGTGGTGATGCTGAAAATGTTAATGCCCAGGGACGATGTGTGGAAAATACGTACGCACAACAGCAATGAATCCATGTTGAGCTGGTGATGCATCAATGTCACCGGCGCTGCGTCAATTTTTCCAGCCGCACTACATGCACTGCATCGATTTTTCTGCTGCTTGGCTCTAGCGCATGGATTTTCAGTCAGGTTCTGCCAGCTTCTCCTTCCAGGGGCCCATGGACTGGATGTGGCACCACTAGGAAAGTCACAGGGTTTTAGCAAGAGAGCTCAGGTGCTGGCAGATTAAGTCTTTGATGTCCCTGAGACTCCTTAACAGGAGGCAAGCTCAGTCCAAGCCCTTGGAAAGATTTCACAAGCAGGGTACACAGCAAAGTCCAGTCTTAGTCCTCTCTGCAGAAGCAGCAGCTGCAGGCCAATCCACCAAAGCAAGCACAGCAAAGGGGGAGTACTCCTCCTTACAGCTCTTCTGCTCTTCTCCTTTGCAAAGGTTCCTGTTGATCCAGAAGTGTTCTAAAATTGTGGGGTCAGCAGTCCAATAGTTATACTCATTTCTGCCTTTGAATTAGGCAAACTTCAAAGGAAAATCTTTGTAGTGTGCAAGACCCTGCCTTTTCCTTGCCCTGCCTCAGCCACACTCTAGGGGTGGAGACTGTATTGTGTGAGGTCAGACACAGCCCTTTTAAGTGCAGGTATCAGCTCCTCCCTCCCACTCTTGCCCAGGAAGACCCATCAGAATATGCAGGATACACCTCAGCTCCCTTTGTGTTACTGTCTAGAGTGAATTCATAAACAGCTCAACTGTCAGTCTGACCTAGATGTGGATTCAGCAGCAAAGCAGAGGCACAGAATGGTTAAGCAATTTCTAAAAGTAGCATTTTGAAACAGACAATCTAAAAACCAACTTTACCAAAAGATGCATTTTTAAATTGTGGATTCAGAGACCCAAAATTCCATATCTCTATCTGCTCCCAGTGGCAAACTGCACTTAAAAGACAAGGCAATCCCCATGTTATCCTATGGGAGAGATAGGCCATGCAATAGTGAAAACCAAATTTTTCAGTATTTCAGTATCAGGGCATGTAAAACACACCAGTACATGTCCTACCTTTTCAATACACTGCACCCTGCCCATTGGGATGCCTTGGGCCTTTCTTAGGGGTGACTTACATGTAGTAAAAGGTACGGTTTGGGGCTGGCAAGTGGGTACACTTGCAAGGTCAAATTGGCAGTACGAAACTGCACACACAGACACTGCAGTGGCAGGTCTGAGACATGTTTATATGGATACTCATTTGGGTGGCACAATCAGTGCTGCAGGCCCACTTGTAACATTTGATTTACAGGCCCTTGGCACCTCTGGGGCACTTTACTAGGGACTTACCAGTAAATCAAATGTGCCAATCATGGAAAACCAATCAGAATTACAATTTACACAGAGAGCATATGCACTTTAGTACTGGTTAGCAGTGGTAAAGTGCCCAGAATCCTAAAGCCAAAAAACAGGTTAGACAAAATAGGAAGAAGGGGGCAAACAGTTTGAGGGTGACCTTGCAAAAAGGGCCTGGTCCAACACACATATTGGCATCTTTGCCACTGTACCCTCATCTGGAAAACGGTGTGGATCCAAAAGCAAAGGCTGTTTTTTTTTTCATGCGGCCATGCCCCCCAACAAACAATGGAATTCTTGCTTATGATTGCACGGAGGCAGGATGTGCTCTGGTGAGATCAGTATTACAAAATGGGCTGCACTAGCGTCTGTGACCCCTTCTATAACACCATAGTGCCCCAGCCGCTCAAAAGTGGGTGCAAATGACTGTTGTGCCTCAGTAATACGTTGTATAATGAAGCCCCATGTGTTTATATTCTAAACAGTAATTCACATTTCTTCCATGAGAAAGGAATGCTTACATGTACCACACTCCATAGCTTTTCTAAAGTGTTTGATCTGTAAGAAAGAGAGAGAGGCTTCAGGAAACGTTGCATGTAGACAGGATCGATTCCCACCTTATTAATCCCCTGAAAGAACTATATGGTGAATCTATGGCTAAGGTACACTTTGAACAATAGTGTAAAATGAATGATATTCAAATCAACAATTCAACAGCAAGATAAATTAAACCGAGATCCATTTTTTGAAAAGCCAATGGTAGAAACCAACCCAGCCGAATGCTTCTAAGAAGTCCTGTCTGCAAAACATATAGGCTGTGAAAGCAGACAAAGCAAGATCTAATCTAGTAGGACCTTGTATTAAGCTCTCAACGTGGGAGTGGGACAAAGAACTGCTACAGTGACAACTATACTTTTACAATGGAAAGAGACCTAAGATGCTTGCAGAGGAGAATATTTATCATCTCGCTTCTCTTTTCTGCTTGCCCTCTTTGCCGTACATTACGTCTTGGATTCCTTATTCTGCAGGAGCTGCATATTCAGCAATATAGACTGAAAAAAGACTCTTGTTACCTTACTATGACTAACAAGCACTTACACACACCTTTATAAAAAATGAGGGGTGAATTTTATCCATGATGCCAATTCACCCCCACCCTCTCATCAGTCATCCTGGTCCTCTGTGCGAGTATTGTGATCTTTATAAATGCCTGGTTTTATTTTTTGTATGATTAAAAGTGACCGGGTGCCCAAAGAAGCCTACATCTAAACATACTTCCTCTTTCTGGTATGGAATTGCCATGAAATGTCTATCAGATTTATTGCAGCATATCAGCATAAACAGCCCATGACCTATGTTCCACCAGACTGCAGCAAAGATTTTGACTAAAGTGATGTTGGCAGTGGCAACACAGTTGTAGTGCTTGACAGTGCACATTTACACATATCTGCATGGTCTAGCTGTTTAATGCAAATTTGCCCACTTTGGCTTCACGCCATTTTAGTCAAACATGCACCATTCTGCATGAATGCATGTTCATAGTGAATAGTGGCAACAATTCAACAGAGCTCTTCTGTCTGCTATTCAGGAAACAGGAACAGGGAAGCTGTAGTAGATAGGCATGGGGAATCAAGGAATCATTAACGTGCAGAGCTCACACAAATAAGGACTAGTCCTTTAAGTAGAACAGCAGGCCAGACCAGGTTCAAGCATTGCCTCAGTAGGAAAAGAGATGTGAGAACTGAGTTCACAGGGAATATATAGTTGACAGCCCAAGGGAGAATCACAGGTGCGGGCAGGAAGTCAGGTGTAAGCAATTAGCGAGGTGCTGAGAATCGGAGCTCAGCCTACAGAGTGAGGGCTACGCTGGGACTTGGTGAGGGAAAGACCACAGAACCTGGCATTAGAATGGAAGTATGGAAACCAGAAAGAGAATACACATTGGAGCAGAGACAATGAAAAATCAGCTTGAATCGGTGGGGACCAGAATCCATGACAACAACCACTCCATCTCCAGGACTTAATCCTGCCAAGGACTTAGGAAAGAGGGACTACATGGACCAAACCACTTCTAGATGGTAGTGTGAAAGATGGACTGGAATAAGAAGTGGGCCAATGTTTGCGATGTGCTAGAGAGTGTTCCTTGATTAACTTCCATATCCCTCATATGCACCTCCTGCTGGCGAGATGGCAGACGTCTGACAATACATGCATGTATGGCATGTCGTTCACATTCAAAACAATCTACATTTGAAACAGAATAGCTGGCTAAGGCATATTAGATTCATAGCAACTGTTTATACCTTATTGAATAATATTTTAATTTTTTAGATGTTCATTCACAACCTTTATAAAGATTTGTGTAAATGCTTGTCAAAGATGATCCAGATCACTCTGCATTTTAGCAAATTATTTTTTTGTGTTTTAGGCATTTCCATTGTATGTCCAATGTGTGTCAGATTGCTCTAAAAGAAAGGTTCGATAGATGTGTGATACCTTTAACGTGGGGTTGTAAAACAGTTTAACATTGGTTTAGAGCAAATGTTGTCATGTTGTACATCTGATAACATGGTAACGCAATTAATACCAGCAAATATTGGTAAGCACCATGAGGCACACAAATATATTGAGCCCTGCTTGTGATCATGTTGCAAAACAGTAGGCAGTAATACATGGAATGTACTGCTGCGTTTTTATTAACTTTCGATCACTTTGAGCTACAATGAAAAGTTTTTTTGTTAAAATCTGCAGATTATGCTGTGGGTGATTAATTATGTGGCAAGTGCAGCAAATCCATAATTTTGCGCAAAATACTGTGACTGCAAAATTGCATAATTCCAGTGGTCCTGCCTATAGCTTGTAGTGTTTCAAATGGATTTTCAAAGCATGCCTAGGATATTTCACACAAGAACCCTGTGAAATACATGTCCCATGAATTCTATTACGATATAGGAGATCAAAAATTCATTTATGTAGTTTAGGATATTGTTCGCAGTTCTTTTTTTTGTACTTTATATTTTATTGAACCATTTCTTTTTTTTTTAAACTCTTCATCGCATGCATCATATTGACACCAGAGTCTATGTAAAATGAACACCTAAACACCTATACCAAAAATAAGGTAAATTTCTGTTAAGTCTTCTCGCTCAGATATTTCATGACTATCATAATTAAGATTGACTTTAAAGTTTACCTGTGTTCTAACTTACTGAACGTCGCAGAACGTAAGGTCACGAAGAGACATGTAATTAAATACTGGTGAGCTGTTGCCTCTTTTTCCTTTACACGACACAAATGTGGAGTATGAATGTAATCATATTAAGATTATGTCTCCACTATTTTTAATATTTAATCATAAAGGTCTTAAAAATACAAAAATAAAAACATTTGGCTGAAACTGAGTGTGTTATTTTCGTCCATAATTAAGCGTGAGGCAATCTTGCCCCTGCTTTTATTGGTCCCGATGAGAGTCACATTTGAAGACAAGCGTTTGCTGCATCTCACCTTCAGGCTTTTTACTCCTCAGGAACCGTCCTTGAGAACGATACATGCATTGCAGTGACAAAATGTCCGTGTGAATATAATTCGAAGCGCTATGCACCAGGAGACAAAAGGAAAGCACCCTGCAACACAGAGTGGTAAGCCTCAAAACACGTTCGTAACTTGTAGTCTTTGTGACTGCCGCTAGGCCTTCTTCATAGGTCCGTGAAGATAAAGCAAGGCTCGAATGCTGGATTCGGCGAAAACAGGCCAGAGGAGACTGTTTGATAAAAGACGGCATTAGCGTGTCTACTTTACTTCTTGCATCTTTAGAACTTCATGTGTAAACTTGTAAGTATCTCTGCATTCAAGATTTCATTTACTGTTGCTAATAAAAGAACATATGAATTACCATAACCAGAAGTAGCATTCACACAGAGATGCTGTAGTACATACACTCAAAGCTAGAAACACTTACCGAGTAAAAGGATCCATAACTTTTAGTTAAGATGAAGTAGTTCATCATAGAAACGGGAATGCAACCACACATTTTCACAGGTAGTATCAGAAAAGGGCTCCCCACGTACAGAACGGGATCAAATAAAAATTGCTGGAACCTTAAAAAAACATAATAACATTCGGTGTGTACATTGTTCTATACCCACTGTAAGAGTCCAAATCCACAAGAGAAGGGATACTACTACACATTTTTATTTTATATTGATTTTATTTTTCTTCTTACCACTGTATCATTCTTTTCCGTATCTGTGATATTCTCTTCCCACTTATGGACCGCCTCCTCTACACGTCAACCTACCTCCACTCTATTTCTGAATTTTCCACTCATCACACAGCTGTCTACTTTCCTAAGAGTGGGGATCATGGGCATTGTATTGATTGAACTCTCACATTATGGTTATGCATAGAAGGTACTGTGCCGATGAGCCGACAATTGTATTCTGTTGATGACACCCACTTTTGTGTTATTGACATAGCTGACAACATACAAGGCATTATGTACTATTTTCTGATGTTGTGTATTGCTTTAAAATGCGTATGTGTGTGTGTGTGTGTGTTTGTGTATGCTCAAAAAAACGTTTATTCTTAGGCCTCATGAATAGTGATTTTGCAAAGTCATTACAAATTAGGGATTTCCTGTAGAGCCCTGAAAAGTCCTACAGTGTCTATACTGGCCTTTTCTCACCCTCCCATTGTCAAGACAAGCGTTGTTCTCCTTGCCCCCATCAATTTTATCAGTCTCCTGTGTATCTGATGTTCACTTGTATTTCTTTCTATTTCTAACTCCACATCAAGCCTCACAAAATGATGCCTCATAAGCTGCGTGGTCTTAGTTATATAGAAAAGGCCCTCACATCCTTCCTGTTGCGCTTTCTACCCCTTCTGCTAAAGTGACTTTTTTACCTCTCTTCATAACGTCATCTTCAGATGAGCCCACTTCCTGTCATCCCGTCATCACCTGCCATTCGTTCACCTTGTTGTTGGACCCTCCCAGAAAATTATGTTCATGTACTTGCAAAACTCAATTGAGCATTAAATTATACTTTATATAAACTATTGTTTTCAAAGGCTCCTCCACAGGATTGTGGTCTGTTTGCATTTTGAAGTTTCTTTCTAACACAGTTCAAAATACTGTCAACGCTTCTTCCTCAATTGCACTTTATCTGATTTCTCTCACTTTTTCTAAGCTTAGTACAAATGCTGTGGTCACACTTTTTCTTCAGTAACTTTCCCAATTCAAATTGTCTGGCATCAATGGTTACTGTGCATCTTTTTGCTGAAAAACATTCCGACGACAGGGCTACTACATAAATGTTGCTTCAAGCTGTTGATTGTCACCACAAACTTTTGAGCTAATTTAAAAGTAGCAGCCTTCCTCACTAATTGTCTCAACGTTCGGGGGGCTCCTTCGCAATGGCAAAGTAGCTCCGCCCCCCTGGCTAAGCCAGCAGCTGGAAAATAAAAGAATAGTTTACTATCGTTTTATTTTTCAGCTGCTAGCTCAGCCAGCAGCATGTACAGGAAGGGGTCGGCTGGGCCAAGGGAAGGGAAGAGGGGAGTGGAGTGCACTTAAGTTCACATGTGTGTTAGGCCGGGCGTCTTAGGGTGGCCAAACATACATGCGCAATTAAGTTTCATCAACCCGGCTGTGTTACACAGCCGTGTTGGAGAAACTGCACAGACTCCCATGCAGTGTCTGAGCGGCAGACTAAGCTGCTCAGACCAATCCTGGCACTGCTCTCATGCTAGAGCAAAGCATGAGGGCAGCACCAGGATTGCATGGGGAGCCTGTGCTGGTGTGCCAGGGAGTGCTGGGACACCAAAACGATCGAGAGGGAACAGGCGCGAGGCGGCTGGCGTCAGAAAGGTACTTTTTTTTTTTAACTCTGATTTTTTTGTATTCCCCCGTGTCCCCATCCCCCTGCCTGTCCCCTTGAGAATTGCGGTGGTGGCCGCTGTCAAGATTACTATTTTTTGCGAATTGTGAATGGAACTAAATCATTCCTACAGAGGACTGCACTAGTTCCTTGTCAATCACCATTGATGTCATGTCTGTATGAGACTTACTTTGGATTTTACACCTTTTATACTAATCCATGTGACCTAAATAATTAACACTGCTTTCTCTGTGTCAACATTGTAACCATTGAACCATTTCCTGTTAAAACCTCTGAACTGTTTCCTTACCTATCATAATCTATACTTCTATGCCTCACTACCAAAAAGTCACCCATCAAGAACAAAACCCTAATCACTGAAAAACTATGTTTCCAGCGCCAGCCCACAAGGTCATGCTGTAGAACAAAACAATCCTCCTAGTTTATTAAATATAATGAGTTTTATAGAGGCAGAATGCAATTTGATCATCTGGTTATACGTTTATATCAGGCCAATTTTGTCAAGACATCAGTATCTCCGAAGGAGTTACTATCTCCCCATTGTTGAGAAGTCAGTGATTATGCTCACCATTATACTTGTTCAACCTTCTTAAATCAGTGCACGGGCTGATTGCTCCCTTGAGTTTCCTTTGTGTCACCACTGGGAATACCCGCTTACTAGCTTCCTTACCTGATTATGCCCTCTTAGCATATGTTCCATTTCTGTCAATACAGTGGCAATACAGTGACTGATATGATTATGTTACCTGGTAGAAAAATAAATGCTGCAAATAAAATAAGCATAGGCAAAGCAAATAACACAAACAAAACTAAAATGGTGAGCCATTAACTTCGTCGGTGCTTGTTTTCCAATTGCATGTGTATGTATGTTTGAGAATCTTGAAATGGGTTTTGTATTAATGAAAACCCATTATAAGACGGTCACCAACATGCACTTATGCATTGTGATGCTTGCAACCACAGGCTTAATAAGGCAGACAGCTATGTTTGATTTACCAATCTAATATGGTTGACAGCCATGTCAGAGCGATACATTGAAATGAAAAAGGAGAAAGAGGTTGTGCAAAGTATGGAAAAGCAGTGATTCACTTTCAAGGTGCAGGTTCATGTTAAAGAAGGGAGGGATCCAGAAAAACTGTAAACCCAGAATGGGGATAAAGTGGACAGCAATAGGGGGCGGGCCGAGGGAGAAAGCGGCTTATAAACACAAGAAGCGGACGGGGGCAGGGACATCTAGGGGAGAAAGGAAGTAAAAGGGAGCCCTCCTGGGAAGGCAGGAGAAGAGTGAAAGCAAATACACGCTCTTTCCTGGAGTGCTCCTTAGAAGAAAAAAAACAAGCCTAGGCAAATCCAGTAGGATTGGCATTTGTATGGTGCTTTTAAACAGAGAGACAGCATCCATACACACACTGCCATAGATGCTACACACATGCATCTTCTTTAAGACAACACAACTTACGATGATGCTCACACAGCAGTTAGCAAACAAGTACCAATGCATACAGACTTAGAGGAACACCATGCACATAGATCATCTGACAGTCATCCATAAAGACACCCGTGACATTTAAACACTAAGAGAATTCATTAAGCAGAGCAGAGCCACTGCATTTGCTTAGTTTATATTTACATGAAGGTAACTTCCATTAGCAGTATAGAAATTCTATGATACCAATATCAATGGGAAACAACTCTAGTACAAAAGAACATAAACTCCACCTTCTTCTTTCTCCTTGTTGTAGCTTATGTCCTCAGCATGGTTTGTTTAAGCTATCCCCTGCCCCTGTTATGTTATATGCAGTCCTGTGTTTTTCTCCAGTGAGTCCATCATTCATGCAAGCACACTGTTTCTAATGTTGAACAGCATTAGCATGGATGGTGATGATGTACTCAAAGTGTAGCATAATCTACAGTTGATAATACAGGCCCCTTAATTATTACCTTGTGTAGAGGGATAACCTCCCTATTCCATCCTTCTAAGGCCTATACAGTCATCCATACCTAGGATCCTTTACTCCCATGAAGTCTGAGACGCGAATGAAGGTTGTTTCCACCTGCTTTAGGAGAACTAGTACTCTAGCAATCGACTGTCCACACCAAGTAGCCTAGTGGCTACTTACTAGACTGGACAGAATGCACGCAGAAACCCCAGGCACTAGGTGACCTAACCTGTTTTCTTAGGACACGATTGGACACCTTTATAAAGAAAATTTCTCTCTACTAATAGGTGGATTCTTCATTTTTTGGGCCGTGGTTGTAGGAAAGTATCCTCTTTTTTTGCCTGCTGTTAGTGTGTTTTGACTGTGTTCGCGGGGATCCTGCTAACCAGGACCCCAGTGACTGTGTACTCTCCCTCTACATTTTTTGGTTTTCCCTGGCTTAGTACACCCCACTATTGGCATACTGGTGCTCCAATTGGCTCCTACTGAACAACAGGTGGTGTTCTAAAATGTTCTGCACGCCTTGGAGGCCCAACATTCTCAAATGTACTGGTTGCATTCATGTGAAACCCACAGCAGCAGCTTTGCCACAAAAAAAATCGTGGTCCCAATCAAGGTGCAATTAAAACAGTGCAAAAAATAGGCTCCTACGAGCATTACTGCAGCTAAGCCAGGGGAAAACGGAACTAACTACAACTGACATCAGGGGCCCTATTACACAAAGTGCTCCCGGTGCACAATGGGTATGTGCATCCGCTTTGTGGGTTCCTAAGCCACTTCGGTATTACAGAAGGGGCTGCAGATTCTAGAGTGGTCTCTCCTGTAATACAGATAGCACTGGCACACATGTAGCAATAGCGCTATCACTGGAGGGCATTCCCTCATTTGTATGAGGGCATGACTCCATGCAAGTAAGGGAATCACTTTGCCAAAGCGCCGATTTATGGACCCGGGCGCAGAGGCAAACATGCTTTTAAGAGGCAAATGCAGTCACTAAATGCACCAGCCTGTAAGGGGATCTCTCTCCCCTCTTGAAAGTGCAGGCGTCAACCCGCCTGCCCTGTGAAACACAGAGTGGCTTTGAAGCAGTGTTCCCATGGAGCCGATTTGTTTAATTGCTCCCAGTCTTATTTGAATTAATTTTGAAAGTATGCTTTCATGAGAGAGGAACCTAAATTTGTCAGAGCTCTGCTTTAGTATTTCCTTGACCGATTGTGCTGTTCTTTTCACTGTACCCTCCTCTTTTTGACAACTGCTTTCATATTGGGTCTCATAATAAATATGTGGAAATCAGTATCTATTAAATGAACAAATTATCTTAAATAATGTTGCTTGTGATGGACCCATATCTTCCTCTATATTTTATATTGCTCTGCAACCTTCCTAGCTGAGTAATTTAGATGCTGCCTTTGTGCTTTCTTTTGTTATGACTCTCTCTTGGCCTCTGCAGAGCATGGAAAAAATTTAGAATATTTGAGGTCGAAGGCGCTTGTAGCTCTTTATTTTAGATCAGTCATGTCAACAAAGTGGAGCCTTTCAGATTCACAAAGTCACTCAGTGCCACCTGCAGCCTCTGATTGGTTGAGTTATAGAAAAAATGCACAGATCCTGTCTAGCACCTGGAAAGGCTTACCTACGGAATCTGCAACAAGATGAGTACCCATCACGAAAACCTTTACAAAAGAGAAGTAACTTGCTCTTTTGTGGTTCTAGCCATTTAATTTTGGATTCTGCATTAATGGCTAGCTTAATGTTCCCTTTGCCTCATTGCCCATCAGTCTATTTTGGAATACCCCAAGTGATCACAGCCCTATTGTTTAATGCTGTTTTGTTAGGCATGTGCTTCCAGTATCTCTCTACTATTGCTACATTATTGTGATTTGCCTCACCTACTTTGTCTTTCGCTTAAGAACATTGCATCCAAAAACACGTAGGGGGCGTCTGAAAAGCTGTATGGCAGAATCTGCCTTTTTCTGAATGTTTGTTTTTCCACTTTGTTAAGTTTTGATTCCTATATGAAGTGCAAAAAAAAAAACGAAATCGTGAGATAGCAAAATAGGACCAAATGACTATGGTGGTCATTCCGACCTAGGCAGGCGGCGGTTGCCGCCCGCCCGTCGGAAGCCGCCTGAATACCGCCCCGCGGTCAATAGACCGCGAGGGGTATTCTGACTTTCCCGCTGGGCCGGCGGGCGATCTGATTCAGATCGCCCGCCGGCCCAGCGGGAAAGCGCCTTCCACAAGGAAGCCGGAGTGGAAGGCGTGCGACGGGTGCAGCAGCACCCGTCGCGCTTTTCAGTGTCTGCATCGCAGACACTGAAAAGCCTAGTTGGGCCCTGTTAGGGGGCCCCTGCCGTGCCCATGCCATGGGCATGGGCACGGCAGGGGCCCCCAGGGGCCCCGCGACCCCCCCTACCGCCATCCTGTTCATGGCGGCTTTCCTTGGAGGATTCTAAGGGGCAGTGGAAAACCGGCGGGAGACCGCCGGTTTTCCCGTTCTGACCGCGGCGCTTGGTAGAGAACCGCCAGGGTCAGAATGAGGGCCTATGACTTTGACAGACTTTCCATTCGCAGCTTGGTGACTGATAAAGCCTTGACAGTTTTTATTGACAGAGGGCCATATGTACAGATGTCAGGTTTTGCGACTTGCAACTTGCGTGATTTAGGGCCAGATGTAGCACACAGTTTGCACATCGCAAACAGCGAATTTCGCTGTTTGCGACGTGCGAACTGCACTTGGCAATGCACAAAACCCCTTTTGCGATTCGGTAACCTGGTTACCGAATCGCAAAACGGTTTTGCGAGTCACAATTAGGAAGGGGTGTACCCTTCCTAATTGCGAGTCACAGTGCAATGCAGGATTGCTTTGTAACCGTGAATCGCAGTTAGCACCCATTTCAAATGGGTGCTAACCCATTCGCAAAAGGGAAGGGGACCCCAAGGGACCCCTTCCCCTTTGTGGATGGCATTAAAAATGTTTTTCCATGGCAGGCAGTGGTCCTGTGGACCACTGCCTGCTCTGAAAAAATGAAACAAAAACGTTTAATTTTTTAGTTTTGTAATGCATCTCGTTTTCGTTTAAGGAAAATGGGCTGCATTACAAAAAAAAACTGCTTTATTTAAAAGCAGTCACAGACATGGTGGTCTGCTGTCCGCAGCAGGCCACCATCCCTGCGAGTGCCGCAAGTCTCAAATGGGTCGCAAATTGCGACCCACCTCATTAATATTAATGAGGTGGGCCTTTGCGACCCCCTTGCGAGTCACCATCCTACATTCCAATTTGCGACTCGCAAATTGCGAGTCGCTCTGACTCGTAATTTGCAACTTGCAAATTGGAAGATATCTACATCTGGCCCTTAGTGACTCGCAATATGCGAGTCGCAAAACCTTATGTACAACAGTGTCTCAGACACTGTTTGTGATTTGCAGATGGGTTAAATAAAGCAGTTGTTTTTTAAATGCAGCATGTGTTTCCTTAAAAGAAAACGAGATGCATCACAAAACAAAAATGAAAAGTTTTCTTTTCATTGTTTTAGAGTATGCAGTGGTCCATGGGACCACTGCCAGCCCTGAAAAAATGTTGGAGCCTCCACTCACAAAGGGGAAGGGGTCTCTTGGGGACCCCTTCCGGTTTGTGACTGGATTGCGGCCAATTTGAAATTGGTGGTAATTGCGATTGTTTGCGACCACATTCTAGATCACAAAACAATCAGACATCTCCCTGCAAGTCGCTATTAGGAAAGGACGCCTTTGGCATGCACCCTTCCTAATAGGGAGTCACAAATCCATTTTGCAAATCGGTAATACGTTATAGAATCGCAAAATAGGGGTTTGTACATAGGAAAATACATTTTGTTGGTTCCAAATCGCGCCGTTTGTGATAAAAAAGCAATATACATGTGGCCCAGAAAGCTTAAGAGACACTGCGGTAGACATTATTTTTGTCCTGTAGACGCATCTGCTTTTGAACATGCTGTAGCAGGTCGATTTATGATGTTGTCTGTGTAGATTACATTGCGTCCTCATTCTTTCAGTAAAATACATATGTTCGTATTCAATAAAAGCAAGTGATAACTTAGGAGATCTGTTGAAGGATGACAAAGACAGAGGATCACTCCGTGTCCACTATTTGGCAGTTCATTGGGGTGGCAGTTTTTGCACACTTGTATTTGAGCAGATTATTAGTAAAAGTTTGGATTTTGTTGACAGTGTACAATAGGATCAATGGCAGAAGAAGAGTATCGTGTTATACAACAAAAATTCTAAAAGTGCTATTTTTGTTAATTTGTTCCGATTCAATCATGTTTTTTGCAGCATTTGCAAAGCCGGAACATGGGAGTGCAGCCAAGGGTCGTGTCCTGGAAAATGTAAAGTGGAGGTGGGAATGTTTATAACTACCTTTGATTCCAAAACCTACAGCTTGCATGGATACTGTTCCTACGTACTTGCTCACGTAAGCCACTTTTTATGTATACAATATACATTGTTTCCTGTTGCTTGATTTTGCTTTCTGTTAACAAGCAGATCTATCCCTCTCTGAACGAACTGAAGTAAAGTTGATGGAAAATATATATTATATGTGAGGAAATGTTACCAACTTCTGTTCTATCCTTGAGTTTACTCTTATATCCTTTTGCTTTCCCATTCTCAGTTTGTGATATTGGAAGCTGATGTTAAAAAGATGAGATTGTGTCTGTCATGCAAGTAGGAATCAAAGTTGTCATTTTACATTACTTGCACGTATGCTTGCTCGCATCCTCTGCCCTCTTCAGCTGACTCTCACTATGAGACATTACTTGCTGGGACTGATACAAATACCGAAAAAAAGACACAAAATTGCGTAATAGGTTGACATCCCAGGGCATATTGTTGGCCAGTAGACGAATTTCTATACACTCATTTATATGCAGTGCTTAATTTGTGCTTGTTGTTTCCAGTGCTGAGTACCAACACTTATTTTTGAGGGCCGGGACTTATTCTTCTGCCTCAAGCATTTGCTGCAAGCAAATAACACATATGGAAAAGACGGAGGAAGAGAAAAATGAAAAAGCGTCACACAGTGAGAAAGCGGAGAGCTGCAAGAGTGAGCTGAAGGGGCAGGGAGGGGCTGTAAATGGATTGAAGAGGCCCGAGATGGCTTCAGGATTACCCTCCCTCAGTATTCCGTGCTCGCACATTGAATTGCAGGAGCAGCGTGCTTTTGGAGGAGGGCTTTGGGCACTGGCACGTTTTTATTTACAAATTAAGCACTGCTTACACATGCTTCTCCTCTACTAAGTGGAGAGCTAAATTGCAGGAATGGACTGCAGCTGAGGAATGGAGGCTACATAAGAGGTGATGGGATGAGAATGAGGAAAGAGCATTGGTACTGTGGTCAGAGATGATAAATCAGTTAGTAGGCCTCCTAAGATACCCCTAAGACTCAGTCAACCGCTCAAACGGATAGTGCCTTCCTGGCTGGGAGCTTCCTCCAATATATGCTTTGATCTGACTATGAGGTGGGGTGGAGCACGTACTGGGAGATAATGCATGGTATATTGACTTTAGTCAGCTGACTCTTTGCTCGATCAGGTATATCAAACCGCAAACGGGGATCTGTCTGAAACGTTTGATCTTCATCGCTGCGTTAATGGATTCACAACATGAAATTACGATGCTTAGGAGTTGATGTTTTCTTGTTTCTGAATGTGGAAAACCGGTAAATAAAGTAATAAAAGGAAGAATGGAGTTGGATGTTGTCATATTTTAGAACACTACACTCTAAATGAGACCGTTACCCAGTTGATCTTCAAAATGCTGACTTTGTCTCAGGCCCTGGGAGATATTGAGAATGATAAATGACCTTGTTCAGTGGAGATACAGGACACCTACTTATTTGTAACGAGTGTTTGAGTTTCATGGTGGTACTTCAGCACTTTCAGTGAAAAAACGCTATTGTTCATCCTCAATGTAGCACTTACAGACTTAACAAAGATTCCTACCCCAATACAAAATCCACTACCATCCATACATATAAGAGTGATGTACCTGGGTAATGGCATGGAAGAAGGTAAAATCCAGAGAAGCCCTGATTTTAAAACAATGAAAGTCTTTTTGCAGCTTATGTGTAGACACCATGGGCCCATATTTATACTTTTTTAGCGCCGCATTTGCGCCACTTTTTGACGCAAAACGGCGCAAACTTACAAAATACAATTGTATTTTGTAAGTTTGCATTGTTTTTGCGTAAAAAACAGCGCAAATGCGGCGCTAAAAAAGTATAAATATGGGCCCAAATGTATAGAGTTCATGTGGTCCCTGTGAGACTGGACAAGAGCAATGAGAACAGAGTCAGGAAATTAGAGCTCTATAAACGGCTGAGAAACGCACACACTAGCCACCTTGGCAGGCGGAGCATCAGGAATAACTTGTTGTTTGATTTGGATGCCTACGTTTCAGACTGCCTTCTCTGAGTGTCACTGGCTCTTTCTGAAGACACGAGCTGGGAGACGTGAAAAGCACTTCAGTCTTGGGCCAGTGCTTGAAACGGAAAAATAAAAGTGCAGGTACTCCGTATCAGCGTACCTGCTTGTTTCTGAGAAGTGTTGGTACTCTCCAATGAAAAGCATTACGCTTTTCTTGAGAAGTGCAGGTACTCTCCCTCTCAAAATTAAAAAGTGCTGGTACTCAGTACCGGACAGTACCGGCCCATTTAAAGCACTGGACTCTTGGCAACTTTCATTTAAAAAAAAAATCTGGGCCTGCTATAGAGTTTGGCGGGTGGATGGTGATCGCCGGAACAGCATTTGCCCCACAATATGCCACATCTAGACTTCCCTGCCAGAGGGCAGCTTAGCAGGAACAGTTGGGATGGCTGTTCCTGTTAATTGTGTAAGAGTTCAAAGAGCCGCTCTGTCACAAATAACAGCCATCAGTTCACAATTTACAGAGTATTTGCCGGGCTGGAATTTGAACTCGTGACCTTCGGAAAGCCGTTTGTTCTAGCAGCGAGCATTCAGCTCACCGAGACATCCCGCTGACCACACCCCAGAAAGGATCAAGGGCCAGATGTAGGTAGAATTGTGATTGCGACTCGCAAATTGCGAGTCGGAGCAACTCGCAATTTGCGACTCGCAATCCCATATGCAGGATAGTGTCCCTGACACCATCTGCGAAACGCAAGGGGGTCCCAAAGACCCACCTCATTAATATGAATGAGGTGGGTCGCAATTCGTGACCCCCTTGCGATGCCCTTCACTCACAGGGATGGTGGCCTGCTGGAGACAATAGGTCACCATGTCTGTGACTGCTTTTTTAATAAAGCAGTTTTTTTTTTTGTATTGCAGCCCGTTTTCCTTAAAGGAAAACGAGTTGCAATACACTCGGGAAAATTAAACCATTTGGTTTCACTTTTTCAGAGTAGGCAGTGGTCCATAGGTCCAAAATATATTTTGAGAGCCATTCACAAAGGGGAAGGGGTCCCATAGGGACCCCTTCCCTTTGGCGAATGAGTTAGCACCCACTTCACATGGGTGCTAACTGCGAATTGCTTTGCGACCACGTTCGCGGTCACAAAACAATTCTGCATCGCGGTGCGAATCGCAAATAGGAAGGTGAACTCCTATTTGCGAGTCGCATTCCCATTTTGCGAGTCAGTACCGACTCGCAAAATGGGAATGTGCATCGCGATGCGCATTTTGCGTGGTGCAAACTGCGAATTTCTCAGTTTGCGCCATGCAAACGCTTCCTACATCTGGCCCCAAGAGACATACAGAATCAGAATATACTGGTGAAGAAAAAGGCACCCAACCTAAGATAATTACCCCTCTACTACACTGGGGGAACAAAATGGTACAGGGGCAGTGTGGCTAAAATGCTGTTCCAGAAGTAAAGCTATGGTTGAAAGAGTGTTACCCTCTAGTAAGCAATGAAATGAGGACTGCTCCTACATGGGAAGCCAATGTGAAGTGCACAGAAGTAGAATGCAAGCTGGCAACACTCCCTCCGTGTTGTGGGGCTCCCTCTGCAGCAGGGACCCATCTCGTAGCCTGGTAGAGGTACAGGTCCAGCGAAAATGGGGCCACAGACAAGTATCTGGTGCCCAAAGCTCCTTGTCATACTAAGTGACCTCATTCCCTCGTCATCATCATCACCATGTGCACACAACGTCCCTTATTATAAGTAACTGTGACACTTAATATCAGTGATGGAATTGTTGTTTTATGCTGCTTTCATTAAAATGAGTGTAGGCTTTAAGGGTGCTTCAGCTCACAGTTCTAGTATAGTTAAATTTAAAAAAACAGGAAATTATGGTATTTATCAGAAAACAAAGAAATGCTATTTAGTTTTACAACGTAGACTGTCTACAAAGCAGGTTGCCTGTTCTCAAACTCTGAATAGTGACTTGCAATATTTGGAGAGCAGTAATGTGTATACAGGTTGCAGATGCAGTTACTTGGGGCCTGAATTAGAAATTGGCAGAGAGGTTAGTCCATCATAACGGTGACAGACATCCAGTCCGCTAAAATCTAAATCCCATTGGATATAATGAGGTTTAGATTTCGGCGGACTGAATATCTGTCACTGTTGTGACTGAGTAACCCATCCGCCAATATAAAATCAGGGCCTTAGTCCTTAAATATTTGCTCTGTGCAGAAAGGTGCTAGTACTCAGCGTTAGTGCATTAGACGTTGTCCTGAAAAGTGCTTCCGCTCTCAATTTCTAGTCTACTATCTCTGGCAATGGACCACACCCAACCACCCATGTGTCTCCTACCTATATCCCTTCCCCACCGTGGAGTGAAGAAAAGGGTGTGTGCGATCCTGTAGTCATATATTTAAAAAAAATTCTGGCATGATACGCTATTCAGAAAAATATCCAAAGCAACATAATACTTCCAGCAGTCTCTGAAAAAGGATCCGCTCCCCAAGTCAATGAGTCAGTCTCCTCCTATCTAACCCTTTAACCGACGGTAATGGAGCACAGGCTGTACCCCTTGACCCAGGCGCAAATACCAACTACTCTCATGCACCCCTCACCTGGTGTTTCTTATTAGTTCTCAGTGTGCTGGGTTCTTTGATCTGTGCAGATGGCGGAATGAGGTGGAGTGGCAGTAGAGGACCAGAGTGAACATGGGCACGATCACAGACGCAATGCAAAGGAGGTACAACACGCCACTTGCAGGGATGGTACATCAGTGGAGCTGCCATGTCATAGACCAGATATCTTTGGCTGTTTTGCACTCCCTGTGCCGGTCTCTGGCCTTGTGGACACCTAGTGGAATTGACAGGACAGCATGACTTGTTAAACGTCCCCACGATGCAAGCCACATTTGCCAGGACAATCACACTAAGTGTAAATGAAGGGCAAGCCAAACACATAGCAGTGCCATTTTGCTAGTTTCAACATGTCTGGCTTGTAGAAAAATAGGCACCTTGGACCAGGCCACCCAGAGGATTAAATAAAAGAGTCCTGGTTCCTTAAAATAAGGTGCTGGTGGAGTCCAACTAACTGCATGATAAAAAAACAGCAAGAAGCCATCCTTCTAGTTTAAATATACCTCTGATTGCAAAAATACAGAATGAAGATTGCCTTGACTAATACTTAATTGTGTGTTTCTTTCTTTCTCTTAATAGTTCGGTGATACAATGATCACTGGTGAGTTTGTCCAGTCTAAGACTGCTCAAAAATCAACTACTTTGAGGAGTATTACAGTAATGATGGAAATGGTGAGTGCCTAATATCCACACGTTCACGCTTTATTATCTATGCTTTCCAGGATGTAATTCATCACCCAGCTCTTTCATTATTGCTCCCTAAAAAAAGAATTGGCAAAGTCAACAGGGCTCTGTATTAAAAAAGCAATACCATTTACATTTTCATTTCCTTCAAAAGCTGTAGTAAGCAATATCTTGATGCAGATTGCAATATGTAGGCCCATTTCTAAAGGTCCCTCAAGTTAGACAGATGTGCCTTCTGTGACATGCTGCACTACATTTACCATTGGAGTTCTCATACACATAACATAACCCCCATTTCACAAATGTACAACCTCATAGCAGAGATAAAATGCAGACATTATAGAGGTGGTCTAGGTTAGTTCTGGTAGATAGGTATTTAAGGTTTCCTTAAGTGGGGCGGGTATGCCCAGATGTGAGTCACATGCACATTGTGTTACTGGAACCAACCTATACCTTGTTCATGAGCCCTAACTAGGGTGAAATTGGTCCTGGGTTGCTTGTATTCTGGTTCGGGGAGTACATGGCCTGGCCTGACAATTAGGAGCTTGGCTGTTCCCATTGGAGCAGGGTCTAGACTAATTTGCATATGGCTGGGTCCAAACTGAGGTGGGTTAGTGAGCAAAATATCAATGGATTGGGGTGCAGCCAGAGTAATTATCAGAGACTGAGATTAAGTCAAGTATTGGATCCATTGCTTTTTTTGTGTAATTTAGTACACACACAGGCATTCATCCAGAGGTCCAAAACTCTTTCTACCATCACCTCCAAGGGGAAGATTGTAGGGTTTACCCCTAATTAACCCTCCCTACTGGGGGACTAAAAAGCTCACTATACACCGTGGCACTTTATATTTACATAAATAAATGGGGAAGAAGGTGGCCTGTCCAGGCATCAGTTCGTGCTCTCCTCCCTAAAGTCCCCAGGGTTAGAATGTCCACTAAATGGCAGGGTTTTTCCAAGAAAAAAATGTGGTACAGGTGGTCCATGCTGGTATCGCCCACCCTGATATGGAGAACTAAAGTTTAACCCCTTTCTGCCCTTCTCTTGTCATCAGGCCTCACCCCAGGTAAAATATACTATTTCTGCTCAAAAGGTATACTGAATGAGATGTTTACCTCCTCTGTGTCTGGGCATTTGTCAAAACTACACCCCAGTTTCCTCTCACTTGCAATGGTCAGTGGCTCACTAATGGTATTTGGGGCAGCCAGTAACCAGTGATCTCTACCAACCCTTGGACATTTCTCAAAGCTAGAGACCACGTGCAATCCAGGGTGGTGTGACTTACATGGATCCCAGTGCATTTCCTGACCCAAAATGTCCTGCAAATTCCAATGTATGGGTCAAAAAGACTATTTACCCACATTTGCATGTCACAAAACACTTTTAGGAAATGCCCAGTCTTACCACTGTACATTCCTAATCTTCTCCCTGTTGAAACACTGCCTCCCAGGTGAGAGTGGTCCTAATACATGTCATAGGAACGGACCAAAACTAATATATTCAGATCAGATATTATCTTGGAGAAAATAATAACCAAATTACACCTAATCATTATTTCATTAACCAGATTTCCAAATATAGCCCCAAAAAAGTTTTTTTTCAAAAAGTGTGATTTTGTTTACATTCACAAAAAATGGATTGTCCTCCAAATCTTTAACCAATGTGTGTTGGTTTTGCATAATACTGTGTGTTACCGGATAACACAAAATGACATATACATGCTATAGGACACTGGACTGTTGTTTGTTAACTTATGGGACAGAAACACCTCAGTCCTGCTATAAGATTTGGCTGGGCTCCCGCAAAATGAAAACATTGTAATTCCGGGCACAGCACAGGTCTCTGTGAGGAATCCCTACATAGCATTGGTAGCTTGGCAGAAGCAGTATGGCTCTTCCAGAGAAAGTTGTAAACAGTACATGAAAAGTAACACCAACACAGCATTACAGTTAAGACAAAACACAATGGGCCTGATTACAACTTTGGAGGAGGGTGTTAATCCGTCCCAAATGTGACGGATATACCACCCGCCGTATTACGAGTCCATTATATCCTATGGAACTCGTAATACAGTGGGCAGGATATCAGTCACATTTGGGACAGATTAACACCCTCCTCCAAAGTTGTAATCAGGCCCAATGTAACATTTCCAAACCAAGTTCTTAAACTATAACAAACTTCAATTACTAAAGTGTTCAGAAGTGGAAGAACCTTTTTGCAAAGTCATATTTGAAATTTGATCTTTAGATAGCTTGCTCTATTTGTCCAACTTTTTCATGATTGACTTATAAAAAGATCAAATATGGGATTTAAATATACAAAACAGTTTGTGTGTTTTAGACAATGGCATATGTAGTTAAGGCCTATACGGCATTCCCAAATAACCAACAGACAATAATATCTGCTATGCATGGTACAGACACTCAGAACATTTAGGGAGCACAGTTATTACACCAGGCATTCTTGGCGTGGTTTCCCCAGTCTTTTTGCCTCTGCTTCCTGTGTTTTTGACTGTGTGCTGGACTTTGTTTTTGCTGTTATTTTGTACTCTGGGCACTTTACCACTGCTGACCAGTGCTAAAGTGCAAATGCTCCCTTTGTAAATTGTGATTATGTTTGGTTATCACTGATTGGCATATTTGATTTTTTAGTAAGTCCTGGTAAAGTGCACTAGAGATGCTCAGGGCCTGTAAATCAAATGCTATTAGTTGGCCTGCAGCACTGATTGTGCCACCCACATGTGTAGCCCTGTAAACATGTCTCAGACCTGCCACTGCAGTGTCTGTGTGTGCAGTCTTGCACTGCCAATTTGACCTGGCAAGTGTTCCCACTTGCCAGGTCCAAACCCTCCCTTTTACTACATGTCAGACACCCCTAAGGTAGGCCGTAGGTAGACCCGTGCACAGGGTGCAGTGTATTTAAAAGGTAGAACATATACTAGTGTGTTTTACATGTCCTGATACTGAAATACTGCCAAATTCGTTTTTCACTATTGCAAGCCCTTGTTCTCTCATAGGTTAACATGGGGACTGCCTTTAAATGTCTTTTAAATACAGTTTCCCATTGGGAGCAAATGGAGATACGGAGCTTGGGGTCAATGAAACTTTCAATTGAAAAATACATCTTTTGGTAGAGTTGCTTTTTAGATTGTCTGTTTGAAAATGCCACTTTTAGAAAGTGGGCATTTTCTTGCTTTACCATTCTGTGCCTCTTCCTGCCTGTGGAATCCACATCTGGGTCAGACCGACAGTTGGGCTGTTTGTGGGTTTCCTCTAGACAGTGACACAAAGTGAGCTAAGGAGTGTCCTGCATATCCTGATGAGTCTCTTGGACTAAAATGGGGAGGGTGGAGCTGACACTTACACCTGAAAGGGATGTGGCTGTTCTCACACAATGCAGTCTTCAACCCCGTGGTGTGTGTCTGGGACCAGGCCTGAGCAAGGCAGGATCTTGTGCACAACAGAGACTTTCCTTTGAAGTTTGCCCACTTCAAAGTAAAAATGAGTATAAGTAGTGAACCCAAAACCCCAGACTTTTAGAATACTTCTGAATCAAGAGGAACCGTTGCGAAGGAGAAGAGCTGAAGGGCTGGAGGAAGAGAACTGCCCCTTTGCCGTGTGTACTTTGCTGGGTTGGCCTGCAGTTGCTGCTTTTGTGTTAAAGAGGACAAAGACTAGACTTGCTGTGTAACCTGCTTGTGAAGAATCTCCAACGGCTTGAACTGAGCTTACCTCCTGTTCTGAAGTCTCTGGGCCATCAAAGACGTAATCTGCTAGCACCTGGGATCTCTTGCTGAGACCCCTACCCTGCCAAGTAGTGCTGCATCCAGTCCCTGTGCCTTGGAAAGGAGAAGCTGGTGAATCTAAAGAGAAAATCCATGCACAGGAGGCGAGGAGCAGCACAAAAATCAACGCCTGCACCGTGGCTGAAAAATCGACGCATCATTGGTAAAATCGACACATCACCAGCTCATTGTGGATTCATCAGTGCTGTGCATCTGGATTTTCCATGCATCGTCCCTGGGCGTCAAATCCTGCAATATCACCGTGCAGACCTGAGGCTGCTTGTCTGGAAATCGACGCACCTGTTCCCTGCGAGGAAAGAATCAAAGCATCACTTGCCCAGCATCGAAAGAATCAACGCACACCCTAACTTGCAAGTAAGGAATCAATACATCACTTGTTTTTGTGACTCACACTTGCCCATGCAACATTAGTTTCAATGCATACCAGGTGCTAAAACAACTAAACAACGCATCCATTGATTTCTATGGATTAAGACTCTTTTTACTTTAAAAATTCATAACTTTGCTTGTGTATGTTGGATTTTTGTTGTTTTAGTCTTGTTTGTTTTAAATAAATATTGGCTAGTTATCTAAACTGGTGTAGAGTCCTTTTTTGGTGTTGTCACTGTATTACTGTGTGTGTTACTACAAGTACTTTACACATTGCTGCTGAGATAAGCCTGACTGCTTGTGCCAAGCTACCAAGGGGGTGAGCAGGGGTTATCCTGGTGAGGGTCCCTGCTCGGACTGAGTGCAAACAGACTGCCAACCAGAGACCCCATTTCTAACATTGGTGATTAGCGGTGAGGATAGGACTTGTATTTGTACTTGACATACAGCTGAGATGACCCTTGTCTCATTAGGGAACAGTGAGGTGGTCCAAAGGACCCCGTGCCTGAGAACACTAAGAAGTACAGGTAGTGGGTGACCATCAATGGAAAGAGTGTGGAGGCTCTGAGAGACACTGGAGCCAGTGTGACTACTGTCAGGTGTCATCTGGTGTTTGCAGAGCAAGTAGTCCCTAATGTACTTCACCAAGTAGTTGCTATAGACAACTCAGAGTGCCTATGTAAGGTGGTGTAGGTTCACTTTGAATGAAGGGGTCTCAGGATCCTTAAAGGTAGCTGTGAGTCCAACCATACCTGTTCATTGTCTGCTAGGTAATAACCTGGAAGATTCCCCTTGGAGTGAGGTGAAATGCTGGTCACACTTGGAGATGTTGGGTCTGCCTGGGAGGGCATACGAGACCAGCCAGCCTATGGCAGCCAGTCAGGGTGATCAGCAGGTCCTAGAGCCTGAAAAAGAGGCCCAGGTGCCTGCCAGGAAGAGCAAGGGCAAGGCGTGCGGGAACGGCCCCAGTAGATCCTACTGTCTGGGAGGAGGCTGCACCTGAGGAGGACACCCCAGAGCATACAGGGGGACAAGTGGCTGAATTGGGGGGATGTGCCCGAGTTGACCCACTGTCAGCAGGAAGGGGGTCCCACCAGGGAAGAGTTCTGTGAGGCACAGAAGTCATGCCCTTCTCGTGAGGGTCTGCGGTGGTAGGCTGCAGACCAGGCATCTGGCAAGGAGTCTAGCTTACACTAGATTTGCTGGGAGGATGCCCTCCTGTATAGTGAGCCTAAGGTTGCTGAGCCTGGGGCAGCACATGTGCTGGTGATACCCAAGAGCTTTAGAACTTTCCTACCGGAGCTGGCTCATGATGTGCCTTTCGAAGAACATTTGGGGCAGGACAATACTTTTTAGAGGCTAGTCACCCACTTTTACTGTCCCCGAATGCACAGGCACTCTGACAGCTATTGTAGGCCTTGTCATACTTGCCAGGCAAGTTTCAAGAGTGGGGGAGATGTAAGGCTCCCCTTCAACTGTTCCCTGTTGTCAGCACCCCTTTTAAGTAGGTGGGAATTGACATTGTGGGGCCTCTGGACCGCAAGAAAGCCATGGGCAACAGGTTCATCCTGGTCTTATTGGACCATGCTACCCGGTACCCGGAGGCCATCCTTCTGAGGTTAGTGACAGCCCATTGATTGGGATTTTTACCCACATGGGGTTCCCCAAGGAAATGGTATCTGACTGGGTTACCAACTTCATATCTATCTATATAAATTCTCTGTGAAAGGAGTGTGGGTTAACCTACAAGTTCACCACTCCTTACCACCCTCAAGGAAATGGGTTGGTTGAGAGATTCAAGCATGCCTTGAAAGGCACGATAATGGGCCTGTCAGAGCCCATGAGGCATAAGTGGGACACCCTCTTGCCATGACTTCTCTTTGCCTACATGGAGGTACAGCAGAAGGGACTTGTTTCAGCCCCTTTGAGCTGCTATATGGCCACCCTGTGAGGAGACCTCAGAGTCTGGTGAAGGAGGGCTTTGAGAAATTCTCCAGTAAGCCCCCACAGGAAGTGTCTAGCTTGACAGAGCTGACTTCCAGGAATCAGCCCAAGATATTGATCTGGATTGAGGCTTGTCAGACTGCTTTTAATGCCCTAAAGACAGCCATGTGCATGGCACCCTTGCTGAAGGCACCTGACTTCTCCAAGGAATTTGTTGTGCAGACTGACACTTCAGAGCATGGTGTGGGGACAGTTCTAGCACAGCTAAACGAAGAGGGCGTAGTTCAGCCTGTAGCATTCATTAGCAGCAGTTTACTTCACCAGGAACAGAGGGAGTGCAATTAAGAGAGAAGCTTTTACTGTGCTCTGGGCACTGAAGAAGTTAAGACCCTACTTGTTGGGACACACTTCCGTGTTCAGGCAGGCCACAGGCCCCTCAGATGGTTAATGCAGATGAGGGGTGAGAGCCCAAAACTGTTGAGGTGGTTCATCTCCCTACAGGGAATGGACTTTACAATGCAACACTGCCCTGGTACAGAACACGCCAATGCTGATGGTCTGTCCAGATTCTTCTGCCTTCGTGATGAGAACTCCCGTGAGGTTGGGTAGTTCTCCCCACTTTCAGCTTGGGGGACACCTGTTAGACCTGGCATCCTTGGCATGGTTTCTGCTGTCTTTTTGCCTCTGCTTCCTGTGTTTTTGATTGTGTGGTGGACTTCGTTTTTGCTCGTTTTAGGTACTCTGAGCACTTTACCAATTCTGACCAGTGCTAAAGTGCAAGTGTTGCCGGTGCAAATTGTGATTATGTTTGGTTATCCTTGACTGTCATTTCTAATTTACTAGTAAGTCCCTGGTAAAGTGCACTAGAAGTGCCCAGAGCCTGTAAATCAAATGCTATTAGTGGGCCTGCAGCACTGATTGTACCACTCACTTAAGGAGCCCTATAAGCATGTCTTGGACCTGCCACTACAGTGTCTGTGTGTGCAGTCTTGCACTTCCAATTCGACCTAGCAAGTGTAACCACTTGTCAGGCCCAAACCTCCCCTTTTACTACATGTACGGCTCCCCTGAGGTAGGCCCTAGGCAGACCCATGGATGGGGTGCAGTGCACTTAAAAGGTAGGACCTGTACTGGTGTTTTTTACATGTCCCGATAGTGAAATACTGCCAAATTCATGTTTCACTATTGTAAGGCCTATCTTTCCCATAGGTTAACAGGGGGACTGTCTTTAAATATATGTCTGTTTGAAAATGCCACTTTTAGAAAGTGGGTATTTTCTTGCTTAACTATTCTGTGCCTCTCCCTTCCTGTGGAATTCACATCTGGGTCAGACTGACAGTTGGACTGTTTGTGAATTCCCTCCAGACAGTGACAAAAATGGAGCTGATGAGTGTCATGCATATCCTGATGAGTCTCCTGGACTACAGTGGGGAGGGAGGAGCTGACACTTACACTTGAAAGGGCTGTGCCTGTTCTCACACAATGCAGTCTCCAACCCCCTGGTGTGTGTCTGGAGCCAGGCCCAAGCAAGGCAGGATCTTGTGAACAACAGAGACTTTTCTTTGAAGTTTGCCTACGTCAAAGGCAGAAATAAGTATAAGTAGTAGATCCAAAACCCCAGATTTTCAGAATACTTCTGGATTAAGAGGAACCGGTGCCTAGAAGAAGAGCTGAAGAGCTGGAAGAGGAGTACTGGCCCTTTGCTGTGTGTGCTTTGCTGGGTTGGCCTGCAGTTGCTGCTTCTGCCTGAGAAGGGACAAAAACTGGACTTTGCTGTGTAAATTGCTTGTGAAGATTCTCTAAGGGCTTGAACTGAGCTTGCCCCCTGTTGTGAAGTCTCAGGGCCATCAAAGACTTCATCTGTCAGCACCTGGGATCTCTTGCTTACCCTGTCAAGTGGTGCCACATCCAGTCCCTGGGCCCTGGAAAGGAGAAGCTGGTGAATCAAAGGAGAAATTCTATGCACCAAAGCCAAGCAGCAGAAAAATCGATGCAGCACCTGCACCGCGGCTCAAAATTTGACGCATTACCGGTAAAATCGATGCATCACCAGCTCAGCTCGGATTCATCGCTGCCGGGCATTCGTATTCTCCACCCATCATCCCTGGGCGTCAAATCCTGCAACTTCACTGTGCAGACCTCAGGCTGCTTATCTGGAAATTGAAGCATCTCTTCCCTGCGAGGAAAGATTCAATGCATCGCTTGCCCGGCAGAGAAAGAATCGATGCACGGCCTCACTTGTATCTAAAGTCATTGATTCATCTGTTGCTGTTTCAATGCACGCTCGCCCGTGCAGCACTATGTTTGATGCCTACCAGGTACTTTGTGCTAAAACAACGCATCAATTAATTTCTAAAGATTACATAACTTGGCTTGTGTACGTTGGGTTTTTGTCATTTTGGTCTTGTTTGATTTAGATACATATTGGCTATTTTTCTAAACTTCTGTGGAATCCTTTTGTGGTGTTTTCTTTGTGTTACTGTGTTTGTAGGTACAAATACTTTCCATATTGCTTCTGAGATAAGCCTGACTGCTGGTGCCAAGCTACCAAGTGTGTGAGCAGGGGTTATCCTAGGTTTTTATCTCACCACCCTGACTAGATTGAGGGCCCCTGTTTGCACAGAGTGCAAACTGACTGCCAACCAGAGACCCCATTTCTAACAACAGTGAAAAGATGGATTTCCATACAGATGTCAGGCCGCTTGAAATTCTTTACTTAAAGGCCTCAAGTTATAGACCTTTGTCGATATTTGCCTTGTTTGAAGCCACTGACTCATTTGCTTAACCTCCTGGTTTTAACATCTAAGACAACAGAACCAAAGGAAGACAAGTATTAAACACAGTGAAATCACAAAGGTGTGCACTGCATTACACACAGAGGAAGGCAAAATTCAACACACCTCCTAATACTCACACACAAACACAACCACATGCATGTAGAGGTAATGACACCAAGACACACAACAAACCTCTCCCTTACACATTTACAAAAGACAAAACTCCTTCTAAGTTCACACCCACAAAACACTGTACCAGACCAGGGTCATCCTATAATGCTACCACAAGGGAATATGCCTGGGGTCACCATTCCACATCTTATACTCAAATGTAAATATTCCGATGTGGATTCATGTTTGACTTCATGGCCTTAAATAATTTGCCTTTAGAAAAACTACTCTTTGTATTTTTGGACTGCTAATCACATCAGAAGGTGGAGATATGTTTTATTTAATAAATGATTGAAGCAAGACATATATAGTTATTTTGTGTAAATGGGGAATGACGATCACTACTAAAGTATGGTACATGATTACAAATGTATGCATAGTTATAGCATGTGGATGTAATTAATTGAGTGAAGGAACACTCAGTCAGTGGTTCATGAGTAAGGTACAAACACACTGATGTGTACGTAAGTAAACCAGTCATGCTCTTACCAACTACCTAACGCTTGTGGTATATAGCACAAACCAAAGAAAGGTTTCTTTAACCAACTGTGGTTTCTAGCCCTCTCTACCTCCTTACTTTTTATCTCTACTGCTGCGTCCATTTCTTCTATGTGATAGTCGTCCATGGCAGGATGTCAGAAAGGTAAGGCATGATCAGGCTGTCATTATGAGAAGAAATTATAAGAACCACAGTGAGGGAACAGATAGGCTACAGGGCAAAAGTACAGGACAGACCAATGCACACCTGCAAGAAGGGGCTTTGAGGTTGGTTTGAATTGGTGTCTCAGACTCTGTACTAAGCAGGTGCGGCTCCTCTGCTGTGGCAGAGGAGCGTCTCCCCCCTCCCTCCACCTGCAGCAGCAGAACTTTTACAGTAAAAATATAATAAACTATGTTTATTATGTTTTTACTGCAAATGGGGCAGGGCCACAGGCATGACAAGGACAGAGGGCAAGAGTGCACAGCACCCCCCTCAGTGCTCATGTATGTTTGGCTGGCGTCTCGGGCCGGCCAAATATACATGCACAGTAGGCTCTGTCCAACCCGTCAACACAGTGCCGGATTTGGAGGGAGGAGGCAGAGGCTCCCACTCTGCATCGGAGCGCCTCCAAACCTACTGCTGCTTTCATGCTGCTAGCAGCATGAAAGCAGCGGTAGGATTGGATGCAGGGCTGGCTGGGAGCCTGGGCATGTCCCTGCTGATGAAGAACGGTTCGTAGGTATTTTTTATTTCTTTATTTCTTTATTTTTTTGGTTGCGCTCCCCCCCACCCGCGACTCCCCACTCCTTCTTCCTCCCGTGAGCCACAACTGGTACTAACAACGTGAGGTTGGTGAGGGGAATCCCTCCATTCCGCCCTAAAGGTCAACTCACCTCTTTGGACCAGGTTAAATATGTTATTCAAGACCCAGATCACGGGGAAACACTGTTGGGGAGAGGGGGAGAGAGAGGGGCACACTCCTGCAGGCTGTATTCACAAGATCCAGACTCAATTCCTGAGGCACAGAGTTCCAAGTTCAAACTTTCAAGGTCAGATCCCAACCTAGGGGTGAGAGCACACAAATTACTGAAGAGTAACTCAACAGGAGGGAAATAGGACATGAAGGTAACACAATTTAGGACTTGTGAGACAAGGGAGTTCAGTGCAAGGAGGTCCTAAATCCTGGGTTGCCACTATTGACCTGGAAGTGTGTCTGAGTGTGCTGCTGGTCCTCTAGTGGCTGGGGCTGTGCATCTTAGTCTAGGAAATGTAGTATTACATATAGCAAGATGTGTTTAAAACTGTTTTGTGTGTCATCTCTTATTTGTTTCCTTTTTCCTGTGCTTAACTGTGTCTTGTGACCTAACAAGTGGTAGCGAACCAGACAATGAAAGTTAGGAGTAAGAATCAGATGACACACTCCCTTGCGTTCTCACTTTCAGGTTAGTTCTACCACTTCCTGGGTAGTAAAAGAAGTGGGAACATATAGGCAAAACACAAGAGGTAAAGAAAACACAAGAGGTAAGGTGAGAAGGCAAATCTGGAAACCTGATGATAATTTACATAATATGCACTATCAAAAACATATATATTGTTTCACTGAAAATACATAGTCGAAGACCATTTGTGGTTCAGGCAAAGGCCTGTGCCTAACACCCGCTGTGTATGGCTGAAGGTTGTGCACAGAGGGGTTGGCTGATGGCAGAGGGTTGGGTGGTGGTCCTGACCAAATGACAGGCACTCCACTAAGCTACTGTTGCATATGGCCTCCTGCTGCCCTGCAGGAGTAAGCTCATGGGTGTGGGTAGGGTGCAGGGACTAGCTGCAAGCCTGGGCCTGTGTCTAACCCCACTGCTCATGGTCAATGACCTTAAGCCATAGGCCGTTTGCTGTAGTGGTTTGTTGATGGCAGTGGATTGAGCAGAGTGTCTGGTCGCAGTCGTGGTGTTATGACCAGCGCCTTCGGCACACTGCCTAAGATTTGATGCAGTGCTTGACTGCATGGGTTTAGAAATTAAGTACTTCATAAAAAGAAAATGAAATACACAGAAAAAACACAGTTAAAAAAGAAGTTTTGATTCTGTCTCAAACATGGTAAATCACTGAAATTCACCAGTTATGGTTACCAACACGTACAACACATGCCATAACTTGTGCCATGTTGTTCTCTTCGTGCTCTTTGCTTTGTTTTCCAATTGCTTTCAAGGTGGTGTTTTGAGCAGGTCAGTCGATGCAAATGATGGGATGTAACGAGCACTGGCAACCATAAGTGGCAAATTTTAGTGGTTTGTCACATTTTAACCATAACCATAACTCATTTTTCTTTTAGGGTACATACAGACACACAGTTTAGTTATGGTTAATTAATACTTTCCACAAAAAAAAAAAAAAATGAAAAGCAGTTTGATTTATCTGTAACTTTTGATCCAGAGTACGGATTTGCTGAAATTTGACGATTGCTTAGCGCTTGGCATAGTCAGCTAAGGTTCACACTTGGTGCTACATCAATAAGAATGTAACAACGCTTGTAGGGGCAAAAATTACATGGAGGTGCTAAATCACCACTGGTGCAATATCAGAAAGTGTGCATATCTTTCACAGCTGAATAAATACTACATTCAAAATAGACACTTTCATGGCATTAAGGATAATTGGATATTTTAGAATTTTCGTAATTGCAACTCTCTCATCAAGGCCCAGGGTGAGGTCATGTCAGGTGCCCTGCATTTGGTGTGAGAGTTACGGCTGGTGTATCTTTTGAGCAAATTAATGATTGTTGCCATGACCACACGAAACCCAACGCCTTAAGATGCGAACACTCAAAGAAGTATGTGTAGTGGAAACTCAGTCACATTGATGTTCATAACAGCAAGCTTCTTTGAATTTTCAGTACACAATCAAAGACGCGTATATTATCCGTTCGGACTGCAGTATAACGAACAACAAGATAAGCAGTGGTGCAAAGCAATTTTCATCCGGTGAGTTGAAGAATTTACCTTGAATAGTGCAGTGCTGTATTTATTAGAAAACAGCACTGTTTTGTCCTTTGAAAACTGAGGCTAAAATGTAACACTAGTCATAAAGAGTGTGTTTAATCGACTGTCATTTTTTTGTTTTGGGCAGACATGTTATCGATCTCGACAACGGGCTCAATCTGTGAAATAAACACACACTCTGGGATGCGCATCGTGATAGAGTGTGGCCCTAATATGCAGTGCTACTTGATAGTGCCGCCTTCTGGATTTGAAAACACCAGAGGTAGGATGAGAAGACTGTTCGGAATCACACAAGGCCAACAACAGCATTGCATTTTCAAAAGCCTTCATGCATTTGATGTAACGTGTACTTTAGTACTTCCTGTCAAACGCATTTCTTTGTCAATTACTTTGTTGCTAAATCTTAGGTTTCAGGATGCAACGGCTTACAGCAATGCAACATATACATTAGAGTGGCAATGCTGATATTTGGAACAGGGCAAGTACACTACATGCTCTACATCTGTTTAGCAATCTGCTTCAGCACATGTTTTTACTTGTTTAATTTATATTGAAACATAATATGAGTAGACTTACTTCAGTAAATTGTATTTTAATAAGGGATGGAAAAAGGGATACAAAACAACCAAATAAACTGAAAGCCATGCTGTTTGGAACCTGCACTTCTTTCCCATATCAACTATTCATCAACACCTGCCATGTGCCCACTACTACATAACCTCAATATCTGTCTCAGAAACCCAGACCTTGCATCTGCCCAGACAACTACCTTCAACGTTCTCAACCTAAGCTACTGGTGCAAGGCTCCACACAAAGCAAGCCGCATGTTAGAACCTGGAAACCACTCATTGAGCAGCCCTCCACCTGCGTACCATGTATGGCATTCCTGCCATTGCGTCCTACATTCATAGGCTGACCTGCCGCAAACCTGGACTCCTGCACTGTACCTCAAGAACCATCCATCACGGGAAAGACAACCCACGGAGTCCCTCTTAGCATTGCCACCTGGGTTCGGGACTGTGTTTAAGACGTTAGATTCCCTATCTCTGAAACAGCCTGTTCCTTCACTGCATAGAGCTGCACATAGAGCTGGATTCACATAGCAGTGCGATCATCTCTCCTGGACCCTTTCCTCACTGCCACGAACGAACAATCAGTAAGCTCCACCCTAAAGTCAATTGCCCTGCAAATATCTTTTAGGTCGTGCACAATATAGCTACCTATTGCTTAAAACGTGTCGCTGAACCCAGCACATCCAGCAGATGTCATCCTGTCACACCCACCACCTTACGCAAGAAGGTTGCCACTGCAGTTCTTCTTTCTACAGTGTCAGCTGAGAGTGGCTGAGTGGATGTCATGCGTTACATCCTATGGCAATCATTTTGCATCCACAACATTGTCCTACTACTACATCGCAAGGTAAACCGAGGTACATACATGTAGAGTTGATAATATTAAAGACACCCTGCAATTCAGTGGTTGCAGAATTATTGTCGGTCTATATTATCAACCTTGATAGTGTCATACAACCACTTATAATGAATCTGGATGATGCCGAACTTAGTGCTCTGGTTCTACTTTAGATGTCAATAGTTTTATTCCAAACTGACCACACACACCACACTCTTCACGCAGGTATCACAAGACATGCCATACTCAGAGATGGGACATTGACCTTTATTAAAGCTATCATAAGAAGCACTTCATACAGTGACTCTGTACTCTGCTTCTTCCTTGAAACTCTTGTGAGCTGGTCCTCAGATTCTACATTCTCTCCACTACCATTTATCATACTTTCAAATTCTGGTATCATTCATACCTATGGACATCTTTGGGGTTCTTAAGGAAATATAGTAAAAACATACAGCAATAAAGCCATTCTGTAAGTAACTCCTTGAAGTTGTCCTCTGGATATGCAGAGGCATCCCAAAACTAATCCTAACTAAAAGCGGTATACATGTCCAATACCAGTCCTGATACACCAACTTACCTCCTTCGCAATGACTTTGTACTTCTTAGTACTAGTCTCATCAGGGACATACTTCAACATCATACTCAGCACAATACCCACCATTTACCCTCAAGTTGACAAGGTGATCCAGACATTTTGGTGTCACATTAGGACACTATAAAGACTCCTTTCTTACCCAGTGTACCCTCTATTCCAGCAGTCACAGATTTATAGCCCCGGTGCCTTATCTAGGCAAATGGACACATTTCAGTCCCAAAAACTGCAGAATGAAAAAAATCTCCAAAATAGTGGCACATACCAAAAAAGATTTTATCACTTCCGTCCAAAGAGCATTACTTTGACCACCAGAATTGCACAATAGAATAACCTGATCATGTGCAAAATGTTTCACTCACTGGGAAAGATCATATCACCCCAGTCCTTAGAAGCGTATACTGGGTTCCTGTCACAAGGCAAATACATTTCTAAGTTCTTTCTTTATCCTTGTTGGCTTTACCACAAAATTCCACCAGGACAGCTGCCCCATACTATAAGTTGTCTTTCTCATCTTGTTTGCATGACTTTAGAACACATGTCCCAAACTATAATCCCAATGTATATCTAGATCAATAATAAGTACATGTTTATTGTTTCAGAAAACAAAAAACCTGTCTAAGCCCTCATGCAGATTAACTTTGTAAGTGACTCTCAGGAAAATATGAGATGTACCATATTTCTTCAAAAAGTCAAGATAAAAATCTTTAATTTACTGGCCGTCGGTTCTTTGGGCAATGTTGTTGACATATTTAGTGGAAGTTTGACAGTGGTCCAGGACCACATTCTGGTTTAAGGCTCAGAAAAGATTCCAAAGGCCATTTTCACATAATGCTTTGTATTTGAAAGTTTGATCATAAGTTCAAGCGCTCTCCCTCTACCTCTTTTGAACCAGCCTGCTTCACTCTGAGTGCTGGAGGTAAGACTGGTGTCCTCTACAGCTAGCTCAAGATATAACACATTAAAGATGAGATGACAAACATATTGAAAGTCCCTCTAGATCTAACAACCACAGACTCAAACACATCTTTCCATTGCTTACAAAGGTACTAGAAAAATAACTCTACCTGTCACTGCAGTACTATTTGAAGTGACACTCTACTACACTAAACAACAATGGACCTCACACCAGGTTATGATATACAATGTCTTTGATTTGAAGAAGGGTGACATGAAATATGCAAATGATGTAGAGACCTGCAGTCCCTGTTTTTGCTAGAACTCTCAGCCACATTTGGTACAGGCAGCTACTCCTTTTACAAAGTAAAGTCTTTACAACCAGGTAAAACAAACATGACTCAGACATTGTGAATTCCTCTGAAGTATGAGATACTCTAAATCAATCACTTGGTTGGTGAAACAGATTCTTCCACCTACAAATCATAAGACACATTCTTCCCGCCCCAAAAGGTCACAGTATGACTAATGAGTATGCATTGCATATCTAGAAGATGCAAGTGGCATCTTCCTAGGTCTTCTGCTCTATCTCATTCACAGGCTCTCACAGCTTTAAAATGCATCTCCTCGAACACTGCTTCATCTCAGTAACAAAATATGTCCATCCCTGCCCATACCATATTTGGTCTCTAAAAAGTCTCCTTCAAAACCTTATTCATCAAATTTTAATAATAAACTGCACCACATATAGTTTCAAGACAATCAAGCACAATCTCCACCATCACTGACGTATCACTATCCAAACTACCCACATTCTACTAATCAAGAAAATGAGAGAAAGCCTTGGGAGTAGCTGCTTCTGGCTTGTGAAGGTTTTTGTTTATACATCCGAAAAGAATTAAAACGTTGTACTATTGTTTCGATATCACACCAATCTCTGCCTACCTTTAGCCAAACCAACCACCCTGTTCTAGTGCAGCACTTGCACCTTCTGACTTCTGTACAGACTGGGGCCACCATAGACCAGAATTGGCACCTGTTTGTATTTGCATGCATGACCTACTGTACTTGATTTTTGGGCATCTGTAGTCATCAGCACCTACACTACACCTGCACCCAGGTGTAGCACATTGTACCTTCTAGTGCTTGCACTGTATTTGAATTCACTCCTCATTCATTCTCACTGACAAATCATCTGCTTTTAAACTCACATCCACCTACACCACAATTTTAGGTGTAGTTACATCCACTGGCATTGCATTGCAACTGCACCTTCTGGAACCTGTCTATTTTCCCACTGGCAGCGAATCTCAAGTATTCACTGACTAGTGCTCTGCTCCAAAATGCTCCTAAACAGTAAAATCTAGGGTGCAGCTTTAAAGTCTGGTGACAGGGTATTCAAACTCAAATGCAATGGAGTACCCTGCCCACCAAGTTCTTGGTCCACTCCCCTCATTTAGAGATGGACAGATTGTATGTATGTAACATGTTGGCTCTGTCAAATGAATACTTCCTCTGATAGCCCAATGAAGGAGGGGCATTGGAAAAAGGGCATTACATTGTCCACCTCATTTAGGGAGGATAATATAATGTCTTTTTTCCTGTACATCACTGCCAGGAAAACTTGGTGGCGGGGGACAAGAAAAAAAGCAATAAAGGCTCCAGCACCTTGCGAGAAAACTCCCAGGGTTTGGAGACATTACAATTTTATTTTTGAAACCAAACACACTTCAGGATTTTGTTTAAAAAAAAATGAAAAACGTTTGAAAAGTTTGAAGGCAAGCCATAATGGCTGACATAACATACATCAAACTTTTCCTACATTGACAGGAACTGCCATGATGGCAGTTCCTGTCAATGCAAAGAGATGTCCAGGGGTTGGCAGATATCTAAATTTGTGGGTGGTTGTCCCTTGGCATGGCAGCGTTATGTTTCCCATTATACCGAAAGCGTAAACACTGTTCACCAATTTCTAATCAGCCCCTAAATCCTGTGCCTCACTAGCACTCCACCAGCCTGTGCTTCAGTGTCCATTGGCATCAACGCTGCTCAGGGTCTAACTTTGGCTTCCACCTTGATCTCTGTCTGCACTTTCCTGCATATGTACCACACTCACCGTCACTGCAACCCACACTACATTAGTGCCAACTGTATCTACTGATCCAATATCTGACACTGAAAGAAACAGACACAGGGATACAAGCACACTGAAAATATAGGCAGACACATACACTGAGAGACACGTACAGTGGAGACATAGACACAGTTATACATGGACATGGGAAAGCACTGACATGAAAAGACACAATCACAGAAAGACAAAAGCTGGGAGTCATAGATAAATGAAGACTTGAACAATTGGCTACACTGACAATGGGCGATGTAAAGGAACAAGCTCAATAGGAGACACCAGGAGGCACAGACAAGAGGGAAGACACTAACAGAGTGCCTAATGTCAGTGACAGAGGGCTTAATTTAGGTGTGGCAGCTATATCCAATCTGTAGATTCTCATCTGAGCAATCCTATTCAGTACCGTTGGTGTTACAACTCTGGAAATTACTCACCACACCACAACAGAGAAATTGTCTCCATGCTGTAACTCGCCACAGGTGTATTTACTGGATATTCTAGGATCAGCATAATTTACTTTGTACCCACCTCAAAACAGGCATGCAGACATGAAGCGACAGAGACACTAATAAGGTTAAACATTAACATAAGGAGAACCTGAACAGGATAGATACTGAGATGCAGAAGCAAGTTAAGGATAGATGCGGACAAGGCCAGCCACTGCCTTAGATAGACACTGACATAGATGGGCATGAATTCAGGGACATTTGAAGACTGAGAGGAACAACAACTTTTTTTGAATGACTAGAATCTAATATAAAGAAAAAATGACAGCTGAGAAGTACAGAATAATCATATCAAGTAATGGATTATATTTCCTCACAAAGGAGGTTAATTTAAAGTCTGACACAGTAAGAGGATTGTAATAATCTGGCAATGCTCCCACCTGTAAAATTCACAGTATTTGAAGTATTGGAAAGACTGGGTTTGTGACAGTGAAACCTCTGATGGCTCCACTGGAAACATCTAAAGCGACAGGCCATATATTTGGATAATCATATGGATAGTCCATTCCCTATTTAAAGCAGGGGACCGGCACAGATGTCCATGCCCGGGGCTTGCATGCAAGGCAATATCAATTCAATTCAAAGAAGCTTTATTGCGGCTACAAGAGCCAAAAAAGCGCGAGCAGTAATAAATACAAATAAATACACATAATAAAATTACAGGTAAATATAATGATAAAAGGGAGTAAAAGATAAGATAAAATGGAAAAAGTGAAATAAAAATCGATTAAAAATGGAATAAAATGAAATAAAATGAAATGCGCTGCGCAGGATGTTGGGACAGTCTTATTTGGAGTCGTTGTCCAGAAGAGTTTTCCCTCTGACAAGCCAACTAGCTCCGAGGAATTTGGCGATGGCGATCACTAGCGTTGGCTTGGTGTCTGATCTGAGGATTCGCAGGGCTAGCGCAGAGCAGCGTACTCCCAGTAGTCTGCATGCCGGGGCTAGCCATTTCCTACGGGGGGCAGTATACGCGGGGCATGCAAAAAGGAGGTGAGGGAGATTCTCGACGGGGGCTTTGCAAGCTGGGCATGCGGTAGATTCATTGTGTGACCAGCTGCTGGTGAAAAGTCTTAATGGGAGTGTTCCAATGCGGAGCTGGAAGTACAGTTTCCTTTCCATTGGGGCCGTGATTAGGTCCCAAAAAGCTTCGTACTTGCATGACTCTTTTAGGTTGGCAAAGTCACAAGATAATGTAGTGTGGAGTGCAGCCCTTGTGTCTTCGTAGTTGGCCATTTGCCAGTATAGTTTCTTTAGTTCGCTTTTCGAGGGAAAGTCTGACGTGGCTGGTGAGTTCCAGAGATCATCGAGCCCGAGTGAGTATAGTAAATCCTTGATGCATCGTAGCCAGGGGATTCTGTGAAGATGGTCGGCTTTTAGGATGACCTGTAGAGCTTCAGTGAAGATGTCGAGCTCCGGAGTGGTCCATAGACGCCGCCAGTACAGCAGAGGTCGCAGGTGGGCTTTGTGACCAATGCGTTTGATGCCGAGATCCTTGAAAAGAGGGAACAGTGGGGTGCTTAGCGGAAGGGATACAAGGTTTCTTAGGAAGTTGTTTTCAGCGGTGGTTAGGTCTTGGGTTTTGGTATAGCCCCAAAGTTCAGCCCCGTAAAGCGCTGAGGAAACGGCCTGGGCTTCGTATAACTGTAATGCTGGGCGAATTGGTTTTGTGTGTGAGAGGTGGAAGTTTTTTAGTAGAGCCCCAGTTGTTTGTCTTAATTTAAGGGCTTGTTTCCCTATGTGTGGCTTCCAGGACATGTTGTCAGTGAGTGTTATGCCCAGGTAGCTGAAAATGCCCACCTTCTCAAGTGAGGAGCCCTCTAAAGTAAACTTCCCTTTGAAAGATCTGTGGGGATTAAGGGTCATTAGTTTTGTTTTCGAGGCGTTTATTTCGAGTCCCTGTGATGAGCAGAAATGCTCGAAGCACGCAAGGAGTTTCCTTAGACCACTGGGGGTCTTGGATATCAAAAGAGTGTCATTGGCAAAAAGTAAGACTGGGATTTTTTGTGTGCCAAGTGAAGGTCCGTCAGCCTGCAGTCTGAGGAGGGAGGGGACAATTTCATTGATATACAGGGAAAAGAGGGTCGGGGCAAGTACGCAACCTTGCCGCACACCCCGGGAAATGTGGATTCTATCAGTTAGTTGGCCCTTGTTGCCCCACCTGACTTGTGCGTAGTTGCCCTCGTGGAGTCGTATCAAAATGGCAAGGATGTGCTCCGGGATTCCCATCCGAGAGAGAGTGACCCAAAGTTTGTTGCGAGGTACTAGGTCAAAAGCAGATTTGAGGTCCACAAAAGCTACATAGAGGCTGCCTTTACCAATGAACACTGTTTTCCAATATAATAATAGGAATCTGAGGGCTTGATCGGTGGTGGAAATCTTCTTTTGGAAACCGGCTTGGAGGGGGCTAAGGATATCGTGGTCAGTCATCCATTCTTCGATCTTTCCTAGGAGGCAGTGTCAGAAGACTTTTTGGACACAGTCAATTAGACTAATAGGTCTATAGTTACAGGGAAGAGATCTGTCGCCCTTTTTAAAAATTGGAATAACAATAGCCGCTTTTCAAGAGTCGGGAATTGGCGCCCCAGATGCTATTGCGTTAGCTAGAATGGTGAGGTATCTTGACCAGGATGCTAGGTCTGTTGAGAATAGGTCTGCTGGGACGCAGTCTGATCCAGGGGCCCTGCCGCGTTTTAAAGTGCTTAGAGAGTAGGTTATATCACTTTGATGGAACAGCAGGGGTGCTGCGGTGGTGGGTGCTAATGAGTGAATTAGGAGGGGGCCCGTACAAACAGAGGTGGGGCTATCATGATCAGGGGAGTACAGACTACTAAAGTGAACTATCCAGTCTCTTGGGGCAATGTTGGTTGTAATGACCAAACCACTAGTTTCTGGGCCTCGCGCTGCCAAGGACCAGAACAGACTATAATTCCTCTTGCGCACAGCGTCGCTGAGTGCTGTCCACCATTTGATATCTTGATCACGCTTGGCTATGCGTCTTGCAGATTTATAGGACTTCCTAGCTACGCGGATGGCGGTGGGGTCCTTGGATTTAATGGCTTGAACTAGGCGCTTGTTTAGGGACCGACACGTTTTGTTGAACCAGCGGTGCCTGCCTTTGGGTCGTTTGTCGTCGTGGGCAGGGGGTACTGAGAAGTGAGCTGCGATATCCCTAAAGCAGGAGGTGTGGATTGAGCTTATTTCCTGGTGGGGAGTTGCAGAACCTGCCTCTAGGTCCATTAGTGTGGATTTTAGGGTGTTATTGGCAGAGTGCGGGCCGCGCCACGATCTTGTCCCATTTTAGGTGTCTTTTATTGTTGGCCAGGCTAATACCCTCGGGTGCTACTGCTGCGGAGTTAGACGTGGCTGGGAGGTTACCTAGGGCTAATGTGTGGACAGAGAGAGGGTTGTGATCACTTTCAGTCCTTTCGATGATCGCCATATCGATGACTAGAGGCCATAATCTTATATCGAATAGGCAATAATTGATTCTGCTGGTGTGGTTGGTTTTGTTGTACGTGTGACTACCATTGGTGTCTGAATTGGTTCTGCCATTTAGCGCCCTGAGCCCAAACTCCATGGTCAGTGATTTGACCTGAATAGCGACCGACGTCCATCTCTTGATGGGTGGGATTGACAGGGCGGGGATAGACAAGGCTTGATCTTCCTCGCGGGTGGACCTGAGATCGTCCCAGTCAAGGGGTTTGAATGTGACGTTGAAGTCCCCAGCCACAATGGTTTTGTGATGGCGGGGATAAGTTTGTAAAAGGGCTACGAGGGCGCAGAGGGTTTTGGAGACTTGACCCCCCCTGACCCCTCGAGTGTAGATATTAAAGATGTTCACCACAGAGTCAGTCCCAAAGGATAGACAAAGGCCTAACAGGTCGGGAGAGACGGTAGGTAGCTGTGATATGTGGCAGCTAAGTGATGTTTTGATCCAGATTGTCAGGCCCCCTGAGGGCCTGCCTCTCGTACTGGCCACAGCGGGGATGTGGAAATTTGTGTAGCTTGTTCGGAAAAGTGGATCGAGTGACCATGTTTCCTGGAGGAGGCATATGTCATGTTCGTCAATAAAGGAGGAGAAGGATGGGAGGGGAAGAATAGATTTCAGACCTGCCACGTTCCATGAAACAAGTCGTACCCCAGATTGTGGCTGAGTTATCCTGTCTAAATGCCTGGGGTTTGTAAGGTTGGCTGTCGGGGGTTGGTCTGGCAGATGTGGTTGAGTGAGCAGAGATGGGTTGATACCAATGTTTGCCCGTGAGGCTTGCGGTGGTTGGTGATGTTCCTCTGATGGAACTGGCCTGGTCCTGGTCCAGGAAGTGCTTGCAGGCCTAGGCAGCAGCACTTGGTTTGGTGGGCAATGTGCCTGCAAGATGGAAGGAGCGTCGTTGTCATGATTGTTCAGTGGACCGAAAGTGGTCTCGGTGTCATGGGTGGTGGAGAAAGTACAAGGACAGACAGCGGTGGGGTGAAAGGAGGATCTGGGGGTGGTAGATGTTAGAAGGTTGCAAGGTTTGCCTGCGCAGAATTTAGGGGAGGCTGTGAGTCAATCATATTTACCAAGAGAGGATAGGTTTTCTGCTGGGTGGTAACTCGAGCACTCCTCGTGGAACATGGGTGGCCTGGGGTGTTTAAACTGGATGCGTGAGTGTGCTAGTGGGCTTGTTCTTGCCTCTAGGGCCACCAAATTGTTCACCATGGTCCTGTTCTTGAGTGTCAGTTTCAGGATATCAAAGTGAGTTCCCGGGTCTGGCCATCGTACTACATTAATTAAGTCCTCCCGTATTATGGATCGGCAGCCTCTAACATGGCGAATCAATGGATTGCCTTGTTTTTTATAGAGTCTGCCCCTTCCTTGCGTGTCATTGTGGTTAACTTGGGAACGTTAACCATTAGAACTATATTACCTAAATGGGACTGATCAGTGGCAGGTTGTGCAGAGTATTTTGAGGCAGTGTTGCTCATGGGTTTGGGGGTTTTATGATAGATGTCTAGTGGGTTTCCTATGCCTGAATTGTAGAAAGAGGGTGTCTGGTAAGAGTTTGTGGTCTTTTCTCCAATGGGGTGAGGACCGACGTAGCTAGAAGCTGAGGAGTTGGGCGGGTTTGTTGTGATGCCTGATAGGGTTGGGTTTTGGGCAAGGTTAGTGGTGGTCGTGTTATTTGCGTGGGTTAGCTGTTTTACTATTGCAAGTAGGGAGTTAACCATATGCTTGAGTTCTGTGACTTCCTTCCTTAGAACATGTATGCATTCAATATGCTGTGGGGTTACAAGAGGAAAGTGCACATTGGTTGCTGCTGGCCCATCTGCCAGGGTGTCTGGGTTGGTGTCGTCGTGTGATTCAGGGATGTTGGTTAAGGGATTGAAACGGTTACTGAGCTGGATGGAATCATTGGTGGCAAGTGGTGGGTCTTCTGCAGGAGAGGGGGCGGGATGGGTGATAACATTCCTACTTTCGCCCACCCCTGTAGTGTCACTGACTTGTTGCCCACGTTTCACGAAAATCTCAGTGATTTTCGTGGGACCGTCCTTCCTGTTAATTGAAGGGGCCCTCCCCCCAGTTTCAATAGAAATATTTGCCTGGGAGCTAGTTAGTATTCCATTGCATTCGCCCAGGAGAGAGTCGATTCTATCCATGACGCAGTTGCTAGCTGCATGCTTATGCCTTTTTCGCTTGGCTTTTAGCACTACCCCGGCCCCTGCCTCTATTGCTTTCCTTTTGCCCATCTGGTGTTGGTGTAGGTGCAAGGTTGAACGATAAGGTGTCAGATTTAGTGGAGCAGCTGACTGGGGACACAGAGTTGACAATAGCAAATGGGACTAAGTCCAATATGGCCTTCTTGGGTGATAGATGTCAGGGGGGTGGCCCAGCCCAGCCTCTGTCGGCCGCTGACGGGCGCAGGACGGGCCCGCCCTTGGCCCGGGCTTTGCTCGGGCGCCGCTCGCGCGGCAGGAGCGCGAAAGTGTTTTTAAAGGGCTCCTGCCCCTCCACTGGCCTCACAGCACTTCCCGCGACGGCGGGAGCGCGAAAGTGTTTTTAAAGGGCTCCTGCCCCTCCACTGGCCTCACAGCGCTTCCCCATTGCGAGGCAATACAATCCAGGGCATGGCAATCATTCAGTGGCCCCCACTCATAGAGAGAGAACTTCCTGCATGTGAAGTCAATGTATGTTATGTTTTTCAAGAACAAATTCACAGTTTGGGAGTTTATTCTTGAAAAAAAAATCTTTGGGAAGTAGGTCGATCAAACACGGTACCTGATCGGCCAAGCTTTGTTGCTTTTAATGGAGCTGGACATGGTTTGGTCTAGTGACCCTCCAATGCCCCCAGAAAAAGTGGCCTGGGCATTAAGGCTGTGATCCTGATCTTTCAGCCTCTGTCCTAGATTTCAATGAGGTCGACTCTGAGGGTCTATGGACTGATAACCTCTTGCATCCTGCTGGTAAAGCACACCAAGTGTCTCATGTGGGTTCTGCAGTGGGACCTTACGTCTTAATGGGCCCAACATCAAGGGGACCTCTCCTACCATGTTCAGAATTTTGAAAAGACTGCAAACAACCTGCAGTGGTGGTAATAAACCATGATTTTGTCAGTGGCAGACCCCTCTCCCTTCTCAACTCATTGGTAAGTGATTGTTTTGGGGTTGGGGCTGCCATCTGGCAAAGCAGAGGGAATGGCTTACTAAGCTCAACACAATATCTTTGCATGTACCGCTCTTCTTTCTAAGAAGAAGCTGTGGATAGTGCTCTCCAGGGTACCTGAAAGGAATCTGTGTTGCTGACTAGATGGTGCAAAGACCTGAAGAAAGAGGCATTCCAATAGGTGCAAGGGGCCTCTGAACTCACCACTTTCTCTGTTGCCAAGATGGTAGCAAAACTCTCTCCAGTGTAGCAACATTTGGGCCTAAGCTGGTGAAAGCAGGTACACATTGGGACTTCATAGCATTAGAGTGCAGCTGCAGGCGCCTGCAGCTCACTGTCAGACCAGAGGCAGGAACAAGTGCTGGAAGCAACTAGAGAATAGCAGGGCTTTCAAGCAGGCATCTCTCCCTGTCCTCGCACCAGAGGATCAACTGCTTGTGCCACACTGCCCAGATTTGGGGACACCCTCAAAGGCAACAATTTGCAGTATGGCTGGAGAAGTGTGGCACAATAGTTAGAGCGGCAGACCCTGATGCAGAGATCTGGTCCAGGACCAGGGTTCAATTCCCACCTCAGTGGGTCTTGGGCTCACTTCCCTTGGACCAGATAATTCTTGCCTCAGTGCCTAATCTAATTAACAGGTCCCACTCTGTAACTCTGGGCAATAGCTTGCTTAATCTCCACAATGGCCCTCACAGCACTTGGATGCTTGGCTTCACCCTGGGGCTGTCCAGGAGTGATTGCCTCACAGGGAAAAGCCAGGGGGGGTTCCACAGCAGTATGTGTACAGTGCCTTGAGACCCTAACGGGTGAGTAGTGCGCTATACAAGTGCAAAGTTTACACTTTTTACTGCAGACAAGGGAGTACAGCTGTAGCACTTAAGAAATCCAACCTGCAGTTCTTTATTGTGCAGAGGTTGATACTGGTGTTACCTCTGTATTGATGCTGCAAAATTGCAATGCGTGAGAGTAGTGTGGGAATGATGCACTACAAATCACAAGATAATGCAAAGCAGGTAAAAGGTGACACATCCACACTTTTTCAGCAGCAGACGTCCTTCACAGCTGACTGCCTTGTGGAGGAGGAAGCTTGTGGAAGAGAAGCAAATCTTTAATGGCCTCAGTACATTAACTGTCGCACAGTAACTAGATGTCATGGAGCTGTGGATGCTGCATTTGACACCATTGATTACATTGAAAGTCACAAAACTGAGACCAGAAAGAAGGACATCTCTACTGAGGGTAGGGTTCAGAGAATGGGAGACTTGATGAAGTCTTCCATGCTTCAGAAGTGTGCAGTAACAGCAGTTGTTTGGTTGAAAAATCAGGCAAAGCCCTGTGAATACCTATACAGGTCTAATGCCATCAAAGTATTGGAAGGCACCCAGGTCAAGGAGAAATCCAGTTTCAAATCGCCACTGGAACTGTTTATCCTCAATCAAGTTATACCAAATACAGAAGAGGCTTTCCATATATTGACTAAGTCTATAAAGGCTCCTACAAGAAGCTATGGTAATACTGGTACTATAGAGCACAGTCCTACTGACAATTCTAGCATACGTGAGAAAATCTTGTGAGTACCCTTGTTCCCTAATTTAAGGCAAATGACTGTCACTGCAAGGTAGAACACACAATATTTAAGAAAGGAAGCAGTGAGATAACCAGGCCTGACCACTGCACTATACCTTGCATATTTGGAAAGTCTCATCTCTCTGGTTCAGATTTTGAAAGTCATGGATGCCTATGAGGTTTGCTTAAAGATCAATTTGAGACACCTAGAATGCAAACTCAGACTATGCTGTTAACTTGGAACTGACAGTTATGTTTTTACATGCTCTTATTGTCTGGTTTTGAGTGATGTCATACTGTTTTGATACTCTACAGAACAACATTTTACTTTCTACTTTTGAGGTATAATGTGCCTTATTTCCCAAAGCTCCAAAACATTGGCACGTCCACAGAGTCATGACTTTGGACATAATATTTCCCTAATTGAATATGATACATATCAAAGAATAGAAAATGGATATCTACCCTCAACCACCTCCCCTTATCCTAGCATGTATGAGTATGCCTGTTCTGGAGTCTTCACCTCCCTCTCCAGTTTCCTCGACTCCACTCTTCCCTCTTGATTTTACCTTCCACAACAATTTCTCGTTTTTTCCCATCCCAGTCCAATAGGTTTTTCACTTTCCCATTTGAAGATTGGGAACCTCATGACAACCCAGGGTGTTAAATATCTCCTCCCATTTTCAGTGGAAAAAAAGGGAAGCTCTTTACAAAAGAGGTACTTACATATCATCACAACTAAACTCCCTCAGAGGCCTCTTTATATTGCACACAGATCACCACAAAGTTGTTTGTTTCCTTACATGTTGTCAAATATATATATTCTACTTTATTGGTGTACAAATAGTGTATATGTGCCATGATTATAATCAAGATTGTTGTTTTTAAAAAAGGCAGTCTGGAAGAATATTGGTCCCACTAAGGCCAGGCAACACATCTCCGTGGAATAAAAGTGGGCCTTTCTTTTACTGATTTGTTTGGGCACTGCTTTAAATGGAATTTTAGAAGTGCAGGTCCTCACAGTTTAGAGCACCTGTTTGCTCCTCAGAAGTGTGGGTACTCTGCCATTAAATGTATTGCAGCAGTGCTAAGAATTGCAGGTACCTTCTCTTTCAATTTAAAGAAGTGCAGGTACTCTGTACCTGACAGTACCTGCCCTTTTGAAGTACTGAGTTGAGGGCCACTTACAATAATATGCTGATTTCTATTTGAAACTTTGGCTACACCCAATTGCCTTCCAAAACCCACTTGCTTGGAACTGCAAACAAACAAGGAGCTTTTCTCTTTCATGCACATAGACTGACTCAATTTTCAATCTGCACAACATCATACAAGAGAAATCTCTGTAGTGCCCACCCTGGAAACATTTGAAACTTTGTTCCCTCTCTTCTTCTTAACTATCTGTCACTTGGACCTGGTTCTACAATTGAGGGAGCCAGTTTCCTGACTTGGTTCACATGGGGGTTGGGACATGTTTGATCTGAAACACTGCCTGCTGCAAGGGGACTTCTTCAGGGCAAAGACTGCTGATGAGCTACTAATGCCCAGGACGGAAACGGAGGCACTGACTATAGAAAGCCCTGAAGTAGGAAAGTTGCTTCTGAAAACCAAGTCCTTAAGCTCTTTATCACAAATTGGGAATGGTACAAAACACCAGTTAGCCTACATCTCTCATTTCATAACCTAGAGGTACTCTGAGGTCCAAGCTGCCAAATTAACTAGGAATCATGTTGCTGGGAGTGACCTGCCCAACTATGTGTTTTGAAAGAAACCCCTCTGAAGGTTACGTCTGGACCACTATCAATTCAGTGTCCATGTGCAGAAAGGTCTTTCACAAAAAGCACTCTGCCCAGTGCAGACCAACCTGTTAGAGTTTTCACTTGTGCTCGGAATAGTTTCCTGTTTTCCAACTATGTTGTACTTTGGGCTGTTACACATAAAGACCCTCATTTTAACCTCAGCGGTCTTTTTGCAAGACTGCCGAGGTACCGCCGTGCTGAAGACCTCCAGTGCAGGTGGTTTTCCGCACAGCGTATTATGACTGCTGGCAGCCCTCTGTCCTTTTTCAGACAGAGAGATGCCAGCAGCCATACTGGCAGTCCGCGGGGAAGTGGAGGCTGCTCCACCTCCACCGCCACGTCATCAGAATACCGCCCACCGAATCACGTTCCATGATTCGGTGTGGCGGTGTTCTGGTGACGGGGAGCTGGTGGCGGAGCAGCCCCCATGGATCCCGTTCCCTCCCGGAGGATCACCGGACCAGGTAAGGTGATCGTCCATTAGGGAAGGGGGGTGTTGTGTGTTGTGTGTGTGCATGGGGGTGTGTGTGAGAGTGTGTAGAAGGGGTGTGTGAGTGCGTGTATGCATGCAAGGGTGTGTTGGGTGTTTGGAAAATGTGTGCGTGTCTGTCTGTTTGTATGTCTGTGTGTTTGCGTGCGTGTGTGTCTGTGTGTGTGCCTGTTGGAATGTCTATATGTGTGCGGGTATGTGTAGTTGTAGTGTATGTGCGCGCGTACGGGGTTGTGTGTCAATGTTGGGGGGGTGGGGAGGGGGGTCCTGCCACTTTTGGGGGGTGGGAGGGGGGTGCAGGAGGGGGTGGGGGAGACCCCTATCAGTGCCAGGGAAGGAATTCCCTGGCACTGATAGTGCCTACCGCCATGGATTTTGTGGCAGTACAGAACCCCACGAAATCCATGGCGGTATGCGGGGTCGTGATACCGCCGGCAGTGTAGTGACAGCCGCCGGTCTGGAGACCGAAGTCTCCAGCCCAGCGGTCGTTACCACCCTGGCGGTCGGAGTGGAGAAGTGGCGATTTAGCATGGCGGTCACCGCCATGCTTGTAATGTCATTTTTTTTTTCTGCCGGCCTGTTGGCGGTATTACCGCCATTTCTCCACCAACCGCCAGGGTTGTAATGAGGGCCAAAATCTGAAAAATGTTCTCTGGAAATTGCTTTGCAGCTCTGGCCAGTACATTAAAGGTGAATCTAGGTACCAGTAGGTGGAACATTTATCCCTGTGACCTGGATTGTAGGATAGTCCAGTGTAACAGTTTGTTATTTTTATGATGAGTACCAAAGATGAATTACCACAAAAAGTCTTGTTACAGTTAACTTTTGGCAACGGAAAACACACCTCTGAGCCTCTTACAAAATTCTATTAATTTCAGATCATTGTACAACAAGAGAATTGATAAATGAAATTTCACACTGATTAGGGAACCTGGCAAAAAAGGACATAAATACTTTGGGTGCATCTACGTAGGGAGTTGATGAGACATTTAATACGTTATAATGGATACTGAATGATACTGCAACATTGACAATAAAGATAGCTAATACATTTCATTATATCATATATTATTCATATTTACTGGGATGTGATGTGCTGATCTTTATAAAGAGAGTCAAGGGTGAGAAAGACTTGGTAGTGTGGTTTGTAAGTTGTGGTGATGATCTAGCTGGAAGAGGTGTGCCTTCACCACCCTTTATACAGTGGGGAAAGTTGAATGTAGTTTACCATGGATCACATTCCACAAGTGTTTTCCAAATAGGCCAAATGATCTGAAAATGGAAAAGATGCAAAGTTGTTTTGGTACTAAGGAGAGATTGTTAGTGGGAGATGGTGTGCGAGTGGCGTGAAGGTAAGGTCTCCAATGAAGATCAAAGCAAGAAGTTTGTGTAGGTTCCCGAGTTTCAAATATGACACCTTAGCTTAATGAATGAACCAGAAAAGACATTTAAAGTATTTTGGCCACATACTTTACAGGAATATTGACAATCATAATGGAAGAGTAATGTGGGTATTACAAGCTTACACAGTCTGATATAGGCAGGTGGCTGTCTGATCACCATAACATTTTCATTCAGTTATTTATAAAACTAAGCAAGTATGCGTCACCAGCGTCATGTAATTAAAAAAATCATAAATAAAAGATACATAAATACAGGTATACATAAAGGGTCTTTTGGTCATCCCTCTTCATCCATTGGTCAATTTAACTGTCTTTCACATTCTGTTTGACCCCCACGTAGGCATACTGTGTGAGGGAATGGGTCACCCCACAGCAGCTATTGAGTCTTTTGCACTGAGAGTAATATAATGTGTGTCAATCACGTATGCACATCCGCCTAAAAAGAAGTGTACTACAGTGCCATGGCTGGCGTGACAATACCTTATTTTGCCATGACTTTCTTTTTACATTCTTAATCGTTTTTTTTTTTAATACTCCTTATGTGTTGCAGCCTTGTCTGTCTTCAGGTTACAGAAATTTAAAACCATTATTTCCTTTCCTTTGTAGCAGTAGAAATCCGATTTTCTTGCTATAGGCATCTACACACCAAAAGGTTTCTACAGACCCAACCATGCTGTTATTTTAAAAGTATATGCAATTGTTAATGTTTCTGTTCAATTTAAAACATCTACTGCATGCATAAGGCCATCGTGTTTAGGCAACAGCATCTTTTATTTTTTATTTTTATATTTGTGGCACGTGCATGCCATAAAACATAAAAATAAACTAACTATCTTATAAGCTTGCCCATGCCAGACCTAATATCTTGGCCAATGTTTTTTTTTTTAATATGAAAGTATCTGGGAGCCTAATGTTCAATTCTATTTTTCTCTCATCTAAAGGGCTCTGCGGATCTTTTAACAACAAAGCAGGTGATGACTTTATGTCCAGCAGCAACATAGTGGAGCCTTCTGCTGAAATATTTTCAGACTCTTGGAAAACAGAAACATGCCGCTTAGTCAGTCCTCCTTCATGCGTTAACCTGGATAATGGTAATTCCCATTCGATGTCAAACTGATGATATCCTAAAATATTTGAGTATGTGTCTGACATATTTATTTTGTCCCATAGCAGAGCTTTGAAAGCCCTAGCTGCTATATTCTTTGTGCACTCTAGAAAAGATTGTAAATTCTTATTTAATGTTGAATGTAAATTGGTCATCAGCAATCACTTGATTCATGTGAAGATTACTTTTGACATGACATGTTTCAAGCTTGTGCTATGTTGTAGATAACGTCTAACTATGCTGAGATGAAAGGATAGTTTAAGATGTTCATAGATTTTCATAACAGTGCTCTTTTATGCTGTGTTTCCCAAAGGCATACAGCAGACTGCCTAAAGCATTAGAATCCCTCTTCATGGGCTGTGTTTACTCTCTCTCCACTGCCACAATATTGATGCTTGAGGACTGCTTTCATGGTAATGCACTTTGCATAAGCCCTGCCCTTTCAAATGCAAAGATAGGCTAAGATTTCCCCCCAGTGGGAATCTCCACCAGGCACAGATGTCATTCACATTTTAGGACAGTGGCTCCCTAAAACATAACTCCCCGCCAACCATCATCCTGGCACTATTGCCACTTTACATAATACTGGTCAAGAGCTCCAATTACAAGCAGACTGCTGACAAGACATTTTTTGTTACCACTCACTTCCCATACCCACTTTTTTGGCTAACATCCTGTTTGGTCTGCAGTGTTTTAATGGCTGGCTTGAATTAGTAACCTTTTCGGGCTGAGTTTAGGTGCTTTGGGTGCAGTAGTTGCATTTTCCCAGCTATGAAGGGTTTCATATTTGTCACAGGGGCTATCTCAACACCAGAATGGTAATGCTATGCATATATTCAGTCCTTTGACACACACAGACGCTCAAACACACACATTCTCTGCAGTTGGGGGAAGAGATCACATCTTCTTTACTGCTCCTTTAGATCACATCTTCTCTACTGCTCCTTTGTAAATGTTACTCGTAACTACTTACAGTGTAATAAAGGCTAGTAGACATAAGCAATAACGTCCGCTTACCCAACTTCTTTTTTTAGAGCATTATGCCGAGGTAAATTGTGCAAAGCTTCGAGAGCCAGAGGGAGTTTTTGCCATGGGCCATTCTGCTGTGGATCCGACTGATTACATTGAGGTACGTTAGTACATTTTAAGTGCTTGGGCAAAGTGGACAATTGCCCAGGGACCACCCCTTCTGTTGGGACCACTATGAAAGTGATCTTTCTCTCTCTGTCTCTCCTCTGTTAGTTTCTCTGCCCTAGCCTCTCCTGAGTTCTCTCCCTGCTTTTATCTCGGAGTCACTGGACAAGACATATTTTTATGAGCCTCCTTTCTGAAAGTTTAATGTATATTTTAATGGTGTGTGGTATCACGATGGATTTAATTAGCAGAAAAGGGGCTATCAATGTTGAAGTGTTTCTAAACAGAGATCCCAAAATATATCTTGACTTTCCACCAAAATTCTTTCGTTTACACTGTTTAGGTGCAGTTGATGTTAATGCAGCAGCAAATGTTGAATACTTTTAAGTACATTTCAGTCTGAGTGCAGATATTATTACGTGTGTGGTCTTTTAGCTATTAGGCAATGAAACATAAATGGAGAACAATGGCATTTAACATCCGAACACCAGTTTATCTCTAAAGTGGGCTCAAACTTCAGAGGTGCCAAAAAACAGAAGGTGCCTATGAAATGAAAGCATACTTTCACAAATCTGTAGAGGAAAATCTACTCATGATCATCATCTCAGAGAATGACAGGTGGATGTCAAAACCCATTTTACGTGGCTACTTGACACTCAATGACCACTGGGCCCAAAATCATCAGTTGTGGCCTTTTATTCCCGATGTCCTGGGATCCAAGCTACTATGGACCCTGCTCAGCTGGCCTCAGTACCCCTTCTGAACATGACTCTCAGTGGTAGCTGCTGTTGAGAAGTCAATGCCCCCTCGGGAGTGAATGTAGATATAGGCCAGTGAACACGACACATAACTCAAAGTGCAAACAGTACTAAAAATGAATCAGTGTCCAGCCAAATACTTGTTTTTATAAGAAAAAGTGGTATTTTATTTCTAACTCTACACAGGCAATGAAATGCAACATTCAAATGCAATTACACAATCCCCTTGAGGTCGGGGCTCTAGTAGTTCTTCATTCTCCTTCATGTGACATGCTCAGTGTTATTACCCATTCTTTGGCGGCTGCTTCAGGAAATGGAAACTATTGGGCCATACTTATAAGTTTTCCCTTCTGACCTTTGAGGAACTTAGTCAGAAGCATGTATGGTTCTGTATCACTATTTGCAATACATTCCTCTTGGGCCCAATTTGCCCAGTTCTCCTTTTACCTGCTCTTGCAGCACAGAAGAGTTCAGAGATGCAGTATGAGTCCTAATGAGTTTGGAGAGGTCAATGTGCCCGCAACCCTGCCTGCTGCACCTGGAGGCATAGGCTCTCTCTCAGGAATACCTCTGCCGGAAGTCTCTCAGATGTTTGAGCAGCTCCCAGCTCTTGAAGAAGCAGTGAGTTGACTTTGTTCAACAGGGGGGTTCTTTCTTCAGCTCCTGACTGGAGCCAGTGAGGATGCAACGTCCCCCATGGCATCTCTGGCAGTCTTCTGCAATCAGTTGGGGGCAGTTCCCTCACAGTGCAGGTCCAACCCTCAAGTCATAGCCTCAGTCTCTCCTTCGGTCTGTGGCCTGAATCCTTTGGGAATGTTGATACTGGCAGCCCCTCCTGGCATATGGGGTGGCCGTGGTACATGGTGATACCAGCTGCAGCTCCCCGGCCCAGACAGTCACAAGTCTCGGCACTCCTTGAAATGCAACTTTACTGTGCCTCTCTGGCATACTACTGGCATATGGGGACACCTCACTATGGCAATACAGGTATAGCAAGACTTGCACCATGCTCAACACATGGCTCAGTCTACAACATCCCTCTCCTGGCATATGGGGATCACCAAAACCAATCCTGCACATGGGTGACGGTCGGTGCTCAGCACAATCCTCACACCGTGCACAGGAAGTGCTCATGAGAATGCTCCCCAGTGGATCTTGGTCCCTCTGAAGCTCTCCTCTTCTTCACAGGGTCTTGTCAAGCAGGCAGGCGCTGCTGCTCTATGCTCCTGGGAAGGTGGTCTTAGTTTTCCTGGATGATGTCCCCTCACCCAGCAGCACCACTAGCAGGCCTTGGACCCCAGTCTGGGTCACAGGTAGAAATCTTGCAGAGCTTCCCTTTCTCACACAGCCCATCTGGCTGTTTGGTAGATGTCGAAGTTTTGGGACTCAACCTTCCCTTCTTATGGTCCTTTTCCAGACCCCAAATTTAGGGTCTGGGTCTTTGATTTTTTTATGTTGAGGGTCAGATTATTTTGAAGTCGCCACTTCTCCTTTTAATCTTCATTAATAAAAGAGGTCTGTCACAGCAGACATGACTCTGAAGTTCAATGTCCACAACACAATTCATCAGAGTGACCCCTTCCTGAAATGTGCTCAGGCCCCTTTCTTGTGAGCTATCACTGAATCAAAGAAAAGTCTTTTGAAAAATAAAGGCAATCCTGTTCTTTTCTCTCCAGTGTGTGCCCACCCACCTCACAAGAATGCAGCAATACTCAAATATGTCTGGGAGGGATTCCTATACTCATCACATCTTACAAGGCAGGCCTGAGCCTCCTAGAATGGAACCCTGGGTCCTACGTAGAATGTACTATTGCAGGCACACTCAGTCAGTGTATATTCAAAACACAGTTTATATTTAGCACTAATACCTATTTGCATTGTACCCTGACATGTACGCATGGCTTCAGCACACACACTCAGGCCTTCATTACTAGTCTGGCGGTCCTCGCTTTGGCGGTCGGACCACCGCCAATGCGGCGATCCGGCCTCCACATTATGAACATGGAGAATGCGCCATGGCCAGACCACCGAATCGATCACTTTTTGGCCGGCTCTTACATGGTGGTTGCACCGACAGCCCCGTTGCGCTTTTCACTGTCTGCATAGCAGACAGGTGCTGCTGCATTGCTCACCACAACATTGCCCCCGGCTTGAGTACAAGCCGGCGTCAATGTTGTGGGCTGTTTGCCACTGGCCCAGGTGGAATCTCGTAATATGGGCCACAGGAAGGAGACAACACTGGCAGTCTCCTGGAAGCAGGAGTTTGCCGGGCAGCATTTTTCGCCTGCCAAACTCATAATGAAGGCCTCAGTCTGTGTGCTCTATTCAGCACTAAAGCTTTTCTATCTTTAACCAATGTGTGGTATTCCAAAACACACACACTGCCAACACACACACTCACTGGTGCACGCTGCACAACTTTTCACCCCTTTAGAACTTCACACAGGCACACATACATTCAGCACAGCCGGTCCCTGCTCACACCCTGCACAGCATTACATCTGTAATGTAATTTATTCCTGTCAGTCATACATACACCCAGCACATGCACTAACCACACATGTACTGCACAGCACTGTTACAAGCTTGTATTGTACCCTTTCCAGGCACACATACAACTAACACAGAGTCACTACTCCTGTGCTATGAGGCACTCCACATCAACCTGATGTCCGATAATGGTGAGTTAAGCACACAGCAGTAGAAATTTGAAAAAGGTGAGCCTGTAGTCCTCACTTTAGTGAAGTGGGGCAAAAATGTCCTTTTCACTACTACTGATCACAATACAGTTTGCTGCCACCACTACGGAATAGCCTTCTCCCACTATGAAGGTAGTGCTTTGGACACCCCTCCCAGTCCAACAAGACCAAAATCCGTTAGGCATGCCAATGTCATGGCGCACATGCAAGATCTGTGTTCTCCTATGACAAAAAAGCAGCATTAGGGATCCAGGCAAAACTACAGTTGGGCACTCAGAGCAGGGGCTCACGTCTCTTTCCAGGTGGAGGACTTTTCCGTCCTAACAGCAGGTTGGAGGCCTACTTGCCCCATATCATAATGATTTGTCCACTCCCTAGTGTCAGTGCAGTAGTAAGCTGTTCGCATTTTCTAGATTTTTCTCACGAAAGTATTTGATAATTTACTGATGACATTCTAAATCATTTAATATGAACCCACGTGTTTACCTACTTATGTTGCTGACTTTTGCAAGTGATCTCACAATAGTAATGAGTCAATAATAAATTGTGAATAGTGAGAGAAGTTTAGACATGTGCTTTCAAACCTTGAAGTTATCTACTTCCCAGATCCTGTTGCCCCACTCATGCCTTAAATATGATAGAGGTGCCTCATTTTCTCCAGAGTGTTTTAAGGATATGCTATTATAGTGTTGGGGAAATTATTAAGCACCTTAGAATTCTCTGCTAGTTGTGTTATCTTCAAAGTATTATGAGTTTAGGATGGCATGGCAAAGCAGTATACTTTAGAGTTCCCTTTGATACATGTAATGCTCTTGCTGCTCTCAGAGGTGTATGTTCAGTTTGTTGCAAGCTTCCTGGCCTCAGGTTCTAAGGACTGTACCTTCAGGTCTCTGCTTGGTGTAATGTTCAAGGGTAAAGATGTAATATGAAACAAATTTCAATTTGTTTATTGACTTATGATGAATTATGTGTTCATGTATTTTAGGTCCCAAGAGCTATAATTTCTGTGGATCATGCAAAGATCATTAGTATAAGTTACACAGATTTGAGACTTGTACCCCCCCCCGCCATGGTTGGAACACCTTTCTTCCTTCAATCCTGTCCTTTCCCTTCACTACTGCCAAGGATGGTAATGTTATGCATATCTTCAGTCAGTTGATGCCACTAGCAGCTGTGTACTCCAGTTACCAACCTCCGTTAACATTTCCTCTTCTCATTTCTCCTCCACGTTTTTACCCCCACGATTCTACTTCCCATCATAGAGCACATTGTGGAGATATATGGAAAGTATAAAGGCCTTCCTTAGCTGGGCTGCAGCTTGAGAGACTTGCTGAATGGTGTTCTGTGGCTGCACAATGACCACTTAGACTTGCAACTCCTTTGCAATTAGGCCTTTTCCACTACATTAAGAGCCATATGCTTCAGGTACTGCTGCCTGTAGCTGTGGGAGATTTCCTCTAGGCAGACTTGGAAAATGTCTGTCACTGCTCTGCATGTCTCCTTCTCTCTCATTCGTCACTCTACGGCACCTTACATTTGGGTGAGTCCTGAGGTTTTACCAGTAGCCTATGAGTCAAGCACATCATTGACCAGCAATTTATATGCTATTGCTGAATTCCATGGACCAACCAGAAGTCCTGAGTTGGAAGGGCTGGCACAAACCAACTCAAATCCAGCAGCTCACTCCATTTCACCTCTTTCTATCAGGCAATAGCTTTCTCAGTATTGGTTCACTGGCAATCTACATTCCAACACATAACTGCTTTGGGATTTTGTGAGAAAGTAGCCTCTTTCTAGCCTTGTTACCCCCACTTTTGGCCTGTTTGTGAGTGTATGTCAGGGTGTTTTCACTGTCTCACTGGGATCCTGCTAGCCAGGGCCCAGTGCTCATAGTGAAAACCCTATGTTTTCAGTATGTTTGTTATGTGTCACTGGGACCCTGCTAGTCAGGACCCCAGTGCTCATAAGTTTGTAGCCTATATGTATGTGTTCCCTGTGTGGTGCCTAACTGTCTCACTGAGGCTCTGCTAACCAGAACCTCAGTGGTTATGCTCTCTCACTTCTCTCAAATTGTCACTAACAGGCTAGTGACCAATTTTACCAATTTACATTGGCTTACTGGAACACCCTTATAATTCCCTAGTATATGGTACTGAGGTACCCAGGGTATTGGGGTTCCAGGAGATCCCTATGGGCTGCAGCATTTCTTTTGCCACCCATAGGGAGCTCTGACAATTCTTACACAGGCCTGCCACTGCAGCCTGAGTGAAAAAACGTCCACGTTATTTCACAGCCATTTTACACTGCACTTAAGTAACTTATAAGTCACCTATATGTCTAACCTTTACCTGGTAAAGGTTGGGTGCTAAGTTACTTAGTGTGAGGGCACCCTGGCACTAGCCAAGGTGCCCCCACATTGTTCAGGGCCAATTCCCCGGACTTTGTGAGTGCGGGGACACCATTACACGCGTGTACTACATATAGGTCACTACCTATATGTAGCTTCACAATGGTAACTCCGAATATGGCCATGTAATATGTCTATGATCATGGAATTGCCCCCTCTATACCATCCTGGCATAGTTGGCACAATCCCATGATCCCAGTGGTCTGTAGCACAGACCCTGGTACTGCCAAACTGCTTTTCCCGGGGTTTCACTGCAGCTGCTGCTGCTGCCAACCCCTCAGACAGGCAGCTGCCCTCCTGGGGTCCAGCCAGGCCTGGCCCAGGATGGCAGAACAAAGGACTTCCTCTGAGAGAGGGTGTGACACCCTCTCCCTTTGGAAAATGGTGTGAAGGCAGGGGAGGAGTAGCCTCCCCCAGCCTCTGGAAATGCTTTCTTGGGCACAGATGTGCCCAATTCTGCATAAGCCCAGTCTACATCGGTTCAGGGGACCCCTTAGCCCTGCTCTGGCGCGAAACTGGACAAAGGAAAGGGGAGTGACCACTCCCCTGACCTGTACCTCCCCTGGGAGGTGCCCAGAGCTCCTCCAGTGTGCTCCAGACCTCTGCCATCTTAGAAACAGAGGTGCTGCTGGCACACTGGACTGCTTTGAGTGGCCAGTGCCACCAGGTGACGTCAGAGACTCCTTGTGATAGGCTCCTTCGGGTGTTGCTAGCCTATCCTCTCTCCTAGGTAGCCAAACCCTCTTTTCTGGCTATTTAGGGTCTCTGTCTCTTGGGATTCCCTAGATAACGAATGCAAGAGCTCATCCGAGTTCCTCTGCATCTCTCTCTTCACCTTCTGCCAAGGAATCGACTGCTGACCGCGCTGGAAGCCTGCAAACCTGCAACATAGTAGCAAAGACGACTACTGCAACTCTGTAACGCTGATCCTGCCGCCTTCTCGACTGTTTTCCTGGTGGTGCATGCTGTGGGGGTAGTCTGCCTCCTCTCTGCACTAGAAGCTCCGAAGAAATCTCCCGTGGGTCGACGGAATCGTCCCCCTGCAACCGCAGGCACCAAAAAGCTGCATTACCGGTCCCTTGGGTCTCCTCTCAGCACAACGAGCGAGGTCCCTCGAATCCAGCAACTGTGTCCAAGTGACCCCCACAGTCCAGTGACTCTTCAGTCCAAGTTTGGTGGAGGTAAGTCCTTGCCTCACCTCGCTAGACTGCATTGCTGGGAACCGCGAGTTTTGCAGCTACTCCGGCCCCTGTGCACTTCTGGCGGAAATCCTTCGTGCACAGCCAAGCCTCGGTCCACGGCACTCTAACCTGCATTGCACGACTTTCTAAGTTGGTCTCCGGCGACGTGGGACTCCTTTGTGCGATTTCGGGTGAGCACCATTTCACACATCCTTGTGGTGCCTGTTTCTGGCACTTCTCTAGGTGCTACCTGCTGCTAAAAGGGCTCCTTGTCTTGCTTGATGTCCCTTCTACCTCCTGGTCCAATTTGCGACCTCTTGGTCCCTCCTGGGCCGCAGCAGCGTCCAAAAACGCTAACGGCACGATTTGCAGCTAGCAAGGCTTGTTGGCATTCTTTCGGCGGGAAAACACTTCTGCGCGACTCTACAAGGCAAGGCGGATCCTTCCTCCAAAGGGGAAGTCTCTAGCCCCTTGCGTTCCTGCAGAAACTGCAGCTTCTTCAGTCCAGTCGAAGCTTCTTTGCACCCGCAGCTGGCATTTCCTGGGCATCTGCCCATCTCCGACTTGCTTGTGACTTTTGGACTTGGTCCCCTTGTTCCACAGGTACCCCAGATTGGAAATCCAGCGTTGTTGCATTGTTGGTTTGTGTCTTTCCTGCATTATTCCTCTAACACGACTTCTTTATCCTTAGGGGAACTTTAGTGCACTTTGCACTCACTTTTCAGGGTCTTGGGGAGGGTTATTTTTCTAACTCTCACTATTTTCTAATAGTCCCAGCGACCCTCTACAAGGTCACATAGGTTTGGGGTCCATTCGTGGTTCGCATTCCACTTTTGGAGTATATGGTTTGTGTTGCCCCTATCCCTATGTTTCCCCATTGCATCCTATTGTAACTATACATTGTTTGCACTGTTTTCTAAGACTATACTGCATATTTTTGCTATTGTGTATATATATCTTGTGTATATTTCCTATCCTCTCACTGAGGGTACACTCTGAGATACTTTGGCATATTGTCATAAAAATAAAGTACCTTTATTTTTAGTATAACTGTGTATTGTGTTTTCTTATGATATTGTGCATATGACACTAAGTGGTACTGTAGTAGCTTCACACGTCTCCTAGTTCAGCCTAAGCTGCTCTGCTAAGCTACCATTATCTATCAGCCTAAGCTGCTAGACACCCTATACACTAATAAGGGACAACTGGGCCTGGTGCAAGGTGCAAGTACCCCTTGGTACTCACTACAAGCCAGTCCAGCCTCCTACATTGGTTGTGCAGCGGTGGGATAAGTGCTTTGAGACTACTTACCACTCTTGTCATTGTACTTTTCATAAGAGAAAAATATACAAAACAAGGTCAGTGTATATACACATAGCCAAAAAGTTTTGCATTTCCTCTTTTCACTCTTTTCTAAGTGCTGAAAAGTACTTCTAACTTTCTAAAAAGTTCTAAAAAGTTAAAAATGTTTTTTTCTCAGTCTTTCTAAAAGCTCTGACTAACTTTTTCTCTTTTTCTATCACTTTAACTCTCTCTAAAAATGTCTGGCACAGGCCAAAATGTGGATCTGTCCAAACTTGCATATGATCACCTTAGCTGGAAAGGAGCAAGGAGTCTCTGCATAGAGAGAGGTTTGAGTGTAGGGAAGAATCCTTCCTTGGAATTGTTACTTAACATGCTTAGAGAACAAGATAAGGCAAGAAGTGCCCCATCTGTTGAAAAAGTAGCTAATGGTTCCCAATCTGATCCAGGGACTCCCCCAGGAAAAGATTCAGGAAAGAAACTTCCTAGCCTGCCCATTACTAGACAGTCTAGCATAGTTGGTAATGATGTTGAGTCACACCATACAAATAGTGTTGTCTCACATCATAGCAAAAGCATTTATTCTCACCACAGTGGTACTGATGTTTCTGTTAGCCAAGCTGTTAGGGTGCCCTCTGTAAGGGACAGGTCTCCTTCTGTCCATTCTCACCATACTTCTGTTTCAAGGCATGTCCCTCCCACCCACCCTGATGACAGATTGTTAGAAAGGGAGCTCAATAGATTGAGAGTGGAACAAACCAGACTGAAGCTCAAGAAGCAACAGCTGGATTTGGATAGACAGACTTTAGAAGTAGAGAAGGAGAGACAGAAACTGGGTTTAGAAACCCATGGTGGCAGCAGCAGTATTCCCCATAGTCATCCTGCAAAAGAGCATTATTCCAGGAATCTGCACAAGATAGTTCCCCCTTATAAGGAGGGGGATGACATTAACAAGTGGTTTGCTGCACTTGAGAGGGCCTGTACTGTACAGGATGTCCCTCAAAGGCAGTGGGCTGCTATCCTATGGCTATCATTTAGTGGAAAAGGTAGGGATAGGCTCCTTACTGTGAAAGAAAATGAAGCTAATGATTACAAAGTTCTTAAGAATGCACTCCTGGATGGTTATGGCTTAACCACTGAACAATACAGGATAAAGTTCAGAGAGACCAAAAAGGAGTCTTCACAAGACTGGGTTGATTTCATTGACCATTCAGTGAAGGCCTTGGAGGGGTGGTTACATGGCAGTAAAGTTACTGATTATGAAAGCCTGTATAACACAATCCTAAGAGAGCATATACTTAATAATTGTGTGTCTGATTTGTTGCACCAGTACCTGGTAGACTCTGATCTGACCTCTCCCCAAGAATTGGGAAAGAAGGCAGACAAATGGGTCAGAACAAGGGTGAACAGAAAAGTTCATACAGGGGGTGACAAAGATGGCAATAAGAAGAAAGATGGTGAAAAATCTCAAGATAAGCATGGGGATAAGGGTAAAACGAAAGATCCCACTTCAAATCTTAAACACTCTTCAGAGGGTGGGGATAAAACTAATTCTTCCTCTTCTTCTCAACCTGCACACATTAAAAAGCCTTGGTGCTTTGTGTGTAAAAACAGAGGCTATAGGCCAGGGGATAAGTCCTGTCCAGGTAAACCCCCTGAGCCTACCACCACTAATACATCAAGCTCTAGTGCCCCTAGCAGTAGTGGTACTAGTGGTGGGACTGCTGGCAACAGTCAAGTTAAGGGTGTAGTTGGGTTCACTTATGGGTCCATAATAGAAACTGGGGTAGTCAGTCCCAAGACAGTTTCTGTCACACCTAGTGGCATTGGCCTTGCCACACTGGCTGCTTGTCCCCTTACAATGGATAAGTACAGGCAGACAGTTTCAATAAATGGTGTTGAGGCCTTGGCCTACAGGGACACAGGTGCCAGTATCACTTTGGTGACTGAAAACCTAGTGCCTCCTGAACAACACATCATTGGACAACAGTATAAGATTATTGATGTCCATAACTCCACTAAGTTTCTTCCCTTAGCTATAATTCAGTTTAGTTGGGGTGGAGTTACTGGCCCTAAGCAGGTGGTGGTATCACCTAGCTTACCTGTAGACTGTCTCTTAGGTAATGACCTAGAGGCCTCAGGTTGGGCTGATGTAGAGTTTTATGCCCATGCAGCCATGCTGGGCATCCCAGAGGAATTGTTCCCTCTCATTTCTACTGAAATGAAAAAGCAAAGGAGAAAAGGCCTGAAAACTCAGGATCCCTCTCCATCAACAGGTAAAAAGGGTATCACAGTATCCCCTAACCACCCTGCCATTCAGGATACCATTCCCGTGGTGGGAGAAACCTCTCCTGGGGTGGCACCTGTTCCAAGGGAAGCATCAGCTGGCAAAGCTGTACTCCCTGAGGTAGAAGTACCTCTCTGTGGGATAACTAACATTGGTGAGAAAAAGAGCACCATTTTAGTTAACATGGAGCATCCCTCCAACCCTCCCAGAGAAACTTTAGTGCAGAAACTCTGCAATACCTCACAACACTTAGGACAGCATCCCTGCCCTAGTGTGGAGCTCATAGGACAGCATCCCTGCCCTGCTCCAACCCAAGAGAAACAGCATCCCTGTTCTCTCTACCAGCCATATGGACAAAGTTTTTGCCCAGCCATGGCTTTTCTGAGACAGCATCCCTGTCTGGCATTTCCATCACTACAAATAGGTTCAGTGGACAATTTCCACTGCTCTAAACTAAAACTTACTAATAGAAACTCTGAAAATACATCTTCACATTGTTGCTTAGCTAAAAAACTTCAAACAAGGTGGTTTACATCCCCACAGGGAAGTACCCATATAGTGGATGATAAAGGGAGTAACCAGTCTATTGCAGAGCTACTCTCTACTTATCACCACTTAGACAATAAAGTCTCAACTGGCCAAGGTTAGCCTTATTGTCCTTCGTTTGGGGGGGGGTTGTGTGAGAAAGTAGCCTCTTTCTAGCCTTGTTACCCCCACTTTTGGCCTGTTTGTGAGTGTATGTCAGGGTGTTTTCACTGTCTCACTGGGATCCTGCTAGCCAGGGCCCAGTGCTCATAGTGAAAACCCTATGTTTTCAGTACGTTTGTTATGTGTCACTGGGACCCTGCTAGTCAGGACCCCAGTGCTCATAAGTTTGTGGCCTATATGTATGTGTTCCCTGTGTGGTGCCTAACTGTCTCACTGAGGCTCTGCTAACCAGAACCTCAGTGGTTATGCTCTCTCACTTCTCTCAAATTGTCACTAACAGGCTAGTGACCAATTTTACCAATTTACATTGGCTTACTGGAACACCCTTATAATTCCCTAGTATATGGTACTGAGGTACCCAGGGTATTGGGGTTCCAGGAGATCCCTATGGGCTGCAGCATTTCTTTTGCCACCCATAGGGAGCTCTGACAATTCTTACACAGGCCTGCCACTGCAGCCTGAGTGAAATAACGTCCACGTTATTTCACAGCCATTTTACACTGCACTTAAGTAACTTATAAGTCACCTATATGTCTAACCTTTACCTGGTAAAGGTTGGGTGCTAAGTTACTTAGTGTGAGGGCACCCTGGCACTAGCCAAGGTGCCCCCACATTGTTCAGGGCCAATTCCCCGGACTTTGTGAGTGCGGGGACACCATTACACGCGTGCACTACATATAGGTCACTACCTATATGTAGCTTCACAATGGTAACTCCGAATATGGCCATGTAATATGTCTATGATCATGGAATTGCCCCCTCTATACCATCCTGGCATAGTTGGCACAATCCCATGATCCCAGTGGTCTGTAGCACAGACCCTGGTACTGCCAAACTGCTTTTCCCGGGGTTTCACTGCAGCTGCTGCTGCTGCCAACCCCTCAGACAGGCAGCTGCCCTCCTGGGGTCCAGCCAGGCCTGGCCCAGGATGGCAGAACAAAGGACTTCCTCTGAGAGAGGGTGTGACACCCTCTCCCTTTGGAAAATGGTGTGAAGGCAGGGGAGGAGTAGCCTCCCCCAGCCTCGGGAAATGCTTTCTTGGGCACGGATGTGCCCAATTCTGCATAAGCCAGTCTACACCGGTTCAGGGGACCCCTTAGCCCTGCTCTGGTGCGAAACTGGACAAAGGAAAGGGGAGTGACCACTCCCCTGACCTGTACCTCCCCTGGGAGGTGCCCAGAGCTCCTCCAGTGTGCTCCAGACCTCTGCCATCTTAGAAACAGAGGTGCTGCTGGCACACTGGACTGCTCTGAGTGGCCAGTGCCACCAGGTGACGTCAGTGACTCCTTGTGATAGGCTCCTTCAGGTGTTACTAGCCTATCCTCTCTCCTAGGTAGCCAAACCCTCTTTTCTGGCTATTTAGGGTCTCTGTCTCTTGGGATTCCCTAGATAACGAATGCAAGAGCTCATCCGAGTTCCTCTGCATCTCTCTCTTCACCTTCTGCCAAGGAATCGACTGCTGACCGTGCTGGAAGCCTGCAAACCTGCAACATAGTAGCAAAGACGACTACTGCAACTCTGTAACGCTGATCCTGGCGCCTTCTCGACTGTTTTTCTGGTGGTGCATGCTGTGGGGGTAGTCTGCCTCCTCTCTGCACTAGAAGCTCCGAAGAAATCTCCCGTGGGTCGACGGAATCGTCCCCCTGCAACCGCAGGCACCAAAAAGCTGCATTACCGGTCCCTTGGGTCTCCTCTCAGCACGACGAGCGAGGTCCCTCGAATCCAGCAACTGTGTCCAAGTGACCCCCACAGTCCAGTGACTCTTCAGTCCAAGTTTGGTGGAGGTAAGTCCTTGCCTCACCTCGCTAGACTGCATTGCTGGGAACCGCGAGTTTTGCAGCTACTCCGGCCCCTGTGCACTTCCGGCGGAAATCCTTCGTGCACAGCCAAGCCTGGGTCCACGGCACTCTAACCTGCATTGCACGACTTTCTAAGTTGGTCTCCGGCGACGTGGGACTCCTTTGTGCAACTTCAGGTGAGCACTGTTTCACGCATCCTCGTAGTGCCTGTTTCTGGCACTTCTCCGGGTGCTACCTGCTGCTAAGAGGGCTCCTTGTCTTGCTCGACATCCCCTCTACCTCCTGGTCCAATTTGCGACCTCCTGGTCCCTCCTGGGCCGCAGCAGCGTCCAAAAACGCTAACCGCACGATTTGCAGCTAGCAAGGCGTGTTGGCGTTCTTTCGGCAGGAAAACACTTCTGCACAACTTTACAAGGCGAGAAGGATCCGTCCTCCAAAGGGGAAGTCTCTAGCCCCTTGCGTTCCTGCAGAAACCACAGCTTCTTCAGTCCAGTCGAAGCTTCTTTGCACCCGCAGCTGGCATTTCCTGGGCATCTGCCCATCTCCGACTTGCTTGTGACTTTTGGACTTGGTCCCCTTGTTCCACAGGTACCCCAGATTGGAAATCCAGCGTTGTTGCATTGTTGGTTTCTGTCTTTCCTGCATTATTCCTCTAACACGACTTCTTTATCCTTAGGGGAACTTTAGTGCACTTTGCACTCACTTTTCAGGGTCTTGGGGAGGGTTATTTTTCTAACTCTCACTATTTTCTAATAGTCCCAACGACCCTCTACAAGGTCACATAGGTTTGGGGTCCATTCGTGGTTCGCATTCCACTTTTGGAGTATATGGTTTGTGTTGCCCCTATCCCTATGTTTCCCCATTGCATCCTATTGTAACTATACATTGTTTGCATTGTTTTCTAAGACTATACTGTACATTTTTGCTATTGTGTATATATATCTTGTATATATTTCCTATCCTCTCACTGAGGGTACACTCTGAGATACTTTGGCATATTGTCATAAAAATAAAGTACCTTTATTTTTAGTATAACTGTGTATTGTGTTTTCTTATGATATTGTGCATATGACACTAAGTGGTACTGTAGTAGCTTCACACGTCTCCTAGTTCAGCCTAAGCTGCTCTGCTAAGCTACTATTATCTATCAGCCTAAGCTGCTAGACACCCTATACACTAATAAGGGACAACTGGGCCTGGTGCAAGGTGCAAGTACCCCTTGGTACTCACTACAAGCCAGTCCAGCCTCCTACAGATTTACCACTACAGATTGAGTTACCTCTTTTGCTATGACCTTATGGATATTTGCAATGGGCTGCCCACCACCCCCAGGGGCTCTTTCTTGTTTACCTTTTGATTGGTTAGTATTGCTAGCACAGTTCCCTATATTTTTGGAATGGTAACTTTGTACAGTTTTGGGGTCCCTGTACTGACTACTACTGGCTATCTTGGGTATTTTCCTGGACGCATATGCCTGTTCAAGTTCTCTTGTGTATGTACACTTGTGATCCACCAAGCGCTAGTGCAAATCAACAAAGCATTATGCAGCATTAAAATGCTGTCAGTCAAAACAATCACAATCAACAATGTGTGAACTGTATTCCCCTTGATCAGTAATCCCTTTAGTGCTGAAATAACCTAGGCCTCTCAAGTCAGCTGAGGGTGATTTTGCTGTAAGAACAGCTGCATGGGAAGATAATGATGTATCAGAAGAAACAACACAGTTGGCATCAATTGGTGAGTGATTTATTGGTTTATTGGAGAGAAGATGTATTAGCAGGAAGAGGTGTAAGACAGGACTTTCTAGGCATTTTGTGAATGCAAAGCGGGTGAAGTCCGTTCTGATACTTAGAAATCAGACATTCCATGAAGTAGCCACTGCTCAGGTGAAGGACTGCTTCTGAGCCACATATATCCTGAATTTTGAGACTTCAATATGTGGAGATTTTCAACTTAAGAGGCTTCTTAGTCCACAGAAATGGATAGCAAATCAAACAGAAGGAGGAGTGGAATAGTGTTGTATGTAAAGTAGCGTAATATGAATTTTATCACAGAATTTGATAACAGCCAATGGAAATCATGCTGTATGTGATTGATGATGTCAAATGCACCCAAGGTAATGATCACTCTGGTCACTGGGTTGAGTGTTTCTTTGAGGAGTGCAAGGGCATTTGTGAAATAACAAATAGGATTGCATTGCAAATTCTAGTTTCTAAATAATGAAATCATGAACTGAAAGTTTCAGGCAGACTATTAAAATGACATTGTTTGAGTTTTTGAGGCAGTGGAGGAAACAGTTTGCAGATGTTTCTGTTCTGTTAACATGTAGTGTAAGACTACAGGTGAGGTCAAGGGTAAAGCTAAGGGATTTTACTATGAGAAAGAATGAAAGATAGGTGTCACTGAATTTTAGTGAGACAAGAATTCAGCTGTCATGTTTGATCCTTAGAGAAGATGCTTAGACCACTTGGGCACGACTGCTAGTTGCACTGAATTTGGTATTGTGATGTTGTGAGCGCGTCAAACCTTATTTGTTACTTTTATAATTATTTTGGTAAGGGGATGCGTTATGAGGTGCGATGAACCTTTGGACTTAGTTAAGAGTGATTTGCCATTGCGAGAGCCTTTTAACAGAACTCAGCTTGGCGCAGCGTAAAATCCACTTCAACATGTAGTCATAAATAACAAAACCTGTTTGTTAGAAATGGGGTCTTTGGTTGACAGTCAGGTTACCCCCTGTTCAAGCAAGGACCCTCACTCTAGTCAGGGTAAAAGAGAATCACCCTCAGCTAACCCCTGCTTACCCCCTTGGTAGCTTGGCAGAGCAGTAGGCTTAACTTCAGAGTGCTAGGTGTAAAGTATTTGTACCAACACACACAGCAACTTAATGAAAACACTACAAAATGACACAACACAGGTTTAGAAAAATAGGAAATATTTATCTAAACAAAACAAGACCAAAACGACAAAAATCCGACAAACACAAGTCAAGTTATGATTTTTTTAAGATTAAACTCAAAAATAGCGTTTAGAAACAAAAATGCTTCGATGAGATGTTAACACGGCGTCGTGACGGAGTCGTTCCCAACAAACCGACACCAGCGGCGCCGGACATGGAGTCGTGTAGACCCCCAAGTACAGTACCTTTGGTGAAGAGTGAAAACAAGCCGATGCGCGAAGTCGGTAATCGCGGCGTCTGTGCGAAACGTTGAATCCACGCGCTTCGAGCGGCGTCGGTCACGACGTGGTGCAGCGACTTCCACGGAGCCGTGGACTTCAGCGGAGCTGCAGCGGCGTCGGGCCTGCGAAGAGCGTCGCGTTCCAGCGAAGGTCACGGCGTCGGGTGCAGGCGGCGTTACCGGATTCAGCAGTGGCGTCGGTCCGGAGTCGTCCGAAGTCGGTATCCTTGGATTTAAACCAGCTTTCCTTTCAAGGGCCCAGGGACTGAATAGGGCACCACTTGTCAGAGCAGGAGTCTCTCCAGAGACACCAGGTGCTGGCAGAGAGAAGTCTTTGCTGTCCCTGAGACTTCAAACAACAGGAGGCAAGCTCTAACTCAAGCCCTTGGAGATTTCTTCAGAAGATGGAAGGCACACAAAGTGCAGTCTTTGCCCTCTTACTCTGGCAGAAGCAGCACTGCAGGAAAACTCCACAAAGCGCAGTCACAAGCAGGGCAGCACTTCTTCCTCAGCTATCAGCTCTTCTCCAGGCAGAGGTTCCTCTTGGTTCCAGAAGTGTTTCTAAAGTCTGTAGATTTGGGTGCCCTTCTTATACCCATTTTAGTCTTTGAAGTCACCTTTCTTCAAAGGGGACTCATACCTACTTGCGAAATCCTGCCTTGCCCCGGCAAGGCCTCAGACACACACCAGGGGGTTGGGGTCTGCATTGTCAGAGGCAGGCACAGTCCTTTCAGATGAGAGTGACGACTCCACCCCTCCCTCCTAGCAGAGATGGCTAATCAGGAAATGCAGGTTACACCCCAGCTCCCTTTGTGTCACTGTCTAGTGTGAGGTGAAAAACAACCCAACTGTCAAACTGACCCAGACAGGGAATCCACAAACAAGGCAGAGTCACAGAATGGTTTAAGCAAGGAAATGCTCACTTTCTAAAAGTGGCATTTTCAAACGCACAATCTTAAAATCAACTTTACTAAAAGATGTATTTTTAAATTGTGAGTTCAGGGACCCCAAACTCTACATGTCCATCTACTCTCTAGGGGAATCTACACTTTAATCATATTTAAAGGTAGCCCTCATATTATCCTATGAGAGAGACAGGCCTTGCAACAGTGAAAAACAAAGTTGGCAGTATTTCACTGTCAGGACATATAAACCACATTACTATATGTCCTACCTTATCCATACACTGCACCCTGCCCTTGGGGCTACCTAGGGCCTACCTTAGGGGTGCCTTACATGTAAGAAAAGGGAAGGTTTAGGCCTGGCAAGTGGGTACACTTGCCAAGTCGAATTTACAGTGTAAAAATACACACACAGACACTGCAGTGGCAGGTCTGGGACATGATTACACAGCTACTTATGTGGGTGGCACAACCAGTGCTGCAGGCCCACTAGTAGCATTTGATTTACAGGCCCTGGCACCTCTAGTGCACCTTACTAGGGACTTACTAGTAAATCAAATAGGCCAATCATGGATAAACCAATTACATACAGTTTACACGGAGAGCATATGCACTTTAGCACTGGTTAGCAGTGGTAAAGTGCTCAGAGTTCAAAAGCCAACAGCGACAGGTCAGAAAAAATAGGAGGCAGGAGGCAAAAAGATTCGGGATGACCCTGCATAAGCAAAAGTCCAACACGATCCCCTACCAGCCTAAAGCCAGGGGAGGACAATCAATACCTTGATGTACTTCCCTGATTGGGGCGATAGAACAAGGACCCAGGCCCACAACAGCAGGGGCATGTTCCAGTTCTACGCCTTCCTGACTCCAGTTGGATCCCTCTGTCCATACTCTCAAGGCCACTAAGCTAACCATGGGGAACCCTTCTCCACATCTGCAGACACCATCTGTGCAGCGCCTAACTTTACTTTGCTCACAGATGTATTGCCATGGGCAGATAGTACCATCAGGGCCAACACAGTGGTGTTGCCCACTCCACCCCTGGGGTGTGACTCTCGTCCCACCCCCAGGGGCAACTCTGTCCACCAGGACAGCAAGCCGCAGTGACCCCTGATGACTGTCAGGGATGAGAGCCTGACCTCAGGCTTTTCCACCTACTGTGACTGTGGAGAGTGGGGGTCGGTAGCCCCAAGTGCCTAACACCCTTTGGCCACTCTCCCTTCCACAAGGTCAGAGAAGATAACCTGACCCTGGTCCTCCCCTCTGGGACTCTGTACCCTCCCTGCAGGAGCGGCAATCCCAGAGTCCAAAATTGTCAGGGTGCTTGTAGAAGCAGTCCTGCACAATTCTTCCACCAGTGCAGGGATGTTAACCTGCAACTGGTCCTCCAACCTGGGGTCTGTACCTTCAGGTTGGACCAGGGCCAGGGGTGAGGCTTCCCTCCCCCTGCCCTCTCTTCTGTGGTCCTGCACCCCCCAACTAGGAGTGCCCCCCCAGAAGACAACATGGTAGAGGCACTGTTAGCAGTAGCCCCTTCCTCCAGGTCAGGGGGGACACCCTGAACCTGGCCTTCCAATCCAGGGTCTGTACCCTTAGATTGCACTGGGGTCAGGGGTGAGTCTTTCTCTCCCCTTCCCCTACTCTCAGGGTTCTGCACCCACCCCTCAGGGAGAGTACCCCTTGAAATCACACCAGGGGGGGTGAATGGGCAAACCGCCCACCCCTTCAGGTCAGGGTTTATCCCCTGCACCTGATCCTCCAGTCCAGGGTCTGCACCCACAGACTGGACCACTGCCTGGCAACCCAGGGATTCCTGGGGGGCATACCTACCCCCCACCAGGTCAGAGTTTACCCTCTGAACCTGGTTATCCAACCCAGAGTCACCACCCTGCGGTTGAACCACTGCCTGGCGCACCAGGACTTCCTTGGGAGCACACTTACCCCCCATCAGGTCAGAGTTTACCTCCTGCACCTGATCATTCAACCCAGAGTCACCACACTGCAGTTGAACCCTTGCCTGGCATGCCAGGACTTTCGGGGGGCACACTTACCCCCCTCAAGGGACACACTGTCCCCAAGGGCCACACAAGATTCTGGCTGGCACAGGTCTCCTGACCTCTGCCCATCTGACAGAGTCTGGATTCCCCCAACCCAGAAATGGTCTCACCAAGGTCATTCCTGGGGGGCTGTGCTCTCAGAGCTGACCCCTGACCCTCCAGGTTCTCCACTGGGGTCCGCAACCCCCTCTCAACCCTCTGTCTGGACTTCTGCACCCCCTCACTAGGAGTGGTACTGCCAGACACCAGAACTGATGGGACGCTGGCTACAGCCGCTCCCCCAAATTCTCCTGACACTGTGGGATCTCCTTCAACAGATGGCCCTATGGTACAGGCTAGGCTTCCCTCCTGGTGTTCCCTCATGGAACCCTCCAGGACCTGGGACCGGATCTCGGGCACCTTGGACCTCAGCCAATCCCCATTCCCTCTCCACAGAGACTGGACATGGGGTCCCTCACCCATCCCACTACACTGGGACCTACCTGGGACACTACAATCCTTCCCGACCTCACCTGGTTGGGAAATACCTAGACCACTCCTCTCAGGAGCCCCCCCAAATGCCTCTTCAGACTCTCTGGTACTCACCAAGAGGTCTGCCTCCATTGTAAGCTCCCTGGGGTCAGAGAACTCACACTCCACCTGGTGTTGGCGTAGCTCTGGAAAATAAGGACTAGACATATGCTCTCCAGAAATTACATCACTCAGCCCCTTACATGAATTAACCAAAGTACCCTTCACCCAACCATCCAGTGACTCTGCTTTGAAAAAGAACCCCACATCACCCTCCTGAGACTGGTGAGACAGTACCTAACTGTCCCTGACACTCAACCCACACCCTTCTGGGATGTCTTCACACTCCATAACCAGGACTTCTACCTGGGGGGGAACCCCTCTCCCTGTCACTCTCACCTAGAGTCAGTAGAGTGTCCCTCCCACCAATAGGAATATGACTCCCCATGCCAGTTCCCCAATCCGCCTCAGGGACCCTGTGCATCACTGGAGCTACCTCATACCCCTGAACCTCCTGGCATGTGTTAACTCCCTCCTTCAAGTAGGGCACCACACCTCTGGGCATGTGCACTTCTTCAGCAGCACTAGATATAAAATTGTTGCTGCCACCATTCCAGCTGGACTCAGTCCTTATGACTTCCAGCTCCTTCATTTTGAGCTCATAAGCCCAAATCCTCTTTTTGATCTCTAAGTCCCTCCTCCTTTCTTCCAACTCCTTCTCCCTTTTCATCCTCAACTCCTTGAACCTCAACCGGTGAGCCTTCTCTGCCTGTCTGTCCTGTAACTCTTCAGGAGTCAGACCCTTGGATGACACCCTGCTACCCCTCCTGGGGACCCTTCCCCCAGGCGTAACAGGTACCTCCACTACACCACTGTGTATTCTCTGCACTTCCCCACCCACATTCTCCTCCTCTGTGTGCCCTCCAGCCTCCTTGACTGTCTCCCAGGCCCTCTGTGCCTTTTGCAGCTCCCCCTCCCTGGTGGAGCTCTCAGTGGGACAGTCAAGATCTTTAAGGAACTGTTTCAATTGAGAAACTGAGTACTCCTTCAGTTTCTCTATTTCAAACACAGCTCCAGCTGTTGCATCTCCAGATTGAGACATGATGGTCACAAGTGCAAAGTTCCAAAGGCAGAAAATAAGTTCCCAATGAAGTAAAAAGAATCCGTCAAGGATTCAGCAAAATCATGGAAGTAGAACAAAAAAGAGTCCTTTAGAGAAAAAGCAAAAGATCACCAAACAAGTAGTATGTGGTCACGTAGTGGTCTGAAGTCAAACAGTAGTGTACACTTAATCACTGTATGTCAAGTACAAATACAAGTCCAAATCCCAACCGCTGATCACCAATGTTAGAAATGGGGTCTTTGGTTGACAGTCAGGTTACCCCCTGTTCAAGCAAGGACCCTCACTCTAGTCAGGGTAAAAGAGAATCACCCTCAGCTAACCCCTGCTTACCCCCTTGGTAGCTTGGCAGAGCAGTAGGCTTAACTTCAGAGTGCTAGGTGTAAAGTATTTGTACCAACACACACAGCAACTTGATGAAAACACTACAAAATGACACAACACAGGTTTAGAAAAATAGGAAATATTTATCTAAACAAAACAAGACCAAAACTACAAAAATCCGACATACACAAGTCAAGTTATGAATTTTTAAAGATTAAACTTAAAAATAACGTTTAGAAACGAAAATGCTTTGATGAGATGTTAACACGGCGTCGTGACGGAGTCGTTCCCAACAAGCCGACACCAGTGGCGCCGGACACGGAGTCGTGTAGACCCCCAAGTACAGTACCTTTGGTGAAGAGTGAAAACAAGTCGATGCGCGAAGTCGGGGATCGCGGCCTCTGTGCGAAACGTTGAATCCACGCGCTTCGAGCGGCGTCGGTCACGACGTGGTGCGGCGACTTCCACAGAGTCGCGGACTTCAGCGGGGCTGCAGCGGCGTCGGGCAAGCTCTAACTCAAGCCCTTGGAGATTTCTTCACAAGATGGAAGGCACACAAAGTCCAGTCTTTGCCCTCTTACTCTGGCAGAAGCAGCACTGCAGGAAAACTCCACAAAGCACAGTCACAGGCAGGGCAGCACTTCTTCCTCAGCTATCAGCTCTTCTCCAGGCAGAGGTTCCTCTTGGTTACAGAAGTGTTTCTAAAGTCTGTTGATTTGGGTGCCCTTCTTATACCCATTTTAGTCTTTGAAGTCACCTTTCTTCAAAGGGGACTCACACCTACTATTGAAATCCTGCCTTGCCCAGGCAAGGCCTCAGACACACACCAGGGGGTTGGAGTCTGCATTGTCAGAGGCAGGCACAGTGCTTTCAGATGAGAGTGACCACTCCACCCCTCCCTCCTAGCAGAGATGGCTAATCAGGAAATGCAGGTTACACCCCAGCTCCCTTTGTGTCACTGTCTAGTGTGAGGTGAAAAACAACCCAACTGTCAAACTGACCCAGACAGGGAATCCACAAACAAGGCAGAGTCAGAGAATGGTTTAAGCAAGGAAATGCTCACTTTCTAAAAGTGGCATTTTCAAACGCACAATCTTAAAATCAACTTTACTAAAATATGTATTTTTAAATTGTGAGTTCAGGGACCCCAAACTCTACATGTCCATCTACTCTCTAGGGGAATCTACACTTTAATCATATTTAAAGATAGCCCCCATATTATCCTATGAGAGAGACAGGCCTTGCAACAGTGAAAAACGAAGTTGGCAGTATTTCACTGTCAGGACATATAAACCACATTACTATATGTCCTACCTTATCCATACACTGCACCCTGCCCTTGGGGCTACCTAGGGCCTACCTTAGGGGTGCCTTACATGTAAGAAAAGAGAAGGTTTAGGCCTGGCAAGTGGGTACACTTGCCAAGTCGAATTTACAGTGGAAAAATACACACACAGACACTGCAGTGGCAGGTCTGGGACATGATTACAGAGCTACTTATGTGGGTGGCACAACCAGTGCTGCAGGCCCACTAGTAGCATTTGATTTACAGGCCCTGGCACCTCTAGTGCACCTTACTAGGGACTTACTAGTAAATCAAATAGGCCAATCATGGATAAACCAATTACATACAATTTACACCACGGAGAGCATATGCACTTTAGCACTGGTTAGCAGTGGTAAAGTGCTCAGAGTTCAAAAGCCAACAGCGACAGGTCAGACAAAATAGGAGGCAGGAGGCAAAAAGATTCGGGATGACCCTACATAAGCAAAAGTCCAACACTGTTTATCAAGTTAAACCTTTTATTTCCCTATATTAACAATGCTAAGGTTATGTAAAGCAATCTCAATATCAAATGATAAACATAAATGAACACCACAGGTTGACCAAAGTGGCAAAAGTATCTCAATCTAACTAAAGCATTTATAGCAAGGCACTCGAGTATCACCGTACAACTTAGTAACAAGAATAGCTGAGTTACTGAAACAGTGTACGTTTCGATTATGCAGTAGAACTAAATAAATCCCTTGTTTATTAACATTTACCTATTAAATTGATCTTCTAACTAACCCAAAATGTAAATTTGGAAAAACATCTAACTATGGTGCTTAACAAAAATAGCGGTTGGTAAAGACAAGAACAAAGTCTGTGACAATAACATTAGCAGTTTGTTATACCTCTCCTTTATGGATCAGCAATCAGTAAAGTTTTCATCAAGCAGGACAACCGTCTCAGTCTTCTTTCAGCATGGACAAAAGAAAGGGGAAACGGCTTAGCTGCGGTAGGGCTCTAAGTTAACTAAGCCAATATCTTGGGCATCAACTAAGGAATCAATAGCTTTATTAAAGTTTTGAAAGTTCAAAATAAGGCTATAGATAGAAGCATTCGAAGACGGGACAGGATTAACCCTCATAGCCAAGGGTCATCCTATATCTGTGGTTAGTAGTGACCAAGAGGCTAAGGTTCCAAATAAGCTAGTCCTCGTAGTTGTAGCTATATGCAATTGAAAATTCTGCTCCTATTTAACACCTGATCACAGCAGGTAATAAATGGGAACTAGTGGCCTGTGCGTGATGGATTGCAGAGGGCTGGGGGTGGTAAGAGTGTCATTGGGAAGGGCAGGTCGTGGGCTCACAGAGGGACATTCTGTGCTTTCTTTGGCATAGAAGGGGGCCAGGAGGGTTTTGGGGGCCAGAGAACGATACCTTTAGAGGCTGGCCGGAGCCAAATACCTTTAGAGACTGGACTTTCCCACAAGTGAAATCAGGCCCAGTGTTCCCGACCCTAGGAAATATGGATACTGGAACACCAGGCCATTTATATTTGGGGCAGAGCTTTATTTCACTGGTGATACCGTTTTGCCCTACTCATAATTAAACCCCTGATGCTGTGGTCTGAGGAGGGCTCCTTTGAAGTTGTATTTCAAAATATGACTAGCAAAAAGATTGACTGACAGAAATACCATGTTTAGCTATTGTTTAATGAAATGTCTATTTGCTATTTTCGACTCCAGTGGGGTAATGTCTTTGGAAATTATGTTTAGTGCATTTTCTATTAGCCAGGTGATATTTGGTAATTATATTCTGGTTAACTAAGATAGTTACCTCTCTATACTAAAAGGGACAAGGTGTCTTAAACCAGTCAACAAGCAAGCCCCGCTTTAAATTAATATTGGGACACAGAACATATTATGCCAGTTTTAAACCACTCCTGTTAAATCAAAGATCTCATATTGTTCAACAGAGCTCTGCATTACAAATAGACACATATATACAATCTTTACTAATCAAAAATATACTACCTATTATCATATATAAAATACAGTCAAAACACATACATCCATAACTGGGCACATCATTTTCTGATTTGATAATTTAATCCTACCTCATACACCATTTGCACAAAATGTGATCTTTGAGACGCTCCTTCTACTATATTAAATCACATTGCTGTTCCCTGGAGCAACGGATGAACTATATCAAACACCTGCTGAAAAGATACAGTTGTCTGCTGGGTATCAGCAAATAGCAAGACAGTTGGTCGAGTCTGCTTTGAGGAGAGCCCAGCTGGACCCTTTGGTCTACTTTGCTCTGCAGCATGTCTGTTTTTTTTTGGGGGGGGGGTCGGTTGATGCTGTACGTCAAAAAAACTCTAAGTAGTAACTTTTGTAAGAGAAATTTTAAGGTGTTTTCTGCTTTCATGTCCACCCACCTGACATTTCCTGTTGGTGCACAGTGCCATTGAATATTACATGGCCCATGATTACATTGTAAACAAAGGATAGACAACTTCCCATGTGGAGCAGGACGTTTCCAATTCTTAAGATCAAAGGCCAGATGTACGAAATTGCGTCTTTGCAATCTCCGAATAGTGAATCTGCAATTAGGAAATCACAAAGTGTGATGCACAACAGTGTGTTTGACATTGTAGGTGATTCACAGGGGGTCACAAATGGACCTGCCTCATCAGTATTCATGAGGCAGGTCGCAATTTGCAGCCCATTGTGAAAGGCTACAATCGCAGGAATGGTGGCCTGCTGGTGTCAGCAGACCATGATGCCTGTGATTGCTTTATAAATAAAGCATTTTTTATGTAATGCAGCCCGTATTCCTTGAAGGAAAACAGGAAGCATTAAAAAAAAAAAAAAAAAGTTTTCTTTTCATTTTTTAAGAGCAGGCAGTGGTCCAAAAACTCTTTGCACCCCCATTCAGAAAGGGGAAGAGGTCCCTTGGGGACTTTTTCTAGTTTGTGTCTTACCACAAACTTGAAGTTGGTGGTAACTGCGAATGTTCTGCAACTGCATTCCCGGTCGTAAACCTTCCTACATACCAGTGCAACTCGCTATCAGGAAGGGATGCCCTTGACATGCCCCTTCCTAATACCGAATTGCTACCTATTATGCGATTGGGCCATAGATTACTGAATCGCAAAATAGGGCTTTGTACATTCAAAGATGCTTTTTTCTGGTTGCAAACAGCCTAATTCTGCAATTTGGGCTGTTTGCAAACAGAACAAAAGCTCTGTAAATCTGGCCCTAAAAGAATTATAATATCAACAGCAGGGCAGCAATATATTTGTCAGCTGTGGTGGCATTACAATGTCTTCAGGTACATTTCACAGTTTCATGACCGCCCAATGTGGCTTCTCTTATGTGGCTGATTATGAGGACAGCAGAGACATGTTGAAGGGACACATGAGGCAATATACACTGTGTTTTAGGAAGCTTTTTTGGGAGTCCAAGTAACATACTTCATGTGTTCTGCTCCCTAATGTTCGATTATCAATACCAGTTTGTTCAAAAGACAAACAATGTTGGGTAAAATCCTTAAAGGCAGCTCTAGCATTTGGAGTTGCATGCTACTGACTCATTCTGAATAAATCACAAATGCTTTTCTAATAAAAAAAAATAACACAGGCACCCTGAACACTGCAGGGCCTGTCACAAACAGCCCAGCTTATATTTCCTTAAGCATACACCAAATTGTACATGGGTAAGTGTTTATCTCTTGTAATATATGACATGTTGTCTTTGAAGTTTCTTGGAACACCTCAATTTGAAACAATCCCGTTCTCAGGGGCGTAGCTTCAGGGGGTGTGCATGGGGTGTTACACCCAGCTAATAAATGTATTTTGTGATAAATAGTTGGGTGCAGCTGCTTTTAGTGGGGTATGGTAAAACAAAATTATTTCACAAAATAATGCAGTTTCTCTCACTTAGTATACTTACCAATCCGCATTCCTCTCCCTTTCCACTGCCTCTTAAACCCCTCTTGTGTGCCTTGTTTGTCATATAATGCATTTTAACATTAATGTTCCAGTGTGATTGTTAGGAAACCTGAAGTTCACACCAATCATACTGACCAAGCTACGTCCCTGCTCATTCTTGATATTACAAACAGTTCTTATCATTGTCATGACTTACCCACCTAACAGATATTTATAATATATTTGCCTCATCTATCTTGTTGTCATGCTTTGTGGGTTTAATCATTTCATGTAATCTATATTACCTTTGTAGAGATGCAAATTTGCAACCTGCACCAGTGATGGCCCCCTCAATGATACCTTGTGCACCTCATTAGGAAATTATGTCAAGGCATCTTCCGAAAGTAACATACATATTGAGAATTGGAGAGCAGGCATTTGTGGTAAGTCTTTTACTTTATTATTATTTGTATTCATGCCCATGTTGGACATAGTTACTACAAAATGTTATATAATATGATGAAAGGTTAAATAAAAGAGTCTGAATGGCAACATTAACACAGGAGAGATATTATGTGCTATACTATCAGATTTATTGGCATATAACTTTTGAGGCCGACTATTCTGGATAAACATACTTTGATTGCATTACTATTGGACAAACTAGATGTTTCTGGTTATTTTTAGGGTCGAGCCTGCAAGTGCATGCGCTAGTGCATGCGCCTCACATGCAAGACACTGTTGTGTTCAGTAAAGGGCTTTGATCCCGCCTGTCGCTCACCATTTGTTGATTTGCATGGCACGTACAGCCTCGTAATTCATCAAGGCAAGCCAGGCATCATTTCCATTCTTCTGTGTGGAGCAGGGATCAAGCACCAATTGATTTCAACTTAATTAGTGCCCATCCACTGCTCCTAACGTGATCTATGTACTATTTTGTTCCTTATAATTTCTAGTGCCCTGCAAACAAAAAGCTTGTGACTGGCAAAAAATGTGCCCAGAAGGACAAAAAAAATTGCTAAGTTTTATTTTTTTAAACTAACTTTCTTTTATTTTGTTAAGTCATCTTATCTCAGTTTCTACTCTTTTTTTCTTTTCTTTTTGCTTGTGGACCCTGTTGTCAAAAGATTACAATTAACTTAATCAAAATATGCGAGATCTTTTGCACTGCAAATGCTTGTTATCTGTTTGAAAGGTGCTCTGAAATTTTTACTCTGATGCGAAACATAAAATAACACTTCTAATAAATACATAAATCAGCAGGTCCTGCATATTCTATGAATAAGAACGATGCAGCCAGTGTTGAAAGTATGCCAGTGGCGGCTCCTCCGCTTTGGCGGAGAAGTGTCACCCCCCCTAGCAGCAAGCGCTACAAATCCTTTAACAATGAAAAGATAATAAACTGAGTTTATTATCCTTTCATTGTTAAAGGAGCGGGGCATTGGGGATGACGAGCACTGAGGGGAGTGCACTGTCCTCAGAAAAAAGCCCCTCTGCTTACAATAAAGAAAATCCAGTCCACTGCCACTGTGTCTTTCTCTTGGGTCTAAACATGGTGGCTAGTGTGAAACAGGAATTCCCCAGGGATCTGAAAGCTTTGTGGCTACATCAACAACCCTAGAGTTGGGGCTCACCACGTTTTAGTAGAAGAAGTAGTCAGGGCATGTGAAAATAGTGGTAAGAGTAAGTCTGTATGGCGGGGTCTATTTTTTGCCAGAAGTGACCACCTTTCCAACAGTAACAGGTCACTGTTCCATCAGCAGGGGTCACCGTAAGTATACTAGTCAACACAGAACCACATGGAATCAGTGACCCATAACTTTCCTCAGGCGAGTATAAGACAACTCACAACTGGTAATAGGGGTTAACTCGCATCGGCTGCCTTTTGTTGCTGTCTGCATTGCTCAACAGACTTCTGCCATGCCTGCTTTGCTGAACCATAGGTCCCCCAGATTACCTTGAAGCAATGCATCCTGACAATGACGTTGTTGTGAGGCAGAGACGTTTCTGTAAATGTTTGAAAGGTTGAATAGGTATTTAAAATGCTGTCTACTTGTACCGCCACATAGGGAAACGTCTGGATGCTAGGCACGCAGGCTCAAGGGTTCCAAATGTATTATATCTGCCGCAATCATGCAGACGATGAACAGAATAAACATGTATGCAGCAGCCGTTTAGTCTCTTGAAAAAGGCAAACCAAATGTGCTCTACTAAATAAAAACCCATGCCTTTTTGGGAAGGTGTATTTTTTGTAACTTTTCATCATATATCACATATCAGTCTATTAAGCTTGCACCAGAGATTAAAAAGAAAATGTCTGGGGGAACGTTTTAATTTGAATATTATTGTGAATTTTCAACAGAAAAAACATGTCCAAACAATCAGGTTTTCCGGTACGACATGACAAGATGCAATCTTACTTGCGCATCCATCGAAAGGCCAGACGTTGGTTGTGATGACATGCCATCTAAAATGGAAGAATGCGGCTGCCCAGAAGGACAATTTATGAAGAGCGGAGGAATCTGTGTTACTGTAGAGAAGTGTGAATGCACTATTGATTATGGTATCATGAATCCAGGTGAAACCATGGAGATAGATGACAATAAGTGGTATGTAATCTTCTTAAAATATTTATATTCATTGTACGATAGGCATTTTCTGTAACTCACCAAAGCTTTCTTAATAATGTGGCTGACTAAAACTAGCACACCCGTGCACCGATATAAAAGTATCAAAAAGACCATAATCCATGATATGAGAACGACGGTCATGCTGTCGGAGAGATGGCACGGTGTGGAAAGTAGGGCCATGATGTATGATGTATTTCCATGATTTGTGAGGTACGGCCATGATGTGTGGAAGACAGCAATCTTTTAGGAGGAATGGCCAGTATACAGGAAGGGAAAATATGAGAAAAGGGTGGCCCATGATGTGGGAAACAAAGAAAAGATGTGGGAAGGACTTAATCGATTTAGGAAGAACCACCATGATTTAGTTAAGGTTGTGGTCATGATGCAGTAAAGATGCCCATCATGTGTGAAGGATAAACTGGATATGAAAAGACAGCCATTATGTAGAACAGGGGTCTCCAACCTTTTCTGTAGCAAGAGCTACTTGAATTCAATGAAAATCATTGTGAGCTGCTATTATAAATTTTCTTACATTCTCTACATCAGATAGGATTACCTTAGTTTCCACCACATAATGCAAGATTTTTAGCAGTGATCACCTCCATGCATCAGGATGATTGCCAGCAGTAATGTAAAAATGGCTTTGTAAATTTGTAATGCCGTTACATAGGAAGTACATAACAGCTATAGCTGCAGTTCCAGAGCAACAAGGCAAAACTGTTAGAAATAAATCTCCCGATAGCCACATGATTTATCACTCAAATATAATCTTTTAATATGTTTTGGAAACTCAATGATTTTTCTCAAAATGTGAGCTTATAAATTCTGAAAGTATACACACTTTCATCTCAGATACACACTTTTTAATTTTAGCTTCCATATATTCAACCTAAGCCTCAAATTAGTAGGTAAGCGGGACTGCACACAGAGAGCCACTTACAGGTAGCCGAGGAGCTACCAGTAGCTCACGAGCAACTCATTGGAGAAGCCTGATGTAGGAGAACTTCCATGACATGAGAATAGCCATAATATGACAGGAGGTGTATGGGAAGGACATGTTGGAATTATGGTCATGGTGGACCTCATTCTATTTAGTTTGTAAGGAATGTTGCAACAAATAAGTGACTTTGAGGCACTTAAGGAAAACAAACATTTTTTGATGGGCTTAAGGGCATTAAAAGATGCCCAAATTATGCAGTTTGAGGTTTAAGTTCAACAGGGGTCATAAGAGACCTGGCAAGCAGCAGGAAAGCAAGCACAGTGATGGGAGGGGAAGTTTGCCATTAATTAGTTTTTATGTTTGTCTTCTGTCTGCAGATCCGCAGGCAAAAACCACATACTGTATATAACACCGTTAGGAAATACCATTATAGAGGGGTGTGGGAGTTGGACTGACATGTACAGTGAAGGAAACAGAAAATGGTAAATGATGAAAATAGAGGAAAAAGATAGATGGGGGAACAAATAGAAAAATGTGAGGAAAGGATAAGAAAGAAAAAGTAAGGATGAGACGTAAGCTAGCTAGATAGAAAGAGAAAAAAGAACAGAAGGGTGAGAGTAAGAAAGGAATCTTTCCTTTAAGGAAAACAGGTGAAAGTGGTGAGCACTTTTACAGACTCCATTCTTAGTACACCTGGCCTCAATTTGCTACATGACATGGGTGGCTTAAATTGCTGTAGGCCTCATTACAAAGTGCGTTTTAATTGCAACGGAACAGGTAAAAACTGTTATCATCAACAGTGGCATTGTCACATTTGCTGGACCGATAGTGTTTAATTCCTCATGGAGATTTCATCTATTTTCACCCAGAGATTTTGGCTGTTTTTAAAAGGCAGGCAACCAGACAAAATGAGAAGTTAGTGAGGGAATGGGAGTTGGAATTACTGCTTCCTCTGGTAACTCATGAGGATCGCACATGTAGTCCCCTGTTATCATTAATGTGATAGTGTTACCAGGCAGGATACCTATCTACACTCAATGGGGGCCTATATCAGCTGCATACAAGGCGCAGCGCGCACTAGACTAGTAGAACTCCACCTCTGTCCACTTGACATTTTTTGAGTAATTTTGATTTCTGAAAATTTATTTCCAGCGAGTGCAGAAATGGACGGATTCAGTGTTTGCACCCAGTGGACATGAATGCAGGTGAGGCTTTTATGAAAATAAATGGTACTGTTTAATATGCATGCATTCCTCTAGCCAGCGCAGGATGAGCGCCAAGCATCAGTTCTGCAATTCATCATTAAATAATGGTAAAGTGTACCTGGTGCGGGTAAAACATTTTTGTAACTATTATTTCAGTGGTACAGTTGATCACCTCACTTCTACCATTGTTTTAATTTTCGTCTCTGACAGTCCTGAACTGGGAAAGGCTACATTTCTGTGTTTTGCTGGAACCATCGACTGAGCTCAGTTAAACATTTTTCAAAATAATTTAGTACAGAATTATAGTGGTCCGATCCCACAATTTAAGATTGGCTGCCGGTCAAACAATATTTGAAAATTGTTACTAATCATGAAAACATGATAGAAAAGGAAAAAAATAACCGAAGGCTCTAAATTATAAATCCTGTTTCTCATCAACGAGCAGCAGCAAATAATATTTTGTTGTTTTGTAAATCATTCTATCACCCATTGTGTCTCTTGGTGATAAGCAGGACCAGAAGAATAACCAAGTAGCAGAATAATGTAATTAAGAAAGGTACTGATTGAATTACAATCTTTTCAAACCTTTTCTTAATCGTGAGTGAGGGAAGGTGATCTTGAGGGTAAGAGCAAAAAAAGATCCACATTGTAGGGGACAGTAACGAAGAATTGGCATGACCACCCAAGTAGGCCTTCTGAAATCGTGGGATACATAGGAGTAGCTAGTTAAATAAACATAAAACTCTGGTGGGTTTATATCTATTCAAGTGATTGCTGATGAATTTGGGAGAACCTCTGCAGATGGAATGGTGGACAATGCAAAGCCCCTTAAAGGAAATATGTGTAATTAATTGAAGGATTTCAGAAGTGGGGAAGACTTGCAAAACTGAGGCTATGAGATGACAATACATGCAACATGGGATCAGAGTACTGTTGATGCCTAAATAAGTACCATTACAGTAATCAAGTCTTAATCCAATCAGGGCTATAACATTTGGGCCGCCATCTTCAGAGAGATAAGGAAGAATTCGCTGAATGTTTCTCACTGAGAAGGTGCAAGGATTGGTAACAGAGACAAATTGACGCTTAACCCCCTTAACATGTCACAGAGCAAGAAGACTTAGGGCATGTTTCAGTATCAGGGGGCTTTTAGGAAGGATGACATAGGTGAGGGTTTCCCCAGTTACCTAGATCCCTAAAATGGTATCATATGCAAACAATACTTTTCTTGTAATCTGCAAAAAACATTGCTATTCACAAGAAAGTAAGAAAATCTGGGCTTGATTACTTCAGGATACCATGTCACAATTAACAGATGTTATCCATAATCGTGCATCTTTTGACGTAAATCTCGCAGTGGTATAATCAAGTTCAGCTTTGAAAAGATAGCTTAGTAAGCAAAAAGGCACCACAAATACTTACACCTACCACTGCTCTGGGCAACATACCATGATGCACTCCCTTGGTCCATCCTGCATCTCTGTGATTGGAAGTCGCCTGGAGAAACTGTTGCTCAGATTTGCTTTAAGTTAGTAGCACCTCCGTCTTTGAGAAAATGGCAAATCCACAGCATATGAAGAAGGATAGCAACATGACCATTTGTTATCTTATTATATCGTTTCTATACCTGGACTTACTAACATTCATAGTCATCAGTCGTTTTTATTGGGTCAATAGTATTGCATCACCTCCGTAAAAAGAAAGACCTAGTGGTCTTTAATACAGGAATACATTCCTCAAGTCCTATGACTAAAAGCACAACTCAATATACATAAACATGACGTTTTCAGAGTATTAGAGCGCTGGAGGTAAAAATATTTCATTCTTGTGTCCTGAAGCTTTTACAGTTGTTGGCTGCAGAGCACTGAAGAAGATTGTGACCATCTGCTGGGCTCTCACCTTTCATATTTCTAATTTTTGTGGCATTATTGATTTATAAATGAAAATATGTATAATCACATATTTCTAAAAATCCCCCAACCTCTCTACCTCGTTCAAAAGCAAAAACAATATCTATCCTTGCACTTCAGAAGTGTCAATAATAGTATAGATGTCTGTGAACTATGTTTGAGGAGACAGTGACGGAAAAGTTCACTCAGTGGCCACGGGGCTTTGAACCCGCCTTTAGGATTACTACAGCAATTATTTGGAAGTATAAATACCATATATTCATGCTGTAGAAAAGGGAGGCAACAGTAACAAAAAAGCAGCCAAGTCCATGGTGTAATCAGCATTAGCTTTTTGTGTTGTGAGCCATTGTCCATGTTTATGCATCAGCTGGCGCTCATGGATTTTGCCTCAATATTGGTCACTTCCAACATCTCTCCTTAATCCCTTCTTCATCATCCAGAAAACATCTGTTCAATTGCGACATTGCTTACAGATACGACTTGTACCAAAGTCAGCGTGGTATCAGAATAAGGTTGCCTAAATATCTTGTGATAAAAATAGGTGTGTCCTCGAAATCGTTCCATTCGCTTAATAATAATTTTTTTTAACGATAATTAGGCTGCAATATGTGTGTCAGGCAAGATTTGGCTAACACTGTTCTGCTATACAACCCTCGGCTTCGTATCAGAATGTCCGTGTCAGAATATCGTCTTACATAAATATTATGTCCTAACCATGGTTTACAAAATTATCACCTCATTAGAGTTAATAATAGAAAATCGACGCCCCGTGGTTCAATATTTTTGTAAACGATATTTAGGAAACTATAGGTATGCCTGATGATTTCTGTAGGCAACATTTTGACACACAACCTACACACTGTTACTATGTACATATGTGAGGGACATATGTTAATATGGACCGACCTGGACATGTATATGCTCTACTGGTGAAGCCTCAAAAACATGATGCTGTAGGAAATCAGGAATAGCCAGAAAGCAAAAGGGTAAGATTGTACCTCTGATCACACAGTGCAAGGCCTTTGTAAAGGACCTACAGCTTGTAGTCCTTAGTCAACAGGGTATTAACCTCATTTATTGCCATAAAAAGGTACCCACATATTAGAGCTACCTGTTTCCTCACAACAGAGCAAGGGCTATGCTGTCAGCGACACCCCTCTTTCTCAAACTGCAAATTCAGACAGAAACCGCTTATGAGCCTCGTTTATTTGAACATTGGCAGATTTTCATACAAAGTCATTACTATGAGAACGTATAGGATGGCGAGCCTTCCCTTGTGGAGCCCAAGGACTTGTGGGTGAAGGGCTGGCGAAGTGTTGTCTCCTGGTCCTGGGACCATCCCACTGTTATGTTCTCATGAGGAAAGCAGGACGCCTTCATGTCTCTTTTTGTGCTCACAGCACTAACGATTTTCTTATGTGAACAAGGTGCAGTTACCGTAACCACGGTATATAGGTAATTCGCCCCATAGCCAGTTTAGGGGAGTCTTCTTTCCCGAACTGCATTGCATGCCTTAAGGATCAAATTACACTAAGAAGTACAATTAGAAAAAGTTCAGTTCGGACATTTTTGAACTCTTACTACATAATAGTACAGCATTTTGATTAATTTGTACACATTTTCCTTATCTGTGCAAGAATACATACAACCCTTTACCTTTCACCCGGCCCACAAGAGCTTCACGCCCAACGATGTTAGATGCCCCTCTCAAAAAATAATTATTTTTACTATGGGGTAATTTTTAAAACACAGTTTTTCAAATTTATTTCCTAAAAATGTATTTTAGAGGCAGTTGTTATAGATACCTGTAAAATATTCCAGCAGATCAGGGTCAACCACAGTGCTCAGGAGCATTATGTATCAGCCATAGCATATCATGTGTGCTGCTTCTTCGGCTACTTGGCTTGAGTTTTTGTCCACTCATCGCAGTGAGACCTGGAGTATGGGACTGGAAAGTTAAACTGTTTTCTGTGCTTTCTGCTGAAATAGACGTAAGAATGTTTTCCAGGTCATCAGAGTTTTGGAATGGATGCTGACTAAACATTACTCAGGCTGCCACAGTCAGTTGGTGCATGGTGTGAAAAAGGTTAACTTCTACTGGATAATCCTACCTGCAGATTAGTAAAGGACCCTTTCCTACGGACCATACTTTATCCGGAGCTTGTAGTAGGGACACCTCAGCAGTGTGAAGTGACAGTACTGTGGCTTGGACCACAGAGCAGAAGAAATCCAACAGAAGTACGCTAGCCAGGCTAACCAGGGTACCAAAGGAGATGGTGACATCTGCTTATGTTTTAGCACACCTCACAGGCTGTCCTATTCAACTGGAGTACACTTTGAAAAAGGCTAGCATGTTGCTTGCAGGGGTCTGTAAGTGATATACTGAGAAACACACATTAGATGACAGGGTTTAATATGAAGCAGTAAAACTTGTTGTCCTCCCTTTACATTTTCCTGATACAGCCATAACCAATAATATGTGACAACCTAACTCGAGTTGGAAAGCACAAACTCTTAGCAGAGTAGTTATAAAGAGACACGTAAATATGGTGCTTAGAATGGGATAATCTCCTAGAAGATTGTGTATCCTTTTATGAGGATGGCATGGTCCTCTTTGTCCGAGCCCTGCAGGTGATGGGTCAGTGTCTCCTACAGATACTGATGTTGTACGACCATCCATTAGGCCTAAAAGTGAACTGAGACATGTCAGCCCTCGTCCTACTGAAAGGCACAGTCAAAGACACACTGCGGCAACCAAAACTAAAATCTAAACACACTACTTTAACAAGCTAGTACTACATGTTGCACTCTCCCCACGGCTGATGTGGAATCTCAACATTCGTCCCCCATGGCCTAAATTACCAACTCCTTTCACAGGTGGCAGTCCCTTCCCCTATCAAAAATAGGAAGGATAGCACTCATAAAATGTATTGAACTCCCTAAGCTTCTGTGTGTACTGCAGAACTTTCACAGACCATTCCATATTCCCTCTCAAATGTCCTACAAACAAACTTTAGGATGTTCCTGTGGGTTAAAGGGCAACCATGATTATCAATGGCCAAATGTAAGCAGTAAACATATGAGGGAGGACTTGGGATGAAGGTTGTCCAATTTTATGACTCGGCTGCACGTTTTTCAGTCAATAATGATTGGATGTTTACTGACAGAACAGACACACCATATTTACTGGAACTGGAGTTATTACATATTAAGTTCATTGACAAGCCCATCACCAAACTAAAGATCCAACCAATTTCCCTGCAACTACGACATCAGCCCTAATTGCAAGACACAGAGCCTTAAAGACAATTGGATGGCATGCTAGACCCACACAAGAGACTCCTCTTTGGCTAGCTAACTGGCTTCCTTCTTGAGGCTAACCATTGAAATTGTGAGGTTGTAACAATATTGGTATCTCCAGACTGGGAGATGTGTGGAAGACAGACTACAAGAAACCTTCTGACGAACTACAAGACAAATTCTAATTACATATAATCCCAATTCTTCTGATTCCTCCAGTTGCGAAACCTCCAGTTAATCCTCTCCTGGACAAGCGCATATACTTGCTTGAGGACAACATTTTTAGAGGTCAAATTGATGTCAGAACCCCTAGGCAAAGGTAGTATATCACAACTTTATTGTTCATTGATTGCAAATACCCCAGACCCAATGGCCTATGAATGCAAAGCGTAGGAGGTGGACTTAGAAATGCATGACTGAACGAATGGATTAAGGCCAAGATGGACCCTGTATGCTTGCAATACCTGCATGGTTTAGGCTTATTCAGTTTCACTTCCTGCATAGAATATACTACATTCTGGGCCAGCTGCACAAAATGAAAGACAAACACCCACCAACCTGCACCAGGTGTCAATCTTCTATGGATATATTAAAGCACATGGTCAGGGAATGCCCTGATATACAGTCATATTTAAAGAGAATCCAGCAAACGCTAGCCTTGATACTGGGGCAACAAGTCGACCTCACACCTAAGATGGCCGTAATATGGCTCATGGACGATTGAACAAGAAGGTACCCATTCACGCTGTACACTTCTTGGTCTTGGCTCTTTCATTGCCAAACATGAGATAAACAGGCAATGGAGAGCGCTGTAGCCTCCCACTTTACAGGAATGGAAACTGGGAAAAAGTTGTTATCTACTTGAGAAAGCTGTTTATAAGGCCAAGGGATGCCCCAGTAAGCATAACAAGATTTGAGGACCAAGAATGTGCACAGTACAATGTACCAACGCAAGACATCGCCAGAACGTCAATAATCTTTGCAACTTCACCGATAGACACAGTACTTCCCTACTGTATAGCTCATGGCAGGGATTGCCTTGTTGAACCAAACAAAGTTGTGTACTAAAGGAGTAATTGCGAGTAATATTTCTTACCTGACTTTGTATTTTAAAGCAATTGAGGATTACCTGAAAATTCTTTATCGCTCATCAAATTAAATTGTATTAGTTATGTATGGCAATTTGGTTCACACTTAATTAAAAATCTGGAAAAACATTTTTGAAAAACACTCATAACTGAATGTACTCAATGTTTAGGGAAGGCTGATATTAAAACTTCTTATTAGAATGGATGTTATTAACTTCACTATATGCAAATCAGTATTCTCACATTGTCAACTGGCACCATGTCATGAAGTTGAGCTTCAGTCAGTACTGATTTTCTACCCAGCAGTTCTAAGCATGTTGGGATTTGTAGCTTCACATTATCCTTTGTAAAATTGCCCTACATTTCCCAGCTTGCTAAGTTTTCTTAGCTAAAGAAACGAAAGTGTCAGAAAATCACCCTTATGTCTAGGGCTGGTAGGACTGGGTGAAACAATCAATTCAAAGATTAATCAGGGAAAACTTGCTTTGTTTGCCTAAAAATTACTGCCTGCTTAGGGTGTCTGTGGTAGGTGGGTACAGAGCTAGCAAAAAAGATGCATCAACGCTGTGATTCGTACCAAGGACAAACGAAATAGCTTTTCCAGACCTGTTCATCAAATGAATCAAGCTTACAGCTATGTTGCCTTCTAAGTTCTCCCTAAGCAAAAAGTATTCAGTGTTTGGTTTCTGTTCGTATTTGTATTTTGGAAATTGAATGTTCCAAGTTAATTTTTTTAAACGTGTCTTTTTTTTACTTCAGTGAACTGTTCGGGAGGAGCCGAATATATTGACTGCAGTGACCCACTAACTCAGAAGAGAACTGATCTAGAATGCCGAAAAATGAATCTACCTGTTCAAAAAGTAAGTGAGCTTTCACGAGAGGAAATTAACAAAAGCTTATTTCGTCACACTGCATGTTTTAAATGCCAAAATAGCCCCCAAACTTTAACCAGACCAAACCCCATAGACTTTCTCATCGAGGAACTAAAGCGTGGCTCCGTAGTTTGTCACCCATTGTGGCAGTGAAAGGTATGTATCGTAGAGATAAGACATGTTTACGTTTCTAGTAAAGTTTTTAGGCATGCACATTCTAAGAAACAATTGGATGGCTAAGTTTTGAGGCTAGAACGAAAGAGGGAAACTTAGATTCAGCTGATATGACAGGTAGAAACGAGACCCTGATACGTAATGGGTGTGGTAATCCACTCATCAAACTCCACTATGAACTAGACAACCTTCATAAACTGTAAACTTAGTACTTGTATAGCGCACTTTTACCCTATAAGTTGGGCTTCTTGGCACTGTACACATACCACTATGGAACCCTTCCTGGCTTTCCCTGCGAAGTGCCCACTCCTGGGGACCCCAAGGTGAAGCCAGGAATCCCATTGCTGTTGGGGCCATTGTGGAAATTAAGCAACCTGTTGCCCAGAGTGGGACCCATGATTAGATTGGCACTGAGGCAAGAACTAGCAGGTCTGAGGAAATTGAGCCCAAGACCTGCCGAGGCAGGAATTGAACCCTGGTCTCAGGCCAGACCTCTGCAATAGGGTCTGCTGCTCTAACAATTGAGCCACACTTCTCCATAAGTGCCCTTGAAATTTGGATAGTAAGATAGAATAATGTGTGGCCGCCCTTAGCCACTGGCCACATATCCTTAACGTCTTCCTATGTTTACCCGATTGCACCAGTGCACATTAGATCATGCATTCCTTTGAAAGGAAGTAGGAGTATTGGCGAATTGAGAGCTGTTTGTGTGTTGAGATGATTTTTATGTTTTTTCTATCCTATGCATCTCTAGTTAAGAGAACACTGTGTACCGGGATGCTACTGCCGCAAACCAATGGTTCGAGACACAAGAGGGGAGTGTGTGCTTCCAAAGGATTGTCCATGTATTTCTGGAGCTCAGGAGTACAAGAATGGAGCCGTGACAACAGTTGGATGCAACAACTGGTAATTGCTAAACTCTGAAAAGCAATTTTGCTTTTCTGTCTTACTGTGTTGTAGACATGTTTTATTGTTTGCACATTTTCTAACGTAACAATTTTAACAAGTCAGTGATTGGTTTCTTTTCGTCATTCTTTTTTGTGCCAGATAGCGTTAGATTAAAATTTTATAGACCAATGCGGTGAAGTATTCAGCATAGTGGCAAAGGCCTCCATAGTCTTTAAAAATTGGACTTAACAAAAAGAGTGCATCGAAATCCACTTTCTGGACAATATCTTTGAATCTATTACATGAGATTCCAATTGTCATGTTTGAGTTTTTAAAGACACACAAGGATACTTTTATAACATCTCAGGGTGTCACTTCATTGTCTCAAATCTGTCTGCACAGGGTCTTCCAGATAAATAAGTTTGATAATGTCCAACATGGGGTCCATCTTCAAGCCCTCTCATAAATACATAGATGACTTCCTTAATCCCTTCCCCATCACCTATTCATTTATAAGAAACTTTGCACACAAGATCCACACTGCAGAGCACCTTCCATGTAATTCTAAAACTACCATAATAGCTACGTTAGTCTTTGTGTACACTCATTGCTCTTTATGAGGCCTTGGAAGTCACTGAACTATTTTGTGCACCAAACTACACTGCACCAGGGACCTATCAACTTCGTTCTTGGACTGATGAAGAATGCACTTAAATTTTTTTACCAGTATGATTTTCACATCCAAGTAAGGAGTGCCACTATGGCTGGCTTTCAGAAGAAGTGGATTTTCAGTTATAATAATTATTTTATGACCAAAATGAAAATATGGCTAACCTGTTGATGATGTTTTCTGCTTTTGTAAAGGAAAATATGTTGGTTTTCATGATATTCGTTTCTTGACGCTTCCACTGTAAATTAAAATGGCCTACAAATAGGCTCACTTTTCATGAAAATGACAGACAAGAACACTTTCTTGCACTATAGAAGACATCACCAATTCCATGCAAGCACTTTTCTACATCCACCGTCAGGCTTAGACAATAAATTAAGACTTTTTTGTCCATCAAGACATAGGGCCTGATTTCAACTTTGGAGGACGGTGTTAAACCGTCCCAAAAGTGGCGGATATACCACCTACTGTATTACGAGTCCATTATATCCTATGGAACTCGTAATATGGTAGGTGGTATATCCGTCACTTTTGGGACGGTTTAACACCGTCCTCCAAAGTTGTAATCAGGCCCATACTGTGTCAGAAACTGATTAACAATGGATACCCAAACAGACTGATAAAACAGGCTGTAAAGCAAGCAAGACTGGGATTGCCTGACCACACCTAAAAATTATTCCACAGACATTCATAAATATGCTTTTTGAACACACTCTAATGAAAGGTGTAAGCCAGTGGTTCCCAAACTTTTTCGATCCCCGGCTCCTTTGACCTATTGGCCGTGTTGGCCACGGCTCCCCATTATGTTACTTTTTTTTGGCGGGTGGGGGAACGTAATCCCAGCCTGTACCTGTACCTACACTATTTACAGTTTGACTTCTTAATTCTCTCGTTCAGGTTCCTGAAAACCATTTATTTTAAATTATTTCTTTTCTTTTGTCATAGGGATATTATTAATGGTACTCTGGCGCCCTCCGCTGGTCACAATAATTAATGCAGGGGGTTTTGTTTCCAAAACCACGGTGAAAAGCTACCGATTAAAAGCACCTCCGAGTGGTTTCCAGACTGTGTGCGGCGCCCCTGGCTAATTTTGACGGCGCACCAAGGAGCCGCGGCGCACAGTTTGGGAACCACTGGTGTAAGCTGATAAATCAATTATTGAAACCTTTCTGAAAGGTGATTGTTTGTCATTCCAAAAATGTCTAAACTTACGGTAATGGGTGCACATGATGAGTACTGACCTACAGAGGTATGGACAGTTTTATTTGATCAGTTCTAGGCATAAGTGGTGCTGGTAAGAATCTTTTAATTACAAGTATCTGTCTTAAAACTCAAATATTCATGGTGATTTTGACATATTTTTTCCAGCTAAGCATAATCATAAGGATATTTCCTTTTTTACCCTTCCAGCATAGAGTCCAAACAGCTTGGGCCATAATGTAATAAAGACTGGATTTATCAAATGGTGTGCATCTGTGCCTGCCGGAATATCTTCTTGAGGCATTAGAGATTGCAGACTGTGGCTCCGCAGACACTGATGCACCTGTGAAAATGGGAACATTTGACTTTAACACTAGCCATCTTGCATTGACTACACATTAAAAAGTTGAATGCCTTTCGGACAGCGGGTGTACTCCACTGCACAATGTAGTGGAAGGACAATGGCATCTCTCTTATTGTCTAGGCACTCTCAATGACCAACTTCCAGGATCTAGTGAAAGTGAGCAGACCAGCTTGCTGCCCTTCTGACCTTTGTCCTTCAGATAGCTTCCAAAAAACCCTTCTATCAACCTCAGCAGCCATGCCAGTTGGGAAACCAATCAACAAGTACCTTTCAACAGGAATTTTCCCCAGAAAAACTCAGAAAGTGCATACAAACATCCAATACTAACAACATATCACTTGGATCCTCAGGATCCCAACAATTGTAGACCAATAGTAAAGGGACCATTCCTTGGCAAACTCATGGAAAGAGCTGCTTTCACCCACATTTCAAATTTTATAGAAGATAATCCCCTACTCTCTGACTTCTAAACTGGATTCTAATCAACAGTTTTGGCTTCCTTTGGTCTAATTATGCTCATGATCCACAGAGACTTTTGAATTTTGAAAACTCCAAGGTCATTGGAGTGTCAAAAATCTACTCTTACATGTGAAGACATAATTCCATCTCTCCCCGCCTTCAAGTCCCTTTCTTGGTTACCAGTTGCTAGTAGATCCACTTTAAAGTGTTATGAATCACCCATAAGGGAAATAAATGGTAACAGCCTGAGGTCCATAGGAAGAGAGTCACCAAATACATTCAACGGAAGAAGCTCCACTCTGGATGAGCACCTCCTTTCATAGTCCCATTTACAAGAAAGAAACTGTTGGAGGTGCACCCTTCTCTGAACAAGCAGCCACATAATGGAAATATTTCCAGCAAAGATAAAAGCTATAGAGAACCGTATGAAGTTTGGTAAAATGGTCAAGCTTTTCCCTACATCATCACAAGACTCTCACTAATCAATCCCATTTAAGAATACCCAAAAAACTAGCAGCGGCAGAACAAACATATTACCGGGACATGCATAATGGACATCTGTGTGTGTATTTGGATATGTATTTGTGTGTGTATGTGTGTGTATATATATATATATATATGTATATATATATATATATATTTACACATACAGACACACATGTGTGTGCGCATATATAAATATATATATAAATATACATATATATATATATCCACATATATATATATATATATAGATAGATAGATAGATAGATAGATAGATAGATAGATAGATAGATAGATAGATAGATAGATATCTCTCTCTCTCTATATATATATATGTATATATATATATATATATATCTATATATATGTATATATATATATATATATATAGAGAGAGAGAGAGAGAGAGAGAGAGAAATTGGATTGTTGGTTGACTGGAGTGTGTTCCCTGGTCAAGCAACAGCTGCAAACCCTTGCAGTGTGAACCTCGCCAAGTCACTAATTTAACCTGGGCTTTACCCTGGGGTAGCTTGAAACAAAGAGGCAATGTGTAAATTATTTATGCAGCACACAAACAGAAATAAAGTGAAAACACAAAAAAATAAATCCCAACCAATTTAGAAAAATCAAATTGTTATAAATTATTTCACACCAAAACCATCAAAATCCAATTAGTAGAATCGAGATTATGAATTTAAAAATGTTAAGGTTCAAAATAGTCCTCAGTTCTCGAAAATGGCCACCTGGGCACCTTTAACACTACAATCAAGGGGCCAGGAGTAGATGGAGACCTCTTGGGGGTTCAAGACTGACTCATGCTAGGTCCAGGTGCGGGTTCAGTATGGTGGATTATGTCCCTGTGGCTCGGAACAGGAGGCCAGAAAAACTAACCCTTGGAGTCACTTCTCGAAGTCCTGGGTGCAGGTGAAGATGCAGGGCTCCAAAGAAGGGCTGGCATCTGAAGAGTCAAGGCAGGCTCCAGGCACCAAAGCAGTCCTTCCAGGTACAGCAGCAGTCTGGCAGAGTGCAAAGCAGGTCACAGCAGCAGGCAGTCCACTTTAAGTCCTTCGGCAGGTCCAGTAGTAAACTGAAGGGGGTGTATGAGAGCCCTATCTGTATATCCTGGTGCCCTACTCCTAAAAATTGGAAGAAGTTTCCAGAAGGGTTCTTTGAATTTCCAGGAGTTTCCTGCCTCCCCTGCCCTGGCTCTTAGCTAGCTGCACTGGCAATACATGGTTGTTAAGCCTATTGTGTGGTAGCAGAACACAACTTATTCAGGTGCAAGTGGGGCTATGCTTAGCTCCACCACCACCCCCAATCTAGTCAGTTAATGGCCTATTCAGGCTCTTCTAACTCCATCATTGTGTGACTCCCTGGGAGGAATTCACAAGGTCTAACTGTCAGTTATAACCAGTCATGTGGTCTAAGGCAGGCTGTAGGCAGAGAGGGCCAAGGGCAGGAAAATGCCAATTTTCTAAAAGCGGCATTTTCAAACTTGTAATGATAAATATGACTTTACCATTAACGAGGGCTTATCATTACAATTTCATAGACACCAAACATGACATATCTACCACCTCTGGTTTGGGAATTACAGCTTATTAAATATAATAAATCCCCAATGTTACCCTATGGGAGGGGTAGGCCTCACAGTAGTGAAAGCCGAATTTGGGATTTTTTTAATACTAGGACAGGCAAAACCTAAAAGAACATGTTTTACACTATAATTACACAGCACCCTACCCTATGGACTACCTAGGGCCGACCTTAGGGGTGACATAAGTAATAAAAGGGGAGTTGACGGCTTGGCAAGCGGTTTTAAAAGCCAAGTTGACATGGCAATGGGACACTGCCTTCAGGCTGCAATGAGAGTCCTGGTACAAGTTTTAAGGTGCTACTTAAGTAGGTGGCACAATAGGTGCTTCAGACTCACCATTAGCATTTAATTTACAGGCCATGGGTTTATAGTATACCACTCTACAAGGGACTAACATGTAAATTAAATATGTCAGGCGAAGAAGGTGGCGGATGTCAGAGAGTGCTTGCACATCTGCAAAGCGTATGTCAATAGTGAAATCCAAGCGAAGTCATAACATTTAAACAATATGGTGTTGGGTGCCAGGCTAGCCCTAACACCTGCCACCACAGGTGTCGGAGGGCCACACACTGAAGAGTGGGTGGTTGCCTAAATATTGAAAGAAGAGTGGCCAGGGCACACCAATAGCATGAATCCTGATCCTGATAATGTTCAAGAATAAGTAGAAAGTTTGTTCTTGGAAGATGATGTGTAGATATTTATTATAAGTGCAGGTAGAAAGTAGAAATCTCAATCAAAAGACTGCGTTGTACAAAATGATCATGTGTCCAGAGCAGCCAGATGTAAATTAAATATGTCAATCAGGTATGTGCCAATAAAACCATGTTTCAGGAAGAGAACACAAGCACTTTAGCACTGGCAAACAGTGGTAAAATGCACAGACTCCTAAGACCAACAAGTACAAATCCAGCAAAAAGTAGGGGGAGGAAAGCAAAATGTTTAGGGGTGACCCTGTAGAGAGGGGCATTTCCAACGTATGTGTGTGTGTATATATATATATATATACACACACGCACACACATTCATTAAAAAAACAAAGGTTAAAGTTGAAAATTCCAGTGCCAATGACGTAGTGTGTTAAAATACTGCAATTCACCAGTTATAGTTATCTCTAGTAACTGTAAGCACTAAGGTAACTATAGCTCGCGCCCACTCACACATAACACAGTGAGACAGCAAGGAGAAAGCAAGGATGACAAAGAAAATCTATGAATGAGATAATGAAGTAGAGATCTTCTGGGAGAAGATGAATGAGGCATGACATGAAATCAAGACTACATAGCCTTGGTATTCGGCATAGCTACTTTAGATAGCACTGGCTGCAGGCTTCTGAGAAAAATTTGAACAGTAGCCGCTTCTTCTTTTGGAAATCAAGAGATGAATAGATAGATAGATAGATAGATAGATAGATAGATAGATAGATAGATAGATAGATAGATAGATAGATAGATAGATAGATAGCATATTCTTTTACTACCCACCCTTGCATCAACTCCCATTTGTTGGTCCACATCTGCCCTTTTCCGCTGCCATTTTCCACCACTGGTGCACTCATCTCATTGCTTTTAAAACTTCCCTGGACCTTTATTAACCACATTCCAAACTTATTGTAATCTGTTGTATTCAACTAAATAACACTTGACACTATAATATTTATAGCTCAAAATGGAGTAACTGCACAACATTTTTGAAACTTAACCCTATAACACATTAACATTAACCTTAGGTTCCTTGCTACTTGAAACGAGTTTCAACATCTCTACAGGGGCGAAAAGGGATATGAAAATGCAATTACAATGTATAACATATAGAAAGGTTCTAGACTTCATTTGTGAGAATATTGCGTTTTATACACCGCCCAGCTCTTCGCTTTTTCGGAATCAGTTTCTTGTGACAGTTCGTTCAAGTACAGGAAAGCTATCTCACTTCGGTTTGCTTTTCCATGGAATACTTAACTTGTAGAATCGAAAGGATCAGCAGATCAAAGAACATTTGAAAAGAACCAAAATGTGTCTGTTTCATCTAAATAAAGGACTTTCCATCTGTAGTCAGATCTACTATATGTCCACACCAAACTAGCTTGCCTCCCAGTGGTAAGAAGTGCTAGGAAGCCCCAGCTGTGGTAATAAGGTCCCTTTACAAGCCGTCACATAACATAACAACCCATAAATACAGACGATCGTATGCAGTGGCTTCAGATGTATTTCCTATATAATGGATTCATATGTACTGTTTATGTCAATACCTTTTTCATTTGGCTCTGTGGTGGTCCTAATCAATAGCCTGTGTTATTTACCATGTTGCTCCACAAAATGTCACTCTGGCATTGCCCATATAATCAGAATCTCAGAAATCCAATGGCTTATTAATTCAAAATCATTCTGTTTGTTGGTTTTGAGACTTTTAGTGCAGCAAATATAACAGTATAACCCAGTCCTGGGTCCAAGGGCACACTTCATTTTTTGCATAAGTGAAATAATTCTCGTTATCCCTATCATGAAAGAAGTCGACCACATGCGTCCGGCATTGTTTCCAGTGAGCGAACCATGGTGGCTGTTGGTGTTGACATAATACCAGAGCTTTGACGACCAGTGAGCTACAAGTGACCTACCCTATAATGACGCCAGAGAAATGCTCATTTTCAATTGTCTACCTCTACAGTGTCTCATCAGTTAGGCCTCCATTAATCCATTGCAGTTGTAACATGTTACCCTCTGGCCTAGCCCAAATCTTTTGATTATCATGACTTTTTAATGTTTAGCACCTGTGTTGATGGAAGTTGGAAATGCACGGAAGAAGAATGCAAGAGTACTTGCCACATCTATGGAGATGGCCATTTCAAAACCTATGATGGAAAGTCAGACAGCTTTGATGGTCTATGCCAATATGCTTTTACTCAAGTATGTATATTTTTTCAACTCTCATACTTGCTTGCCAAATCATGTTATACATGTATGCAATGTTTCCGTTTTTCAAACCTTGGTGTCCTTGCCCACTATATTTAATGACCCGTAGTTTTCACATGTTTTCTAGCTTTTCTGAATTTAACCTTAATTAATGGTCAGTTTATGAGCATGATATTTTTTCATTCTGGATTGCCTTTACGTTTGCTATTTTTCTGTTTTGTCCCTGTTTGTTTATGTTTATAATTGTTCTTGCTTCATTAAGAGAATGGTAATGACTTTAACAGTCATATGGTCTAAAATGCATACATAGCTTGGGAAGCTGTGACAGCTTGCCCAGGCTTGATATTTTCTACCTTGTGCTATCTTGTTTCCCTCGTGTTTTTGACAACCTGTAAATCCACAGGAGTTGGTCCATGGTTATATTAGAATCTTGGACAAAAGATCCAAGGCTGGTCTAGTTTCGGGGTGTACCAAAAGAACACCTGAACCAATAGGAAAGGGTTTCTCCTCCTAGCACGTAAGCGTTTGGGGATGACTGATTCTTGGTATCAATGGATTATAGGAGCACTCATACAGCACTTTTTACCTACAACTCTGTGGAGAATCCATCTATTGTTCCACTCAATAATTTATGCAGTCCCACATAGCTTAGTCATTTAACCAGCTTCCCACCATAGGCTAAGTGATCCTCAAAGTAGCCTTTCAAGCTGGGGCATACTCTCAATCAATTACAGTTTGAGTTGGCCATCCACAAAAAACACCTTGATGTCAGAAGATGTCGTACTACTTTCATAATCTGCAAAACCACACACAGATGAAGCACTCACTAGTAAGTGAGATTCCTAAGGATGTCTACAGTTACTAATCAAGAGACCCCTTTGGTCTAACCCTCAGTCCATAGTGTGCATATAGAGCATACAGAAAGTAGCCCATTGCCAAGCACAGCTCCTAAATTAGAAACTTTACTTAAAAAACTAAAATATCTAAATCCTAGATAAAGTGCCCAGGCCAGTTACGTTCCAGGACTCAACTGAGATAGGAACATTACCGGGTTCAAAGATCTTTACACTTTTTCATTATTATACTTGTTTTCACATGCTTTCAGCCCTACGGGTATGAAGTTCCTCACATAAGTATCATCATCACTATTTTAATTGTTGATTATATTCAGTCATTTTCTCATATCGAGATCGAAAAAGAAATAAACCTGAGCAGCATGAGGGATTCAGATCACACATGATTCTAACGTGGCATTATTTATATTATTGCAAAGCTGATTCGAGCCGACAGAACATCTTTGTCTGCAAAAGTAAGACAAAGAAATGAGAACATTTATCAACTAGTTCCTTTGCCAAAATACAGCAAATGATACTTTGGTTACCTTGAAAAGTACTACAGGTTTTTTTTTTGTTTTATTAGGAAATACACAAAAATCTCATGAACAATTCATGCCTCATGTGTATGATCCATTTGCTGTAATCTGTGTGAAAACTATGAGCAGATATGAAGGTATCCGCCTACATATAAAGGCAAACAAGCTTCAGAGGTGACGAGATGACCATTGCTGGTGCATCGAAAGCAAATCATGAAAAAACAGAAATTAAGGGAAATGGGCAACACCAAACACTGTGGTGATGTTACCCTCATGCAATAACAATTTGACCGAGCTTCATCCACAGTAGATGCCACCTGTAACTGAGATATTTTATGAAATAACTTCAATGTCCTTCCTTGATTGAAGGATTTGTGGCCACTGATTGGTGAAAAAGTCAGAGCTTTAAAAAAATGATGTAATCTAATAGGTGTTTTTTCAGCTTGGCAAAGGTTGGAAAATATTTTACTACAATTTTTTAATTTGTATATTTAGTTTTTTATTACTTTGCTGTGATGTGCTATGGCTAACACAAAATGGTTAACCAAGAGAATTAGATAATTCACCTCTGTCAGATGACAAGGATGTGTATTGACTGGCACTGTTTCATAAATAATTGTTTTCATCCATTTGATTGCATTGTTTTCAGATTTGCCTTTATTATTTCTAGAAGTACTTTTCTCAATAAACATAGCATATAATCCATTAGAATAATAGTTGTGAATGCACAGATTTTTCTTTGTCCTTATGTTTATTATCTTCACAGCCACTCAGGGGGACATTGCTAACCTAATTGTGAGCATGTACTAGCATTGGGTGACAAGGACTAAATTACATTGTATGGATTGTAAGGTCACTGTGAAGGTACTATTGTAATCATCCTTAAGACTGGTAGCTTTAACAAAAACATCAGTTACCCAAAAATGCTACAACATGCAATGCTTTGTAACACCTCTATAATGAATATGAGTGAACACCCTCAACGTTAGTGCCTGGCGTGTCAAACTCTTCTTTCTGATTTACTTTACCACTTATGTAGGTTAAAGTGATATACACTACTTTAGTATTCATATCAATTCACTCTTTATGACTACTCAAACACAATAATGCTTGGCCTTTTGGTTGCTCTACATCTCATAGAGACATGCAGGTGATATTAATATAATTTAATTGCATCACGATTATTTGGAGAAAGTAGTATGTCCAATCTGCTGGTCATTCCATTACAACTTGACACCTTTAAAAGCTCACCAGTGATAAGTGCATATTAAGAAGAATAGTTTTATGTGAATTAACCTATAGGAGAGTCAAAAATACTCCCTGAACCTGAATGACAGAGGTCTGCATTGCTCTGCTTTCTCTTTCTCTGGCTTAAAGGATGCCTAAATTATTCTCTTTTTACTGTTCCCAGTTTCAAGAAAGGTAATTGTCAACATTCTATGATGGAGTTTCCAATATTCTACAGACTAGGGCAACTACCTTGTCCTCATCATAGTTGAGTATACGCAGTAGGACCTTAGGCGGAGGCTCCTGAAAATGTGTAATTTATTCAGAATATCTTTCTTCATGCCTCTTTTCCCATCACCACACAGAGGTGTTTCTGTCAGTTTACACATTGCTGACGTACCACATTAGCATGGTTGTAGTTACATTCATGCTGGCTAACAGATCTAGCCTAAAGCACCCAAAAGTACCACACTCTTCCGTGATAACACACAATAGATTAAGGCATGTGAACATTTGTATTTCTTGATTTCTTTTATCTGTTTTCTACATAGCTATTTTTATAAGAAGAAAGTATTCTACATGCAATTAATATTTAATATAAATGTGCCAGTTTTTATAACCTATTGGCCCTGTTGATAGAGAGGTAGGATGTGTAATAATCAAACATTTTCAGCTATTCATGAACAGGTCTTCGCTGTCTAGCAGGGCTCTGTGGGCCATGCACCAGCACACAGCCGACGTTCACACACATGTGCGCCTTCACTGTTTATCCTCGAGGGTGATGGATGGAGAAGTACTGGAAAACACACACAGTTGCTCATACAATGTATGCATGTTGGTTCATGGTACTACCAAAAAGTAGAGAGAGGTCATAAATTAGCGTTTTGATGTGTTAGTTAACCTGTTAATGAATTGGTCAGTCAGAAGGGAATGTGGCCCTCACACAAGGGAACTCATCTCTCTCTGAATTAGTGAACTGCTCCCTGAGGACTACGAACACTTGAGCTAGGATCACACACTTTTGGTGGGTCTAACCCCAAGGGATAGGAGCATCTCCATTGATGCTAGATGCTGAGCATTTCCCCTGGCGGAAGAATGTACTAGACTTCCAAACGAGGGATAAGGCATTGATTTCAGTCTGTCATAAGAATAAATGGCATACAGTGATATGTAAAAATAACAGTTAAATTGAGCTTACGATTTGTAATTCACATGTACCATTTCACGCAGTAATGAGTAATTGATGTTATAAGTTATAGTGATCACATTTGCAAACAAAGTGCAAGGCTATGTTTGGTTGGTACATTTTCAATGAGAGCATATGTTCTAAATTTCTAGTACTAATGCTTTGGCACTAACGCTCGAAAAATGAGAGATGTCTCATATTTATATGCTCCTTTCACTCCACCGGCACCCTTTAACCAAGCTAAAATACAAATTTGTAAATTATGACTGTCTTTCAGATAGCAGTGCTCTAGCAATACATTGAAGTGGAATTTAAAGGGTTTACTTATGCTTTCAGGTTCTTCTTGTCCTTCTTGGCTCTCATTGGGGTGGGGGGTCTCCTGATGGGGCCTGGGGCGCCAAGGCAGGTCAGAATAAACTATTTAAAAGACCTGTTCTGTTGTTTGGTCCCTTAACAGGAATTAATGCTATGAATTAGGCCCCACAAACCCGTAAAACCTGAACGCCTCTCATTTATGGCGTTTTTAGTTTGTTTATTTGTGTATGATTAGCACCCAGACTAGCCCGTGTTGAAATTAAAGATTCCAAAAATGCTACTACGCTATATAAAGTACTTGTAAAAGTTAAAGAAAAACATTTATATTATTGGTCCCTATTTTTTCACACTACCAAAGTTTAAAATACTAATACTGAAGGGACGCCTGCCTAAGACACTTTTCGAATGCAAAAAACATAGGCCCTCATTCTGACCTTGGCGGTCGGCGGAGAGGCGGCGGTCGGACCGCGAACAGACCGGCGGTATTAAAAATGGCATTCTGACCGCGGCGGTCACCGCCGCGACCGACCGCCACTTCCCCACTCCGACAGCCACGGCGGTCATGACCGACGGGCTGGAGTCTGCGCACTCCGGTCCGGCGGTCGACCCAAGACCGCCAACGGTATCATGACCCTGCTTACCGCCGCGGTTTCTGGCGTTCGGGAACCGCCATGCGAACCATGGCGGTAGGCACTATCGGGGCCAGGGAATTCCTTCCCTGGCACTGATAGGGGTCTCCCCCACCCCCCACTGCCCCCCCGAATCCTCCCCCCACACCCTCCACCCCCCTGCCACCCCACAGAGGTGGTACGAACCCCCTCCCCACCCCCACCCCGACATGCACATACACGCACCCCGACATGCACACACCCCCAACATGCACATATACACACCCCCTACACACACACATACACAACGGGGACACATACCCGCACACATACATGCCGACATGCGCACCTGTCGAACTACACACATCGCCCATAGGCACAGCAACACTCCCCGCCCGCATGCACGCACTCACACACCCCCTCTACACACTCACACGCACACCCCCATGCACGCACACATCACACAACACCCCCCCACCCCCTCCCCTCACGGACGATCAACTTACCTTGTGCGTTGGTCCTCCGGGAGGCGACGGGAGCCATAGGGACGTGACCGCCAACAGAAGACCGCCAACAGAAGACCGCCACACAGAAATGTGGGTCGTAATTCTGGGGGCGGTGTTCTGCTGGCGTGGCGGTGGAGGTTGACCAGTCTCCACTTTCCCGCCGACCGCCAATGTGGCTGCTGGCGGTATTCCGGCGGAACGCTCCCAGCGGTCGGAATACGCGCAGCGGCATACGCCGCGGTCGGCGGTCTTTACCGCGGCGGTAACTCGGCGGTCTTGCGAAAAGACCGCCAAGGTCAGAATGAGGGCCATAGTCTCCATCAAAATGCAATATTGTTGTAGATATGAACATTGAAACAATGTGCCAACAAAAAAGTTATGTTGGGCAAAAAGAAAATGATCTTTTCATAGATACTGGTCAAGGTGTCAGTAAATGTAACGTACATAATAATTGTGAAATATTTGTGGAACTCCTCCTCTGAGAAAAGCATGCGAAACTGAATTAAATGTATGCGTATGTTATAGTTTCATAATGTATAGTGTAACCTGTGTCACAATACCATTTTTATGATATTTTCATTTCGCAATGTGTAAACATTCTCATCTCAGGATTACTGCAACAATGGTGACGGCTCCTTCAGGGTACTGGTTGAAAGCGTACCTTGTTGTGCAGATGGGATGACCTGCTCAAGAAAAGTCCTGCTTGTACTGAAGGTATGCAACACACCTTAGAATCAAAGCGAACTGAACCCAAATATGTTTTCTGCAAAGTATAATTTTAACATTTTGATTTTACAATTTTAGTGCAAGACTTATGTGCTCCAGGATGGCGCTGTTACTGAAGAAAACACAACTTCAGGAATTCAGGACGGATGTAACTGCACAATGCATAGTGTCGGTTTATATATTGTTATGAAGTGTAATAATGGAATTCACGTCACCTGGGACAAAAATACAAGAATAAGTGTGGATGCGGATCCCCAGTGGAAGGTAATCCTATCTGCGCAGGCAAACATATTGGCACAGCATGTTTAAAGTATCTACCTGACTATGCAGTATGCTTTATCATGCTGGAAAGTAAAGCTCTAACATGGATCTAACTCAGGTTAAAAAGTTGAACCATGGATCTAAGCAAAACAAATCACGGCTCATGTCCAAATTACTTAAATAGTAGGAAAATGAAGATAAGAAAAGTAGATCCAAAATAAGTCTGTGAAAATATGTTGCCTCCCATAATTTGAAATGATCCTGGATGAGACATTTTGTTAGAAAGTGCAGAAGCCTACTGGCTTTCTGACATAATCGACCAATAACCCTAACAGATGGACAAATTAAATTGTTTGGTAGGATGAGTCAGGGACTATGCAATTGTTATAAACAGTATGAGCCATATGTATTAACACATTTTCCCATAGACACAGAATGGGTAAAACCCTTTGATACATCTGGCCCTATGTGGCTAGCAATTTGTTTATCAGTCTAAAGGTGCCAAGGTAGGTCCGGCGATAAATCTATTTCTTATTGCATCAAGGGCTGTGCACACACGGAAGCATTCTTTTTTACATGTTTGTTTCATTTAATGCATTTTACCACAGGCAGGCAGACAGGACAGAGTAAACTGATTTAAATTATAGAGGGCCCTTTTGACGATTGATGTGGATGGGGCTTTGTTTGCTTTATTATAGCCAGACCCACTAGAATTCTGCAATTCTGTGGTTCTGGCGTTCTTTTTATAATTATGGATGAACGTACTTCAAATCATAATCAGCGATTTCCTACATAATTAGCATATTTGAACAAAAAAAAATCTAAATCTGTGGGATCAAAAGCACCACAAGTTGCGCCGCTCATTGGCACACCCCGTGTAAAGGTCTCTTTTCTATTGCGGATTGTTGTGAACAAGTTTTAAACTGCTACCAAGGTGAATCTTTCATCCTGACAAAATTATTGTGTGCCAGAATGACAACATAGCAAAATAATATTACCACAGAATGAGCCGCTTTAGGTGTATTTATCACTTTTACAGTGAAGCCATTGGTTTTTCTGTTATTCCTCTAAATGTAATTCAATTAAACAAGAACTACCTTGTTGCACAACCAGGGAACAAACGTTATAGAAAGTTATTTTGAGCAAAGTAAGTTAACACAGCTGAGTAATGTCCTTTGAGGGGCAGCTTATAGCTCGACTTCAACCGTGAGTATTTTTTCGGATTAGTTCCCTTTTTGTTGAACTTCTTACAGAGGCCACCAGGGACCACAGTACAAAATGTTTTGATGGTAATAAATAATCTTGTATTTTATTTACAGGAACATGTGCAATGAATGCAGATTAGTTGGGATAAATTAAACAATGGTTCTTTCTATGTTCCAACCCTCCTTGAATGAGAAGTAGACAGCAAAGTTTGGAAGAGTGACGAATTTAATTTTTTGCAGAAGTAACCTCTTTTCTGCGCATGTTGCTTAAATGAGATACGGAATCCAAAGCAGAGTTTTTCCTCGAATGAGAGAAATCACTAAGTTGATAAGCGTGAGTGAGATTTCTGAACAGGAGCGGTCATGGTAGGCCGTGACTGCTTTTGATGAGAAAGCTACCGTTCGCTTTGAGGAGGCTGCTGATCAAGTAGAAAATCTCCTCGAGCGGCAAAAAAAAGTTTGCGTCCTCTGGCTATCCACGTAATGAGGTTTGCGCTGATTTTACAGCACTGGAGAAACTCCTGCACTGAAAATCAGTGCAAACAGCGCACCTTACCCAAACTCCGCCGCATGCGGAACTCCACATAGTGTAGCAGAGCTTTTTCAGCACTTCGCAGAGTTCCGCATAGCAGGACTCCAAGAACTCCGCCCAGGCCTAAAGAAAAACTCGATTTTTAGAATTGCAAGCTATAGTTATGTAAGGTTGTTTTATAATTGCCATTTATCAGAAACATCGTCAACCCTCCGCTATAGTAATAGTAATTTCTTGATGAAATTCTTCTGTCTGAAACTCAGCAGACAAAGGCTCATAATTACTGTGAAAGGGTGGGTGAGTGAGTGAAAGGATGGATGGATGTGTGAGTGAAATAGCGGATAGGTAAGTGAAAGGGAGGAAGGATGGATGATGAGAGGTTGGATTGATGAGTGAGTGAAAGGATGGATGATGAGTGAAAGGGTAAATGGATGGATGGATTAGAAGATGGCTGAATGGCTGGATAGATGGAGTGAAAGGCTGAATGGATAGACTGGTTAAAAGGGTGAATGGATGAGTGAAAGGATGGATGAGAGAAAGGATGGATGTAAGGATAGATGAGTGAAAGAATGGATGAGTGGGTGAGAGGGAGGGTAGATGGAAGGCTGAGTGAACCGATAGAGGGATGGAAGAGTTAAAGGGTGAATTGCTTGACAGATGAGTGAAAAGTTGAATGGATAGGTGAAAGGATAGATGGATGAGTGAGTGAAAGGATGGATGTGTGAGGGAAAGTGTGAATGGATAGATGCATGGATAAAAGAGTGAAAGGAAGGAGGTAAGGGTGAATGAGTGAAAGGAAAGATAGATGAATGGATAGGTGGATGAGTGGAAGGTTGAATGGATGGATGAGTGAAAGAGAGGATAAATGAATGAAAGGGAGGATGGATGATGACAGACAGGATGGATGGATGACTGAGTGAAAGGATGAATGAATGAGTGAAAGGATAAATGGATGGATGGATGAAGTGAATGGGTGGATGAATTGATGAACCTGTGAAAGGCTTAATGGATGGATGGAGGGAAATGATGAATGGAGGAATGAAAGGATGGATGTAAGGATAGATGACTCAAATGATGGATGGATGAGTGAAAGGCGGTTGATAGGTTGGCGGAACGAAAGGATGGATTGATGAGTGAAAGGTGAATGGATAGATGAGTGGAAGGGTGGTTAGATAAAGGGATGAGTGAGTGAAAGTATGGATGAATGAGTAAAAGGGCAAATGAATGGATGTGTAAATGAAGGGTTGGGAAGGGGGATGGATGAGTAAAAGGATGGATAGCTGAGTGAAAGGGCAGATGTCTGGGTGAGTGAAAGTGGGTATGAATGGATAGAGTGAAAGGGTGGATGGATGGATGAGGAAAAGAGTGGATGGCTGAGTGAAAGGATGGATGGATGATTGAAAAGACATATGTATGTATGAATGGATAGATGAAAAGTGGATGGATAAGTGAAAGGATAAATGATGGAGTGAAAGAATGGATGGACATGTTTTATGGATAAATTTGAAGATGGTTGGATAGATTTAGATACAGATGGGCAGACAGACAGACGGAATGGTGACAGACTGAATGTTTGATGAAAGCCTGAATGGATGACAGAATGTGAAAGGGAAATGGAGGATATTAGTGGGTGGTTGGAAGGATGAATAAATAGGTGCTTGGATGGAAGAGACAACCAAGTTTTTCTCTGGAGAATTGCAATGCTTCGCTTCACCTACTTGGTACAACAAGAGCTTTGATTCAAAGTGGGGGTGTTTTAATTGTCTGACTACTCCCTTGTTCACACTATATCAGTAGTGAATAGCTCTGTGTTGCCATTCTTATCTATGTGTTGTTTGTTATCCAAAAATCAGTCTTTTGCTCTCTTGCTACCAATATGTTGTCAACATTTGTCTATCTTTGCATCTAGTTGTCCTTCTACTTATTTTCAGAGCAACCACCCAATAGAAACATCACTCAAAGAGACAATATGATTATGATCCAAAACCTAAAAAATAATGAAATTCACAAGTTATGATTAGCTATGCAAATGTAACTATGAAACCATAATCCTTCACATTTCCCTTCTCAGTATGGCACAATGTAAGGTACCATAAATAACATCACATTATTTAATCACTGTTTCATACAAGAGAAGTCCAAGTTTGAATTTTCTCAGGTTTATTGCTGATATTCTGCTCCCTAGCATTTGCATATATAAAATAAGTTTACAAATAAAATAAAGTATCCACTCCCTTAAAGATGCATTGTATTTAAAATCAGTACAGAAAGTGGGAGGAAGGGGTAAATTAAAGATTGTGGGCTGGTGCCGCCATGAGAGCTCTCTCCTCTGTTCCCTGCTTCACTCACCTCCACCTGCTTGTCCTGCATATCGTGGCCCTAATCTTTATGACTGTATTAGATGAGGCATCTCTTCTCCTGGGGGCTTCTGGATAGCCTTGCCACTCCCTGACATATCCCTCTCTCTTCGATTGTCTGTCCAAGTGCTATGGCAACCTCCAAGATGAGCACATCCCGTGGAGGGTGAGGGGCTCACTCTATGGCTCCGGCTGGAGCCCAGTGCACTGCGATCAGCTCCTGAGCCATTGCAGAAAGGAGTTCTTCCTCCAAAGTTGGTCAACCAATCCTCAAATTGCTTCAGACCAACTCAGCGACCAGTCTCATCTGCGAGCACATGGGGATGGATCAATCCTCGATTCTGCTTCCCCGGTTGCTGAATTATTGATGATTGGGGTTGGAGCAGAGGAACTGGGTTCCAGTCCTCTACTGGCTTCTTCACAGTCCACTCCGATACCCGGCAACATTGTTTCAGCCGTCCTGCTAACTGCCTCTTAACAAGGTAATCCTCTTACTCTAACTGAATCTCTCTCTAACCCCTCCTTTTCCTCCGCTGCCGATATTACACAGCAGACTGAGAATTTCGACATGGAGAGGACTAAGGAGATGGGGCTCCTCACCAGCAACAGCTGCCTTGCCTCTCCTGAAATGCTACACTGGCAGTTGGCAGCTCCCTGCAGTAGCTATGAGATATCTACTTCAGACAGCGTCAATCAGCTACAGCATCAGGTCAAACTGACATTCCTGGAGGGGCCACAGGGGAGCTTACACCGCATCCACTCACACTGAGAGCCTGCACAGAAGAAAGCTGGCTCATCCTGGTCATGGTAAAGGCAAAAGAGGCAGGATATTCAAAGGAGCTCTGGGCATAGCAACCAGAATGTTTCTTGAGCTAAGTGTAACCCTAAGTGCAGTCCCTTTGGCAATTATTTACCTCTAAGAAGGAAGTAGGGCTACCACATCCCAGCAGATCATCAGGGACTCGATGATCCTTCTCACAGGCCTTCAGGCAGCTTTACCTGACAATCCAGAACAATAAGGTGGGAGCTCTTGGTGGTAGTTCATCCACACCTTGCTGTATTCTCAATCGAGCTCTCTCAGAGGGAAATGATTTATAGTCTGGGCTGGCCTCTAATGAAACCTTTTATACTAACTACCCCCCTGCCTCTATGCTAGTTCTGCCAGGGAGAGAGCAACGGGTACCGGCGGGGATCTCCTGTTCTATTCTACTCTTGCTCTTCTGGCTACATCTCCAATGCGTGAGCCGCTGCTATCTACGATCATCCAACTTGTGCAGGTCCAGCGCTCAGAAGCACTACAACACTATGCTCAAGTGAGAGCTGACAATCAGCAGCTGCGGTAGTCTTTGGCCTAGGTGACCAGAAAGGTTACAGCGCTCTCCACAAACGTTTTGGAGCTCCAAAAGCAGGTCGCAGCGACTTAGGAAGCTGGAACAGCCTCAGCGAGAGCAATCAGAACACATGAGAGCCAATTATCTTTGGTCCAATCTATGATAGAAGATTTGGATAACTGCAAATGCCTCAATATTGTAAGGGTCTTTGGCATCCCAGAAGGAAAAGAAGCGGGTGACCCGGGCAATTAATTGTAAAGTTATTAATGAGAATCTTCCTGGATTTAGCTTATTGTGACATTATGAGAAACAAGGATTTTCTTTGCAGCGTCCCCCACTTTTTGGCGCCATTTTGACTACTAGATGCTAGTTTTCGGACTCTGATGGTGCCCTTCCAGACCCAAAGCCAGTTCTCTGATTAAATTTACATGATACTTAAATGTAATTACAATTGGTACTGACAAACTACCTATAAGTCCCTAGTATATGGTCAGGCATGTAGGTTTAGAGGCCCAGTAAACTTAAGGCACTTAAGTGTGCACTGCTGTGTTTCCTGTTGTCATTTTGCAGGCTGCTTTTAAATTACAATTATATGTAAATTCGACTTTGGAATTAAAGGTACTGCCAAGGTCTTAAACTACCTTATCTTTGCATGTAAGTCACCCTAAGGTCTCCTCTAGGTGCCCCAGGGGCAGTGTGCCTTGTTACTATAGGCAGGGACATTATAAAATATGTTTTAGAAGCCCTGGTGAAGGAAGAACTGCCAATTTAGTTTCCCCCATTGTAGTGCATGAGCTCCATAGGCTAACAGGGAAGGCTTTATTTTAAAATAATTTACCAATGTTGGATTTATCATAACTCTTACAGGGAAAGAGTTTTAGTACCCTTTTGCTAAAGTTACCTAAAACTAGCCCTGTAGCAGCCTCTCCTGATTGATCAGCCTTTGGCGGGTTGGCCAAGCTGCCTTAATGATGTGTCAAGTGGCCTCTGCTGAGACACAGGAACCATCTGGTGGGTGGAGAACTGCAGCAGAAGATGCTAGAGCGAGAAGGGGGCTGGGTGACCAAACTGGTCTTCAAAAGAGGGGAAGAAATTTGAGACAGAAACCAGACCTCCCCTATTTCCTGCACCTCCAGCCAGATGGAAGCCACAGTAATCGGATTAGCAGAGGGGCTGGAAGGGGAGTGTAAAGGAAAGTTAGCCACACCAGTAGGTTAGGTTAGCCAGTTCTTAACCCCCAGGAGAGATTTTCTCGATTTCTGATTTTTACAAACCAGTGCTTACTGGGACAGAAATATGCTACACTTTGGGGGAAGTGGTCATACCTGAGGGTGGTACCCTGTATCTCATTGGACAGAGATGCCCCCCTGCTTGTCTTCTAGAAGCATGATTAAAAGTGGGAGAACTGCCTGGCAACTCAGATACCTGCCTTGGAACTACAAAAATGAGAAGAAGGACTGTGCTGCTCGATACGTGGACTGCAGAAGAGAGGACTGCAATCTTAAGGACTGCACCTGCTGCATAGTTTGGCCCAAAGAAGACTTTGCCTGGCTTTTAAAGGACTCATGTGTGGACTCCCTGTAATCAACATGTATAAAGAAGCTACCAAGAGTCACCTGAATCAACTCCTGCCAGAAAAACCCAGCTGTTCAGCATTCAGAGGGCTTTTAAGAATTCGAACAGGTGTTTTGCAGGAATTGTAGTCACAACTTCCCAAGGAGAAACACAGGGATTCCAGAACCTTAGATTGGTGTTGTGGACCCCCAAATACTCAAATAAACAACTGGAGATAAAGGACTTTCCCACTGGACCCTTGAACTAAACAAGAGAGGACTGCACTCATAAGGACTGCACCTGTGGCACTCACAAAGCTTCACAACAAAAGGACTTTGCCTGTCTCAAAGGACAAGGACAAGTCCAGCTGACAGGCTTCACCTGGATTTTATTTGGATTGACCAGGTGCATTATGGGAGTTGTAGTCCCAGACCCCACGAGGCAAATCAGAGCTTCTAAACCCCTGACTGGTGCTGTGGACCACTTTTCTGAATCAAGCAACATTTCTGGCATTGCAGGTGGGCGGACTTCTTGACTTTGTCCTGATCCAGCGCAATGTTTTTTAAACCTTTGAGTGCTATTTGCTTCCAAGTGCTAGTTTTACTTTTGATCTTTAATAAATCATATCTGTGATTCCCTACATTGATTTTTTGTTACTTTGTTGTCATTTTAAAGAAAAGAATATTAGCTATTTTCATTCATAAATTGGTGTGGGATTTGCACTATATATTGTGTCTCACTTATTTAGTGTATTGGTGTTTTTAAATGCTTTACACACCTTCTCCTAAATTAAGCCTGCCTGCTCGCAGCCAAGCTACAAAGGGTTAAGCAAGGATTAATTTGTTGAGAACTTCACTAGACTTTATGTGTGACTGTGGCCCTATTGCTAACTGTAAGTACCTACAAGCATCTACTAATAATCCACCTTCCAACAGACATGGATTCCCAAATTCAACGTGCATATCTTCCATCACTAATCTGTGATCTGACCAAAGCTAGTTAACTACAGCCACACCCAGTTTTTATATTCTTGGGCAACTTCTTGTTCAGGCAAGCAATCTACCTGAAAGCTTCCCCTACAGCAAAAATTGTTATTGATTCACTGTCGTTTTTGTTCAATCAGATTTCTATAAATTAACGATGGAAGATATGCCAGATGATTGACCCATTGATAGTTGTTGGTGCACAATAGGACTGGTTGGAGTTCGGGAAATTCTGCTATGCAGAACACCGCACAGTGACCAAAAAACTCAGCAGCTATATGTGGGGTTCAGCAAGCAGTAGAGTGCACTAGGTTGCGCTGTTCATGCTTTTTATTTAGTGCTGGGTATTTGCATTATGTGCAAAAGGGCGCTGCTTCTTTTCTGCCATTTGAGTAGATTTTCTACTCCAGCAGCAGCTTCCTCAACGCAAACGGAAGGTTTCTCAATGCAAGAGGTAGTGACCATCGACGACCACCCGAGTTGAGAAATCTCACTGGGAGGGGGTCTGGAGTAAGATGCGAACGAGGAAGAAAACTCTGCTCCGCTACGCTGCGTTTTTCTGAACTCAGCACTCTAAGTGGAGCATGGAGTGGGAAAAACTCTGCAAAGTCTGCAAGCTGAGCGGAGTTCACTACCCACCCCTAATACACAAGTCTTTCTTCAAGAGCTATCCAGGATATCCAGGAAGGACAGTCGGACACAGATATGCTCTACTGAGTCAGGAACAGCTCTGATTCTCAGGCAATGGCTGGGACCAAATCCCTCTTTTTGATTCAAATGTCAAATGCTCAGCTGTTATTGCTTCTAACTCCTGACTTAAGCTCCTACTTTGCTTATGTACTTTTTTCAGGCTCATGTCTTCTTGTCTACTGTGTGGCCAGAGGGTCTGGTCGTAGGGCACAGAGGATGGGATCTCACAAGTGCTGTCCTTTCAAATGACAACCTAGGAGTGGGATGTTTTTTTCACAGATACAGGGGGCAGGAGGTGCTTGGGGGTGGGATTTTCTTTGTAATTTTGATTTTGGTCCAGGGTCTTCATCTTGAGTAAGGTATGCTGGGTTGTGGGGTAAAGCGGGGAAAAATAAGTTGGAATGTTGACAAGGCTCTATCTGAGTGAGTGTCTAGTCATGTCACTTGGCATTGTTTGAAATACAGGATAGCGTCTATCTGTTTTAAAAAGTTTTTACAATGCCTAAGCTCAATGTAATGTTTTGGAATGTTGCCGGCCTAAATCTCCCTCTCAAGTGACAACCAATGAGGGAGGAGATAGCATTATATAAGGCACAGTTGCTGTATCTAACTGAGACTCACCAGGCTTTTAAGGACTGATCGTTGCAGAAACATCTTGATTACAATATCATCATAAGCACTAGCTCATCTGTATCCATTCAAGGGGTTGACATACTCTGTGTTAGGCATCTCAGGTATAAGCTTCTGATTCCAAAGGAAGGTGGGCAATTGCTCAGCTCATCATCTTCAGTAAGAAATACATTGTTTGCACTGTATAAATCCCAAACACTGATGAACAAGGGTATTTGAATATTGTGCTCAGAGCTGTTATATTGGGTGGGTGACTTAGTACTAGTGTACATTGGGTGGGCGGCTTAATACCAGTGGGTGATTTTAAGCGCATAATGAATTAAGGGATAGATACCACTAATCCTTCTGCTCAGCCTCGTATGGTTAACACAAGGGAATCTATCCTAGAAATTGTCCGTCTGCATGGTCTAATTGATGTATGGAGGGCTCTTCATCCTCTTAGGCCAGGGTACACTTTTTCCCCTCCCCTCATAACTACAATTTCAGAATCTACATGATCTTAATTGGGCCTCGGCTAATTCAATCCGATGAAATAGAGGCTTGTCCTAACATCACCGCAGATCACAATCCGGTTCTGCTAAAATTTCCATTAATTAGTAATGGCAGGGAGCGGTGTCAATTCACGTTCCTTCGCTATATTCTCCCTAACCCTGCCTATAGAACCTATCTATCTGGGCTACTCAGGGAGTTATTAACTTCGAATTCTGGATCAGCTCCTTCGCATATTGTATGGGACGTCAAGAAGGCATTCATTAGGAGGGTCACTTTACAGTTCATTCTTGATAATAGGAAGTTGGAGCAAGATGTGGTAATCAAGCTGCGTCAGCAAATACGGGAGCTAGAGCATCGACATACTCAAGCTTATTTAATCACCAACCCAGAGAAGCCAGCTATCTATTTCGAGTTAGTGGAAAGCTGTTGTATATTAGAGTGAGGATTTAGGGAGATAATTGCCACTAACTATCACTAAAACAAAATGTTGCAATATGATCACAGGGAGAATGTTGGTTGAACATTAGCACACCAGATTTCTGAGAGAAAATCTAGGAACGTAACACAAAGTATCAAAGATAATGACGGTATTAATTACTCTGGCTGTCAAGCCATTGCTTTTTACAACTATATCTACACTCAGCCTCAACCAATTAATCAATCGGGTCTCTCGGAATATCTACAGGGAAGTTGCTTACCTCACCGGGACGAATATCAGTCCTCGGCTCTGGTGGGAGATATCTCTGTGTCAATGGTCAAGACTGTGATCAGAGATGTGTCGTATGCGAAGGCAGCAGAGGAAGATACCATGCCACTAGAATTCAATAAGATATTCAGAGAAATTCTTCTCCCAGAATTTATTTAGCTGGTGGAACATATCAATAGAGGCGGCGAGATTCCTGCCTTGTGGAACCTTATTAATATTGTCTTTCTAAATAAAGATAAGCCACCGGAGGACAGAGGCTCTTATTGGCCAAACTCGCTAATCAATCAGATGCTAAGGTCTTTGTGAAATTTTTATCTTCCTGGTTGGCTTCTCTGGTCCAATATTTGGTCTCACTGCAACAGCATGCTTTGTGCCCATTATGGATACTACCATTCATATAAAGTCAGCAATTGCTGTATTCGACTTTGCGGAACGATTGGGTGAAAGGGTCGGTATTTTCCTGTTGTATGTCAAAAAGTCCTGTGACCAGGTCACATGGTACTTCCTGTGGGCAGCAATGAGAGCTCTGGGTATTGGAGGAAGATTTATTACATAGGTGCAGTCTGTCTATAGAAACTCTATGGATAAACTAGTTTATGGCAGGAATGGTTCTCCATCATTCAGGACTTTTAGATGCACCCATCAAGGGTGTCCGCTCTCCCCTTTTGCCCTGTTTAAGGTCCTTTATACTCAACCAACGGATTCAGCCAGTGATATGTAATGGTGTTGGGACTAAAACCACATCCTACTCTGATAATGGAGCAATTTTGACTTCACATCCACTCTCTACCATTGACCTAGTGTCAAGTGAAGCCATAAAGTTTGGAACTCTCTCCGGGTATAAATTAAACTCAACAAAAGCACACATCTTACTTAGTTTTCAGTCAGTGAGTCAAATACCTGAGACAGTGTCAACTGCTACTTATTTAGGAGTTAGGCTTGGCAGCAGAGTGGACTTTTAAGTTAAATTATGAACCTCTTTTGCAATCGGTTATAGCTAAGATACGCTCATGGAATCGACTCCCAATTAGTATAATAGGCTGCTGCGATATCTTAAAAATGAATGTTTTATCAAAGTTTTTATACTTTTTCGAAGCAATGCCACTTTGGGTCCCAAACTCATGTTTTAAAAGTTTTGAGGGTGCTATTGGCATAAGAGGGCCAGGCGAGCTATCCACTTTTTGAAACTCCCGTACTGCTGGGGTGGCTTTCAACTACCTTACTTTAAGCCCTACTTTTGGGCAGCCTTTGGAAGCCTCATCAAGAATTTGCTTCCAGATCATGATCTGCAGCGGCCTTTACTGGGCTATCAACAAGCATCTGTTTGGTTATTTTTCCATAGATTTTCAGATCCTAACTACTTGAAGCGGGTCCAGTTTAAAATTATTAAAGACATCATTTGTATCTGGTGGGAAATTTGTCCCAAGTACTCCTTACCTAACTTACATACATATACCCGACTCTGGGAGAATCCCAAATTTCCCTCTGTTTTCCACCATTCAGTGGGCAAGGCCTGGGCAATCTTTGGGTTGATGCCGGTGTAGGAAGCTGGCTCTGTATGTACTATACCAAAGTAAGGTATAGTGTGCCGAGAGTCCAGTGGATCCCCAGAGGCTTTACAGAGGCTAAAGTAGATCATACCAATGCTCTCTTTTGTTATAGTGTGGTCGAGCAGTTAGGTTTATCAGAGGGTAATGAAAGCATTTGTTGTACACATATAGGCCCTCATTACAACCCTGGCCGTCGGTGTTAAAGCAGCAGTAATACTGCCAACAGGCCGGTGGTAACAAAAATGGAATCATGACCACGGCGGAAACCGCCAACACAGACAGCGACTTTAACACTCTGACTGCCCCGGCGGTAGCAACAAACACTGTGGCGGTAACCACCAACAGCCAGGTGGAAGACAATGTACTGCCCACCCCTTTACAACCCGCCCATCCACCAGCTTTTCCAGGGCAGTACCAATGCCATTGAAAGCACGATGAAAACAGTAAACAGAAGGGAAACCACTCACTTCTCGACACTCAAGGAAGAACCACAATGCCATGGAGCCCGAACTACAGGTGTTACCCATGCTGGTGTATCTTTTCATATACCAGGTGTAACAATGCCGGCGACGACGACCATGGTGAGTACTGCACCTAGTACACAGTGGAGGGAGAGGAAAAAGAGAGTGACACACACACACACAACACGCAACACCCCCACCCACACCCTCACCCCCAACACCATACATATAAACACATGCAACAACATTACATATACACCCTGTAAACCTCAGGAATAACGCAAGGACAAAAGGAATGGAGTCAAAATAGTGTAATAGTAGAATTTTATAGAAATACATTCATAAATAAATAAACAGTATGTACTATATATACAATATATACAAAATGAGGGACAATGTCCACACAAAAATAGTCCGTGGCCCACTGGCCTATAACACATAGGCCAAGCCCACACTTAACTCCTGCCTCAATATGGAGAGAACACTGCAGGGGCATCAGGTCGAAAACACACAGGCACCTCAGGGGGACGGGGAAGTGGGGCACCTCAACCAGAAGATGGTACCACGCCACTGCTCCTGGAGGGGGCTCCATGCCCACTGCTTGGTCCTGGGGAGTGCAAGGCCACAGTCTCTCAAGTGGGTGGTTTCCCCACTGCTTGGTCCTGGGGAGTGCAAGGCCACAGTCTCTCAAGTCTCTCCAGTGGGTGGTTTGACCACTGCATGGTCCTGGGCAGTGCAAAGCCACACTCTCTCAAGTCTCTCAAGTGGGTGGTTTGCCCATTGCTTGGTCCTGGGGAGTGCAAAGCCACAGTCTCTCAAGTGGGTGGCATGTTCCACTGGTTCTGGAGGGGGCTTTGTGCCCAGTGTGTTTCATCCTGCCAAGGATATATTGAGTGGATGCCTTTCTCCACTGGTTCTGGAGGGGGCATTGTGCCCAGTGTGTTTCATCCTGCCAAGGATATGGTGAGTGGATGCCCTTCTCCACTGGTTCTGGAGGGGACTTTGTGCCCAGTGTGCTTCATCCTGCCAAGGATAGGGTGAGTGGATGCTTTTCTCCACTTGTTCTGGAGGGGGCTTTGTGCCCAGTGTGTTTTATCCTGCCAAGGATATAGTGAGTGGATGCCTTTCTCCACTGGTTCGGGAGGGGGTTTGTGCCCAGTGTGCTTCATCCTGCCAAGGATATGGTGAGTGGATGCTTTTCTCCACTGGTTCTGGAGTGGGCTTTGTGCCCAGTGATGCAGCAATTGGGGGGGTGCCAGGTCACAGTCCCTCACCTGGGTGTCAGAGCCACGAGATTTGCAGTGACCAGGATGCATGATAGTCCATGGAGAGAGGGTTAGAGTCCATTCGCTGGTGGCTTCGGCTGCAGAGTGGTGGTAGTGCCGGTGGTGGGGGGTGCTGCCAGTGGTGGGGGGAGGCTCCAGCCCTTCTCCTGCAGCCTCGGACGGCTGCCCACTTGGCTGCTGCTGCTGGCAGTGGTGCTACTTTCAGCGGTGCAGGTGGTGGTGCTTGCCACAGTGCTTGCGGCGGTGCAGGTGGCAGTGCTGGCCACAGTGCAGGTGCTGGTGCTGCCAGTGATGGGGGAGGCTCCAGCCCTTCCCCTGCAGCCTCAGACGGCTGCCCACTGGGGCTGCTGCTGCTGACAGTAGTGGTGCTTGCGGCAGTGCTTGCAGTGGTGCAGGTAGTGGTGCTGGCCGCGGTGCAGGTGGCGGTGCTGGCGGCTTTGCTGCTAGCCACCAGGCCTTCACCTGCAGGCTCGGACGGCTGAAGTGCCTTGGTTGGTGTTTTGTGCCCCTTCCTGCCCTTGGCAGATGGTGGTGTCACCTTGGGTCTGGCAAGGTGGCCTTGCTGGGTGGTTGTGGCTCCTTCCCCTTGCTGGATGCTGTCCCCTTCTTCACCTTGCCAGGTGGCAGAATGTTCTTGGCTTTGGCAGGGTTTGGCGGCACACTGGCTGGGCTGACGGGTGCCCCCTTTGAGCCTCTGACAGCTGCAGACACCACAGCGGACGTGGACTTGGTGGATGAGGTGCTGGGCTGGGTTTTGGCCACCCTGGCCTGAGGTGAAGGACAGGGGGAGAGGGGTAGGGAAGATGTCAATGTTTGCTAGGAAAAGCTTCTTAGAGACATTGGGACGGGAAGAGGGTGAAGGTTTGGGAGTGGAGGAAGAGAGTGTGCTTGTAGGAGGTGTCAGTCTGCTATGTTTGGGTGCAGGTGCATGAGCTGGATGCTGTTGTGAGGTGGATGCCTGTTGGGTGGGTGTGTGCTTGCGTTTGTGTACTTTGGGAGGAGGGGTCACAGACACAGTGGGAGAGGACACAGGGGACGTGTGCATGGATATGGGCGTGCTGGTGATGGAGGTAGTGGATGAGGATGTAGTGCATGCAGGTGTGAGTGGTGACGCAACTGGGAGGGAGGTGGACGAGGAGGAGAAGGGGGACACAGTGGAGGCAATGGGTGTTGGTGTGTGTGCATGGGGATGGTGCTTGTGTGTGTGTCTGTGAGATGAAGTGTGGTGCTTGTGTTTGCCTAAGCCACTTCTGTGTGTTGATTTGGGTGAATGCTGGTATGAAGGTGTGCTTGGGAGAGACTGGGGTTGAGGGGATTGGGACTGGGTAGAGGAAGTTGGAGAGGGGAGGCTGGATAGAGGGACAATGGCAGCCATCAGTGTGGAGGCCAGAGCCTGAAATGCTCTCTGTTGGGCTGCCACGCCAGAGTGAATGTCCTCCAGGTATGCATTTGTTTGTTGCAAATGCCTCTCGACACCCTGGATGGCATTCAGAATGGTTGACTGCCCAACAGTGAGGGATCTCAGGAGGTCAATAGCCTCCTCACTGAGGGCAGCAGGGCTGACTGGGGCAGGGCCTGAGGTGCGTGGGGCAAAGGAGATGCCAACCCTCCTGGGTGAGCAGGCAAGGGAAACATGCTGAGGGGCTGCTGGGAGGGCAGTGCTGGTAGGGGTGTGGCGGCTGTACCTGTTGTTGGGGTGGGCACAGAGGTGTCGGCCACCGCCAAGGAGCTTTCATCAGAGGAGGAGTCGTTGTCTGTAGTGTCCCCTCCTGTCTCCGTCGTGGTGCTCCCCTCGCCCTCTGTCCCATTGGTGCCCTCACCATTAGTGGATTCGGCCTCCAGGCCCATGTGGGATGCAGCTCCCTCTGACACAGGTGCCTCTGCTCCTCCGCCAGATGATGCTAATGCACACAAGGACAGGGTGACAAAACAAAAAGGGGGGGGGGAGACACAGAGGATACACTTGGTCAATGCCAGCAACAACACTACAGTTGGCGTACACAACACACATGGAGCAGCTCTATGGACTAGGCCATGCACTACCAGTTACAATACTAGCCCATGGGGTACATAGCATAACACCATCAGCTGCAAACCTGAAACAAACAGGACCCTGACCAGTAGGAGATGCCCACTAACACCACTGGGGTTGGAGTGCTTCAGAGCCTGCCCAAAAAGAGACCTACCATGCCATGTTCGCCCTGGCCTAGGGGCACCTACAGTCCACATACCCACCCAGGTAAAACCCTAACACGCGCAAAGTCATGATTCTAAATTTGTATTCACCCCCTTGTGGCTGCTGTGATGCCCTCAAGCGCCCATCCAGCTCTGGATAGGCCTCCACCAGGATGCAGAACATCAGGGGGACAAGGTATGACGGGGACCCCTTCCTCGTTGGGAGGCCAGCCCCAGCTGGGCCTCCACCGTCTTCCTTGCCCAGCGGTGCAGGTCCTCCCACCGTTTGCGGCAGTGGGTGCTCCGCCTGTCAGAGACCCCCAGGGTCCGCACCTCCTTGGCGATGGCACACCAAATACCCTTTTTCTGATCGGTGCTGACCTGCAGGAAAAATATAGCAGAAAAGGGATTAGTCATACCCTCCAGACTGTCATACTCAGAGCCCACCATATCCCTCTCATCCCCTTACACACATACATTGACCACATACATGCAGCACTCTGCCCAGGACACCTCAGCCCTCCCATACATGTGGCTTACACACACAGCACTCCATTAATTCCTGGCCCACTCATTAAGCTCACAGTGTACTCACCTGTTTGCATGGAGGACCATAGAGTAAAGTATACTGGGGTAGGACCCCATCCACCAGTCTCTCCAACTCCTCCAAAGAGAAGGCCGGGGCCCTTTCCCCAGACACTCAAGCCATTGTCACTTCCAGACACAGGTCACAGCAGCACTTGCAGTGTAGGTCCTCTACTGTTGAAGGCCAGGTAGCAAGTGAGTGAATAGATAGAAAATGGCGGTCACATCCACGGCGGTGCGTACCGTCACCGCCGGCGTACATCGCCATTGGCTCCTGGAACCTATAGGGCCTAATGTCAACCAATGCTAAGTTGCGCGGTGGTCATCGACAGCCAACCGCAGCGGTGCACAACTGCAGCAGAATTACCTAATTTCCACTGGTCCTTCCTCACAGGTCAGGCAGCCGCCATTTCAGGGGGCACCTAACTGCGTCACAGCAGACATTGGCACATCAACTGACTCTCAGATTCACATACTGGTTCTACAAATGAAGAGATGCATCATTATTTCAATAGATGTGTGAATATGACTCTGCTCACCGTTTTCCTCCCTAGACTTCAACCGCTGAGGATGAATATGAGATGGAGAAATCCTCCAGTGTACAGAACCCTGGTGGACCTGGCGACAATGGAGGACAGACACATTATCTTAACCTACAGACTTGATAAGGCCACAATCCAAGAACTGTGTGCCCTATTGGAGCCAGACCTGATTTCAGTTATCCGCCACCCCACAGGTATCCCCCCTCTAGTGCAGGTCCTTTCAGTGCTCCATTTCCTGGCAAGTGGTTCCCTCCAAACAACAGTGGCCATGGCATCAGGGATGCCTCAGCCAATGTTCTCCAATGTGTTGACCAGAGTGTTGTCTGCCCTGCTGAAATACATGCACAGCTACATTGTATTCCCCCAGGTGGAGGATTTGGCCACAGTGAAGGCTGACTTTTATGCCCTGGGACATATCCCCAACTTCATTGGTGCCATTGATGGTACCCATGTAGCATTTGTCCCCCCACCCCCGGAGAAATGAAAAAGTGTTAAGGAATAGAAAAAGCTATCACTCTCTGACTGTGCAGATGGTGTATTTGGCGGACCGGTACATCTCCCATGTGAATGCAAAGTATCCTGGCTCTGTGCATGGCGCCTTTATCTTGAGGAATAGCAGCATCCCATATGTGATGGCTCAACTCCAGAGGCACCGGGTGTGGCTAATAGGTGAGCCCAAGGTCCCCACCCAGTATATGTTGGTGTCTGGGTATGGGGTTGTCCCTGAGGGTGAGTGTGTAGCTAACAGGTATCCCTCAATATTTGCAGGTCACTTTGGTTACCCCAACCTCTCATGGCTACTGACCCCAGTGAGGAATGCTAGGACAAGGGCAGAGGAATGTTACAAGGAGGCACATGGGCGAACAAGGAGGATGATTGAAAGAACCTTCGGTCTCCTGAAGGCCAGGTTCAGATGCCTCCATCTGACTGGTGGATCCCTGTACTACTCACCCAAGAAGGTGTGCCAGATCATCGTTGCATGTGGCACAACCTGGTGCCTTTTCTGCAGGAGGATGAGCCTGGAGATGGTCTTGTGGCAGCGGTGGAGCCTGTGGACAGTGAGGAAGAGGAGGCAGAGATTGAAGATGTGGACAACAGAAGTTCTCTCATACAGCAGTACTTCCAGCGACACACAGGTAAGACACTGTAAGTTCACTTTACATTGCAGTTTTGTGTTGGACATTGGACATGGCAGCATGATTTCCCTATGTCTATGGCCACTTATTGTACCTTTTGGACTCTATTTTCAGACCTCTGTGCCCCACTCTGGCTCCTGGTGTGTATACTGCTGCCGACTACAGGTCATGCCAATGTATATATAACTGTACATATGAATTGCAATGTTTACAGATTGTTGAACTAATACATATTTCTATCAATTGACAGACTCCAGACTTGTATTTGTTCCAAGGGTGTTTATTTAAGTGCTAAGAGGTTGAGGGGATGTGCAAGGGGCTGGGGTGATGGTGCCAAGACTTGCACCTCTCATGTTGTCAATTGTGGGGGTCCACCGCCAGTCCTCTGTACGGCTACCTGGTGTCTTGCAACCACAAAACGCACCTTCCCCTGTAGGTTGTTCCACCTCTTCCTGATATCATCCCTTGTTCTGGGGTGCTATCCCATGGCGTTGACCCTGTCCACGACTCTCCGCCATAGCTCCATCTTCCTTGCAACGGACGTCTGCTGCACCTGTGATCGGAATAGCTGTGGCTCTGCCCAGATGATTTCCTCCACCATGACCCTTAGCTCCTCCTCTGAAAACCTGGGGTGTCTTTGGGGTGCCATGGATGTGGTGTGAGGGGTATGTGTGAGGATGTGTGGGGTGATGTGCTGTGGTGTGTTCTGTGAGGTGTGTGGATGGTGTATGGGTGATGGTGTTCTGTGGCTAAGATTGAGTGGGTGCTCCAGGCTTGTCTCTCTGTTAGCTATCTTTTTTCATTGAAAGGGTTGTGGTTAATGTGGGTGTGTGTTTTACAGTGGTGAAGGTGTGTGGGTGTGGAGTGTGTATGTGTGTCAGGTGTGTGTAGTTTGAATTGTCCAATGTGGTGTAGTTTTGTAAGTGTGTGTGTATTATGAGCACAGTGGTGTGTACCGCCAATGGTTTACCCGTGGTTGAAAGACCACCGCAGTGATTCGTGGGTCCTGATACTGTGGGCGTATTCCTATTGGCATAACGGTATGGGTTTTGGTACCGCCAGTTTATCACTGACCTTTGGTCTGGCGGACTTGTGTGGGTGTCTGTATAGTGGCAGATTTCTCTGTGTGGGTCATAATACCCGTAGCGGTATACCGTCGCGGTCACAGTATGTTGGCGTCCGTCAGCACGGTGGTAGGCGGCATTTACCGCCAATGTTGTAAGGAGGGCCATAGTCAAGAAATGATGCGCACACTCAATGACTAACTCCAGGCCAGTGTTTATTTATCAAAAAATATGCTTTGTTACTTCATTTCTAGAACCAAAATGAACTTTGTTGTAGGTATGTACAGTTTCAAGAATGCATCACTTTCAAGTATCAAAGGCACTTTGTTTGTAATTCACAATTAAAACAGTTTTTATATCAAAAGTAGCCAAAGTGCAATTTTTTTCAGAAAGCATTGCAGTCCTAGGGATGGAAAAGTATCAACACAGTTTGCAGTTAAGTACTTGACTTAAAATCCCAGTCTTTAGGGGATAAGGACAGGGCAAAGTTTAGGAAGACACCAAGGGTGCATCACCAGCAACACGGGGCCTGGCCGGATGCAGAGGTCAAAATTGGTGTTGAGTACCCAATAGAATCCTATGGAGACTGGGGCACTTAGAAAGAAACAGCTTTAAGGTAAGTACCTGCATCTTCAGGGCACAGACCTGGGGGGTTTAGATCAGCACAGATCAGCCCCAAACACACACCCTCAGCTGCACAGGGGCAGCCGGATGCAGGGTGCAAACACAGCATTGGGCATCCAATGCTTTTCAATGGAGGAACACTGGGGGTGACAGGCTTGGTCCAGGGAGTTGGCTGAAGAAGATCAATGGCTGGAGAGGTAAGTAGAGAGTTCACTGGACATTGCTGGATCATCAGTTGGGTTCTTCAAGGCCAGGGGACTGTGGGTGCAGAGGTACCTTTAGGCATCAGGAAATCTTCACCAGAGCCGGTTGCAGGCGGGGGGCTCTAGATTTAGGCTGCAGGTGTTGTCGTGTTGGTCAGGAGGGGTCAACCCAGGGTGGACTTGAGGTTGGAATTGCTGGGGACTTTCTCTGGACTGTTGGACCACCTGGACTCAGGCCATGGACGTCAGGTGGAGAGTGGGCATGACTTGTGGATCCAGGAGGGTCTAGAGTCCTTCTTGGAGGTTTCTCTGTGGACAAGGCTGCTGTTCTAGGGAGATCTTGGTCCTTGGGTGGGCAGGTAGTCCTCTGGGTGTTTATAGAGGTCGCTGGTCATGCAGGATGCATCGCCTTTTTGTAGCAGGAGTCTTGAAGCTGCAGACAGGCCAGGGGAGCTGGGGCCAAGTCAGTTGTCATCTGGAGTCTTCACTGCTGGTGTGGCTCTTCAGTCCTTTTTCTTCTTTCAGGTTTCCAGGAATCTGAAGTGCAAGGTTCAAAGGTGCCCCTAAATACTAGATTTAGGGGTGTTACAGGGATGAAAGGGCAGTTGCCAATGTCTACTGACCCTGAGGGTGGCTACATCCTTCTTGTGCCCACTCCCTTTGGGGAGGGGGCAAATACCTAACCCTATTTGCTATCGCCCTCCAAAACAAGAGGGAGGATTCTGCCAGGAGGGTTCACCTCAGCTCTGGGCACTCTAGGCTTTGTCCCTGACCCCTGAGAGCACAAAGGCTCTCACCCCATATGGTCAGAAACTCATCTGGTAGTGGCAGGCCGGCATAGACTGGTCAGCCGCACACTAGAAAGTTGGGTGAATTTCAGGGGGCAACTCTAAGATGCCACCTGTGTGCATTTTACAATAAAGTCAACATTGGCATCAGTGTGGGTTTATTGAGCTGTGAAGTTAGGTACTAAACTTCCCAGTACTCAGTGAAGCCATCATGGAGCTGTGGAGTTCGTAATGACAAACCTTCAGCCCATGTACTCTATATGGTTACACAGCACTTACAGGGTCTAAGAATGGACTTAGCCACTGGAGGGGCATATTGCTCCTGCAGCTATGCCCTCATTTGTGGTATAGTGCACCCTGCCCAGACAGTGGTTTGTGGGCATGGCAGCCAGAGAGGAATGCCTTATCGACTTTACCTTTTTCTCCCCACCACCGCACACAATCTGCAATGGCAGTGTGCATGTGTCTGTAGGAGGGTTCCTTAGGGTGGCACAAAATATGCTGCAGCCCATAGGAGCCTCCCTGGTCACAGGGCCCTTGATACCACTTGTACCTCTTACAAGGGACTTTGCTGTGTGCCAGGGGTGTGCCAATTGTGGAAGCAATGGTACAGTTTAGGGAAATAACACAGGTGCTGCGGCCTGGTTAGCAGGGACACAGCACACACTCAGTCAAGTTAGCATCAGATATCACAAAAGGTGTGTGGGGGGGGTAGCCATGCCAAAAGGGGCACTTTCCTACAGATGGCTGGGCAGTTGTTTGATTACAATGGGTTTTGTTAATTTTCTTTCCTCTGGACTTCTTTTGACCTTCCCCACCAGTTTTTCTTAAGTATTTACAGCTACGTGATTTCTTTCCTTGTGAGTGTAAGCACCGGATAATTTTGAAAGACTTTGACATCTTGTCTTATCTATACAGGGCACCTGGCAAGGCTTCGATCAGGGCACTGTATCAAATCTTTAGCTCCTACAATGTCAGTGACTGTTTTCTGTTGGCCTCTAAGTGGTTTAGGGTGTTCAATTTCGGATAGTCTCTCTGAAGACATCACTGGCGCCTTAGAAATTGTCAATCACGCTGTGCAGTCTGTCAGCCTAAAAAGTTAGCAGGTGAATACCTTCTACATGCTCTATTACACCCATGGAAGGATCTCTAAATGTGCTGCAAGCCATGCTTCTGACAAGACACACTGTCCTAAGTGTGGAGTACATGCGGCAGATATTGTTCATGTGTCCGCTAGCTGCCCAGTTCTGCAGGAATATGGTTGGGTTAATCCAGCTGTCCATATCCCACCATAGACATAATTTTCAGTTACCCAATAGAGAGATTATGTTGGTTCACAAAATTGATTGTGACCCCAGGCAAACCCCATTGATGTCAATCATGATTATTACTGCTAGGCTATGCATAACAAGATCCTGGATAAGCTCCCTTCCTCCTAAGGTACCTGAGTGTTGGGCACTTTTATGTCAGATATACCAATTTGAATGGGCTATTACTATGGTTAGAGGCCCCAGTGCTATTAAAATGCTTTTGATGCGTTTCATTGTCCTTTCCTTATTAGCTTTACATTTTTCTTGTTTTTTACTCTTTGTAGTGGCCTATCCTGGTTGTCTATTTGATTATCATTACCTTTGTCTCATAGGTATAAGTTTGTAATGATGTCTTGTGATCATGACTGATTCTAAATAAAAAAATCTAAACAAATGAAAGTGGCAGGAAAAGGGAGAAAAGCAGGGGATAGTGAGGAAACATGATAAGGAGTAAAGTGTGTGAGAGGAAAAGACAGTGGCACCTATACTTTTTCCAAATGTTCTTGATCCATTTAGAAACAAAAGTGAAGTTTGCCTTTGCCACTATAACTGTCAACCTTCCACCCTGGGCCATCTCAGTACACAGTATTGATTACAATTTTGTTTAAAATGAAATTACCCATTTTTTAAGGTCTTGTTTCCAAATGTTTCTCATAGGAATTTTGGGAGTCTGGAACCATTGTATTCTTCTGTTGTTTTGAGCCAGGTCAGCTATGATTTGAAGATATGTTTCTGCCTGCTTCCACGTCGTCCTATGATACCAGATTCTGGGAGTGTGGCACACTACGCTTGTTGTAAATTTAATATAGTTTATCTATTGAACAGTGTTATTATGTCTCCATGTGCTAGTATGACAAATACAATAAACAATCTGACATCCTCATCCCACCTTTGCAATCTTTGCAGGGTAAATTGTGTGGTATATGCGGAAATTACAATGGCGACCGATCTGATGATTCCATTGCAAGGGATGGGTCAATTGTGCCTTCTGTCCTAGCTTTTGGAAACAGCTGGAAGACCAACCCAACATGTAAAGACACTGAAGTCGAAGCATACCCTTGTGACAGCAATGCCTACTGCAAAAACTGGGCTTATAAAAAGTGTGCCCTTATTAAGGAGGGTGGATTCCAATCCTGTCACAAAAAGGTAAGATTTCAGGAGAGAGAATCTGAATTTTGAAACTGTGATTGCAAGTAAGATCTTGACTTACAAAATCATGTAGACTGGGATTACGTGAAAGTGCTGGTGTACATGAAGGGATCTTGCAGCACCGTTGTAAATAGTATCAGGGTCTCTCGTTACATGTCAAGAAAGAGGGAACCAAGCTCTTTCAATATCCAACAACATCCAATAAATGTTGATTACAAAAAGCTAGAATATTTCATTTCCCCCAAGGGCTGTGACTGAAGAAATGAATTAAATGTAACATACAACCGAGTGCTTAATAAGATTGCTGCTGCTTCTGCGCACTGTATTAAAGGTCTGTTCTCGTCCACTTTTTCACTTATCAGGTTGACCCTACTCCTTATTATGACGCCTGTATCAAGGAAGCTTGTGTGTGTGACTTTGAAGGCAAATATCAAGGATTTTGCACAAGTGTGGCGATGTACGCTGAAGCTTGCAATGCAGCTGGGGTCTGTGTGAATTGGCGTACTCCAGATCGTTGCCGTAAGTGAGAAATAGTTCGCTTATACGTAGGTAGTGTTAAATGTGCTTAATCTGCTGCTTAGATCATTATGGAATGTAATGAAAACTGGATACATGGTCATTCCAGAATTATATCTCTCATATTCCGAGTCCCTGTTTTTTTATTTTTTATTTTCTAAATATTTTTATTCACATTTTATTGTGGGTTAAATACAAACAATAATATGACTCAACAGTTTCTTGTCGTATCATTTGCCAATGTTACTTGCTTCCACAGTGCACGTTTTTATTCGCCATTTATCTTATCTGTGTTACCTTGTCTCTATGAGTGTGTTTCGCTGTTACACGTTCTATGTCATGTGCTTGAGTGTAGCTTCTCCAGAAACCTCTGTCTTGTAATATGCTATCCCCCCCCTCCTCCCAATTATCTTAACCAAACTCTTAACAACCTATTAACATGATGGCACGCGTGGGAGCATGCTAAGGATAGTTAAGATGTGGGGTAGGCTCGTACCAGGGGGGATGCCCAGCTCTCCTTACCGTCTACATCCCTGCATTGCCTCTCGGTGCATGTCTGGGGTCCCCGGTGTGTCATGTTGCTCTCCAGGCCCGATCGGTGAGGGATCTGAGGGGGCCTATATCTCGGCTGATTTCTTATTATATCTGACCCTACTGTCGTGGGCCTGTCCTTCCCTCTCTACTCGCATGTCCCAACCCGTAATACGTGTCCTCTGTTTCTCATTATCAGGTCTCACTTGTCAGCTGTCGCCTTCTCCCCTCCTTCCTTTCCCTTGACTATTTGTTCCCACTTCATCAATATTTCTTTCCATTTCGGAGCAATGGGTGTTAGTCGTATGCCCCGTGCTTCTTCACATTTAAGGGCTTGTAGCTCGGCTCTGGCCCATTTTAGCCCGTCACGTCTCCATTCACTCAGGGTGGGGCTCCTAGGTGACCCCCAGCCAAGTGCTATTAATTTTCTAAATAGTACCAGTGCCAGATCCAGGAAGCGTTCCTTTATCTTCCCCACTACTAATCCTGTTTTCAGACCTAGGAGGCACACAGTTGGAGTGTTGATTACCTCGATCTCGAGCAACTCTTTCAGTTCGGACACCACTGCTCCCCAGCCCCTCCCAATGTCAGGGCAGTGACAAACCATGTGGTCAAAGCCAGCGTCCACCTCATTACATTTAGGGCATACCTTGGGAGTTCTTCCGTTTATTAAAGTCAATCTACGTGGGGTAAGGTACGTCCTATGTAAGTAGTTGAATTGGGTATACCTTAGTTGTGTGTTCCTTGATACGCCCCGCGGGTATGCTATTCCCTTCCACCATTCTGAGTCCGTGAGATCCCTACCCAAGGCCCTCTCCCATCTCTCCCTTTGAGGTTGTAGTGGGTCCAGTACGCTTTCGACGTGTGTCTTGTATAACTTCGTTATTAAGTGAGCGTCATCTCCTGATGTCAGCACTAGGTGCAGTACTTGGTGTGTGGCCGGTTCCGCGTTTACCGTGTCCCAGTGCTTCATTAAATGATGTGTTAGTCTCTGGTACAGGAGAAACTGTCCACTCGGTACCCCCCCATTTTTCATCAAATCTATGAATGTCCTCAAAACCCCGTTGCTAAAGAGGTCCCCAATTGTCTCTACTCCTGCTTTCGCCGATGTGCCTAGTCCGGTTCCCTTCTGGTCCCCGCCCTTCGATTCCAACAGGAGTACCGATAATGGTATTCCAGGCGAGTAAGCTGGTCCTACGCCCACCCGTCATGTACATCTCCTCCAGCAGACCAGTGCCACCTTCGTCATTCTACTTTTTTCTTGTGGTTCCACCTTCCGGTGTATCATCTGAGCTATAAATTCATCTTGGCTCATTTCGCCACTCGTGACACATCTGTCCAGTCGGCTTCCTCCTGCCATCCAACTGGAGACCCACTGTAACTGGCACGCCAAGTAGTAGGACTCAAAGTCTGGGACACCAAGTGCACCCCCTAGATTTGGCCTGCAGAGTATTGCAAGCGCTGTGCGGCTTTGCCCTCCGTCCCATACCAGTTCCCTGAGCAAGGCATTCAACTCCCTGAACCACGATGCCGGGATCGTCACCAGGAGGTTAACAAAATAGTACAGGAGGCGGGGTAACACGACCATCTTAGATAGTGATATCCTGGCCATTATCGGTAGTTTCAACGTCAGCCAGAACCTAACTGAGGTTTGAAGGGAAGAGAGTGCCCTTCCTAGGTTCCCATCTCGAAGATCTTTAACATCGTGGAACACCTGTACCCCAAAATATTTGATGGTTTGTGGAGCCCACACCAAATCCCGAGGGCATGAGGATGGGCGGGCCAACCCTGCTGTGATAGGGAAGACAAACATTTTGCTCCTGTTAAGTCGAAGCCCCGACATATTCCCGAAGCAGTCCAATATTTGCAGTGCCCAGGGCAGTCCCGTCTCCCCGTCCCTAAGATAAATGAGGACATCGTCGGCATAAAGTGAGATTATGTGCTCAGTTTGTCCCCATTCTACCCCCCTGCCTGCTCCTTCCAGCCAAAATTGTGCCTCCAAGGGCTCAATAGCCAGGGCAAATAATAATGGTGACAATGGACAACTCTGCCTGGTGCCTCTATGTATTGGATAGGGTTCTGAGATTGTCTTCCCAGTTCTTACTCGCGCCAGTGGAGATGTATATAACAGGTCCACCCATCTCTCCCAATCTTCTCCTAGACCCATCCTAAGCATCACTGTTTGTAAATAGTCCCATCTGACTGAGTCAAAAGCTTTCTCAAAGTCAATAGCTATTAGCGCACCAGTTGGGGGTCGTTCTGTATTTGGCATCTGCAGTATGGCAAAAAGGCGTCTGAGGTTCAGTGACGTACTACGGTTTGGGACAAACCCATTCTGGTCCGTGTGAATCAGCCTTGATATATGCTGGAGCAATCGATTAGCCAGGACTTTGCTGACGATTTTAAAATCACTATTCAGCATGGATAGCGGGCGAAAATCAGTGACTGATGCCTCGCCTGATTTCAATTTGGGTAGGGGCACCACCAGTGCCTCTCTGAGAGAGTCCGGTAGTCGTCTGGCGCACGGCACTTCTGCATATAGTTCTACCAGCTGGGGCGCCAACAGTGTCGTGTATTTTTTGTAAAAGTCCATTGGGAGGCCATCTGTGCCAGGTGTCTTCCCAGGGGCCAGCTGTGTGATAGCCTCCCTTACCTCTTCTATTGTCACCGGTCGCCCCAGTTCGTCTCTCACTTCGTGCACCAGTACAGTCAGTGGGAGCGGTCGTAGAAATGTATCTAGTCGCCCTTCCTCTATCTGGTTGGGGCTCCGGTACAAGTATGTATCATAGTCCCGGAAGGCGTCGTTTATAGGGCCTGGTCTGAATCTATGCTCGCCTTTCATATCCCGAATGCTCACGATGGGGGATCCCTCCCCTCCCGTTCTTACCAGCCAGGCTAACAGCTTACCTGCCCTACCCTCTTCAGTTTGTATCAATGCTAAATATTTCTGTGTGAAGTGGCACCTGAATTGTTCTTCTACCTGGGAATGGGTCCTCCTTGCCTGCATATATTCTTCCTGGTTCGGCGTGCCTTGGCTCCCTGCCTTTTCTGCCTCATGTATGGTTGCCTCTAGTTTGGTTAGTTCACGCTCTAGGGTGCGTTTAATCCCCACCGTTTGGCCTATACAGTAACCTCTCATCGCTACCTTAAGTGTTTCCCACTCCATCTGGCTAGTAGTGGCTGATCCTTTATTAATTTTAATGTGGTCTGTTAGGAATGAACATAGCGCCTCCCTGTATGCTTGGTCTTCAAGTGCGGCAGGTGTTAACGGTATGGGGGGGCCTATCCTCTAGCACTCTCCAGTTGAGTAATAGGGAATTGTGGTCAGATATTGTGTGTCCCAAGTATTCAGAGTGGGTCATTCCCCGTGCTAGGGCAGCTGAGCACACCACTTTGTCTGTCCTGGTGTATATGTGGTGTAGCCCTGAACAATAAGAGTAATCCCTGTCCTCTGGGTGCAGTTCGCACCAGATGTCAATCAGTTCCCAGTCATGCATCCATTCCCTTAGATTTTGGGCTACTTTATGGACCGCTGCTCTGGGTAATGGTGGGATGGAGCGGTCCAAATCTATGTTCGTTATGCTATTGAAGCCCCCCCAGCAGTAACTCCCCGTGCTGCTGGCGTGTGAGACGGCTCAACAAGCGCTGTATAAAGGGAATCTGGTCCTGATTGGGGGCGTAAATACTTCCCAGCACCAATGGGGTCCCGTGGAGTTTCCCTTCCACCAATACAAACCTACCCTCCTGATTAATGTCAGTAGAGACCACCTCAAAAGGGACACCTGCCCGCACCCAAACCAGAGCCCTCCTCGCATATGCAGAGTATTTAGTAGCGAACACCTGCCCTCTCCATCTATGCCTTAGCTTTTCCACTTCTGCTGCTGTCAGGTGGGTTTCCAGTAGCATCGCTACATGTATGCCTCTCTTCTTTAGATAAGATAGTATTCTGTGTCTTCTAGCTGGTGACCCCATCCCTCTGATGTTCCACGTTAGAAATCTATAGTCTGTCATTTAAAAGCATCAAAGAGGGTCGGCCTAACCTACCACCCCAGGTACTCCACATCCCTCCATCTGTTATTCTTGGTAGCTCAGTTATAATCTGTTGCCCCCAGGTGCCATCAAAATTTAAATTGAAAATCCCAACTCCCCCTCCCCAGGGCGCCTCCGAAAATGTAGGTAGCCCAAATAACCAGTGCAACAGTGCAATTTTGTCATCAAAGTGAATATAGTTCTCGCCAGTCTAACTGAGTGGACGAGAAGCCGGTAGGGGGGTGGGTAGGTCCATGCCCGTCTGGGCCTTCTAAGTACTACATGTGCCCCATCACCAGACCAGGTCGAATTCGGTTACCCCAAGTCATCTGCTGTTTGCGGAGTCACCCTCGGAGGTCGCCTGGAGCAGCCGGAGCCCTCTGCTGATGAAGCTGTCATGCCATCTGAGTCTCTCTCGTTGCTCCCTGTAGGGGATGCTTGTCTGCCCATAGCAGCCACCACTCACAAGGCTTCTGTCCTCTCAGACTCCCTCTGTGATTTTGTCGGTCCGAACCGGAGGCGGGTCCGGCGATGCTGCCCCCGGGAAGCTCCCCGCGTCATTCTCTCGGTGTTGTCCGATTTCGTGGGCCGCCCTGCTCGTCCTCCACAAATCTCTATCCACTCCCATGCCTCCTCTGGATTCTGGAAGAATGTGGTCTTGTCCTCTGCGATCACTCTCAATATTGCTGGAAAAAGGAAAGAGTATTGGATCCCTTCCTTTCTGAGGGCTCTCTTCACCACCATGAATGACGCTCTCCTAACTTGGACGTCCATGGTAAAATCTGGAAAAAGAGTTACTTCTCCATTCATCACCTTAAATGGTCCCGCCTCTCTGGAGTAGAATGTCTCCCTCTTTGTAGTGGAGCAACCTGGCGACCACTGCGCGGGCGGTCTCCCTGGCACCAGAGGAGACTCGGTGTGCCCTCTCCAATGTAAAGGATGGTGTCAATTGTCCCAGTGCTACCACAGTGCGCAGCCATTCCTCAAGAAATTCTAGCATATTTGTGCCTTGTGCTCCTTCCGGGAACCCTACCACTCTTACATTGTTCCTTCGATTCCTTCCCTCTGCGTCTCCTGCCCTGCGCTCCAGGCGCATCACTCTGTCCGTGAGGCTCAGTACCGAGGCTTCTATGTCTTTTTGTCTCGGTGTAATGTCCGCAAGCGTGGTCTCCGTTTCCTTGACTCTATCAACAAGATTCTCGTGATCCGCACGCAGGAGGCCCATTTCCACCGCCACCTGATTGATGTCATGCTTCAAGGTTGCTTCTCTGGCCTCAATTGCACCCAGTATTGTATCTAGGGTATCTTGTACTTTGGTTTGCGTGAGGTCTCGCAGGTCCCCTCCGCCGTGATCAGCGTTAGTGGTGCGCTCCATCGCTTTACTCCCGCGCCGGCCCTTAGAGGTCATCAGCCCAGAATGGCCCAGGCCCGGGATCTTAACAGTGCTTGAGGCCAAAGCCGCACCCCCACCGGACCCTTTTACCTCTAGATCCAGTGCCTTCAGTTCAGGTTCTTTTACTAGCACGGCAGTGCCCGCTAAATCCTCCGTTGGTTACCCCAGTTGTTCATGCAAAACGTGTTTTCGAGTTTGCACTGTCCCAACGTGTAGGTCCCCCGGGCCCGGACATGCTCCCCTCCAGGAATTGACGCCAGATGTAGCCTTAGGCCCAACTTTGCTTCGCACTCGATGAACTTGTCGTCAACGGGGCCCCCCTAACCTGGCATAGAGCGTAATGTCTTCTCCAATGTCTTGTCGGTGTGCCCCATCAGCTGTTCTTAACTTGTAGCGGAGTCTAGGCCTTGTAGTAAAGTCGGATTTATAGAGGGCCTTTCCCGGGTGTCCAGTTCCTCTTACCCGGGTGCTCGAGGGATCTAGTAGGGCCCGAGATGTTTGGGGGCCTCCGCTCTTCTTCACCAGAGAAAAGTCCGGGTCTGGCAGGCCCAGCGCCGATCGCACAGTCCACCTGGGCAGAACTCCGCCTCCACCGTTTGGGCGGAGCGCAGCACGCCGCTCCCCCGGTCTGCAGGTTCCAACTGAACCTGCTGCTCCTCCGCTCAGGGCGATGCGCCCTTTCCCCTTATCAAGGGGGTCGTGCAGCCGGTGCCGCCCCTCCTCGGCTCCGCAGCGCAGCGTCTCCTCACCGTCACCAGAGAGACCAGCTCTCAAGCCCCAGCTCCATTTTCTTCCTGGGCCCCAGTCGCGACCTCCACAGCTCTCCTCCCAAGGGGTTCATACAAAACGTGTTCGCACTGTCCCTTTGTTGAGGCCCTCCATGCCCGGATGTGACCTCTTTCAAGAATTGGCGCCAGGTGTAGCGCTAGGGCCGCTCGGCTTTGCACTCGACAAACTCGTCGTCCACTGGGCCCCTATTATCTTTGCAGAGGGCCTAATGTCTTCTCCAATGTCTTGTTGGTGTGCCCCATCTGCTGCTCTCAATTTGTAGCTGAGTCTAGGCCTCACGGTGAAGTCGGATTCATAGGGGGCTCTTCCCGGGTGCCTAACTCTTCTCACCCCAGCGCTCGTGGGAGCCAGGAGGGCCCGAGGTGTTTGGGGCTCTCCGCTCTTCCTCTCTGGCAAAAAAACTGGGTCTCGCAGGCCCAGCGCCAACCACCTCCACCGCTCCGTCAGAGCGTAGCACACCGTGGGCCGATCGCGCCCTCTTCTCCTCCACCCGGAGCTACGCACCTCCTTCCGCTATCAATTGGGGCTGCGTAGCCGGCTCTGCTCCTCCTCGACTCCGCGGCGTCACCGGAGAGACCCGCACTCAAGCCCCCGGCTCCAGTTTCTCTCTGTGCCCCGGCTGTGACGCTCCATGGCTCACCTCCTGAGGGGTCCCGGCGAACGGGAATCCCTTCCACCGACTATTCTCTATTCAAGTGACCCCCGATGCACAGCCCTCCGAGGGATGGTCAAGGGATGGGGTTCGTTTTTGCGGATAATTAATAGGCCCCTCGGGAGCCAATGTATTAAGCAGCCGCCATCTTGCCTGGCTCAGCCACGCCCTCATTCCGACTCACTGTTAAAGCAGATTTTAGGTTGGTGTTTCTCAACCGAATTCAAGAGTTTGATCCTCATAATCTATTTTTTAAGATTTTGAAAGATGTTTTGCAATAAATTGCCCTTTGCAACCTGATACCACTACTGGAACGGCTTCTACACATAATGCTTTCAAATTATCAATTTATATTTATTGAAAGAATATTTTTATGAGTCAGCCTCCAAGCACAATTTCTCAAACAACGATCATTTTTCATCACCAAAATTTACACATAAGCAACAATGGTTTAGTGTTACATTAGAAATAGATAAGACTCTTCTGTGTGGATTGCAACAATGTTATTGGTCATTCATAAAAATGCTTGAAAACTTGGATTGCTCTTGTCACTGCGTGACATTCTAATACGATTCTCATACATAGCTGTATAATTGTCATACAATCTCATGGGCATTAGTTGTCACATTCTACACACTTCTCAGCTCCTCGCATTCAATGTGTTCATTTATTTAAAAACTGCTATTTGTTATAAGTTAAATTGACCTCATGTCCCTACATTGGCACAATTAATATTTACCTTTTTTTTAGTACATCAGTGATTGTCTTTTGGGCAACACTTGTATCTATGAGTCTGGTGATAAAAAGGTATAATTTTCTTTAGAAAGTTTCAATTTAAGGGTTTTATGAAACCGACATGAATGATTACTTTTTTATTCTGATTTTATGTTTTCTTTCCATACCCCCTGTATGTCGTTCTGACTAAAGTCCCCAATCAATACTTTTTCATATGAAGTAATTTGTATATTTATCTATTTTAATGAAAAAGCGTACGTTTTTCTAATTTGGATATACTATATTTTTACACCACTTTATATTTAAGACAAAATAATAGGCTTGTGGCCCTCCTTGATGTCACAGAATTCTGTCGAGAATATTTTTCAATACCTGTAATTGCTTCCATCAGGATCATTAGACCCAGAAACATATGACACTCCGGAATAACTACCATGAGACAGATAGAGGTCAGATTGTTGCAACACCATGCAAATTACAATAACTGTTGTGTTCTGTTCTGTATGTTGCGACATAATGCAAAGTACATCTCAGCTCACCCTATTTTCAACAATAGCCCACATCCTAATTGCAGATTTAACACAGCATCAGCCATTAGTTCCTGGCTAAAGTTAAAGTTGTAAAAATAGTTTGAAAGTGGAAGTCATCTTGGACCAGATGTCCTAGGAAAAAAGTTGCAAAAAGTGGTCGCAAATTATTCACTGACTTTTTGTCACCTGTCTAATTTTGAGATGCAACCTATATACTGATAGTTTGCATCACAAAATCTACAGTCACAAGGGGTTGCAGAATGAGCTGCCCAATGAAGATTAATTATACAGGTCGCCATGTGTAAACCCCCGTGGTTGTATATAAACCCAGGAATGGTGGCCTGCAAAGAACATCAGACCACCATTCCTGTGTTTGCCCAAATTGGAAATGTTGTTTCTTAAAGCAATACAGATTTCTTGGAGCAGCTGATGCTGCTTTAAAAAAATCTTATCTGTTTGGGAATACTTGCGAGAGACAGGGCAGTACCAACACCTCCCCTCCCACCAGGCCACCTGACACAATTCACCAAGTGGTAGGTGTTCCACTTTGCAAATCAGTTCTACTCCAACTCAGGGGTCAGTTATTTGTTAGTGGTTTGCCACCACAATTTCGGCTGCAAACTCTTGAAACATGCCATATGAATTGCAATTAATTGGGCACGTCTTTCACACTCCTTTTTAATTTCTTAATTGTGATTCGGGAAGGGTAGTTAAAACCATTTTGTGAGTCAGAAAGGCTTTTTCCGACACGCAAAATTGGTTTATTGGATACCTATAAGCCACTCTGCAATCGCAATCCAAGTGATTTTTGCTAATCACAGGGTTTGCAATCGCAAAATGGCTTTGTACATCTGGCCCCTGTGGTCTATAATTTTTATTTAGCATAGTATCACAACGAAAACAGTTCCAGGGCATGATCTTCAAGGACTTCAGTGGGCCTAGAAGACGTTGCGTGTCAGTATGGCCCTTAACTCTTTGCACAAACAAGACGTACGTCCATTTCAGAATTTAAATAAACAATGACATTGTATGTGCCTCCTCTACCACTATCAGGAGAGTTATAAAACTCCACCATGCGCACGTTTTTATAGTAGAGTGATAAACCACAGTTTTGTGTGACCTCGCAATGCTTCAACCCCGTTCAAAAGCAGGTTGCCACTCACTATGTGCCTAGGTGCTTTCAACATTTCCTCAGTAGGCCTCGAGGTCTACAAACGCCAGAAGCCTGCTGACCGAGGGAACCGCTCTCTGCACCACACAGATGTTGGTTGCCGGCAGAGGGTAGGTTCTCAACCTCTGTCAACTGGAGAAAGCACAATAATATTTCAGATGCCTCAGTGTCCCACCCCTTTCACTGAAAAACGTGAAAGTTTCCCAGGGTTCCTAATTTAAGGGTATCCCTTTCTGCAAGAAGGTTGGCAAACTGTACTAGCTAGAAACTGGATCTTATAGTTCCTTCAACCCTTTCCAACAGTAATAATGGTAATGATTTTATTATTATTATTATTAGTAGTAGTAGTATTTTGTTTTTACTATAATTCTTGGGAATATTAGCAACGTTACTAACTCACTAGTATCGTAATGGTTGAAATAACTTGAGTATTAACAAAAATAATATAGCCACTTCTAGATGACACCCTGACTGATATTATTTGTGCAAATAGGCATAACGATATTAATAAACAAAATCGTAATAATATTACTAATAATAGCAATAAGTATCATTCTATAAATTAAAAATGTGAACAAAATTCCATGACATATTATAATTAATAGATTTTACCCTTCGAAGTCCCTCATTATTGTACTAATAGATCTAACTCTATCTGTTCCATTTTGTGTTTATCACAAATCGCCAAAACAAATTATTGCACCCGCTACAAAAATCCAATTAGTTATGAGAGTTTATCTTTGAGATCATGAAGAAAGTCACCCTTCACTGTCCCATAAACACCCACTGGGATCGGTATGACTGGATTACTGTAGGGAACCCTATGAATAGCTGCCAGGTGAATAGTGGTGGCTCACTGCACGAGGAAGTGTACCTGATCTTCTGGCTTATGTGTACTCAATACCTTTTGTGTCTCATTGCTATTTGCTGCACTGGTCCACTGTATTCATTCACTGCCGTCATTTTTATTCAGCCTATTTCTTCAAATCGTATCGAAAGTTTGCTTGAGGGCCATATAGTTGTGAGGCCAAATATGACCTGGGAAAATGCATTCGAAAACAGGTTGCACCAAATGTATTTTGTAAAAGCCCGTGTTTCTCTTTTTCAGCTGTATTCTGCGATTACTACAACAGACAAGACGAATGCAAATGGCATTATAACCCATGTGGAACCACCTATAAAACATGTAACAAGAGGGTTCCTGGGACCTACAGCACTCTAATGGAAGGTACAAAACTGTTTTTCAAGATTATGTTGTAGTACTAAAGTCGGAGAGCCTTCAGAGTAGTAGCAATCTCAAAACGTGGATGGTACTCTTGTCTCCTCCGTTTCAGGTGATAATCTGCAGTTGTAAATTGAGTGAAAGGACTGTTGGAAACCTGTATGTCCATAGTATTGCCCAGTAGGGTAGCGATGGTGTCTCTGATGGAAGTGAGTGAATCCTCGCCCAGTTGTTGACGTACAAGTGCATGGTGGAGAATGTGTGCATCAGCAGCTTGCATTAGGTCCGAACTTGACACACATCTTCTGGGTCACGGGCAACATCAGTGTGCTCCTGGATGCTTGGACCTGCTTTAGTGGCTAAATAATAGCAGGACGTCCGAGGACATAGCTGCACATACTCTCATACTAGCTACCTGGTTGGAGGGACAGGACCTAGTGACTTTACCCTGCTCCAAGAGTGCAGCTGAGCAGAACAGCTTTAGGGGAAGGAATGGCAAGTTCATTTATCATCAGTCCCGCTGTTATTGTGGGTTGCTCTCACAAATAAGCAGGCCATGATCGCTGTCCGGTTCTCACCCTGTGCGAATGTGCATGACATTAGCCCAGTGCATCAGTCTCTGTGCACTATCTGTGCACATACAGATATATTTGCGCATTAGCTAACTTTTTTCAGATGTGCATGTTTGCAGAGCCAGCACGAGTCACAAGAGGGAACTTAAAAGGGGCCACCTGCATTCCTTAGTCTGTAAAGTTTCAGCAGGACAAAACCACTCTCGCTCGTGTTAAACAAAAGAGAGATGGATGCAGCGCTTGTATTAATCGGCCTTAGGGAATTACCTTTTTCACACTGTCCAACGACAGACAGGGGCAAACCATATGAGTCTTGGTCCTGAAAAATAGCCTTAGCTTTTATTTTTTGGAGGTTTGATTGTTCACTAGAAGTCACATATTGGCTTAAGAATACACAGGTAGCTGGAGAAAAATTATTAAACCGTCCCTTTTCTAGCAAGTTTTATCATTTGAGTATTTGGAGGAGAATCTTGCCTTCGATTGGCTACAGTTAGGAAAATAGCACACATTTGCTTAGGAATAAATAATTACTCTTCAGTTTTGATTGACAAGTTAACTGGATCCTAATGTGTGTGCGCAGGGTTGATACATTTGCTGCTGTTTATGAAAGATTACGACTCGGAAATGTTTAAAGCCACAGCTGTAATTCATGCGATCTTTTCGCTGTTGCCCGTTAAGTCCTGTCCCCTCTATCTACAGGTTGCTTTGCCAAATGTCCTCCTGAAACGCCATATCTCGATGAGGATAGCATGAAATGTTTGTCCACCTGCTGCCCTTATGACTGGTATGGTACATGTTTTCTAAATTATTTAAGCGATTCCTAGCATGCTAAAATGTCGTCACAAAGATCTCGTTGTTCTAGTTAACAATTTGCTTTATTTTTGATAATGTTTCATAGTGCGATTTTCCTAGATTTTTATGAAATGCATTCAGTGTTATACATTTGCAGTTATTTTTGTTTTCTTATAATATGTAGAAAAATTGAGGTGCCGCTGTTAAATTTAACTGATGTCATTCAAATATATCTGGATGAAAAAGCGAATGCATAATAAAGAAACCCTCCCTGACTTTGGTAAAGTCCATTTTCTCATACGGTAAAGCAATTAATTACATTGTAACTTATACCTGTAGTGTGTCCAGGTAAGCAATCATTAATACATGCCTCATGGTTAGAGCAAGTTAAGACTAATGTCATTTGCTCTCTCACTCCATTGCTTATGGGGCATGACGCATTAACTGGTACGTCCCCACTGGTATATCATGGACACCTAAATGATGCAAATTGCCTATCGCTTTTACAAAAGTGCCATCAGTCACCTGGGATCTGCTTAAAAACTACCCAATAATTCCTCTGAATGAAAAAGTGTTAGTGTCACTATTGATGTAAAATGGTTTGCTCACAAAATTAGCATTGCAATTAATTTGGAAAGATCAAATGAGTAAGTGTAGAGCAGGAGTCTCCACCCTTTTCTGTAATAAGAACTATTTATGTTGAAAATAATCCCAAACTACTAATATTATTAGTGTTGTAATAGTGACCACAGAAGAAATGACTACATTAGTAGTGCCCCTTGCAATATTATCAAAAGTGATCACCCTCCTCGAATGAGGAGGAATGCCAGCAGTAATGTGAAAACTGCTTTGTCAAACTAGAATACTTCTCAAGGGTGTGGAATTTAATAAAATATCTACTTGTCCGTGGGACAAGCTGCCTTTTAAATCTGCTTGTCCTGCAAATAAATCCACTTGTCCCTTTGGTGCAAAGAATTGCAGTAACAACTTAAGGCAGCAGTCTCATTATATAAAAGCTCCGATAATAGCCTCTCTGATTATGCTAGGGCTCAAAATATAGTAGAGTTTGAATACTATCAATTCCCTTATGTTGCCCCCTTTTCTTCAGATCTACATACTAGGGCTAGAAGTAGGAGTAAGCAACATTTTCACGATTAGAATGCCCTTTTGAGTCAGTGCAAACCTACTAACTTGTGTATTTTAGGGTTTTCACTAGCTCTTGTCTAATCTTTTCCCATACTGATCAAAGTTGGAAATGTACTTCTGAATAGGACAGAGGTAGAACTTCTTTCAGGGTTGGGGAAAAAAGTTGTTGGAGGGAAAGTGAAATTGTAAATGTGAAACAGATTTTTGCCTGAGCAAATCCTCACATTTATATTTGTTCAAACTAAAATGCAGTTCACAAATATTTTCTAGGAGTACTATTTCCTGGCCTACTTCTGTAAATTCTTAGGAATTCATGAAAGCCGCAAATCTGCACTAATGCAAGGACATATACCACAGCTGCAGTTTTCTGTCTTTCTTTAAGAACTGGGTCCCTAATTAGGTCTGGTGTTAACCAAGACCTTATGTTTTTAACTAATTTTGTCTCTCTGTCAGCTGGCTTCAATGTGAGTGACAGTATTTTGCTCTTTCACAAGGAGCATATCAACACACAAAGTAGTTTTATCAGTGCCAGGGAATACTGTGTGATTTTTGAGACCAGCAACTATTGTTACTTTTAGCCAATGTTTGGTATAATGCTGAAGGTCCAACAGCTCCCACAATACTATAGTTTTACAAAACTATGTCAAAACAAGACACCTGTATACAAACCCAAATGGCTGACTACTAATATCAGACCTATTGGCTTTTCCATTGCTTGTTTAGTTTCATATTTCCCATAACCTCGCTGAAACTGGTTACACAGATTTTTCCATTGTGAATATTTTTTGGGAATACTCACATGAACAAACACATTTTACTAGCAGTGGTGTCTAAAAATTCATAGGTGTTTGTTTAGAAAAAGGAAAACCTTTTTTCCTAGATGCATTTTTTGTGAACATTTTGTTTTGAAAACAGAGAATCATCAGTCTTGGTTTCAGCAAATATTTGCTTCTTAACAGAGATCACTCTGGGAGCATTATACATAGCCTGATAGTGGTAAACTTTGCGAACATGTGTGCACATTTTTATGCTGGAAAATCTGCCAGTAGTGCAACCCGAGCTTACATTTCCACAGAGTGCTCACTGTAATAATGAAGGCTTTGCATTAATGAAACATAAATACAAGTTTGAGCAGTATTAACAAATGGACAGACATTACCTTAGCTGTAGACAATGCCCTTCCTGGGTCTAGAATGTGGTACTGTAAACTTACAACCAAAGGATTTGTGTTGCAGGGTGTTGGGCCTACTTGTCCAAAGGACAAAATAGACATGAAAATTTGTTGTCCTTGAACCTAAACACTATGTCCTGGACGTCAGGCTTTATGAATTGCATACCCCTACCTCTACATGGATAATACAGAGCAGTTTTAACTGCAGTCCTCCTGTACCAAGGTAATACACTGTCACATAGTTTAGTTTACAAACTCCTTTCAATATGCTTTCAAAGAATGAAAAGTAAACACCAATCTCAATGTTAAAAGAATAAGCAGCAATTTGTCAGAAGACAGAGCCTGACATATGACTTCTAGCTTTGAATCCACATGAAATGAGACAAGATAAAAACACATATTTTGTGCTCATTCACCTTCTGAATCTCACCAAGGTTTTTACAGGGGTGCTGCAGCAGCCCTCTCGACCCTACTGTGGGCGTCTATGTCTAGAATGTGATAATTTTATAAATGACTTTCCAACCTGCAAAGGCACTTTGTTTTTTAACAAATAATGTAGACTTGAATTGCATTAAACTTCCTTCTTCTGTGACTGGACTTCTATTCCCACTCACGGTGGCACGGTGCCCGATTTCCATCCAAATGAAATAAGTTGCACCTGCCCTCAAAGAGGGTATCTGGCTATGGAGTTTTGCTGTGGAGCCCGTTAATCTGGGAGAAAAGGCCACAACATATTAAAATTTCATCGCTGTCACTACCTTACATTTGTCTTGTTTTTTTTGTGCAGAGTAAGTCATTCTTTACTGCAATTGATACGTGTTTACATTTGTCCTGGATAGTAAATGTATTTAATTGCTTTTACTTAGCATTTTCAGATATTTTCTGTGCACTCTTAAGTGTTTCATTCTTTTCCGCCACAACACGTTTGATGATGTAAAAGTGTGCAGTTTCTTTCGAAGTATCAAACATGTTTCAATCTATGTTATTCATGGCTTCCTTAACAATTAGCACCCCTCACCAGTTAATTCAGATACAGAATGCGTCTTCTTTTCAACTCCTGCCACTCTCCCTCATTATTACCTTTATTTTGTTCTCTTTGCTATCTATCGACCAATTGTCAGTTGAATGTAATGTCATGTCAGACAGTACAGTACAATACTGTATTCGTTTTAGTGAAGTTGATAACATTTGATGTACAATGACACAACCATGCAATGACACTTTTATTGGTGATATGCAATTTAACCATATTGCTCTAAATGTATTTTTGTGTTTTCATTTTGCTCAGTGAGAATTGCAATGACACCGTTTGCCTAGGTCAGTATTTATTTTCATTTATAATTAATAAAAAATTACTTTTGCTATATCTTTAAGCAATATTTATTTTGGAGAAGAATGGTGCCTGCCCATTTTTGAAATGTAGACTAACATATGTGTGTGTGTATTTCAAGTACATAGTGTTGTTGCATGCTATTGTACTTCTCTGTTTTAGCTGGTTACACATGGAGGTATCACAATAATATAAGGTGCAGTGGTCCTTGTTCTGTAGCTAACCAGTGGATCCTAGGGCAGACCACATGTTGTGCCACAAAGGCTCATGTTAATGTGTGAAATATGGGCTTAAATAGCCACCCACCCATCCACCCACCCCCATCCACCCATCTATTCATCCATTCATCTTCATCATTGTGTTTTCCCTTTGTTTACTATGCATGCGTTTTTGCAGTGATTGTTATAAAATACATATTCCCTTTAAAGGGGAAGTAATGCAGATTATGTAGTGTGTCTAATGGACTTGTGTTAGATTGTTTAAGCATAAAAAGCCTATGTACTGCACTCTCGCACTCACATCTCATTACCCTTTCTCACACCTTTTTAACTCTGTCCCTCACTCTGTCAGGGCTGTTTGTTTTACAGCGCTATTGATGGATTAAAATGTAAGAGTGCTATATTCAAATGTTTTAATAAGAGAATTGGTAGACGCAAATGGGGCTCATTCTCCTACCTTACTCAATACCCCGACATTGTAGGGACGGTCACTCCTGCCAATAGCATGGTACCCTGCAAAACCTTTAAAATGTTGAATTATGCCACTTTAATGTGTAGCCCTGCATTTTGAGGCAGCTGAAACTTGGTGCTTTAACATGCTTGCCACTGGTTTTCAGCCATATTTGCTCAATTGCATTAACGTATGGCTGCTTTTGTGTGGACATACAAAGCTACCAAGTGTCCGCATGGCAAATGTCCCTCTTTATGTCAGTCCTGACCTTTTAACAGATATCACATTTCTGGAACTTGACATTTTGATGCTAAGATTATAACTATGGACTGAAAACCCCAGTAGTAAAGTGCAGATGGTTAAAAGCCAGGTACCACACATAACAATGAGGCACCTTTCAGCTACGACTTTTGTTGATATGTGGAAAGTCTTGTGCCATGTTTTCACCACTATCCCGTATGCATGATGACAGCACTCTTTTTACAGGTACCTGTCACAATGGGCTTGAGTACGAACTTGGCAGAGGGGATTACTCCGTCCCAAATGTGAAAGATATCCCGTCTACCATATTCCAAGTTCCGTTATATCCTACGGAACTTGTAATACGGTGGACAGGATGTCCGTCACATTTGGAACAGAGTAAACCCCTCCACCAAGGTCATAATCAGGCCCTATAACTTGCATTGAATGTTTAAAGCCTGGAGTGTTTGGCAGTTTGCTTGTTATCAGTACTGACTTGTAAGAAAAAAGGGACCTGATGTATCAAAGTGTTTCACCCATTCTGTGGGTAAATGTGATAGTATATATTGGCCATGATTCTAATGATCCGGCCTATTCACCAATCAGTGAAAGAATTACACACTGCCAAAAGATCAAATATGACTTTAATATTGTAAGACTCTCTATATTGTATAAAATAATTAGATCAGACCAAACCATGTTTTTAATTCGTACACCTTTAATCCAAGCACACAAAACTGGAAGAAAGAAAAGGAAGAAGAAACAATATATCTGGTAGAGACTTCTAGCTGCAGATTCCTTACCTTTGAATTTCCCAGGCATCAGACTGGATCCAGAAACCTTTGTGTTAGCAGTACTCCTGTGCGCTGTCAGGTGGCTTCATTCAGTTCTGCACTTTGTGATGTTGTGATCACCTATAAAGGCGCTACCCAGGCACATGGATGTCAGTTACTTTTCTTTACATGTCAGTTAGCCCGGATCTGGTGAAGAGCTACGTCTCTGTCTCCTTTTAACATGTTAAGTGTTTCGAACGATGTCTTCTAGGAAGGCAGGTTTCAAGCCGCGTGGTACCTTTCATCGCACCATGTCGGTTACAGACCCTTATCTGGTCTGTTTATGGTGTCTCAAGTGCAACCACAACTTGAAGCCTCCCCACGTACTGACTTGCTCTCTCCCCCCACTGTCACTGTGGAGGAGGGAGTATCTTATGCAATGCTGGTGAAGAGGGCCACAAAGGTCCTTGATCTCGAACTTCCCTCTGTGGCAGTCAAGACTAACATCTTGACGGAAGTGCTTCCGCCTGGGGCTTCCTCATCCGAACCACTATTGCCCTTTAATGAAGCACTGATTGATGTCCTGCTGGGAACCTGGTCCAAACCAGCACAGGGGCTCCTGTGAACAGGACATTTGCCTGCCACCATTTCCCTGCCCTGGGTGATCCTAGTTTCCTCACCCAACACCCCACCCCTGAGCACTTGGTCATCCAAGCCTCAACTACCCAACAACATGTTCCCTGCCACTCCCCTGGACAGGGAATCCAAGAGGCTGGTTTTCTTCCATCAGCCTAGCATTGGGGTCAGTAAACACTGCATGCTTCTTGAGCCGTTATTCTCATACTTTGTGGGATACAGTTTTGCAAGTGCTGCTACAGTCTTGGTGGAGGCTCGAGCCATCCTCTCCCAAGCAGTGAAGGGCAGGAGAAATGCAGCGAAGTTCACCATTAGTTATGGCTTGGACACAACTGACTCGCTAGGCAGAGCAACTTCTTCGACAGTGGTGTTGAGGCGCCACACCTAGCTGAGAAAATCTGGCTTTTCGGGGAATGTCCTGGCTAACTTCATGGACATGCCCTTTAACAAGACTCATCTCTTCAGAAAGAAGCACTGGAGCAATTCAAGGACTCACAGGCTATGCCCAATTCCTTGGCCTCTCAGTGACACTTCGCCCCCTGTCAGCCATTTGGCCCTTTCGTGGCTAAGGAATGGGCGTGCCACCCACTGTTCTGTGCAGGGTCACCAAGCTGTGCAAGGACATGGGTGCGGTGCATTTGGACCCTGTGGGTCTGGTAGCCAGAAGTCATCTGCACCAACCACCTAGCAGCTGCAGCCTCTAATCACTCCTAGTCTGGTTCTGCAAGACCAAGGGTACCAGGTGGAGGGAGAATCCAACATTATCTCTTCCACTGGCAGTAGTTGCAGCTCATCTGTGCAGGTTAGGGGTTTCAGTCTTCCAACTGGCTGTTGAAGGCGGGTTCACCCCAGCTTGTTGTCTCCCACCTTCAGTCTACGACAAACCTCTTGCATTTGCTGTGGTTCACTATAAATGTGCAGAAGTCACACCTGATTTCTTGTCAGACACTCCCTTTCATTGGAACTGTTCTGAACACAGTGCAGTTTCGAGCTTATCCTCCCCAGCAGTGAGTCCATAATAGTTAGGTTATGATACCGATGTTTCAGCCTCTATCCTGGATTTTGGTGAAAATGACTGTGTGGCTGCTGGGCCTCATGGCCTCCTGCATCCTGCTGGTAAATCATGCCAGATGGCATATGCAAACTCTGCAATGGTTGCAGCATCAGGGTGATCTCTCTGACATAGTCCAGATCTGGCACGGAACTGCAAAAGACCTGTAGTGGTGGCTTACGAACTGCGATTGGGCCAAAGGCAGACTCCTCTCTCTTCCCCAACCAGATCTGACAGTAGTGACAGATGCATCACTTCTGGGATGGGGAGGCCACCTGGGAGAGGTGGAGATCAGAGGACTCTGGTGGAATCCAGACTCAACATCAACTTGCTGGAGCTCCGTGTGATCCGACTAGCATTGAAAGCATTTCTTCTCCTTGCCAAGGGGAAGTTGCTGCAGGTGTTCAATGACAACACCAGTGCCATGTGGTACTGCAACAAGGATGGTGGGGTGGGGTCATGGACCCTTTGTCAAGAGGCCCTGCGTCTATGGACATGGCTGGAACAGCAGGGCATAACCCTTGTGGTTGAACACCTGGCAGGTTCTCTAACTGGTAGGGTAGACAAACTCAGCTGTCAATGCCTAGTGAGTCATGAGTGGCTTCTCCATTTAGAAGTGGTGAAAGGACCCTTTCAGCAGTGGGAAGAGCCTTGGTTAGATCTGTTCGTCTCCGAAAAGAATGCACAAGGTCAGCAGATTTGCACTGGAGTCTCCACAGCAGCTATCGCTCAGAGATGCTTTTGTCTCGAGTGGAGTTCAGGCCTCTTGTAAGTCTTTTTGCAAATTCCACTTCTTCCTAGAGTTCTTAAGAAGATCGGGAAGGAACAGGCCCAAGTTATCTTTGTGGCTCCGGACTGGACACAGAGAATCTGGTATCCAAAGCTTCTGAAAATGAGCATTGATTCTCCAATCTGGCTGCCCTTTAGGAAGGATCTTCTGTAGCAGCAGCAGGGGAGGGTTCTCCACCCGAACCTGTCAGCTCTCCGCCTCCTTGCGTGGAGATTAAGCAGCAAAAGTTGATAGCTTTTTGACCCTCCTCCCAAAGTCTGTAAAGTTATTTTGATGGTCAGGAGGCCTGCCACCAAAATAGCATACACCTGCCGTTGGCAAAAATTGTAAAATATTGTACAGAAAAGTCTATTGACCCTCTTTTTGCCTCTCTTTCTGATATCCTCCTCTTCATTCTTACCCTTGCCCAGCAGGGCACTCTTAAGGGTTACTTTCCTGCTCTGTCCACCTTCCTGTGGCTGCCTGACCAACCCTCTTTATTTAAGTCCCCTATTTTAAATAGGTTACGGAAAGGGCTTGTACATATGTTTTCCCCTTCGCTCTTCATCACGCCTCAGTGGGACCTGAATCTGGTTCTCACTTACCTCATGTGTGCTCCTTTCTAGCCTCTGCACAGACAGCCTTTCTGGTGACAATATTCTCTGCCGGGAGGCAGACTTTATCATCCAATCCTCCCTATCTTAGTGTCTTCCCTGACAAGGTGGTGCTTTGCACCCAGGCCTATTTCTTCCTGAAAATGGGGACTCCATTCCATTTGGGACAGTCTTTCACCCTGCCCACCTTTTACACTCCTCCACATCCCACTAAAGAAGAGATGTGACACCACCACCTGGATCCAAAAAGAGCATTGTCGTTCTAGCTTGACCACACAAAAAAGTTCCGGTGGATGACCAACTCTTTGTGGTCTCTATAGGTGCTACAAAAGGTCAGGCAGTACAGAATTGAACCGTATCATGCTCGGTCGTTCTCTGTGTCAAGATCTTCTACACCCTGGATAAAAAGCAACCTTCTGAGGACTTGAGGGCCCATTCCACCACAGGAAAAGCTGCAACCACAGTGTTAGCTCATTAAGTTTCAGCCCTAGATATCTGCTTGAACAGTTAAGTCTGCAGAAATGGGCATTTCACCTATTCGGTCCTGCAGGACTTTTTAGTCTAGGTAAAGTTGTCTGCAGCCCACCACCAGCAGGATATGACTTGGGTATCTATTCAAAGGTAAGGAATCTGCAGCTAGATGACTCTATCAGATGAACAAGTTACTTAACTTTGTTAATGCATTATCTTGTAGACACAATATCTAGCTGCACATTCCTTACAGACCCACCCACACCTCCCTGCTCTGCAGACATATTTCTAGGGCTAGGGCTGTTTCCCCTTTTCAGGGCCCTATTTTTGACACACATTCATCAGTTCACTTTATGGCTCTGTGCTTCTGGCCTGGAAAGTCGTGAAAAGTAAGTGACGTCTGCACACCTGGGTGGCACCTATAGAGGTGACCACGACATCACTTCCAGCGCCAACAACGCTGGTGATGTGCTTGTAGCCCATCTAAGCCACCCAATGGCGCACAGGGGTACTGCTCATGCAAGGGTTTCTGGACCCAATCTGACGCCTGGGAAATTCAAAGGTAAGGAATCTGTAGCTAGGTATTGTCTGTACCAGATAGTGTGTTACCAAAGATAAGTAACTTGTTTTTTAGTGGTATCCCTAAACAACAGACCTCAAGTAGAATAACATTCGACCAGTTTTTCTTGCTGCTTCCTTGTATAACAAGGTTACATTGTTTTGCCCACCTCAGGAAGAACTAAAAGTAACTCATTCTCTCTCACTTTTTTCTTTGAATGGCATTTTAGTTTGTGGTTGTGAAGGTTTTTATCAGTGTTTATATATTTACACTGGTAAGGGTTGTTGCCTTTTTCCAGGGTTTCATCAGTTGTTATAGGTTTAAATCTAAAACAAGATATCCTAGTTATAACCCTGGCTATGTCACTATTGAAATTATTTAAAATGTTGTCAGCGATGTCATATGATTATGTGAGGTCATGGGAAGTGCGTGAGAATGTCACGAGTTATAGTTGTGTGCCACAGAGCATTCTTGAGTCTTCAGTACCCTCATAAAATTATAGTTATTCAAATTTTACACATCCCAGTGTGGGTCTAGTAATCTGATGTGGTGTTTCTTCAGTCTTACCATAACATGGGTCCCAAGAAGAGTTACTAGCACATTATACAGAAACTGAAGATTGATTATCTGCAGTGGTTCAATACATCTGAGTTCAAAGTGAGGAGAGGAACTGGGACAGTCTCATGATGAGGAGTAGTTGCTACCAACACTTTTCAAACCTCAAGCAGAACCTGTTAGTTCCACCTAGGCTTTCATAATTTAAGGGGGTACCAGTGACTTCTCATCGTTTCTAATTTGATGTATTGAGTCAAATATAAATCGTTTTTTTGGATTCTAAGATATTCAAATTTCTGGAAAATCTGCATAAATTGAAAAAAGATGATAGTCGGCATAAAGTACATAAATGATGACTGTGATAAAACATAACATATAGTGGAACTATATTTTAGAGAAAAAGTTCCCTCTTGCAGAAACTTTATAAAACTGTTTTTAGTGACAATTCCTATAGGAAGATGTCTGTGTACATCCTTACTTTCTTAATCTATAAAACTATAAAAAATTCTGTGAACTATAGGTTGGAATTTCGTTTTTTAAATATTTTTCCTCAATGAAATGGAAATTAAAGACTAAAATATGCTATGAACAATTATTGACTTTAATTTTTCTCTACTAATTAATATTTCCCTTTATTGTTTATTTTAGAAAGTACCACAGCTCCACCCATAACCACAGGTAAAGCACATTTTTTAAAATATTTTATTTAATGTAAATAATGAGTCAGAGAATTTGCTCAGGGCCTAATGAATGTTTACCTTTCAGCTGGCTATACCATCTCCTCTCTAAGAGCCAGATATAGCAGAGTCTGATTTTGCGAATCGGAAATTGCGAGTCGGTACGACTCGCAATTTCCGATTCGCAAAATCAGATGCAGTACGGTGTCTCAGACACCGACTGCGAGTCGCTATGGGGTCGCAAAGACTCACCTCATTAATATTAATGAGGTGGGCCGCATTTTGCGACCCCATAGCGTGTCCCTGCACTCACAGGGATGGTGGTCTGCTGAAGTCAGCAGACCTCCATGTCTGTGACTCCTTTTTAAATAAAGCATTTTTTTTTATTTTGCAGCCCGTTTACCTTAGAGGAAAACGAGTTGCAAAATAAAAAAAAATAACAAAACCATTTGGTTTCGGTTTTTCAGAGTAGGCAGTGGTCCATTGGACCACTGCCTGTTCTGAAAAACCCTTTTTGGCAACATTCACAAAGGGGAAGGGGTCCCATGGGGACCCCTTCTCTTTTGCGAATGGGTTACCACCAGTGTGACACTGGTGGTAACTGCAAATTGCTTTGCAACCACATTCGCGGTCACAAAGCAATTTAGCATAGCGATGCGAGTCGCAAATAGGAAGGGAACACCCCTTCCTATTTGTGAGTCCCATTCACAATTTGCGAGTCGGTACTGACTCGCAAATTGTGAATGAGCATCGCAAACGGGATTTTGCATGGCGCAAACTGCGATTTTCGCAGTTTGCACCATGCAAAATGTTTGCTACATCTGGCCCTAAATGATCAAGGCCTTTGTACATAAGTGAAGATAACACTGGTAATTGGAAAAGGCTTCATCCTATTGTTACCTTGGTTTTGTGTTGATGGGGCTCTAGAGGTGTCCATATATAGTATAGAAGCCTGTTGTGCCCAGTATCAGTGATCTGTGGATGTGGACACAAGGTGGATCTCAACTGGCAACTGGTTTACCAATGTAGTAGCTTTCTGAGTTGTATTTGCAACCTTGTGGCCTGTTACTGCATTCATGTGCCTGGCAACTCTCATGCCTCTCCTCTGTTCTTCTCTGTGGCTCCAGCACCATTTTGGTGCCATCTTTTCCACCTCCTTCCCAATGGCCTGCAACACGCTGTCATTACAGTAGCTCATCAGCCCAGATCAACACACATGCCAGTAGGGCTGGAGACAAACTGGCTGCTAATGAGCATGGGCAGTGCTGTAGATAGGAAAGTACTCACATCTGGTTATGATCATTCCTAGAGCTAGGCCACCTTGCTTGATATCTACTTCTTCATCACAATGTCAGAAAAAAACAGTTCCAGAGTGGGAATAGGCAATACTTCTTCATCCCAATCAGAGGAGGGTACTTCTCAATTGATAGTCTTCTTATCTTGTTTCTTAAGAAGTTTTTTTCCATTTGGCTTTTTCCTTCTTCTGCTGCTCTTTTTTAGAAACACCTACAAACCAATGTGTGACTTTTATAGTCTAGACAGCTGTGTCCTAAAGGAAGGTATTACCATTTCCTCTGACAGTAAAGCAAAAGGCAAAGGTGTGGCAGTTATGTACAGCCCTTGACAACATACAGCTTATCATAGTTTCATGAAGTTATTGGATTGAAATCGTGTAGGGTTCCGGCATGGAAGGCTTGTGAGACCCCCTTGATTTTAGCTGTTTCTACACAATCACCCTAGGTGCACTCAGGTCACTCCATTTCTTTATGGGCAGTTGAAATATTGATATCACATTTAAAAGAGCCTAATATTAATCGAAAACATTGAATCAGCGCCCTAGAAAATGATTGAGTAGCAATAATAATTTCCCCCTACTGCTGGGTTTTATCTCTACGCATTGGCCTAAATGCAGTTTGGAGCCTTGTCTCTACTGATTTCACTATAATTTAAAATTATTTCTAGATTGCCTGCTTGCTCTTCCTGAAAGTGTGAGATCCCATTTACATACTAAATTGAATATGTATCACATCTTTAATTAGCACAGACTGACCTTAATCTGTGTGAGTTTTGACCCATTATTATTAGTGGATGTATACCAACCAATGACCAGCACATGCCCTGACTGAGATGCTCTGAAATCCCTCTCTTATCAATGGGTTAAAAATTACCACTTTTTTTGTATGTCTATGTTCTTTGCAGCTTAAAATTAACTTACATCCTCCTATGCATGCATTTGGTGGATGAAGTGGGAGAAGAAAGGCAAGAAGACGTATTCATGCCATTGTTGTTGTAGAGGATGGGCAGTTGGATAGATGTTCTAAATGTATCTTTTCTCCCAGTTTTTATCAAAAGCCATCTGTCCCAAATCCCTCATCCCTCCTCTTACCTACCCTACATGTACAGGGAGTGCAGAATTATTAGGCAAATGAGTATTTTGACCACATCATCCTCTTTATGCATGTTGTCTTACTCCAAGCTGTATAGGCTCGAAAGCCTACTACCAATTAAGCATATTAGGTGATGTGCATCTCTGTAATGAGAAGGGGTGTGGTCTAATGACATCAACACCCTATATCAGGTGTGCATAATTATTAGGCAACTTCCTTTCCTTTGGCAAAATGGGTCAAAAGAAGGACTTGACAGGCTCCGAAAAGTCAAAAATAGTGAGATATCTTGCAGAGGGATGCAGCACTCTTAAAATTGCAAAGCTTCTGAAGCGTGATCATCGAACAATCAAGCGTTTCATTCAAAATAGTCAACAGGGTCGCAAGAAGCGTGTGGAAAAACCAAGGCGCAAAATAACTGCCCATGAACTGAGAAAAGTCAAGCGTGCAGCTGCCACGATGCCACTTGCCACCAGTTTGGCCATATTTCAGAGCTGCAACATCACTGGAGTGCTCAAAAGCACAAGGTGTGCAATACTCAGAGACATGGCCAAGGTAAGAAAATCTGAAAGACGACCACCACTGAACAAGACACACAAGCTGAAACGTCAAGACTGGGCCAATAAATATCTCAAGACTGATTTTTCTAAGGTTTTATGGACTGATGAAATGAGAGTGAGTCTTGATGGGCCAGATGGATGGGCCCGTGGCTGGATTGGTAAAGGGCAGAGAGCTCCAGTCCGACTCAGACGCCAGCAAGGTGGAGGTGGAGTACTGGTTTGGGCTGGTATCATCAAAGATGAGCTTGTGGGGCTTTTTCGGGTTGAGGATGGAGTCAAGCTCAACTCCCAGTCCTACTGCCAGTTCCTGGAAGACACCTTCTTCAAGCAGTGGTACAGGAAGAAGTCTGCATCCTTCAAGAAAAACATGATTTTCATGCAGGACAATGCTCCATCACACGCGTCCAAGTACTCCACAGCGTGGCTGGCAAGAAAGGGTATAAAAGAAGGAAATCTAATGACATGGCCTCCTTGTTCACCTGATCTGAACCCCATTGAGAACCTGTGGTCCATCATCAAATGTGAGATTTACAAGGAGGGAAAACAGTACACCTCTCTGAACAGTGTCTGGGAGGCTGTGGTTGCTGCTGCACGCAATGTTGATGGTGAACAGATCAAAACACTGACAGAATCAATGGATGGCAGGCTTTTGAGTGTCCTTGCAAAGAAAGGTGGCTATATTGGTCACTGATTTGTTTTTGTTTTGTTTTTGAATGTCAGAAATGTATATTTGTGATTGTTGAGATGTTATATTGGTTTCACTGGTAATGATAAATAATTGAAATGGGTATATATTTTTTTTTTGTTAAGTTGCCTAATAATTATGCACAGTAATAGTCACCTGCACACACAGATATCCCCCTAACATAGCTAAAACTAAAAACAAACTAAAAACTACTTCCAAAAATATTCAGCTTTGATATTAATGAGTTTTTTGGGTTCATTGAGAACATGGTTGTTGTTCAATAATAAAATTAATCCTCAAAAATACAACTTGCCTATTAATTCTGCACTCCCTGTAGTCAGGTGGAAGTGATAGTTCTAACTTGTTTCCTCTTGTTATTATGCAATAGACTGGAAGGCCTATCACAACCCCTTTTACTACCTTAGAGGCCACTGGCCTACCAAACTCACTGCATGTTTTTTTGCACACTAGTTCCAACATTGTGCTCTGATTTTCACATTCCATATCATTTAAGTGTATGTAATTGTCTTTTTCACTGCAAAGTCACAGTATGTGCATAATGCAATAAAGAACAAAGAAGTAATACTTCAGGCGGATACAGGTATCCATACAAGTACCAGAGATAAGACATTAAGAGGGTGCTGGAATTTTCAAAACAAAGGCTGGAGAGAGGGTAACACTGGTGGCAAGGGGCTAAAGCTTTACAGCAACACAACAGCATTGGTAAAATCAGTAGGTCTCACTTACAAGTGTTATTTTCTTTGCCAGTGTACTTTAGCTATGTTGTAAAAAAGCTGCGCCATAATATTTTTTTTCTAACTTTCACCCATGCTGTACAGTTGCACAGCTATACAACATAGCTAAAACACATTTACAAAGTCAATAGTTCTCGTAGCCCAGACCGAATGGCTTTTCCAATGCTTGTTGGATCTGCCAAACGGGCTACATCATCAAGTAGGGAACAACACATTAGTTCAAAGCTGGATATTCTTTTTGTACACCAGTCAGTCCATTGGTATTGAAAATGGGACTCTAGTTCCCTTAGGCTGTCCAAACTGACATGCACACTTAGGTTTCTCCAATCCGGTTATGTTGCACAGCTGGGTTATAGAAGTAGCTCAGACCTTAGTGTACTGTCTCAGTAGCAGACCAAGCCGCTCACATTAATCCTGACTCTGGTCTCATGCTATGTATAGCATGAGAGCAGTGCCAGGATTGCAGAGGGAGCCTATGCTGGTGTCACAGGGACTGCTGGGACACCAACACCATTAGAAGAGGAACGAGGCAGCCTGTGGCGGAGCGGGCAAGTACGTTTTTGAAAATGTATTTTTCATTTTATTAAAACCAGTCCTCCATCCCCTCCGCCTCCTCTTGAGATTTGCAGCAGCCGCCACTGGCTGAATGGATGACCAATGTGCAGAATGCACATAGTGCCTACGCTACAAACAGGCTCAGTTGAATCAAAATATTTTGAAATTTATTTAACGGCACAGCCCCACCAAGTTTGCATGTTTCAGCTGCTGTCTGCTTGATAGGAAGAATATCTTGTGTTTTCTTTTCACACTGTTCCTGGAACATATGACTCAGATCGCAGTATTCAGTTTATTTCCTAAACCTGTCAGCTTGAAGTGGACCCAAGTGGGGGCTGTCGGTGGCTCTATCCTGCAAACAAATCATACTTGCATGACTTAAGAAAACTCTAGTTGTATGTCAACTCCACAACCCCACCTCTCACTCTCTCTTGCTACCTACCCATCTTTACAAATGTCACAGACTAAAGCTATAGTTCGCAATTCTGCCTCATCTAAACATAAAATTGAACTCCGCAGCAATATGCGATCCTAAAATGCTGTCCTAGCAGGGTGGATGCTAATTTTGACCTGGGGAGGTTTAGTCTTTGATCTTCTTGGTGTTTTCTGTCCTGGCTCAAAATAATACATACATGTAGCCATTTCCCCATCCTCTGCAGGGAGTTTATTGCCCTTGCATGCTAGGGACACTATGTGCTAGGAGGTGGCTGGATTCTTGGAGTTACAGGCCAGATCTGGCAGATAGACCATTTTAAAAACAGAGTTCTGTTCTCAAGGCCTCCGCTGCCACACTCGTCCTTTCAGATTAAGTTAGTATTATTCAACAGCTCTGTTTGATATAGCTGTACAAAGTATGCCATTTGGAATAAAAGTAAAATCCTGATAAATTGCAAAATTCCACTTAATGTCACACCAGACCTGCATGTATTTTAAATATCTACATCACGTAGGGTCTTCTTACTTACATTTGCACTAATAAAATATTATATATTAGTTTTATAACTCAATCCTTAACCTGGAACCTTTTTAGACTAAAAGTTTGGTTCTTTGATTAGCAGTGTATGAAAATGCCCAAAATAAGGCCTGATTATATGGAGTTGATAGATATGCTAACCCAAATGTATCAGAGCTCATGGTCCTTCTTATGGAAATGTGTAAACATAGTTTTTATAAGGAATTAACTTTACTGATAATGGAAGCACAAGGGTATCACAACTTGGAGCATAGTGGATGCACAGAAGCACATTGTGCTTGAGAGTGCCATGGAGGGGACAGGGAAGCAAACAAGGGAGACAGCTGGAATAAACATGACATGCACTCTCATGGAGTACTTCAGGAGAAATTAAAAAGGGCATTCTGAAAAGCAAGGCTTGAAACTAAGAAGCCAATCACGGAGGTTGTAAAAAACTATACTACAAGAAAGGGACAAAGACATGCTGGCTAAAACAAATAGAGCCAGCAAACAGAAAGGAAGCAACTGTGAGTGACAAAAGAAAGAAAAACCAATGGCAAGCAGTGGGTGGAATACAATCCTAGGTACGTTTTCAGAATGTCCTCAGAGGCCCTCACTCCCCATCAGGTATCGCACTATACGAATAGGCACTTTGTGGTGCTGTCCAGCACTTGGGAGGGCACAACACTTAGGGCCTCACTATGAACACGGCAGTGTTAACCACCGTGTTCATGCTGGCGGTCATTTAACTGACTGCCAGCCCCCCTGGGACACTGGCAGCCGTATAATGTACAGTCTGCTGGGCCGACGGGTGGAAACATTGTTTCCGGCCGCCGGCCCAGCAGAATGCATGGCCGGGACATTGCCGGCAGCTCCACATCCGTCGTCAATGCCTCTGTGCGGCACTGCACCCGTCGCACAGATCACTGCCCGTAAATCCGGCAGTGACCTGCGCGATGGGGCACTGCACAGGGGCCCCTACACTGCCCACACCAAGTGTAGGGGCAGTGCAGGGGCCCACAGGGTGGCCCCAGAGCACCCCTTCTGCCAGGCTGGTGGCAGTAGGGATCATTATCCGAAGGGGCAGCAGCGCTGCCTTGTCGGATAATGATTCCCTCCACCGTCAGGCTGCCTGTTAGAGGCAGTCTGGCGGTGGAGGAGGGCTGCCTTAGGCGGCCCTCCATGTTTTCTTTATAGGGCGGTTTTCACTCACTGCCGGCATGGTGGGCTGAACCGCTGGGGATCATAATGACCCCCTTAATGTATGTTCGTAGTACACCCCACTGCACCTCCATGGTGCAACTCTTCCAGAAGTGGGTGATCTGTTGGTGCGTCTCCCCCCGGGGAGTTTGATATTAAGGGGCAACATGAACTCACTTGTGGATGAGGAAGCAGACAAGACAGGGTCACCAGACAGAGGAAAGGGGGAGGGCCCACTTCCCCAATTCACAAGGGCTTTAGGTTTTGTCGATCTATGGTGGGAAATTAATCCCTGAATGAGTCACTATACACTATATATATTACTCACGGTTCTGGCTGGTTGCCCACCATGCAAGAGGGATCTCTGACCACTCCCCGGTTGAGGTCCTACTGCAATGCCCTCCCCAAGAGGCTCCTGCCTCGATTAAATGTTTGGAACGTATGAGACAAGGAAATGCAGGGTAAGCTCACAGAAGGCACAGACCTATCCTTCACAGAAAACCTGGGTTTATTCCCCTCTGTGGGCATCATATGGGAGGCCTTCAAGTCAGACATAAGGGACCAGGCCCAGGCCCTAATAGGTACAAATAAGAAAGAAACACAAACTGAAATGCACCGCTATAGAGGTTGACATAGCTCGGTTGGATTCGATAGCCCAGATCTCCAGGGCACCCACTGACTGCCATAGATTACAGCTGCACCAGCACGATTTGAAAGTCTTGGCCGAAAATCAAGCCTGAAAGCAGGTTTTGGTCTTGGTACTCAGCATCGATTGTACGATGTGGGCGAGAAGGCTAGCAAATGATTCGCTTGGCTGGAGCGCAGGGACAGGTAGCAATCCAGTGTGCTCCGAGTAAACAGGGAGACAGGACTATCGCAGACAGTGGGTGTAGCCATTGCAGAAACATTAGCAGCATATTACCAGGATCTATATGCCCCCAAGACAAAGATGACCTTTGGGGACTGTGCTGATTTCCTGAGAGTCGTTCCTCTTTGGGAACTTGCTAAGGAAGATAGAGAAACTCTTGAGGGTGACGTAACAGAGAAGAGTTACTGCAGGAACTGCGAGACCTGCAGCTGGGCAAGGCCCCATGCTCTAATGAGCTGCTGGTTGATATGTACAAGGAAATGGCCAGCATAATAGCAAAACCATTGTTGGCCATGTTGCGGAAGCAACTGCGCTGACCATCCTAGTAGCGGATCAAAGGACCACAACAATAGTGGTCCTGCACAAGGAGGGCAAACCTCCAACAGAGTGCAGCTCATATAGACCTCTTTATTGAATATGAAGGTCCAGGTGTTGGTCAAAGCCCTAGCATCTAGACTCCAGGGGGTTATTATCCCACTCATTAATTCGGACCAATCAGGCTTTATGCGCAATAGGGGTACGAGGCTTAACCTTCGACGTCTCTACGGTGTGTTCCATATGACGGCGGACCCTTGGGCGGAACAGGCAGCCAAAATGGCCTTTGATTCTCTTGAGTGGAATTACTTGTTTGCCACTCTTGAGAGACTAGGTTTTGGGCCACGTTTCTGCACCTGGGTGCGGCTACTTTACAACTCTTCCATGGCAAATGTGAGGGTGAATGGCATGATATCCTGAGGTTTTGAACTGCGGAGGGGCACCCGACAGGGTTACCCCTTGCCCCCCTATGCTCTTTGCCCTGGCATTGGAGCCACCAGTGGCATGGGTTCGTTGGGACCCCCTGGTGTGGGGGATATGGGCCCCGGGAGATTGGGAGGAACACATATCTTTATATGGCAAATATGTTTTTCTACATGTGACACAGCCCTCTCTTACCATTGGCAGGCTCATGCAGGTTTTGGGCATTTTTAAGGACCACTCAGGCTATACTATTAATTGGTCCAAGTCTGTAGTTTATGCTCTCTTGGGTGAGAGGCCCAGACTGCCACAGGATTGTTGTTGAGCTCCAGTGGTCCTGGATAGCTTTAGGTATCTAGGAATTTATATCACGCGGGATCCTCAGGAATTCCTGAGTAGGAATGTATCCCTCCAGGTGGAGAGGCTCCAGGTAGCAATGCGACTCATTGGTGCAAGCTCCCATTGACCTTAATGGGTAGAGCGGCTGTATATATAATCAAAGGTTTGTCCTGAACCTATAAAATTATAGGTTTGTCCTGATTCCTTTATATTTTGCAAAACACCCCACACCGGGTCCCTCGGGAGGGCTTTCAGAGCATAGAGAGTGAGATTTGTCTGCTGCTGTGGAATGGGCAGGGGGTGCAAAATGGAGGATACGATAGGGGCTTGGTGATCCCTGATGTTAGGAAATACTACTGGGCATCTCACCTCCTAATAGCTAACAAATGGACCTATGCAGATCAACAAGATCCAGCTTACTGGGTAGGTAGATGTAAAATGAGCAGAGGCAGCATGAAGGCCCTGTTGTGCTACACATGATGAGAGGGAGTACTCCTGAACCACACACTGGCAGTGGTGTGGGCATGGAAGGAGGCAAGCACCTTTTTGGGCTGGAGGGGGAAGCTAACTGACCTGACCCCGCTCTAGCACAGTGACCTGTTGACGGACTTGCAGGGGCTTGCAGGGGTTCCAAAAGTGGGAACTGATAGGTATTGCGCACTTGGGAGACATATGGAGAGGGCATGCAATAATTAGCTTTGAGGAGCTCCATCAAGAATCTGGCCTAGCCGAGACTGAACGCTACAGATACCTCCAGCTGGGCCATACACTCAGGAGACATATGAAGGAAGGTGAGCAACAACCTGAGGCTTCCTCTTTGGAAGATAGGATACTAACCGAGCCTATACTTGATAAAGGGGTTTCAGTGATCCTTAGGAAATTGGTTAATAACACACCAGATCTGTTGGGTATACTGAGGGAGGCATGGGTGGAAGACCTGGGTACCCTTGAGGATGAGGATTGGAAGGAAGCTCTACGGGGGCCCCAGGAGATTGCTATCCAGGCTCTCTTCTGGCTGGTCTAACTTAACATGCTGCACAGGTAGTTCTACACACGGACATACTACACAAGAGCGGACACATCATTATGACTAAGAGGCTGTAATGAGGAGGGTACATTCTTTCACATACTATGGGGGTGCCCCCATATACAAGAATATTGGTTCAAACTGACCCGGGTAATGTCCCAAGTCACGGTGTTGGAATTCCTAATGGATGCTAGGGTACTATTGCTGGGGGTTCAAGGAGACATTGCGTGGCCCAAGTATCAGACGATCTGGTTGAGGCTGGCTGCCGGGATAGCAAAATGCAACATAGTGAGAACCTGGGTTAAATCTGTAGTCCCGGAGTTGACAGACTGGGAATGAGACTTATACTGGTGCCAGAAGACTGAGACAGTGGTTTACAAGGGAATGGGATTGCCCCAGAAAGTGAGAAAAGGTATGGGGTGTGCTGATGACCCACACAGGTTTGAGTCAGTAGGAGACCCCTGGGAGGTATTGGGGGGGTGGGGGGGGGGGGATCAGGAGCATGAAGGGCCCACTGGAGACTGTGATGTAATGTACCAAACTAACTGTTGATCGAACTGAAATTATTACAATATATTGTACGGTTATGTTTTGAACCCGCTCTATCTAATAAAAAGAATCTTTTAAAAAACCTTAGAGAATTCTTGTTAATATTCAGAACTGAAATACTGCCTTAGTGGACAAAAGTAGCCTTAATGAATACGCTGGATGCTGAAAAATTGCTATTGAAGAGTCAACATACTGTGCTGCAGTCAGCCAGTACGTTTCTATTTATAGGGTGTGCATGCAAAATTCAGAAGGCTACCTGAAGATGCCTTCTCAGAACACACACAATCTGACCAAGACGACCTACATTCAAAAGAAGTCAGATTAGTCAGTTCTCCATGGTCTCTGGCTACCATCAAATAATAAGGAAGCTCCACCCAACACAGTTTACTGCTGGTGAATGAAATCCCAAATGATATATCATGTGAGAACATATCAACATGGTGCAATCCAAGTGCATGCACAGTTAAAAGGAAGAGGGCACTACTACAGCAACACCACAGAGAAAGATGCAGAATGAAAAAACATTCAGAGCAGAGAAAATCAAAATATAGACATCAGAAGTGGAATTTCACTGAGTCCCAAGCTTGGAAGCCATTCTGTGCATTAGAAATGTGCCATTGATATGGAAACACAACAGAAAATGTCAATGTTTCATTGCTGGGCATTAGGCATCTAAAACATTTCTGGAAAAGGTGGAAAGATCCCAGACAAGGAAGCATAGTAGAAAAGTAAACGAAGGGAAATTTGTGGAACCGCTAGCTTGGTATACCATGACATAATAGGAGCAGGTGCCAGCTTCAACATTGCAGACAGAGCAGATCAATGACAGTGGCCTGGACATATTGCAGGGGGATAATGTGTGCAGAAATCACATATCCATTGGAACACATGATTGTAAAATCAACAGCATGAACCCTTCCAGGTTTTACAACTAACATAATTTTCAAGTAAAATCTAATACACAATGGAAGTGACAAGATACCATTTGTTCTAAGTCACGTTATGAGACTTCACATGCATTGTAACTCAGAGGCTAAGTCTTCATTGAGGGCATTCAAATACCCACATGCTAAACTACAATAAACTGTAGGAGAGGATGGATGCACTTGATCCTTAACAACAGTGCTCAGACAGCTTCAGGTAGAGACTCACACAGGTGTAATAGTAAAGAATTTCCATTAGTGTAGCAAAATACATGAACTATTGTGGCATGCATAAACAAATATGTCAGTGCACTCACGTGTGTATAGCACTCTTTGACGAAAGTCAGCGCTCCTCATGTAGCCATACCAGTATGTGCAGGTATTTTTATTATGTTACCTCACACATTTTACAAGTGTAACTGCACCCACTGATAATTACCAATACACTAACTCATCAACTCAATGATTTGGATTGGCTTTACCATAATTTCGGAACATAGAATAATAATTTCTTCTAATTCCACCTTCAATTTTGGTAAATCTAGGGGTCTTGCCCTTTTTTGAATGGTAGGTGATCTCTCTGTATCTCCTGGTCCTTTATTATCAGGAGTTCTTTCTTTATTGTTGTCAGCCTAGCCGACCATAACAAATTCACAATTACAAGTTAAAAATGTCACTTCATAATACATTAAAGGTTACATAATACAGTACGGTCTTATCAATAAAAAGCTATAATTAGCAATCAATTCTTTCACATGCGCCCTAACACAAAGCTAAAAACACCTAAAATAGTCACGTATAAACTTTACAAGATATGGCTCATACTAATCACAACATTACTTTATCACAAAATGCACTAATCAGCTCTATACAAATGTGATAAAACTTCATGAATGTAATTGTCATAAAACCAATCAGGCAAGACCATATGATCAAACCCCAAAAGTACTAGCATCCTAAAATATTTTCCTTATTAGATCTACTTCAAACTGGCCTACAGTAATTACTTTATGGATGAAAGGCAACAAAATTACCTATTAGGTCAAGATCGGGATAGTACTGCTAGAATATACCTCATCCTGCATCAGTTGCCCAAAAAGCTAAACACTTGTAAGGCACAGCTATGCTAGAAATACATTAGCAAGATAATACTAGCAGTCTGTTAACGTAACAATTATAAAGATGCTGAGAGCTGTGGATGAATTACATGGAAAAGCATCCAAAAACCTTGAGGCCTGCCAACAACTCCAGACATTGTGGTATGACTAAAAGGCTGCACTGGTAGAATTCCAGCCAGGGCAGAAAGCTTGGCTCCCATGGCACTTCAGGAGAGATGGAGTGGCCCTACCCAATACTGGAAAAAAAGAGTTGGTCACCTACTTGGTGGACTTGGGCACTAGCAGGACACCCAAGAGAGCGATTCATGCTAACCACCTGAAACTCTACAATGATAGAGCTGGCATAACCATGCTGATGGTTACTGATGAGGATCAGGAAGCAGAGAGTGAACCTCTCCCTGACCTCCTCTTAACTGACCCTAAGGATGGGTTAGTAGATGGAGTTGTCTATTCAGACACCCTCTCTGCCCAGCAACAAGCTGACTGCAGGCAAGTCCTACAGCAGTATGCAGCGCTCTTCTCTTTGACCACGGTGTACCCATGATGTGTACACAGGAGACAGTTTACCTGTCAAAACCAAAATATACAGACAGTCTGATCAAGTCAGAGAGAGTATCAAAGTGGAAGTCCACAAGATGCTGGAGTCAGGGGTAATTGAGTTCTCTGAAAGTCCCTGGGGTAGCCCAGTGGTCTTAGTCCCCAAACCTCATGCCAAAGATGGCAAAAGAGAAATGAGGTTCTGTGTGGACTACAGAGGTCTCAACTCCAGGGTACTGGCAAATTAGGATGGCACCTGGAGCAAATGAAAAGACAGCATTCTCTACACCTGATGGGCATTATCGGTTTACCGTTATGCCCTTTGGCTTAAAGAATGCCCTTGCCACCTTCCAAAGGTTCGTGAATAAAGTTCTTGCTGGCTTGGAGTCCTTTCTTGCAGCATATCTAGTTGATATTGCTGTCTTTAGCTTCATCTGGCAGGATCACCTGATCCACCTGGGGAAGGTTTTGCAGGCCTTGCAATCAGCAGGCCTCTCTATTAAAGCATCTAAGTGACAAATAGGGCAGGGCACAGTTGTATACTTGGGCCACCTTGTAGGTGGAGGCCAACTACAACCCTTACAATCCCAGATCAAGACCATTCTGGACTGGGAAGCTCCAAAAACCCAGTCTCAATTCAGGACATTCCTTGGCTTGACTGGTTACTACAGGAGGTTTGTGAAGAGGTATGGATCCATTGTGACTCCCCTCACAGAACTCAAAGAAGATGCCCAAAAAGGTAAACTGGACTCTTGACTGTCAAAAGGCCTTTGACACCCTGAAAGATGTCTCTAAAATGTATGCTGAAACAGTCATCACAATGTCTTTATCATCAGGGGTCATACACAAGGCTTCGGCTTCCTTGCACCTGACACCATGCTTTTTTAAAAAGTGGCTGTAAATACAGTCTACGAAGTTGAATCATAAAGTGGCATAAAAGAAGAAACTTAACTAATATTTCTTGGCCACCGAAGGGGCAGGGACAGCAGTCCAACCTCCCCGTCAGAGTGGGGTGCCATTTTATGGTCAGTGAGATCACTGGTAACATGCCCATATGAAAGTTAAAGTAAAGAGATATTTTTTCCTCATGGTAAATACTGTCAATAAAAGTAGCTGGTTTAAGTTCTTGGTTAAATAAAAGGTAGCGCTTTAACAAGGGACCGGATGAATTAAAAGTCCTCAGAATCTTATGATCCCAATATGCCTTAATGACTGCAGCGAGACTGACTTTCCTAATTTTTTCTGGGTGGAACCAAAGTCCTTTTAAGCCTATTTGATAATTTTGTAGGTTCATGATGTCAGTCTTTGCAGCTTTATATGATTTTAGTTCCTCCTTGGACCAAATGCGGAACCAGTATCTTATTGGTGCCAATGCTGTATAATCTTCAATTTTTCCTATTTGTAAGTCTATTCTTATTACATCCATAGGTGTACCACAGCCCAGAGAGAGCAAGCGCTGTATACATTTATTTTCTGTTATTTGTAATGCTGGGATCTTTTTTAATCCCCATATTGCCGCACCATACAGTGCAGCAGCCCTTGCTTTCATTTTATATGCCAGCAATGCGAATCTCACAGAATGGTGGTCTATGAATTTTGCAAATCTTAGTACAGCACTGGCTTGTTGGGCCAAGGAGATATTGCTTTTACATGTCTAGGGGTTCCAGGCCAGTTTGTATTTGACCCGACACCCCAAGTAATCATAAGTCATTACTTGGTCCAGAGGCCTGTTACTAGCCTTGAAGATTGCTCACAGCTTCTGTTTTTGATTAAGAATCATGAATTTTGTTTTACTTGCATTTATCATCAAGTTCCTTGATGCACAAAATGACTTGAAACCCTTTAATAAATGATGCATTGATATCTATGTTCTTGCCAATAACACAGCATCAACTGCAAAAAGCAATATAGGTATACTTTCATTAGCTAGTTTTGGCATGTTGAGGTTTAAATTCTTCAGTTTTAGACCCACTTCATTTATGTAGCAGTTGAATAGGATTGGAGCAAGGACACACCCCTGTTTTACCCCTTATTGGATTGGAATCTCTGCTGTGTAATTGTTTCTCGTACTGCATCTGACCCTTGTGGTGTTTCTTGTGTGTAGGAAAATTAGCAGCCTTAGAATAACCATCATTTCAATTACATGTACACTAATGTACCATGAAATGCTGTTGTACATAATGCATGCCTTTATTTGGACATTCACTGCATGCATTGTCTTCTATAGTCCCATAATCACATATCGCTATATATGCCAGTTGACCTGTCATAAGTATGCACCATATTCATCTCTTGCAGGGTAATTTGTGATTGTACTGTCTACCCCTACCCCTCCATAAACTGTGTAATGCAGCAACAACATCAACACAAGCTGCATATATCCATATCTTGAGTACACCATTTCTGCATCCTACCACAAACTAACACTTGGTAACTCGATTGAATATTTAGCTTGGTTTTAAGAACAATGCCATGGTATGTTCATGAGGCAGCTCAGGCCCATATTTAACGCAGAATGACAAGATTGGCAGCGCCGCACGGCGTCATTTTCACAATGCTGGGATGTGCCCTATTTAACTGAATATGGCGCACCTCTGTATTGCCCCCTGCGCTGGCGCTAATTGAGCTTCCTAGCGCCAACACAGGCATCCTTGCACTATTGTGGATGTCTGCGTTGAAGGGTTTGATTGTTTATGTGTGGGAAGGTGTCACTTCCTGCACGTAAACAATAACTAATGGCTATTTTGTGTGCTGCAGGATACTAAAGCATCATTTTAAAGTGATTGTTCATGTGCAGGACGGTACACCCTCCCACACATAAACAATCATGTCTGGCATTTTGCTCTTTCTATGCAGAATGCGTCAATCATAGAAAAAGTAAATAATGAGGTGGAATAAAAGTATTCCTCCTTGTTGTGCCTTGCTAACGCCAAGTGGCGTTAGATTTTGGCACTGCTTCAGGTTTACAAAAACTCATAATTCTGAGGCAGCGTCAAAATGCAATGGGTGTTGCTGTGGCATGCCCACAGCAACACCCATTGCATGCCCCTTCCACGGAAAGGGCTACATGTGAAGGGGCCTTATTTACAAGGTGGTGTTAAACCACAAAAAGTGGCTTAACGCCACCTTGTAAATACAGAAGAGGGCATTGCGCCACTGGAGCGTCACGAACAATGATGCTCCATTGGCACTAGGGGCTCGTAATATGCCCCTGAGTGTCATATCCAAATCAAATGCCCCAGTCACCTGGAGTCACAAATACAAAATTGGCAGAGAAAACCTGAATCAAGAAGAAACTCATCTTGACCTATTCCGGAGGCCATATGAAGTAAAAAAAACTAGTATGAAGAATTTATTGAAGTATAATGTGAGGCAAATGGGGGCATGTAGTGTGGACTGACATTTCAGTCTGGCATTTTATTGCTGGCTTTGCTAGAAAAGACACTAAGAAATGGCACATGCATTGAATAAATGAGCATTTCAAGAAAGAACAGTAATTTCGGGGATAATTCGATGCCTGATAGGAGATGAAAACTGATGAATCCAACAAACAGACCTGCCTGCACTGTTTTTACGTATGTATGTTTCTCAAACTTCACCAGTGACTCTAGATAGACTACTCCTCGATGAAGGTGTGCCAGTATTCAGAAGCACATTTGAGAGACTCGATGTGCCGTTTTATTGAAGCTATCAAGAGAAAGCACTGTGAAAGAAAACTAAACGTCTTCACACAAAGGTGACAGTATGCAGGCCCAGGCTGATGATAGCACTAATAGGAAAAACAAGCTACAAAATGTCAAATCTTTCCTATCAATGGCCGAGGGTACCTTAAGAATACAAGATGAAGGAAATTTGTCAAATTCAACAAAATATATCAGTAACAATGACAATATATATGACTAATTAAGAAACAGGATAATAGATGAGCATTAACAAGGTACAAATAGAGATGATGTGTCCCTTCCCTTATCCTCCTTACAATAAGTGACCTACAAATAGATAACAAATTCGTTCTTGTGAGTCTTTATTGCGTGATTTACAAAGAAGAAAACTGCAATGCAATACAGTACACAGTAAAACACTTAAAAAGAGACACGTAGATAAAGCAGATATGATTCCTGTAATGTGGCATTAGGCATAGTCAGCCCCAGGTAAAATAATATAAATAAAATGCTACAAGGATACATTTGTTCTACTGTGAAATGCATATCTCTCAATCCATACATATTGCTATAATACTGTTTGCTTTATAGATGTAGTTGCAACAAATCACTTACAGCATGTGTTCAGAGCAACTTAAGTATTTGAATTTTCATTTTACCAATGTATAAATTATTGCCATAGATTTATACGAAATCAGAAAACCTGAAAATAAATATTGTCATAAATGATTCTTCTGAAACTTGTTGGTGCAGACTATATAATGAGATATGTATATTAAAATAATTGCCATCTCCTTGACACAATAAAGACAATTAAAGTGAAATACACCCCTCTTCGGAACAAATATTGTATTCCTCACATTCTGATAAGCTGCAATGGTTCATCTTATTATTTAACATCACCTTTAAAGCCAATGAAGGTACATTTACAACATTGTCCCAATTTGTCTGTTTAATAGAGAGCCCCACAAAAACCATCTTCCTGCAAATGCAGAGCAAAATTGATTTCAATCAGCAAGAAGCTTAAAAACCTAACCAAGATTCTTGATTTTTTCTCAATGGGACTCAACAGAAAGAGGCTTGTGTCAACTGGTGTGCAACCCCCCCTACCTGAAAAGCAGCACAGCTCTGGGTACCCCATCCACAGGGATGTAAAAAGCCCCCCTGCCTCTGGTTTGAGCAGTAATGTTCTCACTGGGCGGAAGCAAACATTTATTTTTATTCTCTACCCATTAGTGGTGGCTGCAAAGTGTTTGCTTTTGCTATGTCAGCAGAGTGAGAATCTGTTCTCGCAGAACGGTAGGATACTTGCAACCAGCTACCGTCAGGATGCGTACCTGACAGGGGCTGTGGGGGCCCTGTCATCCCGCAGCAGCCCCCCAAATCAGTTAGTATGTGTGGGTAACCTGGGAGTGGACCGGGCACCCGCCCAAAAAAAACTGCATTGTTTAAGTGTTGTGGGAATTGCAGCACCACAGAAATACTTAAAAAATGAACCCTATGTTTTCTGGGGTCGGTATAACATGATCACATGAAATGTTGATTTTATATAGTGTTCCCAGAGCTAGAACTTTTGCATTTCAGCTTGGAAATGAAGGGGCTTTGTTTTTGGTCTCACAACTGCAAATGTGAGTTCAGGAGTGTAAAAGAAAGACTCTGACACTTGTTCAATATTGTTTTCGCTACAAATGCTGTATTTAATTGGTGATAGACTGTCATTGCAATGACCTGCTTTTTACATATTGACAGTGATTTATGATAAAAAACTTAGGATTTTACTGAAAAAAGGTTTCAGTGACAGTTAAAGTTAGGTATTAAAAAAGCCTTATACATTCACTGAAAAAAACAAAGGTTAACGTGATGTTATCGTTAAGTGACAATGCAGTTGCAACATTACATTTTAAACTAAAAAAGCACTGAAACTCACCAAGTATAGTTAACTGAGGTGACTATAACTGGGTCCCTAAAGTAACTATAACCCACACCATCGCCATCCACTGCTTATACCCACATGTGTAACATCACTCATGACATGTTCTATGACATCATTGATAAAATCACTTCAGACATCTGAAATGACATCATCGATAACAACATTGTGCATGGTGGGGGTACAAGTTATTGTTACAGTGAATATATATATATATATATATATATATATACTGATGATATGTGTGATGTGTGTACCTATGCATGTGTTTGTGTGTGTGTTTGTGTGTGTAAAATATTTCAGACATTGATCCTGTTACTCTTCCTAAAACCCCAACAGTCTTTCTACCCACCTGTGCATTACAGCATCCTCATTCCCACAGGAGGTGAGAGGCAATTTGGATTGCTTTTGGTGTAGTTTTGACATATGGCCCTGAGGAGTGAGGGTGAATCCCAATTTCCTCAGATTGCTGAATGGTTGCACGATCTGTGGGAAAAAAGCACATTTGGCCTTAATACATATTGTGGAAAAAGGTTATGAAGGACTAAGCATGAAATGGCCTAAACTTCAAAAAAGGACTCACCACAGGGGGTGGAAAGTTTTCAGCAGATAAGGGAGTAAATATGATTTCGACTGGATTCCAATATATCTAGGAAAATAATCATGTTTTCTTTATCATTAAATTACATTAATTTACTTATATTATTTTAATTTTCAGGCACACCTTCTACCCCGCCCCCTACAACAGGTATGTTTGAATTTAAAATGTGCATTTTTTTGTGGAAAAGGGGTGGCCTATGGTGCTTTGATGTCTTTTTCCGGTCTGGAGTGCTGTACAAATGCTATTATTTGTTATCAATGGAATGCGCATAGATGATGGCCTTAATTAAAGCAGGGCGGTAAAGGGACTTTTGGCAAAAATAGTGAAACCTCCATCCTTCCACTTTGTGGTTTCTTGCCCTTCTATAAACGTGGGATAAAGTGGCATTCGAAATGCAGAATCGCGAAAGGCTCTATCAAAAAACACAATACTGGCAGGCATATCTTTTGGTGGACTGACTATCCACCCAGGTAAACCTACCTGTATGCCATTCTGCTCTGTGGTAGCTTCCTAGTTCTCACGTGCCATGGCGGCAGCTCCGGTATGCCACCAGCCATGGTGAAATTGCTGACGTCTTATTAAGGACTTCTTCCGCAAAGGTGTTACCACCGTGACAGCAGAAGCGGAGTCAGTGATTAAAGAGTCTGTTCCTTCTCGGCAACATTCAAATTGGAGGATCCCCCTCCAATCACGCATAGTTAAAGTGATGAGACAGGCTGCTATAAATTGGCCAATCCCACTTTTTCATAACTGGCAAAGCGGTCTGAAGTGGTCTATGGGTGTGAGCGCCAAGTAAAACCAAGCAATACCATGGAGTGTGTGTCGGTATCAGACGGGTGGAAAATGTGCCCTTTTTTTGACAACACTGATTTAAGAAAACAGAAAATATTTTGCCACTCTTACTTTAATTTCTCGAGTCCCGAATAGTGCCGGATAATTAGCAAGAAAACCGGAAGGACGCAGCAACAGAGAACTGTGAAGAAGCCGATTAGATTGTATATCGTTAATGCGGATTGAGGGGAAAGTGAAACATTAAGAACAACATAGTTTTCATTCCACGCAGAAGTCTTTGGTGATGAAGATGTATGAGCAATGCGATGGGGCACTGACAAGTTGTAGCTTGGCAGGCTAAACTTTAAAAACATGGAAATTAGTGTGGACCTTTAGTTATTGTTTTATTGGTATAGCTCGATCAAGTTGATTTGAATATTCATAAGAGCGGGTTGCAGAACTGTATTGAATGCTGCTAGAGCTACAGTCTCTGAACAACATAAATAAACGTAGGTGTGAGGGAAACTGTGGCGGGTAGGAGTTATAATACTGAATTTATTCATATGTGTCTTGGAACTGAAACTGCATGATGTTTATGTTTTCTTGTTTTCAGTTCCTACTTCATATTATACGACCGGTGTCACAGGTACGTTTACTATCACCGAGGGTCTTTCCTGTGTTAGAGATTTCAACATCCATACCGTGTTGCCATGAGGCTGTGTTAACCCCTGGTCACTCATTTACTCAATGATTTGACAAGGAGTGGCAGAATCATCAGTAAGTGTAAGTGCAGCCCCAGAGTATGCTGTATGTAGGACCTAACTAAATATCCCCGGTGCAGATCTGATCCGACACTGCTTTAAGAAACATCTCTTTTGACCTTCATTAGAAAGTCTGAACTATGATGAGCTGCAGGCTTTGAGCCCTTTTAGACTTGTCGCTAGAGGTTGCTGGTCTCTAAGGGTGGAACTAAAATAAAAAGATTTCACAAATGGATTCAGGCCACTAGAATTATGCAGCATGGGATGGCCAAATCATGCTGCAGGGCTGAGTAGGCGGCAAGAAGCACATTATGTTGCATAATGCAGTACATTTTGTAATAGTATTGCTTCACTACTTTTACATTTGTACACTCAACATTGTCTGAATAGTGATTGCATCTCCTTTTAACACCCATATATAGCAATAAGCAGCCAGGGAACTTTTTCAAATGACTCCTCACTGTGTGGCAACATGTGTTGCTGCATGCTTAGTAACTTTTTAACCATTTGAGCTATAAACAATACTTTTTGTTAAAATTCACAGATTATACAGCAGATGGTGGATTATGTGGCAAATGTGACCATTTCTATAAATATCCGAAAATCGTAGCAACCACACAGTCGCATAATTCCAGTAGCCCTGCGTGCATTAAGTTAGCGTGACATAGCCATTGACTGCTTCCCATTGAGCATGCAATGCTAACGCACTGTACTTGGCCATGCTCGTTTACTTGTAAGAAGATGGATTACATCTGCATTTAATTGTTGGTTGTAGAGATGCTTTCCCAAAAAATTGTGGTTTTGTAACATTAGCGTCATGGCAAGCTGCCGTTGACAAAGTTGTCAATAATCATTTAAAACTTTTTTCCACATGTTTTCCTTTTTACAGTAACGTCACCTCCAACCTCTACATCCACAACAGGTATGCTTGAATAAAGAAACTGAATTTAGTGAAATAAATCAACAGTTAATCTTGGATGCAAATATCTAAACATACATGTTTTAGTCTGTTTTATAATGTAGTTCTTCTTCTCAAGCGTTAGTAATGTTAAGGATTGCATAAACACCGCAACTCACGCCTCACTACTCCCCAATCATGCAGTAGAGAAATATGTGGTTGCAGAAGTTATTCACTATAGGTGGGTGAGCCAATGAATGTTTGAACCTGGCTAGGTTAAAGATCCATCTGTGGCTTGGCCCCATCAGACTACCTAGCCCAGATAATCAGACTAAGGACTTCTGATATTTCCCTTTCTTTCACCTACATAATGTAATTTAGAAAATAAATAATGTTCAGCATTCTGTGAAGGAAAACAGGATTGTATGCTGTACACTGTAATAAATCAAAAACAGAATTAATGTATTTGTTTTTTTGCAACTTTGGCATCCCCCTTCTGTAATGCAGATAGTGCAGATAGTGCTGGTGCACATATAGCCCCAGAGGTATCATTAGAGCTGTTTCCTCATTTGCATGGGGGTGTGGTCCCATTCAAATGAGGGAATGTATTTGCCTCTGCGCTTACCTGTAAGGGGATATTTAATCGCTTTTAAAAGTGCAGGTGGTTTGCCACCTGCACAGAGAAACACGGAACAGCTTTTAAACTGGTGCTCCATATTTCCCTTGAATGCCTGCCCTAGGGGGAAGCAATCAACAAATTCCACCATTGAAACACCTTTCTATATCAACACCAAAGTCCCTGAAACAGAAGAAGAATCCATGCAAGTAGGAGTTACTAAAGGTTCTCTAACAGAGGGTGAAAAAGCATAACCAAAGACGGGAAACTAAAGAGCTCCTCCCTAGTGCAGGAAATAGAGATGAGTGAGGATCAATGTTCCCTGCATTCTTCACTACTGTCTTCCAGCTTTGTACTTCTCTAAGATGAAGTTATCATTCAGTTCGGTTCCATTACAGTTCTGATCCTTAATGATTGTGGCATGTCAAACATGTCAAGCATTCATTGGGCCTCCCATAATACCTTAAAAAGTTCTGTTTTTTGAGAAAAGGCTTCTATTTGCAGTAGACGTGGTTGATGATACTCCGGTAGTTTCTGGATTAGTAACTAAAGAGACTCAACCATTACTTTTGAAAATAGTCACTCATCATGAGCTTCTATCTTTTGGCTTAATTTCCTCTCCTCACTATCCAAAAGTTCTGGGAACCAACTGGTTGCCTTGACAGAATCCGTATATCGATTGAACTGTCAAGACGCTCTTTCTAGCATCTGGATTCTGAGTTCACCGTTGTGTAACGTGGATCATTCTAGTACTGAAGTTCTCAAAGTACATTCTGACCATTCTGATCCCTCTGTGAGGCATCTGGAGAAACTTCTAGAGGTCTAGCAAGAATTCCTGGATACTATTCAAGAATCTCCAACCAAAGAGTTACAGTCTTGTCATCCCTTTGACTGCCCTCATTGTAATTGTACCTGACGCCATTGTTACCTATGGCAGAATTGTTTCTTTATTCTTCCCTGAAAGACAAGTTCTGAAAGACTATCTGAAAGCTAACTTAGCTAATTGTCTCCTAGTTCCTTCTAAATCTCCAGCAGGTGCCCTCTATTCATCATACAGAAAAAGGAATATCTGTAAAGTGACCATAGACTATTAATAACCCTTTCCTTTAATTTTGGAAATAATAGAACCTTTGCAAGGAGCTTAAATCCTTACCAAATTAGATTTGAGGGGTGCATATGACTTAATCAGGAGACGCTCTGGAGGAAAATGGAAAACTGCCTTCAGAACCCCATTCAGATATTTTGAATACCAAGTGATGCCATTTGATCTGTGAAATGCTCCCGCTATATTCCAGTGTTCTGCAAATGCGATATTTTCTGATCTCATTCTGCAGACCATGGTAGTTTAGTTGGATGATATTCTAATTTTCTCCAAAGACCCAACCCAGCATGTTGACTATGTGAAATAAGTACTACAGAGACTGAAGGACATTAAATTGACACTTGAGAAATGTCTTTTACATCAAGATTCAGTTGAATATTTAGATTATGTTTTATCATCCAATGGCCTCACAATCGATAATAGAAAGGTGCAAGCAATACTTGATTGGTCTATTCCAAGGTCACTAAAAGAAGTGCAGCATTTTTTGGGACTAGCAAGATACTATAGAAAGTTCATAAAAGGTTTTTTTCAGCTAGTCTTACCCATTACTGATTTGCTAAAACAGAATTAAAAAGTCCACTGGTCACCAGAAGCCTGAACTGCTTTTAAAAGGCTGAAATCTGAGTTTGCGAAAGCCCTGATTTTGCAACAACCAGATAGCACACAATCGTTTGTAGTGGAAACCGACGCCTCAGAACAAGCCATGGGGGCTGTTCTGATTCAACCCAATCAAGTAGCTGAAAAAAACCCTGTGGCATTTAAAAAAAAAAATCTTTTCCAGTGGAAAAAAAATACTTGGTTCTGGGAAAAGAACTTCTTGCCATCAAATAGCCTTTTTGGAATAGAGACAGTTTTTGCTTGGGGCTTAACACAGATTGATTGTCTGCACTGATCATAAAAAATCTCCAAGTGCTTCAACAAGTGGAGTGTTGGAACAGTCTGCATACTCGCTGGGTATTTTTTGCTTGATGTATGTTTTCATAGTTATGTCTATTCCTGGACCTGAGACTATCATAGCAGACATCTTCTCAAGACATCATGCTAAGTCTGTTAAACTAAAGAAGTCGAAATGCTAATGAACTCTAAAGCCTTTGTTATTTCTCTGACTTCTATACTTCTTGAAACACTCAGTGCTGAAAATAGACATTCATTCTACAGAAACTAAAAGAATATAGCCACACAACCAAATACCACAAACCAATAGCTTAATCATTGTCAAAAAAGATTCTTTACTGCAGCAAAACAATCGTAAAGGACAATATTATGTGTGTCATTTCTGGCCAAAGGTTGACAACATGTGATAGAAGATCCTCCATCTAGATGTCCATACCTTTGTAGAAACCGGTGAAACATGCATCCAAAACAAAGCTGAAATGCACAAGAAAACAGGATTATTATTAATACCAGCGATCCCTTCAAAACCTGGGAGATAATTTCTTCTGACTTTATTATAGACCAACCAACCTTGAAGGTCTGTACAACCAATATGGTTACTGTAGATTCCTTTACCAAAATGTCTCATTTTTCTGCTCTCTAAAGTCGCCAATAGCCTTGGAAATGGACAAAGTATTCTACCGATATATATTTAAACTTCATGGGCTTCCTTCCAAAATTGTCTCTGACCGAGGTCCACAGTATATCTCCTGATTTTTAAAATCTTTATGCCAAAAACTAAGGCCCGTATTTATACTTTTTGACGCTAAACTGCGCTAACGCAGTTTAGCGTCAAAAAATATTGCGCCGGCTAACGCCATTCTGAAGCGCCATGCGGGCGCCGTATTTATTGAATGGCGTTAGCCGGCGCAAGCAGACCGGCGCTGCCTGGTGTGCGTGGAAAAAAACCACGTACACCAGGCAGCGCCGGCGTTGGGAAAAATGGCGTTAGGGCGTCTTAAAATGGCGCAAGTCAGGTTGACGCTAAAAAATTGTCTTAACCCGATTTGCGCCATTTTTAACGACGCCCAGACGCCATTTACATGACTCCTGTCTTAGTAAAGACAGGTGTCATGCCCCCTTGCCCAATGGCCATGCCCAGGGGACTTATGTCCCCTGGGCATGGTCATTGGGCATTGTGGCATGTAGGGGGGCACAAATCAGGCCCCCCTATGCCAAAAAAAAAATATAAATTTTTTTTTTGTTATACTTACCTGAACTTACCTGAATGTCCCTGGGGTGGGTCCCTCTATCCTTGGGTGTCCTCCTGGGGTGGGCAAGGGTGGCAGGGGGGGTCCCTGGGGGCATGGGAGGGCACCTGTGGGCTCATTTTGAGCCCACAGGCCCCTTAACGCCTACCCTGACCCAGGCGTTAAAAAGTGGCGCAAATGCAGGGTTTTTTGACCCGACCACTCCCGGGCGTGATTTTTGCCCGGGAGTATAAATACGACGCATTTGCGTCGCCGTCATTTTTTTAGACGGGAACGCCTTCCTTGCATCTCATTAACGCAAGGAAGGTGTTCACGCAAAAAAATGACGCTCCTTACTCATACTTTGGCGCTAGAAGTGTCTAACGCCAAAGTATAAATATGGCGTTAGTTTTGCGCCGAATTTGCGTCGAAAAAAACGACGCTAATTCGGCGCAAACGGAGTATAAATATGCCCCTAAATATTTAAAGAGGTGTGAAATCAGGTTTTAACCTCAGCCCCACAGGCAAACTGAAAGAATAAATAAAACACTGAAAGAACTCCTAAGGTGCTACATTTCCTCCACTCAAGATCATTTGAAATCCCTTCTTTAGCAGCAGAGTTTGATTACAATAAGCCAACCATGCTTCGATGGGGTTGTCACTTTTTTTGGTCTTGTACTGATTCCACTCTCAAACATTTTCTAATTCCCTGAAACCACTGATGCAGCTCTGGCAGTCCAAAACTGCTGCAAGGTCTTGAAAGATATAAGAAAGTATCTAATTTTCAGTCTTAAAAAGCAAAAGACATGCAAAGAATATTGGCAAATAAACATAGACAATCAACTCCCATGTACAAAATAGGCAATGAAGTATGGTTATCCTCCATGAATTTACGACGTACCATTTGTTGGTCAAAATTTACCCAAGACAATACAATCCCTTCATTTGAAACTTCCCCCTTCTTGGAAGGTCCATCCCACCTTTCATGTCTTTCTTAAAAACATACCTTGCACTCAAAGGTTGTTCTGTACAACAAAGTTGTCCTCCTTTACTCATTGGTGGACAACCTGAACATGAAGTACAGAAAATGTGTGACTACAGATATATTAGGGGTAAATTACAGTATTTCTTTTACTGGAAAGGATAAAGTCCATCTGTTCACTGTTCGGAACCAGTTGATCAGGTTCATGCTCCTTTCCTAATCAAATAATTTTCTTGGAAACCCCCTTCTAAACCCAAAGCTTCTAAGAGGGGCCAGAGTGTAAGGACTGATTCCTTACCTCTGCCGTGGCTCTCATTTACCTTGCTGCTTGCCAACAGTGGCTCCTGCCTACATTGCTGTGTGGCAACTCTTTCCTTCCTTGCCACACAGGCCTCAGCAGTTTCTGGCATCTCAGTCACATGTGTCTTGATAACCTAATGCAGAGTGATTTTGACAGTGGTGGAAACCCGATGGCATCTTCCACCACCAACATCTTCGATTAGGCACCATTCAGGTGCTGGGGGCTCATTCCTGAAAGTGTCCTCCTAACATACGCCACATATAGGTTTTCTAAATATCTGAATGGTTTGTGGCACAGATTAGAATTACTCACCTATTAATTTCAAGTTACAGAAACCTTAAATTAAAATGTGTATTATGTATTTTATTTTATCCCAATCTAAGATGGCTTTCTTTTTACTTACCTAAGTCACTTCTTGTTTTTCATTTAAAAAGCATGCTTTTCTCTCATAGTTGTTGTTTTGCAACTGTTTCTTCCTTGCTTGCTCCTGGTCTCTGTAGGTTTTCACAGTCTCCAGTTCTTCCCGCCTTGTGCTTGTTGCCTTCTCATGTATCCTGATTCGATCCTGGACCAACTTAAAAGTTTTTTCTGGACTCCAGTTTCTTCCCCTTTTTGCTGTGTTATTTCCTTAAGAATTCTCTCACTCCAGGTTGTTATTCTAGCATCCGCTCCTGCCTCAGGCGATAAACAGCCTTACCTTCAGCCAAAGAAGCACACTCCAGCATTGCCTAGAAGACTGGCTCCGGACAGTTATAGTAAAAATATCACAGTACCTACCATCTTTAAGGCAGATGATTTGATGATTTTCTTTTCATTCCTCACCTCCAAAGAAATGTTGGCGGTGACAAAAAAAAAAAAAAGAGAATATTCACTCTCACACCAAGAAAAAAAATCCCTGGATGTGGGGGTCATTAGTTATTTGTTTTTCAAAAATAAACTCCCAATTACTGAGCACAGTACTCTCAAGTAAATCAAGATTGATGTTCTCCCAAACCTGTTTTTTTTGCTGATAGTAATTTTTTTACTTTTATCAGAGGATCTTCATTGACTTTCATATTGACAATTAAAAATAATTTAAGGAAAGTGGCTACCAGAAGGGGCATTGCTGAATTGCAAACAGACCAAGACAGTAGCGAGACAGAGAGAATGTTAGTGAAACACCATGTATGCTGTGCTAGATTTTGAATAATCATAATAATGCAAAATATATGAATATGTATCTTTAACCATCCTAGCATTCATGTATGCTTTTGTAAGTGAAATTACTAACTTGTTAGGTCAGTGTACCCCATGTTAACACTGAAGCCCTGATTACAGTCTGGGGGTCAATTCCCTTTTCTTGTGCAAATAGTAGCTTGCCCACGGACTGGAATGTCCAGTTGTGCGAGGATTAGCACTCCCCTACTTTTTTCTCTTGACAGACTTCAGCAAGTCCAAACACCTGAAATCTATTGGAGGGAAAAGGCCTTTAAAAATGGCAAAGCTGTGGATTACGGTACTTTAAAAACTATTGTTATATCTCATTTCCAAGTCATACAACTTGGAATGGGAAGTTTTACAATCCCTGATAAATACTCCAACCCGCAGTAATGGTATTTGTTGTTCATGATAAGCTACTTAGACCCGTACCTTGACATCTAATTAGCAGGTCCAAATACTTAAAAAAGTGAATAACAATGTTTATTCTTCTTTTATTAACATATAATATGTTGATAATTTTATGAAAATATTTACTGTTGATTCCTTGTGGGGGGATCATCATTTGTTTACTTTAACATTGATTTTTTTTTTTCAGTTGAAGTATATCCTGTAACCATTGTGACAGGTATATGTTTATCAATTTCAGATTTCATAATGTAAATTGGTATGCCTTTCAGACTATTTTGAAAAACTGTGTTTGCTATCTAACTGATGCCTATGTACTACCATTAATTCTGGAAATTGGTGGTCTTAATATATTTGATCTACTCTAGTTAAATCGGATTATAATTGATATATTGTTTTGGCTAAAAGCTAAAGTTGATCTTACACACCATTTTTGTGTCCATTATCCATCCCTTCCAATTATTGACCTCACTGCTTAAATGGCATATACAAAGAACTACCATGCACATTAAATCCACTTGCATACAAAATACTCAGCCTATAAAGATGCTGTGCCCTTGTTAAGATCACAAACATACCAAAGAAATATTTAAATCTTTTAGATGAGTATTGTCAGGGCAAACTCTGTCACCGCTAGGTCTGCTGTATCCTAGCTTCAAAATGCCATTTTCATTTTAAGGAAATCACCTACTGGCATGATTAAATTGAGACTATCTGCTGTAGGGACACAACCAAATTACAAGGAAAGGAAGCATTATTAGTTTTCAATCTGTTGTATAATACTCCCATTAGTGTCTATCCTCACTGCTGATAAAGAGTGAAATCATCTAGCACCTGCTCCTAGAACTTTCTTTGCTGGGAAGTGTCCCATAAACAATAGATAAAATTCTACAGATCAAATAGATGGATTTTACAAGAGACATAGGGGGTGATTCTGACCCCGGCGGTCCTTGACCGCCGGGGCCAGGGTCGGCGGGAGCACCGCCAACAGGCTGGCGGTGCCCCACAGGGCATTCTGACCGTGGCGGTTTGGCTGCGGTCAGATGCGGAAAACCGGCGGTCTTCCGCCGGTTTTCCGCTGCCCTGGGAATCCCCCATGGCGGCGCAGCTTGCTGCGCCGCCATGGGGGATTCTGACAGCCCATACCGCCATCCTGTTCCTGGCGGTTCTCCCGCCAGGAACAGGATGGCGGTATGGGTTGTCGTGGGGCCCCTGGGGGCCCCTGCAGTGCCCATGCCAATGGCATGGGCACTGCAGGGGCCCCCATAAGAGGGCCCCACTTTGTATTTCAGTGTCTGCATTGCAGACACTGAAATACGCGACGGGTGCCACTGCACCCGTCGCACCTTCCCACTCCACCGGCTCAATTCTGAGCCGGCGTCCTCGTGGGAAGGGTCTTTTGCACTGGGCTGGCGGGCGGCCTTTTGGCGGTCGCCCGCCAGCCCAGTGCAAAAGCCAAAATACCCTCAGCGGTCTTTTGACTGCGGAGCGGTATTTTGGAGAGGGGAAGTCTGGCGGGCGGCCTCCGCCACCCGCCAGACTCAGAATGACCCCCATAGGCAGTTATTATAGAAAAACCTGAGCAAACAATTTCATTAAAAAGCCAATAATGATGTACTAGCTGATAAAGTATCCTGATTGGAAATACCACTTACTTTACTCTTCATTTTAAAGCAATTACTATCAGACATTTAAGAATAATAAAAAATACATACTGTGGGAAACATTGCTAGGTGTTTATTTTATCATTAGCACTCACAGAAAACGACAGTACTGATAACACCAATAAATGAAGAAAGAAAGTGATATTCAATTTACATACTTATGTCTGTATTACAAACAAAACTGTTTATGGTTGCGTAAGTATCTATGGAGGCAGACTGTTCCTCAGTTGATAAAGAACTATGGGATCATTTTCTCACTTTTATTCTGTTTTTCACTTACAATGTCCAAGATATGTACTTTGAAACTAAAATAAATGTTTTTATCGAAATCGTCTTTTCTGCATGGTACCCTAGATTTGTCACCTTTTTTAAAACTTATTTATGCTGGTGTTAGGACTCTGTGCCTTGTGACACTGCTAATTAGTGCAACAGTGTGTGGCCCTCATATGGCATTGATAAAATTGTTTTTACCCAATCAGTCTACTTTACCTCGTTCTAGAGAACCATTGTAGATGGGCAGAAAACACACCTACTCTATAGAATATCATATATGGACTGTTGTGTATACTTACATTGCTCACTTATATAGTAAACACATATGTCTGCCTGGAGTACCACTCAACACTGGCAGGGCTGCAGATTAAGTGCTCCACAGTGCCACAGGGCAAGGACATGTGCCTTTGCCATATGGGAAAAGCATATTTCATTAGATTCATGAGTCATCCCTAAAGCATGCAATGTAAGCCCAGGACGGTGTGCTAATATATAAATTTAGGGAATACTACAAATAGAGGTTAGTGTGCTCTAATGAGGAAATAGAACCTCAACACTATTTCACTGTGTAGGCCTTGCTAGATTTTCCCTGAACGGGCCAGGACGATACTGCACCCTTTATCTCCTATCTTTCCTCAGGGAAGTGCTAGATAAATGCTTCAAAGTTATTTCCAACTTAATTTTCAAATCCTGGTTTAATGATGAAATCAGATTTTTGATAACTTAAGTGGAAAAATAACTTTGTAAAAAACTTACTTTATGCTGTCCTAATGAGAACTGACTTAAAACCAGTTTCTGCCGCTAACCACAGCTCCAGAGCTGGAATACACATCTTAGGCTGGGAGAGTTAATGACTCTGGCTCAGAGTACATAAGCCTGTCTCTGAATTGAAAGACAGCGCATGGATATTAACTGTTTACTTCCTATCAAGGGTTATCTGTCTGAGGGTACACAACAATAGTTAACAAAACAAATGGTTGTTTTAGCACTTACGCCTTTCACTTGATGATGCATGAGAGGACTCCTCCTATTCATTTCCAGGCCCCTCACAGGCAGCCATGCTGCAGTCATAGAAGGCGAGGGAGACATCTTTGCCTGTTAGATGGGAAGAGAGCTCACCTAAATAGGAGTATGCTAAGAAACTGAGCATTAGCCTTTGTGGAGGTGGCTGGGTTCTGCCATCTTGAAACAGGGTACTTTTGTAGAAAAGCAAAGAGGAAGTGCTGCAAACGGAATTGGATGGCCTGTAAGAAAATAATATGGTCTGGGGGGTAGAATCTTTTCAATTAGTGGTTAATGTACAAGATAAATCAAGCACCTCAGTCACCACGTCACATTCCTGGACCTGGTAAGACCCCATCTGAGAAAGGCCCTGCTGACATCTTCTGGAAGAAGAAGACTTATTGAAGAAGTCAAGGACCCAATGACTCATGACTTCTGCTGGCTCCCAGTGAATGAAACTGCTTTCCAAACATCAAGTGGTTGGATTCCTATGTGCCTGCTTCCAGGGCACAACTAGCAGATTGACTTCTAATTCTAAGATGGCCCAGCCGACCATAGAGGACTGGACCATTCAGGAGATCTGGAAGGAGAGAAATCTGCTGCCTAGGAGCCTGTTGTGAGGAGCAAGGGGTTGCAGGACTGACCAAGAGGAACTTATTAAGTTCTTGTGAAAAGCTGTGACTTATTTATTTTTTCACAAAGGTCTTGGACAAGGTGCTGACATTTGCTTATGGTTTATTACTGTAGTCAGTCAAGAAAACCAGGTTCTCTGAGGTTTTTGCTACACTGAAAATGATTCTGCTCGACCTGACAGTGACGGTACCCACCCTAATGGAATTCTGCTAAGTTATGGATTCCAGCCTTACCCAGCTGGCGTATTGGGCCTTCCATAAAATGTGACAATCTCCAAAGGAAAAACCTTTAACTGGGGTGAGGGGACAAATCAATCAGACCCTCATAGTGACCTCACTGGCTCAGAAAGTCAGGTGTGTCCCACTCAAAGCCAAAACCAATTACTTCAGTGGGTGCTCAATTATGACATATCTGACACTGAATGATCCTTGCTGGCTGCAGCCTTGAACATTGACAGGCTTCAAGGTAATAACTTTGACTGGGAAAACCTGCTTGATGTATTTGGCCTGCACTCCTTTGCAGTTGGTCTGAAATCACATCTAGGTCCTGGTCAACTGTGAACAGTAACTTTTGAATGACACTTTGATTTATTTTGACACATTTTACAGTGAAACCTTTAAATTCAGATCTCTGGTTCCTCTTAACCTGTTATAATGATATTGATGTCTTTTTACTTGTTAAGGTTGTCTCTACTTCCCTAAATTGGTTTGGGAATTTGATTGTGCTCTGTTCTTTAATTTGAAATTTGTGGTATTGCTTGAATTTAACTCCTCTCTGGGGATTGCCTGCTGCTCTCTCATAGATTACAGCAGTTGAGTAGATATTCTTTTAGAACTGTGTTTTGACCTAACCAGATTAGTTTGAGTGGATCCTGTTACCCCCTCCCAAATTATTAATCCCAGTCTTGACAGTGGTGGCAAAGGTGAATTAAGCCGTCATTTTGTTCCTCCTACAATGTGAGTTTTCTTTTAGTGGGTCTGAAATATTTCAGCAGCTCAATGATTAATGTGAACTGATTCAAAGACTACAGACTCATACTTCTATAAAGTGCATTTGTGAATGGATGGTCATTATATGTTTTTCCAGTGGACCTCTTATTGATGAACATTTTGTCACTTGGGCCCTCATGTAAAATTGAGATGTTATGAGGAACCTAATACAAATGTGTCAGTTTTTCTGACTATCAGAGCGGGCTGGGTCACCTCAGATTTTTGCCTTCTTTTACTGAACCCACGTTTGTTGGCTTTTGGGACTCAGTGACTTTAACCAGTAGTAAAGTGTTTGTGCTCCCCTTTTAAATATGGTAAAAGTGGTCTATACCTGATTGGTTCATTTAATGTACTTGTATTCTCCTAGTAAATGGTACTGCATGTATCCAGGACCTGCATATTAAATGTCACTACACACTCATTGTGCCATCCTCTAAAGTAGCATTGTAAACCATGCCCCAGGTCTGCCACTGCAGTATGTAGTGCAGTTTAAAACTGCTATTTCAACCTTGCAAAATAAACCTTCTACCAGGCCTAAACCTTCCTCTAAAATATTAACCAGTCACCCCTAACGTAGTTCCTAACAGCTCATAGAGCAAGGTGCATGGTGTTTAAAATAGGACATCTGTTTAAATTTTACATGTCCTGACAGTGAAAAATGCTTCAAGTCATTTTTCACTGTAGCAAGGGTATCTCTCCCATAAATTAACACTGGGTTACTTCACTACACTTAATAAGTGATAACTTCAGTATGGGAACACATACAGAAATATCTCTTCCCCTCTTTTGAATTGTGATTCTAAATCTTCTGTAATAGTAAAGTCAGATTTCAAGTTACTATTCTGAAAATGCCACTTTTAGAAAGTTGGGATTATTCCTCCTTAACCAAAATTGCCTTTCTGCATGTCCATGGTCACATTAACATAAATGGTTCTTCTGTGGTGTGTTGTGTATTCGTTCCAGACGTGAGGCCAAATCGTCCTGTGTTTAGAAGCAGTTGGTATTCCTAATAGCATGGCTAGGGGGGGAGCTGTGTCCTGCTCTGATTACACTTCAATGGACCCTGCCTGCAACACACACAAAGGGACCTGACACCAAGCCTGTCCTTGTCTTTGTCACCCTAGACAGTTTGTGAGGGGAAGAATAAGAACTGATCAGAACCAGTTTGGGAGGAGGCCAGCGATTGCTCCTCACACAATGGCTGGCACTAGGTGTAAATGTGGCACCTTCAGAACCTCTCATCAGAACATTTATGGACCTGTGGAAGATTCAGAAGAAGGACTACCCTGTTGTCTGAAAAAGAATGCCTGGACCTGTTTGCCTTGATTTCAGTAGAAGTGACTCCAAGGGAAAGTTGACTGACCTCCTGTTTTCGCGCCACGGTCGCAACAAGCTTCCAGAGGCCTCCTGGCAATTGCCTTGCTAACCAGCACCACCTGGACCTATCTGAGCCCTCTTGCTGGCCTCTGCTGGATTGAGTCCTAATTTCCGAGGGGTGCCCCCTAAGTCCTGGACTTAAGCTCCAGAGTGTACTCCTCCTGTTTCAAGAACAAACTGCAGATGAAAATCCAAAGGTTTAGCTCCTTGTGTCAGTAACGGTCGCTGCGTCTCCCTCCAATGCAAAGTTCTGAAAGTGACATTCTTTTCATGCCAAACAGCAACCACCCATGTCTCCTGCTGATGTGATGCTCCAGCGATTACTGCACTTTACACTGACAACAAACTCCTCGCTTTCTCAACATATGCAAACCTCCAACTAAGGCTCCTTCCATTGACCCAAATTCAGAGAAGGTAAACTTTTAACCAGGATGAAACTGGTCCCTGTATCCAACCTGCACTCCATCATAGTCAGCCTGAACTTATGACTTTGACCTGGTCCTGCACGACCAGATACCCGTAAATGGCGCTTTCTACATTTCAGTGCTATTTTCCCTAAACTTTACAAATTCAGAACTTCAGTCCCACTTAATGGATTTTTGTTTTTTGGGGGTCATTTTATTTATTAGAAGTTTACTCTATTTTTGTAAATTGGTTTGATTATTTTCTTCCTTTGTGTTTTCTCTGTATTACTGGTTGACCGTAGGATTAAGCACAGATTTATTTAGTGACTTTTGTGGTACACCCTGACCAGGATAGTGTTTTTCTTAAATGTACACTGCACCACTAGCAGTTCCTTAAATCATTTAGAATTGGGGAAACTACTCAGTTTCAAAAAGTGAGTCTCAGCAGGCAAAATTGTCAGTGGTTCATCTGCCTCTTGACCGCTGGCTGGGATAGAATGAAAGACCCAAGTTGTTTAGGGTGGCCTTTCAAACGTTTTCATTTTAATGCTCAGGACTGCCATCCAATGCATTGGAATCCCACAAATCCAAATAACAAAAAATGTCCTCAGATAACTTAGACACAAATCCCCACATGTCAGGAGCATTTAATTTTTCTTCTCTTTAGGGAAACTTTCAATAAAGAATCCTCACACAGGTGAGAAAGATTTCAATATTGGCTGCTTGTCAGGTGGTCCATCAACAGTAAAGACCTTTAATGGTAAAATTGCATTATAAAATATATTTGTTTCTGAGTCTGTGATGTCCTCCTGCCCCGTAGGATAGTCTACGATGTTCTTTTCATCTCCACAATCATTTAATTCTTAATCTGCAAAAAAGCATGCTCAGTGGAAAGCCTTGTAGACACAAATATTAACATGTAATAATAATACTCCCCGTTCAGATTGGGTTTCTTTCCGTTACGACCATAACTTTGACCTGGAGACCCACTTCTATTTATACAATCTCCCGGTGATGGATTTCATACTGCTGTCATGGTCACACACATTTACATTTGTTTGGAGCTTTTCATGTCTTAGTCTTTTATTATTATTTTTTCCATTCCATGCAGAATCTAATCATGAACAAGGATTCGAAAGGCAGGGGTGCTGGTTTGAAGGATACTCTTCTACAGAGTTGTAAACCATGTCAAATCCAATTAAAAAACAAAGACCAACATATTGAAGGTCCTAGTTTATAGAAGAACTGTCACAATAATGACTATGCAGTCCAGATAATGCTTCTTTGAGTTTCTTGTGATACAGGCTTCATAAGTGCATACCAGAGGCCAGCTGGATTTGAACTGACTCCAGAAGCACTGATCCTAACACAACAGTGCATACGCTGAACATTCTACATCAACTTAAAGCTACAGCACATCTCCTTGTCTCAATCAGAAGAAAACATAAATGCAAATAAGACTGCATTTCTACCTGTGCATGTTATAGAAAGAATAGGATATATATACAATTATACAGATGGAGGAAAATAAGACTGTGTTTGAGCAACAGGTCAACAAGATAATAATTGAAAGCATGTAGGTTTGGAGACCTGAGTGGACTTAATGCACTTATGTGGGCACTGCTGTGGTGCATGATGCCATTTTAAAGCCAAGCCTGCCTTGCAGGCTGACTAAAACTGTGTCCAAATCGACTTTGGAATTGGAAGTACTTCCAAAGTCAAAAACTACCCTTTTGAAATGTATTTCACTCAAATGCCTGCCCTAGCTGCCACAGGGATGGGGCACCTTGTTATAACAAGCATTAGTAGATACATTAGGTTTCACTTATGCAAGATCTATTTGCTTTGTCAGTTTTTATTTAGTAAAACAAAAAGAGCTATGATGGGTATGACTTCCAAAATCTTCTAGACTAAACAGTAATGTCACTAACAATAAGAATTGACCACTGATTGGAAATTATTTCACCAAAATTCGAAAGTTGTCAACAATCCATAAAGAACTAAGAATGTGTTTGTGGTTTGTAGGCTGTCCCATTGGATTGTGGTCACAATCTGCTACAACATTTTCAATCTGAGTAGCAGAAAAAAAGAAACATCTATAAATACAGCACAGATATTTCCAGTCACTTCATATTTCTAAAATCTACACAACTGTGTTGTGCAAAGCGTGTCAAGAGCCATGGTATTCTGAGGATCTTAAAAACCTACAAAGAATTTATCGTAGGCAGGAGCGTAAAGGGCTGCTAAATAAAACCAAGATGGAGAGAGATATACTCAGGAGTACTCTTGAGAATTATAAATTGGCCATCAGGATAGCCAAAACTAAATATTTCTCCCGTATTATTAGAGAGGATATTAATGTACCTAAGGAACTGTTTAAAACTGTTCGTGCTCTCACTTTACCATCTGGGCCCCCAGTTTGGAGAACTCTTCAACTTTCTGTCAAAAGGTTGCAGATTTTTAAAAAAACAAAATCGTCCAACTGCAGATCAACTTTATAAAACCCATCTCCGAATTAGAGGGGGACAGGTGGAAGGATTCTTCACAACCTGACATTGGAAACCAGTCCAAAAGTTTCCAGCCTCTAACTTCTAAAAGAATCTCTAATTTATTAGCGGTGGTTAAATCTGGCTCTCCTAATGACCCTTGCCCTCCGCGCATTCTTAGGTTAGTCCCAAATCTTATTTCCACTGCCTTCAAACCTGTTTTTGCGGATATTTTACAGGAAGGTTGTTTTCCTGAGACCTGGAAAAATCGAGTGTCATTCCATTATTTAAGAAACCAAGCAAGGACGCGTCAGACTTGTCCAATTTACGCCCGATCTCCCTTTTACCTACCGTAGCCAAGATTTTAGAAAGACATCTTAATACGGAATTTGCAGATTTTCTACGAGCCAATGGAAGGCTGGATCCTTCTCAACATGGATTCCGTCATACCCATAGTACAGAAATAGCGCTAATATCTTCGGCAGAAATGATCTGTAGAAGAGTAGATAAGGGGGAAGGCACCATTCTGGTCCTGTCGGACCTGTCTGCAGTCTTTGACATTATAACACCGCAACTTCTCATTCAACGTCTCTATCAGGCAGGAGTAAGAGACAAGGCACTCAGTATTCTCAGGTCCTTTTTGACCAATAGATCCATTATGGTGTCTTGCGGTGATCATAGAGGTACACCTTTCGAACAGTCCTGCGGAGTCCCTCAGGGTTCTTCCCTCAGCCCAATCCTTTTCAATTTATATGTTGCACCTTTGGCCAGCTTGTTACACTCTTTTGGATTCCATACTGTGTCTTATGCTGATGATTCGCAGCTGATTATCCCAGTCTCCTGCAACGGGGAGGAAACGAGGGAAAGATTCCAGCTTTGTATGACTGCTATTAACAGCTGGACGTCCCGTAATTTGCTTAAACTAAATGGTGACAAGACGGAAATTATTTGTTTCGGTCTTGACAATAATCTCTGGAATACCAGATGGTGGCCGGAGTCCTGCAGGGGATGCCCAGTCCTGCGCACCTCAGCCAGAAATCTGGGTATGATATTTGATAGTTCCCTTTCCTTTGAGCAACAGGTCAACAAGACAATTAAAGTTTGCTACAGGGCCTTAAAAGCTCTCAGAATTTGTTTGGGCTTTTTGGACGATGATTTGAAAGTGCCTGTAGTTCTGGCGCTAGTTATATCCAGACTAGACTATTGCAATGCTTTACTTTTAAATATCAGTAAATCCGCCCTCCATAAACTCCAACTTATCCAAAATGTGGCAGCCCGCTTTATCCTGAATTTACCCCGATCCTCTTCAGCTAGTAGCAGCCTTAGACAGCTTCACTGGTTGCCCATTGACAAAAGGATTAAGTTCAAATCCCTTTGCTTAACCTATAAGGGACTTCATGACGAAGGATGCGAATACTTGAGCTCTGCCTTACAGCACTATCAACCATGCAGGACCCTTAGATCCTCATTCAGACATTTGATTGCGGTACTCTGCTGCCATAAGGCTAGGTGGGGGGATAGAGCCTTCACGATGGAGGCAGTGAGAATATGGAACTCCCTGCCCTGTCTGATTAGACAGACGGAGACATACATGATTTTCAGAAAAAACTGAAAATGTGGCTCTTTTCCCAGTAGTTAGGGATTTCTTGATTTCATTTCCAGGGTTGGTCCTGGTCTCTATTTATCTTACGAAGACCAGCGCTTTGATTCTTTTTTGCCGGAACGCTCTTTACAAAAATCCTACAATACAATACAAGAAAGCAGCAGCGGGCTCAGCATTATAAAGGACACATTAGACCATAAAGAAGCCCGTGCTACCTGGACGCTGCTGGAGCCGAGTTCCTGTAAAACTGATGCAAGAGTTGATTAACTTTGGGCCGCAGTTGACAGAAAGTAGGTTCTCACTGGATCCGATGGTAGTGCAGGTGCTGCTTCTAAGCAATAAGTCACCGATGGGGTAGGCATAACTGGCGCTGTTCATTTTGTTACCCCTTGTAGCCTCCTGTCTTTACCTGTTGGCACTGACAGTCTAACGGGGAGGACGCAATCCTTCAGAAACCACAGCTCTGGGGTATATAAAAATAAAAATAAACCCTGCTGGCTTTCAGAAGAGGTGCTATTTCTTATTAAATAGGTTTCAACATACTCAGAGCAAAAGCAGCAAAGCACATTAGCTGGTGTTTCAAAGGGCTGGCCTGCATCAATATACACTCCAGCTCAAGTCTGTTTTATTCTTACAATCAAGGACTCATCCTCTTTTAATTGGGAGTCACTCAGATTAAGGCATTCCAAATATGAATTGAGCATTACTTATTCTCAGACAAGCTCACAGTTGCAGAGAGGTTCAGTGCTATGCAAATAATTGAGTGAAGAGTCACAGTGTTAAGGAGGTAAAACGTGAGTCTTATTTTTATTTTGTTACATCAGCGCACCAAGCAAGCACTGAAAGAGAGTTCTTCTGAGATGCCTGTGCAGAGCTATATGACCTTCAAAGCACTGATCTACATGTAACCTTGGCTTCAAGTAACAATGTTCTCGATAATAGTGACATACTTCGAGGCAAAGAGTGTGCCTGTGAAACGGCAGAACTGCGATCACTGGGACCAGCACTCAGGCAGCGCTATTGCAACAATTCAGGGACGTTGTGATTTACTGGATCCTGCACTAACTCTGGGAAATCGTAATCAGCATGCCATCCCTACTGAAGTGCAGGTGCTCTACGCATTCCATTTCCTGGCCACGGGCTCATTTCAAGTGACAGTGGGCATGGGTGCTGGATTTTCACAGCCAATGTTCAGCATGGTACTGACAAGATTTCTGAATGCACTTCTACGACACATGCAGTCCTATGTGAGGTTTCCCCAAAGTACTGACCTCCCTGCCATCAAGTCGAAATTCTATGCCTTTGCCAACATACACCATGTTATAGGTGCCATCGATGGCACCCACATACCGATCATCCCCCCAAGAGTGAGTGAACAGGTGTTCAGAAACAGAAAGAACTTTCACTCCATGAACATCCAATTGGTATGTACTGCAGAGCAGTACATTTCACATGTGAATGCCATGTTCCCAGGTTCAGTCCATGATTCCTTTGTGTTAAGGAACAGTAGTGTGCCACACAGGATGGAACAACTCCAAGAGGACGGAGGGTGGATCATAGGTAAGTATGCCTGTCACTAAGTGAAACATAGCAGACAGCCAGGCAGTCTGACTTAGGGGCATAACAATGACCACTCTGTATTGCACCTTTTTCTAGGTGATTCTGGCTATCCAAACTTGCGTTGGCTCCTGACACCAGTGAGGAATCCCAGGACGGATGCAGACAGGAATTACAATGAGGCCCATGCACGTACTGGGAGTGTGATAGAGCGAACTATAGGTCTCCTGAAGGCTAGATTTTGTTGTCTACATATCTCTGGGGGTTCCCTGGCCTATGGGCCTGAAAAGGTGTGTAGAAAAGTGGTGGCCTGCTGCATGCTGCACATAGTGGCAGTGAGACATTCTATCCCCCTCTTGGAGGTGCAGGGTGCTGAATGTCCTGACCAGCTACCTCAGAGAGGTGAGGAGAGTGATGGTGATGATGAGGAAGGGGAAGATGTCAATTCCAGGACCCAACTGATACAACTCTACTTCCAGTAACTGTGTGGGACTTGGGCCTGACATTGGGGTTTGTGACACATACTAGCAGTGTGCTCAGTCAGATAGGGGGGTTGATAATGATAGGTGAAACATGGTCCACGTCTGCATGGTACAGATTGAATTTTTCTGCATTTACTTATTGCCAACATTTAGGCACACAGGACTCCCTTCATGGACAGATTTGATAATAAAGTAGTTATCAGCAAGTTGCATCCATACTTCACTGTTCACAATTCAACACAGGGGACAGTGTTACAGGTGTGATATGTGTTTTATTGGTTGAAGTTAGTGAATAGTGCTATTTACAGTGATGGCAAGTCGGAAGGGGTGGGTGTCCTCAAGACCAACACAGTGGCAGCCTTATTGGTACTAATGATGGGTCCATCTTTTCTTACATTAGTTCATATTGCCTCTTAGAAATGTGTGGTGGCTGATTGAGTGGGATGGTTGATGTGCAGATTGTTGCTGAGTTAAATCTTGTAGGAGGCCTTTTTCTTTGCTGGGGATCCAGTGCCATATCTTGGCCTGACAGTCCGTTTGGGCACCTGCTGTTGAGCTGCAGGGGATGACATGGTAGGTCCTTGGGTTTCCTGTGAGGGTAGTTCCTAGGATGTTTCTGCTGATGGTGTATTCTCATGGTGGGTGTCCGGTGCTGTAGTGGGGGCCTCTTGTCCTGTGTGGGTGTCAGACTGGCTTTGGAACAGCTGCGGCAGTGCTCCTGCTATGATGGCCATTGTGGCGTTGTGCTGTTTCCACTGCTCCATGGCCTGTTGGTGGTGTTCCTGCTGCATCCTCTGACTGTGCTCCAGGGTGGACACAATCTGTGTCAACCTATCATGGTTATGCTGGTAGGCCCCCAGTACCTCTGATATCACGTCTTGGGCTGCTGCATCCATCCTGTGGCCTCCCCCCTGGCCCACTGCCACCCTTGCACTTGCCCTAGCCCCCTGTGCCTGTGTCCCCTGCACAGGTCTGGCAGTACCACTTGTACTGGGGCCCTCGCCTTCCTGCATATTGGGAGTGGGAGACTGTGGCCTCTGTACCTGTGTTCCACCAGTCTGTGGCCTGGATACACTGGTGTGGGGACGCTTGCCCTGGGCTGCTGGTCTTGACTGGATGGTAGGGGTGACATTGGTTTCATGGGTGGGGCTGCTGCATGGTGAGTCCAGGACTTTGTGAGGGGCCTGCCTGCTCATCAGCATCCAGGAATCCTTCACCAGTGTCCTGTGAGGTGCCTCTGTCTCCCTGGGGGGCAGTGGCACTCCTTGTCCCATCCGTTAGGGTTGTATGGGTGGTGGTGCCTTTTGGGGGACATAGACATGTCTGTTATAGCTGCATGAACGTTTGAGGTGAACAGGACTGGGATATTTTGTGCTGGGGTTACTTTCAGTGGCCTTACAGGGTGCCTTTGTGAGGTTGACACTGCATTTAGCGTCGACTGTGGGGTTGCATTGTGGTGGGGGGTGTCCTTCCATTGTGGGTACTTGCAGGGGTAGGTGACTGTACATAGGGGGAGGGATGTGGGCCTGTTGTTAGTGGCTGATGCCTGGGTGGGGTGTTGGTCCTGGTGGGTGTGGGTGGGGTAGGGTGGTGCATGCATTACAGGTATGGTGTATATGGGGTATATGTTGATGACTTACCTGAGTCCATTCCTCCAGTGAGTCCCTCGGGGTGCAGGATGGCCAGTACCTTTTCCTCCCAGTCTGTGTATTCTGGTGGTGTTGGTGCCGGTCCTCCCCCAGTCTTCTGCACTGCGATGTGGTACCTTGATGCCATGCCCCTGACCTTCTCCCGCAGGTCATTCCATCTCTTCCAGATGTCATCCCTGGTGCGTGGATGGTGTCCCACTGCATTGACCCTGTTCACAATAGTCTGCCATAGCTCCATCTTCCTTGTGATGGGTGTGTGCGGCACCTCGCCCTGAAAATGTGTGGCTCTACCTTCAGGATCTCGTCCACCATGGTCCTTAACTCCCTTTTGGAGAAGCGTGGATGTTTGGGGGTGACATGGTGAGTGTGGTGAATGGTGTTGGGGCTGGGAACGCGGTGAGGGTGCTCTTCTGTGGGTCGGTGTGAGTCTCCTGTATGCTGGCGTTCGATGTCTGCCTCTGGTGCTCTCCGTCTTCTTGGCCTGGTTTTGTTGCAAAGGATTGTGGGGTATGTCTGGGGGTGTTTTATGGGGTATGGATGTGTGTCAGGTGTGTGGGTTACACACTTATCCAATGTGTGCACTTCTTGCTGTTAAGTTCACTTGCCGCCAATGGCTGTCGGAGCCGCCAATGGTCGTTTGGCCTCCACTGTCCATCAAGGTGATTTGTGCATCATTATTTGGAAGGCGGGATATGGGTGTGCTTGGCGGTGGCGGGTGTGGAGGTTCGGGATTTCCCTGACAGGGTCATGGCAGGGAGTGGTTGTCTGGTGATTTTTGGCAGGGTTGGGATTTTCATTTATTATATGGCTGGTTTCCTTTCACTGCCAACGGCAGCATTCTGTTCACTGCCGCCACGGCGGTTGACAGTGTTTCCCGCCGTGTTCATAATGACCGCCTTAATCCTTAAAAATTTATATTTCTGGCTACCTTTGTTTGGTATTTGTTGTTTTGGTGTCATTTTAAAGATAAAAATACTCTCTATTTTTATAAATTGGTGCTGAATTTTTATTGTGCTGTCTTTTACTCATTCACTGTTTTGGTGGTATTAAATGCTGTACACATACCTGTCTCCTAAGCCAGACGGCTCGCTGCCAAGCTACCCATGGTTGAGCAAGGATTAGTTTACTGAGACTTGACTGGAACTAATAGTGATTTTGGTATTAATACCGGCTGAAGGTGAACACCCTCACCTACTAACAATCCACTTTCTGACAATATTATACCACAAAGTCACTCCAATAATGAATATTTACACCACAAAGTTACCTAGCCAAAGGGACTCCATTCTGAATGCAAAAGAGTGTGTGTTTGAGCTCCTGCTACTTCGCTCCCTCGCCTAGCAAAGTGTTGCTTAAGTGAATTATCATCACTTGAACTTCGACTTCCACCATCTTGTCTGACCAAACCTAACATTTCCTTATTGGTTATCAACATCAACCCATTGCAAATATTGACACTTTTAAATCTCTCTGAGCATTTACCATTCCTCTGATATAACATCACTCTTGTAGCATTCCATGTCTGTCCCTTCTCAGGTTCTAGGCAATTACTGTAAACATTTTCCTCCTTGGAGGGCGCCTTGATCTTTGACAGTCCAGATGATATTGTCCCCAATCTGACCTTAACCCAATCACCTGTCTCAATGCTTTACCGGGATATGCATTCTATAGATTTATAAGATTTCTTTCAACTCATTTAACCAGTACAGCAACAAATTTGAACCATCCTTGTTACCTCTCATTTTTTTGAAAAACAAAACTCTAGTTTAGTCATTAACAGTAGTTTAAAATGCCCGTACAATGTCTCTGACAGCTTCATCCACTCTCACACCACTCTTGATGGCCATCTCCAGAGTTCCCCTGACTAAGCAGTTGTCCCTTTCTACCTTGCATCAGATTGGGGATAATAGAGTTAAGCCTATGTGTCTAATTCCACGTGTATCCAGTAGCTCACACATCTCATCTGAAACTAACTATATTCCTTTGTACTTGAGAATGTATCTTAGTACTCCTTCCTGAGTGAAAACATCTTTCAAAGCTTTAATAGAGTTAGAGGTGCTGATACTAGTCATGAAAATTATCTCTAACCATTTAGAATGAACATCAACTATACTGCAGCAAACTGATGAGTATCATGAAGGAATAGAAAAGGACCAATGAAATCCAGACATATTTTAATCCAAGAAGAACCTGTATCACCAATATGCTGGGTTTGGTTGTTTTTGTACATTCCCTCTCTCAATTGCTTCTCACCCTCTTTGCACATAGAACAACCAACCATTTCTGGTTACTACTAGTTCTAGTCCTGCCATCACGATCTCTCTTTGAGCCTCTTCTTGGTCATAGTTTTACCCAAGTGACCTTGGTGAGCCATTGTTGTAAGTTTGCTTCTTAATTATTAAGTCAATACCTCTCAAGACCAAATGCTCATTGCATATAGTAAATTCATCTAAGGTTTCCATCCACAATACCCTTAGGGGGTCATTCTGACTTCGGCGGGCGGCGGAGGCCGCCCGCCAAAGTACCCCCGACAGAATACCGCAGCGCGGTCAAAAGACCGCCGCGGTAATTCAGAGTTTTGCCGCTGGGCCGGCGGGCGACCGCCAGAAGGCCGCCCGCCCGCCCAGCGGGAAACCCCCTTCCACGAGGATGCCGGCTCCGAATGGAGCCGGCGGAGTGGAAAGGGTGCGACGGGTGCAGTTGCACCCGTCGCGATTTTCAGTGTCTGCTATGCAGACACTGAAAATCTTTGTGGGGCCCTGTTAGGGGGCCCCACGACACCCGTTCCCGCCAGCAAGGTTCTGGCGGTCAAAACCGCCAGAACCAGGCTGGCGGGAAGGGGGTCGGAATCCCCATGGCGGTGCTGCCTTTTGCGCCGCCATGGAGGATTCCTCAGGCCAGGGGAAAACCGGCGGGAAACCACCGGTTTCCCTTTTCTGACCGCGGCTTTACCGCCGCGGTCAGAATTGGCCTGGATGCACCGCCAGCCTGTTGGCGGTGCATCCGCGGTCCCCGGCCCTGGCGGTCTATGACCGCCAGGGTCGGAATGACCCCCTTAGTCTTTAATCATCAGTGGTGTTGGCAACATTGAACGAACACTTGCTTCCAGGTTCTACATTTATATTGCTTGTTTGTTGATTGTTTTTTTCATGATGGGACTGTACTTATGGAATGGGGTGGCTCTGGGGCATTGAGGGGTGGGATGGGAGGGGAGTGGAGATTGGAAGGTCGTGAAGTGGTATGCCTCCAGAAACTATGCCCAACAAATATTTCTCTATTAATATTTAGATGGTGTTAAACATCTTGACATGGAATGTTAGGGGGCTCAGCTCCCCCAATAAGCACTCCCAGATGTGGAAATACCTGTTCAATAGGTGATTTGATGTTGTAGTGCTCCAGCAAACCCACCTATAACGGGCAGAAGTGCACAGACTGCATTACAGAGCATACCCCAATATCTACACCTCATCAGCTAAAACAAAACACAATGGGGTCGTGATACTACTCCATTCCATTGTTAATTTTAACTTCCTATGTAGTAAATCAGATAAAGAGATGAGAATCCAAAAAGTTAAGGCTCTTGCAAATGGTTGCTTATGTACCCTTGCTACATTCTATGCTCCCAGCACAGGCCAGGCGGACTTCTTCCACTCTTCCCTCTCTATGCTGGGGGGCTTTACGAAGGGGAACATCAGATTGATGTTGGAGTGTAATTTAATATGGGTCTCCATTTTACCATTTTAGATACTTCACACTTACATAGAACCCATGATGGATTCTTCCCCAAAACTATTAAAGCAACAATACACCCCTTGGGTTTGATAGATGCATGGAGACTACTGAACCCCACTATGCATTATTATACATTCTTTTCTCATTCCCATAGAACCTATCCCAGCATTGCCCATACATCTGGTAGCCAACAAATAGAATGTTCCATCTTAATTACTAACATACACCCAATCACTATCTCTGAACATGCCCCTCTGGAGATAGTTCTCGACTGGCATCCCCAGAATTACTCCTCTCGGAAATTGTACTTCCCTAATATGTTATCAAGAGATCTCATACTCCACACTGAACTTAGGAAATCTATTAGGGAATATTTTCATCTCAATCGACTTGGACAGTTAGATCCCTGTCTACTATGGGATGCCTTTAAGGCTGTCCTTTGAGGGAAATCTTTTTTCCTTGATAACCACATTAACTAGTCAGAAGACGGAGGCGAGGGAAATGCTTGAAGCAGAATTAGTCAAAGCTAAAAACGCTCACAAGCTGACCCCCCACACTACACCTTCAAAGGAAAGTTATGTCTCTTCGAGGGAAATTTAAAGCCATATACACCAATAGGGCGGAGCTCTCCCTCTTGCAGCTTAAACATAACACATATGAGAAAGGTAATAAGATAGGGTCTCACCTTGCCAAGCAGCTATGAGTCAAGCAGGAACAGACCCATATATGTACATATTAAGCAAGTTTGTGGTGAAGAAGGACAGGTTCAGCACACAGAGCAGGGGAAGGTAGGAATGCTATGAGATTTTTATGAGCGTCTCTATACCACAGAGCTCTGGGATGATAAGGCACAACTAACTTATCTTGCAGGTATTGATTTACCCCAGGTCTTCTCAACTCACAATGATATATTAAATGCCCCTAATTCACCAAAGGAAGTACAATTTACCATTGATTCCCTTAAACTCCTTAAGGCTCCTGGCCCGGATGACTTCAATGCATCCTTTAATAAGACCTTCAGCTCTGAGTTGGTCCCACACTTGACAGATCTCTTTAACCATAAAGCTGATACTCATGCAGTAACCCCCTCCATGGGAGAAGCTTTGATTTTGGTTACCCCAAAGCCAGGGAAGCCCTTAGACTTATGTGCATGCTACCGCCCAATAGCCCTCTTTAATTTAGTTGCTAAATTATACACTAAAATATTGGATCATAGGTTAGAGGAGGTGATGCCGGAGCTGATACATACGGACCAATCGGGCTTCATCCCAGGATTCCAAACTCATGACAGCCTAAAGCGAGTTACACACTTAATTGAGAAAGCTACGAAGAGATCCCTCCTGGAGATCCTGCTAACACTGAACTAACACTGTACACCGAGAAGGCCTTCGATAGGGTGGATTGGGTCTTTCTGTCCCATACCCTGTTGTGGTTTGGGTTCCATGAGCCCTAAGTGCACCGGGTATGCCCACACGTGGGTCACGGGCTCACGTTTCCACTTGATTTAAGCTAGCCTGGCTGATGAAGGGTGATAACAGGTCCCAGGATGCTTGTTTTCAGTCCAGGGAGGACCTGGCCTGGCAGTTCAGGCTGGGCTGTTCCCAATGGGGGGGTTGCATATGGCTTGCTCCAAACTGGGGGGGGCATGGTGAGCGGAAGAATTGATGGATTAAATCCAGATTTGTGACTGGGGTGAATGTTTGATTGGTTCTGCATTCCATCCATCATTTGTGTTTGTTTGCTCCTGTGAGATGTTTACAACTGACATTAATCTCCCCATTCCAATTAGCAATGAAGGAAATTATGTACCTGGAAATTAAACTGACTCCTCCAATAACTGATCTTTACATGGCAAACTACCCTCCTCTATTGCGGCAACTCAAGCTTGACTTCAAGCACTGGGGTCTGATATATTTAACCTGGTTAGGACATATAAATGCTGTTAAAATGATAATCCTCCCCAGGTCATTGTACCTGTTTTAGGGGCTCCCGAGTGCGGTTGACCAGGAATTCTTTAGTAGCATTCATTCACTGCTTATGAAATTTATATGGCAAACCCATAGAGCTCGTCTGGCTTATCGTCTTCTGATGCTTCCCAAAGAGGGGGGGACTGTGGCTTCCTGATTTTTGACCTATTATAGAGTGGCTTAGCTTTGAGTTATCGCTGAAGATGTCTGACAAACACTGGCTGCAAACAGACCGAGTGATAGTTGGTAGAACCATCTGGGACATACTGTGGAAACCTAAGGCAGACAAACTGCTTATCACCTATCTAAGCACTCCAACAGTGACCACGTTGAAAACCAGGGATACAGTCACTAAGATCCATAGGCTGAAGACTTTCCCCTCGCCCCGTACACCAATACACTTCAACCCGTCATTCCCCTGCCCTGACACCTGGCCCCTTTGATAAGTGGCGAGAAGGGGGCTGCCTTACTATAGCTGATCTATTTCACACTTGGGACATGTTAACATTTGATAACTGTTGCTGAGGTTTTAATCTCCCCAAATCTGAGGCCTACCATTATACCAAGCTGAAAAATGGGGTTCTCACAGTAGAAATACAACAGGCTACCACTAGGGATCTTCTCCCCATTGAGCAATATGTTCAGAAGGCCAGTTCTTCTATGGGTTGCATTTCCTTTCTGTATGCTCTCTTGAGATCTACCATAAATAAACCCCCTCTGTGGTATGTGACATTATGGGGACAAATATTGGGCTCACCGATTAAAGAGCATCAATGGCACAGTTTATGGTGTAATATTTCTAGATTTATTCATTCCCTCGGACTACTTGAAGCCCATGAAACTGACGTCAGCAGGCCAATGGTGCGCTTTGCTGCTCCAATGACTTAACACAGTGTTGCATGCAGAGCTGTATGGAATACAACTCCCTCCATCGGTCATGGGCACATGACATAAAAGCATATACAGGGCAATATATATATAGGGAGAGAGATAGAAAAAGAGAGAGCGATATATATATGTATTTATATATATATATATATATATATATATATATATATATATATTTAAAAAATGTACTATTTTAAAGGGACCTGTTAACTGACTGAGAAGATGAGTAGTCTGAGTAAACAGAAACATGTGGAAATGGGATGCTGCACTTATGCAGACGTCCCGCTCTGTTTTTAGAGCCTTTAAAAGTACATTATGTCTCAGATTATTTCAATCTATACCACCCCTCATCTTTTTCACCTGCTGGTTCATACCTTCATTAACATTTCAATGCTCCTTCTCTTCAGCCTGTTAGGTAAGAGAAGGCCTTAAATTCAATAGCTCCTATTCCTACAAAATGGCACATAGGAATGCCTCACTTTTGCCTTAAATACAAAATGTTAGTGCTCCAGTTGTTCATTAGAATTCTATGGTGACACTCCAGTTGATTACTAGGGAGCTGACCAAAAGACTGCTGCTTGTGTTGAAAGTACATCTTTAAATTTTCACGTCAGAATGTTCTACTGACATGGATAAGAAAGATATAGGAGAATTCATAGAAAACATGTCCTCGTTTTTGCTTTCTAGAGCACTAACCATAACTTCAATGACAAAATTACCCCTCTCATTTTGCTCATTTCTAAAGTCAGTGCTTCAGGTTTTACAGCTTTTATTCCATCAAGCATTCAGGTATGCCATTCTATTGTCAGAAATAAAGAATGTTAGCACTTTAGTTCATTAGAAAAATTAACCGTGGCAAGCTGATGTAGAACACTGGGGAGTCAACTGAAAGACTGTTGAGGCTGTTGAAATGCATATTTTACTCAGACTTTATTCTCACCTGGCTGAAGAAGGTAGTGGGAATTTAAAGAACATATGCTGTCATTGTAGCTTCTGGCACGCCTTCCTTAACCTCTATGAAGAAGTCATCAGAAAAACCACTTGACACCCATTAATACCCTGCAGAAGTTCAGCATTTTTCACAGGGTAAAATCACTTGAGCACTTCCCAGAATTCCTAAAATAAGTAAAACACAACCAATTGATTTATATTGTAACTTAAAATCACCCTTGATATGTGTTTGTTGTTGTGCCCCTCAAAACAGTCTTTCTCTACAACACATTTCCATTGAATCATATTCCTGTGTCCTGTAAAGGCTGCTACAACAAGCTGTGAATATTATGGCCAGCCAATCAAAGGGGATTCTCATTGAGACCGTGCATGCCCTTGCTCAGATATTACTTGTGCTGGAGACCTGATAACACACATTTACTGAAATCCAGCAGGAACCTGATCTCCAATTTGGTCAGTTTATGTTCCACAGACTCCATAGCAGAACAATTCAACTGACATAGAGAGTTGACACAATGGAGCCATACACCAATGGCTTTGCACAGATGTAATTGTCATGGACACTGGTTAGAAGGCCATTTAACATTTCTATCAGCCATTGCTGTAGATACAGAGTTCTAGAGTCAAGCATGTCTGTTCTCAATAGGCATGTGATATGTCAAGGTATATGGAAAATATCTTTGAGGTTGATCAGGAGGCTGTACTGATTTAACTGCCCAGACACTCTAATGATAGACAACTAACCTATAATACCAACATAAAATATGTAGACAGAAATAGAATCCTCAGCAGATTACATTTCAACATTATGAGCCTCATAATGACCCGCCAGGGTCACGGTCATGGTTGGACCACCGCCAAAGTGGCGGTCCAATCGTGGCAGAGCTGCCACAGTTCAACTGCAACATGCCCAGGCTGCCACCAGCCTGCAGCCTGGTGGTCCCGGCAGTTGTAATCCACCAGGGCAGCGCTCTGGGGATTACGAGTTCCCATTCACCAGCCTGCCATGGTAGTTTCCACCACCATGGAAAGGCTGGCTGAGTGCGGGACTTGGAACCCGGTTCACCGCAGACCCGGCGGGTGGAAACTCTGTTTCCTCCCGCAGGCCCTTCTGTGAACTCCTAATAGGGCTGGCGGGATTCAGGTCACACAGGTGGCCTGATGACAGGAAGAGTTTGGTTGGCAGCCTCCGCCGCCTGTCAAACTCATAATGAGGCCCAAAATGTCCTATCAAACTAGTGTTTCACACACGGGGTTAACACTCATGTGTACATGTGTTGAACATGTGCTTCTATAAACAGGGACATTTCTTTCCAGATATTCAAATTAACAAACAAGGTTACCATATATCAAACAATTTCAACTAAAACTTAAAGCAAACTTAGACTGGCCTCACAATTATCTTATATAATAATGTATAATTTAAATGTTTTCATCTCAATGCATTGATGGTTGTGTAGCAAAGGTGAAGCAAGCTTCATCCTCAAACATAATTAAATGCACATTTCAAGCACAGCTGGTGAATATATACATTTTTGTCTTACTGTCCAATAATTGATCAATGTGATGTCATTCACATTTTCATAAATAATATAATTTAAAAAGCATAATTATTCTTCTGGGCTGTGTGCTTCAATGAAGTGCAATAGGCTGTCACAGAGAGGGTGATATTTTTGTAAGTTAAGAGATGTTTTTGGAGAGGACAAAAGTAGGTCCTGTCCTCAATATAATTAAACATTACATGGAAACCAAAATCCTGAACTTTAAATAAATGTATGTTGTTATTCTGAAGAATTATCATTGAGCTAATGTAACAATTTGGAGCATGTTTTCACATTTGAGGGGCTGTACTCTATTCAGCCATGAGGGTAAAGCAGTGCTTAATTTGTGCTTGTTGTTTCCGGTGCTGAGCACCGGCACTTAATTTTGAGGGCTGGGGCTTATTCTTCTGCCTCAAGCATTTGCTACGAGCTAAAGACACATATGGGAAAGACGGATTAAGGGAAAAAAGAAAAAGCGCCACAAAGGGAGAAAGTAGAAAGCTGAAAGAGTGAGCTGAAGGGGCAGCAAGTGGCTTTTTATGGATTGAAGAGGTCCGGGATGGCTTCAGGATTACGCTGCCTCTGTATTCCGTGTTCCCACATTTAATTGCGGCAGCCGCGTGTTTAAGAGGAGGGCTTTGGGCACTGGCACCTTTTTATTTATAAATTAAGCACTGGGGGTAAAGGCATTTACTCTGTTGCCCTGATGGACTGTAGCCCACTACATTTTAAGCTTTCTGTCTGCCTGGTGGAGATTTCTGTGTCTTTTGAGAAATTTATTCCATAGAGGATGCTCTGAACTAATTGCACGTTTGCAGGGCAGCTATCATGGTTTGTGTAGCCGCTCAGCAAACATTTTTCTTGTTTTTCATAAACACCTCCCAAAGCAGGCACAATTGGTTGTCTGCTCTAAATTGGGTTGATGGACTGAGATACTTTAACTAACTGCCTGAACTCTGCCAGGCAGTTGGTTGAAGTTGTTCATCGGCTGAGTCAGCGGGGGCATCGCCAATGGAACATGACAGTCTTCCTGATTTTATAGAGTCATCCGTTTGGTGGGTACTGTACTCTGCCACATTTGTTGTGGAGTATCCTGTCCACTAAACTGTAAATACGCACCTTACGTTCAGATTCATTGTAAAACTAGAATTATGTGTTATGTTAAAATAATTTGACATAGCTCCAGACATTCAATTTATTTTGTACAACTATTACTGACAGGACTGTTCGTACATTTGAAAATGTTTCTTTTAAGTTTCTTTTAATGAATAAAATAGTTCTTAATATATTCTTAATTAAATCTGTTCTGTTTTTTAAGAAACTACACCTTTCTCTACTGGACCCACTGAAGTGTATACAAGCACAACTGGTACAGCAAGTATGAATTTCAATTTTTATGAGCTTAGTAAACAAGGAAATACAGACATACAAAAAATAGCCATGTGTGTCATATATTGATCTAAAGATTATTGTACATAAAATTGCCCTTACTGTTGGGGAAGTGAATTGCCTAGTCAAAACATTGGACACACCTTTGAGTTCACATCATTGTGTCATAAGTAGTTTATGTCTAAAAAATGTTTTTAGCAAACTGTCATTTTGTAACTTTTTCTAAGGTAAATGATTAAATTGTTGGGCAGCTTGGTTGTTTTACACTGCATGCCAAGTATTAGGATATTGTCAGAGTACTAGAATAGACCTAAACACTTTCCCATGGTCTTATTATTAAAGTATTGCGCAATGTTTGCAAATGTTTCATATTGATTATGAAGTGTTACAGCCTTTTTAAATCTATTTTCAATTGCTCTATTTAACTCGAGCATGCAGGAATATAATGTCCATATTTCGGAAAAGATGAAAAGAATTGAAATTGTTGCACTGATGTTTTTAAAATGTCACTGTGATTCTGCGGAAAATTACCAATTGCGCAGAAAGAATTTAGCAATCCCTTATTCCATTGTATTTTATTTTGCTCAATTTAGCTATCTTTTATTCTCTTATAACATTTCAGACTTAAAACGAATATCGGATCTGCTGCATTACTAATGTTGTTTATTGAGATACTCGTCGTGTGTTTTTTCTCATTTATTAATAATTTAAGCAGTGTTACAAGCTTTATAATTTCAAATTCCATTATTTATAGTGAACATGCCTTTCTTTCATACATTGTTATAATTTGCATGATTGCATGGGCAAAGTACTTTTCAAATCTGGCACCTTCTTCGGATTTGAAATTTTCCATAACAGAAATTAAGGTTATCTGTGAACATTGTATTTTAATCTACTTTTCGTTGTTTATAAGTGTGTCATATGGGTTAGAAACCAAGGCTTTTATAGTAATGGATTTTATCGAATAGTGACTGCTAGTGAATGTTATGGATTTTTACAGGGTATTGAGTGTAGGCATGTATGTTCTAAAAGATGTTTGCCATTTGTTTCTGTTTCATTCTGTTTGGGTGCGCAGTTGCTCATTATTTGGCCAACTTCTGCAGTTCAGATTTAAGCCATTTTTGATTATTCTGAAGCATTGAAGCAATGTCGAACACATTTGTGTATGCTACATTTGTGGTAATTTCTTCCAGAGGGTTCACATGTAGACTGGCTAGGGCTTTTCTATGTGCTGAGTCAATGGTAGGGCTTAACCATCATGAAAGCTTTGGTGTTGTGCGCAAAAAAGTTGCGGGGACTTTGTTTAATATTTTTTCTTGTTGAAGATCAAAGCATAACTAAAATACCATGCTTCTACTCTATTATATTTAACAGTTTTGCCTTATACATGTTTGGTTTACCCTCAGAAATTTTAGACCAAACACTCTTACTCAAAAACGCTCCATAATGCTTTGAATTGTGCTCAACCATCCCGGAAGTATATTCTGTAAGTGTGTATTAACAGGATTGAGATCATACAACGTCATTTAGGCCCCCTGCATGCAGAATCAGTAAAAATGACTTACAGGAGCTTTCAGAGTGCACAAGTCGTGAAAAAAATGATCATCAGATATTCTTCAAATATTATGAAAGATAAGTAATATTCAGCCTTTTTTGTCCACATTTCATAATTTGTGCCCATGAATCTTGGTCACCCACATATTTTAAACTAGGTACACTAACAAATATTTCTCAGCTTAAAAACAAGACAAACACATCTACATGGAACACACTTTGTCTGATATTATTTAAAGTATAATTTAGATATCCTCAAGTTGTTCATTTGATATGAATTGTTTTGACCTTCATTTATTCATCCAAATACCATTTCTTTGGAAAGTCTCAAAATGCTAAATCCCTCGGGATATATGCTTAATAAACTAAATATGATTTTCATGCACTGCTTTATCATCAATGAAATATTAAAACACCATATGTGATAGAGACTTCTAGAAGCAGATTCCTTACCTTTGAATTTCCCTGGTTTCAGACTCGATCCGGAAACTTTTGTGTGAGCAGTTGCCCCCGCGTGCCGTCGGGTGGCTCCTCATCTTATCATTTGCATCATTGGCACCAGACGTGACATTGCAGTCACCTATATAGGCACCATCCAGGAGCATACGTCAGTTCTTTTCTGTATGTGCCAGTTAGCACTGATCCGGAGAAGAGCTACCCCTATGTGTCTTTTTGACAGGTTTTTCTGATGACTATTTTTGAAAGTGTGTTGAAGGATGCCTTCCAGGAAGGCAGGTTTTAAGCTCTGTGGTGCCTGCTATCACGCAATGTTGGTAACGGACCCACACTTGGTCTGCTTGTGAAGTCTGGAGCATGCAACCCTATTTTAAAGTCATGCTCATGCTGCTGGGCCATGACACCAAAAGCTTTCATGGAGCGGTTCCTTGTGCTTGTGGCCTGGCAGTCGATGCCGGCCAGGGCGATTCCTAAGAGGGCTAGGCCTGATCGTGAAGAAGGTTGCAGGACTGCTCCAGAAGCTCCAAGTCCTCTCTCTCACACACGAGGGCCTCAGGACACTTGGGGAAGAGGCACAAGAAGAAGAAAGAAGAAGTCTAAACAGACTTCACATCATCCATCAACCTTATACAACGAGTAAGGAACATTTGTGTTCCAGGCACGGTTCTGATGAGCTGTTGCCAGGTCTACTCCGAGCCTCCCCCTGTCCCTGGGAGCCAGAGCAACCCAGGCTCTGTTGAAAGACTTCTATGAGGCCGTGAGCTGCGTATTGGAGCGGGCTGAACCCTCCAGAGCGCCTTCTGGCCCTGCGGTGTCAAAGGGGGCCCCATCAGGTTCCGTGCCAACAACTCTGGCCTTGGCTCCAATGGGGTCTCATAGATCTGATCTCAGGTCCGAATCAACGCTGGTTGTGCAAACTCCATTCCCATCCTCGACAACTCAGGGTCAATACGGCTTTGATTGATGTTGATTCCAGTGCCAGCAGGGTCCATTGGTCCGAAGTCCTTGCCTAAGCATTTTCTGCAGCAGCCAGGCATGGGGGAAAAGTAGGAGGGGGTCACTGGACCATTTACAATACCAGTTAGAGTCAAGAGCTTCATTGGACTAGTATGAGGTACTAGGAGATGGCAGTGGACTAGACACCTCTCCAGATACTGGTTTGCTCTCTCCACCTATCGTGGCTATGGAGGAGGTAGCATCTTATGCAATCATGGTAAAGAGGTCAGCAGAGGCCCTTGACCTTGAACTTCCCTCTGTGGTGGTCAAGAATAACCTCTTGATGGAAGTGCTTCAGCCTGGGGCTTCCTCATCCCAACCCCTATTGCCCTATAATGAAGCCCTGACTGATATCCTGCAGGGAACTTGGTCCAAGCCCAGCAGAGGGGAGTCCTGTGAATAGGACATTTGCCCCTCCCCATTACCATGCCCCGGGTGATCCTAGTTTCCTTACCCAAGACCCAACCCCTGAGAGCTGGGTAGTTCAACCCTCAACTTCCCATGGCACATGCAACTCCCCTGGACAGGGCATCCAAGAGGCTGGATAGCTTAGGCAAAAACATGTTTTCTTTCCACTAGCCTAGCATTGTAGTGGATGAACTCAGCATGCCTGTTGGGCTGTTATTCCCATACATTGTGGGATACAGTCATGCAAGTGCTGCCACGGGTCTTGGAGGAGGCCCGGGCCATCCTCTCTCAAGCAGTGAAAGACAGGGGAGCTGTAGCAAAGCTAACCATTAGGTGTGGTTTGGGCACAACTGACTTGCTGGGCAGAGCAGTTTCCTCGACAGTGGCTTTGAGGTGCCGCACCTGGCTGAGAACATCTGGCTTTTCGGGAGATGCCCTGGCCAAACTCATGGAAATGCCCTTCAATTGGACTCGTCTCTTTGGAGAGAAGGCACACTAAGTGCTGGAGAGCTTCAAGGACTCACAGACTACAGGGAGTGCAGAATTATTAGGCAAGTTGTATTTTTGAGGATTAATTTTATTATTGAACAACAACCATGTTCTCAATGAACCCAAAAAACTCATTAATATCAAAGCTGAATATTTTTGGAAGTAGTTTTTAGTTTGTTTTTAGTTTTAGCTATGTTAGGGGGATATCTGTGTGTGCAGGTGACTATCACTGTGCATAATTATTAGGCAACTTAACAAAAAAAAATATATACCCATTTCAATTATTTATTATTAGCAGTGAAACCAATATAACATCTCAACATTCACAAATATACATTTCTGACATTCAAAAACAAAACAAAAACAAATCAGTGACCAATATAGCCACCTTTCTTTGCAAGGACACTCAAAAGCCTGCCATCCATGGATTCTGTCAGTGTTTTGATCTGTTCACCATCAACATTGCGTGCAGCAGCAACCACAGCCTCCCAGACACTGTTCAGAGAGGTGTACTGTTTTCCCTCCTTGTAAATCTCACATTTGATGATGGACCACAGGTTCTCAATGGGGTTCAGATCAGGTGAACAAGGAGGCCATGTCATTAGATTTCCTTCTTTTATACCCTTTCTTGCCAGCCACGCTGTGGAGTACTTGGACGCGTGTGATGGAGCATTGTCCTGCATGAAAATCATGTTTTTCTTGAAGGATGCAGACTTCTTCCTGTACCACTGCTTGAAGAAGGTGTCTTCCAGGAACTGGCAGTAGGACTGGGAGTTGAGCTTGACTCCATCCTCAACCCGAAAAGGCCCCACAAGCTCATCTTTGATGATACCAGCCCAAACCAGTACTCCACCTCCACCTTGCTGGCGTCTGAGTCGGACTGGAGCTCTCTGCCCTTTACCAATCCAGCCAAGGGCTCATCCATCTGGCCCATCAAGACTCACTCTCATTTCATCAGTCCATAAAACCTTAGAAAAACCAGTCTTGAGATATTTCTTGGCCCAGTCTTGACGTTTCAGCTTGTGTGTCTTGTTCAGTGGTGGTCGTCTTTCAGCCTTTCTTACCTTGGCCATGTCTCTGAATATTGCACACCTTGTGCTTTTGGGCACTCCAGTGATGTTGCAGCTCTGAAATATGGCCAAACTGGTGGCAAGTGGCATCGTGGCAGCTGCACGCTTGACTTTTCTCAGTTCATGGGCAGTTATTTTGCGCCTTGGTTTTTCCACACGCTTCTTGCGACCCTGTTGACTATTTTGAATGAAACGCTTGATTGTTCGATGATCACTCTTCAGAAGCTTTGCAATTTTAAGAGTGCTGCATCCCTCTGCAAGATATCTCACTATTTTTGACTTTTCTGAGCCTGTCAAGTCCTTCTTTTGACCCATTTTGCCAAAGGAAAGGAAGTTGCCTAATAATTATGCACACCTGATATAGGGTGTTGATGTCATTAGACCACACCCCTTCTCATTACAGAGATGCACATCACCTAATATGCTTAATTGGTAGTAGGCTTTCGAGCCTATACAGCTTGGAGTAAGACAACATGCATAAAGAGGATGATGTGGTCAAAATACTCATTTGCCTAATAATTCTGCACTCCCTGTATGCAAGTCCTTGGGCCTCTCAGTGACACCTTGCCCTGTAGTCTGCATTTTGTCACTTTCATGGCTTTGGAAGCGGCATGCCACCCCACCAGCCTAATGCCAGCCACAGTCCTGAACAAGCTTCCCAAGCTATGCAAGGACATGGACACTGTGCATTCCAACCCCGTAAGTCTGGTAGCCAGAGGTTATCTGCCACCAACCCCCCCAGCAGCTGCCGTCTCTAAGCCATCCTAGTCTGGTTCTGCAAGATCATGGGTGCCCATTTGGAGCGAGAATCCAACATCATCTCCTTCACTACTAGTCCATTACCTCAGACAAATGAGTCTTGCAGATAATTCAGAAGGGCTACATCCTCCCTTTGTAATCTTTCCCTCCCCAAAACCACCACCACACATATGTCTGGCAGAGGATGATTTGTCCTTGCTCTGAGAGGAAGAAACAGCTTTCCTAGCCAAGGGAGCTATAGACAGGGTTTTATTATCAGAAGTAGGCAGTGGTTGTTATTCCAGATACTTTCTGATCCCCCCAAAAAACAAAGGTCTTGACCGTCTTCCAAACCTCTGAACCATCAATCTCTTCCCCAAATAGGACAAACTTAAGATGCTCACTTTGGATCAGGTCTTGTGTAACCTAGACCAGGGAGACTGGTTGGTAGTGTTGGACTTGCAGGATGAGTATTTCCACATCCCACTCCTGACTGTCCACAGGCGTTACCTGCAGTTCAAACTAGGCCACAAGTACTTTCAGTTCACCATGTTTCAATCTTCCCCTACCTTGATGACTGGCTGTTAAAGGCGGACTCACCCTAGGCTATTGTCTCCTAACTTCTGACTATTGCAGACCTCCTGCATTTACTGGAGTTTACTGTAAACGTGCCAAAGTCACACCTGATTGCTTCTCAGATGCTCTCTTTCATTGGAGCTATTCTGGACACAGTACAATTTCAGAATAATCCTCCTGAGTGTTGTGCCTAGGATATGCAGGCTATGATACCATTTTTTCAGCCATGCATTTCAGAGACAATGGCAATGACTCTGAGGCTGCTGAACCCCATGGCCTCCTGCATCCTTCTGCTGAATCATGACAGATGACATATGCAAGCTTTGCAATGGGACCTGAAGTTCCACTGGGTGCAGATCAGGGTAATCTTTATGTCATGATCCAGATCTCGGAGGTATCTACAAAAGACCTCCAGTAGCTGATGAACCGCAATTGGATCAATGGTAGACTCCTCTGACTTCCCCAACCAGAGGTGACAGTAGTGACAGATATGTCTCTCCTGTGATGGGATGGCCATCTGGGAGAGGTGGAGATCAGAGGACTCTGGTCGCTGACGGGGTCCAGGCGTCACATCAACCTATTGGAGCTCTGTGCAATCCGGTTGGCATCAAAATCATTTCTTCCTTCTGTCAAGAGAAAGGTAGTGCAGGTGTTCATGGACAATACCACCACCATGTAGTACTGCAACAAGCAGGACGGGGTGGGGTTGTGAACACTTTGCCCTGCATCTTTGGACATGGGTGGAACTGCAGAGCATAACCCTGGTGGTTCAACACGAGAGGTGTCTCTCTTTAAAGGTGGTGCAAGGTCTCTTTCAGTATTTGGGAGAGACTTGGTTAGATCTGTTCACCTGCGGAGAGAATGTGCAATGTCAGCAGTTTTTTGCGTTGGTGTTTCCAAGGCGGCTATCACTAGGAGACTATTTTCATCTCGAGTGGAGTTCAGGCCTCCTGTACACCTTTCCACCCATACCATTTCTGCCCAGGTTTCTCAAGAAGCTTGTAAATGACCAGACCCAAGTCATTCTTGTGGCACCAGACTGGGCAAGGATAGTCTGGTATCCTGAGCTTCTGAAAAGGAGCATTGATCATCCGATCAGGCTGTCCTTTCAGGAGAATCTTTTGTTGCAGCAGCAGGGGAGGGTTCTCCACCCAAACCTGTCAACTCTCTACCTCCTTGCTTGGAGAATGAGTAGCAACAGTTGATAGCTTTTGACTTTCTTCCCGAATTCTGTAACGTTATCTTGGCAGCCAGACATTCCTCCACTAGAATGGTATGCACCTGCTGTTGGCAGAAATGTGTAAACTATTGCACAGAAAAGTCTATCCACCCTCTTTCTGCTTCTCTATCTGATATTTGTTGGAAATCACCTTTTTGGCATAGTTAGCCCCCACATTTTGCCTAGAACCTCAGGTAATTTTGACTGTTACTGCACTGAGTCCCTGCTAACCAGGTCCCCATTGCCAGAGCTCTTTCCCAAAACTGCACAGTTGTTTTGCAAAATTGGCATACTCTTTTGCCCCCATGTTAAGTCTCTTGTAAATGGTACCTAGCGCATGGGGTAGTAAGGAAGGTCCCTGAGGGCTGCAGCCCCAGTTGTGCCACTCTCAGGAACCCCTCACAAAACTCACACAGATTTGCCATTGCAGACTGCGTGTGTTTGTGCAGGTAAAGTTGAAACATGACCTATCACACACTCATGTGCCAGGTCCCTGACCACTGCATGTGCCAGGTGTACATCACCCCTAAGGCAGGTGCATCATAACACGTGTGAGGGCATATGTGCATGAGCAGAAATGCCCCTGCTGTGTCTCTGTCTATTCTTAGCCATAGTAAGTGAACAGGGAAGCCATTTTATATACATGTGCTGGGCACTGGTCACTATGGGTTTCCCAGCTACATGATGGCTTCTATAAACTCAGGGATGTTTGGTATCTAATATCCCAGATTAATAAACCCTGACCGATTCCAGTGAGAGATTTATTAATAACTGCACTCAGAGGGCACCTCAGAGGTACCCTCTGAAAACCTACCAGCTTCTAATGTGTTGACTGACTGGTCCGGAGCAGTTCAGCCACCTTAGACATGTTTCTGGCCCCCAAATGTGAGAGCCAGTGCTCTCGAGGGCTGGAGACAAAAGCCCGCACTGGGTGCACATCACCCAGGCAGGATGGACATTCCAGGGTGGAAAGCTTCAAAGGCATGCCGCCTTTAAAATGCAACCCAGGTCTCTCTAAATGGTGAAGGTGACAGACCACCCTAGCCCCACCTTTGGCAGCACAACTGGTGGAAAAATTAGGCATATTAGGAGGTGTGCTACTTCATGCCAGGCCCACCCCTAAAGTGGATGAGATGAAGTGAACACCACGTTTTAAACACCTCCTTTGTTTGGAAGGAATTAGGCCACTCAGATTAGGGTTAGGCCCACTTCCCAGGGGAAGTGGTCACAGAAAGAGTGTAGTCACCCTAAAGGTAGTCAGCCCATTGGCTACTACCTGGTACTCCCTGTATCACCCCTAAATTGAGTATTTAGGTGGCACCCGTGAACACTAGAACTCAAATCCTGGTGACCCACGAAGAAAAGGACACAGAGGAGTTGCACCTGCAGAAGTGGAAAAGAAGAAGTAGCTGACCTGGTACCAACCCTACTGGCCTGCCTGCTAATCTCGACCCAGAAAGATGACTGGTCCTGCAACTGAGCTTGCAGAAACCCAGGACGACTGCCGGCCTTCCACAAAGACTCAAGACTCCCATGAGCAATGGATCTGCTCTGCAACAAAGTCTCAAGAAAGGACTCTGCAGCCTCCGGAACAGCAAAGATCCGTCACTTGAAGTGACCACTGCACACAACGTCCACGACCCGCGGTAAAACCAACCTATTGTGCCAGCAATTTTCCCCAGTTGTCCTGAGTCTGAGTCCATTGTGGTGTCACCCTTCTTGGACTCCCGTAAGTTTCCTGCAGCCTCTGCAGGAAGGCCCCCTCTCCTGCAGCCTTGTGGTGAGAGAAAACCTTACACTTCCAGCAACCACTGCACCCGCCACCCACAACGCGATCTGAGGTGGGTCAACGGTGCCAACGATGTCCCCCAGCTCTCCTGAGTTTGAGTCCACTCTGGTTTCATCTTTGCCCTGGAGGAGAGGACCAAAGGTGCATCTACATGCCAAGAACCCCACATTGGTAGCCTACCTGCTTGTTGTCCCAGACTGTCTCCCTTCCCAGAGCCTTCATCTTGTTTTCACAAGGACCGATTCCCATTGAAAACCGTTGGGCACCCAATGCCTCACTGCACCCCTGTACCTGGCCGCCCCAGTGCTGCCCGTAGAGACCTGCTGGTGCTGTGCTGATCAGTGTGTAGTACTTACCCTAACCCTCTGAGACTGGCCCTGTAAGTCATTGTTAACTGTGTATTTGCTGAACATTGTTTTCCTCCATAGGTTAACACTGAAGAACTCTGAATTTGCACAGTGTTGATTTTTTAACTAAAAAGTATTTATGGTTGAAAAAGTACTTACCTTATAACAGAGTTCTTGGGTTTAAAGTATGTATAAAAAGAAGTGTTATTTTCTAAATGGGTCTCAGATTTATTCTTTGAGTGTGTGTCTCATTTATTGCCTCTGTGAGTGCAACAAATGCTTAGCATTATCCTCTGATAAGCCTAACTGCTTACCCACACCACCACAAAATAGAGCATTAGTCCATCTACTTTTGCCTCTGCAAACCAATTGGGGATCCACTGGACTCTCTGCACCGTGTACTTCTTTTTAGTGCACCATATAGCGAGCCAGCTTCCTACAGTATTCTTCTTATCATTCTTTCTCTTGCCAATTGGGTTCCACATTGAGCACTCTTAAGGGCTATCTCTCTGCTCTGTCCACCTTTCGGTGGCTGCCTGATCAACACTCTCTTTTCAAGTCCCCTAGTGTGAATAGGTTTCTTAAAGGGCTTGTACGTATGTTTCCCATTATACACTTTCTCATGCTGCAGTGGGATCTTAAACTAGTTCTCACTTACCTTATGTGTGCTTCCTTTGACCCAATGCACAATTGTCCCCTCCGGCTCCTTACCATCAACACAACCTTCTTAGTGGTAAATAACATCTGCCCGTAGGGTGAGTAAAATACAGACCTTATCATCTAAGTTGCCCCATTGCATATTTCCAGACAAGGTAGTGCTATGCAGCCGTGCCTCTTTCCTTCCTAAGGTGGTGACCTGTTTTGATCTGGGTCAACCTGTCACCTTTCCCACCTTCTTTGCTCCTCCACACAGGGTGGCTCCTCCATTAGGGCAGAGGAGCATTGCCCCACTACCAGCAGTGGCAGCTGCAAAACCTTTACCAAAAAACAATAATAAATTGTGTTTTTTATCTTTTTTGATGAAAGGGCCATAGGCTGTGATGAGCAATGAGGGGGAGTACCCAGCACCCCCCCTCAGTGCGCATGTATGTTTGTCTGGCCATCTCTGACCGGCCAAACACACATGCACGGTAGGCTCTCTCCAGCCCAGATACACAGTTGCCGGGCTGGAGAGAGCATGCACAGGCTCCCAGTCTGCCTGGGAGTGCCCCTTGTGCTATATTTATTCTACTGTCAGAATTGTGGTGAGTTGGTAGGTCAGTGGCTTTTGCTGTGGCAAAACCATTAGCATTGTAGATAGGAAGCAGTAATCTTTGGGCTTCAGCAAGTGACACAGGATGCACATAGTGGGAAAGCCCACTCCATAGCTTCTTGATAGCAGTGTTTTACACAGTTTTTGGAGTCTAAAGTGGCAGTACATTGTACCCAATAAATCCTTGGATTATGTAGTTGATAGCAGTGTTGTACACAGTGTTTGGAGTCCAAGGTGGCTGTACGTTTTACCCAATCGATCCTGGGATTATGTAGTTGCAACCAAAGCACCCTCAGGTAGATGTGTCAATTAAATCAAAACTGATTAACTGGGAATGTCCATTATCACAAATCAATGTAAGAGGTTCAGTCTTCATGATAACCATTCCCGGTTAAAATTCTGACCCATCAACGGCCCGGGGTGGTTCAGATTATTTCTTTTGGAGACATGGAATACTGAAGGATTAGGCCAATGTGATATCCATGAAATTACTAGTTGCCCAGAGTCCAATAAGATGGGAAGTACTGTCCGATTGGTGTTGGTTTTAACCATTGTGACAGTAATAGCAAAGTACTGTGGTATCTGGTCCACAGAACCAGCAGGATAGCAGGAAGGCTCTTTACCATGTGGATGTCCCTCCCTGCTTATGGGAAAGCCACTGCATTCAACAAGTACCACTGTTTCCTTTTGGTTTAGCGTGATATTCACATGCATAATGGCCGCGCTTGCCATGACATAGGTGCACTGACCTGGGGAGGAAGGGGAAGTATTAACAAGAAAAATGGAAGCCTTTGCAGCCTTACGCTTCCTTGCTTCATTGTAGAGAAGCTGAGATGGTCCACACACCAGGGAACAGCACTCCGTCGGGCCACCTGGAAAATCGAGATGCCAGCGGAGAAGGCAGGAAACAAGGAGGTTTTAGCCAGCAATGGAGATTCTTTGAATATGGAATGGGAAATTAAGTCAAGCGTCTTTGTAATGGAGGATGCAATAGAAATAGACTGTGCCTCTGTCACCTGATGGTCACTCCGCAAATCACTGTACAGACGCTCTCACCATCAATCACAGCATGCCTGCTCTCTGTGCATACTGTACAGCAGTGAGTCTTCAGTGTGGCAGTGGCATAAGCATATGTAAGGAGGCTAAAAAACAAAAAGGTGAGACCCAAGATCTCTGTAATCACCTGAGGGACCCCCCAAATCCTCGCCTACCACCACCTGGAAAATGAGGCACTATACCAACAAAATCAGCACTCCATATTGCCTAGCCTAGCGAGCGGGAGGGGTATGCCTAGGAGGTCATTACATAGACAAACTGGGGCACAAGAGGGGAACAGACTGCGCAATTGACGTGTGTCGTGACAGTTTTTGATTCTTCCATTTGGTCTTCGGGACCTTGAGTCTTCACATGGCAGTCGTTTTAGCACATCCCAGAAGAGGGGGAATACAGATATTCCCTTATCCTGGACGATTGGTAGATCAAAGCCAGGTATCCAGAGTTAGTGTTGCATCACTTGCAATTAACAACAAAGTTGTTGTTCAACCTGGGCTTTTCCATCAACAAGCCCAAATCACACTTAGAGCCCTCTCAGTACACTGTGTTCATAGGGGCAGTACTGGGCACTATAGTGAGTCGAGCATTCCCTCCTTCTCAGAGGATTCTGGACATTCAGGCTATGATTCCAATATTTCACTATGGAGCAATGGTCCCAATCCTCAAGGTATTGCGCCTTTTAGGCCTGTTGGACTTCTGCTTTCTGTTGGTGACTTATGCAGGTCTCTAAGAGCCCTAGGCGACCGTCGAGATCTCCAGAGACACGACAGTAGATCTGCAATGGTGGAGTGTATCCAGCAATCTCTCTTATGGGAAGCAGTTTCACTTTCCTCCTTCAATGGCCACAGAGATAACTGATGTCTCCACCTTAAGGTGGGTGGGAAGCTCATCTCGGGGATCTAGAGGTCAAATGTTATGCTCTCCAGAGGAACAGTTGTTGCACATCAATCTGTTGGAATTAGAGGTGATATGTCTGGCTCTCAAGACCTTTCTCCCTTCCTTTTATGGTCAGTCAGTACAGGTCTTGATGGACAATTCTACTGCGATGTTGGAAAGTGTATTATTGGTAAGGGCAGGTAAGTACCAAAACTTAGCACTAGGCCACTAACCCCCGCTAGGTTCAGTCAGGTCTCAATAAATTCATCTCCGCTCAACCACTGGTAGCTTGGCAATGAGTGACAAGGCTTAACTTAGGAGAAAACTGTGTAAAGCATTTAAAAATCACAAAACATATGAATAAGTAAAATACAAAACACAAGAAAAATCCAACACCAGGTTACAAAAATAGATTATAATTTTAGCTTTAAAATGACACGAAAGCGAGTTACATCGGACAAGAGGAACCGGAGATATGAATTTTTAAAGAATCATAGTTTTTTAGCACATAGAAACTAAAAACTTGAGGCTGACCGCGATGGAGCCCTGCTTGGCTACAGCAAGCGGGAGGCCTCGGTCAAAAGTTTACCTTCGGACTTAAACTTTTTCTTGAAGATTCTCTTCAGTGGGACAAAGTCACCAATCCAATCCGGATACACGTAGCAGGAGACCTCGTTGAAGATTTCTACCTTTGGACTTAGATGAATTTTCAGGATGGAAATCTTTGGGCCAAAACTGAATTTTGATCTGACATCCCTGTACCCCTTCTCCAACACTGCGAGGGATGTCCCGGTCAACTTTCTGTGTTTGGACTTTGTCACTTTTGTGGAGCTTTTTCTCTCCAAAGTCAGAGGACCCTCCACAGAAAGCCAATTTTGAGTCGACTTAGTCGGATTGTTTTTCACGGAGCCCCCGGTGAAATCCTGGAAGTCTGAGGCTCTGGAGATTTTCAGCGGGACAAACCTACAAACCTACAAGTCAGGCTGGGTCGCAGTTGACGTAACCTGGCTTGACTCACCACGGCGGGTCGGTCACTTTATAGAGCTTTTTTCCAAAAGTTTTTGAAACTTCTCTAAACTTCTGGATCTTCTTCTAGGTCTTAGAAGGTCAGTTAGGAGTCCACAGCCCACCCCAAGGTTCCAGAAAGTTGCAAAATCTCTCAGTTGCCTCTTCAGGGTTAGGACTCCAAATCCCAGAATGCATCTTGTTCACATCTAAGGGGTCAAGACTGATTTGCATTTGGCTGGGCCGAAACTGGACTGGCATTGTGAGCAAAAGAACAATGGATTAAACCCAGATCAGTGACTGGGGGTGAGCGTTTGCATTGTTCAGCACTCCATCCATCATCCTTTTGTGTTTCTATAGCTATTTTCACCTGTAGCAAGCAGGGAAGCCAGCTGAAGGAATTCAAAGTATTTTTAGTGGTGAAGCCCAAGTGTGTAGCTGGTGCAGTGTCCAGGTGCAGGTCATGGGTCCAGCAGGGCAGTCCTTGTTCTTCTGATGTTGTTCCTTATAGGGATCTGAGGTGTGGGTGCAGCTCTGCCAAATTTATCCTTGCTCCTGGGGCGAAAAGCAGGGCAGGGGCAACTGTCCAATCACAGGCAGGCCACTACCCTTTTGGATGACCACTTCCTGGGAAGTGTGGCAAAAATCAGTCCCAGGAAGCAACATTCCTTAAAAATCCAAAATGACAGAAACTGAATTTTGGTGGTTAGGTCTGGCAGAGCCCACCCACTGGTGTGGCTAAAAATACTTAACACACCCCTCTTCTGCCTTCTCCTAATCTAATCAAGAGGGCGCCTGGTTGTTTGGGTTTGTAGGAAATGGGGGAGGTCCTGACCTGCTCCAAATGTCCTTTCGTCCTTTGAAGACTAGTTTGGCTGCTCTCTCCCATCCTGTTTCACCATCTGATGAGGCAGATCTCCTCTCCCAGGCACTTCCTCTTTATTCAGCCCAGGCCACTTCACACCTCATCAAGGCAGCCTGGCCAGGCTGCCAAAGGCTGCCCAATCAGAGAAGGGCACTGCAGAGCTGGAACTGGTAACTTTTAGAAAGAGTTCTAAAACTCTTTCCCTGAACTAGTTATTGCATTTACTATAACAATCAGGTTGAGACCAAACTTTCCATATTTAGCTCCTCTGGAGACTATATTAATTAAAATAAAGTCTCCCCATTTTAGGATATTAAGTCTATTCACTAAAAGAGGGGAAAACAAATGTGGAATTCTTTCCTCACCAGGGCTCATAAAACATATTTTTAAGGTCCCTGCTTATAGTTACACAGCACCCAATCCTGGGGGCACCTAGGGGTGACTTATATGTAAAATTAAGGTTGATTAAGACTTTGAAAGTACTTTTAATTCCATAGTCAAATTTGCATGTAGCTTTAATTTAAAAGCAATCAGCAAGGCAAGACTGCCTTTAAAATGACCCAGGGCACCTCAGCAGTGCACCTATGATGCACCACCTATGCTGGGGTCCCTACCCCTACATGCCCTACCATAGACTAGACAGATAGGATGACATAGCCAATTATAATTAGCCTGATTTGCATACTCATTGTACACAGAGCACAGGCCCTGGGACTGGTTAGTAGTACTCAGGGCACCATCAGATTCTGGAAAACCCCAGCAAAAATTAAAAAATGCAGACAATCTCTCCCCGCCCCCACCGCCTACACACCTAGGAGACTTAGCCCAACCCTGGAAGAGTCTTCCTGGCTTGTCAGGCGAGGAAGACAGTGAGGAAAACTACCTGTCCCTTTGCAGGGCCTACTCCGCCTTACATCCTCCTGCCATGGTCGTTCTCTCTGGGTAGAGGACCCATCCCAACAGTAAAAGGACCCATTTTAAACTTTAACTTCCCTCTAGGGTGTATTCCTCCTCTCTCTCTGCCAACTTGGGTAGTGAGGTGCCCACCACCACTTTGGTAGGTCAACACCTAGCTTGCCAAAGAAGTCACACAACACGTGAGCAAACCCACCATGACCAACAGGGCCGGGGATCTACTTTGCTTTTGACCCTGAGGTCTGCCTTCCAAGCCAAGTGCAGTGCTGCCCTGAAGGCCAACACCCATCAGCGGCTACTGACAGCTTTCAGAATCCAGAACCACACCCTAGGCTTTCCACTTACAGGTAGGTGAGCTGCTTTATGGGCAACTGTGGGGTCCTGGCACCCATCTTGCTGTTTAGAATGGGGTCTACCACATCCTGTGGCAGACACCCTTCTAGCACTCTCTCTTTTGTCAGTGCAGTTCTAACACCCTGCTGCTGGACAGCTACCAGACTACTCAGGACTTCCTTGGAGTCAGGTGATGCCTCACCAGAGCATCTCTTTGCCCCACCCCCACTGGGGCAGAAGGCCTTGGGCTCACTGGAACTCTCTTTAAGAGTGGCCTACCCTTCTTTTTTTCCCCCTTTTCTTGGGGGCACTGTCTCCTAACTGTAGGGACAGCCTCAACCAGGACTTTGAGTTGGGGGTACCATGGGCCCCCACTGGGACCAGACAAACCCCTGGGAGGTCATTGCCCAGGATACAATCTAAAGGGAGGTCGGCACTGACCACCACCCTAAAGCAGTCAAGAATTCCCTCACTTTCTAGGGGCACTATGGCTACGGGTTTGGTGGTGACCTCACCTGTGGCTATCCTGACTATCCCTGGGACATGCCTGTCTGGGGTCACCAACCGGTCACTCACTATAGTGTGACTGGCACAGGTGTCTCTCAGGCCAGTGGTAGGGATCCCATTCACCTGAAGGGGGAGAAAGTGCCAACTCTTACCCTCAGGAATCATCAGTTTACCATCTGGACCTGTCTCTCAGCCCAGTTATATGAGGAGTCCTTTTGTATGGCGACACTGGGCAGCCCAGGGCTAACCACCTTCCTTGGACAGTCTGCATCTCCTCTGAAGTGGCCTGTCTGCTGACAGTCAAAGCAGGACTTATTGTCGAAGAGCTTCTTTACCCTGGGTCTCCCTGTCTCTGCTTGTCAGAGTGAAAGTGGGACTTACTCTCCTTCTTCTTAGGGTTCTGGGGTACAGAGGGAGTATCTGTTGTGGGCTTACCACCTCCCTCCTTAGGTTTTATAGGGACCTGACCCCTTTTTTTGGAGTCTCCCCCCCAGGACTTGACAACCACTGTGGTCCTCAACCACTCATCAGCTGCATCTCCCTGTTCTCTGGGGTTGGTCAGCTTAGAGTCCACTAGACACTGGTGTAACCTCTCTTGGATACAATTGGTCAAGATGTGCTCCCTCATGATCAAATTGTATAACTCCTCATAAATCTTCTCTTTGTTACCATGTAGTCAGCCCTCTAGTGTCTTAAGTGAGGTGTCTACAAAGTTAACCCAAGACGGGGTATTGAACTTATGGTGATCTCTAAACATCATTCTGTACTGCTATGGGGTCAGACCAAACCTTTTGGTCAAACACCTCTTCATACTGGGATATGAATCTGCTTCATCCCCACCCTAGAGTCAGGAGCCTATCCCTCCCAGACATTGGGACCAGCTCCCATAAGAGTGAACCCCAATATTGGGGCTTAACTCTTTTCATTTGGAGAGCCCTCTCGCAGGCCTCCAACCACTTGTCTATGTCATTCCCATCTACATAAGCAGGAACAATCCACTTGGGTAACCTTGGGCAGAACCCACCACTCATGGACACCTAAAATTCTCTGTCGCTGCCACTATCTCTCTGTTCAGTCTTTGCCCACTCCTTCTCTAGGGCCAACTTCTCTGCCTCCAAAGCTATGAGGGCTACCTGGACCTCAAGTCCCCTTTCCCTGAGGTGCAGGTCTGCTTCTTCTTGGGCTGATGCATCAGACCCTACCCTCCCACCAGCTCTGGATGGGGCCCTAACTACTGATGTCACTGACAGGTGATCAACCTCCTCCTCCTCCTGGAGGTTGGAGAGGACATCTTCCCTCTCTCTTCCTACCTCTGAAGATTTCTCTGCCTCCATCTGCACTACCCAGGCTTCAAGGGTCTTGATAATCACAACCTTCCTAAGGTTGTTATCAGCAGGTAATCCCCTCTTTCTGCACAACTCCCTAAGCTCAGCTGTAGTGAGTGTGGGTAGACTAGCCAGATAAAGCTCCATGGTCTCCCTCAAGTTTTGTGTCACTTAAAAATACTTTGGCACCAATTGATTAGAACAATTTAGAAAAATCAAAAGAAGTTTGTTTAAGATTTTGGAAGTACTTTTCATTCCGAAGTCAAATTTGCATGTAACTTTAATTTACAAGTGAGCAGCAAGGCAGGCCTGCCTTTAAAATTATCCTGGGCACCTCAGAAGTGCACTTATGGGTGCACCACCTATGCAGGGGTCCCTAACCCTATATGCCCTACCATAGACTAGTAACGTTTAGGTAGGTTTACATAGCCAATTATAATTAGCCTAATGTGCATACTATTTTTACACAGAGCACCCAGGGCACCACCAGAGTCAGGAAAACACCATCAAAAAGTGAAAAATGGGTCTGAAAAGTTAAGGGGCCTCTGCAATCAGCCCAGTTTTCTCAGAGATGTGGTATGTAAGCAAGCAAGGGGGAGTAGGGTTGTATCCTTTCGGCAGAGAGGCTCTATAACTGAATCAGATTTGTGTGATGGCAAGTCATCTCGCTGGAATTCTCAACTTTTGAACTGACAACCTCAGCCTGCATTTTTTTATCATGAGTGGCGTTTCCATCAGGAGTTAGCTCTTCACATTTTCCAGGTGTGGAGGACTCCCCAGATATACCTTTTTGTCACTCGGGAGAATGCACTTTGCCTGTCATTCTGTAGACTCCAGTATTTGATGCAGGGAGCATAGGGGGATGTGTTTCAGTTGCACTGGAGCTCCCAGCTGCTTTATGTGTTTTCCATGTCCTTGATTTCTTGGGTTCAAAGGAAGATTCACCTTGGCTGGGCCCAAGTCCTTTTAATAGCCCCAGACTGGCCGTGAATGGTGTGGTACACAGTTCTTCTTCACCTCTCCCTGTGCCCACTGCTCTGTCTCCCCTACAAGGCAGGCCTCCTCACACAGTCACAGGGACAGGTTATACTCCCCTACATCCACAGCATGCACCTACATTCCTGGAGAATGAACCGGACATCCAGTGTTCTTTTTCCCTCCCCCCTGATGTGGTGGAGGTTATTTTATTGGCCAGAAGACGCTTCACCAAATCAATTTATTCTGGAAAATGGTCTAAGTTTGTAAAGTGGTGTAGTGAGAACAGGCTAGCTGTTAAGGTCCATTTATCTGATATTTTGCATTTTGCACTTTCCTTGGCACAGCAAGGTTGTGCAGTTGCAACAGTTGAGGGCTATTTGCTGACCTTTCAGCACTCCTTTGTTTAGCTGATTATCCTTCTCCGGTTAAGTCCCATATAGTGTTGCGATTTATTATGGGACTTAATTAAAAGTATCCTCCCACTCCTTTCCTTATGCCTCAATGGGAGCTTTATTTAGTGCTTACTTGTGTGTTTTCCATTCAAACCTTTGCATAGTTGTCCTTTAATGTTGCTTACTTTTAAGACAGTTTTCCTGATTGCTACAACGTCTGCTAGACAAGTTAGTGAGTTGCGGGCTCTGAGTGTTAAGCCTCCCTTCACAACCGTTTACCCTGATAAGTTGGTTAAGAGAACCAGTGCTGCTTTCCTGCCAGAGTTAGTTACCCCGTTGGGCCAGTCCATCACCCTTCCTAATTTCTATCCGTCTCCACAACCATCTAAAGAAAAGGAGAGACTTCATTGTCTAGATCCCGAAAGGGCTGTTAGATTTTATGCGGACAGAACTTGTGACTTTGGGTTGGCTTATGAACTGTTCATAGGCTATGTGGGCAAGATTAGAAGAAAACAGTGCATAAAAGGACTTTGACATGGTGGCTCATCCTTTTCATTAGGAGCTGCAATGCCATGGTGCCCAAAGAACCTCTAGAAGTTATTAATGGTGGTTCCATTAGTGATAAATCTTCTACTTCCGCTTTAGCTAGAGGTGTCCCTATAGTTGACATTTGTAAGGCAGTAACTTATACCTCCCTCCACACCTTTGGGAAGCACAATTGTTTAGATTCCAAAGTGAGGAGGGATGGTCACTTTTCTCATTCTATTTTGCAAGATTTTTTGGTATAGGCACACGTGCACCCCCCTCTGAGTGTGGGACTGCTTGGGTACTCTATACAAAAGGTAACCAATCCGCAGGTAGATGTATCCATCAGAGGAAGAAGTTACCTTAGTTGAAGCTTTTTCTGGTAAATACACTATCTACCTGTGGATTCCTCAATGACCCACCCACCTACCCATTGCTTGTCTGCATATACCAAAAAGAGTTTTATAAATATAATTTAAGTTTTTATTCGTAAACATTTTGTTTAAGGTTCTGTGAACGGTGATTACAATTCTGAGTTAGTTCTACAAATTTGACTGAAAGGCACACATAAAATGGGTGAAAACTGATGTCAGCATGCCAGCAAGGTATTCTTACATCCAGCGATGTCACACGAGGTCACTTGCGGAGTCATGAAGATTCCAAAGCCCTTGTTGATGCAGGAGAGCTGTAGAGAAAAAATTACATGGAATACAGGTACATGGGAGTATTCAAAAGGTGAGGAATCTGCAGGTAGATACTGTAATCACCAGAGAAAATGTTACCTAAGGTAAGTAACTTTTGGGAACTATGTTTTCATTTTAACTGCTTTTAATAGTTCAACAAACTCCACATTTTACATAAGAACTCTTAGCCTTTAAAAGTAGGCTAAAGACCTTGCATTATTATTATTATATATATACATATATATATATATATGTATATATATATATATATATATATATATCAGATAAAACTAGCAATCTAATTACTGTAGATAAGGTGAGAATACTCACTCTTCACATTGTATAACTATTCTCAATAGTGCATAAAATGCTATCTACTGAGGAATCTTCACAAATTGTTCTCAAATGTGAGAAAAAGTATCTTAGCTATATTCTCATTACATTCATCCTTTTGTCAAGCAATTCAACCCTCTGCTGGATTAGTTGCATCCTATGCAGGCCCACCAAGTACCAGAAGTATGTTTTTTTTAATGATTTCATGCACCAGTATAGCTTGGATAGGAAAAAAATATATATGAATGTTCCAAATTCATAAGATGTTATAACGTACATTTATCATATTTATTAATCTTATACTAACAATATTATTTTTGGTTGGTGAAGTGATATCTTTATTTGTAAACAATGTGTTGTAGTTTTGAATTTCCTTATTTTTTGCACCATCAATTTAAATGTATTAAGATATTTAGCAAATGACTTCACCAAGATTTACTTCCCTCCTTAAAGTCATGCTGATGTTGGACATCACCACGCTTATACTACAGGTCACTACATATAACTTTGTCCTGCAAATAACATTTATCTAAAAAGTTTGCAATAACCTTTTTCATTAAGGACCTGTGCACCACTGGCCTCTGTTGTTGCTTATTTGTAGAGTTTTGGAATAATTTCTTGTATTTTAATGTTCCACTTTATCTTTCATAATATTTCAGGTCCCAAATCATTATTGCCTACTCGTTTGACTCATGCATTTTTGGTGTAATATTTATATGATTTCCTAGTTCATCTCACTGAAGTTATTGTGAGGAAGATAGTACACGTAGGTTATAATTTCTAAAAATGTACATAGATTTTGGTTGAATTGAATGATTTCAAAGTAATAGTTGTCCAAATTATTTCGAAAAATATGTAGGTCTGATCTCAAATAAAATTAATAGACCAGATAAACACTGACATATATGTATATATATATACATATGTAGATGACAATGTAGAAGGCTATGGACCAAAAACTTCAGTCATCATCGTACTGTTGCACTTTATGGGATAAAATATTGAATTAACACGTGAAGCTGTGTTACTTACACTTGATAGAAAGCCCCCAAAGAAATCATCTCGAAAGAAACTCCCAACTAAGCCAGTAGATATGACTTGAACCCTCCTTGTCAACCTCTATGATTTACTAAATAGCATAAAATCATCAATTGGCGCCACACTGGTTTCCTTGTTGGAACGCTTAAAAGCGGTGGAGTGCATGGTCGAGGCAGGCGTAGGAATCATAAAGTCCTTACACCCAGAGGCTTTACACGATCCAAAACAAGACTTTAGCATAACATTGTCGATCCCAAATTTTGAGCGTAATTCCCAACCCATTCTTCAAGACAGGGCTGACGACTCACATCTGATCCCAAAGAGCCTGACTAAATCACAGTTACCACTCATATCACCAAGTACTAGTCATACACATTCCACTTATAAGCCTTTGACCAGAACACAATCATCTCCACCAGCACCAACTATTAATCATAAATTAGTTACAACATCACCTAATATTCCATCATTAATTAGGACAAATCACCCCCAAATAGTCATAGGAAGGACTCTATGTACCGGACCAAGACCTCCGAAGCCTACATACTTACCAAACTTACGAAGTGACTTTCTACATCTTCCTCCAGGGGCAACTCCATATGTCGTGGTCCTGGCAAATGTTCCTCCCATAGGTGATCAATATCGGGAAACGTGGCCGGCGTTGAGGAATAAGGCCATGAACTGGATAGGAACACGCTTGGGTCCCAGGGGGGTGAGGCCTAGTTTTGATGATATAAAAATGGTTAGAAGAGTCAAATGGATAGGAAACAGGGAGAAAGTAGTGGAAGGAGACTGTGTGGTCCTTTCATTTAAGACCCCAGATTTAGTGCACAGCATTATCCACAAATTAGGCGTTAGACAAGCCACCCGTCAAGGAATTTCACTACTACCCCTGTTTTTTTTTTATCCAAGATCCTCGGGGTGTAACTTCAGGAACCTACAATCTGTAAATGAACAAGCATTAAATACTCCGGACCCCATTCTCCTTAGCAATAGATTTCAATCTCTTACAACGCTAGAAGACTTGGATTGACTCAGCATGAACAAGAAAGACTTCCCTCATGAAGTGGCCCCGGACGTAAATATAGAAAGGCCTACCAAGAATAAGGGAGATGCATTCCATGAGGTGGTACCCGATAGGAACATCAGAGATATCCACCTGAATCAGGGAAATCTTCCCTCTCCAATAACCTACACCTTAGATGACGGACTACCCTCACCAATTATAGAGAAGGTGCGTTCTCAACCCCACCAATATATGGAAATAGCCATACTTTATTGGAATGTGGCAGGCCTAACTAATAAGATTAATAATGAGCTTTGGGTGAACTTCATTGAGGATTTTCCTTGTATATAACTTCAGGAGACTTGGATATTAAATCCCGTCCACCTAAATGGCTATAAGACATTTCACACACCAGCTGTACAGACCAAACATGGCAGGCCAAAAGGAGGTCTATGCACATTTATTTCCAACAAGGCGTGGTTACACAACCCAAAAATGCAAATCACGAAACCCCACTATCAAATGATAGAGTGTAATTTGGATCAGAATACGCAGATAGTACTCATCAACTTCTATAATAATGCACTGCCAAGAGAAGTCCCTAAAATTCTAACAGAGATGGGTGAGGATTTAGAGAAAATATGTGCAAGTAATATACGTGAGACTTTCATTATATGGGGGGGCGATTTTAATGTACATCTTTGCAAGGAACATACGGGAAAGGTGTGCGGTTGGGACACTGAAGATATCGGCATAGGGCCGCACTTTTCACATACCACCCAAGGAGACGCAATGAACTCAGTGGCCCAAAAACACAACCTGTCTCTTGTAAATGAATTACTTTCTAAAGAACTACAGTTTAAACCAACCTTCAATGGAAGGGGTGCCGACACAATGATTGACTATATTTTAATGTGAACCCATTTTGCACATTATTTTACTAATTACACAATTCATGACATCGCAATAAGCGATCATTTCCCCCAGAGCCTGGAACTTTCACCAACTCCTGCCTCACAGGCTAAAGCCGGAAAGGTAAGAATGATAAATGACATTGTATTAGCCCCGGGTAATGGCTATACATTGAGATGGTCTTGGATCGACCCACAGGCATTATTGAAACACATACTATGTGAACACAACCAAGCGTTCTTTGATTGCCTTAGTGAGGATACGGCCCCAGGAAAATGCTTAAGTGTTTTCCTACAGATAACGTAAGCCATGAAAGAAGCCCTCACGATCAGGACGAGAGGGGCAGGGGTAAAAAAAAGGGAAAATGGCTGGTTTGATCATGATTGCATGAAAGCTCATATGAGACTAAAAAAAGCCCTAAGCGCCCCTACAAGATGCCCGATTGAAACACGTATTTGCAGACAGGCATACAAGACAGCCATAAAAAAGAAGAAATTTGCTTTGAGAGGAAAGTTATGGGACAACTTACACAGAGCCAGTCTTGTGAAAGACAACGTCCTCTTCTGGAAAACAATAAATACTCCTGTTCTAGGTAACAGCGATACCCCTAGAATGGAAATTGCAATCTCGGAAGAGGACTGGATCACGTATTTTTCTAAGATATATTGCCAATCGAATGACAGAGCCCCTCCGGACCTTTTAAAGGTTCCAGACTTCCAGGAAGACCCACACCTAGCAGTATTACCTCAGTTTACCCTAGAGGAGGTAGTGGAAGCCATAAATATAAGTAAAGCTGGGAAAGCGCCGGGGCCCGATGGTGTTCCAAGCGATTTATATATAGCTAACATCCACTTATGGGGCCCTTTATTGACACAGGTATTGAGGGCTTTCTGTACACAAGGCCTTCCACCGACATGGCGCGACTCTATCATTATGCCTATATACAAAAAAGGCGACCGCCTTAATCCAGCTTGCTATAGGCCAATTTCTCTCCTTGATACATCAGCCAAATTTGCGGGGAGAATAATTTTAAATAGACTCCAAACATGGGCGGAAGGAAACAATATTTTATCCTCAGTGCAGTATGGCTTCCACACAGGACTAGGTACAGTGGAACAGGCTCTGAATTTAACTATTTTAGTGGGGAAGTATACGAAGATCAGAGAGGGTAATTTGTACCTGGCCTTCATAGATTTATCCTCAGCATTTGACTGCGTTTTACACAAAAAGTTATGGGACATTTTAACAAGAATGGGGGTTGAACCAACAATAGTTCATTTTATAAGGGACCTGTATACAGGGTGTAGAGCAAGAGTAAGGTATGGGATGAGAGGGGAATGTACCAGGTCCTTTGGAATATACAGAGGGGTGCGTCAAGGTTGCGTTCTTGCTCCACTTCTATTTTCATTATATATAAATAATTTAGAAAGTGAACTGATAAGTAAATGTAAAGACCTTCCTCAAATAGGTAATCGCCCCGTCCCCGCACTCCTTTACGCAGATGATGCAGTACTCATGGCCAGGGCACCGCTAGCCCATCAGAAACTCCTAACCACCTGCATAAATTACATGACAGACTTGGGACTTACAGTCAACCGCTCAAAAACTTTTATAATGAACTGTGGCAGGAAATTGAGTAAGACCTATAATATTACTATTCATGAGGATAAGGTGAAGATAGTTTCTACCTTCTCATATTTGGGCATAATGTTTGACAAACAGGCCACTTGGGCACATTGCGTGAAAACAAAAAAAAATCAGATTATTAAAACAACGGCGGCCTTGAAGATTTTTTCTAAAAAGCTAAGGGGGATTACCCCGCCAATCATGGTAGAGATCTATAAAGCTAAGTGCATTCCGGCGGCTACTTATGGAGCAGGTATTTGGGGGTATACCAACTGCAATGCGATTCAGACAGTGGAAAATGATTTCCTCAGACACTTGCTAATGGTACCAAATAGCACATCATCATACATTAGTCACGCGGGACTTGGGGTCCACTTTGTAATTGATCTGATAAAGATACAGCCACTATTATTATGGCACAAAGTGTGGACCTCTGAGTACACTGGACTAAATAAGGCCATCTTATCCGACTGCATAAGGCTAACACACTCGCTTAGAGTTCCCTGGCTGAGATACATTATGACCTTTTTTTTAAATATGGAAAAAATAACTAGGAGAGAATTGAGGGCCTTGACATTGAAGCACTTGGAAGAACAGAGATGGGAAGCGGAATCAAAAAAATCTACTGTAATGTCTAACCAACTAATTCTGTCTACGGATGCCATCTAGCCCTATCTAGTAAGCTTGGTAAACCCTCGACATCGATTTGTTCTCACAAGATTCCGCGTAGATACCTATCACCGGCTAGTAACCTTTCTGACCATGAATGACTGGAGTGCAACTTTAAGAGTATGCCCTTGTGATGCGAAGGCACCTCAATCTACAATGCACGTGGTCCTCTTTTGTAAATTTTATGATATACAAAGAAAACGTCTTTTATTGCCTTTTTTAAGATCGATTCATTTGCATCCGTGTCGTGACGCGTATTTTAGCCTACAGATTTTATCCTCTATTGAAATGTGTGGAATTTTAGCAAATTTCCTATGCACTGTACTGACTGTAAGGAAGTCTATGGGTGCACTGGACTAATTTTATTGGAACGCCTGGAATCTTCGGTAAACTCCTTACTTTTTGGAAATAACTGCAAGGAAATTCGTTTTTGCACTGGCTTAAATTTACTAAAGTTTATATACCTGTATTTGAATGAATTAAGGATGTGCTCTATTACTTTCCCTCCTTATTATTTATCTTCTTGCTTTTACTTATTTATTACTAAATGTGTTATTACTTGATACTTTTATGACTTGTTGAAAGTCGAATAAAGTTTGTTTGATGATGATGATGGTGTTGCTTACTCCTTTTCAATTAGTGCGATGTGAGCAGTGGCACTGAGAGACTGCGGCATCAAGAGGAAGTATTGGCTGAAAAGTATATATATATATATATATATATATATATATATATATATATATATATATATATATGTACACAGTCCAAAGGTCCTCCCTGTGGCGTGCAAATTTCATGGGTGCAAACGTGAGGAAGGGACTATTCCTCCGCAATCTCCAAAACAAACAATTGTAAAACAATTGATTTGTTGCACTCCAGGAGTTTAATTTCTTATATCCAAAGAATTTACAAAAAGACACCACCAACGCATTTCAACCTCTCGGTCTTGTTCACAGTTTACTGTGAAACACGTTGGTGGTGTCTTTTTGTAAATTCTTTGGATATAAGAAATTAAACTCCTGAAGTGCAACAAATCAATTGTTTAACAATTGTTTGTTTGTTATATATCCAAAACAAACAATTGTATATATATATATCCATATATATAGATAATGGCATTACAAACTTTCTCAATTTCATGTTTTATGCAAAAACAAGTAGCCTAGCTTTAAAAAATGTTTCTTCTTATCTAATAAATAAGACTATCAATCTAGGTTTGATGGTTAAGGTGAGAATGTTTGCAGTTTACAATTTACAGCTATTATGTCCATGCCATGCAATATAAAGACCAATTAATGTAAATTATTTTCAGATGTAAGAAATTTATCTTCCTAATAGTATTGTCCTTACAATCCATTGTTTTATCTAGTAACTCAGCTTCCTACAGTATCTACTGTATCCTCCACAGGCCCACCTAGCACTGCAAGTATGTTTTTCAGTGTTTTCCTGAAACTATAATGGCTGATCTTTGAACAAATCCTACGAATCAGGGAATGTCACGACTCACGTGCTGCTTGCGCCTGGAGTTTGCAGATCTTGAGGCGTGGATCTTGAGGGTTCGGCTTTGGCCCAAAAAGGAGCGACTCTTTCTGGTAGCCACGGTGCTGTAGGCAATGGAACGCCAAGAACAGACCGTGACCTAAAGAAAGTAGCGCCAGAGGGAAAAAAAACCTTCAGAAGAAGGGGAAAAAACCTCCAAGAGAAGATTCACAGAAGATTCCTGAAAACAAGAACAGAGGAACAGGAATCAAGAAGAACTGACGTAAATAACACAGAAATGGCGAATTCCAGAACCAAAGGCTAGGAAATCAGGAGCGAGGACACCATCTGAACAGAGAGTGTTGCAGCGCAATGAAGAGAAGAAAAAACCACCCTTAAAAACCACAAAACAGGAAGTGACCCACAGGAAGAAAAAGGACACCATCTTGGATAGGGAAAAGTAGATAGAATAGAATAGAATAGAAACCATAGAGAATAGGGAAGGAGGAATGCTGGGAAGACAAGGGTAACCTGGGAAGGGGAAAAGACATAAAGGAAAGTGCAAAAAACAGACCCAAAAAGAAAGAAGACAGAAGAAAGAAGAAAGAAGCCACAACAGGTAAGAGGGGTCAGGAGACACTAACAGAAATGGAGGGAGAGAACAGAGCGAGGCCCCAAGTAAGCTCTGGGGCCTCGTAGGGTGCAGGAAAGGCTCGGGCGCGCCGCGTCTTAAGAACGCGAAGCGCGGCCCGAGCTGAACGCGCGGCTTGTGCCGAACGCTCGGCTCGCGCCGCGCAGTGCGGCGCGACAGGGAATGTGTAAATGTTGTCAGATAAACGTATCACGTATGACTTAATCTTATTGCTAAAAAATGAAATTATCCCTTGGTGAAGTGATTTCTATAATTTCAAACAATATGTTTAAGATTTGGAGTTCCTTCATTCTGTGTTCAACATGTAAAAAGGAATTAAGCAATATTTCACGAAGATTAACTTACATCACTTAGGTCACAAAATTCTTAGACAATTTCTTACGTCATACTGAAATTAATTCTATAGAATGTAGTCCTAAAAATCACATTTTCCACAAGGCCCTGTGAATCTTTGGCATCTTCTCCTTGCCACTATTTTTTACAGATTTTAATGAATGCCCCCTATTATAAATTGATGTTTCTCTTTGGGTATCAGTTATTTTTCACAATAATTGAGAGTTAAAGTCATCAGCTACACAGTATGATTATATATAAAAAAAATTAAATGATCATTATTTTTTTCTACTTCTCTTCAGTTATGTTTTTGAGGAGAATTAATATATGTAGATTATCATTTCAGAACTTACATAGCTTTCACACTAATTTTATGATTTTCAGATAACGGTTGTCCACGTTATTTTCTAAAGTATGATATTCTGTTAACAATTAATAGTAGTATACCAGATGCCCTAAAACAAATGTTTCCTGAATAACTTTGAATTGAGTTGCCTTTTCATTATCTTGATTCAACATTTGTTCAATTACCAAAATGTCATCACATTTAAATAAAGTTCTGAAATTAATATATTTTTAATACATTTATCAAAGTTAAACATGTATGACAAATAAATATTGTCTGACCTAAATTAAAATCAGTTTTGTGTTAATTGAAATTCTGCATCTATCCTTAGATGATTATGTCATCTGTCAAAATGTAATTCCATAAGCATCATGTACAAACTCCTTTTACTAACATGTTCGATCAATCCTATTGGCTCCTTATGAATTTTAGACTAGAGTAAAATGCAAAGCCATAGTGCTGTATCATGAACACATGCACAGACATAGAACTTAAGACGTGCTCATGTTTATAAAGCACTGTACTGGATAAACGTAAATTCAGAAATTTTAGATGTTACTGCGTGAGTTGCACATATCACATTATGGATAGTAGCTGTCCATACAGTGCAGTACAATGGGCAATTTATATAAATTGTTTATAAAGGTGAAAAAATATATATTCTTATCCATTTTTTCATTACAACCAATCCTTTCATCTAGCAACTCGAGCACCTACCGGACCATCTGTATCCTATACAAGCTCAGCCAGTACTACAAGTCTGTTTTTTGATAATTTTTTTAGCAGAGGTAATAGCTGAGATATAAACAAAACATAGAAATATTTCAGTGCATAAGATGTTGAAAGCTAAATTTATCACAAATGTTAATCTAACAATGTGGAGCTGTTCTTTGGTGAAGTAAGTGCTTTATTTTAAATTATGTGGTCTAGTTTTTATTTTGCATCATTTCATGCACAATTAGTTTCAATAGAAAAAGAAAATTAACAACTGAATTCACGAAGGATTCATTTCACTTGTTTAAGGTCTAAAAGTGCTTCACAACTGCTCTGCTTCATAATGCATGTAACTAGATAGGTTTCAGGGTGAGATGTAGTATTTACTTGTCCCAAAACAATGGTCAAACATTTCTGTCATTGTAGCAAGGTGGCAGTATTATATGGTATGAATGGGGGTCTTACCATGTAATACTGGTACATTACCCAAAAGTGGAACTCGGATTCACACTAGTGTAAGTTAGCTTAGTCCTGGTAGAGTGGCAAAGAGCAGTCAAGCTACTTTGCGGAACATGTTTTAAGCATTCTCCCAACCCAATATGGATGATATGCAATTGACGTGACTCAAAATAAATCAAACACCAATTTATAAAAATAAAGCAACATTTTTATATTAATTTAGACACCAAAATAAAGTTGCTATATTGCAGATAACTGGAGTTATCTATTTCAGAGTATTAAATAAATCAATACTTTGCAGAGCTGTCAAACACTATCATTGTGGTCAATGGGAAAAAAACACAGTATACAATCAGTCACTTGTGGGGTGAGTTCCATAGAACCGACCTGAGATTAAGATCCTGCGGGTCCCTACAGCAAGTCTCAACAGACATTGATTTGTTACCTTGCCCTGGGAGTCCAGGTGCAGAGGTGCTCTAGCTGTCCTTGGTGCTGACAGGGTCCACAGGAGTTATCATACTTGTAGCACTTGACAAAACCACACTTGGAGATGGAGTTACACTCTACCCTCAGAGACTAGAGTCCCAAAACACCTGAATTTCGTCTACCTTGCCCAGGCCTCTGACTGCAGGGATAGCTGGCAACTACCATTCACGGGGACAGTTCGCACCAAAGATGTTTTGCCACATGCTAGATGACACCTCCTTCAGGATGCAGGGGCACAGCAGCTAGATTATTGCTGACACTGGTCGCTGTCACTGTGAGCTACTCTCTGGCTGGAGATGTCACCTAAGGGGTCGATCACCTGACTGGTGATCACCAAGCGTTGGCTGTGGTAAATGTAGTCCACCGTTACCTTGGGGGCTGGAGGGTGACAAGCGTGGAGTAGCGGCTGTGAAATTTGGTGAAGACGTAGCTAACACTCTGGGCTTCATTTCAATTTTGGCGGATGGGAAAGCCTATCTGCCAAACTCCCGATAGGGTGGCCGCTGCCTACGTGGGGACCTCACCGCTGGAGTAATTATGCAAAGCAGAAACTGACCATTGTAATGGTGCTGGGCAGGGAGGCCCCTGCACTGCCTATGCCAAGTGCATGGGAAGTGCACGAGTACCCTTGTGGTCCCCTGCACCTGTTGTCTGCCAGCCTTTTCATGGCGGTTTTACTGCCATGAAAATGCTGGCGGAGAATGAGGTTGTAATCCGGTGGGCAGTGATGCACCTCTGCCCTGGCAGATTAAGATCTCCGGCCCTGCCAGACCACTGGGATCAAGATCCTGGTGGACCTGAGGGTTCCCTGGTGGTAGGACTGCCAGGGTTGTTACTTGGCAGTTAGAGCGCTGCATAGGCAGTGGTTCAGACTGGCACCTTGAGTGTGGTGGTCTTGTATTGAGGGCCTCTGAGTTTGCAGGACACCATTTCTCTTCAGGCTCACTCTAGACAGGCCCAGATGGAAGCAATTTTTGTCATGTAGCACATCAATTCTTGTGTGAGGGAGTGAAGGAAAGTGGCCAATGGGCTACTGGTCCCTGTGGCTATCCTGCCCCTGTAGTGACAAAATCCTGTGTGTGTGTATCACTGTGCTACCCACAATGTTCTACTACAGGGTCATCCAATATGGCAGAACCCCTCCTCAGCTGTACAGACTAACTAGCCCACCCTAGAGGTGTGACTAGCTTTTGGGGATGTACGTCTCTGAATACCTAATTTTCCTGCCTGCCGGCTTGGACAGGGAAGGAAGGGCTTTATCCTCGAGTGAGAGACAAGAGATTACATATCAAGGGTGACAAAAAGCCTTTAAAACTCACCACCTTGATTATTGTAAACACTAGCCATCCTGGAAGGGAGGGGTTGTGACCTCCTTCCTGTCCAGATCCTTTGTCTCCAACCAGGGAAGTGTAAGCACAACCAGTAGGAGGGCAGACTCTTTTCTTGATGTCAAACACTTGGGGAAGTCAGCAGAGGCAGAAGAAAGCTGGCATGTGAGTGGATATCCTCTGAGGACACCACCTGGTCACATGCTAGGTAAACCTGGACATAAGAATCATGTTCAGGGTTAGAAAGCATTGTGTTTGACGCCAAACATGGGGAAATTCTGTCAGGCCAACATGGAGCTGGACATCTTGGGTTTGCCTTCATTCCTGCCTATGCTATCCTATGGACCACTAGTCACTGACGGTAGTATTCAGTTTTAAATGCTATTGCAGGGCAATATATGCTTGCACATATGTGAGCACACTCCTAATACAATGCACCCTGCCTCCTGGGCTATAGGAGGACTGCCTTAGGGGTGACTGACCTGTGCTATGGCCAATGAGGGAACTCTTCCTTCTCCTGGTGTGGACAGAGTCAAACTCAAGCAGACAAGCTGCTTGTGCAGGCTGTCATGGCAGCTCTACAGGCTTTGCTTTTACTCGGGTCAAGCAGGGTGGCACAATCAGTGCTGAAGTCCTCTTTACCAGCCCTGCCCTGGGTACCACTGGTACCATTTACTAGGGCTTTACAGGGGTGGTAAATTCATTCCCCATTGGTTTTACCAATCACAGTACATTTCAGGGAATGAGCACTAGCACTGGGGAGTGATTAGCAGGCCTCAGTGCACCTTCAGATTAAAAACAACAGCATCAAGCAGCAAAAAGTGTGGGGGGTGACCATAAAAAAAGGGCACTTCACAACAGCCAGTAGGTTTCAGTGAAGAATTCTAGGAACCAACATATGTAGATTGGTTCCTAAAATTCTAAATCATAGTGAGTCAGAATTTGACTTTCGTCACACACATTATTTGCTTTATAATGCATGCTGCAGCATAGGATTTAGTTCTAAAATAGCATTTATCTAAACAGTTTAGGAGTGACCTTTTTTATGGGCGTGTGCACCATTAGCATCTATTTCCTATCAATTTAGGGCTGGTGTTCACATTCATTTCTACTATTATCTTTTCATGTATGGATTCGGCTGGCAGTGATTATTCATAGCATTCCATAATTCAAAATATTATCAGCTATACATTTTGATTAACATGTTTATTATTCAAATAATGTTTATGTTGGTCCTAATTCTTTTCTATTAAATTATTGAAAGGTAGCTAATACATGTATGTTATCATTTCCAAACTTACAAAGATTTTGTACTGTTTTAATGAGTTTAAATTTATATTTGTCCAGTGTCTCAATCCGATAACAATCAGAAGTAGTAGACCAGATACCCTAATCAAATATTTTCTATTTAGTGTTGCATTGTTTTCACTCACCTACACAATTCTATTTCTGTTCAATGTTTTCTATGATTAATGTTATATGCAGAACAAGTTCAGATGCAATTTAGGGCCTATAGGAATGCAGAACATAATTTTCACTTTTAGAAAGTGCCCTTAAAATATGACCATAAAGCAATATTTTGATAACATTTTTAAGAATTTACAGCATCTATTTTTTTAATTACTAGCACATGATCACAGGGTTTCTTAGATTTCAAATTCATTACAATATTACGTATCAGTTTAACCCATTTTCTTACTGCAACAAATTGACAACTTTATTTGATACCTAAGTATGACTTCGACCGAAATATACATCTTCTGTCAAAAATCAAAATGTAGTTTGTATTAATTGAAATGCCCCTTTCAAGTTTAGTTGATTGCTTTTACCTTCTGTCACTTCCCAATTGTAATTTCCTAAGGAGCACCCACAAATTCCTATCATAGTCTTAACATGTCTCCAAACTACTGCATCATCCTCATTGGCTCCTTATGAATTTTAAAGTAAAATTCAAAGCCTCTTGGCAGTATCATGAGCAGTCCCAGGCTACATGTGGGTAATTTAGCAAAATGCCAAACAATTCAACAGCATGTTTTTAACAGAAACTGCATTCCTTCATTTACATAAGGAACAATTTGTATTAAATAAGATAGCAAAAAATCACATGAGATGATCTACAGTTATTCATGTTTGGTTTGGTTACAGTAAGATTTTTACCTGACTGAAATATCAATTATGCTAAGTGTAGTAATATTGGCCATTTCTTTTAACAATCAAAACTAAACATTGTAGAAATTACACATGATTACACCTTTGTAAACCTGGGCTAATCATGAGCACATGCACAGAGCTTATACTGTAGGTCACTACACATGATTTGGCCCCAAAAGCAGCACTTAGCTGAACAGTTTGCTGTCACCATTTTATCAATGATCAATACACCACATAGATATGCATCTATATCGGTATGATTTTGTGCAACAGGTTACATTAATGTCTTTTATTATATTTTATTATTTTGATTTGGCTGTTCATTTTTTTTTTATTATTTTAGATTTCAAATAAGTATCAGCCACACCTTTAGACTACCAGTATTTTGTTCATGCATTATTGATATTTTATCTAACTCCTTTCATGAAGGTATTGAAAGAAAGATGATACAGGTAGAATATCATTTCAAAACCACCATAGGTGTCTTACTATGTTAATAATTTAATCTAATATTTGTCTAGGTTCTTTGCCAAAGTATGTAGGTATTTTTCCAATTGCAAGTAGTAAACCAGACATTTTTTAAAGTCTTGTCATATTGTCATATTTTTTGATGATTTTATTTCCGCTATCAATTACTTTTTGTAATATTTTGGATTTCAAAGCATTTTGAGCTACACATTCTGTTTGATGTCTTTAGTTATTTTACAATATTTATATTTTCTTCTTGTTATTTATGTTGTGTAGAGGAGGATGCTACATGACAGATATTGTAGTACTTTAATGACTTTAATATTTGCCCAGGTTCTTTTCTGAAATGTGCAGATTTATTTACAATTAGGAGTAGTATTTATCCTTACAATTTCTTAGTGTTAAGAACATTATATCTAAACACACTTGGGATATAAGTAAGGACTTATGACAACACAGGACACACTTTGCATCTTTAGTAGATTTCTTTTCAAAGTAACTGTTTTGCAAATATTTTGATTCTACATTCCTGTGTTTCATTGCATTGATTTTAGAGTTCTCAATTATTAAAACATCATCATACATGTAATACTCTCTTAGATTGTAAATGACTACTACTAATAAATGCAATTTCAGAATATGTTTTAGGAGCAACAAAAGAACACATACGTAATCAATACCACATCCTAAATACATTTTATCTGTCATTAACTAAAATAATTAACTATAAACTCTAAACTCTAGGTAATTGATTTTATCTTCATTCATCTGCTCAAATAAAATTCATTAAACAGCACCCATAACCATCAACAACAGTTCTAACATGCCTCCTCTGTTCGCCCTTCATCCATGTTTGGTCCTTACACATTTTAGAATAAAAGTCAAGACCTTGGGACTGCATCATGCACACATTCAGATTATAGCTATGCTCCTGTTTTTAAGGTAATATACTATTTACAGTACACATTTGAAACTCAGAAATTGTGGCTGTTAGTGAATAGGTTATGCATAACACATTATGAGCAGTGGATGTTCATATTGTGCAATATATTTAGCTTATGTTGTAAATTGTTTTCAAATGTGAAGGTATTGTTTTAGCCATATTCTTTTTCCTTTCGTCTAGCATCTCATCTACCTACTGGATCCTCTGTACCTTATAGAGGTCCACCTAGTACTGCAAGTATGTTTTCCAGTGATTACCTGCATCAGTAATAGTCGAGATTCAAACAAAACATGTAATTGTTGCAGTGTATAACATGTCCTAAGATAAATTCATATGTAATTAATTTATATGAAAAAAGAAAACTATCACATAAATTAATTATGCATAAAATTACCATTTATTTGGTCTTATAAATAGCATTCAGCTGAACAGTTTGGCACAGGTCTTTTCATAGAGTTACCTGCCCTTTAATAACATGCTAACGACCTTCCTTATCTGTAATGGATAAAACCACAAATGTAGTTACTGTAGGTATGATGAGAATGCTCACACTTCCAATTGTACATCTATTATTCTTGATGGATGTTAATACATTGCTGTATAAAGAACAATTGATGACTGGATCAAATGTGTTCTAACCAGGCCCACCACTGTACTGCAAGTATCTTTTCAATGATCTAGTACATGAGTAAAACTGAGATTCAAATACAACACAATAAGTAAGTAGTGATTGAGCTGTTATGAAATAAAGGTATCTCCTATTTTTTAAGCTTATTTCTAAAAATGTGAAATTGACCTTTGGTTATGTGATTTTAGGATTTCAAAAAAGGTGTTCTAGTTCTGGATTTGTATCATTTTATGTACAATAAATTTCTATGTAAGAAAAATAGCAAATAATTACCACATTTAATTCATTGCACTATGGGACAACAGCTGCTTTACAATGCAGGTCACTACATATGATTTGGTCCAAATATAACATTTAGCTAAAGAGTTTGCATTGGCCTTTTCATCAACCAACTGTGCACCAGTGATATCTATTTGTAGTTGTTTTTGTGCAGAAATTTGCATTATTTTCTTGTATTTATTTTAGTTTTTCACTTTGGCTATCAGTTATTTTTTCAGGATATTTCAAAATATGATCAGCTGCATTTTTTTTTAAATACTGCATTTTTTCATACAGTATTTTTATTTATTTTTTGTTTTGTCATTTAAAATACTGAGCGCTGATAATTTCAACTATCATTTCAGAAAATACACAGATTTCCTTTCTGCTCTAATGATTTACAGTTATTGTTTGCCCATGCTTTTTTATGAAGTATGTTAGTCTCTTCACATTTTCAAGTATTAACCTAGGTTATCTAAAACATATGTTCATATATACATTTAGGGTCGAGCCTGTGAGTACCTGCGCTAGTGCATGTGTCTCGCTTACAATACTTTGTTGTGTTCAGTGAAGGGCTTGGAGCCCGCCTGTTGCTCACTATTTGTTGGTTTATGTGGCACTTTTCCTAACAACCTCGTAATTTGTCAAGGTACCCCTGGCATCATTTCTATTCCTCTGTGAGGAGCATGAATAAATGACTAATTTATTCAACTTAATTAGTGTCCGTCCTCTTCTATCGACACGATCGAGGTCCTATATTGTTCTTTTTAACTTCTAGTGCCCCGCAAACAGAGGGCTTGTGACTGTCAAAAAAGTGCCCAACAGGACAAATAACATTGCAACATTTTATTTTTTAAAGCTAGTTTTTTATTATTATTATGCCAAGTCATCCTTTCTCACTTTCCACTCATTTTTTCTTTTTTTTTCTTTTGTGGGCACTGTTCTCAAACAATGACAATTAACTTGTTTGACATATTGCAAGGACATATCTATTCAATACACCCCAATCCACCCCACTTATTTCTACCCCAATCCAACCCACTTTAAACCACACCAATCCACCCACTCCAATCCATTCACTTCCACCCACCCCACTTCAATCCTCCCAAACCACACCAATCTAATCTGCCTCACTTCAATTCGCTGCCTCTATTAAAAAACAATCTGTAACACTGCAAAGCAATCTACACCAATCCAATGAAAACAATCTGCTCCAATCTGCCCATTCTAATCCAAAACAATATGCACCACTCCAAACCAAAACAATATGCCTCATTCCAATCTGTCCCAATCCAAAACAATCTGCCCCACTGCAATCTGCTGAACTCCAATAAAAAACAATCTGCCTCACTGCAATCCAAAGCAATCTGCCCCACTTCAAATCCACCCCACTCCCATCTGCCCCACTTCAATCCAAAACAATATGTCCCACTTATACCTACCCCACTTCAATCCAAAACAATCTGCCCCACTCCAGTGCACAACACTCCAGTCTGCCTCACTCCATTCAAAAACATTCTGTCCCATTCCAATCTGTCCCACTCCAAAACAAAACAATCTGACCCTCTGCAATCCTAGCCATTTTACCCAAAACAATCTACCCTCACTCTATCCGAGTTCACCCCACTCCAATCTAATACAATCTGTCCCATTCTAATCTGGCCCAGTCTAATCTCCCCCTTTTCAATCCAGAACATTGTGCCTGACTTCAAACTGCCCCACTCCAATCCACCACACTCCAATCTAAAATAATCAGCCCCACTTCAATCCAAAACCATCCTCCCTACACTAATCCATTTCAACCTTCCCCACTCCAATCTGTCCCACTCTATTTTGTCCCACAATAATCCAAAACAACCTGGCCCACTCCAACCTACCCCTTTCCAACCTGTCACCCTACCGTGCCAATTAACCCACTCCAAACCAAAACAATCTGCGCTACTCCAATCCAACCCACCTCACCTCACCACAGTCTAAACCATTCAATTCCAATTCGCCCTACTCCAATCTACCCCACTACTACCCAGTCCACCCCACCCCAATACAATCCACCCCACACCATTCTAATCCACCCCAATTCAGCCAAGTCAAATTTACCCCACTCCATCATAATACATCTGATCGTAATCCACCACACCCCTGTTCAGTCCACCCAACCCCCTCCAGTCCATTCAACCCCACTGCCGTCCAATCTTCCCTATTTCAACTCAACCCACCTCAGCCCACCCCACACTAATCACCCCACCCGGTCAAATCCTCCCCACCCTACTCCAATCGTCTCCACCACACCACTCTCCAATCCAATCTACCCCACTCCAATCTAATCCACCCCACTCCAGTCCAATCCATCCACTCCAGTCTAATCCACGCCAACCCAATCCAGTCCACCCCACCCCACCCCAATCCAGTCCTCCCCACCCCTAGCCAATCTTTCCCATTCCAACCCACCACACTCAATCCAGTCCTCCCCATCTCACCCTAATCCACCCTACTCAGTCCAATTCACCTCACTCCACTCCACTCCACTCTTATACTTCCCACTCCAATCTACCCCATTCCAGCCCACCCCACTGCTGTCCACACCACCCCATCCCAATCCAATCTACTTCACCTCACTGCAATCCATCCCAGTCCAATCTATCCCACTCCAGTCCAAGCCACAACTATTCAGTCCACCCCACTTCACCTCACACCATTTCAATCCATTCCACCCCATTCCAATCCACCCCACTCAAATCCACCTCACTCCACTGCAATCCACCACACTCTATCATAGTCCAGCCCATCCCATACCAGTTCAGTCTACCACACTCCAATCTAATTAATCCACCCTACCCCACTTCAATCCACTACACATGAACACAATCCACTACAATCCACCCCAGCCCAATCCAATCCACCTCAACCTACTCCAGTTCAGTATACCCCGCTCCAATGCAATCCATCTATCCCACTGCACCCCAATCTACCCCACCTCCATGCAATCCACCCCACTGCAACCCACTCCAATCCACCCAAGTCTAATCCACCACAATCCAATCCAACACACCCCACCACGATCCAATCTACCCCACTCCAATGCAACCCACCCTAGCCTACCCACTCCAGTCCACCACACCCCCCTCCATTCCAATCAACCCCATCCCGCTCTATCACTCCAATCCAAACCACCCACCCAATCCAATCTACTCTATATCACTGTAATCCACCCCAATCCCATCTACCTCAACCCAATCCAAACAACCCTACTCCAATCCAATCCACCATACACCAAGGCACCCCATTCCACTCAAGTCAACCCAGTGCAATCCACCCCATTCTACCCCAATCCAATCCACCACACTATCTCAATCCACTCTAACCTGATCCATCTTATCCCACCCCACCCCACTCCACTCCACTCTACAACACTCTCTGCCAATGAATCATACTTCCCACAACTCAACAACACTCTAATCCTCCTACTACACTCTACAACATTCAAACAAATCTACTCTACAAAACTCTACTCCCCCACTCCACTTTGAAATGTCATGCCACTAGCTTTTAGCCATGATGAACAGGAGCCACACTGATGTACAACATGCCAAAACAAAGCCAATAGGCTTTGTATAGGTGAGACCTATTTGGTTTGCCAATGCTTGTTTTCTTATGTTGCCACATCATCACTAAAGTTTCTTATGAGAACTTCCCAATGTTAAGAAAGTAATATCCAGATAAACTTCGGATAATATTATGATGTACTATAATGGAGAACATAGTTTACATCTTTAAGTCCATTCAATGCCAGGCCTTTTCTCCCTCCTATGCAAAGCCTTTTTTTTTTGGCTATTGGGGTAGTTCACTCCTAGGCCCTCATAGCCTTTTGTCCACATAAGCTATCCAAGCCAAATTGGTGCCCTTTGTTTTCAACATCCTAGGGATTCCAAAGCTACCCAGAGATTGTGAGTTTCCCTAGAGGAGATAAAGAAATTAGCCAAAATACAGCTAAAATGTGGTGTTTTTTTTTTTAATGGGAAAAAAGTGCTACAGAAGAAGGCATCTGTTTGTTCCCTGCAAACTACAACAGCAAAGGGTTTGTGGTGCTACATTCACCATCTTCCCAGCATTCAGTAACAGGCAGACTTGAATCAGAAAACCTAATTTTTCAACACAGTTTTGGCATTTTACTGGGACATACCTGTTTTTTACTATTTTTTGTGATTTTAGCCTCCTTCCAGTTAGTGAAAGATATGGGTATGAAAACAATGGTGGATCCAAGACAGCTAAATATTTCTGATAAGTAGATATAATTCTGAATTGAAGGAGGGGTCATTTGTGTAGATCCTTCAAGGATTTTCTATGGAAAGTAACAGTTGAAATAAAAGGATATTGAAATTTAGTTGATAAAAACAGCCATTTGTATCAACATTTGTTCCATATCTTTTTCCAGCTATGGCAGATTTTTTAAAGCAATATACTGTTATGTCTGCTTGACCCTTCTGGTTGCGGGGATAAATAGGGCTTGTAGGTTCATCAAAAACCCAAGGTCCACAGAGCCAATAAATGAGCTGCACCTTGCAATGGGTTTTCATTTTATACCGGGTACACAGCAATTCATTTGGTAAAATGTAAAGAGTGAAAAATAGGTATCAAGGAAACCTTTGTATTTCCAAAATGGGCATAAAATAAGAGTTTAGAATCAGTGATTATTTGCACATTTCTGAATTTGAGGGTCCTCATAGTACCATGTGAATTACAGGGCAATTCTCAAATAGACTTCTTTCTTACACACTGTCTTACATTTCGAAGGAAAGCAAGTAGAGAAAGACAGTTAGCAATAACACTTGTTCTTCTATTCTATGTTCCCCCAAATCTCCAGATAAAAATTGTACTTTGTGAGTAGGCCTAGTGCCCGAGACAGGAAAACCCCCAAAATGCAACATGGACACATCAAATTTTTACACTGAAAACTGGAGTGTTTTTTGCAAAGTGCCTAGCTGTGGATTTCAGTCTCCAACTCAGCCGGCATATTGGGAAACCTATACATTTTTGGATACCTAGGCAAACTCAGGATGGGATGACTTGTGGGGATCTCACCAGGTTCTGTTACACAGAGTTCTTTGAAAACCACAAAATATTGCAAAACATTTTTTTTTCCTCAAATGTCAATGCTGCACAGTTCTGAAATCTGAGGGGAGCTGCAAACTTCCTTCCACCCAGCATTCCCCAACACTTCCAAATAAAAATGGTACCTCACTTGTGTGGGTAGGACTAGTGCTGGTGGTAGGTAAGGGTCCAAAACAAAAAAAGGAGACATCAAAATTATCTATCACAAAACTACCAGTTTTTGCACCTGCATTTTTGGTCCTGGGCTCAGCAGCCATTTAAGAAATCCTACCAAACCCAGACATTTCTGAAAACTAGACACCCAAGGAAGTCCAGAGAGGTCTGACTTGCTTGGACCCAACAGTGTTTCCTTACCCAGAATCCCCAGCAAACCTCAAATTTAGCTACAACAAATCACATTTTCCTCACATTTCTGTGTGGGATCACCACACCGGCACAAATTCCCTACCAGCAGCTTTCCTTTCAGTCTCGGGATAAAAATGATACCTCACTTGTGTAGGTGGGCCAAGTACCTGTGACAAGGAAGAGCCAAACACATGTCAAAACTGAGGGGGAACCAAAGCGGGTCAAAAAGGGCAGTTTGAAAATAACTGTTTTCATGCTGATAAGTGGGGCAGAATGTTTATCAGTATAGATGCAACAATGCTGGGTGGTTCAAATTCCTACAGATTCCAGAAGGTTCCATCACAAAACTGTAGGGAAAATGCATGATTTCAAGCAAAGTTAGTGGTTTGCAGGCCATTGTGGGTAAGAAAATGTTATGGGGTGCATGTGAAGCATACCACCCTGAACTCACCCTAATGTTTAGTTTTCAGATGTGTCTACGTGTGATAGAGTTTTCTATGTGGTACCTTACCAAAGTCCAAAAAATGCAGCTGCTCACCATTCCAAGTGGGACGATTTTGGGAGTTAGCCAAGTTCTCTTGGCCCAGTGTAAACTTAAAACCCAATAGAATCAAATGTCCTCTTGCTTGTCATTGGGATGAGATGCTTTAGTTTGCAGGGTGGGCTGAAAGACCGTTACCCCCTTCAGTTGGGGTGGAGGGCATGACCATGCCCATAGTGGTTGGCAGCCCTCACCGCTCTATTTTTTTATTTAATTCTCTGGCATCTAGTGTGCTTTCTGCCCCCCTGGGGAGTGGATCGGGGGTAGTTACCCTATCTACCACCGCTGGGCAGGACAACTTTGTCCCCATTTATTTGGGGTGGAGTATTGACAAACTCCCACTTTTAAAAACAATTCTTCCCTGGTGTCCAATGGGATTTGTGTCCCCCTTGGGGGCAGATTGGCCTTACAATAATAGGTTAATGTGCCCCTGGAGGGGCAGAAATGGCCATCACTAATGTGCCCCCCCTGGGGATCAACCCTTGCCCAATGGGCCGTCCCCCCAAACAAAACACAAACACACACGGACACCGATCCCTGGTGCCTGAGAGGTTTCTGCCCCTCTTGGGGGCAGATGCGCCTAGTCAAAATAGGCTGATTTAAGAAATGGCCAACAGTAATGTTCCCCTATGGGAAGTGACACTTTGCCCAAGGGGCCACCACCCCAAACAAAACACACATACACACTCAATGATCCCAGGTACCTAAATGGTTTCTGCCCCTCCTTGGAGTCTGATGGGTCTAATAAAAATAGCCCAGTCTGCCCCCGAGGGGAAGAGAAATGGCCTAAAATAATTTGCCCCCATGGGGAAATGCCCTTGCCAAAGGGGCTGCTCCCGTTATGTAAAATAAAAAACGAAACAAAAATCCCTGGTGTCTAGTGGTTTCTGCCCCCCTGGGGGGCAGATTGGCCTAATAAAAATAGGACGATCTGCCCCCAAGGGTGGCAGAAATGGCCTAATATAATGTGCTTCCCTAGGGAGCAAACCTTGCCTAAAGGGCCGGTCCCCTTATGTAAATTTGTTTATTAAATCCCTGATGTCTAGTGGTTCCTTCCCCCCTCTTGGGTGCATATGGGCCTATTAAATACAGGCCAATCTACCTCCAAGATGGGTCAGACATGGCCTAAAATAATATCCCCGTCCCTCGGGGATCAACCCTTGCCTAAGGGGCCGCTCCCTTTATGTAAAAAAAAGAAAAGAAAAAAAAAAAACAATCCCTGGTGTCTAGCGGTTTCTGCCCCCGCAGCTATGCCTAATAAAAATAGCCCGTCTGCCTCCAAGGGAGACAGATATGGCCTAAAATAATATTCCCCCTGGGGAGCGACCCTTCAAAAAAAAACTCCCTGATGTCTAGTGGGCATTCCTGCAGCACGATCGCTGTGCAATCGTGCTGCAGGAATGCTCAAAAAGACATAAAAGGAAAGGAAAAGCCCTTCCTTTCCTTTCATGCCTCTCTGACCTCCCCTTTACCCCTTCCTAAGGAGAAACTAATTAGTTTCTCCTCGGGACACACTGGAAACAGTGCATCAGGGGTGACCTCTGATGAAGTCAGCACGCGATGCATGCTGATCTCATCAGCTGTCCGGGAAGGGAGGGTCAGTAGTGGCAGCGGAAGCGCTTACGTTGCCATCCCTGCCCTTAGGGTGTTTGGTTTGGTGGCCCCAGGGGGAGCATTAGCACTCCCCTGTGGGTCAGGGCTAGGACGCAACAGTTAAATCTGTGGCATTACGTCCATGGCACAGAAGAGGTTAACAGGTGTTTTCCAAAAGTGATTGTACTGTAAATATTTTAATTCCATATTTCTTTAGTTCAAAGATTTGTCTTTTTTTAAGCATTCTGATGGTTATTTCTACCTGTAGATTCCTCACCTGTTGATCACTTCTTCAGGCGCCAAAGTGATCTGAAAAACTTTACTTATTAGCCCTACCCGGATGGTAGTGGTCGTCGGCTTCACACAGCAGTGACATCCATGTGACATCACAGGAGCCACAGAATAAACCCATCGTTGAGGCAACATCAGTTCTCTCCTTTCATTGCCATCAACATGGTCCAAAGCGCTTACAGAGATTTGTTTCTCTTAATGTTTTGCACCACAAACTCCCAAACCAGTCCTGGGTAGACTTCTTAGATTATGCCAACAAACACTGTAGGGTTCCGGTGAGGGGGAGCAAAATGGATGATTTGACTGGGCTTTACAACCTAATTTTCAGGGAGCACATGCTCAATATTTGTTTTACAGAGTTGTGCCAACACCTAGTGGACAGCAGGCATACTGATCCTAGGAGACTTACTGAGGATTGCCAACAGCAGAGAGGGGGAGATAAAAATAAAAATAAGGACTTCTCTCAAGGTTCACAAAACAGTTCACAGGGGAAAGGGTCCCAATCCCAATCTGGCCACCAGAAGAAATGCTTCATTGACAAGAATACTGGAAAGTTTTTCCCTAAGTTCTAGAGTGCTACCAGTATGGGCATTTCAAGAGAGATGAAAAGTGCTCCAAGTGGGGACTGCCCTCAGTGGTAGGTAGTCTCAAGGATTGGCCAGTGTAGCGCTTGAAGAGGAGATTACCCCAGTTAGTATGGAGGATACTCATGGAGTTACCCTAGTTTCCCTGGGTGACAAGTTGATGGTCCTCAGACCCAACATGTCCTCCAATACTTCAAAGTAGAGGAAGTGGTTTACCAAACTAGCCAGTATGAATAATGACTGCTATCAGATGTCACCTGATATCCTCAGAGCGGTTGATATCTAATTTATTCCACCACGTTGTAGTAGCCCGGTGGCTCTGACTCTCTTTGAGTTGGGAGGGATCTTCTGAAAGTTGCTGTGAGCCCTGCCATGCCCATGGACTGTCTGTTAGGGAATGACCTGGAGCGCACTGCCTGGAAGGAAGTAGGGGTCAGGTCATAGCTGGAAATGGTAGGTTTGCCTGAGTATGTCTTAGTGACAACCAGCTCAATGGCTGCCCAGGAAGGGAGTCAAGAGGGCCCGAAGCCTTGAAGAACAGCCCTGACAGCTGCCAGGAAAGAGAAGGGAAAAGAAAATGGGAATGGTGAAACCAGCCTCTGAATGTCCCCTACTACAGCTAGATAGGACTTGGGCGGAGGCTGCACCGTTGCCTACCGGGGCGGACATTGCCTCCCTTGGTAACCAGCCTGAGATTTTCTGGATGGCAAGCAGAAGGGGACCCACCAGGGAGGAGTTCTGCAAGGCACAGAAGGAGTGCCAAACCCTTGAGGTCCTGAGGTGGCAGGCTGAAGCTCAGGCACCTGGTGTCACCTTTCGGGAGTACCTCACATACTAGGTGAATGACCTCCTGTATAGTGAACTAAGGCTCCTGAGCAAGGGAAAATGTATTTGTTGATAGTTCTCCAATGTAAAAGGGTCTTCCTATTATGGCTGCTCATGAGATGCCTCTGGCAGGACATCTGGGACAGGGCAAGACCTTTGCCAGGCATTTTACCCCCTTCTCATTGTCCCAGATGAGGACAGCCTTTGATGCATTCTGTAGGATTTATCTTACCTGCCAGGCTAGTGGGAAAACTAGGCTAAAGCTAAATGCTCTCCTGATTCTCTTCTGCTGTTGGTACCCCCTTTGAGAGGTTGGGTGTTGCTTTTGTAGGACACCTGGACACCAAGACAGTCTTAGGCATTGATGGAGATTTTACCCAGGTGGGGTTCCCCAAAGAGGCACCATCTTCATGTCAGTGTACATTAAGTCCATGTGGGATGAGTGTGGGGTTACTTATAAGTTTTCCACACCTTAGCATCCACAAACCAATCAGCTTGTTGAAAGGTTCAACCAGACCCTTAAAGGCATCCTCTTACCATGCCTGCTTTTTATTTACAGTGATATACCACAGAAGGATATACCACAGGGTGGGGTTAGCTACACGCTAGCCCTCAGGAACCAGAACGCCAAGTTCTGGAAGAAGGCATCTGAGAACTTGGAGGCTTGCCAGGAGGTAATGAAGCAATGGTATGACCAAGTACCTACCATGATGGAACTTGAGCCAGGACAGAAGTTGATGGAATCATTGGCACCCAGGGCTCTCCAGGACTGCTAGCCTGGGTTCTATGAAGTGGTGGAGAAGAAGGGTATAGGTACCACCTAATTGGTGGACCACAAGACTCACAGAAATACCTTAAGGGTATTCTATCTCAACCCCTCAAACCCCATTATGAGAGATCTGTTGTTGCCACACTGGTGACAGATGATGGGTAGGAGGAGAAGAATGACTTGCCAACCCTAAATTGACCTGTGTTCACCCCTCTGGTAACTTGGCACAGAGCAGTCAGGCTTAACAGAGAAGCAATGTGTAATGTATTTATGTAGCATTTCAAACAGCAATAATGTAAAAGCACCACACCAATTTAGTAAAATAGAGTTAGTTTTAATAAATAAAACAAGACAAACATTACAGAAATCCAACCAGTAGAACCAGATATATGCAATTTTTAAGATGTAATTGTAAATAGTGCCAAAAAGCACAAAGTGCAAACTGTGGATATCTGGTCCCTCCAGACCGGGATGAAGTCACAAGTTCAGGTGGACCATGATAAAGTGCTGGACGGCTAAAGGGACCAAGTTAGGCCCAATGAAAACAGAACCTTAAATCCTGGGTTGTAGAGTGCTGCAGGGGTCCACGTGGAAGATGCATTGCGCAGATGAAGCAATGCATTCTTTCAGAGATGTGGCAAGGCTGCAATGTGATGTCTTGTGTCCTTGTCAAGAATCTCGTTAAGGAGAGCTTTGAATGTGAAGTTCAGCGTCAAGGTTGCATCACGCTGTTGGGCAATGCGTCAGTTCTGAAGAGCTGTGCGGACTCCAGCATCGTCGTCAAGGCTGCTGTCGATGAAAAATGTGAGGACCGGCACAGAGGTTGCATTGCACAGTGACGATTCTGATGAGGGGGCTGCAATGTGATGTGGGTTTTTGCAATAGTGGGTTGCGCCACACAACAGAGATGTATTGCTTCTTCTGGATCCACAGAGACTGACAGCACACCTTAGGCCCACTTCCAATGGTCCAGAACTGGGGTGGCACCACTTGACAGGGTAGACTCACAGGTATAAACGTTTAGGCGCTGGGGTCAAGGTTGTTGGAGCCTCCTCTCCCTGAGGCTCAAGTCAGAAGGACAGCCAACTACTCCTTTGTGTCACTCCGGGGTCCTGGATTCAACAGATGCAGGTCCAGTCTTTCTTACCCAGGCAAAGGGCAACAAACAGCAGGTCTATCATAGCAGCTCTCCAGGAGAGTGGCAGTCCTTTCAGTAGTACAGCAGTCCTTCTGTATCCACAGGTCCAGTAGAAGAGTTGCTGCCTGAGGTCTAATATTTATACCTGGTGTCCTTCCTCTGCAAGATGTGAAAAGCTTCTGGAAATTCCCTTTGAAGTCTCCAGGCATCCAGGCTTTCCCGTCCTGGCTCTGGACTAACTACAGGGAGTATGCAGCCTTTTGTATGGAGGCGGTGCAAGTAGGACTGTGCCCAGCTCTGTGCTCCATCCTCCCAGTGATGGCCCATCTAGGCACACCTAAGCTCTTTGTTGTGTGTGGCTGTCTAGGAGGAATACACAAAGCTCAACTACTAGCTACATCCAGACATATGACCCATAGACAGGCTGAAGGCACTAAGGGCCAGATGTAGCAAGCATTTTGCATGGTGCAAACTGCGAAAATCGCAGTTTGCGCCATGCAAAATGCCCATAGCAATGCACATTCACCATTTGCGAGTCGGTACCGACTCGCAAATTGTGAATGCGACTCGCAAATAGGAAGGGGTGTCCCCTTCCTATTTGCGACTCGCATCGCTATGCTAAATTGCTTTGTGACCGCGAATACGGTCGCAAAGCAATTTGCAGTTACCACCAATGTCACACTGGTGGTAACCCATTCGCAAAAGGGAAGGGGTCCCCATGGAACCCCTTCCCCTTTGTGAATGTTGCCCAAAATGTTTTTTCAGAGCAGGCAGTGGTCCATTGCCTCCTCTGAAAAAATGAAACCAAATGGTTTCGGTATTTTTTTGATTTTGCAACTCGTTTTCCTTTAAGTAAAGCGGGCTGCAAAATAAATAAATAAACTGCTTTATTTAAAAAGCAGTCACAGACATGGAGGTCTGCTGTCTTCAGCAGGCCACTATCCCTGTGAGTGCAGGGACTCGTTATGGGGTCGCAAAATGCGACCCACCTCATTAATATTAATGAGGTGGGTCTTTGCGACCCCATAGCGAATCGCAGACGGTGTCTGAGACACCGTTCTGCATCTGATTTTGCGAATCGGAAATTGCGAGTCGCACCGACTCGCAATTTCCGATTCGCAAAATCAAAACTACCTACATCTGGCCCTAAATGGCTAAGGAAGGTAAATGCCAACTTTCAAAAAGTGTCATTTTCAAAATTGTAATTTAAAATCCAACTTCACCATAAATAAGAATATTTCATTACATTTCCACAGATAGCAAATATGAATTGGTTACCTGTACCCATTTGTAAACTACAGCCTAATAAATCTAAAACTGTAACTCCAGTGTAACATCAAGGCATTTCCCTGGTAGTTTGACATCTGGCAGGCTCTCTGAATATCAGAGAGGACATACCTCAGTCTTCAATATCTAGTCAATCAAGAGTGGCAGCTCCATCCAGAGGTGTTGCAAGGTCTGTTCAGAAACTGGGGAAAACCTTGGTTAGATCTAGTCACCACTCCCAAGAATGCGCAATGTCTCCACTTCTGTGTGCCGGAGTTTCCAAGGTGAATTTTATCTTGAGTGAAGCTCAGGCCTCCTGTCCACTTTTCACAATACCACTACTGGCCAGAGCCTGATCCTGGCCTGATCACGAAGATCAGGAATGACTGAGAGCAAGTCATTCTTGTGTCCTCGGATTTAGTTTAGAGAGTATGGTATCCTGAATTCCTGAACTTGAGTGCCAGTCCTCAAATCAGACTGCCCTTTTGGGAGGATCTATTGTCAAAGCAGCAGGGCAGGGTCTTTCATTTGAGTAGGCTCCACCTTCATGCATAGAGATTGAGCTGTGTTAATTGACAGTTTTCAACCTCCCTGCTCAAGTCTGTGAGATCATTCAGGCAGCCAGGCATCCCTAAATCAAAACCGCATAAGCTTGCTTTTGGAACAAATTTGTGGCTTGGTGCACTACCAAAAAGGTTGATCCCCTTTCTGCAATTCTGTCAGAGGTCTTGTTATTTTTTCTTTCATTAGTCTGGAAAGGTTTTGTTTTGGGTTAAAGTGCATCTTTTGGCCATATTGGTATTCTTACCGTTGCTTGGCCAGCTCTTCTTGTTTAAGTCACCTATTGTGACTCAGTTCCTAAAAACTCGACAACATCTGTTCCCTCCAAAACCCTACATCATGCCCCAATGAGGTTTGAATCTCATATTATCCATCTTCATGTGCTCACCCTTCGAGCCAATCCAGAATTACCCTTTCCACCTCATGACCTTAAAACTGCATTCCTAATGGCTATTACATTGGCCAGGAGGGTTAGCAAAAGAAGCACTGTCCGTGCACCCTCCATATACCACATTCTTAGTGTAAGTAGTGACGCCCTTCCCCATCAGCCAGACCATGAGTTTGGCGACCTTCTTTGCTCTGCCTCACCCTTCCAAAGAGGAGAGTCTATCAACTGAATGCAAATAGAGCTGTATCAGTCTATGTTGATCATACTGAGGAACACCGGGTGGACGATCAACTGTTCATTGGGTTCGCCGGAGCAAAGAGAGGACAGGCCATGCAGAAAAAGGACCATTGCACAATCAGTTGTACTCTTCATTAAATTCTACTACTCATAGCCAAGAAACAACCCATTGAGGGATTGTATGCTCATCCGCTGGAGCCAAAACTCTGACCACTGCATTCGCTCATGGAATCCCTGTCCTGGACATCTGTCAGGCTGAGAGGTGGTTATCACTACACACATGTACCATGCACTACTGCCTGGACAATCAGGTCAGTTGTGACAGGTCCTTTGCTTGTTTGTTCCTCCAGGACTTATTGGCCTAAATCTGGTCACAGACCCACTTCCAGGGAAGTATTGCTTGTGTATTTATCCCAAGGTAAGAAATCTTCTGCTTAATGATTCTGTATCTAGGCACAGATTTCTTACAGCCCCTTCTGCTCTGTGAATGGATTTCTCCATACAGGGTAACCCATATGAGGTCCTAAGTATCCATACACTGGAACATTCTCAACCTTCATGACTGACATGGGAAGGTCACGAAAGGTAACTGATATTAGTGCACTGGGTTGGCTTCTAGATAGGTACCATGCATGTCCCTTCTGGACGAACAAAGCAACCTACCTGCAAGCAGAGGAACTGCTCCAAGATTTTACAGATCAAGTCTGATGCTCCAGGAATATTCTAAGGTAAGGATTCTACGGCTAAAAAAAGACATTACCAGAAGTAGGGAATTTTGTTCATTCGGTGATATGAGTCAAAATTGATTGAATTTGTTCTGGGTTTTAGAATGAGTGTAATTTCAGCCTTGCACATTGTCGGGTGTGAGACTCATATCACGTGTAAAGGAGTTGAATAATAATGGCCACATTTTCTTGCAGGAAAAGTAAAGGGATTTTGTAGAAGTCTACCAGGAACCCACCCAGTCCAGATGTCTTTCCTAAGAGCATGGAGCACAAGGTCCTGTGCAGTTCAGTGTGGTGAATTGGTACCTCAAACTTGTCCCTATTTTAGGGTGTCATTGGGTACATTCACAAGTTTGGAGATAGTCCTGGCTATGACAAGGACTTTAGGGGTCCTAAGTGTAGGGTGCTTGATCGAATGAGTGAAAGGCTGTTTGTTTCTCATTTTCAGTGTTTGCCCATGGATAGGTGCCTGTTTTAACTCAGGCTATGTGTGAGCTGCATTTTTAATAAATATTAAAAAAACAGTCCTCAAATTATTTTTAAGCTGATCCCTAGCCTGAAAAAGCAGAAATAAAATCTAATGCTGGTTTGAAGGATGCTTTATTTTCTGTGTGTGCCAGACAGCCCTCCTACAGTAACAATAGCTTTTGGGGCTAGTCACTATGGGACATGATAACTTTCAATTTCTACATGTTGTGGGCTACAAGGCCTACATAGGGGTGTAATAGTTAAACAGGAGGTTTTCTCTTGTAAAATGCATTTGATGTATAATGCTACAATTTTAAAGCTACAGCATCACTGCTGCAGTGGTCGGCCTAGAGTCATGGTTGTCTTGTCAGACTGGTGTATGAAACAGTAGTGCTGAAGTCCATAGGTGAGATTTAACTTTCCATGCCATTGGTGTACTTTAGACACCGTATACAATAACCATATAGGAAAGTTACCTATGGCAATCAAGTTATTAGCCAAATTTAACATGTTTTAGAGGTCAGAGCACATACACTGGTGCCTGGTTAGCAGTATCCCAGTGCAGTGAGTCAAGAAAATAGCAGCATCAGTCCACAAAAAATGAGACTGACCACAAAAAAGGCTCTTTTCTTAAATGCCCCCACCCGACAAAAGATGAAGGGCAACTTAGCCATTCCCTTGACAGTTCTCATCATCTAAGTGGAAGAACCTGGAGAGTTTATTGGTGTTGTCAGTTGAGGAATATGGTCTACTGTGAAGCCGCCCATATGCTGTAGGGAAACTGACCACCTCTACTGATAAGGGTTCTCTCCTCTCATCTGCTTTAGGCACTGTAGAGGTCTGTGGCTAGTTTAAACCTGCAAATAAGTCCCAAACAGATAAAGTCCCTGTTTTTGCAGTGTCCAAACCACAGCAAGGGTCTCCCTCTCTATTGCACCTGAAAGCTGCTCTGGTCAGGGCTAGCTGCCTGCTTATAAGGGCAACTGATTTATACTGACCCTCCTCATTCTGCTGTGATAACATGACCGCAGTGTTATGAAAGATCATTTTGAATCATATTTGTTTGCTGCAATTAGGTATCTTGAGGATGGAAGCAGTGTGTAGTGCCTCCTTCAGGGTGTAAAAGGTCTTCTGATACTTCTCAGTCCATGTGACCTTCTTAGGCTGCTATTTAGAAGATAGCAGTCTCAAGGGGTACTTTATGCTATCATTCCCCTTGGCAAGCCTCCTGTAATATACTGTCAGACCCAGAAAACCTGTGACTGAGTGTTGTGTTTGGGAGGCTTCCAGGTCATGATAGTCTGAATATTAGGCTGAAAAGACTGCTCATGTCCCCTGCCAATTAGGCTGCCAGGTACACCACACACCCCTATCTGGCACATGCAGGGCATGACAGTCAGTTGTGCCTGGTTCAGGACCTGAACCCCTTTCTTGAGGTGGTTCAGGTGTAACTACCAGTTGGATCTAAAGACAGCCGTATGACCCAAATATGCTACAATAAAGATCTTCAGCCCAGAGAATACCTGAAGTTGACATGGCATTTCTTCAATCCAAGGGCCATCATCCAAAATTGTTAATGGCTCTTAGAAGTTGAGAATGCTGAAGCTCTCCTTTGCTCCCTCAGTTAGGAGAATACCTAGATGAAAATTCAAATGTTCGTAGATACTTGACAACCCCTAGGTCGTCAATGAGCTCATCAACTCTGGGAATGGAGTATGCATCAGTCTTGGTGATGCCACTGAGTCCAACCTAATCAACAAAAACCTGAATTCTAGGTTTCTCCTTCTTCAAATTGGACTTGGGCACTAGCACTGCGACCCCCCCAGTGACTATTAGAAGGCTCAATCACCCCTAGGGACAATATTTTGGGAACTTCTGCCTAGATGCTGGTACTTACTTTGTCCGGCAACTTGTACATCTTATTTCTGACAGATAAACAGTCACCACTGTTAATCTTGTGGACACAGCACTGGGTCAGTCAAGGTGTCAGTGACACCAGTCCAACAAACAGTCCCAAACATTGGTGACAGTCTCACTGCAGCTGCTCTGTCAGTGTAGTAGAGCTACCTACTCCCTTCACTGTGTCACACACTCACTGGGTTCCACCCGCAGAGGCAATGCTGGATCTCCAGTCCCAGCTGGATGCAGTGTAATGAAACAAGTAACAAGTGTCTCGTTCCAAAACCTGTCCCCAGGGAGGAAAGGGGGATGGGATAAAACATGAAAATGTGAACTCGCATCACTGATGGAACAGTTCGGCCTGCTCACACTTTGTCCAGTAGATCAGGACTTCCTGGACATTGTTATGCTCAATGCAGGTGTGATACACTAAAAACAACAAGAAGCAATGTTACCCATAGGTTCCCAACTCAAAATAATCTATCAGTTGTTTTACACTATTTGTACACTGACAGACATCATCATAAAGTTTGCATGAGAAAGAGCAGAGACCATTTCAAGAATAAACTGCTGATTTCCTGGCACTCAAGGGCATTCAGGATTCTGAATTAAAGTCAAATACAACTTAAAACTCCAGGAGATTCATCCAAAATAGTGGAAAGGACTTGACAAGAAACACAGTGGCAAACTTTCAGATCAGGTACAATAGAGTTTAGTGCACTGCTATGAAAGAGTCTTGAGTGCTGGGCCTTGTGAGGTTGAATACTCAAACAATGTCCAATATTGGAAAACATGCTCAGGCCTTCAAAGGAAATGGTCTTGGGAATATTTGGCTAACCTGTGGATTAGTGTGCACGAACCTGAGGGAGGGTACTTAGCCATGACAGTACTTGAACTTGAATCCGAAGATGACGACAAGAGAATGGGTGCAAGAAGCTCAAGAGGAGGCAGAATAGTAGCTTATGAAGGAAACCACTAGAAGTGTTGCAGATGCCTGGATTATGGAATCATCAGGAGGACTTGGAAGACTAAAGTGCTAGAAGTTCTGGGCGACTCAGGAGCGGAGTGCAGGGATGTTGCTTGTGCAGGATAGGAACGAGCCAAACGTCGATAAAGATTCAGAAGTGGTATTTATTCAGGAAACAAAGAGTGCTCCAGAAAGGCATGTGTCCTATGCAGCAGCATAGAATATTCAAATGAACCTGAGGAAGATCATGTGTTACATACAATGGAATTCAAAGTCTATGATGGTACGATTCAGTTGTGCACAGTGAAAATGTAAATTTCCTAAATAGACATGTGATATCTGCAGGTGCACTACAGACCAAACTTGCTTAGCTATAGAACAGGAAGGTCAATAGTTCAGCCTTCCATGGAGAACAATCATGGAGTGCTAGAGGCTGGAAGGTGCCGCAAAGGAAACATGACTTGGAGTGCTCGGTACAGAGAGGGGCCACAAGGGAAGGGTGACATGAGCTGGGTGAGTAACACCCACAGGACATAGGGCACAAGATGGAGTTGTGACACACTGAACTATGCTTGGCACTGTGGGATGTGAGGTCTTGGAGAGGTCCTCCTTCCTCCTCCTCCTCTTCTCTATTAGTGGCCATCAACATGGTCATGTCTTCCCTATCAAAGTAGGACTTCAAATGGGTCACATGGATCACCATGTGGGATTGTTTAGAGGTATCAAGGTCCACTAAGTAGGTGACCTTTACTTTTCTTCTCTAGCACCATGTAGGGCCTAGTCTTTTAGTCGTAAAGGGTACTAGGAGCTACAAACTCTACAACTCACACCTTTTGGCCTAAGAGCTTTTCTTACTTTTCGTCGCACCAGTGCTTGATCAGCTCGTCTACATTTTTTTAGTCCTCTTTCTGTACACAGCCATGCAAGAACAAAAGTCCAGCACATAGTTTATGATGTCCTGTTTGGGTTCCTTGAGAGGTTTCTTCTACCCTTCTCAGACCTCTGACAGGATGCCCATGCAAAAACTCAAAGGGGCTGAAGCCGACTCCTTTTGTGGTATTTCTGTACCTCCCCGTAGGAAAATAAATGTCATAGTAGTTTGACATCCCACTTACTTTGGAGTTTTTCAGACAACACTATAGTCATGCTTTTAAGGGTCTTGTTGAATCTCTCCACAAGCCCATTGGTTTGGGACTGATAAGGGGGGTGAATTTGTAAGTAACAACTGCATATGTCCCAGATAACATTCAAGTATGCAGACATGAGCATGTCTCCCTCTTTGTGGAAGCTTACTCTGGAAAAGATACCAAGCAGGGGCCTGGTCCATTGCCCAGCCAAGTAGGTATCATGGTGTAAATTTAAGAGGAATTCCCTGGAATTCTGGGGGACTACTAATCTTCTGGTTGCCTGAGATTTTGGATACTTAACCTCTTCTCAGTAGGTCCTGTGTATCCCCATGTTCTTAGACCTCAGCCAGACATTGAAGGGCCTTTAAGAGTTGGGCAGTCTCTCTGCAACTGGCAGATTTCCTCCTTGGAGGGTTGTTCTGCTCCAAGTAACTTAGAAAGTTCTATCAGGTCTCTCAGGACAGAATCCTCTTTTGTATTATGCTCTAGAGCTTCCCCTGGGGGGGCAGATTGTTTCTGAACCATCAGAGGTTTTAGTGCCGGTTTCCTGTACTCCATGCCCTTCTTCTCATTTGTGGGAACCTGGGCCATTGTTCCAGACTCCAGGCTCCCTTGTCTTCTCTGACGGGCTGTTTGTAACCTTGTGGCCCACACCCTCACTCAGGTAAACCCAACATTTCTGCATGAGTCCTCCTTTCTATCTCTACCCAAGCAGACATTTCAAGGTCATTTCCTAACAGACACTCCCTTGATACGGCAGGGCTCACAGCTACCTTTTTAGGGCCAGTACCCCTTCATCTCAAAGGTGACCATTGCCATCGGATAGAATTTCAAATCAATGTCAGGATTGACTGCCCTATGAAAAACACCTAGAATGATCAGCTCTGGGGAAATCAGCTGGTCTACCTTAGGGGTCATGCTGGTTCCTTTATCCTGCAGTGCCCCTACCTTGGCCATGTTGTTGATTGACCATTGCCTACATTTTACCATACTGAGAGGTTCAGCGTCAAAATTGACCCCACCCACGGATTCTAAGGTGGCTTCAGTCCTATCCATAGTTTCCCCTGGACAAACTTCCTCCCCAACCCTTACACGTGTAATCCATTGTTTCTGACCAATACTGTGATCTTCTTGGCACAACCAAGCCTCCCTTCATGTGCCTTGGCTTATGAGAGTACAGTCTACCCTAGCCTTAGCAGAGTCAAAGGGTCATTGCACTCACCCCACTTAAGTTTACAAAAAGGTAAAGAACTCCCCCTCCATGGTTAAACATCTGGACCACTTTGAGAACTTTTTTTATTATTACTGCTCTGCTTTTTCCCCTAAGGGGGGACTGGACCCTTTTTTGGACCATTTCCCTGGGACTCCTTAGGCACCCTAGTGCACAACCCCATGTTAACTGCTTTCTTAAGCTACCTGGGTCAGAAAGCTTGGGATCCACTAGATGCTAGTGTAACTCTGATATACAATTATACAATTTGTGTTCCTTTATGATCAGATTATATTGCCCATCATAAGTATTGAATGTATGACCTTTTCCCAGCCACTACCCCAGTACCTTTATTGAGACACCTACAAAATCAACCCAGGACTGTTGAGAATCTTTGTGTGTGTTCTGAAACTTCTTCTAATATGCCTCAGGTGTACAACCAAACTTCTGTACAAAGGCATCCTTCATGTGAATGTATAAGACAGCTACCCCCTCTTTTGACATCAGGAGTTATCCCTCACTGGTGTAGGTACTTACTCCCATAGTAAGGCCACCAGTGCTATTGGCCTACCCTGTACATTGTCAAAGCCCTTTCATAGGAGGCAAACCATTTGTCAATTTCATTTCTCCACCACAAAGCTAGACATAAAACCCTTGGGCAAGTGAGAGCTGTGCGGGCACTCTGTAGATTCCTCACCATTGCTACCAACCATCTTCTTTGAACCGCAGGAGTCCTAGACTGCTGCTTTCTTCTCCAAGGATAGTTTATTTTCTTCAAGTGCTAGTGTGTTTTTCTCCAGTGCCATGGCTGCCAGTTTGGCTTGCAGCTCCCTTGCTGACTGCTTGTTGCTGATCTTCAACTGGCAGATAGCCAGCTCAGAAAGATATATTCTGACAGAGCCTCTGTTGCTCCCAACCCTAGAGAGTGCACCAGAAAATCCATTTAGGGACAGGTGGTCCCATGCCACTTCGCCTGCTGGGATTTCCTATATCTGTTCATTCTCAGAGGGGATCTGTACTTGACAGACCTCATTCAAGTCCCTAAGGAACTTTTCATAGCCTGATTTTTTACCCTCCTGGAATTCAGGCTCATTTCAGTAAGCCTGGGAGGAATTATTAATTTCTTTGGCAGAATCTGAAGAATTTGGTAATTCTGGTGACTCTTGTAATGCGGAATTGCTTATAAATTTTGCCGCTCTACTAATGGAATTAATCTTCATTCTCTTCAGTTGTTTTTAAAGAGGGCTGGAAGAGAGAGCCGTCCCTCTACAATTAAAAATCACTGCAGATTAAAGTTTAAACTACAGTGCTTTTAAACATAGAGGGACTGCTCCCTCTTTCAGCCCTGTTTAGAAACGACCACTGTTAGTGCATACCTCTTGGTGCTCTTATATTTTCTGCAGTGATTACTGCATAATATGTAAGGACACAGGTGAGAATGCCATACAAAGTGATGTGCAGTGGTTTCTAAAGCTTAGAAACCACTGCATACTACTCGGCGGCAAGACTCTTTGAGTATGTCAGCATGCCAAGTGAAGTTTGGCTGTGCTATTTCTATAGCACAAATTGCATCCTCACATCAATTTTGGGAAGCGAGGGTGCATTTTGCACTAAGAAAATAGCACTAAAAATCCCAATCCACCCTGTTACAGAATTCTGACGAATCTCACAGAATCTTAATGTAATTCTGAAGGATTCTGCAGGATCAAATTCCAACAGTTCCACCCATCCGTTATCTTTAGCTTCCTTTCCTAACATAGAGCCTTCATTCCTACTACTGTAAGGCTAGCCAACTCAATGTTCTTTCAGACTTAAGACTCAAAACATGTGGCCAAGAATAATGCTAGAAATAATAAAAGAATGACCTAATCAGAAACTTGATATGAATAAAAAATCAAAAATAATGTTTTGTTGTCAGTTAAATTTAGAGATTTTGAATTTCCAACTTAATGTACAAGTGATACTTCAAAACACGTTATTAATCCCACCACTGACTACCAATGTGCGAATATGAATTATTTATTGAAGTGGATGGTAGTCTACCACAAGTAATATGGTCACTATCTTGTTAGTTCTAGCTAAAGGTTTCAGTAATTTAAACCAGAGCCCACCCCTGGTAGCTATGGCACAAAGCAGACAGAATTAACTTAAGAAAATGTGTAAATCATATATAAGTACCAAAAATAGTGTGTGAGGAAATGTGGTGCTTTATATGGTGTGGTTGGCTGATCTCACCATGTAATAGACTTACCACCCCCTATAGGATCAATAGGTTATATTTATTAAATCCTTTCTCTTGACCCTGAGTAACTGTGGCTCTGAGAAGCAAATGTTACACAAAGGAACAATTGTAAAGCATTTAAACGGCACCAAAACGACTGAAGAAGAAATAGATGAGACAAAATCTGACTTTCATTTATAAAGATAGACTGTATATTTTTTATTTTTAGACACCACAATGAAAATAAATATATTTTACAAGGCACAGTAAATATGCACGTCTTACTCAACCTCAATCAAGCACTGGCAAAATCAAAAAATTTGACACTTTCATTTTTAAGCAAAAACCTCTGGCTAGTTGTATTTCTGACAGTTAGAGTTATTTAGGGCCAACAACTGTGGCAGAGAGCCAGTCAGGGGGAGAACGTAGGCCCTCAGAAACAGTTACCTTAGCAGGCCAAGTAGTCTTCAGTCAGTTCCAGGCACCTTTAGTTTTCCTAAAAGTGATCCTGATGCAAGATATACAAGATGCTGAAGATGGTCAAGGATGCTGTGGATTCGATGAGGATGGCCCAGTTCTTCCTCTGACTTCTCCTCCATCCACAAATGGTGGGATGTGGTCTTGGTCACAAGGTCGACCTCTTTTCAAGTCCTCTCAATCCTGGTAGAAGTCCAATTGCCCTTGGGCTACCAGTCGCCTAGTATCGGTGTCATATCCAAATGCATCTCTGGATAATAACTCATCTTTTGGGTGGCTAGGCTGTGCTCCTACGATGCTGCCAGACCCAGGGAATTCAGGTGCAACTTTGAGCTTTGAGCCTAAGTGCCTGGTGCTGCAGGGTGGCAGTTGGGGGTGATGTAAAGATTCTGGGCTACCATCTTGCCCCAGCAGGCTTCTCAGCTGTTGTGAGCCTGTGCTGCAAACAGGTCAACCAAATTTCTTTCGGAGTCTCTTGCTTCAGCTGGGCTCCTCGGACAACTTCTCCATGAGCAGGACACAGAAGGTTCAATCCCTTCTCCTTCAGGGGCAGTCCACGCGAGTGCAGCCTCTTTGTTCCAGGTTGTTGGAATAGTAAGGCAGTCCTTCTTTGGTCCTTCGCCCAGTCCAGTCAAGATGTGAGTTGGGGGTGCCAGCGGTGACCTTTTATGCTCAGAAAAAACCTTCAGAATAGGATGCAGTAGGTAGCCAATGGGCTACCAGCTCCCACCACTTTCTGATGACCATTTCCTATGAAGTGTAGCATCTGGCTATCCCAGAATAGCAGAACATCACTGACTGAAAACCCCACAACTGCCAAGAAGAATTTCCTCAACAGGATGAAAGCTGTCACCGCCTGGATGAAGGACAGCTACCTCGAGCTCAACTGTGACAAGACTGAGATCCTCCTCCTGGGACCCTCCACATCAGCCTGGGACAACTCATGGTGGCCATCTACCCTCGGCACCCCCCACCCCAACAAACCATGCACGCACCTTTGGCTTCATCCTGGACTCATCACTCACCATGACCCGCCAAGTCAACAACCTCTACGCTGGCACCACCAGGATGAGCCTGACGAAACTACAGCACATCCAAAACACCTCCACCAGACTCATCCTGGACTTTCCCTGCCTCAAAAACATCTCCAGTCACCTAAGAGACCTAAACTGGCTTCCATAGAGAAAAGATTTAACTTCAAACTTCTCGTCCACACATACAAGACCCACCACGACCAAGGACCTGCCTTCCTCAACCATCACATCACCTTCTACTCCCACACCAGACCTCTCTGCTCTGCTCAACAAGCACTAGGAATTGTACCCCACATATGGAAGACCTCAGCTGGTGGAAGATCCTTCACCTACCTGGTCTCAAGGAGCTGGAACACCCTTCCCCTGCACCACAGGCAGTCATCAATGCTACCCCAATTCAGGAAGGACCTTAAAACCTGGCTCTTCAACTGAAGCTCAGAGGACAAAACCCCTCAGCGCCCTGCAACCCTTACAGGTGAGTAGTTTGCGCTCCATAAACCTGATTTGATTTTGGTTTGAACTTCTCTCTCAGAGTCCATTGCTCACTAGCCCAACCCAGAGATATGGCTACCAAGGGGACTACATGCCCCCAATAAACTGGTTTGGCAACTGATTCTTCCTTCTCTGTTGCTAGTGCCAGCCTGTCTGCCTAGACAATGGAGCAGGTCCTCTCTTAATTGTTACCCAATTGCCCTTTAAAGGTGGTTTCTCCTTTGAAGGCCACCTTTTGGGCCAACACACATGTAGCTTCTTGCAGGAGGGAGGCAACACCTTTCTCCAGTACAGGCTTCTTTTGGTTCTTTTCCTGGGAGTAGTTAACACATCTCCACAAAAGGGCACAAGGCTGTCCTAGGGACAGGGTCCTTGTGCAACTGTTCACAGCACTGGAGATTAAAGGCGACAAACTGGCAGCTTTGTAAAAGTTGCACACCACAACCTGTTACGTTACTTTTGACTAGAGAATCCAGGCAGACTTAATGTAATGTGTAGTTTGATACCTTGGAGTATCAGCATTGGTCGCACTGCTCAGGAGTTGGCACAGCTGAGGAGTCAGCATGTAAGTCTGCACTCTCCAATTGGGCAACCAGGTTCTTCAACAGTAAAATGAAAATTTTGTGTTTTTAATGTCAGGACATGTAAAATACATGTTCTGCCCATGAAATATGGTGAACCATTTCGTAGAGCTCAGGGGTCCTGCACAGGGGTATCTTACACATATTGCAGGAGGGGGCTTGGGTTTGTCATTGCTTTAAATGGCAAAGTCGGGCTGGGATTTTAAAACTGCTCTACCAGTCTGTAATGGTATACTGGGAGGCTCACTTTACTTGTGTTATACCCAGGGTCACACAACTAGTGCTGCAGTCTCTGGGGTGACCTTCTAACCTACATATCCTGGATAACCTTGACACCGTATACTGAGGGATTATAAATAAATTAGCCTGTTCTAATCTGGTATAAGCAATTCAACAAACACATTAAGGGTCGGAGCACTGGCATTGAGGTCTGTTTAGCAAGCCTCAGTGCACTCTGGAGTCAAACAAACAGCAGCATCAGTCCTAAAACTTGGGGTGACCATACAAAAAGACACATTTCCTTACATGGTTAAAATATCAAAAACACAACACAAAAAAATCCCACTCAGATTTAGAAAAATATAATATAATGTAATGAACACAATTTGAGGCCAGGAAGCAAAACTATCATCCTCCTTGCCTGGTTATGGTTCTAAAGTTCCTGTGTACCACAGCAATCCTGCAATCCTAGGACCTCAAGGATCTGGCAGTATTATAAGGTTTTATAAACTTTATAATGCAGATTGGACCACTGTTTGCAAATGAGAGAAAGGCAAAACAGAGGGACTTAAATTTGAGGCATTTTTCAGCACAGCCAGCGGGTATTGGAGAGACAAAAGATCGGATGTGTTTAGGAACATGGAAAAGCAGACGATCAGTCATATTTTGAAAAATCTGTAAATGTTTTAATAATGTATATGGGATACTCTTTTAAAGTACATTACCATAATTCAGGCACCATGTAATAATGGCCTCGACCATGGTTTTCTTGGTGGAAGATGGGAAGATCCATACTATCTTCCTAAGAGTGCTGAGCTGACCAAAGAAATAGGCATAGAGCTTCCTGATAGGAGGTTCAAAAGTTCGATTTTCATCAAACCAGATGCCAAGATTCTTTACTGTTGGCTTTGGGATGGGAAAGAGGCCAAGAGCATCCAGCTAATAGTTTGCAGTCCAGTACTATGGATTATTGTCCACCATCATCACTTCTATCTCACCTCCATTCAGCATATGGCAATTGTAGCCCACCCAGCCCACCACGGACAAGGGATAGTCACTTAGCTGCCTGAAGATGTTGTCCTTATCTAGTAATAGCGAGATGACAAGCTGAGTATCTTCTGCATACAAGATCAGGGTAAAAACTAATTATTTTATAATGTTAGCTAAGGGGTGTACATAACTATTAAAAAGGGTAGGTATTAAAGAGGAGCCTTTAGAGACCCTGCAAGCCAGTGGTAAAGTAGTTGACTAGAAAAGTTTTTAGGCATGGAAACAGCAGTATTTAAAAAAAGCTGCACACCATTTCAAAGCCTTACTGATGATCCCACAGTCAAGACGTCTTTCTAGCAAAGTATTGTGAGACATTCTCAAATTAGACAGTCAGGTCTAGCAGGATAATAGCTGCAGACCAACCTGGGGCCATCTGAGTCCTTCAAAGACTGCAAAAATGGCAGACCTAGTGGTATAGAAACAAAATCTCAATTGAGAGGAGTGAAGTAAATTATTAACTTCCAGGTAGTCTGGAAGTTAGATATTAATATTTTTCTCTCGAATCTTGGTATGGAGTAGGAGAAGGAATATAGGATGAACAATTTTCTGGAAAGCTTAGTCCAACGTTGTTTTTTTTTCAATATTTGCTTGATTACAACATGTTTCCAAGACATAGGAACCTCTGCTGTGGAGATGAAAAGCTTTAGAAGATCTCTCCTAACAGGATAAATGACAGAAGCACCTTTATTAATGATATGAGGACAGCCAGGGTCAAGGAGAGAGCATGATCTTAACAAATTGTCTAGGGCCTCAAAGTCAGCTGGCTGAACTGGATTGAAACTCAATATACCACAACCCAAGGAGTTGAGTATTCATGCCCTATTGGAGCAGCCCTATTTAAAGCTTCAGTCAATAAGATAAAGTCAGTGTCTGAAATATTTTTAGAAAATCATCTGGCAAATTCATTGCAACAGTGGATTGACAGGGCAACTTCTTTGCTTCTAGTAGAAGGATCCAGCATAGAATCAACTATGGAGAAGATCTTTGGCTGAATTAGAAGTTCTTTCAATTTTAGCAGCAAAGAACATGGCATGGGTTTTACCTCTATGATAAACCTTTGTGGCTTCTTTATACTTTTTTGCCTGCAGGGTCAGAGTTTTTATATCATTCACTTTCTAATATTTTACCCCTGTTTTTGTGGGCTAGCAGATGAAGAATGATCTGTGGCTCTGGAAATGTAGTAGTTTTGCCAGGGAAATTAGTTCATGGATCAGCTCATCTGAAGAGATTGATATCCATGCCCGGACTGTGGAGTCTGCCTCTGCAACCAGCATACTATGCTCTGGTTTAGTATAGGTGAAATAAGAAAAAACATCAGATGGAAAAAGTGTCGACCATCATCTGGTGATGTTTAGAAGAGTGGCATCATTTGGTGCGGAATTCTCCAATGTAATAAACCGGCAAACAGCATGACGGTCTGTCCACACTAGAGGAAGGAGTGTCAACTTTCACCAAATACAAATTAGAAAACACTAGGTCGAATATATGTCCCACCAAGTCCTGAATTAGATCAGCTGCCGAGAGACAGTGTGCCTCATTGAAATGTAGTTTTAAGTCACCGACTACCATCAATTTAGACAGTTTTACAGCTTATGTGGGCAAGGCCTCAGGCAACTCTTGAGAGCAGCAAATGGCAGGGCCTGAGGGGTCAATAAATGAAGGCACATGAAAATGCATAGGTATGCAAATGTTTAAGTGAAAAGATCGTGTCCTCTCAGTCTGTACTGATATTTCACCTGTGTCACAATAATGAGTTGATTGAAAAGCCACTGTCTATTTTGTTGTTGCTGTCTTATCTAACAATGTAATAGTCTTCTGTTATGGCTACGACAACATATAGGCCCTCATTACGACCCTGGCGGGTGGGGGAGATGTGGCGGTAATACTGCCAACAGGCCAGAGGAAACAAAAAATGGAATTATGACCATGGCGGTTACCGCCATGGTCATCTGCCACTTCTCCATGATGATGATGGGGCGGTCGAGGTGGAGCAGCCTCCACTTCCCCGCCGACCGCCAGAATGGCTGCTGGCGGCTCTCTGTCCAATAAAGGATGGAGGGCTGCCAGCAGTCATAATACGCTGTGCGGAAAACCCCCTGCACTGGCAGACTTCAGCGTGGTGGTACCTCATCAGTCTTAAAAAAAGACCACTGAGGTCGAAATGAGGGCCATAATGTTGAACTATTATTAAGGCGAATCTTGGTTAGGGACAGGATGTTGATCTGATCATCCCCTATAAAACTCAGGATATGTTATTTGTGTTTTAGCATAGAAAGTCAATTAATAGTATAAAAAAAGAAGAACTTAATTTGTGGGGTGCAGAGAGTATCTTGGTAGATGAAGTGTCTTGAATAAAAGAGAAATTGCAGCGAATATAGGTAGAAACATTCTGTGCAGGATTGAAAATCTGTAGACATGAAGCAGGACAGCTTACTCTGCAGGAAACAAATCCTCTGATGAGTTTAATGTGAGGTTTCTTTTTGCACAGAGGAGTGAAACTCCAATAAAGTTTAGTTGCAAAGCCTATTTCGAGAAATCAGTAAAACATAATAATACAATAAATTGTATGTTAGCTACAGAAATGACACCAAAGTAACACAATTCCAATAAGGGAAACTTGAGGTATGAATTTCTAAAGTTTTAAGTAAAAACAGTGCTAAAAAGTGCAAAGCACCAATGGTAGTCAATGAGTGTGGGTCAGGTACCCAACCAGGTCCAGCCTGGTCAGAGGTTTTACCTTGGGACTTAGTCTCTTTTTTTAATCTTTGAATGCTCCAGTGGAGCAAGGCTGTGGGCTGTATCTGAAGAGGGATCTACAAGGCCTAACACCTTCTTGGTGAGGTCCCATGGAATGGCATTTGTTGCTGTGGAGAAAATTTGGATTTGGTAAACCTATATTTTCAGCTCCGCTGCACACCTTGGGAGGATCGGCTTGGTAGATTTGTCCTGGTCCTCCGGAGGTCTTAAAGTCTAAAAGATTATTAAGTCCTACGTTTTTAGGGATGTTAGGAGAACTTCAGGTAGACATAGCCAATGGTCCCATGACCTCAGGAACAGCACTTGGGGAGTGGATCAAGATGCACTCCAGCAGATGCCACCAGAAGGATCTAAGTCAGGTCCAGTTAAGACTGTACTGTTCAGCTGGGCTGACTGGGGTATGAGCTCTGGTCAAGCAAAAGCTACAATCCACAGAGTGAACCACAAATTTTCACTGATTTAACCTGTGCTTATCCTTGGATAGGTTGGCTCAAAAAGCAGTGAGACTAAGCTTAGAGGCAATGTGTTAAGTATTTATGCAGTACACAAACAGCAACAAAGTGATGAAACAACACAATAGAAACATAGTGAACATTTTAATACATTATTTGATACCAACACCATCAAAATCCAATCAGTAGAGCCAAAGTTCTAAATTTATAAAGTTTAAGGTTCAAAATAACAATTCCTCATATTTCCAGAATGGCCACCTGGGCACATTTAGCTCCACAACCAAGTATCCAGGCCTAGAAGGAGACCTCTTGGGGGTTTCAATACTCACTCAGGATGGGTCCAGGAGAGGGTTCAAGATGGTGGGAGCCTGTTATGTTCCTGTGGCTCTCAGTAAGAAGCCAGCAAAACTTCTGGAAGTCCTGGGTGCAGGTGAAGATGCAGGGCTGCGCAGCAGAGCTGGTCTCTGATGGTTCAAGACAGGCTCCAAGCAGCGAAACAGTCCTTCCAGGTACAGCAGCAGTCTAGCAGAGTGCACAACACATCACAGCACTAGGCAGTCCTCTGAGAATCCTTCCACAGGTCAAGTAGTGAACTGAAGAGGGCTGAAAGCCCTATTTTCATAACCTAGTGCCCTGCTCCTAGAAGTTGGGAGAAGTTTCTAGAAAGGTTTTTTGAACTTCCAGGAGTGTTTTGCATCCCCTGCCCTGGATCTCAGCCAGCTGCACTGACAATAGAGGACTGTTCGGCCTATTGTGTGGTGGCAGAGCACAACCTATTCAGGTGCAAGTGTGGCTGTGCTTAGCCCTGCCCCTATCAAGTCAGTTAACAGCCCATTCAGGTTCTGCTAATCCCACTATTTTGACTGTCTGAGGTAAATTCACAAAGTCTCAACTGACAGTTACAAGCAGTCATGTGACCGAAGGCAGGCTGTACGCACAGAGGGCTAAGGGCAGGAAAATGCCAACTTTCTAAAAGTGGCATTTTCAAACTTGTAATGATAAATTGACTTTGCCATTAAAGAGAGTTTATCATTACAAGTTCATAGATACCAAACTTGCTATATCTACCAACTCTGGTTTAAGAATTACAGCTTATTAAATATAATAAGAATCCCCAATGGTATTCTATGGGAGCAGTAGTCTTCACAGTAATGAAAAACAAATTTGGGAGTTTTTCACTACTAGAACATATAAAACTTAACCGTGCACGTCCTTCCTTTTACTTACACAGCACCTTGCCCCATGGGCTACATGGGGCCTATCTTAGGGGTGAAATATAAGTAATAAAACAGGAGTTTAAGCCTACAAGGGATTTTAAGTGCCAAGTCCACATGGCAGGCCTGAGACATGTTCAAAGTGCTACATAAGTGGGTAGCACAATAAGTGTTGCAGGCCCACTAGTAGCATTAATTGTATAGGACCTGGGTATATGGTATGCCAATCAAGGAAATTACATGCAAATTAAATATGCTCATCAGGTGAATGCCAATCAAACCATGTTTAGGGGATTGAGCACAAGCACATTACCACTGGTTAGCAGTGGTTGAGTGCAAAGAGTCCTATGGCCCACAAGCAAAAATTCAGCAAAAAGTAGGAGGAGGAAGGCAAAAAGTTTGGGAGTGACCTTGTAGAGAGGGCTATTTTTCAGGAAAAGCCCTATTGAGGTTTATCGTGGACATGAAGCTAAAACACAAGGTCAGCCAACAGACTCTTTAAGTCCACCTCTTTGCCCTGGGTACAAATGGGAGCAGGTCAGACCCTTCAGGGCTCCCCACAGGTTTCAGAAAGCAGATGGAGTCCTTCTCCTGTTCTTCCACAGTCTAGTAGTTATCTCATGAGGGTGCCAAGGGATGCCACTGTTGTGCTTCGCACTAGCAGGTGGGTGAGTGTGACTCCTGACTTTTCCTGACCTCTTCCTAACCAATAGGAAAAAAGTTCCCAGGGGTAACCCTACACACTGTTGCAGCAGGTCCTGTGTATCTTACTTCCACATTACCCCTCACTTACTAAATCCATGATGGAGAAACCCTTCTCACTACGTGTGGTAAGAGTAATGAGCAGGCCACCGCTCTTTGGTCATTCCAAAATAGTCCTGGGGGCAGCTTCCCCCCATTGAGATTGGTGCTTCTTTGACTAAAAGGAAAAAAGTAAGGGCCTGTGCAGGTGTCATCTAACATCTGATTCTGGTGGGAGGCACTTTGAAGTAAATTAGATTTCTGGGCAAAGGTTTTCTTACCAGAGGAGAAAAATACCCCATAACCCCCATACCCAGGGTATTGTCTCTGGAAGCTTATTTTCACACCTCATCAGGGCCATTCAGTAGTTGAGTGACAGTTGAAGGCAAATGCAAATTAGCCTCCCGGAGCTTCAAGCAGGAGAAAGTAACTTTCTAAAAAGTCCCTTTTCCCTGATATCTTTCAAAATACAAATTCAAAATTGAGGTGGGCTTTTGATAAATATTAACAACAACCCCTGATTTTTTTTTCTTGCTGGCCCTTTGCCGGAAATGGCATATTCATTTAATTTTGCTTTCCCATGTTTCTCTATCAACCAGCCAGCCTTCCTTCAATTAAAATAGCTTTTGGCGTTAGTCATTGTAAGGACATGTTAACTTTAATTTTCTACATGTCTTACTTTTAAATATGATGCATGCTGCCTTGTTAGTTAAAATGCCTGTAGTGGGGTGACTTATTAATATTTAAATTTAGTTTTGTCAAAAAAGGTAATTTTGACAGGTCAGGCGGCAGTTTTAAAACTGCAGCTGCTGAGCTAAAATGGTAGGCTTGGAGTCATGTTTGTCTTGACATAATATTGGAAGGCCCAGTAGTGCTGTAGTCCATAGGGGACTTTTACCTTTCCACACCAGTATTGTACATTGGGCACAATATACTATGACCTTTTTAGGAAAGTTAGATATGTAAATCGGGGTTTTTGACAATTTCAACATGTTTTAGGGGTCAGAGCACATGCACTGGGGTCCGGTTAGCAGTGCCCCAGTGCAGAAAGACAGTCTAGCTGCATCAGCCCACAAAAAATAGAGGTGACACCACGAAAAAAGGTGATTTCTAACTTAAATTTTATTGTGTTTTGGTAATATGCTTCAGGATATATTTATTTATTCTTTAGAATTCATATTTGAAATCCTTATTGTACTTTTCAAATGATGGATTTCATTTTCTTTAATATTTATACTTTTACTATTCCTTTTTTACTTATTAATTTGACTACAGCATGGCTTTTATCATTCAGAAATGCAGTATTATTTACTTATACAAAAACTGAAAAATAAAAAGTATCCAATAATTTTCCAATGTATGTAGGTCTGATTGCAGCTAGAGACAGAAAGTCTGATATCCTAACACATGTTTTCTCTACTCTTTCAAAATACATTTCCACATTAAGAGTATATTATTTCTAATCTATTTCATAACCTAAAAATAAATATGGGCCATACTTTACAACCTTCTACTACACTAGGCACAACGTATGTCATTAGCCAGTGCTTTTCAGACATTTTGTAAAAAACATTTATTTACTATGTCTCATACCTTGATTTTCTTTTTTTTCAAATAATAAAATGTGAATCTGCAACTAATATGATTAGTAACACACTTTCTCAGAATGATTGATCTACCTGCTACCCAAGCAATAACAATTTTGAAATAAACATGGGCTCTCAATAATTGGAAAGCAGTTTATATTCATTTGAGTTTAACATTAACTTTAGGTGATAATTTGATCTAATATTATTTAATCGACTAAAAAGCAAAACAGTTTCCTATAACCTCTATGGATCTCATTCTCTCTGCATGGATTCAGAAGTTAAAGTCAAAGTGTTGGGTCTATAAGGTATACATGTGCAGTAGCACAAAGCATACATCTACTCTTATTTTTAATAATTGAACTATCCAAATTGCATAAACCTAAGTCTTGTTAGTATGTCAACTTTACTGAGTACAGGATGGAGCCATGGAGATTAAACAATGCTCCCTGTGTCCGAAGGAAACAGCCATGGTCTGTGTCAGTGTTCGCTATCATGATACGGCCTCTCTTACATTTGTATATGCAACCACTTAGAGGACACATAAAGTTGGTGGTCCAAAGGTTTTTGGAACTCACATTGGAAGATATTGGCTCAACCATTCTGGGACTGACAAAGAGCAATTTATTTTAACATTTACTTTTTTTCTGCCACGGATTCCACTTGAAATGCACCTAATTGAGAAAAGAACACACTGCCCTTAATCTTTCATAATTGCTGCTGTTCTTTCAGAAATGTAGAAAACAACCTTTTCTCTGAAGAATACGAATTGCAGTTCACGTTGTAAAATGAAGATTGATGGTTGATGAACATACATCAAAACAGAAGGGCCAGTAATATTCGTATTATGATTTATCCTTTCATCTAGCAACTCAACCTCTCTCACTGGGTAACTTTAGCATATACAGGCTCACCAACTACCAGAAGTATGTTATCAATGATTTCATGCACCAGTAATACCTGAGATCAGAGCAAACGTCTTTAATGTGGCTTTCCGTCAACTATTATAAACTGAGGCCCATATTTATACTTTTTTAGCGCTGCATTTGTGTCGTTTTTTGACGCAAAATCGGCGCAAACTTACAAAATACAATTGTATTTTGGAAGTTTGCTCTGCTTTTGTGTCAAAAAATGACGCAATAGCGGCGCTAAAAAAGTATAAATATGTACCTGAATGTCTCATAGGATCTTTTTTACAAATAATAACAAAAGGATAAGATTGTCCTTTGTTGAAGTAATTTAAGCATTTAGAACGTGAGGGCTGATTACGAGATTGGTGGATGGAAAACATCCGTCTGCCAAACTCCCGGTCGAAGAGGTCACCATGGTGCTGGCGACCTCCCCACTGGCCTCATTACGACTTTCCCAGTGGACTGACCTGCAGAAACCAAGGCCCAGTGGGAAAGGTGCAGCAGCTCATAATAGAGCTGGTGGCAATGCTGCAGCATGCAGGGGGCACCAGCACGCTTAAAATGCACACTGTCTGCACAGCAGACAGTACCCATTTCAAAGGTGCTGGGCAGGGGGTCTCCTGCACTGCCCGTGCAGTGGGCATTGGCATTGCAGGGATCCCCCTTTAGCCCCCTGCACTTGTTCTCTGACAGCCTTTTCATGGTGGTTCCACTGCCATGAAAAGGCTGCCAGAAAACAAGGTTGTAATCTTTTGGCGGTCTGATCTTCAAACTTTTAGTTTCACAGTGAGACCGCCAAGCCATGGCAGCCATTACCGCCACCGCGAAGCTGGCAATCTGTTGTCCGCTAGACTCGTAATAAGGCCCCTGGTGTCCTAGATTTTATTTGCATCAATTGATTTATGATTCATAAGTAAAATTAAATAAGTATGCGACTTCATGAAAGATTTAATGATCTAACTTATGGCAGTACAGTATCGAACAACATCAATGCTTTATCCTGGAGGCCACTGCGCAAAGTGTGGTCCTAAAAAAGCATTACATAACAATTTAAACAAAGGTTTTTTTCGTATAGACCACATGCAACGTCTTGGATATACTTCTTTTTTCACAAGAAGCATTCAATGTTTTTAATACCATCAGTAAATGTTCTGTTTTTTTCTTGCATACTTTAGTCAGAAATGTATGTGAAAAATATATTAGAAATAAAGCTGGTTGGAATCATCATACTAAACTAGTTCTTCTGGATGGAAAAATGGTGGACACAGCTCTTGTTGTAAAATTAAGAATAATGGTTGATGTTCATGCATTGAAGTACTAGGCATTGCTTCCTATTATGAGAATTACTGTCTTCTTATCAGTGTTCCTATTACAATCCATCCTTTCATTTAGCAACTCAACTTCCCACTGGATCAACTTTAGCCTATACAGGTATACCTACACCTTCATGTATGTTTGCAATTATTTGATGTTCAATAGAATTTTAATGCAGTTTTGCATCAGATGTTGTAAGCAGAATTTGGCATAGATCTTTTTATTATTAACAATAAAATGATGGCATTGTCCATTGTTGAAGTGATTTTAATGTTTAGAACATTGTGGCCAGTGTTTTTATTTTCCATTAATTCATGTGCAATTCATATTTAAAATGAAAACGAGTAAGTGATTTCACCAAAAGATTTCATTCCGTAACTAATTTAACTCATTAGGCTATAGTATCAGACTACATCTATGTCCTATCCTGCAGGCCACTGCCAAGGAAGTGGTCCTAAACATAGCTTAATGTATTCACTTAAACAATGACTTTCTCATACATACCACACAAACTTGTTGGATCTACTTCTTGTTCCTTATGAAAGTGGATTATTGGTAAGGGCCGGTAAATACCTACACGTAGCAACAGGCCACTAACCTCCACTCAGGTCCAGCTAGGTCTCAACAAATTAAACCAGCTCAACCCTTGGTAGCCTGGCAATGAGCGAAAAGGCTCAACTTAGGAGACAAGTATGTAAAGCATTTAAAAATCACAAAACAGTAAATAAGTAAAACACAAAACACAATACAAATCCAACACCAATTTATAGAAATGAAATATATTATATTTTTATCTTTAAAATTACACCAAAATGATTAACATTGGATAAGGGGAACCGGAGATATGAATTTCTGAAGAATTAATGTTTTCTAGCGCATAGAAGCAGCTAGAGCTTAAAGGGTTATAAAAGGTCACACTGGAAAGGGACAAAGTCCAGAGTTCAGGCCACCCACGAGGTAACACTGTCACACTTACTTTCAGAAGTGTTTCTTGATTCAGGAAAGTGGTCCACATCATCAGCCAAGGCTTCAGAGGCTTTGGTTTGCCTCTTGGGGTCTGAGATTACAACTCCCACAATGCACCTCTTCAACTTATGGAGTTGCTCCAAACATCTCCAAACTTCTGGATCTTCTTCCAGCGGTCCTTGAAGTATCCACAATGTGATCCAAGGTTCCAGAAACTCTGAGCTGCTCCTTCAGAGTTGGGTCTAAAATTCCCAGAATGCACATGGTCAGAATCATCAAATGGCCACTGGTAGCTGGTCAGCTGGGCTCTGCGTGCAGGACTTGATGCAGGGGACTCTGGTCAGCTCGTTTGTACCTGTAGCAAATAGGGAGTCCCTTTGTGAAGCAGTACAAGACAGGCAAAGTCCTTTTAGTGGTGAAGCCCAGGTGTGCAGGTGGTGCAGTCCTTCAGAGTGCAGTGTCCAGGTGCAGGTCAGGGGTCCAGCAGGGCAGTCCTTCTTCTTCTTTGTTTTGTTCCTGGCAGGGATCTGATAGGGATCTGGTAGGGAACTGAGGTGTGGGTGCAGCTCTGCCATATGTATCCTTGCTCCTGGGTGAAAAACAGGGGGCTCCTGGTTCTCCAATCAGATGCACCTTGTGATGACCACTTCCTGGGAAGTGTGGCAAAAATCAATCACAGGGAGAAACATTCTTCAAAAATCCATCATGGCTGAAACTGAATTTTGGAGGTTACATCTCGCTGAGCCCACCCACTGGTGTGGGTACAAATCTTAAATACACCCCTCTCCTGCCCTCTCCCAATCTAATCAAGAGGGCACCTAATTGTCTGGGGTTGCAGGACGTGAGGGAGGTGCTGGGTTGCTCCAAATGTCCTTCCCTGCCTTTGAAGACCAGTTTGAGGCCCTCCCCCTTCCTGCTTCCCCATCTGCTGAGGTAGTTCTCCTCCCCCAGTTACATACTTTGTGTTTAGCCCAGGCCACTTCATACCTCATCAAGGCAGCCTGGCCAGGCTGCCAGAGGCTGGCCAATCAAAGAAGGGCACTACAGAGCTGAAGCTGACTGGTTATATTAAATCCAACAATTGTAAGTTGTTTGATTTATTATAAAAATTATTTGATACCAAATACGAGGTATCTGACACTTCAAGGGACTTTGTTAATTAAAATAAAGTCTCCCCAATTTATCCTATGGAGGCCATTCACTACAGTGAGGGAAAAACAAATTTGGCTGTTTTACCTCACCAGGGCTTATAAACTATTTTTATAAGGTATCTGCTTATAGTAACATGACACCCAACCCTAGGGACACATAGTGCACACCTCAGGGGTGACTTATATGTAAAAGTAAGGTAGTTTAAGACTTTGGAAGTACTTTTAATTCCAAAGCCGAATTTGCATATCACTTTCATTTAAAAGCAGCAAGCAAGGCAGGCTCGCCTTTGAAATGACACTGGACACCTCAGCAGTGCACCTATAGGTGCACCACCTATGCTGGGTCCCTAAACCTACATGCCCTACCATATACTATGGACTTATAGGTAGGTTGACATAGGCAATTATAATTAGCCTAATTTGCATGTTCATTCTACACAAAGCACAGGCCCTGGTACTGGGTAGCAGTAGCCAGGGCACCATCAGAGTCAGGAAAACACCAGCAAAAAGTGAAAAATGGGGGCAAAAAGTTAGGGGGCCTCTGCAATCAGCCCTGCTTTCTCACAAGTGTGAAGTGTTCAGTTTGTTTAACAATGTGAGCAATTGTTTATTCCTAAAATGTAAAAATATGCAAATATATATATGCAAATAAAACTGGATGTAATCATCTCAGTGATTTAACTTATTTATTACCATGACTCCAGGGAAATGTGCCTTCTCTGAGTTTCACCGTTGATGTACTTTATTATGTTTTCATAATCTGCCTTTGATTATATTTATTTTTTCTTAATCATTCATATTTGGAAAAAGTGAGGCGCTGCACTTCTCAAATGATGGATTTAACTTTTCCAATATTTATATTTTTACTATTTCTTTTTTCGTTATTTTGACTCTAACATTACGCATGCATGTTATAATCTACAAATACAGTCTTCATACTTATTATACAGTCTCAAATACATAGGTCTTGATGCAATTAAATGCAGATTATCTGACACCCTAAACCATGTTTTCTCTAATGGGTCATATTACTTTGCCCAATCAAAAGCATATTATTTCTTTTTTATTTCATAATCTAACAATAATCATTGCACATACTTTACAACTGTCTACTGTGACTGGCATAGCCTACATCTTCAGCTAGTGTTTTCCAAAAATGATCTAAATGTAATTTTTTATCTTCATTTTTTTAATGATCGATGGATCTTGATTTTATAATTTTCAATTACTGTAAATTTAATCTTCTAATTCTGTCAAATGTTTTATTTGGAACCTGAATTTATTATGGTTCTGAAGACATTTTCTTAGAATGATGAAATGTCTGACATACCTGCTACTTAATCAGTACCATATGTTAAATAGACATTGTCTCACATTATTTAAAATGCATGTTCTATTTAACTAATTGTCCCAATAACTTTAGATGATTAGTGATGCTATTTTCATCTGTACAAATGTCACTCATTAAGCAGTCTGTTCAATGACCTGCCAGCACATCAAGTTGTTATCTCTGATCTCTATGATTCTCATTCTCTCCCTATAAATTCAAAGTTAAAGTCAAAGTGTTGGGTCTGCATGATGATCATGTGTGACAGCGCAAAGCATACATCTAATCATGTTTTTTAACACTGGATGGGCATGGCATGAGGTGTCAAGATGGCGATCACACTTTAGGGGTGCTTTGGACCCCTGCGTCATCTGCCTCCATCTAACCCCATGTGGCTGCCGGAACTGAGACGGTGAGGATATCTACATTGGCTGGACCAGGCAGCCACCCCGTTTCCTGTCAAAATGGAAGTCGCCAGCAGATGAGGCCTGAGGTGGTAGCCGTTGGGCCTGGGGGGGGGCCCCCTCGTGGCCCCAAAGGAGTGGTGATGTTTAATGTGGCTGCGGTACTTGAAGCAGAGGTGTCGGGAGCAGGACCATCACATTCCTCCTGGCCCCCCACCTTTGTGGAAGACTTGAGAGGCCTATGCAGCGGGTCAGCCTAAGGGGGACGGCCCTTGCCCGCCTGCTCTCTCATTCTGTTGGGAAGGGGCAAAGCGGCCCGGTCTCACCGTGTTTCCCAACAGGAGGACATCAGGTGGCCGGTGCTCATTCTTGGCGGGCGGCAAGTGCTAGAGCCAGCCCTGAGAGTGGCACACCACCGGTAGCTCTTGTGGGCGATGTGCCACCCGCTACTTTGGAGACCTTTTTCTTGGTGACTCAGCCTCCTCCCACCCTGGGGCAACATGGGGTGCACTCCGCAACAGCTGGGTTTGAGGAGTTGGGCCTGCTGTTGTGATCCAGCCCCAGACTGCCGCCCACACCGTTGCTGGAGGCCAAGGAGCTCCTGCCACACCTGCAGGCACTAAGGGACGAGCACGTCTCCCCAAGTTGGCTGCCCTTGACCTCACAGGCTGCGGCAAGCAGGCCTGGCCACTGAGCCAACCATAGATGCCTGGGGACCGAGGTGGCCATCGGCAAGGATAAGACAGCCCGCTATAAACCAATATGACACCATCCCGCTGGTTCCCCCCAGGGACTTTGGGGCTGGTGTGGTGGCTCAACCGACTGGTGACCTTGTTGTGATCCTTCAGGCAATTGAGACCTCACAGACAGTGGTTGAGACCAAGATCAGAGCAGTACGGGTGGATGTGGCACTACTGCGGCAGGACCACTGTAATGCTATGGCCTGAATTACTAAGTCTGAGGCCTGACTGTCTGAAGTGGAAGATGAAGTGCAGTCTCTCGAATCTCAAGTGTCAGGTCTCCTTACCTGCAACTCTGAGCTCCACGCTGCACGGAGGATGCTGAAAATCACTCTTGGTGTAAAACTGTATGCATCATTGGCATCCTTGAAAATATTGGGACACAGCCAATAGCGGAGATCTTCGGAAACTGTTTCAAGACATGTGTGCCCTCCACCCTACTTTCGCCTTGGTTTGCAAGAAAGCTGGATCACTGGGCATTGACTGCCAAGCCAAATCCAGACTCACTGCCTAGATCAGTCATAGCCAGATTTTTCAGTTTCTGAGCTGTTCTGCAAAAGGTTCACAAGCATACGGATCTGCGCTGCACCAATGACAATTCCTATCTTGAAGTCAAAAAGAAGCTCAACGCGATGGAGCTCCAATATCGCCTTCTTTTCCTAGCCAGGATCCAAGTTATTTATGCCAATAAAACTCACTTCTTTAAAACATTGCCTTCAGCATGGCTTACTGAGGAATGCCCACTTGCTATTCCCAGACAGAGCTCCCTGCTGGACCTTTCTCAGCCTGCACAGGAGAAATCTCTGGCCAAGCCCAAATGTCAATGGAAACGTATGTGCTCATCGAGACAAGGGCATCCTTCGGTGATCTCTGTCTAACGCTCTACCACCAGACCTGTGTCAGCTCACCATTAAGGAGTGTTGCCAGGGGGGCTTCTGTGCTGATAGCTTCCACTTTGACTCTGGGGAGACCGCTAGCCTGGGTCTCCTAGTCAGAGGCTCTGATGCACAGTTACATGGATCCTTCCCAGAGTCCTACACTTTTACCCCCGCCTCGCTTATCCTTATCAGGGAGCCGGGTGTGGAGGCATACCACTGCTGTGTATACCTAAACATGACCTTCTCATCTGAGATTCTATTTCATACGTTATAATGGAGGGGTTTACCATGGTCCGCTAGTTCAGTTTTTATATTTTTTGGGTGCTGTTAAATTTTGAGGGGTGACAGATGCTTCTGTGTAGAAGTATAGGGGGGGGAGTTCTAGGGCTTACGAGTCCATGTTCTTGATAGTTTTGGTTAATGTTTTCTCACTTTTGTTTGAGTTTTTCACATCCTAGATTCGACACACAACACTTTCATCCACTTCGCACTACTACTAGTTCTCACCTATGTGACACAGGATGGCAGCCCAGAGGGTGGGTTGGGTCTCGCCCGATGAAACTTTGGCACATTTATCAAGTCTCATCATGGCACCTATCCACCCTCTGTCCTGGAATGTTAACGGACTCCTGGATAGAATAAAATGCACAACTATACTTAGCTTGCTCAGCGCTATCACCCAGAGATCCTTCTGCTTCAAGAAACTCATCTTTTAGGAGGTTGTTGCCCATCTTACCACACAAAGGATATGATTGGGTGTACCGTGCAGGTTTCACACAGTTATTTAGAAGCGTGGCCATTCTCTTATGCCAGATCTTTCCAATGGTTGTCACTTGGGTGGTGAATGACAACAAAGGCGGCGTTCTGGCCCTCACCACTCAATTGGAAGGGCGCACGGTTAACTTTGTGAGCGCATATGCTCCCCTGGAGGCCCTGCGTACATTCTTTAGGGATCTCTCCCCTTTAATACTGGTCCTCCCCCATGGCGTGACATTGATAGGTGGAGACTTTAATGCGGTCCGCGACACAGTGTATGACACTTCTGACCCCCGTCCACCTCCAGATGTGCAGATTATCTGCAGAATAAATTTTGCCTTCATTTTCTACAGACAGAACTCCAAGCATACTTTGCCAGCAATGATGGTTATGTCTCCAACATAGGCACCCTGTCGGCGGCCAGTAAGGTGATACTGCGAGGTCTGGCTAAGGGCTACATTCGGTCTCGGGAACGGGCACAACTGACGCAGGTCACCCGGTTGGAATCTCAAGCACTTCGACTTGAAAACACCTTGACCACACCCCAAATGGGATATAACCTGTCAACTCTCTTCCATAAGGGAGGAGATACGTCTACAATCTATGAAGACAGCCAAACACCTATGGCGAGCCTCCATGGTCCATGTGTATGGCTGGGGCAACAAAAATGGAAATCTATTATACTGGCTGGCTTCCCACCAACAGCAATCCAGAATTATACCTGAGATTATAGACGTTGGAGGTACCAGTTTGACCACACTTCCAGACGTGGCCAGGACCTTCACCTATTACTACCAATCACTACATATGCCTCCCCGATGATCAATCCTATGTACTTTGCTCAATTCCTTGACAGTGTCCCCCTTCCTCAACTGACTCTGTCCGAGACTAAGATGTTGGACCAACCCATTGTAGCCTCGGAGGTGGCTTTGGCGATCTCCGCCATTGCTCCCGGGAAGACTCCTGGTCTGGATGGCTTTCCAGCCAAATACAATACTACAAGACATTTAAAGGCATTGTGACCTACTGACTACTAGTTTTATATAATGAGGTTGACTGATTGGGCACCTTTCCACCTGAGGTGGATTCGGCCACCATTGTAATTATCTGAAAGTCACACCCTCCTTCTCCATCCTGTGCCACCTACTGGCAAATCTACCTCATCAATGAGGAAGTGTAGATATATGCCACGATTTGGCTACCCGCCTGAAGAAAATATTGCAGACCTTAATACATTTGGACCAATGTGGGTTCATTCCAAATCGGGACACGCAACATTGTATTTGTCATCTCCATGTTACCCTGGTCATCAATTGTCTTTTGAATTAGCACTGTTGTTTGTCGACTTTAAAAAGGCGTTTGACACAGTGGACTGGAGATATTTGCAACTGGTATTGTGATGGGCGAGAGTGGGTCCATGATTTTGCAGACTGGTCCGTGCCCCATACACAGACCTGAAAGCCTGCAACCACATCAAGAAGACACTTTCCAATATGTACCATTGGGGTACTTGTCAGGGATGCCCCCTCTGCCCTATCCTTTTTTGCTTTCGCAATCGAGCCACTTGTACAGTTGATCTGAAGTGATTCTACCCTTTGGGGTGGCGATGGGACAGAGGTACAGAGGAGCGCAAAGCTCTCTATGCAGATGACGTCCTCCTATACTTAGCAGAACCCGCGACCAGAGGACCCTGGTGTTTTTAGGTTCTGCTGTGCTTTGAGTATGCCTCTGGTCTCCATGTGGAACACTTCTAAGTCAGTCTTGATGCTTCTCACACTGTTTCGTTACTGCTTTGACTGGCAGGAGGTTTTACCCATTTGTCACCTGAGATTTAAATACCTCAGCATCTGGGTGGCCCCCCTCCCTGAACTAACATGGCCCCTGAACCTCACACTGCTGACCCAGAAGACTAATGTGGATCTATTGAGGTGGCATACCCTAACGCTAAATGCTCTATGCCTATAAGCACTATATAAAATTATGATCCTTCCACGCTTCTTATACCTTTTCTAAAACATCCTATTGCTGCTGCCACACTCCCGTTTCTGGGTCCAAGCTAGAAGAGCGATCTCATTCCTCTGGTGCAGAAACAGGCATTGGATAACTTTCTAGCACTGTCAACGTGGCCCCTATGTTGTCGGATCAGACATAGTCCACATGTATCTCTACTATTTGGCCTCCCAACATCTTAGTAACCATGAGTGGTAAAATGGAGGTTGGTCGGATCCAGCTTACAGACTTGAACTTTATCACCTTGCATTTCCCAGGATTCTAGACTTCCTCTATGGCTCCCCAATACCCAACGACATGGTCATAGAGACCAATATAATATTCTGGCATGGAGAGCGGCCTGGCCTTCTGACCCAGCATGCACCTCTTTGGCTTGGCACTTGGGTGCTTGAAACGGCAGCACTGAGGAGCTTTGAAAGGTGGGACTTGTTTGTCACATCCCAGCTCGGAGATATATGGGCTGTTTCACACATGCACTCTTTTCCAGATCTGCAAACTACATGTCGACTCTCCCAGACCCAGTTCTACAGATACCTTCAACTTCGTCACGCCCTACAGTTGCACCTCTCACACATAGACTCTCTCCTGGAGTATTGCCCGCTCAAAGCCAAACTCTTTGTGGGGGCATTGGGAAGAGCGGTGTTCTCAAATGTATAACATGTTGGTCAATAGCACATTGGGCAACTTAGCCCACCTTAAAAGGGGTTGGTTAAGTTGGCTGGGGCGATTAATGATGAAGACTGGCAAGACACCTTAATGGCTCCTCGGACCATAACCATATCCTCCTGCCTACGACTGATACAAACATACTACCTCTATGAGACGTACCTCATGCCAGCTAGACTGCATCGGGCGGGGCTCCTCCTGGACCTGCTTGCTCCAGATGTGCAGTCTCGTCCATATACTTTTATCACAATGGCTGGGAATCTCCTGCAATCCAAAGGTTCTGGTCGGCAGAAGTGAACAATCTCACTGATGTACTGGGCTGGGCGGTCTCGATGTCCCCACTGGGGATTTTGTTAGGTGTTATTGGGGGTACCGGAGAACAACAATCTTTTCTAGGGACCGCTTGGATGGTAGCCAAAAGGGACATTGCATCACTTTGGACATCGCCTACTTCTCTGACCGTTAAACAGTGGCATCGAGGAGTGAACTGGTGCGCCCGTCAGTAACAACCAATCTATGAGGTGCTGGGTTGTCCCCGTAAACATGGTAAAGAGTAGTGGAAATGGCTGGGGCAAATCCCCTGAATTCAATTATGGCATTGCATTCATTGTTGTTGATGTATTGATTCCTAAATTTTCTACAGGTGAGAACCTCATTACGCTGGTTTGTTTTTGATGTACAACTGTAAACTTGAAATTTCAATAAAATTGTTTTAAAAAATGAACTGTATAAAGTGCACACACATAACTCAGAAATTCTACTTATTAGCATATGATCTGTTCACAGCACAGGTTGAAGCCATGGAGAGTCAAACGATGCCCTGTGTGTCTGAAGGTGCAGAGCTGTGCTCTGTGTTAGTGTTTACATTCATGACACAGCTACTGCTACATTTGCAAACATCCATCCAATCTGAGGACACATAAATCAGTGAAACTAAAAACTTAGAAACTTACACTGGAGGACACTGTGTCAGCCAATTTGAGATGGGCAAAGAGCTATTCTTTCAACAATTACTTTTTTTTTCTGCCATTCATTCCACTTTAATTGAACCTATTTGAGGAAAGAACACATTGCCCTTTATCTTTCATAATAGTTCTTGGACTGTAAGAACCTATAAATACTTTCCTTCCCTCTGAATAATAGGATTTCAATGCTAGTTCTTTCAGATAAATAAGGTATCTGGAAGATCATGTTGTAAAATTAATATGGATGGTTGATGTTCATACATTGAAATATATTGAGCAAGTAATTTGATTTCTTTTTAAATATAAGAAATGTTATCCTCTTGTTAATATTCTCATTGCAATCCATCCTTTTGTTTAGTAACTCAACCTCCCACTAGATCAACGTTAGCCTATACAGGCTCGCCTAGTACCGCAAGTATGTTATCAATGATTTCTTGCACCAGTAATAGCTGAGATCAGAACAAAAAAAGTCATGTAGCTTTGATTCAGATGTTATAATCTGAATTTATCACAGACCTTATTACAGTTATTAACAAAAGGTTAAAATTGTCCTTTGTTGAAATGATTGGAGTATTCAAAACCTTCTGCCCAGTATTTCTATGCATCAATTTATGTGCAATTCACATCTAAAATGAAAATGAACAACTTGTTTCAACTAACAATTAACTCCCTCATTTATGTCTTTGTGCCATCCTGCAGGCCACTGCCAAGGATGGGGTCCTAAAAATAACATGATATCACAATTTTAACAAAGGCCTTCTCATACAGACCACATGCAACATTTTGTGCATACTTCCTCTTCCTCGCATCATGTACAGTGTCTTAAATATCATCAGCAAATGTTCTATTTTTAACATGCTTACTTTATTCAGAAAATGCATTGAAAAATACATTAGGTATAAAAATGGGATGGAATCATCACAATAATTTACCTGAGCTTAAAATAAAAATGATCCAAGCTTATTCTGAATTATAGAGGTCTGGTTGCAGTTAGAGATAAATAATCTGATCCCTAAACTGTATTTTCCATAGTGTTTAAAATTATATTGTCCCATGAAAAGTATATTATATCTGAAATATCTCATAATCTAACAATAAACATGGGTCATACTTTACAGCCTTCTTCTTTGACTGGCATAGCTTATGCTTGCAGCCAGTGATTTCCAGATTTTAGCATGATAAAATATTATAAAAAATATTAAACATATCTTGATTTTATATTTTTCAATCACTAAAACAAAATCAATCACTTAATTGTGTCTAATGTTTTAAATTGGAACCTGCACCTATTATGATTTTCAAGGCTTTTCCCCAGAATGATGAAATGAATGGCATACCTGATATCTAATCAATAGCATATTTAACAATTTTTAATTTAAAATTGTCTCTTATTAATTAAAATGCAGGTGCTATTCAAAAGATTTTACCACTGACATATAGATGATTGGTGATACTTCGTGCATCTATCGAAAGGTTATTCATTAACAATATGTTCAATTTTCTTTCAGTGTTTTAAACAGTAACCTTTCATATTTATAATTCTCATTCTCTCCCCATAAATTCAAATGTTAAAGTCAAAGCCTTGGGTCTATATGATGACAATGTGTGAACTGTCTAATGTGCATAAGCATAACTACTTGTTAACTACTTGTTAGTATATGATCTGCACGAAGCACAGGTTGGAAACATACTCAGAGCACATACATTTGGTTGAGCTAACATTTTTTAGGCAAACACTGGAGGATACTGGGTCAGTCAATCTTGAGTGGACAAAAAACTATTCCTTTAACAGTTCCCTTTTTCCTGCCATTCTTCCCAATTGAATTGCACCTAATAGAGGAAAGAACACCCTTCCCTTATTCTTTCAAGCTAGTTCCTGGTCTTTAAGAACATGTACAACAAACTGTTTTTTTTCTAAAGAATAAGTATTGCAAACTAGTCTCTATAGCTAAGAAAGAATGCAGATGCACACAGTTCATGTTGTCAAAATAATATTGATGGTTGATGTTCACATATGGAATTGTTTTTTTAATCAATGTATTCATTATAATCCACTCTTGATTTCAAGGACCAGTAATAGCTGATATCCAAAGAAAAGGTTTGAATGTAGCTTTGCATCAGGAGTTATAAGCTGAATTTATTAAAGATCTTTTTACAATTATTAATTCATAAATGATACTGTCCTTTATGTCTAGCACGTCTAGGACTACATTTTTACTTTACTCTGCAGGCCAGTGCCAAACATGAGGTGATAAAAATAGCACTATTTTGAGAGTTTCACAATGGCCTTTTCATAATGCCCACATGCACTGGAGGCAACTCCCCCTTGATCATTATGAAGTGTTTAATTTGTACAATACCTTCAACATTCGCTGGCATTATGTTTTGTGTACTTTATTCAAAAAATGCACATTAACTATATATATTAGCTACTTGAAAATGGACAAACTTGTTGCAGTAATTCAAATACTTTTTTATTTTGATACTAGGGAAACATTGTTTCTTTGCCTCCACATTCTTGTTTTGGATTATAATTTGACAATCAGCAATCTACACCAGGTATGGTAAAAAAAATTGGTTATTAGTTGATGAGGATGTGAATCCTTCACAGGTACTAAATTCAAAATCGTACCACATCCAATACACATCAGTAAAAAAAACCTAGGTTTAACCTAATAGCTGTGGCACAGAGCAGGCTGGCTTTAGTTAAGCTAACATGTGTAAAGTATTTATCAGTAGCAAACCAATTAAAAAGTAATTACATAGCACAATAAAAATCCTGCAACCAATATTTAAAAATAGAGACAATTCTATTAAGAAAAATAACACTGTAGTTATTAAAATTTATTAAGGGAAAACAGAGCTTTGCATTTTTAAAGTTTATGGGGAAAATGCACCAAAACGTCAGATACACCAAGATATTACCTTCTAATTTAAGGCCTCATTACGAGTTTGGCGGTCCAACCATGGGACCGCCAAACTCACAGGAAGAATGCCACTGCCATTGCAGTGGCATTCCCCCTGAACGTATTCCAATGTTCCTGCCGGGCTGAACGGCGCGAACACTGTAATATGCATCCCGCTGGGCGGCCCGGCAGGAACAGTGTTATGATATTGGCCTCAGCTCCTTTAAGGGAGGCATGGCCAATATCCTAACACACCAGCACCCTCGGAATGCTCACTGTCTGCAGTGCAGACACTGCACATTCTGATGGTGCTGGGCAGGGCAGCCCTCTGTGGCCCCTGGCACTGGCTTTCCACCAGCCTTTTCATGGCTGGCACAAAGACGGGTTGTAATAAGCCAGGGTGCTGAGTTCAGTACCACTGTCATGACTGGTTGAAAGCCCGCCAAACTTGTAATGTGGCGATCAGACCGCAACAGCTGCAGTGGTCCGACCACCACTGCTGGGCTGGTGGTCCTTGGACTGCTAGCCTCGTAATTAGCCCCAATGTCTCTGAAATGGAAGTCAATAACCTCCAGCGGATCAAATTTGAAGGCATTTCTGACAAAGTACTCTTCTAGTTGGATAGCCACTGGATGAAGTCCCACTGAAACCATTGGTTTGGCAAAAAAGGCTCCCAGCAGGAAATTTCTAATTTAGCTGGTGTGACAGTCTTCTCATCAGGCAGATACATTTTAAGCCATTGCCCAGTCAGGATTTCTATTTTCAGACTCTGGACTTGATTTGAAGTTGGTGGATAGGTATGCTATCGCAAATGTGACAGAAATCCCATCTGCCACAATAGCAGATAATGTACTTATAATAAGTATTATAAGTCAGATATCATATCCATAATGTTTTGATAGAGTACTCATCTGCCAATCTCTAAATTAGGCCCTTTGTCTCTTCATTAGAGCACAAAATCTTCTAGTGGGTCAAGTCATGAAGCTGTATCCAATGAGGTCCTCTTAAAATCAGACACCTTTACCAGCAGGTCAGGTGTACATCCCAGAGGACTTGAAATTCCAAATCTTTTTCTAAATTCCAACTTTTCAGATTTTTTAAACAGTTCCTCCCAGTCTCTGATAATTTTCCCAGGACCTCTGGGACAAAACCTAGGGGGCAGAGCTCACTCCAGTAGAGGCCACGGGCAGGGACAAGTCCAAGCCCAAGTATCGGTCAGCTTGTTGTGTCCCTGTAGCCACACAGGAGATCAAACAACCAACCCTTGGAGTCACTTCTTAATCCTGGGTACAAGTGGGAACATGCCCTGCTCCTCAGATCTCTACAAAGGTTACAGGAAGTAGTTGGATTTCTTCTTTGCTCTTCCAGAGGTCAGGAAAGTGCTTTGTTAAGCTGTGGAACAGTTGCCACTTTTGTAGGATTCCCTAGCCAGTAGACAGGATGACTCTTAATTAACGAGAATAAATCACCCAAGTTCAACCTTTCTATTTTTGCACAACATCCTGTTTGCCTTACTGAAAACCAGCCCACAGTGCACTATTTTGGGCTAAATCCAACATGACAGTACCCTCTTGCCCTCATGCAGTATCTAAGCATTGTCTAGGGGAATAAGCAGCCACCTTTCAACCACACCAAACCTGATTTAGTACCAGCTCCCCTCCAAGCTGACCAAACTCTACCCTGGGATCAAAGGCTTCTATTACCCATTTCTCTTTTAATACCCAACTATGAATTTGTAGGCCTCAACCTGGTCCCTGTCATGTTAATGAAGTTCCTCAAACCTATCCAGCTTCTCTTTCTGGGAGGCGAGTCACATATCTCACACCACACCTTTGTGATAAAAGACATAAGCCAATGGTTTTTCTGTTGGAACTGTTATCACACCTCAGTAAGAGGAGACACATACAGAGCCAGCTTCCAGCAGGATAATGCTAATTTGTCTGAAGGCAAACAATGTCTAACTTTCAGTGTTACTTTTCCTTTATATTTATTAAAGGTCCAATGTCACCCTTGGATGGAATTTTTGATAAATATTAAAACAGTGGTTGAATAATTTATGTTGCTTATTCTTAACCAGAGTTAGCAAAAATAATGTTTTAAATGCACTTTTCCTTTCCTTTTAGGAGCAACTACAGCCATGTACAGTAAAATAGCCTTTTGGGGCTAATAATGCCCTACTTTTGAATACTAGGCCTACCTAGTGGGCTACAAAGGTCCCTTAGGGGTGACTTTATTCCTGTTTATAATAGGGAATCGTTCCTGTAAAAAAAAAATATATTGACAGGTTTGCATGTAGGTTAAAGCACTGCAGCAGTCAGGCAAAATATATAGGTCTGAAGCTATGTTCTTCCTTGCTGGCCTAGTGGATGGCATAATATGTATTGCAGTTCACAGGTACATTTTCCTGCACCCTAAACTTAGGAACATTAAATATGCCACTTAGCCAACTTTAGCATGTTTTAGGGGTCAGGCCACAAACCCTGCAGAATGGGCATTAGTGCCCCAGTGTGCAGCTTTACAAAATCAGCAATAACAGTCATCAAATTCATCCGAAAATAGGGATGATTATGAAAATAGGAACATTTTCCATCAGTCATATTTATTTGATCTTAATAATTCATTATTTCAAACTATTAGCTGTGCATTGAAAGTAATGGATTAACCTTTCTTAATGCTTACATATTTTTTCTCTTTCTTTTTTCATTTTAATATTTTGACGAGATCATCAATATGTACTGCAGAATTAATTACTTACTTAAATATTAAAAATTAAAAATTATCCAAATAGAGGTCAAGTTACAGTTACAAAGATAAGGCCAAATGCCCTGAAAAATACTTTCTCTATTGTTTCAAAGTACATTGGCGCATCAGGACTATATTATCTCTTTATTATTTCATCATGTAACTTTAAATATGAGATATACATATACCTTCTAGTGTGCATCACATAGCTTGCATATTTAGCCAGTTCTTTACAGTTTTACTTTTAATTGTGGACGGAATTCTCCTGCTTTCTCTTTTCATAATGGATCTTAGACTGTAATAGACTGCTTAAAACCTGCATTTTCTCTGATAATGAAAAAATTACTTATTTTAGAGCAGAAGAGGTTGCACAGTTTACATTGTACAATTAATTATTGAGACTATACCATGGAACAATGCATGCTGGAACCACGCATGCCTGAACAACGCGGTCTGCGTTGTTACAACAAATGCCTTAACCACAAGTGCCTTTACAATGATCTTTCATTGTAAAGGCATGCCTGCTAAAGGCATTTGTAGCACGGCATGCATGGTTCCACATGCGACCTCCCGACCTTCACCCCCTCTCCTAATACAAAACTACCCCATCCCCCTGCTCCTAAAACAAAACTACCCCGACCCCCATCCAGCCCCTAAAACTAAAACTACCTGACCTCCACCCCATCTCTAAAACCACAGAGACCCCCCAACCCTGCCCCTAAAAACTAAAACTACCCCAACCCTCCACCCCTGCTCCTAAAAACTAAATCTGCCCTGACCCTCCCACCCCTGCCTCTACAACTAAAACTACCCCACCCCCTGCCTCAGCCCCACTTACCTGAATGCGTCCTCTCCTGATCCTGACTCCCTTTTTCTCTGCCTTTACCACACATGTGCATTGTTCAGCACATCTGTAGTTAAGGCACAGAAAAAGAGAGTTGTTGTTAACGTAAGCATTGTTCCACTTTCGTGAACAACACAGTTGTTGTTCCAGAGTCGTGGTTCAGGCTGTTTCCCAATTATTGATGTTGGATGTTGCTACATTGAAAAGTAATGATATATTAATGTAAACTGCTTTCAGATATGAAAAACATTATCTTCATATCCATATTCTCTGTACAAACCATCCTTTCATGTAACAACTCAACTTTCCACTGGATCAACTGTCGTCTACACAAGAATACCTAATACCGCAAGTATGTTTTCCAATGATATCATTCACTAGTAATAGCTGAGATCTGAACAAAACCCATTATTAAAGAGCTGCATAAGGTAACATAAGCTGAATATATCATAGATGTTTAAACTTATTTGACTATATAGAACCTTGTGACCAATTTGTGATCAGTTTATGGAAAATATGTAGGTAAAAAGAAAATGAATGAAGTGCATTCAACACGTGGGGACTCTATGTCCCAGGAGGCCCTTGGTGGAGGGGGCGGATCAGAGACCTGAAGCGCTAATAAAGCGCCGACAAAACACTACTGCGTGAGATGCGCATTCAACACGTGGGGACTCTGTGTCCCAGGAGGTCCTTGGTGGAAGAGGCGGATCAGAGACCTGAAGCGCTATTAAAGCACCGACAAAACACCACTGCACGGGTCGTGCATTCAACACGGGGGGACTCTGTGTCCCAGGAGGCCCTTGGTGGAGGGGGCGGTGGAGAGACCTGAAGCGGTATTAAAGCACTGACAAAACACAGCTGCGCGGGACACGCATTCAACATGTAGGGACTCTGTGTCCCAGGAGGCCCTTGGTGGACGAGGCGGGGCAGAGACCTGAAGCGCTATTAAAGCGCCGACAAAACACTGCCCGTCCCTTGCCCCTCATTGACCGGAAGAGGCCGGGCTGGGCTACCTCCCTTAGATTTGGTGCAGTGGGTGAGTTGTTCAACTTTAATGACTACTGCATAATCCCTATATAAGCTAACCTCTATGGTGAAGAGAAATGTTTTCCTTTTCTGCTATATGAGATATTACTCATTTAATTTGCAGTTGAAAGTGATCTGAGGCTGATATGAGAGGCCCTCTTGGTAAACTGAGAAGATGGGCAGGAGAAGGGCCTTACCAAATGGGAAAAACTAACTCAATGCTGGATTCCTTTCTTGCGCGAGCTGTTGGGGTAGTCACGAAGAAGATTGATCTGGCACAGAGGAGGCTCTCACTGGTGATGGGTGACTGGCAGCATCATCCATAGAAAATGGGGTTCTGGGGTCCTCAGAGGATGGGGATGGCTCCTACAGACTGGCCAGGGGGATCTGCCCAAAACCCAACTGCAAGCATGATCAGGGGTTAAGGGTATGGCTGGAACAATAAGGAAGAGCAAGAGGCTCTTAATGGTTTCTCCTTCAGGCAGTAGTAGCCCTCCCCTGAAAAAGATAAAGACCTTAAAAAAACTTGAGAAAAAATCAAAACGACCCTTGCCTTCTAACCCGAACCCCTCGGATACTGCGGATCACATAAGCCCTAGCCAGTGCCCAGGCCCCTGTGTAGAAAACCTACTGATGCGGCTCAAGGAATTGATTGAGGCTAGTATGGCCCCGGTTATGGAGAAACTGCGGGTGCTCGAAACAGCAGTCTCCCAGCTGAGTGGAAAAGAGAGGCCTAGGCTAGATTTAGCCAAAGGGGGCCTGTGGTTCCTAGGTGTCTAAGCAGTTCTCCCGAGGGGGTGTTTCCCCAAAAGAGAAATCCCAGTCCCCTTCTGAGGGAGACACAGCAATCTTTAAGGTATGTCAACCTGGGGATTACTGGTCATTATGTGGAGACTGCTTCGGATGACTTCACAGCAGGTTCAAGGGAAAATTGTAGGGATAGAGATGGACGGTCAATTGGCAGCAGGCACATGGGAGATGTGGGGGTCTCTCCAGACAGAAGTGAGGCTCAAAACCTGCGACAGGTGAAAGGACCTCTACATGTTTGCTTAGAGCTTCCCTCGGCCTGCGCCCCCTATGTGGTGGTACTCACAGATGTTCCCCCTTTAGCGATGGGCACAAGCGAATCCACAGACCAACTAAAGAATAAGACTTGCCACTGGCTGGGTAAAAACTGTGACTTTACCTGTAAGGACTTTGAGGATATCCTGTTTGTAAGAAGAATTGACTGGATCGGGCCTCGGGTAAAGAATGGGAATGGGGATTGTTTTATTGTAAATTGTAGATATCCAGGCCTGGCTCAGAGGTTCCTCTCATCACAATGATTAAGATACCAGTTGAAGGATAAGATTGGTATTGTCCCCCTGGGTTTTTTCTATAATCATACCAGGCTGAGTGATGATTCCTTAACCAGGATTCCTAGCTCAGTGCAGGATGTTTTCTAGCCTACTCATTTGGGCAATGGTTCTACTACCTCCCCAGGTTTGGAGGGGGTGGATTGATGCTATGCACAGAGACTGTCAATGGGTGGGTCGAAATCTTCTTCTGTTGCCATGAATACCGAAGGTTGGGGTGGATCGATCGCAAAGTGTTGCCTCATCTCATGGAATGTTGCAGGGTATGACTTTAAGCTGTCAGATTGTAAATGGGTTAAGTTCCTGGTTCACTACAATTTTATTTTACTCCAAGAATCCTGGTCGGATGGGTTCGGCTGTCTGGGATGAGTTTCAAAGGTTTGCAGTCCCGGCTGTGAGGTCTCAAGGAGGACGCCCTAAAGGAGGCTTAGTTACCCTAATTCGATTTTCTAAAATAGCGAGAGCCTATCAAATTACCTGTAAACATCAGGATCTTTTAATTGTCTGGGTAGTCTTTCCGAATAAATTTAATGTCCTGCTGGTAAACTTCTACAATGCTGTCTGGCACTCCAGCTGTCAAATTGGGGTCCCTTTTTCAGTCTTGCAGAAATTGAAGTTTAGATTGGAGGTGTTTGGTCTAGAGTTCTGTGCTCTTGTGTCAGGGGATTCTAATGCCAAAATATGGAGACACTGTACTGTGGGGAACCCTTTTGAGCAGGATCATGAGATACATCCAGGTGCAGGATCATACGACCTGAGGGGTGGGGCCCTGATTAAGGGCCTAAGGAGTTCGGGTCTCTTGAATACATGCGACCTGGAAGTGGTGGGTACACATCAGGCCCCTACTTTTGTTGGCAGGGGGGCTGGAACAGCAATCAATTATATGTTTGTGTCTCCTTCTCTAAAGAACTTGGTTATTTATGGTAAAGTAGTAGTGCAGTATTTCAGTGATCATAACCCCCTCACGATCTTCTTCAATTTCCCTGAGATATTATGCAGATCAGTGTGGGGTGGGATAGCATCTGTGAAAGCTAAAGATCAGGGTAGAAGACTTGGCTGGAGACAGGTAAATATTCAGCAAGTAGTAGAGAAGGTGGTGGGAAAAACCTGAATTTGATTATAGGAACTCTCTTGACTGAATCTCCCAGTTCAAGGGAAGTCATGGATGCCATTCTTAAAGTTAATGTAGCCACCAAAGAAGGCATGATTGTAGCTGTGCAGCCTTCCTGTAAGAATCAGGGTGGTTGGTTTAGCAAGCCCTGTTACGAGGCTAAGAAATGAACAACCTAGAGACAAGGCTTGCATAAGAAATGCGAGGGCCCATTATAAAAAACGGCTCTGAGGGCCAGGAAGCATTATCACAAGGAGCACGCCTGGGAGGAGCTGGAATGTGCATCATCCCATAAGAATCCAGGCCTGTTCTAGAAGGTTGTGAACAGGGGCTCCATTGAGACGGGAACATCTGAGGGTTTGGGAGGTAACATCGCCCCTGAGGTTTGGGTGACCCATTTTTGTGGGATCTTTTTGGGGGTCCTTTAGGGGAGAAAAAGGGCGAACAGCACAGCCACCCTCCTAACTTAGCTAATAGGTTTAATCTTGAAGAGGTGTTGGAGGCGTTGCAAGGCAGTGCTAGACATAAAGCCCCGGGCTCTAATACTATTCCAATGGATCTATATAAACATTTTCCTCAGTTATGGGCACCCATTCCGCTTCAATCAATCATATTTATACAGCATGCTACTCACCCGTGAGGGTCTCAAGGCGCTGGGGGTCACTGCTGCTCGAAGAGCCAGGTCTTGAGCTGCCTCCGGAAGGCGAGGTGGTCCTGGGTGGTCCTAAGGTTGGCGGGGAGGGAATTCCACGTCTTGGCTGCCAGGTAGGAGAAGGATTTCCCTCCTGCAGTGGTTCGGCGGATGCGAGGGACGGCGGCGAGAGCGAGGCTGGTGGATCGAAGTTGACGGGTGGGCGTGTAGAAGGTGATGCGACGGTTGAGGTATTCGGGGCCCTTGTTGTGGAAGGCTTTGTGTGCGTGGGTGAGGAGCCTGAAGGTGATCCTTTTGATGACGGGTAGCCAGTGTAGGTGTCTCAGGTGGGCGGAGCTGTGGCTGTGGCGGGGTACGTTGAGGATGAGGCGTGCAGAGGCGTTTTGTATTCGCTGAAGACGTTTCTGAAGTTTTGTGGTGATTCCTGCGTATAGGGTGTTTCCGTAGTCCAGGCGCCTTGTGACACGGCATGGGTCACAGTTTTTCTGGTGTCATAGGGGATCCAGCGGAAGATCTTTCGGAGCATGCGGAGTGTGAGGAAGCAAGAGGACGAGACGGCGTTGACTTGCTTGGTCATGGTGAGAAGGGGGTCCAGGATGAATCTGAGGTTGCGTGCGTGGTCTGAGGGGGTCAGTGCGGTGCCCAGGGCCGTGGGCCACCAGGAATCGTCCCAGGAGGACGGGGAGTTTCCGAGGATGAGGACTTCCGTCTTGTCTGAGTTCAGCTTCAGGCGGCTGAGTTTCATCCATTCTGCGACGTCTTTCATTCCATCCTGCAGGTTGGTTTTGGCGGTGGCTGGGTCTTTGGTGAGGGAGAGTATCAGCTGGGTGTCGTCAGCATTGGAGATGATGTTGATGTTGTGTTTGCGTGCGATGTCGGCAAGGGGGCTCATGTAGACATTGAAGAGAGTAGGGCGCTTAATGTCCTCAATGCTGCAGTCAGTGTAGGTATTCCTGCTTCTTGGAGATCGGCATGTATTATACCTGTCTATAAAAAAGGCAATCGCAATGACCCAAAGTCGTATCGACCAATCTCACTTCTTGACTCCTCAGCTAAAATTTTGGGTTGGATTATCCTTAGACGCTTTGAGGGCTGTATGTCTGAAAATACAACCCTGAGCAAGGTACAGTGTGGCTTTAGGGAGGGGAAAGGTACCCGAGAGCAATGCCTAAACCTGCTTATGCTGATTGGCAAATATACGCAAGCAAAGAGGGGTACTTTGTATCATGCCATTATGGATCTTAGCTGTGCCTTTGACAAGGTTAATCGGAGTAAGCTGTAGGAAAGGCTAACCTGGCTGGGTATGGATCCCCATATTGTGGAGCTGCTTTGCTATCTTCATTTAGGAACGAATGCTAATGTGAGGGTTGGTCCACATGGGGAATGTACGGAGCCGTTTGAGCTTAATAGGGGCGTGCAACAGGGGTGTGTTTTTGCCCCTACCCTGTTTCTGCTATATACAAATGGGCTGTCTGACTTTTTAGCCGAAAGATGTAAGGATGCACCTAAAATCAATGGCAAAAGTGTCCCGTATTGATCTATGCTGAAAATGCAGTGCTCATGGCCCGCACCATGAATGGACTCCGTGAGGCAGTCAAAGCGCATTAAAATTTTATGTCAGCTCTAGATTTAGAGATAAACAGCAGCAAATCACATTTCATGGTGTATGGCAAACCACTTAGTAGGGTGGGAGCACTGAAGTTAAATGATCAGGTAATTAGCAGGGTAAACGAATTTCCATATCTAGGGGTGATTTTTGATGAAAAGGGCACCTGGAAACCCTGTATCTCGAAAAGAGGGATTCTTTTTAATTCTGTTGTAGGTGCCACATTTGAGTTTGCTGCTAGGGTGGGAAATAAACCTATCAAGCCTTTGCTTGAGGCTTATAGGCGTAAATGCCTTCCTGTAGTGTTGTACGGGGCCCCACTTTGGGGCCATAAGGAGAATAGGGCCCCTGTGATTGAGGAAAATCGTTTTTGTAGAACGTTATTAGGAGTGGGTCTAAACACCTCTGGATTCTGTTTGCATGTCGAATTGAATCTGGATTTCGTAGAAGATACAATTAAAATAGCTCCCCTTCTATTGTGGATTTCTGTCTGGACAAATGAGTTTGCGTCCCTAAACAGGGAAATCCTGCGAGATTGCCTGCAATGTGATCATGCGAAGGAAATTCCCTGGTTGGCCTATGTAAGAAAAGTAGCCACCGCACTTGGGCGGTCAGACATGTTTGATGCACCTGAAGGCTCAACTAGTGCTGACAAACGGTGGGTGAAGGAGAATTTCTCCAAAATTGCAGGGGCCAAGAGGGAGGAGGAAGAGTTAAGGTAAAAATCAGTGAGAGATTTTTTAATGGTAAAGATGGGGGTGGACCCAGAGGCCTACCTTCTGGAGATAAGACATGTATGGGAAAGGACCCTCATTACGCGTTTCCATTTGGGGGTAATTAGGAGCAATTTGTGTTTTCCGTTAGGCCAGTTTAATAAAAATTCTATAAAATTGTGCCCGTGTGATTGTGTGTCCTCACAGACCCTAATTCATTTTACTCTGTTCTGTGATTTTTATGCACCCTTTAGGCGACACTATCTACTCCCCATGCTAAGGGCTAGGGGTTTTGTGCAATATCACTCGGATTTTTGTGGCTGCGCATGGCGTCTGATGCACTGGTGTGGCGGGGGGTAGGTTCCTTTTGAAAAGGAGCCATAACCTGGCGGAACAGTGTTAATTTTTTTTAGTGTTCGTACAAAGTCTTATTCTTTTATGGACTTAATAATTGAGTAATGATATCTTGAATGTAATTTTAAGTGTTTTTAATATAAATTGGGGAGCATGAGGTACGAGCGATATTGTGATGTGCAGCAGGGGATGGGGAGATACAATTTGGTGGAACAGTGTTAACACTTTTAGTGTTTTACATAAATGTTCATTTTTTCATGGATTTATTAATTGAGTAACTTTTGAATGTAATTTTTAAATGTGTTAAAACTATCGGGGGCATATGAGGTAGGAGCGTCTTGTGATGTGCTGTTTATTTATCTGTTCTTATGGTTGAAAATTGTTTTAACTGAATAAAGTATTATTATTATTAACTGTTTCATGAAAGATTTCACTCCCTCATTTATGTCACTACATTACAGGACAGCATTAATGTCTTCCTTTGCAGGGGACTGCCTAGGATGGCATACTCAAATGCCATTATGATAACTGTTGAGCAGTAGCCTTTTCATAACGTCAGCCTGCATCTTTGGCATTTACTTCATCTTCAACTTGAAGTAGTCAAATTGTGTATTACCTTAAGCAATTTCTCTGTTTTTATATAGAATACTTTTTTTCAATGCACACATGTGAAAACATTTTGGCTACATGAAATGGATAAAGTTATTGCAATCGTTCAATTGATTTTTACCTGCGATTCCAGAAAAATGTTGTACCTTTGTTGAGTTTCACCTTGATGCCTCATATTAGGTTTTAGTATTTTGCTTTAAATTCTATGCATTTATTTTAATAATTCTTATTTTAGACCATTATCAGCTGCAATTTTCAGAAAATAGGTTTCATTTTTTATTATATCTATTTTTTGTATTTTTTTCATTTAATAGTTTGTGCAGCACAATTCACATTAGTGCCATCCCTTAAAAATGCAGATTTCTGTACTTAATAAAAAGTATCCAAGTGTTTCTCAAATTATATAGGTCTGGTTGGTGGTATAAATATTTGAAAGGATACATAAAAATAAGTGTTTTCTCCAGTGTTTTCAAACTACAGTGCCCCATCAGAAATATTACATTTTTAAACTATTTCATTTTCAACAATACATATAAGATAAACTTTAGAACATTTAAATACACATGATATAGCTTATATCCATAGTAAGTGAATAAAGGACTGATATACCTGCCTCTTAATTAATAAAACATCTTACATAAACATTGTCTCTCCTGATTTAAAATGCATTTCTCTAAATTGTTTATTAACTTTAAATGATAGTGTTTACGTATTTCATCATTCCAAATGTCATTCATTGTCCTTCTAACAGGATTCCGCGAATCTGTCATTTTCATTGGCTCCCCAAGACTTCTAAAGTTAACGTTACGCAAAGCATCTATATTAGGCCTGGATACCATTTAAATTCCACCAGCGTCAGTTGTGTGATTCCTGGAATTCTGTGTTAGGCTTATGTGAAATTCCAAAAATCATGTAATTGCACCATTTTGCATAATTACATACCATGTTCCCTAAAATTTTAGACTGAACATGCCAATCACGGTGAACAGAAACTACCAAAAACACACAAAAACTACAGACCAAGAGCAGCGGCTAATGCTGGCTGACATTTGTTTTTTTTAAAACTATTTATTAGAATGAAATGTGTTCCTATGTCGAAAACTTAAGTCAGAAAATCTACTTGCTAGTGTACAAGCTACAAAGGGCACAGGTTAGAAACAGGGAGAGTTGAGCAAAACACCATATTTCTGAGGGTGCACAGTTATGCTTAGTTCCATTCTACAATTTAAAATGCAGCCCCTGTTACACATGTATACCGCTATACTGTCAGAAGGTCCATAACAGTGGTCAATGTAAAACTCTTGGAACACACTCAGAAGGATATTGCATCAGCCTATATAGGTTGGAGAAATAGCTATCTTTGTATCCAATACATTTTATGAGTAATTCCTTTTTAAGTGCTCTTAAGTGTAGAAAGGACAACCCCAGCTTTAGTCCTTTGGAATAACTTCAAGTTCTTAAAATCTACATTTCCTGTGTTGATAACAAACTAGTTGAGTCAGTTAAGATGTGGATGCACACAGTGAAAGCAGTACACTTATTGTTGTTGGTTGATGTTCAAACCTCGAATTATAAGGGTCAATTATTGTAAATGGTTTTGAATTTTTTTTTAAATATTATCTTCTTAGCTATATTCTCTTCACAATCCATATTTTCATTTAGTAACCCAAATTCCCACTGGATTACCTGTATCCTCAACAGGAACACCTAGTACTGCAAATCTGCTCTTTAAGGATTTTGTGAATCATGATAAATGGGATACAAATTAAGGGGGTCATTACGACCTCGGCGGACTTTTTGAAAGACCGCAGAGGGACCGCCGTGCGGAAGACCGCCTGTGCAGGCGGTTTGCCGCTTGGCGCATTATGACTGTTGGCTGCTCTCTGTCGTTATTCCGACAGAGAGCCGCCAACAGCCATACTTGCGGGTGGCGGGGAAGTGGAGGTTGCTCCACCTGGCGGTGTTCTGTTGGCGGTGTGGTGTTGGCGGAGCTGCCCCCATGGCTCCCGTCTCCTCCCAGAGGATCGACGGACCAGGTAAGTCGATCGTCCGTTAGGGGAGGGGGGTGGGGGGGTGTTGTGTGTTGTGTGCGTGCATGGCGGTGTGCGTGTGTGTATGTAGAGGGGGTGTGTGAGTACGTGTATGCTTGCGGGGGTGTTGTGTGTATGGGAATGAGTGCGTGTATGGCTGTGGGTATGTCTGTATGGATGTGTGCGTGTATGTTTGAATGTGGGTGTGGGTGTGCGTGTCTGACTGTGTGTGTGGATGTAGGCATGTATGTCGGGGTGTGTGCGTGTGTGTGTTGGTGGTGCCTGCATGCGTGTCGGGTGTGTGTGAGTAATGTTATGTTGGGGGTCGGGGTGGGGAGGGGGGCCCTGCCACCTTTGGGGGGTGGCAGGGGTGGTGGGGTGTGTAGGGTAGGGAGTCGGGGTGGGGGGTGGGGGAGACCCCTATCAGTGCCAGGGAAGGAATTCCCTGGCACTGATAGTGCTTACCGCCATGGATTTCAGGGCGGTTGAAACTGCTGGAAATCCACGGCGGTAAGCCGGGTCCAAATACCGCCGGCGGTATACTGACGGCCGCCGGGCTGGAGACCCAGGTCTCCAGCCCGGCGGGCGGGACGGAGAACCAGCGGTTGACCATGGCGGTAACCGCCATGGTCATAATACACCAAGGTAAGACCGCCAGCCTGTTGGCGGTCTTACCGCCGGTTCTCCGCCATCCGCCAGGGTTGTAATGACCCCCTAAATGTATTAATGTAGCTTAGTATAAGATGCTATAACCTAGATTTATCACTGAAAAGGGGAAATTGTCCTTTTTTGAAGTGATTTGATCATGTATAAAAAATAGTAACTAAATTCCCTCATTTAAGTCCTTACACAGTAGGACAACACCTATGCCTTACCCTGTAATCTACACCCTAGACATCCTACAAGTTACATCCTTTAAATAGTTTACCACATGCAACCTTGGCATCTACTTCTTGTTCACTACGAGTGTACAATTTTCCTAATGCCATTGCCTTTATTCAGAAAATATAGGTGAAACACGTATTGGATGCATGAAACAGGATAAAATAATTGGAATTATTCACCTGTTTTTTTTACTGTAATTCCAAGAAAATGTTGTTTCTTTGCTGTATTGTATTATATTTCAATAATTTGCTTTTGGATATATTTAATTTTTCTTAACAATTTAACCTTTAAAACAATATCAACTGCAATTTTCAAATGATTAATTTGTTTTTTTTAATATCTATATTTTTCCTTTTTCTTTTTTGTTGATATATTTCCTAAATTATATAGATCTGGTTGCAGTTAGAATTATTCAACAAGGTAGCTTAAAGCAAGCGTTTTCTCAATAGTTTTAAACTACATTGCTCCTTGAGAGTACAATATTTCTTAAATATTTTCCAAACTAATAATAAATATGAGTTATACTCTATACCTGTCTAGTACTTAAGACATATCTTACATCTTTCTTCAGATTCCAAATATGTTGATTTTATATTTCCAACTCCTAAGGTATCAATCTTCAAAGCCTGTCAAAGATTTTAAATATACAATTGTAAATAATATTATTTTCAACTCAATTTTTCAGTGAAAAAAGGATTGACATAATTTCTATCTAAACAATACCACATCTGAAATAAAAAAAAAATCTCATTAATTAAAATGTAGTTTGTATTCATTAAAATTTCCTATTAACTTTAGTTGATATTTCTTGCTCCTTTCATCTATCCAAACACCGTTTATTAAACATCATTTAAAAGCCCCATCAGCTGATGTGTCATTCTCATTAGCTCCCCATGAATTCTGTAGCACGCAATACATATGTGTAATGCTGTTTTTAAGACAATGTACTGTCTAAGACACATATACTTAACTCAGAAATTGTACTTTTCTGTGTGTGAGCTGCACAGAGCACAGTTAGAAACAAGCAATGATCTTTGTTTCCGAAGGTGCACAGCTATGCTGTGTGACAATTCACAATTTCATTATTTGGCCCTGTTACAAATACATACAACCTGCCAAAAGGCCGCCCGCCAGCCCAGTGGGAAACACCCTTCCACGATGAAGCCGGCTCCGAATGGGAGGTGTTCATACATTAAAATATATTTAGCAAATAATGAAAGTTGCTGTCAACTAAAAACATTATCTTCTTAGCACTATTTTCACTACTATCTTTCATCTTGTAGCTTGACCTCCCAATGGATTAAGTGCAGCTTTTACAGCCACCCACTTAAATTACCCTTAAACATGTCTCCCGCCTGTCACTGCAGCCTGTGTATGCAGCTTTAAACTGCAATTTCGACCTGGGGAAATACACTTTTTGCTAGGCCCTATCCTTCTATTTTAATACACAAGGCATGCCCTGAGCAGCTGACATGAGAGGTTACTTTACATTTAAAAAGCTGGACATGTGCTATTAAGTTTTATATGTGATGATAGTGACATTTCTTTGGAACTTTTCCAAGGCCTACCTCTCTCATAGAATAACTTTGGAGTTACCTTATTACATTTAATAAGTTGCAACTTCCAAATGGGAACAGGTAAAAGGTTCATGCTTGCTATCTGTGGAATTGTCAGGTGAAAATGCCACTTTTAGAAAGTTTCCCTTTCCTACCTTAGCCGTTTAGTGCTTGCAGCCTGTTTTTGGGTCACACAAACAAGTGTAGCTGACAGTTGGTCTTTGTGTATTCCTCCTAAGCAGCCACACAAACCAGAGGGCTTAGGTGTGACTGGATGGGATTTCAGAGGCAGGATGGGAGAGTGGAGCTGAGCACAGCCCTGCTTACACTTGAATAAGCTGTGTCCTGCCTCCAAACAAAGGGCTGCATACCCCCTACATTTAGTCTGGAGCCAGGGCAGGTGAAGCAGAAACCCTCTGCACTTAAAAAAGAAACCTCTAGAAGCTTCTCCCAGTTCTATGGAATACCTTGTATAAATATTGGATCTCAGACAGCAACTCTTCAGTACACTTCTGGACCTCTGGATATTCTGTCAGGAAGAAGGACTTCTCTGGTACTGAAAGGACTGCCAATCTGCTGGACTGCTGCCCTTCTGAACTACTGCCGTACAGGACTGATGCCTTACTGGATGGATTGGTACCCTGCTGCCCTACTGCCTGTGCTAGAGGGATTAGACCTGAACCCAGGACTCTCAGAGTGACTCCAAGGGCGAGTCTGCTAGCCTCCTGTTCAGAGCCACAGGGACAAAGCAAACTCCCATCCACTAGAAATAGCACCCAGATCTAGCTGGTATAAGCCCTTGACATCCAAATGGTGCCTCTCAGTTTCTGAACCCTTGGTATGGCCTCAGTAGAACTCAATTTAAAGTTTTGATCTCTTTGTGATTGTGAACGTACCCATTAGGGCCAAAACATTGTCGCTCACACTGCCCGCCAACCTGAAGTTCTGGTAACCTGACACTTCATGTTACAGCATCAACCACTCAAGAGGAATGCCACTGCGAAGCTCTGGCACAACAGTTCATGATGACAACAGGATCTTCACGCTACATCAATGGCTGTCCACAATGCTACTCTGCTCCTCGCGGCCCCCTCCACCGCAAATGGGACTCTTTCCACTGGACTGAGAAGGTAAATCTTCATCAAGACCAACCCGGTCACAGTATTCAACCTCCGCTTCATCACGGTCAGCCTGCTCTTTGATTTTCTCCTGCTTTCACATGACCGGATAGCCATGAGTGGCGCCTCAGCCTTTTTTGGTGCTATTTTCGCAAAAATCTTTAAAATTACATATTCCCTGTTCTGCTGACTGAACTTTTGTTGTTTCGGTTGCACATTATTTGTTAAATGTTGCTCTAAGTTTCTAACTTTATTATTGTGCTGCATAAGGAGTTTTACACATTACTTCTAAGATAAGCCTGACTGTTCTGTTCTAAGCTACCAGAGTTGACCACAGGTTAATTCGAGGATTGCATGTGCCTCACCCTGACAAGGACTGTAATTGCTGTTTGAGTAGGGTTTCACCTTCATCAAACAGTAACCTAATTTCTTACAGCTAGAAAGTGGATTATTATTTGAGGTGGATGGGAGTCCACCACAGGTAATAAAGCAACAAACCTGTTAAGATGAAATGTAGTTTCAATAATTTAAATATGGACTTAACCCCTGCACAGCAGACAGGTGGAATTTAGGAAAATTTGTAAAGTATTTAGCAGTAGCAAAACAGCAAAAAAATCAAAACACAACACAATAAAAATCCAGCAGCAAATGTATAAAAATAGAGACAAATCTAATGAGCACAAACATAACAAAGCAGGGAAAAATCAAAAACAGCAACCAGAGATAAATTGTCAAGAAATAGTCACGCTCACGCCTTGGAGCGTGGAACTGATACACCAAGCAGGCCATCACGGTCAAAGACTTCATGATTTTGATCATGGCCATGTTACTGCCAATTTTTATTAGGCCGATCTGCCCCCAAGGGGGTCAGAAACAACTAGGCACCAGGGATTTCTTTTTGTGCCAATTTCACAGAAGGGGAGAGACCCCTTAGGTAAGGGTCGCTCCCAAGGGGGGGCAAATGTATTTTAGGCCATTTCTGCTCCCCTTGGGGGCAGATCAGCCTATTTCTATTAGGCGGGGGGCAGAAACCACTTAAGCACCAGGGAGTGGTGTGTGTGTATGTGTGTGTTTTGTTTGGGGGGGGCAGCCCCTTGGGCAAGGGTCAGTCCCCATGGGGGCACATTACTGTTGGCCATATCTGCCTTCCCCCCCCCAGGGGGCAGATTGGCCTATTTTTGGAAGGCCCATCTGCCCCCAAGGGGGGCAGATGGCCCACCAGAGACCAGGGAAGATTTTCTTTCTCCAAAATAAGTGGGTGGAGGAACCCCACCCACAAATAAATGGGGCCAAAGTTGTTCTGCCCACCAGTGGGCAGATGGGGAAATTACCCCAGATCCACTCCCCAGGGTGGCAGAAAGGATACTAGATACCAGGGAATTAAAAAAATATATAAAATAGTGGGGTGGTGGCTACCAACCAGTATGGGCCTGGTTATGCCCCCACCCCAACTGAAGGGGCAACAGTCTTTCAGCTCTCCATCAGCACACTAAAACATCTTATCCCATGGCAAGCAAGAGGACATTTGATTAATTTGGGTTTTGGTTTTACCTTTGGACCATGAGAGCTTGGCTAACTCTGAATATCGTCCCACTTGGAATGGTGAGGGCTGCACTTTTTGGACTTTGGTACACTGCCATGTAGAAAAATCCACAAGACCTAGACACATCTGAAAACTAAACATCTGGGTGATTCAAGGGTGGTGTGTTTCACATGCACCCCGCACCATTGTCTTACTCACAATGCCCTGCAAACCTCCAACTTTGCTGGAAAGCATACATTTTTCCCACATTTTTGTGATGGAACCTTCCAGAATCTGCGAGAATCCACAAAATTCCTACCACCTAGCATTGTCTCATCTCTACCGATAAAAATTCTGCAGCAATTGTTAGTCTAAAAATGTTTTTTAACAAACTGCCCTTTTGGACCTACTCCCTGTCACAGGCACTTGGCCCATCTACACAAGTGAGGTATCATTTTTACCGGGAGACTGAGGGGATCGTTGGGTGGTAGGAAATTTGTCCCGGTGCGGTGATCCCACACAAAAATGTGTGAAAATGTGAATTTTTAGCTAAATTTGAGGTTTGCTGAGGATTTTGGGTAAGAAAACATTGGGGGATCCACGCAAGTCACACCTCCCTAGACTCCCTTGGGTGTCTAGTTTTGAGAAATGTCTAGGTTTGGCAGGTTTCCCTAGATGGCTGCGGAGCCCAGGACCATAAACGCAGGTTCCCCCTGGCCCCCAAAAAACAGGTAGTTTTGTATTTCATAATTTTCCTTCCGCGGGCACTAGTTCTACCCACACAAGTGAGGTACCATTTTCATTGGGAGACTTGGGGGAACACTGGATGGAATGAAAATTAGTGGCTCCGCTCAGATTCCAGAATTTTGTGTCACCAAAATGTGAGGAAAAAGTGGTTTTTTTGGCCACATTTTGAAGTTTGCAAAGTATTCTGGGTAACAGAACCTGGTGAGAGCCCCACAAGTCACCCCATCTTGGATTCCCCTAGGTGTCTAGTTTAAAAAAATGTTCAGGTTTGGTATGGTTTCCATAGGTGCCGGCTGAGCTAGAGGCCAAAACCCACAGCTAGGCACTTTGCAAAAAACAGGTATTTTTTCTTTGGGAGAATGTGATGTGTCCACGTTGTGTTTTGGGGCAATTCCTTTCGCGGGCGCTAGCCTACCCACACAAGTGAGGTACCATTTTTATCAGAAGGCTTGGGGGAATGCTGGGTAGAAGGAAATTTGTGACTCCTCTCAGATTCCAGATCTTTGTGTCACCGAAATGTGAGGAAAAAGTGTTTTTTTAGCCACATTCTGAGGTTTGCTAAGGATTCTGGGTAACCGAACCTGGTGGGAGCCCCACAAGTCACCCCATCTTGGATTCTCCTAGGTGTCTAGTTTTCAAATATGAGCTAGAGGACAAAATCCACAGCTAGGTACTTTGCAAAAAACAGGTCTGTTTTCTTTGGGAGAATATGATGTGTCCACGTTGTGTTTTGGGGCATTTCCTTTCGTGGGCGCTAGGCCTACCCACACAAGTGAGGTACTATTTTTATTGGGAGACTTGGAGGCAACGCTGGGTAGAAGAACATTTGTGGCTTCTCTCAGATTCCAGAAGTTTGTGTCACCGAACTGTGAGGAAAAAGTGTTTTTATTGCCAAATTTTGAGATTTGCAAAGGATTCTGGCTGACAGAACCTGGTGAAAGCCCCTCAAGTCACCCCATCTTGGATTCCCCTAGGTCTCTAGTTTTCAGATGTGCGCAGCTTTGGTAGGTTTCCCTAGGTGCCGGCTGTGGTAGAGGCCAAAATCTACAGCTAGGCACTTTGCAAAAAACATGTCAGATTTCAATGTAAAAATGTGATGTGTCCATGTTGCGTTTTCTGTCGCGAGCATTAGGCCTACCCACACAAGTGAGATACTAATTTTATTTGGAGACTTGGGGGAATACAGAATAGTAAAACAAGTGTTATTGCCCCTTATCTTTCTCTAGATTTTTTCCTTCCACATGTAAGACAGCGTGTGAAAAAGACGTCTATTTGAGAAATGCCCTGTAATTCACATGCTAGTATGGGCACCCCTGAATTCAGAGATGTGCAAATAACCACTACTTCTCAACACCTTATCTTGTACCCATTTTGGAAATACAAAGGTTTTCTTCATACCTATTTTTCACTCTTTATATTTCAGCAAATGAATTGCTGTATATCCGGTAGAGAATGAAAACCCATTGCAAGGTGCAGCTCATTTATTGGCTCTGGGTACCTAGAGTTCTTGATGAACCTACAAGTCCTACATATCCCCTCAACCAGAAGAGTCCAGTAGACGTAACAGTATATTGCTTTCAAAAATCTGACATTGCAGGAAAAAGTTACAGAGTAAAATGTGGAGAAAAATGGCTGTTTTTTCACCTCAATTTCAATATGTTTTTTTTCAGCAGCTGTTATTTTCTGTAGGAAGCCGCTGCAGGATCTACACAAATTACCCCTTGCTGAATTCACAATTTTGTCTACTTTTCAGAAATATTTAGCTTTCTGGGATCCAGCATTGGTTTCACACCCATTTCTGTCACTAACTGGGAGGAGGTTGAAATCACAAAAAATAGGAAAAATGGGGTATGTCCCAGTAAAATGCCATAATTGTGTTGAAAAATGGGGTTTTATGATTCAAGTCTGCCTGTTCCTGAAAGCTGGAAAGCAGGTGATTTTATCACCACAAACCCCTTGTTGATGCCATTTTCAGGGGGAAAAAACACAAGCCTTCTTCTGCAGCCCTTTTTTCCCATTTTATTTAAAAAAATTGACATTTTCACTGTATTTTGGCTACTTTCTTGATCTCCTTCAGGGGAACCCTCAAAGGGCACCTCTAGAATCCCTAGGATGTTGGAAAAAAAGGATGTAAATTTGACGTGGGTAGCTTATGTGGACAAGACGTTATGAGGGCCTAAGCACAAACTGCCCCAAATAGCCAAAAAATGGTCTGGCACCTGAGGGGAAAGGCCTGGCAGCGAAGGGGTTAAACTATTGCTCTTATTGTACATTTGACCAGGCTGGCTTCAGGCCTACATGTGTAGACTGACTCGCATGCAAACCTATCAAAGTAAACCTTTTGGCTGAGGGGGAAACTCCCCTTCTAAATATTTGTTACCACGCCCCATTAGACCTTGTAACCCTGAGGGTAAAATGCCCGGTAATCAAAAATGGAACATGCACATAATTAATGTTTTCATGCTCTTATTCTCCAAAAGCTATTTTCACTGTTAGGGCTGTAACTAATTCTATGAAGAAAAGGCTAAAGTACACCTAATATGTCCCACCTGTATCCTGGGATTTAAATATGCTACAGAGATGATTCATCTACCGCTTTAAAAATAAAAATCCAATTCAATTACAACGTTGGATTTTTGATAAATATACAGCAAAAGTGACTCTTTAAAAAGTTGTACTTTCCCTGTCTGAACCCAGTGCAGGCTAATTAGATCTGGCCTGTCTGCAGCTGGGCTGTCTGTACGGCTTTGATAATGTGTGAAATACTCATCTCAGAGCAGGGACAATGCCTTAGCCTGACAGGGTGGTTTTGGGGAGGGATGGGATCCAGCTGAACCCAAGCAGGGTAGTTTATAAGTGATCAGGAACTTTGGTAACTTAAAAGGAATGGGGAAACCTATACATTTATAGTTTAGTGATAAGGGAAGCCTGGAGGGCTTTTGATCCTAAACACAGTTTAGCCTCCTTGCTTTAGTATGGAGAAGAAAGATGGCCCCAGAAGCAAATTAGTTTGGTTTAGTGGAAGGAGGCTAATCATTACCAGGGGCAGGAAGATTTGCATTTTACTGAAAGTGACATACTGAGGGATACTTTCAAGTGAGGCAAAAGGGATGTGCTGCAAAAGTAGGAAGGTGTGTGTGAAAAAGTGCTGCCTCTTTTAATGTGATCAGGCACATTTGTATTTTTTGCTGACTATTATTTTTGTTTTTTTAACCCTATATACTGAGTTACTACTTTCCAGGCCCCAGTATATTTTGTTCAAAAGTGCTAAAATATGGTAAAATAGGCTAACTCCAAGTTGGCCTATTAGATATTCCAGTAAAGCCATAGAATATGGTGCAAGAAAACATACCCATGAAATTGAAAAGTTGAATGCCACTTCTAATCTATTGCACATCTTGTGTCATCCAGTCGGCTACCAAAATTTATAATGTCTGATGGAGACTTCAGCCGAAGGTTACTTACCCAAGAATATTACTCAGGCATCAGACAGGATCCAGAAAATCTTGGGCAGGACCTCTGCGCACCAATAGTTGGGACCAATTTGCTCCACGTCAGTGTTTTCCACATCAGTCATGATGTGCATAGTATATATAGACGCCACCCCAGCACAATGACATTAGTTCTTTTCTTTCCATGCTATCAGCGCAGATCCAAATTGCTACCTAAGCCATTTTTTAACTGTCTTATTTTTACTTTTTACTGAAATGTTTACCAATCTTGCTCCCAGTGTGCATTAGGGATATCCCTTAGAAAATGTGTTGGTTTTAAGCCCTGCAAAGCATGTCACAGGCACATGTCTCTAACAAACCCACACTGAGCTTGCGTGTGGTGCCTGGAGCTGTGCCATGACTCCAAGGCCTGACCTGACTGCTGTGTGATGAACCCCAAGGCGGCCCGAGAGCATGCCCTGAAGCTCCTGGTTACTCTGCACCTATCCAGGTGTCCCAGGCCTGCTCTCAGAGTCTTTCTTGTTGGTCATCATCAGAATCAAAATCTTAGTTGGATAAGGCCCAGAAGAAGAACAAAAAGTTGAAGCGTGCTTATACTTCACCCTCCTGGTCAAAGTCATTGGATGAGGTGCAGGAACAATGCCACAAATCTAGGGTGCCCTCTCTCACTTCCATCTTAGAGCCTGAGCCTGTGTATGTTCTATGTCTCCCCGATTTCCCCAGAGGCTGTAGTGACCTTGCCCAATTGAAGGAGTTTTATGAGACTATGCACCTCATCTTTGGGAGAGCCCACCCCTCTGGAATGCATTCCCACTCCATTGTTTTTGAAGGTGCCCTGACTGGACTCCCACTGGTGGGTTTGCCTTTGATACTAGTTTGGCCCTTTGCATCTGTTCCCGGATGAAGACCAGGTCCAGTCGCAAATCCATGACTTTCACTGGAGTCCAGTCCAGGTATGTTGTTTCCAGAACTGTTGAAGCCCCTCGGCTGCACTGCTGCCATTTGAATTCCTGACTTTCAGTATGGAACTGGACTGGCATCATCTGATGTCGACAGTGGCATTGACCGGATCATGACCCTTTAGGTTGGAGTCAGTGTCTCCCTTTTTTGACAGGCCCTGGGAGGAATATTCTTTGAGTGGATAGGAGGCTATATATGGATACCCTGAACCCCTTGAGAAGCCCTTGGCTCGAGGATAACTGGTAAGAGGAACTGGCTGATGCCAGGGGTCTGGACACCTCAACAGACAATGGTCTTGTCTATCCTCCTAGTGTGGCTATGGAGAGAGAGGCTTCTTTTGCCATGGTAAAATGGTAGGTGGCTGAGGTCCTTGCCCTTATGCTGTCCTCAGTGGTGATCAAGGACAATGTATTGACAGAGGTGCTTCAACCCAGAGTATCCACTACATAACCTCTACTTCCATTCAATGAAACCCTTACTGAGGACCTGTTTAAGCCTGGGCTAAGCACTACACATACACTCCTGTGCACATGACAATCACCCTCGGCCACCATCCTGTGGGTCCAACTTTCCTCACCAAGCCTCCATCCACAGAGTGCTGCTTGGTGTGGTATGCCTACACAATGTATTTCCCATGCAAGTGCTGCCCATGGTCTCTGAGGAAGCCCGAGCCATCCTGACCCAGGGAGACAGAAAACTTCATGATATGGTGTAGATTGCCTGGAAGACTCACTGGATAGAGTGATTGCTTTGTTGATGGCATTCTTTCGCCATGCCTGGCTGAGGTCAACTTGCATCTCTGGGGATGTCCAGGCATCCCTTCTAGACATGCTATTCGACCATATTCTCCTGTCCACTGATATGGCTGATTTACAGCAAAAGCACATTAGGGACAATTGGGGCCCCACCCTGTCGTTGGGACTTTCCATGGGCCCAGGCCAGCCTCATTCTGCCTTCTGCTCCTTCCGTGGCTATGGTAGGTGCTACCAGTCATGTCTATTTCCACCCAGCCACCACAGCCAACAGGCTCCCCATTTCTTTTATGGCTGCCTATACAGCACCCATAAGCCTTGTGGGACCCAAAGCCAGAGAGCTGCCCAGTCTGTCACCCTCCCTAAGTAGCCATAGCCTCCAAACCTCTTAATGATGCCCTTGCAAAATCATGAGTACCCGGTTGGTGGCAGGATCCAGCACCAGCTGCCCTGCTGGCAGTCCATAACGTCGGACAAGGGTGTGCTCCAAGTTGTTGTGTTTCACCCTTTCATTCATAGAAACCCCACCGCCCATGCCAATGTTCTCAGATCAGCTGATGGATGATCATCACTTCTTGTTCCATCAGAAACCTCTGGTAAAGCTGTATCTGGTGAGACTGCAGATAACTAACTGAGCCTTTCCGTTTCTGCGAAGCAGTCTTCCTACTTTAAAGGTCCCTTTAGGCCCTTAGGTTCTGCATACTGGTAAATCTTCTGACGTGGTGCCATGCTTCTGGTGCAGAAACAGTCACATAAAGAAACTGCTGTCAGAATGCCGGGGTGACACCTATTCAGACATTGCACATGTCACATTCTGCACAGATAGCATGGAGCCGATGGGTGCCACCTACTGTTGTGTAGAGGCATTGCTCATAATTTTCTTGATCCAGTCTGAGGCCTTGGGAATATTCTAGGGCAAGGAATCAATGGCTAGATCGAGTCTGTACAAGACAATGCATACCTGTGTAGCTTAAGTCCTGCAGCTTTTATACCTACAGGACAACCTTCCAAAATAGCCCTATTGATAGGAAAGAACTAAGGGTAGGCATAACTCATGTAATTTACTTTACCTTATTTAAAAGAAAATACACAAAAGATATGCAAGATTAATTGGAACCACATGAGGCACCTAACTCAGGATATAGGGCATATATTAAATGGGATTTAGATTTTGGCGGACAAGACATTCATCAACGTTGTGGCAGAGCACTCCATCCACCAAGTTCTAAATCAGGTGCTAAATCCAAAGGTAGAAATCTTGACTGCGAAGGTTAAAAAGAATCCGCCCAACTTGAGGAGATTAGTGGCCACAAAATTTGATTTTCTCCTTCTGAAAGCTATTCCAGCAGTACCAACTTGTTGAGCTGGACCTTGTCTAGAGACTAACCAAAAGTACTTTAGCAGGTTCAGCCAGAAGTCTTGCCGGGATGGCGGATTTTGACCTCCATTTCAGAGGCTAAGGCTGAGGGAAAATCTTTGACTCAGACTAACCTGCTTGGTATATCAAACCCAGGTGCCATCAGTGTCAGCCTGAAATTGTACCTACATCCCAATCAAACACAAACATTGACTTATAAATGGGGCTTTACTTTGCCTTTGGAGCTTTTGCCCCAAAACTTTAACAATTCATATCACATCCCTTGGATTTTTGTTATTTTGGATCCGCCTTACTAACTCAGTTTCTCCTAATTTTAAAAGTTGGTTAGAGGTATTTGTATTGTGTTGTGTTTTGGTTTTTTAATTGTTTTTTTACTGATAAATACTTTACACAGTTTCCTGAGTAAAGCCTGTCTGCTCTGTGTCATAGATACCAGGGGGTTGAGTTCAGGTTTAAATTATTCAAAACAAGCACCTCACAACCAGTTTCTTAGAACACTTTCTGGACATGTGGCAGGTCAGAAGGGGACTAGACCGGTTTTTCGTAACCTGTGTGGTGGATCTGAAGGCCTGGACCTGCTCCTATCTGTACCCAGGACTAGGAGCTAGACGTTAAGTGTAGGTTAGCTAAACCCCTGTGTTGCCAAAGGGACATCAAAAGCTGCATGAGGTCTTTTTCCTGAATTGAACGGTTAGTACTGGAACTTGGAGTGACCTTGCTAGAGAACTCCTGGCTCTTACATGCTTTCCCTCAGGTCCTAGGAGTTTTAGAAGTGGCTACGTGGTGCTGCCCCAGAAAGTCTAAAAAGCTGGATCTTAGAAAGTTTTTGGATTTCCATGACCTCCAGATTTCAACTGTGACTCATGGCAAGGATGTCCTATGCTGGAAAGAGTTTGTACGCTGAACTTTTACCACCAAAGCCAATGTCTTCAGTGGAACCTTGATGTGCAGCTTTCTGGACTTGAAAATGCTTGACAGGGTACAGCCTGCATCCTTGCCCCGCTGGAGGAGTTTGACTTCCATTAAAAGATAAGCCAGAGGTTAAAACTTTAATGGGGGCATTTCACTTGGTGTGACATAGATTCATGCACCAGACTTGATCTTTAAAAACACTTAGAATTGGCCTGAGTTTATTTATTTCCCTAAGTCAGATTTAAATGAGTTATTTTCCACATTTTCGTGGCACAAGGACAGGTTCAGATTGAATGACGACAGTTTGTTGTTAGTTTATGAGTAACATAGATGACATGAGTCTGACCGAGGTGTCCTTAAATATCTAGGATATAGGGCTATCTGGGTCATATGTGAGATGTAGCATTGAAATGCACACAGAGGTGATACCTCCAGAGAATACTATTTTTTTCTGGAATTTTCTATCTCATTTACTGTCCTGTGCGCCCCTACAACCAATTAGATGAGGTGGTGGTCATTTTATTCTATAAACACTGAAATTGGATAACTGAGGTGGAGAGGTCTTTGCCCTAAGCTGTCCAGAGAGACCTCACTTTCCAGATTACTGGCTGCTCTTCCTTTTTGGGCATAGGCTGGACTCATGCAGACAAAACTGAGTTTGACTGAACTCTGATCACCAAGGACTTTCTTCTCCTTGCTTTGCCTTGCTGGCTGAACGTCTAACAACTGAGGTCATCTGTGTGAAAGGTATGCAGAGCAACAACTGTAAAACGTCCCCTGTAGGCAATGTTAGATTATATCAATGATCTCAGTGTGCATTGAGAGCGGTAAGGGTAGGTGTAGGAAGTAGGCAATCTGAAACTTTGAACCATGATTGAGACATTCATTGAGTTCACTCTCATAATGCCCCTTATCATGGCAATCTGTTTCCTATGTTCATAACATGGTTACTAAATCATAGAACATCACAATAAATGTTTAAAATATACATTATGTCATTATTAGTACAGATGCTTAGGTAGGACATTCTAAGTATGAAGGGTTTGTTTATTAGGTACCACTGTGCCCCTTAAAGAGGAACTGTTTAATTTGCCAATATGCACATCTGTTCCTGTGAAAAGGAGCAGGGTACAGAGCTGGGGTAAACATACATAGCACATTTAACTCAGTCCTTGTGCTACTGGGCTCTGTAGTTGACCCCGTAGACTTAGGATATATGCCTAAAATGCTTAACAGGTGTATCCATCTACACTCCATTGGAGGTGGCCTGAAATTGACTGTATGACATTACAACGCCTGCCTTTACAACGCAATGCATTTAAATGCTGGGGGCTGTGTGGAAAGCCCCAGGGCCCACACAGTCCCAGCCAGCTCACTGCACGGTGCAGGAGCTGGCTTTCCTTCCGCCAGAAGAGAGCAGCTTTTCTCAATCAATCAATCAATAAATCAATCAGACATTTGTAGAGTGCATTACTCACCCGTAAGGGTCTCGAGGCATTGTGGGGGTCAGTCCTATGTGCTTCAGTTGAAGAGACAGATCTTAAGGTCCGTCCTGAATTGAGGTAACGATAGTGACTGCCTGAGGTGGAGGTGCAAGGAGGATCTTTCTCCAGCCAAGGTCTTCTGTATGCGGGGTGTGGTGATTAGTGCCTGTTGAGTGGAGCAGAGAGGTCTGTCGGGGGAGTAGAAGGGGTTGTGGTGGTTGAGGTAGGTGGGTCCAAGGTTGTGGAGAGCCTTGTACGTGTGGACGAGGAGATTGAAGTTGAATGTGCTGTAGTTTCTTCAAATTCTTCCTGGTGGTACCGGTGTGCAGGACGTTGCCATAGTCGAGTCTGCTGGTGACTAGGGCGAGGGTTATGGTATTGTGGTAGTTGTTTGGGATCCATTTGAAGATCTTGCAGAGAAGCCGGAGTGTGTGGAAACAGGAGGATGCAACAAAGTTGACTTGGCGGGTCATGGTGAGAGATGAATCCAGGATGAACCTGAGGAAATGTGTGGTTTGTTGAGGTTGTGGGGCTGCCGAGTTTAGCAGACCACCAAGAGTCATCCTAGGCTGATGTAGAGGGCCCCATAATGAGGGTCCTGGTCTTATCTGAGTTGAGCTTGAGGCTGCTCTCCTTCATCTAGGCATTGACTGCTTCCATCCCGTTGTGGAAGTTCTTCTTGGCAGTTGTCGGGTTTTTGGTCGGTGAGATGGTGAGCCAGATGTCAGGCGGAAGGTGGTTTAGTGTGCAATGGCCAGACCGCCACCTGGTTGAGAGGGCCGGTCTTTGCAGAGCAGTTTGTAGTCTCTGCAGATGGTGATATCTGGGTCTCATGCTAGGTTTGTCCATGTTTCAGTGAGAAAGGTGATGTCCGGGCAGGTGGAGCCTAGCAAGTCCCAGAGTTCTATGGTGTGTTTATGGAGGGCGTGTATGTTGGGGAGGATGCAGGGCCTACACGGTCTGTTTTTTTTCTTGCATTGGTGCGGGCAGGAAAACAGATATCAAGTCTGATCTGAGCCAACAGGAGCATTTTTAAAGCTCCCGCCAGCTGGGAGCAGACTTAGGGCCTGATTTAAATCTCGCTGGAGGGGAATACTCTGTCATAAATGTGATGGATATCCTGTCCGCCGTATAATGATCCCATTATATCCCATGGGGATTGCAATATAGAAAACAGGATAGCTGTCACGTTTGTGACTGAGTATTCCCTGTGCTGCAATCTTAATCGTCAAACAAACACAACTGATGGACAGAATGCGGAACCAATCAAACATTCACTCCCAGTCACAGATCTGGGTTTAATCCATCAATTATTTTGCTCACCCTGCCACCTCAGTTTGGACCCAGCCATATGCAACTCAGTCTTGACCCTGTTCCCCATGGGAACAGTCTAGCCCGAACTGCCAGGCCATGTCCTCCCTGAACCAGAAACAGAAACAAGCATTCTAGGACTGGATTCAGGGTATCACCCTTCATCAGCTAGGCTTGCATGAATCCATTGGCATAGTGCGCCCTGGAACTATGTCTGGGCATACCCGGCGCACTTAGGTCGACAAAAGCAAACAAACACAAATGGTGGACGGAATGTAGAGATCTAAATCAGACCATTAATGTTTGCTCCCAGTTTGAGGGATATTTGAAAACGCTCACCCAGACAGAAGAACACGTATTTCCCTGCCTGCGGAAGTGTGGGCAGGGAAACTACTGTGTCCTGGGGGCAGGCTCCCCAGGACACAGCAAGTGAGCTGGACCCGGGGGATGAGGTCTCCGGAACCATCAAAGGTTCAGGAAAGGGAGCTGCATTGCCCCTCTCCTCATTAACTAAATTGATGGCCCTGGGGTGGGGGCCCAGGCCCTTTTTAAGGCTTAGAAGGGGAGCCACAAGGTCCCCCTCCCTTATTAAATGCATTGAGCTCCAGGGCCTGGGGTCCTTGGGGACAAATATGGCTCAGGAAGGGGGGGCACATGCCCTACTATCTCAAATATTTAAATTGTGTCCTGGGGGATGGGGTACCAGTGCTGAAAACAGCTCATGAGGGGACCGTGTGGACCTCCACCCCTTGGGGGATGGGGTCCCCCGGGCCAATTACGACTCAAGAGCATGGTGGCATACCCCCTCCCCTAAATAAATAAATAAATAGTGGTCAAAAGTGGCTCAGCTAGGAGGGCCGTGTTCCCCCTCCACTTAATCAATAGATTGGGAGATTGGTCCCCAGGAGATGGGAGACCGGATTCTGAAAAGGGCTCAAGGAGGGGGGCTGTGCATTCTCTCCCATTAAATTAACCTCCCTGCAAGTGATGGGGTCCCTGGAGCCCTAAATGGGCTTTGGAGGGGCTGTCCTACTGACATTCCCCTCCTCATATATATGTTATAAAATGGTGGCCACCATTTTATTTTTATTGTTTTGCTTCAATCCTGGGGGGCTCCTGTGAAGTTGTGGCACAATTTGCTGCTTTTTGTTCATTTTGGCCCCAGGGTGATTCCCTCTGGGTCCCTCCCATGGGGTCTAGGGGGGCAGGATATCCCTATCCTACCCCTTTATATCTCATGTTCCTGGCAGCCAATCAGATCACTCGCTCCCGCAGGAGGCTGACTCCCAACGGAGCTAGATGGCCCAAGGAACTAAAACTCCTTGGGCCGATCATAATGCTCTATTTTTAAACTGGCAGTCATGCAAGATTCTTGCAACCCTCCTGCCGACCCAACCTTCCACATATACAAATACTTCTGAACCTTCATTTCTCAAAAAATACTGAACGGATGCACCAAATCACATAAGCACCATCTGTGTGCTAAGAGCTTCCTGCCAAATTTAATGTAATTCCATTCAGAGGTTTTTGCGGTAGAGCTTCCTCAAGAGGTCTATGGAAAATGCATGGGGATTTTACAGTTTAGGATGCCTCTTTTTTCTCACCTACTCACTTGAAGGATCACCACAAAACTTTCCAAGACAGAGCTGAAGTGAATTTGAGGTTTTTGGAAAGTTTAGTGAAGATTCGTCAAATGGTGCCAAAGTTACTAGGAAACCAAAAATGCTATGTCTATGGAAAATCAATCCTAACTAACTACCAAGTGATAAATGTCACTGCGTAAATTTGAAGAAAAAAAAAAAATCTAAATATATATATATATATATATATATATATATATATATATATATATATATACATATAAATATGTATTACTTCATCACAAGGGTATCACAGCCCTTACGAGACCAACCGCAATGCTGCACATGCAGGTGAGGCACCCAAAGGTATTTTAACTGCGCTCCAGACAGTTCAGGAAAGCATGCACATTCACAAAGGTGTGTCAAAGTTGATTTAATGTATCCACATTATTATCAGCATCAGTCAGCAAAGACAGACAAACAGCACCCTAGAGTTTCGGCGTCAAAGCACTTTGTTCACGGGTGAAGGGCTGAGTTAACTGTGCATTCTTTAATCAATGTGCTCATGTGAAAATAGAAAAAGGACAAACAGTCACTATTACAGCAGCCATATTAAAACATGAATGTTCATGCAAAGAGCTTGTAAATTGACTCTGCATAGCCATGAAGATATTAGTAATTAAACCACATAAATGCATAACACATACGTCAATTAACATGATATAATCTCATCAATATCTTCAAATAATGTCAGATATTCAACTCAAAAAATCAAAGAGAATTACAGTTGATTCCTCTTACTGTACAAAAAAAACAAAAAACACTTCTTCATATCCCAGATTTCAATAATTAACACACATATATTTTGTAATTATACAGTAAACAAAACTTAATCTGAAAAGAGACCAACATTTCAGCCATCCATTGTCATAGTAAAAGTGATATAGAACAATCACGGATATAGTGCATAACCAGAATGAACTGATGAGATAAATGCACTCTAGTTAAAGGGAACATCTCATAAAGTATAGATTGGGTGGAAAATGGTCTACGGTGATTAATATGGCAACTCTAATATTCAATACAGCCCAAGAGGGCAGAGTAAAGTTCAATGTCTTACCTCCTCATTATACTGAGCAGTTAGCATGAGGTTACTAATATGCAGCCCTGGTTTAGGAAAGTAGGATACATAGGCGGGTTCAGAGGAAAGTAATCTGAGGTAATGCAATGCACCCACAATGGCAAAAACAATCTTTAGCATCATTTACAGGGAGGGATGTTGAACTGACAGACACACAACACATCCTAACCATACAATAACCTGTCCTGTGTAAACAAGCCACATTTGAAATCTCCGAAGTGATGCTGAGTTATCATATCCTCTGTTTCCTCCCCGAGAGCCAAACAAAAGTCATGTGTCATCAGTAGAGGCATTCATAGACTTCCAAATCAACCATGTTATATCACATTACTAGAGAGCCGTCCCTTATAAATATCATCTGATATAAGGACCTGTAACAAACAGAAGAAGAAAAAAACATCCTTCTGTAAAGTTAAAGAATGCACATGAAAAACAGCAAAAATAAACAAAAATAAAAACATATTCAATGAACATGTGAGTTAAAAACCAACAATAAGAGCATAGGAACAACATTTATTCATGGTGACTCCTTCTGCTAATTGTTCAAAACTCCTATTAGAAGTTCCAACAGACAGGAGAATTTAGAAACAATTAGAAACATAGACTAAACTTTTCTAAGTAAAAATTGTTGTATGCAGAAAAAACTGCAGCAAAAAGCAGACATGCACAGTAGAGTGTGTGGTAACACTTAGGTAACATTAGACCTAGCCCTTCTATCCCAGATGAACAGAGAGCTCTTTGTCCATGTTGAGCCCAAATGGGGTCTTAGTGTTGAGGTCAATAATGTATTATGACTCTAAGCATCTCAGTGCTTTGACTCTGTCACCCCCTTTTGCAGAGCAAATTATTTTATCTACTACAAAAAATTGGAGTTTGGATACATCTTTTTTGTGTTTGGTATCAAAATGTCTAGCTACCGGATACAGAGAGTCATCATGTGTTATAGCCCTCAGATGTTCCAGAATTCTCTTTTTGGTTGGGTGAATTGTACTTCCCACATACCAAAGGTCACAAATACACTTAAATAAGTATATGGAGAAATTTTATAATCAGGCGAAATGGGATTGAATTTTGATGCAGCATCCACTAAATCTTGAAATGTATTCTGTAATACTTTACTGTACTTGCATGCTTTGCGTGATGTGCATGGATAAAACCATGTGCACCTGTTCCCTGTTTGGGTTTTATGCTTACTTCACCAGGGCTCTGTCTGTCTTTCAAAGTGGTACCTTTTCTAAAGGTAGTATTGGGATGTTCACCAATAAAGTCAATAAGACTTTTCTCCACAGACAAAACCGTCCAGTGTTTTCTCAGTATTTTCTTGATCTTACCTGCCTTGTTGTAAGTCGTGATGAATCTGCTGGTGTTGAGTAACTCAATTGCTGGAGTCTTAGGGATCAGCAGGTCCTCTCTTTTCACATTCTTTGCTCTATCTACGCAGTACTGAGAGTGTTCCGACTGTAACCTCTTTGCAAAAATCTCTGGGTCATTATTTTGCACTCCTTTTTCAAATGTGCTGCAGTTACGGTAGGCTCTAGGATATTCCCCGTAAAGGATGCTGTTAATTAGGGCCTGTAGGTGGCTACTGGATGCATGCAGGACAGTTTTACCATCAGCCATTTTTCTGTGGAGTTTAGATGTGAGTTTCATGGCAACCACCTCAACAGTAATATCTAGAAACTCAATACTCCTTCTGTCCATATGGGACATTAGGCTGATGTTTTAAGGGTTTCTATTAAAGTTTTCAACAATCCTTTGGGCTTCCAGTTCTGTCCCTTTCCGCATTGCAAAAAGGTCACCAATGAAGGGGGGCACATTATAACCTGGGAGTAAACTCCTCTAGTGCTCCGGCTACCTCCTTCTCCCACCATCTCATGTTGAGACAAGCATAACGTTGGATTAAAGCAGGTACCCATCGCAGTTCCCTAAATCTGACTGAAGAACATGTTGTCAAACAGAAAGAAAATATTGTCCAAGCAAAGGCAGATCATTTGCAACAACATGTCAGTGTGAAATAAGAAGGAGATCAACCTGGCCGTCAAGAATTGGCTACATGCTGCAATGCCATCTTTGTGCCTTATACTGGTGTACAGCCTTGTTACATCAAGAGTGAGGAATAAATAGTCATTTTCCCTCACCACATCATCTGTTTGATTGAGGAAGTCCCTATTGTCCTGAATATATGAGAGTAGGATAGCCACAAAGGTGCGCAGGAAGTGATCAATGTATCTAGAAGTTTTCTCCAATAGGGAATTTATTGAGGATACAATGGGCCTACCTGGTGGTTTTAGTAGGTTCTTGTGTAGTTTGGGAAGCACATACAGTATTGGAAATTTGGGGTGTTCATAGCAGAGAAACCTATATTCATCACATTCTTGCAAAAATATCTTTCCCGCCATTCTGTCAACATACCATCGTATATTTGGTTTGCGTTATTAATAGTTGCGAGATTGGAGACTTCATAGCACATCCTATCCTTTAACTGGTGATAGCCTTCTTCTAGACACATCTCTTTACTAAGAATAACAACATTACCATCCTTGACAGATTGTCTTTTTATGATGGTAGTGTCATTTTGTAGTCCCCTCAATGCTAACTGTTCCTCCTTAGAAAGGTTATCAGAGTACCATCTGTTTTTACAAGCAAGTTTTTGGAAGTCTTGTGTCACCAAAGCTTCAAAGGTGTCAATTGCATCAAAGTTAGTCCTAAGATTGAAAGTTGATTTGGCCCTAAAATTATTAGGACAGTTCATTTCAAGGTTATTTTTCAAATCATCTAGATTAAGGAATTTGTTCCCTGTGTACAATGCTTCTGCATCCAGGCTTGTCAAGGTGAAGCGAATATAGGTGTAATCTCAAGTGAGGTTGCTCAGCTTTTCTCTTTTAGGTTTGTTTGCAATAGTGGGTCATTTCATGGCAAAACATTTATGAAGCTTCAGTTGTTTGTAGACTGAAACAGGTCCACATGACTCTGAGCATATTTGTAGGTGTTGCTCTGGCAGAAAGATAATCTCAGTTTTAATAGTTTGTTTCATTTATTATTAGGGGAGATACACTTATAATATTAATTTAATCATCCATTATTGACTGCTCTTTTGTCCTCTTGTCAAAATTCCCACTGGAGACAGTTTTTTTGTTTCGCTTTCCCCTTCTTGCTTTCATCCGCCCGTAGGGTCTTCTGTCTTTGCTCACTGATGTGGATACAGTAAATCGACTTTGACATATCTCTGTGAGTGTGAGTGCTTTCCAAAACTGTCTGAAACACTGGAACATGGTTTATATATTTTTTATTATATTTCAAATATATTTTTTTCTTTTTGGGTCCCCAAACCCTACTTTTGCGTGACCTCACCAACCAATTAATTTACCCATACCTATACCCTAAAATTTACCCTTACCACCCTATACTCTTACCCATTCTTAAACCCTAAAAAACAACCAATACACGCCCTATTACTCTACCCACCCCTAAACCCTAAAAAACCCTTAGTACCCAATACCCCTACTAACTCTGATAATATATATAACATGTTGATTTTGACTTATTGCGTCATTTTGTGGATCGTGGGGCGAGCCTCAAAGCCTCCTCGGTCACAGCCGCTCTCCTCCTTCTGCATGAGCCATCATTGCTCCCACAGGCAATAAGCTGCTGGATATTGAGTTATCTGTATGTGGGAATACTTTCATCTCTTTCCCTGCCCGCATGTCTGTGAGCAGGGAAGGAGATGAAAACTCCACTTCCAGCAACTGGGAGCATTTTGAAAGCTCTCCCCTGCAGTAAGTGGAGTGTTTGCTCTTGCTTAGCATGAGCTGTGACAGCTCCCGCCAAGCAAAATCAAACAGCTATCTCCTGAGGATGGGAGATAGCAGGAGCCATTGGTGGGGGGTGGCGGTCCTCAGGGCCAATAGTGGCTCCAGAAAGGGGGTGTGAAGCCCCCTCCTTCTTTTAGAAATAGCAACTGGCCCCAGGGAGGTGGTGGTACCTGGGGGTTCCTAAGAGCCCTAGGAGGGGGTGCCATGTGCCCCCTCCTTTTTTTAAAAAGTGCCATGCCACTGGGGCCTGGCCTACCCGGGGGCTAAATTAATAACAGGTGCAGGAGACTGCTCTTGTTTTTTTAGTTTTTTTTTAGTTTTGGCAAAATTTGTATGTCCACCAGAGATTTTGCTGGAAATTAAAAAAATATATACTTAGATGCTCTTTTTGGTTCCAGTGGGACCTCAGCACCAAGGCTAAGAGGTTAAGGTATTTTGACCCTGCACTTTTTTCTTTTTTTACAAGTGTATAGGGCAGCCTCCTTGCGCCCTAGGGACCACCACCTCAGCATAGCAAAACAGTAATTTGCAGTAACGGAGTCCCATATGGCCTCCCCCACAACGTTGGGGACCGCTGCCAATTTAGAGCTTAATACTAAATTAATGCAGGGGGCCTACATGGCCCCCCTACAGCCCAAGGGACCACTACCTCCCCTGGGCAATTTATTTCAAAGTAAGAGGGACCACACAGCCCCCCACAGCTCTCCCACAGCCCTAGGGACCACCACAGGTCAAAACAATAATTTGCAATGGGGGAGGCCCTTACAGCCTTTCCCAAAGCCCAGGGGACCACCATCTTTCTGGGCTAAAACAGTAATTTGTAATGGGAGAGGCCCATACACCCTCCCACACAGCCCCGGGGGCCACCACCTCCCCGGGGCTAAAAATGAAATTAATTCAGGGGGGCCCGTGCTGCCCCCCCACATCCTCAGGGACCGCCACCTTCCCAAGGCTGAAATTAGATAATGAAGTGGACCTTTGTGGCCCCACAGCTCCAGGGACCACCACCTCCATGGGGCTATGTTAAAAACTGGAGGGAGCCAATAATGGCCCTGTGCACTGACATCCCACAGAGCCAGCTCTTGCTACGTCCCAGGATCCTCACCCCTAGAACATAGCTGTTTACTCCGACTTGGCAGCTCTCACCAAGTCAGAGCAAACACTCCACTTCCAGCAGGCAAGAGCTGTCAAAGTGCTCTTGTCTGCTGGAAGAGGAGGTATCATCTCTTTCTGCGGACAGGGAAAGAGATGAAACGATTGCCATTGCAAACAGTGAGCTACATGTTTAGCAACTCCCTGTGTGCAATAACAATGCCGGTTCCCGCAAGAGGCGGGGGGACCTTGAGGCTCCCACCGCGGTCCCATTGCACACTGGGTGCCCTGGTGGGTACCCAGGAGACATGGCTGGGCTCCAGGGGATGGGGTCCCCGGGCTGAAATCGGCCCTGGGAGGGGAAGTGTGTGCCCCATCCTCTATTTCATTAAGGCTAGGGGATAGAGTCCCCGGGGCCAAAATCCTCCTGGTAAAGGGGGCCACACACAGCCTCCCTCCTCCATTTGTTTATGGATGGGTCCCAAGGAATGGGGTGCCCGGGGTCAAAATCGACTCAGAGACTCATGCACCCACTTGCAGACCCACTCAGATACTCATATACCCACTCACAGACCCATTCAGAGACTCATGCACCCACTTACAGACCCACTCAGACTCTCACACACCCACTCACAGAGACACTCTCCAACCCAGACACCCTCTCACACCTACGGTCACCCTTATCTACTCTCACATCCACACTCACACCTGAGGAGACCCTCTCATACCCACTCTCACGCCCAGACAGACATTCTCACATCCACTCTCATATCCAGAGACACCCTCTCACACCTATTCTTCTACCCAGCGAGACAGGTCCTGAGGAAAACCCCACAGGAAAAAGAATTAAAAAAAATATAGAAATTCCCTTTAAAAAAAATAAAGGTTACTGGGTTGTTATAGATAGGTTCTGAATGTACTTGCACAAACCATAGAAATTTAGCAGCTGTAGCTAGAGTTATGTTAAGTAATTATAACTCGCACCCTAAGGTAACTATAACTCACACCCTCCCCATGCACTGCTAATTACCCCAGATACCACAGCACTCATGAAAACGTTTATAATGTTAATAAAAATATCAATGAAACATGAGCAGTCAAATGATTGAAGAAAAAACTGTGCATGGCGGGGGTGCGAGTTATAGTTACTTGAAATAACTTTATTTACGACTGCTGAATAAATTCAGAACCTAACTATAACATCCCTGTAAACTTTGTTTTTTCAAGTGGATAGATAGATAGATAGATAGATAGATAGATAGATAGATAGATAGATAGATAGATAGATAGATAGATAGATAGATAGATAGATAGATAGATAGATAGATAGATAGATAGATAGATAGATGGTTTGATTATTGGGGAGACACCCTAACCCCCTCCTTTTTATAATTATTTTTATGTTTTTCTTTTTGTCTTGTGATGTCTCAAGCCCCCTTTTTTGTAACCTTACCACCCTATTCCCTAACCCACACCTAAACCATAAAAAGAACCCTTACCACCTGTTAGAAATGGGGCCTCCAGTTGGCAGAGGTATCACCCTATCCAAGTAGGGACCACAATCCTAGTCAGTCAGGGTAAGTCATTTATACTCCCTAAATTAACCTGTGCTTACTCTCTGGTAGCTTGGCATAGACCAAGCAGGCTTAAATTAAGAGGCAATGTCTAAAGTATTTGTGTAACACTTAAATTACAGAAACACAGTGAAAACACCACAAAAGGGCTCAACATCAGTTTAGAGAAATAGAAACTATTTTTCAGATAAAAACAGGCCCAAAATTACAAAAGTCCAACCACATTTGCATAGGTTATCACATTCAAGTGTAGCGTTGAAAATCACAGTGCTCAAAAAGATGTGAGCGCTCCATTTACAGGATGACGGTAATGTCTTTTCAGTGTATTGCTGGAAAAGCCCTTGCAATTATAGTTCCGATACGGACTCCCAACCTTAAAATTTTACAGGGGATCTCGGCTTCCACAGCTCAAACTTCCACGAAAACCATGGCGGTAGGCAGGGTCATTATCCCACGGGGGACAGTGACGCCGCTTGGCTAGAGACTGTAGTCTCCAGCCCAGCAGCTATTACCACCCTGTCGGACAGAGTGGTACATTGGTGGTTTGGCTTGAGCCAAACCGCCAATGTCAGATTTTGGGAAAAGGTACCGCCAGTCTGTTGGCAGTACTTTTCTCCAAAATACCACTGTCCGCCAGAGTCATAATGAGAGCCTATGTCTTTCACAACAATGCAATTATTAATGGTTATTTGGTACCCATCCGGTAATTTCTAAAACAAATATAGCCAGGAAGTGTGGTAGATGTGTGTCTGGAAATAATGTAGCAGACTTGTGACTCCAATGTCAAGTTGATGTAGTCTCTGATTATTTATCACCAAGTCTGCTCTGAATTACCCCTTATTTTAATAAGTAGCAAGAATGTGCTAGGCAAGGAACCAGTGCAAAGTGGGAAGTATTGAAAGAAAGAGTTGCTTAATATTAATTCCTCAAATAGATGTACTGCAGCTCTAATGTAACAGGATTATTTTAGAGCAAGAAACGCTTTGGCATCTCCTGGCCCCATCAATAGGACATCCTTAGGCAAAGCCACAGAGATTGGCCAAAGGCTACTCATGATTAATACAGCGTTGTTCTAAACTATGGGCTGTGTTTTTTGCCACTGCATGTCAGTTCATCTGTAACACAGGGTAATGTCTTACTCTACCTAAAACATTTGGCCCCACCTTTTATTTAAGGTGAACTTTCATCCCAAGCAGATAACTGCATTCATTAATTTAGCAAATAAAATCTTCACTGCTGGACAAACCTCTTAGAAAATCAACATGCCTTTTTAGGTAATAAAGTATCTTGTACTATATTGACATTATTGGCCTCCACCCACCAGGTTGTCAGTGTTCAAACTTAAAAATGTGAACTATCAGCAGTAACAGTTCCTTGGAAAGAGATGGCAACACAGCCTTCTTCACGATAGTGGGAGCTCAAACTGGTCTATCTGTTAAATTTTGAAAAATAATACTTGTTATAAATACAGATAAAAACAGTATAAATAAATAGGACAACAGCTCTAAGGTGTATTAGCTCTCTCTTAAAGCAGTTGAGGAGGAGAAACCATTGCAACCACGACAAGGACATTGCTGTTCAGTCTTGTGAACTCTCACTTTGTAAAGATAGAAGCAACGTAGTTGGGAAGACACCATACAACTAGCAAAATTCATTTTGTGTTTGACAGAGGACTGAGTAAAGAAGTTGCTTGAAAAACAGTCCCAAATTATTCATTCAAGCTTGTGCTTAGTGTTTAAAAGAGTTAGTTGTGGTGCCCAAAACTCTGCAATTAAATGTTGGTGTACCGAATACCAAGGCTGTGCAGTTTTAAATACACTTAATGCCTCTTTAATTCCCTGCCTTACACTCCCTGCCCCCTTATTCTCACTCTTGCAGGTTTCTGATTTATCCTTTGTGATGGTGATACTGTCTTTCCCTTTGTTGTAGTTCAATTGTGTGTGTTTTTCCCTCATTTGTCTGGGTCAACATCTGATGCAGAAATTTGAGTGCCGGTCCCCCAAAATAAGTGCTGGTGGCACCCACCTGCTCAAATTAAGCACTGGTACATTCTAAAAAGAAGGCTTTCTCGTTGCCAGAGAATAGTCATTAGTGCTTGGGCTTGCATTCCAGTTACATACTATGCTATGGTGCTGGGAATTCAAAAAACACAATATTACATTGTTTTCTCCACCTAAGGTTATTTCACTAAATATGTACATAACTCTTAACTGCATCTAGTTTTTAGGTGTGGTAGGAGTCGAGTCCATGCTATCTTGCAAGATGGTAGTTTATAACAGTAATCTGAATAATATCTTTCTTTTTCATTCCCCAGAAACAACAACAATGGGTATGTGTTTAGTTATTTTAAAGCTTAAACCAGGTGTCAATAATTTGCTGAGAAGGTATTGTTTTGTTATTAATGTGAAAAAACTGCAGAAATACCAGTAATACTACATACTGTATATACCTCTTCTGGTTAATATTCCATAATTGCATTAGTTGTTTAAAACACAAAAATGTATCCTTTCTTTTTTGGTGTTCAACTCCGATTCTCTTTAAAACACAGGATGGTATTCAATTTACTGGATCTGTGCGCAGGTAAACACCCACCCTTGATTTGCTGTCACCTCCACAGCTAAATTCAATTTCCTTTATTTCCTTCCAGACAGAAGGGCTCCAACGCTTCCCAGGCCATATGCACTGTATTCTAATGATAAAGCAGCCATTCCCTTTTTGTTGCAGATCCTGATTCTTGCTCATGCAGTAGGTGTCTATACTGTAAGCTTTACCCGCAACAGATAGTGCTTACTATAGAGTTATTTGTTTTAAGTCCTATGTTTTTGTCATCTCCACTGCAAAGCTAATAAAGATAAGGAAGCAAAAGTTTTATTGGATTGAATCAGCTCTGAAGTCCCAGAGAGTTCAGCCACCATAAGCACAGTGTGATTAATAGGACATGCAGAAAAGCTGTTTGTGTTGCTTAGATCATCTAGTTAATACAATACAAAGAGATTTCTTTTCAAATACATGTTAGATGAGCCTGGTATGTCAGGTCCTCCAAAAAGCACAATCATACCTCTACAGCAGAAACAAGTATCATAAGTAGGAGCTGACAGAGGACCTCAAGCCACACGTCATTTATCGTTTCTAGTCTTGGAATTGCTCACTGTTTTTTCTTGTCTCTCTGGCCCTCCATCTCTTTTTTGAACCATTTCAATCCCTAACATATCCAGTCTTTAAGACCTTTCTTTGAAGGATACTTCTAGCTACAGTTTACTCACCTTTAGAACATCCCCAGGTGCCAGACTGGATCTGTAAGATTTTTCAGCACAGCCCCTGCATGCCAGGAGGTGGCATTCAGTGGCCTATGATGACTTTGCTCCCCCAGAAAGTAACCACTGGAGCTGCATATATGTGCAACCCCAATGCACTGATGTCAGTTCCTCTGTCTCCGCACCATCATAAATGGTTTCAGAGATAGCTTCTATTTCTACCATCAGAAGGTGACCTTTTATCTCTTCAAATTTATTTACAGTGTGCAAGGGAACATGTGTCTGGGGTTTAAGCCCTGTGCAAATGTCACAAAGAAGGCAGGCTCACCAAAGTCAGTCGTGGACCACCTCCATGTGACAGTGAACTTCCTTACATTGCTGGGGTTTGAATCACCAGGTTGCAGATACACCCTACTCCTTCACAGAGGCTCTCTCATTCATTAGAGCTTTGTTGGGTACAGTGCACTTTTAAGCCTTCACTGTGGATCAACTAGTCCTGGACATTTGGGCTATGAATATGATGTTTCTGGCTCAGTCTTCGGTCTCACTGAGAATGGCTTTGATATTTTGTTTGGACTACTGGCATGCTGCATCCTGTTCATCGATCATGCCAGACTTCACATACACGCTCTGCTGTGGGATTTAAAGTTCCAGTAGGATCAGCACGAATGGGACCTGTCAACTTGCATTCATTTGTCAGAAGAGACTGCAAATGATCTGCAGTGGTGGCTGCTTAACCTGTGAAAATTGCAAACAATATTTGAGAATTAGTCTTCTGGCACACTGTACACAAAGCTTCCAAGGCTCTGATTCCTCAAAATGGAAGAAATACAGAACAATAATGTGATTACATGTTCATCAAGAATGTTTTATAAAGACATTCTTGACAAGCATTTGAAATGCAATGGGTCTTGTATTTGCTCGAGTTAAAGCTACTGACATTGTAAGTTTAAACCTGGACTTTTCTTGCCACATAAATTGGTCAACCTTGACTCATAATTTGGTATTTTCCTGCCACATAAGTCCAGTGGCTCTGCATATAACTAAAGCACTTCCATTAACCTTCTTCCTCTATCTGCAGCCAAAAATTAAAATGTTGCATTTTGCATCCTAATTTGAATCTGCCATGCTAATTCCAATAGAATACTACTTTCACCACCCCACCATGAGAGTTGCTGGCTGGCTGACACAATAAAAAAAAAAAAACAAGACAGCCATGTAGGAATAATTAGAGAAATAAACTAGAAGGGTCACCTAAACATATCAAGAGTGTACAAATAGTCATAGTGTAATAAGGATGTTAAGTTGGCCTGAATCACGGTCAGAATTGCAATAAGGAGAGATTAATAAAAACATATACAATTATCATATAATCCAATAAAAACTTTAATCAGAAATAAACGTTTGGCATTAGACTGTAATGCTCAGAACAGCCCCTAGAGGACACCACAATGAAAATAGCATTTGTAAGAAACATGGTCATGTTACCATATAGGTAGCTCCTAGATGGCATAGCCACATGAAAAGAAAGTGACTGAAAGTATTGCAATGTAACAACATATTTAGCACCTGGAGAGAGTAGTGCATTACACAATTTCAGGGCTAGCAGACCTACTGCAATGATAATACAAACAAGACCCTTAAAACACAAACTACTCTCAGCTGTGAAACAAACATTCTAGCCACAAGAGAGGTTAAAAAGACACTGAATGGAATGAGGGGTTATTATTTTTGGGTCCCCACTAACCTAGAGTGGAGACTCAGAGATGATCTAGACAGAAAGAGCAGGTTGTGGATGCCCTGCAAAGCATTATGGGGCGACCGGGTGCAACAAATATTGTATAATGTTGTCTGTAATGCTAAGAACAGCCCCTATAGAACACCACAATAAAAAATATAATTTGTAAAAAACAAGGTCATCTAACCATGTAATTAGACCCTAGAGGTAATAACCACATGAAAATAAAATGACACACACTGCTCCAAACTGTAAAATATAAGTTCCAGCCATTAGAGAGCTTAAAAAACTGTTGGGAGGGGTTATTATTTTGGAGTCCCCACTAATCTAGTGTGGGGCACCTAAATAGAAGGAGTGTGTCACGCCGGTCGTTTTGGTGGTGGTCCCATTGTCCTAGGGCCATCACAGGCTCAGTTATGGGCAAAAGTGTTTTGAAATAAATGCTTGCAAAGCATATGGGGCGACTTATCCCAAGTGCAGTGAATATTGTGGTATTGGCTCTCCTGCTCTACCTGGAGAGCTATTGCGGATTTTCTGTATCTCTAGTAAAGCTTTTATCAATTATGTGTTTTCGGGAAAGCTATGGAGCGTGAAGGGGGAGCCAAAAGAATTGACTCTGATTAGGTAACAGTGTGAACAATGTGACCAGCGCTCTCATACCACCAGTGGAGTTTGCGCTGTTAGCTCTGTGAGCACTGTGAGGGCCATGGCTGTCATGGAGCATGATAGGGAGAGACAAAAGTAAAAAAAACAGTTCACCCATGCTGAAGTATATCGGCAATCGTGCAATTATCCATGTAACAGGGTCAGTCTGCAAGGTGGTAACAAACCCGCACCAAGGCGGGAAAATTGTAAAGCAATTACCAATGACATTAAGGAATTTTTTAAAAGCAAACCCATGTATGAGTGAAAGTGATGGCCGTGAGGTGGGTGTGGTTGAAAGCCCACTATCCTTACAAGTCAAGGCGCTTGGGCGCTCGACCTAATAAAAAAAACTGTTATGAGGAAACGGGACTATGAAGAATTTTAATCTTAGCCGATAATAATGACACAATGAAGTACTTTTTTTTTACTGCCACTTTAGAAAATGGTGATCATTTTGTAATGGGAGAGGGTGAATGCTATATTCATGGGTAGAGTTATTGAGAGGTTTATCATTAAGGTCAGAGCAAAAGTTATGGGAAGGACGTAGGGATTTGGGTGGGTTAGCAGAAGGGCTTGGGGGTGATTAAGTGTTATGATTTGGGGTCCTCAGACATACATTGTATCTCTTGTTTGCACTCTTCTTTCGTAATTTAGGGCGGTATCCAATATATGCATTAGGGCTTTCTTTTTGTGGCACCCTGACGCACTGTCTGTAAGCTACTGCCCAGCATACTTTGTTTCAAGGCACTGTTTTCTGTGTGTCTGTGCAAACTGCCTTTTACCTCTGATGGTTCAGTTTTTTAAACACTGCCCAAAGTTATCGTGATGGCACACCTCTACTCATATTTTGCTTAATTCTGAAGAAGCAATTACATATTTCCTGAAAGGCTGTTAACATCTGAAACAGAATATGATATATATTTTGATTGATAGTTACATGTTTACTGTATTAGAGTTAGTGCTGAGTTTGCAAAACATTGAACTAATGTAATTAAGAACCTACACTAAGAAAATAAACTGTGCAATTTGTTTAACATATTTAAAGCGGCCATGCAGTGAATAATGTCACAATAGATCTCAAAATTTCAGTCGACGTCATGAATTAAGCCTTTCAAAATGCCCATTGTTGTTAGTGATTGCTAGATATGCAGGATTGTCTGAAAGGAACTGCTTTTTTCTGGACACTGGATGGCCCCTTTAAAGATGGTCTGCAAGAAGAAGGAGAAAAAGGACCCGGTTGGTAGAGGTATATCATGGTATTTTGGAACACATGCAAACATACTGTAACGTGCACTTTTAAGGCAAATATACAGATAATCATTTTCCCCTTCAATTGTGTTCTTTGCAATCAGGAACCTCAGGATAGTCTAATAATACATTCATGATTAACGAATCATCGCTTTTCAGTTTGACACTTGTAGTGGTTCCTTGTTTCTTCCACTTTTTGCCAACATTACTACTGCTATTGGTTGGCCATAAATACACATCATTCAGCACTTACAAAATTGACGTGAATGTGTATATTGGGAGGTAAATCACAAGCAAGAAAAAAATATGATTTATTACTTAAAGTTTCAGGAGCAGAATCATTGCCTTACGTTGATTAAGAACACCAAGGGGTCTCTGAAATGTGATCATGTTTCAGGCCCATAAGAAAATATGACAATAAATCAGAAGAAGTACATTCATTTTGGCGAGAAGAGTTTCGTGTTTTATTTATTTTGTCATTATTTTCTACTTTTTGATGTGTTGAGGGATGTCACAGAAGACCGGGCTCAAACCTTGTGACTCCTGCCACCAAATGATGTTCGTGACAGATCCCTATCTAATGCGTTTGTGGTGTTTGCAGCATGACCAGGACCTGAAATCGTGCTCCAAGTGCCGGGCCATGAACCCAAATGCTTTGAGGGAGCGGACCCTGAAGCTCATGGCGGACCGGCACTTGACTCCGCTTCCTGTCTCATTGGAGAGGAAGGTCACAAGACTGCTCGCGGAGTCATCACCACTCTTCGACATCCCATTCTAAATCTTCAGGACACTCAGTTCATAAGAAGAAGAAGTAGAAGAAGGCCAAACGTTCCTTGACTTCGCTCCATAGCTTGGCTGATGCAAAGCAGAAAGAGGATCAATGCTATAGGCCTCAGCCTGTGGAGCCTACTTCTGGGTCCGCTCGACGCCTCCCCACGCTCCCGGAAGCCAGAGCCACCCCTGCCCAGCTGAAGGAGTTTTACGAGGCCAGGTGCCTTATCTTTGGGCAGACCGACCCCCCTGGTGTGCCTTTAGGGCCGGGGGATTGAATAGGGGCCCCTCGGCTTCTGTGCTGGCGGCTTTGGCTCTGGCCACTGAGTGCCCCTCTGGTTCCATTGTCGGATCCATGCAGACGCCGGTTGCACAAACGTGACCTTCCATTGTGCCAATAAAGACATTGATGCTCCTGATGCCGGATGGACCCACAATCGACGTCAACCCAATCCTCATCCATGACGACCCAGAACAGCGTAGCTCAACGTCAGATCCGACTTCGATGGGGTCTTCTCACCCCAGGTGGATTCTGACCCATTTTATTATGGGTACGAATATGGGAAAGGATTGGAGGGGATGCTGGACTCTTTGGAATGCCAGCTAGACAACCGTGACTTGGACTGGGCGCAGAAATTGGGCGAGGCTTATGGTCTGGATACTTCTCCAGACACTAGCATGCTTTCTCCTCCTACCGTGGCTATGGCAGAGGGAATGTCTTACTCCATGGTGGTCAGCAGGGCGGCTGAAATACATGGCCTTGATCTTCTTTCTGTTGTAGTCAGGACTAACCTCCTGACAGAGGTGCTTTAACCTGGGGTTTCCACTTTTGAGACTCTCCTTGCGGTCCATGAACACGCATGCCTTTTGGGCCGCTACACCCATTCATTGTGGGATACGGTCACGCATCTATTGCCACCGGTCCCGGAGGAGCCTCGGCCCATCATCTCCCAAGCCGTTGCTGATGGAAGGGATGTGGCTAAGTTCACGATTCATTGTGGACTGGATGCTACTGATTCACTGGGCAGATCAGTTGCATCGACGGTGGTCATGAAGCGCCACACCTGGTTGAGGACATCTGGTTTTTTGGGGGATGTTCAACAGTCTCTCATGGACATGCCCTTCGATGGCACCCATTTCTTCAGAGACAAAGAGGACTTGGTGTTCGAGATGTACAAGGAGTCCATGGCTAAGGCTCGGTCCCTTAGCCTCATGGCTGCCCCTCACCCAGCACAGTCCCTTTTTGCCCCTTCTCTTGGTTTACTGAAGGGGCTCCCTGTCATGCCCTTTCCCTGCTAGTCACCGAGCCGCATGCTACTCCGCCTCTGCGCGGCCCAGGGGCACAGAATCCCACAGGCTTATGGGACAGGGAAACAGAGGTCTGCCCTGTCCACCCCCAACCCTGCTGCTGCCTCCAAACCCTCCTACTCCGTTCAACCATCTCAGACCAGTTGGGGGCAGGATCCGCCATCACCTGCCCCATTGGAAATCCATCATTGCAATAGGTGGGTTTTGCAAATAGTCCGAATGGGCTACTTCCTCCCCTTCGAGACTGACCCTCCGGCCATGCCTTTATCTTATGGCCACTTAGCGGAGGATCATGTGGCACTTCTCCATGAAGAAGTTGTGGCTCTCTTCACCAAGAAATCCATAGAGAGGGTTACTGAACCAGAAGTAGATTGTGGTTGTTATTCTCACTATTTTTGGGTGCCCAAAAAGGGCAAGGGCCTACGTCCTACCCTAGACCTTCGGCCCTCAATTTCTTCCCCAAGAAGAAAAAGTTCAAAATGCTCACTCTGGTACAGGTCCTCTCTGCCTTGGACCCAGGAGACTGGATGGTAGTGTTTGACTTGCAGGACATTTACTTCCATATACCCGTCTTGCCTGCCCACAGGTGGTATTTGCAATTCATTGTAGGTCACAAGCACTTTCAATTTACTGTGCTCCCCTTTGGCCTTACCACTGGCCCTTGGGTGTTCACAAAGGTGATGGCGGTGTTTACAACTCATCTGCTCAGGTTAGGGGTTTTAGTCTTACCCTCCCTCGACGACTGGCTATTGAGGGCTAACATGCCCCAGAAAGTCATCTCCCACCTTCAGACTGCGGCGAACCTTTGGCACTCATTAGGGTTCACTATAAACATACCAAAGTCACACCTGACTCCTTCTCAGAGCTCCCTTTTATTGGAGCTGTTCAGGACACAGTGTAGTTTGGGGCCTATCACCTGCAGTGGTGGCTTTCAAATCGCAATTGGTTCAATGGCAAATTCCTCTCCCTATCCCAACTAGATCTTACAGTAGTGACGGATGTGTCACTCCTGGGATGGGGCGGACACATTGGAGAGGTGGAGATCAGAGGTCTCTGGTCTCCGGTGGAATCCGGACTCCACATCAATCTTTTGGAGCTCCAGGAGATCAGACTTGCATTGAAGGCATTCCTTCCTTCTGTAAAAGAGAAATTGGTGCAAGTGTTCACACACAACTCTACCACTAAGTGGCACTGCGACAAGCAGGGTGGAGTGGGGTTGTGGACTCTTTGTCAAAAGGCTCTGTGCCTCTGGAAGTGGCTGGAACATCAGGACATAATCCTGGTGAATCAACATCTGGCAGCCTATCTGAACACCAGAGCAGACAAACTCAGCCGCTGATGCATAGTTGATCACAAATGGTGTCTCTATCCGGAAGTGGCACAAGGCCTCTTTCAGCAGTGGGGAGAGCCTTGGTTAGATCTTTTCAGCGGTGGCAGTTGACAGCTTTCGACCTTCTGCCCAAAGTCTGTGATGTTATCTTGGCAGCCAGGCATGCCTCCAACAAAAAACATATATGTCTGTCATTGGCATGTGGTACCAACAAGTCTGTTGATCCCCTTTCTTCACCTCTCTCTTCACCTCTCTTGTTCATTCTTTCTTTGACCCAGCAGGGCTCTGCTTTAGGCACCCTTGCAGGTTACGTATCAGCCATTTCATCATTTTTTACATTGCCATATCAATCTTCCTTTTTCAAGTCTCCTATTGTTGGAAGGTTCCTTAAGGGCTCACCCATTTGTTTCCTCTGACCCCGTTCATTATGCCCCAGTGGGAATTGAACCGGGTACTAACTTACCTTATGTGTGCTCCTTTTGAGCTGCTGCACAATTATCCCCTGCGGCTCCTAACAAACAAGAATGCTTTTCTTATTGCCATCAACTCTGCTCACAGAGTAAGTGAGCTTCAACCTCTTTCTTGCAAGCCACCATGTTTGCCTGTCCACCCTGACAAAGTGGTGCTCTGTACAATGCCTCCTTCATTCCTAGGGTTGTTACACCTTAGGCCAATCCATCACTTTGCCTACTTTTTACACACACCCACATCCCGCTCATGAAGAGGAGAGACTCAACCGACTGGATCCAAAAAGAGCATTGGCATTCTACCTCAATCGTACTAATGATTTCCCAGTGGACGGTCAACTCTTTGTTGGATATGTGGGTGCCAAGAAAGGGAGGACGGTGCAGAAGCGTACTATCTTGCGATAAGTACTGCTCTGCATCAAAATGAGCTATGCTTTGGCAAAGAAGCAACCCCCTGAGGGCTTGCATGCTCACTCCACCAGAGCAAGTGCTATTACCACAGCGTTAGCCCGCAGGGTTCCTATCCTGGATATCTGTCAGGCAGCAACATAGGCATCCCTGCACACGTTCACTGAACATTACTGCCTAGACGGTCAGGTGGGCAAAGATGGCTACTTTTGGCTGTTCAGTCCTCAGGCAGGCCCCTACCCCCTTGGATGACCACTTCCTGGGAGCTGTGGCAAAAATCAATCCCAGGGAGCAACATTCTTCAAAAAACCAACAAGGCTGAAACTGAATTTCGGAGGTTAGGTCTGGCTGAACACACCCACTGGTGTAGCTAAAAATCCTTAACACACCCCTCTCTTGCCCTCTCCTAATCTAATCAAGAGGGCACCTGGTTGTCTGAGATTGCTGGAAATGAGGGAGGTCCTGAGCTGCTCCAAAAGTCTTTCCTTCCTTTGAAGATAGGTTTGGCTGCTCTCCCCCCATCCTGTTTTCCCATCTGCCAGACTGTCAGAGAATGGCCAATCAGAGAAGGGCCTTACAGAGCTGAAGTATGCAACTTTCAGGTAGATTTTCAAAACTCTTTCCCTGAACTAGTTATATTAAATCCAGCAATGGAAAGTTGTGGGATTTATTATAACAATTAGTTTGATACCAAACTCGAAATATCTGGCTCCTGTTAGGACTCGATTAATTAAAATAACGTATCCCCATTTTAGCCTATGGAGCCCATTCAATACAGTGAGGGAAAAATGAATTTGGCTATTTTACCTCACCAGGGATTATAAAACAATTTTTATAAGGCCCTTGCTTTACGTAGCATCCAACGCTAGGGACACTTAATATACGCTTTAGGGGTGACTTATATGTAAAAATGAGGTAGTTTAATACTTTGGAAGTACTTTTAATTCCAAAGTCGAATTTGCATGTAACTTTAATTTAAAAGCAGCCAGCAAGGCAGGCCTGCCTTTAAAATGACCCTGAGCACCTCAGCAGTGCACCTATGGGGGTACTACCTATGCTGCGGTCCCTAAACCTTCATACCCTACCATACACTAGGGACTTATAGGTAGGTTGATACTGCCAGTTATAATTAGCCTAATTTACATGCTCATTTTACACAGAGCAGAAGCCCTGGGACTGGTTAGAAGTACCCAGGGCACCATCAGAGTCAGGAAAACACCAGCAAACAGTGGAAAATGAGGGCAAAAGTTCAATCAGCCCAGTTTTTACACAGTCTCCATTTGGTGAATGTAAAATACAAGTTTGTCCTTTCCCTTATGTCTTCTACAAAGGCACAGACTGTTTTTGAATCATAGTTACATTGGTGAGCGTTGTAATCCCCTCCCAGACAAGAAATATGTTTAGATTAATTGGGACAATATGTCTCCTGTAGGCTACATCCAAGGCAATTACAAATCCTCATTGCTTTTATCAAAATGATTGTTGTATTGTTCTAAGTAATAAATCAATACCCGAAGAATTTCCTAGACAAAGCAGATGAAAATATGGGGAATCATTAATAAACCTGTTTAGTTTTGCTGCAAGAGGCATAGAAACTGGGTCTGCAAAGCCTCCTTTTACCCATCCACTTCTAGTGGATTGAGCATGAGTAGCATATGTAACAAGGCCATTTACAATAAAAGGTCCTCAGGCCCACGTCTCCTGCAGACAGATCATATTGAATCTTGAGATGATAGCCACCCAGTAGGGATCAGTTAATTTAATGATTATACACATTCTAGGTGCCCAGTTTAATAGTACCTCCAACTTATGATGGTTGTTCCCCATATTTCAATCCGTTGTGTTAGCAAAGGGGTAAAACGGCTGAATTTAGGGATTCTAGCTATTGAGTCTGCTAACAGCACCTGCTCTCCTGGTTTAGGGATACAAGTCTGTGACCCACGCCACTTGACTTTGTGATTCAGATGTCTATAGAAAACCCCTAATGGAAGTAGTTTGCCCAAAAGGCCAGTGCTGACCGAGTCAAAAGACAGACTGCCACTTTATGGTGCCTGCAATTAACGATCACACAATTACCACCAGGAAATTCCTTTATTATAGAGGGCTACCCTTTCCACTCTCCTGACCTTAAAATGTCAATATAATCATAGCTATTAAATTTAACTGAACGTCTTAGTTAATTAGAAAGTGTATTCTTTATTTGTACAGTTGGTTCAGGAGCCCAAGGGGCTAGGGAGGGGACATCATTTAAAATGATCACGTAAGGAGAAGGTGAGGGGGAAAGATTAACAGCAGAGAAGCCTGTAGTTGGCAAACTTGCCTTCAAGCTGGAATTCTCTCTGATAATTGGTTCAGATCCATGGACTATGTTTTACAAATGAAGCTAAGAGTCCTTTGTCATAGTGTCAGTATTAGTGCTCAAAGACTAGATAAGATGGGAGAAGATCTGGGAAGGTTGAACAACAGGAGCCAACAAAGGTAATTTGTGTATGTCTGGCCTGATTATCCCAGCACTATATTCAAGAATCTTAGATCGCAAATTACTAGGCGCTATATCAATGGTACCCAAGCGATCATAAAATGCCTGTAGAATTTCCCCCAAAAGAGATTCAGTTCTACAAAATAACATGTGCATTAGGGTGTTTGCATTGAAGGGGGGTTGCATGAACACCTTCTGGCCCTGATTACGAATTCGGCTAACGGTTTTGCCCATCTGTGAACATCCGACAGGGAGGTTGCCACCATGGTGGCTATCTCCCCTCCAGGCCCAGTAGGAGTTTCCTACTAGGTCGGTGGGTGGCAACCTGAGTTTCCGCCCCCCAGCCTAGCGGGAAACTCCCTACAGCATTGTTTCCAGCTCATAACCAAGCCAGCTGCAATGCTGTAGGATGCAGGGTGCATCAGCACCCTCACAATGCTCACTGTCTACATGCCCATTCCCTGCCAGCTTTTCATGGTGGTGTTACCGCCATGAAATCGTTGGCGGAGAACGAAATCGGAATCCCTAAGACAGCAATACTTGACCACTGCCCTGGCAGATTAGGACCACCACAACCACCAGACCGCCAGGGCAACTAATCCTGGCAGTGCTAGTGGTCTGACCATGGCACGACTGCCGTAGTCATAATGTGGCGCTCGGACCGCCGCATTGGCAGCAGTCTGACCACCACCTTGAGTCTTGCGGTCAAGTGACTGCCAGACCTGTAATGAGGGCGTCTGTTTTTGTTAGGGCAGTGAATCTTGGGGCTTTTTAGATCATATCTTCCCTATCTTTCTTTGCAGCTCTGGGGAAGGCCCCAAGTTAGAGGATTAGGGTGAAGACACAGGGTTGGCAGGTGCAATGAATGAAGGACATGGTGAGTCTGCACTTCAGTTGTTAGCAGGTGTGAAGTGACTTCGGCCATAGGGTCAGCAGTTTAAGTTAGGTAGGTTTCATTGGACAGGGACAATTGCCTTTCCACACTTTCTAGTTCCATTGAAATCACCCCCACTGCATGATTTAAAAAACCTTCAATTGTTGTATGTCTTTGATCATTTAGCCATCCCCCTGGAAGCTTCCTTTTAGCCATATATGTTGCTTGTAGAACTGAGAGGGCCTTTTAAGTGGGCCCCTGGAACTAGCAAGCATGGGAAATGTCAGCCCAGCAGTGCCCTCTATCTGAATGTGTGGAGCACCCACACAGAGGTCCAGCAAGTCCTTGTTACATATCTCACACCCAGGTATTACTGCCAAAAGGTCCAAGTCATTGTGTTTTTTCCCTGGGGGCAGAATTCATGCATCAATAACAGGAAAGCACTGAGAGCAGCTGCACCATATACAATGGCTATACTGGTAAATTAAAAATACAAATTGGGGATTTTATGGGGATTATGTTTGAGGGGGTCAGAACACTTACACTCATAACTGGACGATAGTGCTCCAGGTTTTAGAATCCAAAAAACATCAATATCAGTTAGCAAAAAATGGGAGGCACAAACAAAAAATAGGTGTTGGAAAATGGGTTATTGGTAGGGCAGGTAGGTACCTACACCTAGCAACAAGCCACAAACCTCCACAAAAGTACAGTTAGGTCTCAGTAAATTAATCCCAGCTCTACCCTTGGTAGCTTAGCATCGAGCGTCAAGGCTTAACTTAGGAGACAAAGTGTAAAGCATTCAAATATCACAAAACAGTAATTGAATAAAACACAGGAAACAGTTTAAAAATCCAAAACCAATTTATAAAAATAGCTTATATTTTTATCTTTAAAATTACACAAAAACGATTAAAATCGGTTCAGGGGAACCGGAGATATGAATTTTTAAAGTATTATTATTTTCTAGCGCATAGAAACAAAAAGCGCCAATCGGGTCATCTGGTTGCACCAGGACCGGGACAAAGTCAAACTTTCAGGCCGACCGCGATGGAGCCCTGCTCGGCTACAGGTCGCGGGAGGCCTCGGTTAAAAAGTTACCTTCTGACTTAGTCTTTATTTTGAAGTTTTTCTTCACCGGGACGAACCTGCCAGTTGGATCCGACCTCCTGGAGCCCTTGTCCGGATACGCGAAGTCGGTTTCCTCGGTGGTGATTTCTACCTTCGGACTTAGTCGTTTTTTCGGGATGAAAATCCTTCGACCGGGGTAAACCTGGATCTTGATCCGACGTCCGTGGAGCCCTTCTCGGATACGATGGCTGGAAGGTCCCGGTCAACTTTTTACGTTCGGACGTAGTCTTTTTTTCGGATGTTTTTCTTGACCGGGACGAACCACGAAGTCAGGCCGGGTCGCGGTTGAGGCAAGCCGGCTAGAATTTCCGCGTTGAGTCGGTCACTTTATGGAGCTTTTTTCTAAAATTTCTCCAATCTTTTCCAAACTTCTGGGGCTTCACCCAGATGTTCTTTTAAGGTTCTTTTGGGGTCCACAGCTCACCCCAAGGGTCCAGAAGTTCTGTGATGGTCCTTGGGAAGTGCGGACTTCAACTCCCAGAGTGCACCTGGCGCAAACTCCTTTTTGGCCACTGGGCAGTGGTCAGCTGGTCACTTTTTCAGGAGTTGGTGCAGAGGACTCTGGTTAGCAATTTTTCACCTGTAGCAAACAGGAAGACCCTCCTTGAACCAGTGGAAGCCAGGCAAAGTCCTTCTTGTGGTGAAGCCCAAGTGTGCAGCTGGTGCAGTCTTTCTGAGTGCAGGGTCCAGGTGCAGGCCAGGGGTCCAGCAGGGCAGTCCTTCTTCTCCTTGTAGTTCTTTCTTCTTGAAATTTGGTGGGGATCTGAGGCGTGGGTGCAGGTCTGCCAGTTTTATCCTTACTCCTGGGTGAAAAGCAGGGGGGCCCTGGTCCTCCAATCAGGGACAGGGTCGTCCCCCTGTGATGACCACTTCCTGGGAAGTGTGGCAAAAATCCATCCCAGAAGGCAATAGTCTCTAAAAATCCAAAATGGATGAATCTGATTTTTAGAGGAGAGATCTGGCTGAGCCCACCCACTGGTGTGGCTAAAAATCATAAACACACCCCTCTCCTGCCCTCTCCTAATCTAATCAAGGGGGCACCTAGCTGTCTGGGGTTGCAGGATGTGGGGGTGTTGCTGGGTGCTCCAGATGTCCTTCTCTGCCTTTGAAGACCAGTTTGGCAGCCCTCCCCCTTCCTGCTTCCCCATCTGCTGAGGGGAGATTCTCTCCCCCAAGCACATTCCTTTGTGTGAAGCCAGGCCACTTCACACCTCATTAAAGTGGCCTGGCAGAAGCTGCTGCAGGCTGGCCAATCAGAGCACAGCAGCAAAAACAATGCAGAGCTGAAATTGGCAACTTTTTAGGTAAAGTCTAAACTTTTTACCTGCACTAGTTATATTAAATCCAACAACTGGAAGTTGTGGGATTTATTATAACAATCAATTTGATACCAAATTCTTGGTATGTAACATTTAAGGAGACTTTAAAATTTTAAATAAAGTCTGCCCATTCTAGCCTATGAAGGCCATTTACTTCAATGAGGGAAAAACGAATTTGGCTGTTTTTACCTCAACAGGGCTTATAAATCTATTTTTATAAAGTCCCTGCTTATAGTTACATGGCACCCAGCCCTAGGGGCACATAGGGCACACCTTAGGGGTGACTTATATGTAAAAATAAGGTAGTTTAAGACTTTGGAAGTACCTTTAATTCCAAAGTCGAATTTGCATATAACTTTAATTTAAAAGCAGCCAGCAAGGCAGGCTTGCTTTTAAAATGACACTGGGCACCTCAGCAATGCACCTAGGTGTGCACCACCTATGCTGTGGTCCCTAAACCTACATGCCCTACCATATACTAGGGACTTATAGGTAGGTTAACTTAGCCAATTATAATTAGCCTAATTTGCATATCCATTTTACACAGAGCACAGGCCCTGGGACTGGTTAGCAGTACCCAGGGCACCATCAGAGTCAGGAAAACACCAGCATAAAGTGGAAAATGGGGGCAAAAAGTTATGGGGCCTCTGCAATCAGCCCCAGTTTCTCACAATAGGGTTCTGACACTGTTGTACAATTGTTATTGATAGCTGATGTTCATACATTGCACTGTAATATGCTATTAATGTACGTTTCTTGAAGCATAATACATACTCTTCTTAGCCATATTCTCATTACAATCCAACCTTTCTTCTAGCAACTAAACCTCCTACTGCATCAACTGTAGCTTATACAGGCACACCTAGTACTGCAAGTATGTTATCTTACTTTATTTATTCAGAAAATGTATTTGAAATATATATTGGCTACATAAAATAGGTACAATTATTGCAATGATTTAAGTGCTTTTTACTATGGTCTCATGGAAATGTTATATATTTGCAAAGTTTCAAACTGCTGTCTTGAAATATGTTTTGGTTATTCCCTTTACAAATATTTTTATTTGACATTTCAAATATCCTAATTCTGCTAAAATATCATCACACATCTAAGGCTGTCTAAGGCTTAAAAATAAATGTGAATAACACATATAACTTACAAAACACTTTCTCACTGCCATGAAATTATTGAAATACCTGCTAACTAATTGGGACTGCATCTTTAGTAAACATTATCTGTTGTCAATTCAAATGTTGCTTGTATTCATTGAAATTGCCCTTTAACATAACATGATGGCCTTGATTGTATTAGCAACACAGAAGGATGATGGACTGAGTGCTGAACAATGCAAACACTCACCCCCAGTCCCTGATCTGGGTTTAATCCATCGTTCTTTTGCTCACCATGCCACCCCAGTTTGGACCCAGCCATATGCAAATCAGTCTTGACCTTGTTCCTCATGGGAACAGTCCAGCCCAAACTGCCAAGCCAGGTCCTCCCTGGACCAGAAACAAGCATTTTGGGACCGGTTTCAGGGTATCACCCTTCATCACCCAGGCTAGCTTGAATCCAGTGGCACAGTGAGCAAGGGACCCACGTATGGGCATACCCTTCCCACATAGGGACACTTTAGCAACACAAAAGGATGATGGACGGAGTGCTGAACAATGCAAACACCCACCCCCAGTCACAGATCTGGGTTTAATCCATTGTTCTTTTGCTCACCATGCCACCCCAGTTTGGCCTTGATTTCATTTCATTATTCTATTAAAATGTTATTGACTAAGTAGCACCTACAACCCACTTCCACAGTTGTAGCATCTCTACTATCCTCTATCATTCTCACTGGCTGCTCTTGAATTATACTTTGAAATTCAAAGTCTTGTGTCTGTATCACAAGTTTGTGCATTGCCAGAAAGCATAGATGTGTTTGTTTTTAAGACTTTGTACTTTCAAGAGTGTATACATTTAACTGAGAAATGTTAACTGTTAATGAATGAGCTGCACATAACACAAGTCAGAACCAGGGAAATTCAACTAATGCTCTGTGTTTCTGAAGGTACACAGCTTAAGTCTGTGGCAACCTACACATTTACTATATGAACAATGCTGCATCTGCATACAGCCATTTTTCAGAGAACTAATAACACTAGTCAAGCTAAACTTGTAAAGTACATATAATAGTAGCATATTAAGTCTGTGTAGGAAAGTGGAGTATTATGTGGGGTGTGGGTTAGTCCTCACCATGTAATTCTCTCACAATACCTCAGAGATTGTCCTTGGATTCAAAGTAGTACATTCTTAGTTAAATCCTGCTAGTGTATTTAAACAGTGGTCTTTCACAACGTGTAGAGACAAACAATTGTACATAGGAATACAATCAAACCTATTATATATGCAAAAATGGACATACTTATATACATATATTTTCCACCAACTAGTTCTCACAACCCACAGGAGCACTCACGGGTTAACTTATTTTAATGTCCTTGAGCATGACATGTTTCGGATGACGCCTTTTTCAAACATGAGGTACAAATGCACACCCGCTCATCACACTTTAGATCAATTATTCTCATTAGAAGAACAATTTACATGGAGGACAGACTAAACAATCCCATGTATTTGTAGCAATTGGTGTACATTGCTTTCAGATGTGAAAATTATTATGTATTGTACCAGCCATTTTAGTTTAGCAATATAATCTGCTATTGTTAATTTGTGCTTCTAAGATGCTAACATAAATACATGTTGTAAAATCAATCTCAAATTAGAAATAGTCAGAGTTCGAAAGCCATATGTACATTCAGAAAATCATAAATTATTGTAGAATCAAGTAACTGTAAGAATATGTTTAAGCAGAGTATTCAGGCTAACACAAGTGAGTGAATAGATTAACTGGTTAGAGTCACAATTAGGTATCAAATTAGCCATATTCTCGTTAACATCTATCCTTTCAACTAGCAACTTAATCACCCGTAGGACCAACTATATCCTATACTGTAAGCAGTACTGCAGGTATGTTTTCTAAACCTTTATGTTGCAATTCAGCAGATGTTTCAAGCTAAATTGATTTAGATTTAGGAATAGCGTTACAAACAGGATTAAATTGTAATTCCACTGTTAAGAACATTATGCCCTTGTTTTGGATTTGTGACAAAGAAATTTAGCAGACTGATTCAGAAAATATTTTCGTTCATTAAAATTAATAAGACTTCATGTTGTGTGTCTCTTCCTATTATAAGGTCCCAAAAAACAAGGCTCTAAACAGTTTACCAATGCTTTTTTCAATAGGAACCAATAAGATGTTGCCATCTCTAACCCATTTATTTTGACATTTCCATTTTTTTTAAAATACATTTAGCAACAGCTTTTGTAATTTAGGTAATGCATGATATTTTGGGAATAAACAAATGTACGTAAACATCATATGGGTAGGGCAAATGGCTATGTTTCATTCAAGGTGCGTCCTTACAGTGAAGGGCAGTGCCATAGAGTGTTGCACTATTTTATTTACAGATGTGTGTTGTAAATATTGTATTCATTTTTTAGCAAAATTACTTAGCTCCAACTGGAGAATGAAGGTGATTTCCCTTAGATGCCACTGCATGGACTTGCAGTTACTGTTTAGTTGTACCTTGCTCATTTTATTACCCTGTAGCCCGGTGCTTTATTGTTTATCAAGCTCTGTTGCTGGCATCTTAAAAATATGAAATACTGCCAATGACTGCAGTTCACTACAGACACTATGATGAGAAAGAAACATCAGGACCAGTGCCTTGATGTGGTCATGGACATAGCTGGATGTACGTTAATAATGGGAATCATGTCAACCTTAGTGCTATTTGACTAGGCCAAATGAAAAAGGCCATTGACACAGGAGTGGAAATCAAATTACTGGTTTAACCTTCTGTGTTGAGTCATAGGGATAGTAGAACTGTCTGCTAAATAACAGGAAAATTTTCTAATTTTAAAAAGCCTTGCTTAAGGCACAAGTGGTTGAGAGACCTAAGTAATTCTCTTGAGGCTCCTCCCCCGACTTCCTTGACATCACCTGTTGTCTAATCATTCAATTACTACAAAAAAAAAGATGTAGGTATGTGTTGCTCCACGGTATGTGGCATGTAGAAACAGCAAGAGCTTCTACTCTACTCTATGATGAGTCAAAACACACACGAGACAAAACTGAGATCTCTCCAGCAGGTACATTAAAGATCAGAGTTATCTCAATATTTCAATTAATGGCAAAAAATTGCTGGGCACACTAGAAACTGCAGCAGGTGTTTTTAACACCTTAAAGTATTTCAAAATGCAGCACCCTTGCAGCTCAGCGTGTGATGCGGTGGCACCAGTCACGCCTCCCTCAAGCAGCCAGTCACACTACCCTAAAGCCGCCCCGCACATGGCTGTGAGGAATGCTTTGTGTTTGATTTGGACTTAGAAGTGCACTTCTTAGGAGTCTTGAATAATAACTTTCCTTTAGAAACTACCTTAACATTAAAGTATACTGTAATATAACATTTTATGCCATGGCAAACTGTTATGCAACAACTTAACTTATAATAATAGCTGTATCGAAATGCATCCATATATGTATGGTGTTTGAATTTAGGATAAGATAATGTCATGTTTGGGAATATTCATGACTTTGAACAGTCTACGTGCGTTCCTTTTTGCAATAAAATGAAACTTTTACCTTTCAGAGAAAGAAAGAGAGACTACGTCGCTTGGTCCAGGTATTTTACGTGTTAATTCAAAATGTAACTATTACATTTTGGACATAAACACTAACAAATGCCAAGGCAATATATATTTAGAGCACAGATATATATAGATATATGGACTTCCACATATATATATTTAGATACATTCTTATATATTTAAAGGCCATACACATGTACAATTCTGTTGCATGTGAAGTTTTATTTACAAATATATACTTATACTTACACTCACTAATATACACATAAATGTGACATTATATATGAATAACATTATATACATAAAATGTTCTAATTTCTAAATGTTTAATCCACACATATGTATGTGTTTGTTTATCTGTCTATCTATGTATCTGTCTATCTGTGTGAATTTAGTTCACTGTGAGTGAGAACACACGTTACAATAAATTATTTAACTTAGACGATTTGGCGGTACAAATCACTGGCTGGGAGAAGAACTTTACGTACACTTAGATTAAGGCGTGTTTTCTGATAGAAATTAATATAACAATCTTTTGATTTTGTCGCAGTGCAACTGTGGAAAATATTACCAGTATATTTTAGTTCTGCTGAAGTTTATATTTTAAAATACTGATTGCAAATATTTTACATAATACATAAAACAGGATGCAGAAACGTGAAATCATCAGCATGTCCACGTTCCTCACACAACCATGAAATATATATATTTTTTTTATTGTCATAATAGAGAATAACATTGTAATCCTTTGATTTACTTTTACCTCACTGACTCGATTAAGTGGCATGTTCAACTTTCGCAGAAAAACTATAAATGCTGCATGTACAGTTCGTATTTTGCGATTAAATGGCACTTTCAACTCTCACTGGATAATTATAGATGCTGCTTGTGCAATTCTTGTATAAATATCTGTGTACATCTCACAATATATGTGTATACATTTGTGTATGTCACACAACATAGGTGAACATGCAGGAAATTATGTTATTGATTTAAATTTTTACAAGAAATTGGTGTAAGGTTTGAACCAGCTGCCACCTTGAGGAAGGCCCTCTTAGAATCAATACATATGTGCCTCCAGATATGGATAAAAAATACTTTAGGATGTGCCTTCAGTCTGTTACCACATAACTCTTTCTTCAGTAGAATTAGCTCTGGAAATTATAGCAGGTTGGCTATTGGCTGTCTAGTGGAACACTGTGATTAGCGATCTAGACTGGTTAAAATCATTTGCAATCTTCAAGGATATCGCCTGACATCTTGCTCTACCTATATTGTTTTCTGGTATGGTCCCATTAGAAGGCTGTTGGCATTTGTAGTACTCGCTGCGGCCTCAACTTGATTTTTTTGGAAGATGTCTGTACATACCTGTGAAATGTTACCTTAACTGCTTAAAATCCTTAATTCCCTCCAATGTATGGCTACACAACACCTGCAAAAAGTTAGACTTATTTTAACCACCACACTACAGTGGTGCTGGAACAAATCTCTGAGTAAGGATGCTGCCATCAGTGTTACGTCCCTGAAGCCATAGGGGTTGTGGAAAAGCCAAGCAGCACAGAAAGAAAGTGTAGCAAAAGAGTCACACCTGTTCAGGAAAGTGGCAAGGGTGTAATATGTAGCTGGTGGTGTATGAGGGGGCACCCTGTTAGACATATATTACTAAAGCATGGTGTGGTAGAGCACTGTCATTTACAGTCAACTCATTTTCCATTGAATTGGCCACTAAATTTACACAGACGTTGTTTTACTTTTTACACTCTACAGCACACAAACTATAATGTGTGCCAATCAGAGTTCAGTGAGTATTTATCATTCACACATCACCATGTAAAGTGTCTTGATTTGTTTTAATCCTTTTGAAATTGATTCTCTCACACTTGAAAATTACAAAAGAAAGTACTTCAATTGTGCGTTCCTTACTGCTGAAATATTCTGAAATATTTGTACAGTTCTGTTATGTGTTTGACCAAAATAATGTTATCCTATAGCATCCCCTTTCACACTTAACAATTTCGTCTCATAGTTCACATTACAAAATCGTCTCACTATACAGTCAGAAAAAACATAGTATGCGACCTCTAAGCAAAGAACATCTTTATTACTCATTCACCTTCTGATCTCTAGCATGTTTTTGGGGTGCTGCACCAACCCAGCAGCCATCCACCGCATTTAGTACACAAAAAAACATGTGCTGTGTTTTGCCTTCCTTTCTATCTGTTTGGCTGTTTAGCTCTCTCTCAGTGCATCACTGTAAACACAGACATGCTATTAGTCAACACGAAGGTATTTTACTCTCATTTACTGACTGAGTCTTGTGATTAAACAATTATTATGTTTTTTAGTCTAAGATGAGTTATGTCCTATAGTGCTGCATTACTTTACTTTTTTTTAATACATTTTTCAGTGTCTGCCTAAATTTGCCATTTCCAAGAGCGGCACCGCCATCTGTTTGCTTTGTGTAATCAGACCCCACACTCCTAGAACGGACGAGGGAATAACCTTCTCTGCTAATCCTAGTTCTAACTAACAGTCAGAAGTGGAAATATCTTGCTAAGGCTGGGATAAAGTCGGTGGAACCCCGCTACACCTGTGCCATGTCCGATCACAGTTACAATGAAAGGGGCAGTGCTCTAACCACTCGAACATGGGCTTCAGATGCAAGACAATCTCATTACTCCGACCTCAGACTGCTCTTATGTGTCAGTGTCACTGCCCTCTACCTTACAGCAACTGCAGCTCTAAAAGCTAAAGAGAGTTGAGCGTTTAAAAAAGTAGATCTTGTCTTGTGTGCCACTGATTCTGACTTGGGCAATGATACAAGGTCAATATACCCGTACTCGCTTTTATCAACACAACCAGGAGATTGGCAGGTATAGTAGGCACTGAGATGGGTCAAAAAATCCCCCAAAAGGAACACAATGCACTGTTGTTCTCCCTTGCTTCAATAAAATGTAAATCATTTTAAAACTTTTGAAGATGTTCTTGTTCTGTTAGGGAGTTAGAGGTTTCAGATATGTCCTCAAGTAGTTCTGGCACCATGAAGCCTTTGGGCACCCGTTTGTGATTTATAAATAATCTCATTCATTCATGGATGGCATACTGATACAAGTAGAGTGATCTAATGGCTTCCCTTCAAAAGGTCAAACGCAGAGAAATGTTGTTAGCAATGTTGTTAGTATAATATCATAGCTTTTCTTGTTGATTGATTTCAACAACACCCCTAACAAAGGTTCTCGTTCTAATTACTCCGCAAATCCAGCTTCAGGGGCACAACCCGGTGTGTCTGTTTTGCACCCACATCAGAATGATAAATTGTGCACTAATAGTGCATCTCGAAGGATCTCCCACACATGATTTTTGGCTAGGAAAACCTTCTGTATTATTTGCCAGCAAATCACACACTTTCCTCAGTAGGGGCAAAAGGTGTTCTTCCACACATAATTTTTGGCTGGGAAAACCTTCTGTATTATTTGCCAGCAAATCACGCACTTTCCTCAGTGGGGCAAAACGTGCTGCATTACCTTTATTCCCCTTTCAGAGCTGTGTATATCAGAATGGTGCGATATTTTACACCAAGTAAATATCACTTGCCTCGCTATCGGGAGTTACTTGGTGCACAATATTAACCTGGAATTGCATGGAATCTGTGATAAATCCCTAACTCTCAGCTAATGTAGGTGACCTCTAAAAAGAGTGAACTTCATTTAAGAGAGAAGGCTAGTAGAAGAATGACTACACGATGAGTGAGCATTCATCCCGTTTGTCGTATTATAATGGCTGTTTCTTTCATTAGAGATTATTACTTATCATCCATCATCACCTACACGGCACACCGAACCGCAAATCATCGGTAATATATTTAACAAAGACATTTATTATTATGTTATATATCTGTTTTATTGGTTATCACTCCTGGATGTAGTTACAGAATAACGTTTTAATTATTTTTGAATGAACAGATGGATCACTATGTCTTTCATATCAATGCAATTATTAATGGTTATTTGATACCCGTCCGGTAATTTCTAGAACAAATATAGCCAGGAACTAATCAGGAAGTGTGGTAGATGAGTGTCTTGAAACAAAGGTGATGTAGTTTCTAATTATTAAACACCATGGGGCAGATTTATACTTTTTCACGCAAAACTACCGGAAAGTGCTATTCCAAGACGCTGGCCAGGTGCCATATTTATAGAATGGTGCTATCCAGCGGTAATGCCCTGTCAGCATCCTTGGAAAGGACGCTAACAGGGTGGGGGAGGCGTAGGGGAAACTGGGGCTTGTGCGCCGGATTATGGCGCGACACTGTTCAGAGGCAGAAAAACTGCCTCTAAGCAGTGTAGTGCCATTTTCAGGCACACAACCCGCATGGACATGGCTCCTGTCTTAGTAAAGACAGGAGCCATGCCCACCACCCCAATGGCCATGCCCAGGGAAAGAATGTCCCCTGGGCATAGTCATTGGGGCCAGCGCCAGGCAGGGGGCCCCAAGTCAGGGCCCCACGCAGGGTACAGTAAAAAATATATACAGTATATACTTACCAGTACTTACCTGGGATGGGTCCTCCATCCTTAGGTGTCCTCCTGGTGTGGGTGGGGTGGGTGGGGGTATCCCTGTGGCCAGGGAAGGGCACCTGTGGGCACTTTTCATGGCCTACGACCATGGAAATATGCCTACAGGTCCCCTTACGCCTGCCCATGCCCAGGCGTTAAATAATGGTGCTAAGCCTGCTTAAGCAGGCTTAGCGCCATCATTCAAGGCCCCATTTCCCTGTGCTGGATTTTAGCACGGGGGATAAATATGGTGCAAAGGCCATATTGTCCTTTTCTGGACTGGAACGCCTACCTTGCATCCCATTGATGCAAGGTAGGTGTTCACATCCAGAAAACAAACTTAACTCCATAACTTTGGTGCTAGACGTGTATAAATATGGAGTTAGGTTTGCGCTGAATTAGCATTAAAAAATTACGCTAATTCAGGGCAAGCCAAGTATAAATATGGGCCCATGTCTGCTCTGAATTACCCCTTATTTTCATTAGCAGCAAGAATGTGCTAGGCAAGGATCAAGGGCAAAGTGGATACTATTGAGGGAAAGAGTTGCTTAATATTAATTCCTCAAATAGGTGTACTGTGGCATTAATGTCACAGGATTATTTTAGTGCAAGAAATGCTTTGGCATCTCCTGGCCTCACCATTAGGACATCCTTAGGCAAAGCCACAGAGGTTGGCTAAAGGGTACTCATGATTAATGCAGTGCTGTTCTAAACTATGGGCTGTGTTTTTACTACTGCATGTCAGTTCATCTGCTACACAGGGTTATGTCTGACTCTACCTAAAACATTTGGCCCTACCTTTTCTTTAAGGTGAACTTTCATCCCAACAACTGCATTCATTAATTAAGCACATAAAATCTTCCCTGCTGGACAAACCTCTTAGGACATCAACATCCCTTTTTAGGTAATAAAGCATATTGTACAATATTGACATTGTTGCCCACCTCCCACCAGGTTGTCAGTGTTCAAACTAAAAAATGTGAACTATCAGCAGTAACAGTTCCTTGAAAAGAGATGGCAACATAGCCTTCTTCACGGTAGTGGGAGCTCTAACTGGTCTATCTGTTAACTTTGTTTCGAAAAATATTACTTGCTATAAATACAGATAAAAACAGTATATATAAATAATACAACAGCTCTAAGATGTATTAGCTCTCTCTTAAAGCCCTTAAGGGGGGGGATACCATTGCACCCATGGCAAGGACATAGCTGTTCAGTCTTGTGAACTCTCACTTTGTGAGGATAGAAGCAACGTAGTTGGGCAGACACCATACAACTAGCAATATTCATTTTACATTTGACAGAGGACTGAAGAAAGAAGTTGCTTGAAAAGCAGTCCCAAATTATTGGTTCAAGCTCCTGCTTAATGTTGAAAAGAGTTAGTTATGGTGCCCAAAACTCTGCAATTAAATGTTGGTGCACCGAATACCAAGGTTGTGCAGTCTTAAATACCCCTAATACCTCTTTAATTCACTCCCTGTCCCTCATTCTCACTCTTGCAGGGTTCTGATTTATCCTTTGTGACAGTTTTTCTGTCTTTCCCTTCGTTGTGGTCCCTTGTGTATGTTTTTCCCTCTTTTGTCTGGGTCAACGCCTGATGCAGAAAAATAAGTGCCTGTCCCCAAAAATAAGTGCTGGTGGCCTCCACCTGCTCAAATTAAGGACTGGTACAATCTAAAAAGAAGGCTTTCTCGTTGCTTGGGATGCATTCCAGTTACATACTATGCTATGGCTCTGGGAAACAAAAAAACACAATATTACAGTAGTTTCTTCATCTAAGGTTATTTTGCTGAATATGTACATAACTCTTAACTGCATGTAGTTTGTAGGTGTGGTAGGAGACGAGTCCATTCTATCATGCAAGCTAGTAGTTTCTAACTGTAATCTGAACAATATCTTTCTTCTTCATTCCCCAGAAACAACAACAATGGGTATGTGTTTAGTTAATTTAAAGCTTAAACCAGGTGTCAATAATTTGCTGAGAAGATATTTTTTTTTTAATTAATGTGAAGAAACTGCAGACAGAAACAGAAGTAATACAACATATATACTCCTTCTTGTTAATATTCCATAATTGTATTAGTTGTTTAAAACACAAAAATGTGTCCTTTCTTTTTTGGTGTCCAACTCCGATTCTCCTTAAAACATAGGATGGTATTCAATTTACTGGTTCTGTGCGCAGGCAAACACCCACCCTTGATTTGCAGTCACCTCCGCAGCTAAATTCAATTTCCTTTATTTCCTTCCAGACAGAAGGGCTCCAACACTTCTCAGGCCATATGCACTTTATTCTAATGATAAAGCAGCCATTCGCTTTTTGTTGCAGATCCTGATTCTTGCTCATGCAGTAGGTGTCATATAGTGTAAGCCTTGCCTGCAACAGATAGTGCTTACTATAGAGTTATTTGTTTTAAATTCCATGTTTTTGTCATCTCTACTGCAAAGCTAATGGGGATAAGGAAACAAAAATCTTGGATTGAATCAGCTCTGAAGTCCCAGAGAGTTCAGCCATCATAAGCACAGTGTGATTAATAGGCCATCCAAGAAAATTTGTTTGTGATGCTTGGATCATCTAGTTAATACAATACAAAGTGATTTATTTTCGAATACATATTAGATGAGCCTGGTATATCAACTCCTCCCAAAAATACAGTCATACCAGTACAGTAGAAACTAAAATCACATGTAGGAGGTGACAGAGGACCTCAAGCCACGCGCCATGACCTATGAATTGTATTTATCGTTTCTAGTCTTGAAAGTGCCCACTTGTTTTTCTTGGCTCTGAACCATTTCAATCCTTTACATATCCGGTCTTTAAGACCTTTCTTTAAAGGATACTTCTCGCTACAGTTTACTCACTTTAAGAACAACCCCAGGTGCCAGACTTGATCTGCAAGATTTTTCAGCACAGCCCCTGCATGCCAGGAGGTGGCATTCAGTGGTCTATGATGACTTTGCTCCACCCAGAAACTAACCACCGGAGCTGCATATATGTGCAACCCCAGTGCACTGATGTCAGTTCCTCTCTCTCTGCTCCATCTTACATGGATCCAGAGATAGCTCCTATTTCTCCCATCAGAAGGTGAGCTTTTATCTCTTCAAATGTATTTACAGTGTGCAAGGGAACATGTGCCTTTCTCAAACACTGGGGTTTAAGCCCTGTGAAAACGTCACAAAGAAGGCAGGCTCACAAAAGTCAGTCATGGACCACCTCCATATGACAGCGAACTTCCTTACATTGCTGGAGTTTGTATCACCAGGCTGAAGATACACCCTACTCCTTCACAGAGTCTCTCTTTCATTGGAGCTTTGTTGGGTACAATGCACTTTCAGGCCTTCATTGTAGATCAACTAGTACTGGACATGTGGGCTATGAATATGATGTTTTAGTGTCAGTCTTGGGTCTCACTGAGAATGAGAATTGAGGTTTTTTGGACTCCTAGTGTGATGCACCCTGTGTGTCGACCATGCCAGACTGCAGATACAGGCTCTGCTGTGGGATCTAAAGTCCCAATGGGATCAGCACCAATGGGACTTGTCAGCCTGCATACATTTGTCAGAGGTGACTGCAAATGATCTGAAGTTGTGGCTGCTTAACCTGTGAAAATTACAAACGATCCTTGAGAATCACTCTTCTGACACACTGTACACATAGCTTCTGAGGCCCTGATTCCTCAAATTTGAAGAAATAGAGAACAATAATGGGATTACATGTTCACGAAGAATGTTTTATAAAGACATTCTCAATAAGCATTTCCAATGCAGTGGGTCTTGCATTTGCTTGATTTAAAGCTATTGACGTTGTAAATTCATAACTGGACTTTTCTTTCTACATAAATTGGTCACCCCTGCCTATTAATTTGATCTTTTCCTGCCACATAAGTCCAGTGGCTCTGCATATAACTAAAGCACTTCCATTTACCTTCTTCCTCTATCTCCAGCCAAAAATTAAAATGTTGCATTTGGCATCCTAATCTGAACCTGCCATACTGATTACAATAGAACACCACTTTCACTACCCCACCATGAGAGTTGCTGGCTGACTGACACAATTTTGAAAAACAAGACAGCCATGTAGGAGTAATGGGAGAAATAAACTAGAAGGGTCATCCAAACATATCAAGAGTGTTCAAATAGTCATAGTGTAATATGAACGTTAAGTTGGCCTGAATCATGGTCATAATTGCAATAAGGGGAGATTAATAAAACATATACAATTATCGAGGATACCACAATGAAAACAGAATTTGTAAGAAACATGGTTATGTTACCATATAGTTAACCCCTAGATGACATGGCCACATGAAAAGAAAATGAGTGAAAGTATTGCAATGTAACAACATATTTAGTCCCTGGAGAGTGTAGTGCATTACACAATTTCAGGTCTAGCAGGCCTACTGCAATGATGTTACAAACAAGAACCTTAAAACACAAACTACTCTAAGCTGTAAAACAAATGTTCTAGCCACAAGAGAGGGTAAAAAGACACTGAATGGAAGAAGGGGTTATTATTTTGGGGTCACTAACCTAGTGTGGAGACCCAGAGATGCTCCAGATAGAAAGAGCAGGTTGTGGATGCCCTGCAAAACATTATGGGACGATCGAGTGCAGCAAATATTGTATTATGTTGTCTGTCATGCTCAGAACAGCCCCTATAGTACACCACAATAAAAATATAATTTCTAAAAAACATGGTTATGTAACCATACAATTAGTCCCTAGAGGGTATAACCACATGAAAATCGAATGAGTCAGACTACTCCAAGCTGTGAAATAAAAGTTCCAGCCATTAGAGAGCTTAAAAAGGGACTGACTGGTGGGAAGGGTTATTATTTTGGGGTCCTCACTAACCTAGTGTGGGGACCCAGAGATGACCTGAACATAAAGAGTGTGTCACGCTGATTGTTTTGGTGGTGGTCCCATTGTCTTAGAACCACCACAGTCTGCTGAGGTATGGGCAAAAGTGTTTTGAAAAGAATGCTTGCAAAGCATATGGGGTGACTTTTCCGAAGTTCAGTGAATACTGTGGTATTGGCTCTCATGCTGTACCGGGATATCCATTGCGGATTTTCTGTATTTCTAGTAAAGCATTTATCAACTATGTGTTTTTAGGAAAGATATGGAGCATGAAGCGGGAGCCAAGAGAAATGACTCTGATTAGGTAACTGTGTGAACAATGTGACCAGCGCTGCCATACCGCCAATGGAGTTTGCGCTGTTGACTCTGTGAGCTCTGTGAGAGCCATGGCTGCCACAATGCACGATAGGGAGAGACAAAAGAAAAAAAACAGGTCACCCATGCTGAAGTACATTGGCAGTCATGCAATTATCCATGTAACAGGGTCAGTCTGCAAGGTGGTAACAAACCCTCACCAAGGCGCGAAAATTGTAAAGCAATTACCAATGACATCAAGGGATTTTTTAAAGGCAAGCCCATGAATGAGTGAAAGTGATGGATGTGAGGGGTGTGTGGTTAAAAGCCCGCTATGTTTGGGTGCTTGACCTAATAAAACTGTTATGAGGAAAAGGGACTTTGATGAATTTTAATCTTAGCCGATAATAACCACAACATGATTTAATTATTTTTAACTCCCACTTTAGAAAATGGTGATCATTTTGTAATGGTAGAGGGTGAATACTATATTCATAGGTAGAGTTATTGAGAGGTTTATCATTAAGGTCAGAGCAAAGGTTTTCGGAAGGGCGTTGGAATTTGGGTTAGGTTAGCAGAAGGGCTTGGGGTGTTTAAGTGTTATGATTTGGGGTCCTCAGACATACATTGTATCTCTTGTTTGCACTCTGCTTTCTTCATTTAGGGCGGTATCGAATATATGCATTAGCGCTTTCTTTTTGTGGCACCCTGACTCACTGTAAGATACTGTCCAGTATACTTTGTTTCAAGGCACCGTTATTTGTGTGTCTGTGCAAACTGCCTTTTACCTCTGGTGGTTCAGTTTTTTAAACATTTGTTTATGCCCAAAGGTATCGTGATGGCACACCTCTACTCATATTTTGCTTAATTCTGAAGAGGCAATTACATATTTCCCAAAAGGCTGTTAACATCTGAAACAGAATGTGATGTATATTTTGATCGATAGATACATGTTTGATGTATTAGAGTTAGTGCTGAGTTTGCAAAACATTGAACTAACATACTTAAGCACCTACAATGAGCAAAAAAAACTGTGCAATTTGTTTTAACATATTTAAAGCGGCCATGCAGTGAATAATGTAACAATAGATCTCAGCCGACGTCGTGAATTAAGCCTTTCAAAATGTCCATTGTTAGTGATTGCTAGATATGCAGGATTGTCTGAAAGGAACTGCTTTTTTCTGGACACTGGATGGCCCCTTTAAAGATCGTCTCCAAGAAGAAGGAGAAAAAGGACCCGGTTGGTAGAGGTATATCATGGTGTATTGGAACACATGCAAACGTACTGTAACGTGCACTCTTTAAAGCAGATATACATATAATCGTTTTCCCTTTCAATTGTGTTCTTTTCAATCAGGAACCTCAGGATAGTCCAATAATACATTCATGATTAACGAATCATCGCTTTTTTTTATGAGACCTTTTCCAATAAAATGCTTCCTGAAGTGTTCATATTGCAAATTATGGCTAAGCTTTTACACTCTCCTCTAATTATTTTGAGTTGTTTAGCGTATCCAGGGAACTGTAGTTGGTGACAGTTTGACACTTGCAGTGGTTCCTTGTTTCTTCCATTTTTTGCCAACATTACTACTGCTATTGGTTGGCCATAAATACACATCATTTAGCACCTACGAAATTGAGGTGAATGTTTATGTTGGGAGATAAATCGCAAGCGAGAAGAAAAAAACATGATTTATTAATAACATTTCAGGAGCAAAATCATTGCCTTACATGGATTACAGTAAGAACACCAGGGAGTCTCTGAAGTTTGATCATGTTTTAGGCCCATAAATAAATAAGGCAATAAATCTGAAGCAGTACATTCATGTTGGGCTTGGATGGAAGAGTTTTGTGATCATGGCATGTTAGGGACAAAATTGTCTGGTGTCTGTAAAATTCATATTCAGATGTTGCCTATTCTGTATCTATTTCCATTAGCATCTGGGATGATCATTTGGGTAATTTCCTTCTATGGTCTCTATATCTGTGGAACTGTTTCAGGGATAACTGTACCTTTTTTTTTGTTTTGTCCTTTGTACAAGAGCCCGAGCAGGAAAATTCTGCTACTAATAGTTCAGTACACTAGTATGAGATTAGCTCGGCTGACCTAAACATTCAATCTGATAGAGACTTCTAGTTGCAGATTCCTTACCTTAGAATTCCCTTCAGGCATCAGACTGGATCCTGAGATTTTTCTGCGAGCAGTACCCTTGCACGCCGTCAGGTAGCGTTGGTCAACTCCACATGCGTTGTTGGCATTGTGGTCGCGGTGATGACATTGCGGTTGCTCATAGGTGCATCCCTGGCGTGCTGACATCAGTTCTTTTCTTTCTGCATCACATGCAATTCTGGAGAAGATCTACCCTTAGCCATTTTTTTACTAGCTTTGAATTTTTTTTCTTTTTTTTCTACTTTTCGGTGCGTTGAGGGATGTCGCAGAAGACCAGGTTAAAACCGTGTGACTCCTGTCACCAAATGATGTCGTTGACGGATCCGCACCTTGTGTGGTTGTGGTGTCTGCAGTGTGACCAGGACCTGAAGTCATGCTCCAAGTGCCGGGCCATGAACCCAAAGGGTTTGAGGGAGCAGTCCCTGAAGCTCAAGGCGGCCCAGTGCTCGACCCCGTCCAGTCTCATTCGAGGGGAAGGTCATGAGACCCCTCGCAGAGTCATCACTACTCTTCGTCATCCCTTTCGGAATCTTCGGGACACTCAGGTCGTAAGAAGAAGTCGAAGAAGGCCAAACGTTCTTTAACTTCGCTCCATCGTTCGGCCGATGCGACGCAGAAAGAGCATCAATGCTATAGGTCTCAGTCTGTGGAGACTACTTCTGGGTCTGCTCCACGCCTCCCCACCTTCCAGGAAGCCAGAGCCATACCTGCCCAGCTAAAGGAGTTTTTCGAGGCCATAGGCCTCACCTTTGGGCAGACTGACCCCCCTGCTGTGCCTTTAGGGCCCAGGGGATTGGATAGGGGTCCCTTGCATTCTGTGCCAGCAGCTTTGGCTTTGGCCACAGAGGGCCCCTCTGGATCCATTGTTGGATCCGTGCAGACGCCGGTCACGCCAACGCGACCTTCCCTCATGCCAGCAAAGATATTGATGCTCCTGATGTCAGTTGGGCTCACAATTGACGTCAACCCAATCCTCATCCCAGACATCCCAGAATGGCATAGCTCGACACCAGATCCCACTTCGATGGGGTCTTCTCCTCCCAGTTTGGATTCTCACCCATTTTCTTATGGGTACGAATATGGGGAAGAATTGGACGGGATGCTGGACCGTTTGGAATATCAGCTAGACAACCCTGACTTGGGCTGGTCACAGAAATTGGGTGAGGTATGTGGTCTGGATACTTCTCCAGACATTAGCATGCTTTCTCCTCCTACCGTGGCTATGGCGGAGGGAACATCTTTCTCCATGGTGGTGTGTAGGGCGGCTGAGATCCTTGGCCTTGAGCTTCCTTCTGTTGCAGTCAGGACTAACCTCCTGACAGGTGATTCAGCCTGGGGTTTCCACTTTTGAACCTCTCCTTCCATTTAATTAAGCCCTCACCAATGTCCTTCTAAGTACTTGGTCCAGACCCAGCACAGCGGCTACCATGAGTAAAACTAATCACCCACCGCCATCGGCCCACCTGAACGACCTTAAGTTTCTGCCCGAACACCCCACACCTGAGAGCCTTGTCATGCAGGCTTCTTCTTCCTCCCCTCTTCTCCCCAGATAGAGAATCAAATTGGGAAGAAAATGTTTTCTTCCTCTAGTTTAGCAGTGTGGTCCGTGAACACCGCATGCCTTTTGGGCGGCTACACCCATTCACTGTGGGATATAGTCATGCAGCTATTGCCGCAGGTCCTGGAGGAGGCCCGGGCCATCATCTCTCAAGCCGTTGCTGATGGGAGGAATGGCTAAGTTCACAATTCTTTGTGGACTAGATGCGACTGACTCACTGGGCAGATCATTTGCATCGACGGTGGCCATGGTGCTCCACATCTGGTTGAGTGTGTCTGTTTTTTTTGGGGATGTTCAACAGTCTGTCATGGACATGCCATCTCTTCAGAGACAAAGAGGACTCAGTGTTCGAGAGCTTCAAGGAGTCCATGGCTACGGCTTGGTCTCTTGGCCTCATGGCTGCCCCTCACCCAGTCCCCTTTTTGTCCCTTTCGTGGTCACGGAAGGGGCTCCCTGTCGCGTCCTTTCCTTGCCAGTCACCGAGCCACACATGCTAGTCAGCTACTATGTGGCCTGGACACAGAATCTGACGGGCTTATGGGACAGGGTACCAGAGGTCTGACAAGTCCACCCTCACCCCTGCTGCAGCCTCCAAACCCTCCTAGTCTGTTCCACCATCTCAGACCAGTTGGGGGCAGGATCCGCATCAGCTGCCCAACTGGGAATCCATCACTACAAACAGGTGAGTTTTGCAAATAGTCCGAATGGGATAATCTGGCCCCTTGGAGACTGCCCCTCCGGCCATGCCTCTATCTTATGGCCACTTAGCGGAGGATCATCTGGCACTTCTCCATGAGGAAGTTGCGGCTCTCTTGGCCAGGGAAGCAGTAGAGAGGGTCCCTGCACCAGAAGTAGATTGTGATTGTAATTCTCACTACTTTTGGGTGCCCAAAAAGGACAAGGGCCTACGTCCTATCCTAGACCTTTGGCCCTCAATCTCTTCCTCAAGAAGAAGAAGTTCAAAATGCTCCCTCTGGCTCAGGTCCTGTCTGCCTTGGACGCAGGAGACTGGATGGTAGTGTTGGATTTGCAGGACGTTTACTTCCATATACCCGTCTTACCTGCCCACAGGCACTATTTGCAATTCATGGTAAGTCACGAGCACTTTCAATTTAATGTGCTCCCCTTTGGCCTTACCAGTGGCCATTGGGTGTTCACAAAAGTGATGGCGGTGGTTGAAGCCCATCTGCGCAGGTTAGGAGTTTCAGTGTTCCCCTCCCTCGATGACTGGCTGTTGAGGATGAACATGCCCCAGAAAGTCATCTCACACCTTCAGACTGCGGCAAACCTTCTGCACTCATTGGGGTTCACTATAAACATGCCAAAATCATACCTGATTCCTTTTCAGAGCTCCCTTTTATTGGAGCTGTTCAAAACACAAGGCATTGTGGGACCTATCCTCCTAGAAAATGAGTACAAGATATTCAGGCTATGATTCTGATATTTCAGCCTCTATCCTGGGTTTCGGTGAGAAGGACTCTGAGGCTGCTGGGCCCCATGGTCTACTGTATCCTGCTGGTGACACATGCCAGATGGCATATGCAGGCTCTGCAATGGGACCTGAAGTTCCAGTGAGCGCAGCATCAGAGGAATCTTTCTGACATGGTCCAGATTTCATAGGGAAGTGTCCAGTGGTGGCTTATGAATCGCGATTGGTTAAATGGCAGATCCCTCTCCTTTCCCCAACCAGATCGCACAGTAGTGATGGATGTGTCACACCTGGGATGGGGTGGCCACATGGGAGAGGTGGAGATCAGAGATCTCTGGTGTCCGGTGGAGTCTGGACTCCACATCAATCTTTTGGAGCTCCAGGAGATCAGGCTTGCATTGAAAGCATTCTTTCCTTCTTTAAAAGGGAAAGTGGTGCAAGTGTTCACAGACAACACTACTCCCAAGTGGTACTGCAACAAGCAGGGCAGAGTAGGGTTGTGGACTCTTTGTCAAGAGGCTCTGTGCTTCTGGACGTGGGCTGGATAATCAGGGCATAATCCTGGTGAATCAACATCTGGCGGGCTCTCTGAACGCCAGAGCAGACAAACTCAGCTGCTGATACATAGTTGATCACAAATGGCATCTCTATCTGGAGGTGGCATGAGACCTATTTCAGCAGTGGGGAGAACCTTAGTTAGATCTGTTCACCTCCACAGAGAACACGCAATGTCAACTGTTTTGCGCGTTGGAGTTTCCAAGGCGGCACTCGCTCAGTGACGCTTTTTGTCTCGAGTGGAACTCAGATCTCCTTAACTCCTTTCAGCCTATTCCACTTCTGTCCAGAGTTCTGAAGAAGATCAAGAGTGACCGGGCCCATGTAATCCTTCTGTCTTTAGACTGGGCACAAAAAGTATGGTATCCAAAGCTACTGAGCGTGGCTACAGAACCTCAGACTGTCCCTTCAGGAGGATCTTCTGTCGCAGCAGCAGGATACGGTTTTCCACCGAACCTGTCCAGTCATCGCCTTCCTTGGGGGATATTGAGCTGCAGCAGTTGACAGGTTTCGACCTTCTGCCCAAAGTCTGTGATGTTATTCTGTCAGCCAGGCATCCCTTTTTACAAAACGGTATATGCCTGTCTTTGGCATGTTGTACCAACAAGTCTGTTGATCCCCTTTCTGCACCTCTCGCTGAGGTTCTCTTGTTCATTCTTTCTTTGACCCAGCAGGGCTCTGCTTTAGGCACCCTTGCAGGTTACTTATCAGCCATTTCATAATTTTTTAGATTGCCATACTAACCTTCCTTATTCAAGTCTCCCATTGTTGGAAGGTTCCTTAAGGGACTCACCCATTTGTTTCCTCTAACCCCGCATCCTGCTCCAGTGGGACTTGAACCTGGTACTAACTTACCTTATGTATGCTCCTTTTGAGCTACTGCACAATTATCCCTTATGGCTCCTAACAATCAAGACTGCTTTTCTTATTACCATCAACTCTGCTCGCAGAGTAAGTGAGCTTCAAGCTCTTCCTTGCGAGCCATAATTTTTGTCTGTCCACCCTGACAAAGTGGTGCTCTGTACAAGACCTCCTTCCTTCCTAGGGTTGTTATGCCATTTCACTTAGGCTAATCCATCACTTTGCCTACTTTTTACACCCCCCCACATCCCTCTCATGAAGAGGAGAGACTCCACCGACTGGATCCAAAAAGAGTGTTGGTATTCTACCTCAATCGTACTAAAGATTTCCGGGTGGATGGTCAACTCTGTTGGATATGTGGGTGTCAAGAAAGGGAAGGCGGTACAGAAGCGTACCATCTCGCAATGGGTACTGCTCTGCATCAAAAAGTGCTATGCTTTGGCAAAGAAGCAACCCCCTGAGGGCTTGCATACTCACTACACTAGAGCAAGTGGTGTCACCAAAGCTTTAGCACGCGGATTTCCTATCCTGAATATCTGTCAGGTAGCAACATGGGCATCCCTGCACATGTTCACTAAATATTACTGCCTGGACAGTCAGGTCTGCAGAGATGGGTACGTTGGCTGTTCAGTCCTGCAGGACTTTCTAGTATGATCTGAGTTCGCAGCATGATATTGCTTGGGTATCTATTCTAAGGCAAGGAATCTGCAACTAAAAGTCTCTACCAGATGAACAAGTTACTTAACTTTGGTAATGATTTATCTGGTAGAGACATATTCTAGTTGCAGATTCCTTACAGACCTGCCCATCCTCCCCTCACTGTGAACTGATTTCTAGGGACAGAGATTCCCTTTTCAGGGCCCTAGGTCTGGAATACCATTCGCAGTGTTCTTCATGGCTCTAAGCTACTGGGGTGGAAAGTCGTGAAGGGAAACTGACGTCAGTGCTCCGGGGTGGTGCCTATATATGACTGTGACGTCATCACAGCGACCATGACGCCAACGATGCATGCAGAGTCGACCGATGCCACCTGATGGCGCCCAAGGGTACTGCTCGAAGAAAAATCTCTGGATCCATTCTGACATCTAGGGGAAATTCTAAGTTAAGGAATCTGCAACTAGAATATGTCTCTACCAGATAAATTGTTACAGAAGGTAAGTGACGTGTTCTTCAATTTGCAAAGTTTCCTATTTCCACAGGGGTGTTGTAATAGGCTAACAGTCCATTCTACTGCCTCCCAATATACTTTTACCTTGTTTTGAATGTGACAGCCTGGCCAAAATTAATTCAACAGGCAACGTGAGGGGGGCAGTGTGTCAGTTTGGAGGGATTTCTGTAACCATGTTTCTCTTTATCTAGCATTTATGTTTCCGTGTATTTTAGGGTTCAATACAATACCAGCTACGTGTTTCGAAGAAGCTATTTGTCATGACAGATATTAGACCTGTCACATCTCCTCCATTTTGTTCTAAACTTACTTTGTTTGCCTTAGGACTCTGTGTTTTTTGCCACTGCTAATCAGTGCTAAAGTGTTTGTGCTCACTCCCCTCAAACACGGTTACATTGGCTTATATGCAATTGGCATACTTAATTTACTTGTAAGTCCATTGTAAACTGCCATACTATATACCCAGCCCACTGGTGGGCCTGCTGCACGTATTGTGCCATCCACCTAAGTAGCACTTCAAAACATGTACCAAGACTGCCACTGCATCCTGAATGCAGTTTTAAACTGCCATGTCGACTTGGCACTAAAATCCTCTTCCCAAGCCTTACACTCCCCATTTATAAAATATATGTCATCCCTAATGTAGACTGTAGATAGCCTTTAGGGAGTGTGCTGTGTACCTAAAAGGATGGATATTTACTTTTAAGTTTTATATATCCTGGTATTGAAAAACTCCTAAATTAATTTTTCCGTACTGTGAGGCCTACCCCTCACATAGGATAATATTGTGGAGTCCTTTTTACATTTAAGAAGCTGTCATTTCCAATTGGGAGAAAGTTGTGTTTCTTATGTTTGGTGTCCATGAAATTATAATGATAAACACTCTTTGAAGGTAAAGTCAATTTTTTTTGTTACAATTTTTAAAACGGATTTTGTAGAAAATTGGCATTTTTATGCCCTTAGCCCTTTTGTGCCTGTACCATTTACTGATTTAAATATGGGTGTGTCCAAACTGGAGTGGTGCGGTGGGAAAAAAATGATGGATACAACTCAGGTCTTTATGACTAGCGGTGAATATTTGCTTTGTTCAGCATTCCGTCCATCATGTGTTCTTTTTGCTTTTGTCACCCTAAGTGTGAAGGGTGTGCTCACTGCACCACTGGATTCAAGGTGGCCTGACTGATGAAGGGTGATAACCTGAAACTGGTACCAGAATGCTGGGAGGATCTCACTTGCAGTTTGGGTGGACTGCTACCATTGGGAACAGGGTCAAGACTGATGTGCATGTAGCTGGGTCCAAACTGGTGTTGCGTGGTGGGCAAAAAAGATGGATTAAACTCAGATCTTTGAGACTGGGGGTGAATGTTTTCATTGTTCAGCATTCTGTCCATCATCGGATTTTTTTTGCGTTTGGCACCCTGAGTGGAAAGGGTATGCCCAGACATGGGTCCCGTATTCACTGCGGCACTGGATTCAAGCTAGCCATGCTGTTGAAGGGTGATACACTGAAACTGGTCCCAGGATGCTTGTTCTCAGTCCAGGGAGGACCTGGCTTGCAGTTCAGGCTCCACTGTTCCCCTGGGAAAGAAACCAGGATCAAGACTGATTTGCATATGGTTGGGTCCAAACTGGGATGGCATGGTAGGCAAAAAAAATATGGATGAAACCTACATCTTTGTGATTGGGGGGGAATGTTTGCACTGTTCAGCAGTCTGTCCATCATCTATTCTTTTTGGTTTTGTCACCCTAAGTGGGAAGGGTATGCCCAGACGTTGGTCCCGTGCTCACTGCATCACTGGATTCAAGTTAGCCTGGTTGATGAAGGGTGATTCTCTGGAATGGGTCCCTGAATGCTTGTTTCCAGTCCAGGGAGGACTTAGCTTGCAGTTCGAGCTGGACTGTTCCCATGGGGAACAAGGTCAAGGCTGATTTGTATATGGCTGGGTCCAAACTGGGGTGGAGTGGTGGGGAAAAAAGCTATGGATGGATTAAATCCAGATATTTGTGACCGGGGTGAATGTTTGCATTGTTCAGCATTTCATCCATCATCTGTACTTTTTGCTTTTGTCACCCTAAGTGGAAAGGGTATGTCCAGACGTGGGTCCCGTGCTTACTGTGCCACTGGATTCAAGCTAGCCTGTCTGATGAAGGGCGATACCCTAAAATCAGTCCCACAATGATTCTTTCCAGTCCAGGAAGGACATGGCTTGCAGGTCAGGCTTGACGTTTCCCAAGGGGAACAGGGTCAAGACTGATTTGCATATGGCTAGATCCAAACTGGGGTGGCGTGGTGGGCAACAAAACAATGGATTAAACCTAGATCTTTGTGACTTGGGGTGAATATTTGCATTGTTTAGCATTCCGTCCATCATCTGTTCTTTTTGCTTTTGTCGTCTAGCCTTGTTCACATGACGGAGTGTAAAACTGACTTTGTGAATTCCTGCCACTCATTCACACAATAAAGGGATTATGCATGCCTGAATGGGCCATCTCGTGGCAGGATGGGGGTGGAGCTGAACATAGCCCCACTTGCAACTGAATAGGCTGTGCTCTGACTTCACACAAAGGGTCTAGCAACATCACATTGTCACTGCATCCAGCTTGGTCACAGGGCAGCGGAGTCAGGAAATTCCAAACGCTTCAAAGTCACTGCCTAGATGATTCTCCGACCTTCCAGAACCAGGGCACCAGGGTATGAAAAGGGGACCTTAGACACCAACTCTTCAGTACACTTCAGGACTTGTGGATACTCTGCCAGGAAGATGGACTGCTGAGCTGCTGAAAAGGACTGACACTCTGCTCGACTGCTGCTCTGAGGGACTGCTTCCATGTTGGATTGCTGCCCTGATTGACCTGCTACTCTGCTACCTTTTGCCTGGGCACAAGAACTGAATCTTCAACTGTTCCAGGATCCCAGAGTGACTCACAAACCTTGCTTGCCTCCTGTTAAGTTCCACAGGAACACAAAAAGGCTTCATCCATCTTTAACCAGCACCTGGACCCAGCCTGAGTGAGTCCTGACTCTCCAAGTGATGCCCCTTCAGCCCTGGACCTTTGGAAGTGGTGCTAAAAATGTCCAGATAGCCAAAATCCAAAAGTGGAAACGTCTGAATTTTTTATCTAAAAACTGCTGTGAGATCCAAGAAGAGACTTGGAACAGGCTGCTCACCTATTCACCTGTGGTGCGTCACGGGATGGAATGATTTGTCAGCTTCCCCCCCTATGTTATTCTCCACAGCAGCAAATCCATTTTAGTGCTCATTTGCCAAACAGATATAGGCCATGTGGGATTGTCTTCGTTAGAGGCTTCTGCCTCATCCCACTGAAGAATTTTGACTTCCATTCCAGATACTAACAGCCTAATTTAGAGTATGGTAGACGGGGTTACTCTATTACTAACGTGTCAGATATCCTGTTCCCTGTATTACAATCCTATAATATCCTATAGGAATCGTAATAGAGCGGACGAGATATCCATCACGTTTGTGATAGAGTAACCTGTCGACCAAACTGTAAATCAGGACCTAACTCTGAATGTAGAAATCTTCACCGGGCCTTCGACCGAAGGCTAGCCGATGTCAGCACTCCTTTCATGGACACCCCTTCGACGAGGAAGCCGGCTCCGAATGGAGCCGGCGGAGTGGAAGGGGTGCGACGGGTGCAGTAGCACCCGTCGCGAATTTCAGTGTCTGCTAAGCAGACACTGAAATTCTAAGTGGGGCCCTCTTATGGGGGCCCCTGCAGTGCCCATGCCATTGGCATGGGCACTGCAGGGGCCCCCAGGGGCCCCACGACACCCCATACCGCCATCCTGTTCCTGGCGGCCGAAACCGCCAGGAACAGGTTGGCGGTCGGAATCCCCATGGCGGCGCAGCAAGCTGCGCCGCCATGGAGGATTCCCCTGGGCAGCGGAAAGTTGGCGGTACACCGCCGACTTTCCGTTTCTGGCCGCGGCTGTACCGCCGCGGTCAGAATGCCCAAAGGAGCACCGCCAGCCTGTTGGCGGTGCTCCCGCGGACCACGGCCCTGGCGGTATTTACCGCCAGGGTCAGAATCAGGCCCTAAATGTCTGCAGTGGGCACATTGACCTTTTAGGTGGTAGTTTTTACTAAAAACATAACTCCAGTTGTAGTGATTAGATTTTTGTTGTTGTGGTGTCAAATTGTGTATTAAAATTTACTCTATTTTTCCAAATTGGTTTGGGATTCTTTCTTACGTTGGGTCTCTACTTTATTGCTCTTTATGTGCTGCATAAATACCTTACTCATTGCCTCTAAATTAAGCCTGACTGGGATTGTGGCTGTTGCTTGACCAGGGCTCACACTTTAGTCAATCATCAATCCAATTTCTCATATTGGTGGTCAGAGGTGTGGATCAGGACTTGTATTTGCGCAGTACCATACAGTGATTTGTGTAACCCAAAATCTCAGGTAAATTATTTTATACCAATTTGAGCCTTTAAAAAAAAAATCTTCTTAATCTCTATTGGCTGTTTATCTTTTTGTAAAGTTAAGTACCCCTATCCTCCACTACTACCATGGAGATGAAGCTAATCAGTATTGACAACCTCATTAGGATTGAGGTGAAAAGGTCAGGGCTTAGGATGAGGAAGCCTTGAACAAAGAAAAAGCTATAACTGAGGAGAAAAGGACCGAGACAGAGAGTGACTTAGCTGAGAAAAAGCTACTATTGGAGCATTAAAAGAGCACAGGATGCAGGAACTAAAGACAAGGCAACTACAGTACCCGGCAGCGATGGTGGCAGTGTACTGCTGGAGAGATGAGAGTCTCCATACCACAGGAGCTGGTGCCTAACTATGTGGTGGGAGATGATATAGATAAGTGGTTCGCTACTTATGAGGTTGCACTCAGTGTGCACAAGGTCCCAGAGGAATACAGGGGGAGAGATTTGCCTCTGGAAACACATGCCCAAGGAAGAGAGAGATATATACCTCTCACACTAGAGCAGAGGTCTTCAAACTATTGGGCGGGCCCCCCAGGGACCTCAAGTGATCCCAGGGGGAGCACCAGGCTCTGGCCACAAGAAACATTTTACAGAAAACAGGGCTTTGTTTTAAGCAGAAGCATGTTATTGCGTTGTTAAAAAGGTAACAGTATTTAACTGCAATGTTTAAATAGGTCTCACCATATTTAAACATTGCAATCTTTAACAAATAATTGCAAAGAATTCTGAGGAGGGGCAAGGATTTTTATTTTTCAACAAGTGGGGGCGCAACATTAAAAAGTTTGGAGACCACTGCACTAGAGGAACAGATCAGACCAGATATATCCCCATGAAGGAAGTACTTGTGGCTAAGTTTGGGCTGACCCCTGAGAAGTACCATCAGAGGTTCAGGGACAACCACAAGTTCCCAAACCAATCTTGGGTGGATTTCCTAGATTATGCCAGCAAGGCACTGAAGGGATGGGTGAGGGGCAGCAAAGTGGATGATTTTACTGGGCTGTACAACCTAATTTTAAGGGAGCATGTACTCAATGGTTGTTCTACAAGCTGCACAAACACCTAATGGATTGCAGGCTTAATGATCCCAGGAACCTTGCTGAGGAGCAGACCTCTGGGTCAGCACCCCAGTGTTTAAAAAAGGCGTCTGGAGGGAGAACTCCAAAAAGGGTGGTCGGGGTTCCCAACAGAACAAAGAGGGGGGAATAAAAATAAAATGAAGGAGTTCTCTCAAACACCTCAAAACCAGGTAAAGGTCCTAATCTGGCCATCAGAAGCAAGACTTCATAGATATGAATACTTGAAAGTTTATTCTGAAGTGTTATCAGTATGGGCATTTCAAGGGAGATGCCAAGTGCACCACAGTGGTTATATTATGTTATGTTAAAGGGATTTGCTATAGTATCAAACAACTCACACCCAAAGGTGTATCTCAGGGTTGGCATCCAAAATGGCAAATGCAAGTAGACCAATTACAACATCCACATTTTTTTAAGTTTTAGTTTAACTTTGTATGGATCTTGGCACATACAGATTTGAAAAGGAAGCTTGTCCCAATGAAAGGGGGCAAGATATGAAAAGGATCTGCCACCAAATGTGGAGGTGTGGATACGATGGATCTTTAGTAAAAGCTCAATTTGACGATTTCAGCAGTGCGTAGGCTGGTATTTATTGAGTCTATTGTGCAAGTAAGTAAGAAGCCATTTGATTAGTGCCTTTTAGGTCAAGTAGCACAGTTTGAAAATAGTACATTTCCTAACTGAAAGCCAGAGAAGAACTTTCATAATGGGGGCATGGAGTGAGCAAGAAGGAAGGTTGCAAATTAAACAAGGTTCTGTATCCTGCACCACTTGAAGCTTAGCCAACAATGAATCATTTCCTGCTACTAGTCATGCATTCCCATATTCCAGGTGACTTCTAATCAGTGCCTGAACTAGTGTTTTCCTTCATGAAGCGAGTAGCCATGGAAAGGCTTTCCTAAGTAAACGCATCATTGCCATTAGTTACGCTGACCTGTTCCTTCATAGAAAGTGCCTGATCCAACTTGATGCCAAGGTTTTTAACCACCATTTTTGGGCAAGGGCCACAGCCTAATTCAGCAGGCCACCAGTCCTTTGATCAAGGCTCCTGGTCCTAGACTAGCAGAACAACCTCAGTTTTGTTGCCACTTAATTGGAGGCAGTTGTTGATCATCCAGTGAACAATTTTCCTCATGCAGTCCACAAACCATATTTTAGCAATATCTGGAGCCTGCCCAAGGGAGATGACTAATTGGGTGTCATTGGCACAGGACACAATGTCAAACACACTAGATCTGACTTTCTGTGTGAGCAGGGTCATATACACATTAAATAATGTCGGGCTCAGGGAGGAATCCTTCGGGACCCCTCTATTGACCTGCATAGTGCAGGAACTAAAGGAGTCATTTGAGCCAGTGTGGTGCTTTACCATGTATACCTGCATCGTGCAGTCTGTGGATTAAAACTGAATTGGAGATGATATAGAAAGATACTGACAAGTCCAACAATACCAGAATTACTGGAATACCAGCATCCAATTTGAGTCTGATGGTATCGGTGACTGCCACTATTGTGCTTTCAGTGCTGGGCATCCCTCTAAACCCGATTGTGAAGGGTCGGGGATCTTGTGCTCTTCCAGATAGTTGTTTATGTTTGTGACATTCTAGACATTTTCCTAATGGAGGAAGCAAAGAGATAGGATAGTATTTGGAGAGAATTTTGGTATTGGTATTAGGTCAATGACAGAAGGCTCAATACAGAGGGCTAAGGAGGAAGTGATCTTAGGAGGGCAAATGTCATGTGGGAAGCCAGATTTAGCACCAGCCAGCATTGCTTGTTCCTTCCTCCTGAGAGCAGGGTCAAGACTGATTTGCGCATGGCTGGGTCCAAACTGGGGTGACGTAGCAAGCAAAATAACGATGGATTAAACCCAGATCTGTGATTGGGGGTGAGTGTTTGAAAAGTTTCAACACTACGTCCATCATTTTATTTTGTTTTGTGATGTTGCTCAAATTTCTCTAATACATAGGTACTATGTGGGGAAGCAGATTGAAATCTGTAAGTGTCCCCAGTTGACTCTGGGTAGCGAGAAAGTTTTCATAGGTGGCATTAATCTTATCTTCAAAAAGGTCTGCTAGAGAATCACATAACGATTGGGAAGCTGGAATAGAGCAATTGCAAGCACGCAACTTCACAGTTTTGTTCAACTTTTTGATAAGCTTGTTAGTTGGGTTTCCTGCTAGATTTATTTTCCCTATGATGTAGTCGTTGCGGGCTGCTTTAATATGTTTATGGCAGCTGTTATTCAACACCCTATAAATGTAATTGTCCAAAGAACACTTAGTCAAGTGCCACCTGCATTCTAAATGTTTGCACTTGGGATTTTACAAATGTAGTTCATCAGAGTGCCAAGAAGCATGACCTCCCAATGGAATTGTAGACACCTGTTTAAGTGGAGGGATTTTGTCGAAGGCCTGAGTCAGAGAGCTGTGGTACGCTGTTAAGGCTTGATTTATGCTGGTGTGTAATGGGGTCACTGAGGATGCAATGATTTTGGAGATGAAATAGGGGGAAACTGCCTTAAAGTTTCTCCTTACTCTACTAGTTCCTGAGCTACACCTATTAGCCACTTGGACACTAGGAATGTGTAGCTTAATCAAATAGTGGTCCATCCATATTAAAGGTAGAGGAGATTCACTACTGATTTCTAAAGAGTTTGAAAGTTAAGTCTAATGTGTGACCTGCTTGATGTGTAGGGCATGTTACTTTTTGTAGGAGACAAACCAACTTCACATCTGTTAGGATTTGAGATACACTACTATGTTCAGTAATTTCCCCATGAAAATAAAATCACCTAGGAGCAGAAAATTGTTAGACAATAGGATCTGTGGGTGGTATGGTACACAAGTGCTCCTTTCCAACAGTTAGTGGGGAAACTGTGATTTTAAATATACTGAGTTCCACCCAGTATGTAAGTAGGTTATCAGTAGTTTCAACCTCCCATGAATCTTGAAAGATGATGGTGACACCGCCCCAGGTCTAATTTCTCCATCTAATTTAATCATGGGGTAATGCTCTGGTCGGGCTAGGAAAAACTGCAGAATTTAGCTATGTAAAAAAGCAAATAGTAGGGTATACAGTATTAATAAGTTCCCATATTACAGAGGAATGTTTGGCCATAGACCTGATATTACACTATAAGCCCATGAGTGCTGGTGGCCCCTTGGACTGTGTAGTCACCTGCCGCTTTGCCTGTTTAGTGATAGGTGGTATAGGCAGGGAAGACCATGATTTCCCAATTCCAGAAAAAAGTGGAACAGCCAGACCAGAGAATCCACACTTAATACATGATGCAGGGCCCTCTATAAAGGGTAACCACTCTGATCAGCAGAGTGGTGGATACCTTGTGGTGTTACGTTTACGTTCACTGTGCATTTGATGCAATTCCAGTGTGGTGTAACACTGAATTGTATATATTTCCCTGGATGAAGAAAAGTCTATGGACAAAGGAACAGGGGATCTGGCATCTGGCAATGTCCAGGATTGGTTGGGTGCAGATGGGCTTGCATTTAGCATGCCTTCAGTGTGTCCGTGCCCTGTGGTCACTTAACTAGGCATCTCCAAAGGAGCAGCACCTTGACCGCCAACCAGCCAAAATGGTGGCAGTATTTTAGGTCAACTAGGAAGTGGGCATCCCTCAGAGCAAAAAACTCTCTCTGCTCAATCGAGTATTGCAGCAGCAGACCAGAGAGTGCTCGTGCACACAAGAAAACCCCCTTTAAAATTGCAGGTGCAAAGGAATCACATATTACACAAAATGACAGGAAATTAAAACAAGTGTGGAGTAAAACCACTTGCCCAACAGTTGCTGCATGTCCATACCCTGAGGTGTCTCCAAAGGAGCAGCACCTAGACCACAAAATAACAAAGAATTTAAAGAAGCACGGATTAAAAACATTGGGGGCAGTTACATTGAATGGTGAGTGTAGCATTTAGGGAGGAGTTGGCTCCAGTAATTGTGGGGGACACTAGTGAAGTTACATGCAGTATGCATGAGAGATACCAAGATGGTGCCCAAAGCCCACATGCTTTCTAATACTTCAAAGTGTAGGAAGTGGACCACCATCAATGGGTAGAAGGTGGAGGCCCTGAGGGACACAGGAGACAGTATGACTACTGTCAGGTGTCCTCTGGTATCCTCAGAGCAGGTGATACCTAATGCATTTTATCAGTTTGTGGTAGCAGACAACCAGGAAAGCCATCCTCTGTGGCTCTGTTTCCCCTCGGCTGGAGGGGTGGTCTCAGGTCTTCTGAAAGTTGCTGTGAGTCCTGCTATGCCTATGGACTGTCTGTTAGGGAATAACTTGGAATACATTGCCCAGATGGAAGTGGAACTCAGGTCACACCTCGAAATGGTAGGGTTGGTTGCCTGAGTAGATCTGTGCTACCACCAAGTCCAGAGCTTCCCAGGAGGGGCGTCAAGAAGGTCTGGAGACTGGAGAAATGGCCCAGACAGCTGCCAGGAATGGGAAGGGCCATGGAGCGTGGGAAACCAGCCTCTGAATGTCCCCAGCGCAGGTGGATGGGGTACCAGAGGATGCCACCCCATAGCTTCCGGTGGAATATATTGCCTCCCTTGGTACCCTTTCTGAACTTGCTGGGTGGTAAGTAGGAAGACACACCAGAGATATGTTATGCAAGACAACAGAAAGAGTACTCAACTATTGAGGGCCTGAAATGGCATGCTGAATCCCAGACATCTGGTGACACCTCTGGAGATTACCTCAGATATTGGAAGAATGACCTCCTGTATAATGAGCCTAAGACTCTATGACTCCTAAATATAAGGTAACTTGTGTATTGGTCATTATCCAATGTACAGGACCTTCCTACTGCAGCTGGCCCATGAGATACCCATGGCAGGACATCTGGGCAGGACAAGACCTTTGCCAGGCTTGTCACCCAGTTTTACCAACCCTGGATGTGTACAGCCACTAATACATTCTGTAGAACATGTCTTACTTGCTAAGCTAGTAGCAAGAATAGGAAAAAGCTAAAAGCTCCCCTGACTTCCATGTCTGTGGTTGGCACACCTTTTGAGAGGGTGGGAATTAATAGTGTGGGACCCTTGGACCCAAAGACAGCCTTAGCCTTCAGATTTATCCTGATCTTGGTAGACAATGCCACTAGGCACCCAGAGGCCATCCCTCTAAGGACTGCCATTGCACCTGTAGTGGTTAGGGCCTTGATGTGGATTTTGACCACAGTGGGTTTCTCCAAGGACGTAGTATCAGACATGGGCACCAACTTCATGTCTGCATACATTAAGTCTATGTGGAAAGAGTGTGGGGTTACCTATAGGTTCTCCACATACTACCATCTGCAACCTAATGGACTTGTTGAATGGGTCAACATGACCCATAAACACATCATTATGGGCATACCTGAGCCCATTAGATGAAAGTGGGACATCCTCTTAGCATGCCTGCGGTGTGCTTACCAAGAAGGGTCACAGAAGGGAGTAGGCTTTAGCTCATTTGATCTTCTGTCTGGCCATCCTGTTAGGCATGTCTCAATCTGGCCAAGAAGGGTTTGAGCAAGTGTTGAGGAAACCCCCCTCCCCACCCCATTCAGCTTGTGGTGAGCTACATGCTTGCCCTCAGAAACCAGATGGGCAAATTCTGGAAGAAAGCTTCTGAGAACTTAGAGGGTAGCCAGGAAATAATGAAGCAATGGTATGACCAAGTGGCAACCATGGTGAAATCCAAACTGGGCAGAAGGTGTAGGTGATGGAGCTAGTGTAGCCCAGGGCTCTCCAGGACCACTGGACTGGTCCCTATGAGGTGGTGAAGAAGAAGGGGTGTCCACCTACCTAGTAAGTCTGAAGACCCCCAAAACCCTTAAAGAGTACTCCAGCTCAACCACTTCAAACCCCACTATGAGAAGTCTGGGGTCACCATGCTGCTGGTGACAGATGATGGGGTGGAGGAGGAGATTCAACCTCTCCATTATTTGTCATCTAACTAGAACGATGGGTCAGAGGAGGGTGTCAACCTCTCACCTGCCCTGACTCCAGAGCAGCAGAGGAACTGTTCCACTTACTGGAACCGTTTGCATCCCTATTTTTTCTCGCTTCTGGTCTTACATACCTGTGTACCCTTGATATAGACACTGGGGACAGCCTACCTGTCAAGAATACAATGTACATGTTGTCTGAAAAAATGAGGGCCAGCATCAAAGCAGAAGAGTCCTACAGAAGTCCCTGGTCCAGACCAGTGGTGCTGATATGAAAAGTGGCCTCACCGGGAACCGCCCCACAACTCAGGTTTTATGTTGACTACAGGAGTCTCAACTCAGTCTCGAAGACTGATGCACATTCCCTCCCCCGAGCAGATGAGCTAATTGATATGTTAGGAACTGCCAATTCCTCAGTACTTTTGATTTGCCTTGAGGTTATTGGCAGATTGCCCTGACGGAGGATGAAAAAGAGAGGTCAGCATTCTCTACCCCTGAGGGCCAGTTTAAAGTGATGCCCTTTGGACTCAAGAATGCCCTTGCCACCTTCCAGAGGTTGGTAAACCAAATCAAAGCTGGGATGGAGACCTTCATTTCTACATAATTAGATGAGATGTCTGTTATCAGCAGCACCCAGTAGAGCTACCTATTTCACCTGCAAGAAGTGCTTTAGGCCTTGCAACAGGCAGGCCTGACTATCAAGGCCAGTTAGTACCAGCTAAGGCAGGTTTTTGTGGTGTGCCTAAGACACCTGGTGCCAGAGTAAGATGTAGCCCCATCAGGCCAAAAAGGGATTATCCCTGCCTGGGAGACCCCACAAACGCAAATAGAAATTAGGATCTTCCAAGGCCAGACTGGGAACTACAGAACATCTGTCAGGGGATTTGGCACAATTGTTGCCCCCTTGACTGAGCTGACTTCCAAAAAGCAGCACAAGAAGGTGATCTGGACAGAGGCCTGTTAGCAAACCTCTGACTCTTTAAAGTACGCCATTTGCACAGCCCTGTGCTCAAGTCCCTTGACTTTTCCCAGGAGCTTATTGTCCAAACAGATGTCTAGGAGCACAGTATAAGGGCAGTCCTATCACAGCTAAATTAGGAGGGCCCAAATCAACCTGTAGCTTTCATCTGTAGAAGGCTCCTTCCAAGGGAACAGAGGTGGAGTGCTATTAGGGGAGAAGCCTTTCTGTGCTATGGTCACTGAAGCTGAGCCCATTCTTGTTTGGGAATCACTTCCAGACAGACCACAGCCCCATCACATGGTTAATGTGAATGAGATGTGAGAATCCAAAATTGTTGAGGTGGTCTATTTCCTTACAGGGACTGGGCTTTACGTTGGAATACTATCCTGGGTCACACTACACTAATGCTGATGGTCTCTCCATGTTTTTCTGCCTTAGTGAAGAGAACTCCCTAGGAGTTGGGTAGTTCTCTCTTTCAACTGGGGGTGGGGGGGGCCTGTATTAGACCTGTCAGCCGTAGGGTAGTCTTCCCCCAAAACATTTACCTCATCTTCTCCATTTTTTTGCTCAACTTATTTTGTTGCCCTTAGGATTCTGTGCACTTTACCACTGCTAACCAGTGCTAAAGTGCTTGTTCTCACGCCCCTTAAACATGGTTACATTGGCTTATACCCAACTGCATACTTAGTTTACTTGTAAGTTCTTCGTAGACTGATGTCCCATATACCTAGAGCCTGGAAGCGTAATGTTACTAGGGGGCCTGTAGCACATTTTGTGCCACACACCAAAGTAGCACTTCAAAACATGTCAGGTTTACCACTGCAGCCGTAATGCAGTTTTAAACTGCCATGTCAACTTGGCACTAAAATCTCCTCGCCAAGCCTTAAACTCACCATTTATTACATAAGGTAGGCCCTTGTTAGCTCATAAGGCATGGTGCTGTGTAACTAAAAAGATGGACATGTTTTGTTTAAGTTGTACATGTTCTGGTAGTGAAAACCCCCTAAATGTGTTTTCCACTACTGCAAAGCCTGCCCCTCCCATTGGATAACATTGGGGATTTATATTGCATTGAATGAGCTGTAATTTCCCATTAGGAGCAGACAGCTAACTCATGTTTGGTGTCTATGAAACTGCAATGATAAACCCTCTTTGATGGTATAGTTGGATTTTTCATTACAATTTTGAAAGTGTCACTTTTAGAACGTATGTATTTTCCTGCCCTATGTCCTTTTGTGCCTATAGCCTGGCCTGGGTAACTGACAGACTTTGTGAATTCCTCCCAGACACTCAAACAACAGAGGGATTAGGTATGATTGAATGGGTCATCTGCTGGCAGGATTTGGGGGAGGGGCTAAGTACAATTCCAATTACAACTAAATAACCTGTGCCTTGCCTTCACACAAAGTGCTTAATGATCTCACATTGTCAATGCAGCCAATTTGGACCTAAGGCAGGGACATCAAGAAATTCCAAATTCTTCAAAACACTGTCTAGAAGCATATGTGACCTTCCAGAACCAGGGCACAAAGGTATAGTAAGGGAACCTCAGACAACAACTCTTCAATATACTTCTGGGCCTGTGGACACTCTGCCAAGAAGGACTGCTGTACTGCTGGAAGGACCTCCGCTCTGCTGGACTGCTGCTCTGAGGGACAGTTGCACTGCTGCTCTGTTACCATTTACCTGGATGCAAGGGCTGGACCTTCAACCATCTTCGGACCTCCAGAGTGACTCACAAGGGCTTCTGTTTGGAGCCACAGTGACACAACATCTTTTCTATTTCTTGAACCTGCAGCTAGATCCCTCTCCAATTCTGAACTGTTGGAAGTGGTGCTAAAGGTGCCCTGATAGCCAAAATCCAAAAGTGGAGACTTAAAACATTTTTGGCTTAAAAGGGATATGAGAATAAGGAGTAGACCGGAACCAACCTGCTCCCCTCTCTGCCTGTGGTGCATCTCCAGCTGGATTGACTTTAGCTGATTCTCTATGTTCTTCTCCGCAGCAGCAAATCATTTTCAGTGGTTCTTCAACAAAGGGGTATCCAGCCTTGTGTAACTGCCTTTGGCCCCACCAACTGCCTCGTCTCACTGAGATTTTTGACTTCCATTTCAGAGACCGTGGCCCACATTTATCAAGGTTGTGTGTTGCTTTTGCACCACACTAGTGGGCAGAAGAGGAATGCAAAATGTAAGTGAGATTCATCAAGCCACACAAGGCCTACTTTCATGCCTTGAGAAATCTAGAGTAACTCAAGGCAGCGCAAATCACTGCCTTGTGTCACTTTGCGGCAGGGAGGCATTCCATGGGTTGGGTGTGGGTGTTCTCACGCATTCACCTATGAATTTTAGTGCATTCCCAGATTTACCATCCGTGGTAGAACTGGGAATCCATAAAAATGCTACACCTCCCTAGGTGAGGCACAGCCAGGAGAAATATCTTTATTTCTCCTCCTTTGTTTTCTCTTTTACATGTGCTACATTCGGCAGCACATATAAAAAGAGGAAAAGGACTCTCAGGATTGTTTTTGTACAGGAAGGAGTTCTTTCCTGTATAAAAACACTGGTCTACAAGGCATGCACCCTTGCAAGATGACGCAAGGGTGCCTGCATAGGAAGTAGGCAGCCAAAAGTACACAATGCTAACAAAGGAAAGGAATGCACCAAGTAATGCTAAATACAGCACATTCCTGCCCTTTCATTTTCATGCAGTGCATCAAGGTGGCTTGCTGCGTTGTGCTGCATGAATGAATGATTATCTGCCCCAAGTCAGAATATAGACATTTTCACTGCAACTTCAACCCAAGGCTATCTGACAATTATGCTCCCATCTTAGATACCTCCTGCAGCCTTGCCCCACTGAACTTTACCTTCTCAGAACATTTTTTTCAAGAATATTTCTAAGTCGGAAAGTAAGCCTGACCAGGCCCAATCCACTCCTTCTATGCTTATAATCTGTGTATCTGAACCCCGATCCATTGCAGTCAGCCATATTTTTTAACTTTGATCTGGTCTTACATAACTAGATATGTGTGGTTTGTGCTATGATATTTTAGGCTCTAGGTTTTACTAAAATCTTTGAAATTCATAACTCTAGTCCTACTGGTGAGGCTTTTATCTTCTAATGTTGAATAATTTAATATAATTTACTCTATTTTTATAAATTGGTTTTGGATGTATTTAGTGTACTTTTGTGATTCTCCCTGCAAAGGTTTGTGGCTGTTGCTTGACCTGGGCTCACATCCCAGTCATCCCACAACCCAATTTCTTACAAAAGGGTGTCTGTTTGTTCTAGTTCTTTTAATTTAATGTATTGAAGAAATATGTATATACATATTGTCATTTCAAACAGCAAATACATATCCCTATTGCCGTAATGATTTTAAAATAATATTTGTTTAAGGTCCTTCTTACAATGGCAGGTCGGTTAAAAATGATCAATCAATTAATCAATCAATCATAACATTTGCAATGCACAGAACTAGCACCCCTAAGGGTATCTGGGCACTGAGAGTGCTGTGTCTCTGTCAAAAAGCCATATCTTCTGTAGTCTTCCCTGGAGGGAGCTGTTTGGAGGTGGAGGGGCAGGCTTTTCCAGGACTTGGCTGCTGCGTAGGAGAAGGAGCAGCCTCAGCGGCAGCTGCAATGGATGCGGGGTATGTGTGCAAAGTTTAGCAAGGCTGAGCATAATTGTCTTTCTAGAACATAGAAGCTCAGTCGATGGTTGATGTAGGACGGCCCTGGGTTGTGGAGACCCTTGTATGTGTGTGTAAGGATTTTGAATTGGCATCTCTTCTGGACAGGGAGGCAGTGGTGGTTCCTGAGGTGTGGGGTGATGCTTGAGCACTTGGAGAGGGTGAGGATGAGTCTGGCTGAGGTGTTCTGCATAGTCTTGAGTCTTTTAAGTAGCAAGGAGGACACTCCGGCATAGAAAGCATTGCCTTTGGTGACCAGGGAGTGTGTGACTGTCTTTCTGGTGTCTGTAGGGATCCATTTGAAGATTCGACGGAGCATACGGAGGATGTAGAAGCAGGAGGAGGCGACTGAGTTTACTTGTTGATTCATGGATATTTAACAGTCGAGGATGATGCCGAGGTTTTGTGGATGGTCTTATGGAGAGGGCATTGGTCAGAGTTCTGCTGGCCACCAGCTGTGGTCCCATAAGGAGGTGTTCTTCCTGAAGATTAGGACTTCGGTTTTATCTGTGTTTAGTTTGAGGCAGCTGTTTTTTATCCTTGTTGCTTCGTTGGTAATGGTGTTGTGGAAGTTGGCTTTGGCGTTGTGGGGGTCTACTGTGAGTGAGGGGATTAGTTGAGTGTCGTCAGCGTAGGAGACTTTATGGAGTCCGTTGGATCTGATGATATCAGCGAGGGGGGTCATGAAGATGTTGAACAGGGTTGGGCTGAGGGAGGATCCTTGGGATACGCCACATGTGATGCTCTTGGGTGTAGAAGTGAAGGGAGAAAGGCGGATGCTCTGCATCAATTAGAAGTAATAATCCAGATACCGTAAAACAATGTCTTCTACATTAATTTTGATTGTGTTGCCACAGCTAAATTATTGCATTTACTTAGACTTTCACATTACTAAGAATAGCATATCCTGACAAGTTTAAGATATAATCTAAGACCTAATAAAATGCAAGACTTTTACCAGGTGTTTCAATTTAAATGTGATCCTTTCAAAGATACTTTGATTTCCTATTTCAGTATTTCAGACTTCTTGATTGTATATTTTTCAATTGCTAAAACATTATCATATGTCCACATCTGTATCACATTTTACTTAATGTACAGCAGCAACAATTATTGCTGAACATTATTTAAATATTATTTTGCAGTGTTACAGAAAGACAGATGGACTTTCTAGCTAATCTTTTAATATCTCAAATAAACATTGCCTGTCATTAACTGAAATGCAGGTTGTGTAAACTGAAACTTCCCATTAATGTCTTATCACCTTGACTGACTCATTTATACAAATGTTATTTAACTAGCTACCTTAACCTATTCCCAGGTTATTACTTGATTCCCACATTCTCCTTGATCCCATTTGGTGCTCTGCTGGGTCTGCTCATCCTTGTGCACTTGCACATTACTTGTATTGCACATTGCAAGTTCAGTTCTCTGTGCCGTTCTCTGTTACGTCTGAACAGGTTACAACAATCTGCAGCGAGTCTGAAATGAGAAAGCATTCTTTGGCTCTTGCCCTGCAGCTTCTCTGTTTTGTGGGTCTGCCTGCCTCCTGTATATGTCTACCCAGTAGCTAATGGCTCCTACAGCTTCAGGGGCTCAAGCACCTGCACTACCTTGGTTGTTGGTGATAGTTGAAGGTGTTTGAGATGTGTTGGCACTCCCTTCATTATTCACAGTATACAGATTCCTGTCTCCTCGTGCTGGTTGTGCCAATTTGGGCTGAGCTGACTTTAATTCCCACCTTTGCTGCTACTTTCCTCCTGTGCTGGTGACAGTGAGATAGTAGACGGTGCGGGGTCGTGAAGATTCTGCTGAAGTGAATGTTGAGAGGCAGGATCAAGACATAATTACAATGTTTGTTCTGCAAAAAGGCTATCCTGGTAATGCACAGGGATCGAGTTGAGCAACGGTTAAATATCGGTTTGCCTGTCTAGTCGTTTGGACAATTCCCAGATGAACTTTTGTCCTGGATTTTTGTTTGTTCCAGGTTACTTCTTGTGTAAGGAAGCCATGTATAAAAGTAAATTAGAAGCTGTATCCCTCGACATTGTTTGCTTCAAAAGCTCTTTCTGGGTATAAGATTCAACTGTCATTATGCATACTCGTGCTCAATCCCATTCTTAAAATGGCCATCTGGTCTTGATAGAATCAAAAGGAGGTGCTTAAGGATCTAAAGACGCATTGGTATGTCATGAAGGTATAGGTTCTCTGAATTGTAATCCAGTCGATACTACTCATACTAAAATATCTATTAGTTCAAACTTGTACAGATCATTATTGTCGCAAATAATCAATTGATGTCTGGGAAGTCAATCCAGAAAAAGCTTCAGGATTGCTCCTAACTTGTTGCATTAAAACCAGATTCATTTAAAAGCAACAATTTAGAACTATTTCTCAATTTCAGTAAATCAGGAACCACAAACAGGAAAGTGTTTACAGTGGCTGCCCAGATAAACCACATTCCCTCTTCCATTTTCCGTGTCTGGCTCTACTCCAGGCATACTTTCAAATAGCATTGAGGGGTCTGATTCCATATATAGTAGAGATGAAACCTCAGTAATAAATGCTGTCTTTAGTCCCACTATGCAAGACTCTCTTAATGACCTGGCTTTCACCAGGGAGGTGGACTTTATCAGTCAAAACCCTCCTGATAACAAAGAACAAAAACTGGATCAAATATGGAAGTTAAATCTCAGACTGATTTTTAGGAGGTCCCTTCAAATGGACATCTTTTGGATGCCCCTGTTTTTCCCTGTCTTGCCTGTTATGGGTGCCGTTAGCAGTATTTAACCAAGATTTCCAATGCAATTTGTACTCAGATTTGTTACAGAATCAAACTGTTCTATTAACTAACATTTTAAAACAGATTGAGCTGATGCAAAATGACTTTAAAGATCTCACAACATCATCCACTTTTTTATCACTACTTAGTATGAACTTTCAGGATGCCCTCCGAATAGAGGATTTCATTGATCTCCTTCAACTATTACAAAACAAATGTAACTTGCCTAAGTAAAATTAATTTACAGAATCAGAAGGAATCTCTCTCACAGGATAATTGTGAGTCTTTACCATTTTTGTTTCTTCTTTTGCGATTAATATTAATGAATTTCTACAATTTTGTGAAAAAAATTATTCTGTTAAATGAAATGGTTCGGGGAGTTAACCCAGTTTCAAATATATTAGCCCATGATGCTAGTGTTAGCCCTGGAATGATTATGTGCTGAATCTACCTTGAGTACTAATTCATCAACTATTTTAGTAGACAAGCCAACTTCTGTTGATCAGTCTATAGTACGTCTGCCATATATAAGCAAAATAAAATAAAAATATTTGAGGAAGTTAAATAAAAAAAACTAAGGGCCAGATGTAGCAAACCATTTGCGAGTCGCAAACGGCGAAAATTGCCGTTTGCGAGTCGCAAACGTGTGTTTGCTATGCAGAAATGCATTTTGCGAGTCGGAACCGACTCGCAAAATGCATTTCAGAGTCGCAAATAGGAAGGGGTGTTCCCTTCCTATTTGCGAGTTGCAGTGGTATGCAACTCCATTTGCGACCGCGTACGCGATCGCAAATGGAGTCGCAGTTACCATCCACTTGAAGTGGATGGTAACCCGCTCGCAAACGGGAAGGGGTCCCTATGGGACCCCTTCCCCTTTGTGACTGGACCCCAAATTATTTTTTCAGAGCAGGTAGTGGTCCAAGGGACCACTACCTGCCCTGAAAAAATCCGAAACAAAAGGTTTAGTTTTTTTTTTCTAAGTGCAGCTCGTTTTCCTTTAAGGAAAACGGGCTACACTTTGAAAAAAAAAAAACTGCTTTATTTAAAAGCAGTCACGGACATGGAGGTCTGCTGACTACAGCAGGCCTCCATACCCGTGAGTGCCCATAGTCGCTATGGGGCCGCAATTTGCGACCCACCTCATTAATATTAATGAGGTGGGTCTTTGCGACCCCATAGCGACTCGCAGAAGGTGTCTGAGACACCTTTCTGCATTAGCTTTTGCGACTCGGAAATTGCGAATCGCTCGGAGTCGCAATTTGTGAGTCGCAAAACCTATTGTTGCTACATCTGGCCCTTAATGTAATATTAATATTAGTGTTGTTGAAAGAGAGGCAAAATATTAAACTTTTCCCGATGTTTGAATAACATCCTGGTCGAAAGTCATCTGTTAGCTCTTCGTCTCAATTGACTAATGCAGTCAATCCCCAACTAATTCCACTTCCTCATTTGGAGGATAATATAGTCCACGTTTCAGCTAACAAGAAGAATAATGAAGCTATGCAACCTGTAGTACCAGTTATAAGCACAACAAATGTTACTTTCGACAAAGAAACTCTGCCCACCCTGAATGTCCTTTTAATAGTTGATTAGAGTGATCATCCATTTATCTGTGTTTGTTCTGCTAGTACTTCATCTCAGAAGGTGATAGAAGGCACCTCCCAGTTAGAAATGGTTCCTCATCAGAAGGATGTAGTAGCTTTTAATTGCTCAGCTAATACAAATTGCCATGAAATCACACATATTGCAGTGTCAGTTATTTGACCAACAAACTATGTTTTAATTAAAAATACTCATCCCATTTCAAATATCCCTTTGAAGGATAAGTAGATGGATTTACCATCTATTTTTGTACCAGATATAGGATCCACTAGCACATTGTCTTTAAAGCCACTTAAAGAATCTACCAGACCAGTCTCCTTAAATTAAATTCCAACTCTGAGATTAGCAATTTCACAATTCATCTGCTTTTGAAATTAAATGAGATGCTACAAGGAGTTCTTTGAATAACATTTCAGAAGATATCTCTGCTATTAGGAAATCATGGCAGCACTGGCTGCCAAATCGATAAATGATCAGTTAGGAGTAGTCCACGAAAGTAATACAGAAGTTAATTTTGTACCTGTGGATAAGGTAATAAATGTAGTTACTATTTTGAATTCCTGGCTATCCACTAGTCAAATAAGTAACACACAGATAGCTAAAGTACTTTCAAAGGGTTCTTTGTTAAACACATCACTACCTTCAAATGGTTTGCCTGTTAACTACTACATTGATTTGCCTTTGGTACAAATTGATTTTGCCCACAGTATCAATCCCAGGGCAAACATTTTATTTTAACTAGGCAAAACATTTTAACTCTATTGAGAGAATTTACTACTTTTTCCAATATAAAATCAGATGATCTGCTGACAGTAATGTTTATGGTTGATCCGGAGACAGGGAAAGAGTTTACCTGTACGACTTTGTCATCGGTTCTATGAGCAAATTTACTTTGGGCTATAGGTGATTCACTTGCTCAATGGGGTATTGTTATACATAACGTACAAGAGGAAACATACACAACAATATTGCTGAAATTACAAAATAGAAATCAATTACTAGCAGAGAAATCTTCTGCTTTCAAGAATGATTGCAAAGGGCAGTGCATTTTTTTTATGAATAATTTTAAAAACCTTAGAATTGGGGTCACCTATGGTAATCAGAAACATCATAATATAAGACAATGATCATTTGAAGGCCACCAGAGTGACAGATCAGCTGGATCAGGAGTCAGGTGATATGGTTAAAGGGCTTTGGAAGCAACCTTCCTAATAACGTTTCAAAGGTCTTTGTACATGACATTAATATTTGTTCTTGGAACACCGCTGGCATGTATCATCATTTAAAATCAAGTGGTGTGGATCTTCTATCTTTTCTATTTGCTAATCATATTGTCTACTTTCAGGAGTGTTGGAGTACAACGTCCTGCTTTATTTCAAATTTTGAGGTATTTCAAGTAAATGCAATCAAAAATAAAATGGGCAGTCTTTATTGAGGATTAATTACCTGAATCAATTTGAATTAGAAGCTCAAAGCTCAGACATTCAACTGTGTTATTCAAATCTTCTTATGTATTGGTGGTACTGATTGAATCTTTAGGTCATTCTAGTCTTTTTTCATGTTTCTCTTTTTTATAAGAACAGAAGTTGTTACGCATGCAATGATTATTATTACTATTGATTTTAGCACAAACCTTTTGCATGAAAGCATTTTAATAACAGAAGAGGATTCTGTAAACAATTTCTTTGATGTTCCGATTTTAAAGTACTATCTGGTTATGCAGAACCCCGTTGATAAATAAATTGTACCCTTTTTATGATTTAGGCTTCCATATGTTAAATGGGAGGTTTTCTGCAGATCAATCAGTAAATTATACCTATCATTTAGCTGTTGACAAATACATTTTAGATTACTCCTATGCTCTTGTCACAGAAGATGCTTAAATGACTGCATGAAGAGCTATATACTGGTAAACAGCAAGACTTAACAAACATTGAAGAGATCACAATAAGTTCTATCAAATAGAATTGTTGATTGTCAGACAGACTAGAAGAGTTGTGGGAATACCCTCTGATTAAATCTATTTTACTTAACATCACTGAGGGTAGTTATAATCTGAATGCATCGGATTGGGAACACTTGGTTCATGAAGTGTTTCATTTTCTTTCTATTAAGATATATAGTTTCAATAAAAGTAGTCCACCTGCTAAGTATTGGTATAGGAATTTAAAAAATTTGAAATGAAGCTATAGACAGAAAATGAGAAGGATTATGAAAGCAGATGATATCATGTTTATAAACATTGAGAAGCAACAGTTAAAAATGAGTGAACGTCTACCTTGTAAGAACAGAAATGTGAACAGCAACAGTTACTATGGAAAAACATTCATGACTCCATAATGAAAAACATTGTAAGATATTCTGGTCTTTAATAGGCTGTAGTCAAGACCAGAAGTACAATTTGGGAGATTACCATATAAATTATAACAAATAGAACATTCATCTAACTGAATTAAATGGTTTTAGTGATCAATCTGTAAAGAAGGCAGTTACCATTGATCTTCTGCTATTTTCTAAACCCTAGATAGGATTTAAACATCAGTTAAAACATTGACAACCAAATACAATTGAAGAATTAACTTAAAAACTAATTATAAGAAGACAAATATTTTGTGATTTGGGAAATCTAAAGCTTGTTTTAAGTGGATGATTGAGCAGCAAAAATCAAAGTTGCTAAAAGTTATGCCTATTTGGGCATAGCTATACAGGAGACATTACTATGGTCACAGGAGATTGAGAACTTGAAAAACAAATGTAACAACACAACTACTGCAATTAAACAAGTTGATTTTAGATACAAAGGGGGTGTAGTGGGTCTAAACACTTCTGCAACTAAAGCAAAAATAGTATCTATTTTAATGTAAGGTTGTATTATAATGAATGTGGTCTCCTAAAGTAAATTAGACATTATTTTACATAATTGTGTGAGGAAGATCTTCATACTTAGACAACCTACTCCTCAAACCAGGCTGAGACAGGAGTTAGCTCTACCTTCAATCTTGTCTTGGAATAATATTAATAACCTTAATTACATTTGTGATTATGCATTTGCTGAAGACAAGTCTGTGAAACATTTTATATGGTTGGATTTATTTACAAATTCTTTGTCAAAAAATGTGTTCTCAATTTGTAATGCATCCACTTTATTGACAAACTATAATCTCCAACCTTAATCTGTTTTTGTGATATGAGAAGCCTACCACATAAAAAGGTTATTAAACAAACTTTTTTTCATTCCAATTTGAAACTGATAAGTAGACTTGTTCAAGGTATAAACATAATGGTTATGATTTAAATGCTTACAAAATTATATGATAAAACTATTTGGATTTTTCTAATAATTCCTTCATGATTAAAATAATCTTAAATTGATGGCTTTTCTATAGTTTACTGATTCAGTTTGATGGTGTATGAATCAAAACAATACATTTTAATTTAATTGCTCCTAACTTTGGGCAATACTCCCTCTTCTACATATTTCATAAGAGCTTTTAACATTTTAAAATACTCACCTTTCACACTGAACAATCATTATGGAAGTACGTTCATACAGTACAGCATAGTGAGTAATTGCTGCAAGCTCTGAGAAATGGCATCATATTAGCCATATTCTCATAGCAATTCATCCTTTCAACTAACAATTCAACCACCCACTATATCCTATACTGCAAGTAGTACTAAAATAATGTTTTTCAGTGATTATCTGCATAGGTAATTGCTGAGATATGAACATATCATTTTTATGTACCAATTTAGCAGATGTTTCAAAATGCATTGATTTATATGTAGGAATATTAGTAACAGCGTTAAACTGTCATTTGGTGAAGTAATGTTACTGTTATGAACATTATGCCCTTGTTTTTGGATTTGCAAAAAATGATTGTGGAAGACTGATTTCAAAAAAATATTTTTGCTCATTACAGTTTATAAAATACATGATAAAACATTTGCTTTATGCTTTGTTTCTCTATCTATTATACTGCCCCATAAAAACAAGCATCTGAACAGTTTAGCAATGGTCTTTTCAACAAGAACCAATATGTTGCCATCTATTTCTGTTTTATTTTGCCATTTCCAAGTTATTAGAATTAGAAAATGCATAATATGTTTTGAACAAACATAAATATGTAAAAATCATATAAAAGCTTGGCATGTTGTCCACTTCACTGCTGAGATTTGCATTCATATCCTGTTTTATGTGCTTTTTATTCTTATGGCGTGCATTAGTTTTGTAATGACAGTTCAGATTTCAAAACATTATTAGATGGCAGTTTCATTTGATTAAATTACTTACGCAATACTTATATTTTCCACTTTTTTATCTCAAATGTTAATGGGCATTTAGATTAATATTTCTCAAAGCATATAGGTCTAATGACAATTAGAAGTATTAGATGAGATGTACGAACATTACTGCTATATGAGTCATTTTGAATTGTGTTGCTCATCTACCCATGTTATTGTATTGTCCCAGTGTGTCATAATATTAAACAGAATATTTCCAGGCAGACATCACATTGAATTTAGAACCTTGGGATAGATTACATATTTAGATGATTCTGGTACAAAAGTGATCCTTTTATAAATACCTTGTTTTTAAATTTTAATTTCTTTGTGCTAACTTTTTCAGTTACCAAAACGTCATCACTCGTATTGTGTTGTCATAGATTAGAAAGATATTTTAATCAAACATGGATATTCAACAACTTTCATATTGTGTTAAGTATTTATTTGCCGGTATGTGTGGTCCTGCAAAACATAACTTACCACAAAGATGGCGCAGGCGATTTTGTAGTACTTGGCAAGTGAGGTGAAACTGCGACAATGCAAGGGCAGTACTACAGCAGATAAAAAAATGAGTAAGGGAAATGGCTCTATTTCATTCAAAGTGCTGCCTTATAGTCTGGTACTGTTTTATTTATTGATGCATTTTATATATATTGCATTCTTTTTTGAGCAATAGTATTTCCCACTAAATCTATAAATAGGAAATACTGCCAATGACTGCAATTCACTACAGAGTTCTATGATGAGAGAAAAGCATCAGGTCCAGTACCTTCATGTAGTCATGGGCACAGCTGGTTGTATCCTAATAATGGATTGTATTGGGATCATATCATCCTTAGTGTTTGCTAAGCCAAAGGAAAAGGCTTCTGACATGTGAGTGAAAATTAAATAGCTATTATAACCTGCTGTGGTTAGGCATAGGAATAGTACAACTTTCTGTTGAATATCAAAGTGGTATGTTCTAATTTTAAAAATAATTGTGGTAGGCAAAACTCAGATCTCTCCAGCGAGTACATCAATCAACAGAGAGACATTGACATTTTTATTACCACCAAAAAATGCTCGACACCCAAGGAAATTTGCAGTAGGAGTTTTTAATCCCTTAAAACATTCAAAATACAGCTCACTTGAGGCGCGGAGCCTCATGTGGTGGCACTGGTCGCACCACTTTAAGTTGGCCCCGCACACGGCTTTGAAGTGTGCTTATTGTTTGATTTGAATTTAGAAGTTCAATGCTGAGGAGTCTACTATAATGATTTTGCTTGAGCAACCACTTTAATATTTTACTGTGCTGTGATATGATATTTTTCTTCACCCAGGCAAATTGTCATGCAACAACTTTACTTATAAAAATAGGTGTATTGAAATGCATCTATATATCTATGGTGCTTATATGCAAGATAAGGTAACCATGTTTGGAAATATAAAGGAATTTTTTAACAGTGTATATGTGTTCCTATTTGCATTAAAATTTAGCTTTTACTTTTCAGAGAAAGAAACTGAAACTACGCCGCCTGGTCCAGGTATTTTATGTGTTAATTCAAAATGTAACTATGTGATTACATTTTGGACATAGACACTAACAAAGGCCAAGGCCATATATTTTATGAGCATTGATATATATGTAGATATATGTAAATGTATGTTCATACTTAGATGTATATGCTTATATATCTAAATGCCATACATATCTACCATCTTGTTGCATGTGTATCTTTATTTACATATATCAATTTATACTTTATCGCACGCACATACATATATAACAATAGTATATACATATGAGAAACATATGCCGCCTGGTCCAGGTAATTTATGTTTTAATTCAAAATGTAACTATGTGATTACATTTTGGACATAAACACTACCAAAGGCCAAGACCATATATTTTCTGAACATTGATATGTATTTAGATATGTCTAAATATATGTTTATACTTAGGTATATATGCTTATCTATCTAAAAGCCATACATATGTACCATTGTGTTGCATGTGTATCTTTATTGACATATATCAATTTATACCTAACTGCACACACATACATATATAACATTGTATATACATATGAATAACATATGTATAAAATTTTATATTTTTATATAAATCATCCATGTTTAATTCTTGAATATGTTGAATCCATGTGTATGTGTGTGTGTGTATATATATATATATATATTTAATTTATAATATATCTCTCTCTATATATATACAGTATATCTCTGTGGAGATTACTCATCTTTCTGAGAAGACGTGTTACAAAATATAATTTAGCTTGGAACATATGGTGCTGCAAATCACATGTACACTTAGATTAAGACGTTTTCCCTGATAGAAATTAATATGACAATCTTCTGATTTTGTCATGTTCCTAGTAAATTTTAGCTGCTGCTGAAATGTAAAATTTAAAATATTGATTTGAAAGATTTAATTTAACATATTACCTAAAACAGGATCCATTAACATGTGAAATTATCAGCATATCCACGTTCCTCACATGAACATGAATTATAATAAAATTAAATTTATATTGTCAAAACAGAGAATAACATTATAATCCTTCTATTTATTTTAGCCTCACTAAGGGCCAGATGTGCAAAGCATTTTTCTGGTTGCAAATGGCCTTATTTGCATAATCGAGCCATTTGCAAAAGGAAAAATGCTTTTTAAAATGTAAAAAAAATATGTTTCAGTAATTTTTTACTGAATCTAAATTTGTATTTGCAATTTGGTATTACGAAAGGGTGTGTTTTGGGTGACCCTTCCAAATACTGAACCAGTGTTCTCAAAACAGTAATAGTACCAATTTACCCCCATTTTAAAAGTGGTGGTCAGCCATTCCTAATTGGGAAGGGGTGCCTTTGGGACACCTTCCCCTTTGAGAATGTTGAAATAATATTTTTAAAAAGCAGCAGTTGTCCTATGGACCACTGCCTAATCTTAAAAAATGAAACAGCAGCATTTCATTTATGTCTTTGAAAATGCAGCCTGTTTTCCTTTAGGAAACAGGCTGCAGTTTAAAAAAGATTGCTTTATTGGAAAGCAATCACAGACATGGAGATCTGCTGACCCCAGCAGTCCACCATCCCCGTGATGGCTGTGATTCCTAATGGGTCACAAATTGCGACGTACCTCATTAAATTTTCATGAGGTAGGTCGACCTGCAACCTACTGGGAATCGCTTCCTGGGAGTAAAGGTGGGAGTAAAGGTACTTTATACATTAGGAATACTGATTTCCCAGTTCCTATACGGAGATAATCACAATTAGGAAATTGGTAATCCTAATGTTTGTACATCTGGCCCATTCTTTATTAAACTGGCTCTTTGAACTTCCATTCACATTTTGCTGGATCACTTGTATTTAACACACAACACAGGTGAAAATGCGGGAAATTAATGTTCCTGTTTTCAATTTTAACCCAGAAATTGGTGTAAGCTTTCCATTCACTGCCACCTTAAGGAAGGCCCACTTAGAATCAATACATGTGTGCTGCCACGTATGGAGAAAGATACTTTAGGATGTGCTATAAGTCTGCTACCACCTGTCTCTTTCTTCAGTGGAATTGGCTCTGGAAACCATATTAGTTCAGTTATTGGCCGTCAAGTGGAACACTGTGATTAGCGAACTAGACTGGTTAAAACATTTTTTATCTTCAATGAGAGTGCTTGCCATTGTTTGTATTGTTCCTATATTTTACTGATACCACAACATTTGAATGATACCACAATATTTGTTTTCTGTTTTAGTCTGATCAGATGGTTGTTGGCATTTGCAGTCCATGTTGGTGCCTAAACATGATTTTTTAGAAGATGTTTGCCATTCAATTTCATCCTAACTGCTTGAAATCCTCAATTATCTGCCATATATAGTTGCAGAATTCCTCCTAAAATATATACTTATTTTTAACCACCACACTATAGTGTTGCTGGAACAATTTTCTGAGTAGGGGTGCTGCCATCAGTGTTACGTCCCTGAAGCCATAGGGGTTGTGGAAAAGCCAAGCGCCCACAAAGACCAAGTGTAGCAAAAGATTCACACCTGTTCAGGATAGTGCAAGGGTGTGATATGTAGCTAGTGGTGTATGTTGGAGAACCTTGTTAGAAATATATTACTAAGGCATGGTGTGGGAGAGCTCTGTTATTTACAGTCAGCACACTCCCCGTTGAATTGGCTTTTAAATTTGCACATGCATGTAGTTTTATTGATTGCACTGCACAGCAAATAACTAATGTGTGCAAATCAGGTTTCAGTTAATAGTTAACATTTATCATCAGGTAAAGTGTCCTGATTGGTTTTAATCCTGGTAAAACCTTGGTTTTAATCCTGTTAAAACCTCTGTTTCCATCACACTTTAGAGTTATAAAAGAAAGTACTTTATTGGTGCTTTCCTAACTGCTGAGATATTTTGAATTATCTGTACAGCTTTGTTCTATCGTACAGATACAAATACCATCATATTGCCTCTGGTTACACACTCAGCAAAATTATCACATGATTCACATTCCAAAATCTTTTCACTTTGCAGTCAAAAAAAGAATGGTGAGCATCAAACTCCATGCTAAAAGAATAAGTCACAATTTGTCATCAAGCAATGCCTGACATTTGACCTTTAAGCAAAGAATATATTCACCTTCTGAACATGTTTTTGGGGGTTCCGCATCCACCCAGCAGCCATACTTCCACTGCCTGTAGTACACAAAACATGTGCTGTCTTTTGTCTTCCTTTCTATCTGTTTGGCTGTTTAGCACTGCCTCAGTGCACATCATGCCATCATTGCACGTTTGCATCTGTGCTTGCCTGCCTGAATGCTGGTGTAATGTCTGAAGGACCTATTGTTTATTCTTAGCTAGGTAATGTTCTATTCATCATAATGCCATTTGCGAAAGGCAATTAAAATCATTGTAAACACAGACGCACTAGTAGGCAACACAAAGGTATTTTACTCTTGTTTACTGACTGAGTCTTGTTATTAAACAATTATTACATTTTTTAGTCTAAGATGAGTTATGTCCCATAGTGAAGCATTACTTTTTTTTAATCAATTTCACAGTGTTTGCCTAAATTTGCCATTTCCAACAGCGGCACCACCATCTGTCTGTGTTATGTAATCAGCCCCCACCCTCCTAGAACAGACGAGAGAATGACCTTCTCTGCTAATCCTAGTTCTAACTAACAGTCACACGTGGAACTATCTTGCTAAAGCTCCACTATCTGGGATAAAGTTGGTGGCAATTACAATGGATCAGAAACACCCCCAGAAATTAACACAGTGCTTTGCTGCTCTCTTTGCAATACAAAAATATCAATCATTCAGAAATGCTTTGAAGATGTTCTTATTCTGTTAGGTAGTTAGTGGGTATAGATCTGTAATCAAGGAGTTCTAGCGCCAGGAAGCCTTTGGCCATCCATTTGCACTTTATAAATAATCTAATTCATTTATGAATGGTATATTACCTCCACACAGCAATCCTTACTACTCTGGTAGAAACAGAGTGATTCCTCCAGAAGTCATACACAACAACACATTACTAAAATTATTGTTAGTATAACACAGGATCTTTTGTTGTTGATTGATTTTAACAACCCCACTAACAAAGGTTCTCGTTCTAATCACTCTGCAAATCCGGCTTCAGGGTTACACTCTGGGGTGTCTGTTTTGCACCCACATCAGAATGATAAATTGTGCACTAGTAGTGCATCTCGAAGGATCTTCTATACAGAATTTTTGGCTAGGGAAAGCTTTTGTATTAGTTGCCAGCATATCATACACTTTCCTCAGTAGGGGCAAAACATGTGCATTACCATGATTCTCCCTTTCAGAGGTGTGTAAATCAAAATGGTGCAATAATTGTACACCGAGTAAATATTGCTTGCCTCACTATCTGGAGTTTCTGGGTGCACAATATTAACCTGGAATTGCGGGGAATCTGTGACAAATCCCTAACTCTCAGCTAATGTAATGGACCTCTAAAAAGAGTGAACTTCATTTAAGAGAGAAGGCTATTTGCCCTGATGTAGATCATAGAAGAATGACTGCTCGATGTGTGAGCATTCAACCCATTTGTCATGTAACATAATGGCTGTTTCTTTCATTAGAGATTATTACTTACCATCGATCATCACCTACATGGCACACCGGACAGCAAATCATTGGTAATATATTCAACAATGACATTTATTATTGTGTTATATATCTGTTTTATTGGTTATCACTCCTAGATATAGTTACAGAAAAAAGTTTTAATTATTTTTGAATGCACAGATGGACCACTATGTCTTTCATAACATGCAATTATTAATGGATATTGGGTCCCCATTGGGCCATTTCTAGAACGAATATAGCCAGGAACTAATCAGGAAGTGTGGTAGATGTGTGTCTGGAAACAATGTAGCAGACCTGTGACGCCAACATCAAGGTGATGTAGTCTCTGATTATTAAACGCCGTGTCTGCTCTGAATTACCCCTTATTTTAATAAGTAGCAAGAATGTGCTAGGCAAGGAACTAGTGCAAAGTGGGAACTATTGAGGAAAAGAGTTACTAAATATGAATTCCTTAAATATGTGTACTGCGGCTTTAATGTCACAGAATTATTTTAGAGCAAGAAACGCTTTGGCATCTCCTGGCCTCATCAACAAGACATCCTTAGGCAAAGCCACAGAGATTGGCCAAAGGGCACTCATGAATAATGCAGCATTGTTCCAAACTATGGGCTGCACATTTTGTCATTTTATAATACTGTCACTGCATGTTAATTCATTTGCAACACAGGCTTATGTGACTCTACTTTTAGCCATACCTTTTGTTTAGTACGAATGAACTTTCATCCCTAGCACTTAACTGTTTTCATTAATTTAGCAAATACAATATTCACTGCTGGACAAACCTCTTAGAATATCAAAATGCCTTTTTAGGTAATAAAGTATGTTGTATAATATTAAAATTGTGGTTTACCTCCCACCATGTTCTAACTGGCAAAGCCAAAAAATGTGAAAGATCAGTGTTAACATTTTCTCAGAAAGAGATGGCAACACAGCCTTCTTCACGATAGTGGGAGGTCAACCTGGCCTATCTGTTGTCTTTGTTGGAGAAAATATTATTTGTTATAAATACAGATTGAAAAAGTGTAAATAAACAAGACAATAGTTCTAAGAAGTATTAGCTCTCTCTTAAAGCCATTGAGGAGGAGATACCATTGCAATCACGACAACGACATTGCTGTTCAGCCTTGTGAACTCTCAGTTTGTGATGGGCAGACACCATACAACTAGCAAAAATCATTTTACTTTTGACAGTTGGCTGGAGAAACTAGTTGTTTGAAAAGCAGTCCCTAATTATTGGTACAAGCCAGTGCTTGATTTGTAAAAGAATGAGTGATGGTGGCCAAAACTCTGCAATTAAATGTTGGTGCATCGAATACTAAGGCTGTGCAGTCCTAAATTCATTTCATACCTCTTTAATTCAATAACAGACAATTTCTGCCCCTTCATCTCAGTCTTGCAGGTTTCTGCTTTATCCCTTGGTGGTGTTTTTTCTGTCTTTCCCTTCCTCATCTTTCTGTTTTGTGTGTTGTACCCTCTTTTGTCTCAGTAAACATTTGATGCAGAAAAATGAATGGCAGTGACCCCCACCGGCTCAAATTAAGCACTGGTACAGGCAAAAAGTAGACATTATCTTTCCTACAGAATATTCATTATTGCTTGGGCTTACATTCCAGGTACATACTATGCTATGCTGCTGTGAAACAAAAAACAATATTACAGTAGTTTCTGCACCTAATGGTATTTTGTCAGATATATTCCCTGTATATTACTCTTAACTGCATGTAGTTTGTAGGTGAGGCAGGAGTCTAGTCCACTTCATCATGCGAGCTGCTAGTTTCTAGTTGTAGCCTGAACACCTTACAGCATGAGTCTTTTTTCTCTGTAAAAACATCTTTCTGTTTCATTCCCCAGGAACAACTACAATGGGTATGTGCACTGTTATTTTAAAGCATAAACTAGTGTCAACAATTTGCATGGAAAGTAATGGTTTTATAATGTGATACAGAGTGGAAACAAAAGCAGTACTACATATAAGACCCTATATGTTATTAAATCATAATTGCATAATTTGTCTTAAACACAAAAATATATCTGTTCTATTTTGGTGTCCAACACCATTCATCCTCAAACCATAGGATGATCTTCAATATTTAGTTTGTTTCAACAGTATAATTTCAGATATACCCAAACCACTGCTGGTTGCGTGTGGAGGTCAACATTTTGCTGTCTCCTCCGTTACATAATTTGATTTCCTATCTCTGCTTCCAGGCAGAAGGGCTCCAAAGCTTCTCAATCCTTGTGTGTTTTATTCTAATGATTAAAGCAACCATTCTCTTTGTGTTGTGGGTCATGACTCCTGCTAAGACTGTAGGTGTTACGTAGTGCCAGCCTGGTCCACAAGATATACCTACAATTAATCTTCAAGTCAAACTGCAGACGATGCTTGTGATAAAGTTATTTGTTTTGAATCCAATTTTTTGCCATTTTTACTACAAACCTAGTAAGAATTTGGAAGTAAAGATATTCTTAGATTGCCTTGTTCTGAAGACACAGAGGGATCCAGCAACACAAACAAAGTGTGCTTTTAGATATGCCTGGGTGGAGCTGACGGAGTTCCACTCTGCCAAATTCCACAGAGTTGATTAAAAACTCCATAGAATTCTGTGGAGGCGGAGTTCCGTAAACCGTGGAAGACTGAATGCACCCAATCTCAGAAGCACTAAGAAGGATCGGGCCACGATTAGCACATCCGAGATCAGGTGAATTCACGAGAGGGTCGAAGGCAGTGAAAGCTGCTGTTTCAGGCCTCTTGTACACTGGCCTGTCCCATGTGCAGCAAACACAAGGCAGGCCGGTGAACAAGAGGCACCAGTGTACACAGTGAGAAAAAAGGGGACTTTCCTAGGTTCTCTTCTCTCTCAAGGGTCCTCATTGCCAGGCAGCGGGCTGGCTCTCTGCCTCCGCTGGTGTCTGCTCACTGCAGCCCAGTTATGGGCCACATAGCACAAGTGCAGACTGTCTGCACTTGCGCTATATGGCCCATAATTGGGCTGCAGTGCGCATGTGGTGAGCTCCGCTCTGCTGGTGGGAGTAACAGAGTTTTGGGTGAACTCCACACTCCAAGCACAGCACGGAGTGCCCAAAACTCAGTTAGATCTACCAGCTGAGCAGAGCTTGCCTCCCACCCCTACTTTTAGAGCATGTTAGGAAATATGTTCCTATGTCTTCAATCATCTAGTTAACACTCACAATACAGACAATGACATTTCTTTCAACATATATATGTTCAGTGAGTCTGGTATGCCATCTCTCCCCAAAAGCATGGTTAAACCTGTAGAGCAGTAACAAGAATCATCATGGAGGAGGTGACAGAAGAACATAAGCCATGCTCCATAACCTTATGAAGCTAGTTATTGTTTCTCTTCTTGGAAATGTTCACAGAATCATCTTCTCTCTCTGGCCCCTCCACCTGTTTTTTTATTTTTTTTAAGTGATCTCAATTCTTTATACATCCAATCTTTCTGACCTTTCTCTGATGGATACTTCCTGCCACAGATACCTCAACTTTAGAATATTGCCAGGTGCCATGCTGGACCTGTCACATTTTGCAGCACAGACCCTACACAACATTAGGCGGTGTTGTGTGGTCCATCTTGACTTTGCTCCAACTGGAGCTGATTATAAGTACAACCCAAGTGCACTGATGTCAGTTTCTTTCTTTCTGCACCTTTGTAAATAGATCCAGAGATAGCTCCTATTTTTTCCTCAGTGGACAAAATGTTCTCTCTTCAAATGTATTTTCAGTGTGCAAGGGAACATGTGCCTTCCTAAAACTATGGAGTTTAAGCCTTATAGGGACTGTTACAAACCAGGCAGGTTTGTCCCAATCAGTCATGGACCACCAGTAAATGATGGTGAACCCCCTTACTCTGGTGGGGTTCATAATCAACATGCTGGAGTCACACCTTGCTCCTTCACCAAGGCTCCTTTCATTGCAGCCTTTTTAGCTATGCAGCCTTTTTAGATATGGTGCACTTTCAGGCCTTCAGTGTGGATAAATTTGTCCACAACTAGCATTGTGCGTGCTGTTTGCTGACCATGCTAGACAGCACATGCAGGCTTTGCCATGGAATCTGAAGTCTCAGTGGGCCCAGCTCTAAGGGAACCTGTCAGATTCCACCCAGTTTTCAGAGGAGACAGCAAATGATTTGCAGTGGTGGCTGCTTAACATGTGAGATGTGCACATGGGCCTTGAAATTCACTCCTATTTCCTAATGAACATATATCTTCCTAGCCTCTGATTCCTCAAAATTGAAAAAAATATGGAACAATAATGGGATTACATGGTGATCAAGATTTTTTTTTTTAAGACATCCTCCATAAAAAAATGTTATGGGAAAAGGGACTATAAAGAATTTTAATATTCGCCGATATTAACAAAAAAATAAAAAAATGTTTTATACTGCCATTTTGAAAAATTTTGATTATTTTATAATGAGTGAGGAAAAATACTAAGTTAATGGGTAGAATTATGAGAAGGTTTATCATTAAGGTCAGAGCAAATGTACGTTATAGGAAGGTTGAAGGAATTTGGGTTGGGTTGACATAAGGGTTTTAACAAAGGGAAAGCTAATTAAGTGTTATGATTTGGATATAGAAAATAACAAGTTTTAGACTAAGCATGACAGTTAAGAGTGGGGTGAAGGATGGGGTCAGTGCATGATAAATGCTTAGGTTACCATTTGGGAAAAGTAATTGTATTTGCCCCTGGTGCTTCTTCCTCAGAAATACATTCTATCACATCTTTGCACTTTGCTTTGATCCTTTAAAACTGTGTTAAAAAATGTATGTATTTGGGCTTACTTTTTGTGGCACCATGAGGCGCTGTGTGTAGCCTACTGTCCTGCATATTTTGTTTCAGGGCACTGTTTTGCGCATTTCTGTGCAAACTTCCTTTGTTGGTTCAGTCTTTTGGCCATTCGGGCCTAATGTTGTCATGATGGCACTCCTCTCCTCATATTTTTCTTACTTCTGAAGAAGCAATTACGTATTTCCATGAAAGGCTACAGAATGATACTGTGATACATATGTTTTTGATGGATTAAAGTTTGTGCTGGATTGTCATTTTCTGCAAAACATTGAACTAATGTATTTCAGCACCTACAAAAGAGTGCAATTTGTGTTTAACAGATTTAAAGCAGCCATGCAGTGAATAATGTCACAGTAGAACTCAAAATGTCAGTCAACATCATCAATTAAGCTTTTCAGAATGCTCATTGTTGGTGAATGTTTGACATCTAGGATTGGCCGAAGACAGCTGCTCTTATCTGATAGAGACTTCTAGCCATTGATTTGATTCTTTACCTTAGAATATTCCAGAAGTGTCAAACTGGATCTGGAAATTTTCAAGCAGTACCTCTTTACGCTGTTAGGTGGCATTGTTCAGCTTTGCTTTGGTTTCGTCTGTGCAGGAAGTGACATGAGTGGTGCTTATATAGGTGCTACCCAGCTGCGCTGACCCTAGTTCCTTCTGCATCAGTTAGCTCTATTCCATGAAGAGCTAACCCTCAGACACTTTTTGACTGTTTTTCCTCAAACTTTGTCAACATTGTTTTGATAATTTATTCTCCTGGTATGACAATGATGTCCCTAAGAAACCTACAGGTTTTTGTTTCAAGCCATGTGGGCCTGCACAGGCAGATGTCTGTGACAGACGCACACTTGGTTTGCCTGTGGTGCTTGGAGAGGGTCCACGACTCCAAAACCTGTAGGGGCTGCTGACCATATACCTAATGGGCTGGGGTGAGCAGTTCCTCAAGCTCCTTACCGGCAGATGTTGGACTACCATGCAACTTTCAGGATTCCTATCACTTGCAAGGTCCGGGGACGGCTCCTGGAGTTGCACCGGATGGTCGTCATCTTGATTTAAGTTGTTGGGTAAGTCCCACTGCAAGAACAAGTGAAAAAACTTGAAGAGGTCTTCAACTTCGCCTCACCAGTCTGTCCCTGGGAAGAGGGACAGGAGAATCGGCTCGCCAGGCCTTACTTTTCTGCGGAGCCCTCGCTATGGTCTGCCCAGCTCCTCTCTGTTTTTTGCAGTGCAGAGTGCCAAGATCACTTCCAGTTTGCCATGCTCCCTTTTGGTTCAATGTCGTGAACACCCTTAGGTGTTCACGACCCCAGAAAGTGGTTTCACACCCCCAGGCTAAATGGACCTCCTACATTCACTGGGGTTCCCTATAAACTTGCTGATGTCACATCTAACTCCCTCTCAGATGGTCCCTTTTATATGAGACCTTCTGGGCACAGTGCAGTTTTAGGCCTATCCCTCTCTGAACATAGAGTTCAGGCTAGTTGGGCCATGATACTTATGTTTCAGCATGGATTTTGGTGAGATGCACTCTCACCCAGTGGATACAGAATCAGGGAAATCTCTCTGACCTGTCCCGATCTTGAAGGGAACTGGAAAAGACCTGCAGTGGGAGCTGAGGAAGCACAATTGGATCAGCAGCAGACTTCTTTCTCTTCCCCAGCCACAGTTGACGATAGTGACAGATGTGTCACTCCCGGTCTGGGGCATCTATTGGGAAGAGGTGGAGATCAGAGGGCTTTGGCAGAGTCTAAGCTCCACATCAACCAGTTGGAGCTTCGAGCGATCTGGTTGGCACTGAAATCTTTCTTCCCTGAACAGGGGAAGTCTGGTGCAGGTGTTCACGAACAATATAATTAGCAGGTGATACTGCAACAAACAGGGTGGGTGGGTTGGTTGACCCTTTGTCAAGATGCCCTGCATCCCTGCACATAGCAGGAACATCAGAGCATTTCCCTGTTGCTTCAGCAACTGGCAGGCTCTCTGAATGCCCGGGTGGATGAATTCCACCATCAATGCCTAGCAGATCATGAAGGGCATCTTCATCCAGTGTTAGTGTAAGGTGCCTTTCAAGAATGGGGAAAACTTTGGTTAGATCTGTTCGCCACCGCCGACAATGCCCAATGTCAGCACTTATTGCGTTGGAGTTTCCAAGACGGCTCTCGCTCGGAGATGCTTTTCATCTCAAGTGACGTTTCTGCCTCTTGTATGCTTTCCAACCAATATCATTCCTGCCCAGAGTTCTTAAGAAGATCAGGAGCGACTGGGCCCAATTCATTCTTGTGGTTTCTGATTGGCCACTGAGTTTGGTACCTCAACCAATTGAGCATGAGCATCAGTCTTCTAGTTAGTCTGTCTCTTATCAGAAATCTGTCACAGCAACAGAGGAGGACCATACCCCCGATCCTGTGCACCCTCCTCCTTCATGCGTAGAGATTGATCAGCAACACTTAGTAGCTTTCAAAATTCCTCCCGAAGTCTGCATGCTATTCTGGCAGCCATCCGGCAATCAAATAAAGTAAAGGCAGACCAAAAGGAGGCCTAACAATCTGGGTTGCACTTATTCTCCAAGCATCAGTGGAGAAAAACAGCAAGCTGGAGAAAGGAAAAAAATTTCAGCATCTGAAATTCAGCCATGAATCATGAGTCTTGGACCTATTAAGTGTTTATATCCCACCAGGAAATCAGAAAGATCCTTTGTCAACTCTAAGTCCTTTAAGCCCTTATATTAACAATGCACGAAGTGGAGTTTCATCACAATCATTAAATGCACATCATACTATTATACTGTGATTTTAACACCAAGCCTGATGTGTCTGTGGCTGACAAAGTCAAACAGGAGGTTAGGGGAGGCCCCCTCCCCAAACATTGGTTTTCAACTCTATAATCTAGCAGCCGAGGACTGAAATTTCACACTTTCCTTTTGTCACATGACCTTTATCCTCTCAATTGCAATACTCCCTCAGACTACCCTGCACAGCATACTTTAGGACCTGGAAGCTGGGAAAGTTTAATAGATTACATATTAATAATTACGGTATCCTGGAACCAAATTGTAGACATGACAGTCATATGATAAATTGAAAGCAACCATGACCCACTAATTGCTATATTTAGATGCTTCCCTTCAAACACAACCAATAGAAGCTTCTCTTGTACAGTAGCCCCGGAAAATCTTTTAGTAAAACTCAGCAGAAAACACATCTTTTGGTATCCCATCCACCTCAATAATCCCTGCAGCGCAGCAGTCCATCACCACGGGCTGCAAGCACAAAAGGATCTTTTAGTCTTAATGAAAATATCAAATCTAGCTGCTGTTCAGAAATTTGACATACTGATGAGATTAACACACCTTGCCAGTAATCGCAGAATAAAGGATAGCTCTGGTCTAGGCATTCACCCATGGGATTCGAAATAGAATGGTTTGATTTTGAATGTACAAAGCTGAAACAGACATTAACAACTGCACTAAGATTAAGATATCTGTGCCCATATTTATACTTTTTGACGCAAAACTGCGCTAACGCAGTTTTGCGTGAAAAAAATTAGCGCCGGCTAACGCCATTCTGAAGCGCCATACGGGCGCCGTATTTATTGAATGACGTTAGCCGGCGTTAGCCGCCGGCGCCGTCTGGTGTGCGTTAAAAAAAACGACGTACACCGGGCAGCGCCGGCGTAGGGGGATATGGGGCTTGGGCTTCAAGAAATGGGGCAAGTCAGGTTGAGGCAATTTTTTCGCCTCAACCCGATTGGCGCCATTTTTTTTCACTCCCAACCCCCATAGAAATGACTCCTGTCTTAGCAAAGACAGGAGTCATGCCCCCTTGCCCAATGGCCATGCCCAGGGGACTTCTGTCCCCTGGGCATGGTCATTGGGCATAGTGGCATGTAGGGGGGCACAAATCAGGCCCCCCTAAGCCACCCAAATTTTTTTTTAAAAACACTTACCTGAACTTACCTTAATGTCCCTGGGATGGGTCCCTCCAGCCTTGGGTGTCCTCCTGGAGTGGGCAAGGGTGACAGGGGGTGTCCCTGGGGGCATGGGAGGGCACCTCTGGGCTCCTTCAGAGCCCACAGGTCCCTTAACGCCTGCCTTTTGCAGGCACTAAAAAACGGCGCAAAAGCGGCCGTACGTCATTTTTTTTGACCCGCCCACTCCCGGGCGTGAATTTTGCCCGGGAGTATAAATCCGACGCACATGCCTCGGAGTCGATTTTTTAGACGGGAACGCCTACCTTGCATATAATTAACGCAAAGTAGGTGTCCACGCTAAAAAATGACGCTAACTCCATGGACTTTGGCGCTAGACGTGTCTAACGCCAAAGTATAAATATGGAGTTAGTTTTGCGTCGAAATTGCGTCAAAAAAAACGACGCAATTCCGGCGCAAACGGAGTATAAATATGCCCCTATATACACAATTGTGAAGTGTGTCTGAAATCATTGAGACAGGACTATAACCATCTCAATAAATTGAAGACGAGCCATGTAGATTTCAAGCCTGGGGCATCATCAACAAGTCATTAAAAGATAAGGACAATACAAGTTTTTGGAATCTGGTTAACTGGGGATGTGAAAGTCCAGCCAAGAAACCTGGAAACAGTAATGACAACTGTCATGTGAGTTAAGCACTTTGCAGAAATCTACAAAGCCACTACCCTTACAGCTAGCAGTGCTATAAATCCCTCTATCCCAAGCCATCACAAGAAAGAGGCCCATTCAGAATGTTCTGCAGTCAGATTTACAGACCTACAAAACCTAAGTGGATATCACCGTAAGCATATGGAAGAGGATGTTGTAGTGTTCCCACTAAAATAATAGGACTGCATATTAGAACGACAGAACTTTAGAGTGTGGGGATTGAATCCATCCACACCATCAGAAGCTGTCGGCCCATTTCCTGGTTATCTCAAAGTGCCTCACCCAGATCCCTAACCTTACCAGGGTGAAAGGTAATTACAGTAACCTGAACATGACATTCTGATCCCTAAGGGAACTGTGGAAACTTATTTTACCCTTTCGCTATCTTACTCATGCATGCCAGGCGAAACACAAGCGAGATACGAGATAAGTTTTAAATACATTTAATGAAACAATCAAAACCTTGCATAGAGAGAATGAGCTGTGATAATTAGACAGAAGAAACAAAGCATCATTACCAGCATTATGAATATGGTGAAAAGAATAAACAGTCCAACCATTGCAAGTGATTACTAGATATTCCTATCTATCTCTAACCTTATTCTGAGAGCACAGTGGATGTACCCTCTGATTTCACCTACTCTAAAATGAGAGCCTCAGCCCCCATACCTGGAAAACTGAATCAGGAAATCAGCCTGTAGATAGCAATCCCTATCTGGAAACTGGAAGATCAGTGTGAGCAGAGATGAATGTTGATCACAGCATTCATCCGAAGACCGATGTGGCTGCAGTGCTCCCCCGTCCCCCCTGGGTCAATGTATCATTTATATAATCAAAGCCACACTGTATTAGAGGCACAGCTCTGATGCAATGATGTGTCTACATATTAGAAGCTGTCTGCGAACGGGCAATGCAAGCACTAGGATATTTTTACTGTGCTCTGAGCATTGAACAGAGTGTACAGATTACATATCGGGAAAGGCTAACTAAAAACAAGCAGCATGTATAATGTATCCTAGAAATAATATCATTCAAGCCTCAAAGTGTAAAATGTCACTACTAAAAGTGATGTCAGATAAAACGTGAAAATGTAAAATATAAAAGTAAGCTAAAATAGAGAACTAACATTCGCCCAGAAGGCATCACAGCAAGGACATCCGAGCAGCCATTCTTATCCAAAAACCAAACAAGGCCCTTGGACCAGAAAGAGTGCCCAGTTCTGAAGATCGCAACAACTTGAGCCCCTGTCTTAACAGCAGTATTTAATGGGAAACCAATGTGGACCTGGGCTAGTAGAAATCTGCAATCATAGTCCTTCTTCACAAATATGGCATACAAGACAATCTATCAAATTAGCATCCAATTTCTTCACTGGATGTAGCTGGCAAGAGCTATAGAAAAGTCCTACTTACCCAAATGGAAACCTGGGCTAAGGACAAGAGGAGATTCAGAAACATGGACAGAAGATTCGACCAAGCAATGAGTCTAGATAATATACGCATAAAATATTCACATGTAAAGAACACAACCCCATTATGGCTTTTATCGACTTCAAAACTGCCTTGACTCAGTCAACAGACCCATCCTGTGGCAGGCCTTGAACAATCTAAGTCTACCAGACAAGTTTGTGATCACCTTGCAGCAATTAAACCATGACAGATACAAACAAATAGGAGGACTGGGGGCAGCTTTGATTGAAAGAGCGGCATACGACAAGGCTCGGTGCTTGCGCTGCTCTTATGCAATATTTTTAGTAACGACACCGCCAAGTGTCTTCTGAATTTAAACTTGTACTTTCCATTCATCAGAGGAGACAAAACACCACTACTGCTCTTTGCCAGTGACTCCATCCTTTTATCGTGCACCGAGCTATTGATGCCTAAATTGCGTAATGGATTTGCGAACTATTGATAAATACACTACATTCTTTATACTAAATTTTCTTCAAACCTTAAAGTCCACTTTTAGGCCCATATTTATACTTTCTTAGCGCCGCGTTTGCGTCATTTTTTGACGCAAAACCGGCGCAAACTTGCAAAATTCAATTGCATTTTGTAAATTAGCGCCGCTTTTGCGTCAAAAAGCGGCGCAAATACGGCGCTAAAAATGTATAAATACTGTTAAAGTTTGTGGCCACCCCCTTAGCAGAATCAAATACTGTGACTATCTGGGCATCCCAGCTGGCGTGGGCTGCACAGCTATCCACAAGTAAAGCCTCTCAGACCCAGTATAGCAACGCTGTACTCAGATTCTTTAACAAGTGTGGACGCAGGCTCTTGTACCCAGTCTTACGAGCTCAAAGAAGCAAGGCAGAAAACAGATTACTGCACAGCCTTCTCTGCCTGGGGCCAGAGACCCCAATGGCCGCTCTCGGGGTGGATTCCTGTTTTAGACCCGTTAAAGCGCTCCTAGTCCTCAAACCTGTTCTGCACTGCGTGCGAATTCGGGCAAAACTCAAACCGGCAATCTATTAAAAAGCCCTGCGAGAAAACTGGTCGAGCAGCAACTCGAGAAAGCTATACTGCTTTCGCTATATTTCACTCATCCTCTTGGCGCTAAAATGAGCAGATTTCAAGAATAATCGTGAGTCGGGTTTGCAATTCATAAAGGATAAGTAGTGGGGCTGCAATAGAGCTGAACAGTGGGGCTAATTTATGTCATGGTTCCTGATAATCAAAATGTAAACACGGCTGCAAGCCTACATGGGCAGTCTCTTACCGACACTGAAAAGGTCACAGGGCACTTAGCCAGCCAATTTAGACTGGTCCCTTTGCCAGTCAAAACTTGTACCAAAAACTGGTCAAGCAACAGCGAAACACTAGCGTCTTACAATTGCAAGCAAAGCGGTTGGTAAATCATTACTCTACTGCCCTCGTGTTATTCTGAGTCCTTACCAGTTGGGAAAGTGTATTTATGACCTTTGTTTAAATGACACAATTTAAGGCATTACAATGCAGCTGTGTACTTCTGTTACAAAGCAGATTCTGTAATGGTTTTCGGCCCATCAGGCCGAGTATATCTAAATTGCATGGAAAACAACAAAATGGATTAATTACCCAGCATGCGCCCTCACCTAATTGAGCTGGGAGTTCAGTTGTTTTTTATAAAGGCGATTTTGTACATGTACTATTTAATTACGAACTATATATATATATATACACACGAGGTGGGGTTATTTTTTAAACCGTATGGTGAGTTTATGTCAGTTTTAGTACTCGTTTTAGAATTTGTAGATTTTGCTAAGGACGGCACGTTGCAATCTCACATCTGTCACTTATCTTGCCTGCTTATCCGGAGATGAATTATAGTGAGACTGTTGAACATTATTTTAGGCGCTAGTCGTGGGATTGTACCGCGTATCACCCGGAGTCTGATTTTAAAATAATTCTTTGTATTATGTTATGTTTTAAGGTATGGCTTAGATATTAAAAAGTGAAACAATAAAGATTTGATTCAATCGAAGTGGGAAGCCCGTCAGTGTGGGCAAGTGCACAGTAATTGTGACCAGACCAAAGAAGCTGCCTAGACATTTTATTCTGGGCCACCTGCCTTGGCTGCAGAGTCCACCTCTGACTATCCAGGCTCAGAATCAGAATTAGAGGTGCTTCTTTGGGAAAATGTAAGAAATACACAATTTCCCTGCGGATAAGTGCTGCACTTTCAGTCATTTCTCTGATTTGTGTGTTGTGGAGGTTTTCCCAGCCAAGGACTCAGAGTATGCTTTCTTCTAAAAGATTCCTTGTTCTAATCTGACATTCACTTTCCAAGGTGAAATACTAGTTTCATCTCTTCCTGATATTTGCACCTCTTAAGCCATTATAGTATTGGGTCTGTTTATAGAAGAACCTAGTAGTTATTATTTAGAAGGTCGCATTTAAATTACTTTGTAATTAAAATTTTAGGAGCAGAGTCATTGCCTTACGTGGATTAAAGTAAGGCACCATGGAGTCTCTGAAATTTGATAATGTTTAAGGGAAGTAGAGGCATTAAATAGTGAGGAGTACATTTTAAAGAATACTGGACATGTATGGAGGCGTTTCATGGTCATACAATATTAGGAACAAAATTGACTGGTGTCTGCAAACCATATTCAGAAGTTACCTATCCTGCATCCCTTTACTCATGTATGTGCCTAAAACAGGCGAGCGATATTTCCAATACCCTCTGGAATGCCCAGGTGGGTGATTTCCTCCACTAGTGCATTGTTTTTATTTTGTCCTTTGTACAGAAGTGTAAGCTGGAAATTTCTGCTACCAATAGTTCAGTACATGGGTGCGTGTGAGATCAGTTTTTGTAAACTATCCAGCTGGGCTGACGTAAACATTCCTTGAATTTGCAAAGTTACCTTTTACTGCATTGTTCTACTGCCGCCTGATGTATTTTTACTTTGTTTTGAATGTTACAACCTGGCAAATATGAATTAAACTACAAAATGGGGGATGTGGGTAGTGTCACAGGTTGGAGGGAGTTCTCTGACCACTCACCCACTGATACTGAAAGGGCATTCATGAGCACCAGAACCAATGTCCCTTCACACAGTCCAAGGTTAGACCAGCTAAGTACTAGTAAACATAGCGGTTGTTCTTGTCAGTCTACCGCCTCCCTTATAATTTCACATTAGTATTAAAGGCCAGTATCCTCATTGATCCTCATTTAAACACGGCATGCCCCCTTCCTTTGAACCCACCTCAGTTTAGCACTACACTGATAGTACAGTACTGGCACAACATTAGTCAATAGGCCTACTGCCAGACAATAGACATCAACCACCTCCATAAAGAGGAGACTACTGTTTTGGAAAAATAGGCAAGATAATTTGATTGCTCAACGTACCTTGTGTTACATACCTTGTGGTACACAAAGACAGCCAGGGGCCCTGGCATCAGTGTTTTCTTTCCAGGCTATACTATTGTACACGTTCTATTTTCTGTTATAGCCTTAGAACCCGCCGTAACGGGCTCTACCGGCTATTAAAGGCCCGCTCCCCGCGTTAAATGCCCGAGCCGAAGGCGAGGGCATTTAACAAGGGAGAGGGACTTTAATAGCCGGTAGAGCCCGCTACGGCGGGTTCTAAGGCTATTAGAACATTCTGCCACACAGGGCAGAATGTTCTATTAAAAAAAAAAAATGTTCACAGTGCCCGAGGGGATTTAAATCCCCTCGGGCTCTGTGAGGTCTTGTTCACAGCTTTGCTGTGAACAAAGCAAACATTGGAATGTTGGGGCTGCGGGCTTTTACCGGCCAGTAAAAGCCCGCAGCACTCCATTGTTTTCAATGGAGCCTACAGCATTCCAATGTTCTAATTATGATTAGGAATTCACGAGGTAGTTTTCATCTAAAAAAATACCTTCTAGTACTAGAGGAAATGTCTATTCTGAACTAAAGTTTATTAAGCCAAGAAATTCCCTTGTCTCTTGCAAATTCAGCTCTTTAAGCTTCAAAGTAATTGTAAAAACGTACGGCCTGACGTAGACTTTGGTGGTATATACTCTGTCCATTAGGGTGACAGAGTATTTTATGTCGCCACCCTGACAGACAGAACACCTACATATTTAGAGGTAACCATCAACCTAGTGGTGATCTGTGTACATTCAGGGGAACTACTGTGATGGCGGTTCCTTCTGAAGGTAGGAAAGTTTGGTGGACGACCGCATTCTATTTTTGACAACTGTCCACCAAATGTTTGGTTTTCCAAAGGCAAATTCCCAAAGTGGAGTATTTTTCCCTGGGTGTGGGGGTTATTATGGTATTATTTCTGTTTGTAATTGCCCTGCTTTCCCCTCGACTAACGGACAGAAAAAAGGACTCCAGACCATCACCTTTAAATAGGGTCATGTCGTCAGGCTGTCAGAATAGGCTTTCTGTCGACTAAACCAACGGGACACTACCAACGGAAAGTTGAAAGTATTCCAGCCTCTAAATACGGCTGGTGGACCAATAGTTTGGCAGACAGCATATAGTATCCTGTATTCCTAATTCTAAACCAGGCCCTAATAGCTCCACAAACATGAATTGCAATAACCGTACATATTGCTGATCAGATTTATCCCATAGGCCCATTCCTTAAATAATGTTAACAAGAGGTGCACAGTGATATAGAGGTCCGTGCCACCATCTTTCAGAAAAATAAATAGAATACTGATCCCTATTTAGGATACCAATAGCAAACATTAATTTCATTCTTGCAAATATTTCTATAGAGATATTGTCATACATTTCTTTTTGTTCATGCCGTTCATTCTTACTATTTCTAAAGTCAAATGTTCAAAAACATTAGTTTGCAGTGAAAAGAGGAGGAATCTTTTCACTTCATTACATATGTTATCAGTTATGAATTATAACACGTTTGGAAATCCTGATTTATTGTTATTTGTGAATTTAAGCATTAAAGATTTCATCCTTACCATGTATATTTTTTTGGACAGCAACAACCGTTCCAACAACTAAAACCACAAGAACCACAACAGGCCCACCTACTACTGGACGTAAGTGTTTTGATTTTTTAGGATATCATAAAACACTGAAATATACACGCATGCACATGACTAAACTATCCATACATGCAAAACGAGCTCCAATCCATGATTTGTAGCACATATACCATGGCGCTCTGTAATGGGAATTAAAATAAATAGTGAATCTGATTCCTCTCCTGTTGAATAATCCCCAGACGTCAGACTGGATCCTGAAACATTTTTCGTAGTACCACTGTGTACCGAAAGATGGCACCATGCGGCTCCTCACTGATGCCATTCCACTCTGGAAGCAATGTGCATAGCCTATAAAGGTGCCACTCCCATGTGCTGTCAGTTCCTTTCTTTCCATGCCTCTAGGCTTGGATTCAGAGCTTCTCTTGTTGCTCAGGGGCTGCTTTTTGTGAGATATTTTGTTTCCACTTTTTAACAGTGTGCAAGAGATGTCATCCTTAAGATGACAGGTTCCAAGCTGTGTAACGACAAACAGGCCAGTAAGGACAAACAGATGCCTGTGACAGATCCCCATCAGAACCTGTATTGTCTTGGATGAAGCCACAACTCCAAGACCTACGGAGACTGCACGTTGATGAACCTGAAGGCCATCAGTGAACAGGAGGCAACACTCTATGTTGCCAAGCACAAGAAGACCAAGTGTCAAGACTGCTCCAAGTCCCACTCCAAGTTAAAATCTTGTTCCAGGTCCCATTCCCATTCCTGGAGCCGACAGAGCCGTTCTTGAGGCCAGTCTTCAGAGCACTCTGAATCCTCTGGCAAGCACAAGACACATAAGAAGTTGAAGTGGAATTTGGCTCCTTGGTGTCATTCCTGCTCCCCTGATGAAGTGGCGCCAACGATCTTGTTCTTGCTTCCGAGGTCAGCTGACTTCAGAGCTGATTTCACAGCTAGCTCCCATACAACTCAAGTTTCCAAGGCCTTCAACCACACCGCACCAAATCAAAGGGTTTTGCTCAGGTCTGGCTCTTCGGATCTCTACTGACTCCCTCTGAGCCCATAAAGCTGAAAGGCCTACCACCTGGATTACTGCCAGTGGGTTCGCTCTTGGCTTCAGCTGGACGATCTGAGCAACTTCCATCCTCAGCTTCAGTAACAACACTGCAGTCCTTGCCATATCCAATCCAGCTTGGGCTAAGCATTGTTCCAACCTCCAGTTAACTGGCCAATAGCCAGACACCATTGCCCTGCTCCAGGCAACCTGGCCTTCTTGTCACAGTACTCTTCTCCCAAGAGTCTTGTAGTGCAGACTTCCACAAGCTAGACCGTCTCCAAAAATGTTCCTACCACTCCCCTTGATAGGGGATCTAAGTGAATGAAGAAATTCAGTAAACGCCGTTTCTCAACTTCCAGTTTGGCCCTATTAATGCTTCCTGCTTGCTGGACTGCCTCTGCACTTTGAGGCCTAAGTCATCCAAGGTGTTTCTGAAGACCATCACACTGTTCTCTCACAGGCCATTTAGGATGGTAGTTGTGACTTAGATACCACAACTCCATCGGACAGGCTATTGGCACCAGTGGTACAATTTGTTGGCATGCATGGCTACTTTCAACTGGCTTATCGGGCAATGCCCAGTTCTCCCTGATAGGGAAAGGCTGATTCTGCCCTTGAACGTTTCAAGGAGAGTAGGGCTACTGCTTACTCCCTGGACCTTCCTACCCAGCCCTGCCTGCGCACTTTCTGTGTTCCTTTCGTGGTTTTGGAGGAGGTAATTTCTCACCCAGTAGGGGACTCAGTAGTTTTGCGGGAGAGGCCCTGGTGACTACTGCCCCTGCTGCCACAGTTAGTCCCCCCACAGTCCACCCACCAACCCCTTTCAATGTAAACTTTCATTCAACCTTGGGGAAGCAGAATCAACCAATTCTATCTGGGTTGGCAGGAGATCACATGGGACAGGTGGTTACTGCAATTGTCCAAAAAGGCTAAGCTCTACCCTTTCTTCCTTTCCCACAGAGGCTCCCACCATGACCCAAGCGACTGACAATGAACCATCTCTCCATATTGCGGCAGAAAGTGCAAGCCTTTTTGGCCAAGAGTGTGCTGATGCCAGAAGTAGGGCGTGGTTGTTAATCCAACTACTTTCTGGTGCCCAAGAGGGACAAAGGTCTTCGGGCCATTCCAATCCTCCACTAGCTCAATGCCTTCCTCCGAAAAGAGAAGTTCAAATTGCTCACCTTGGTGCAGTTCTTGTCTACTTTTGAGTCTGATCAACACTGTCTCTCAGCAACCAATTGGATCGTGACATCATATCTGCAGGATGCCTATTTAAATGTTTCCATCCTGCTGACGCAATGGTGCTACCTGCAGTTTGAGGTGAAGTAGGGGCATTTTCAGTTCACTGTACCCCCCTTTGGTCTTACCAGCGCCCCTTGGGTGTTCACAAAAATTATGGGAATGGTGGCAGCACACCTTTGGAGGTCAGGGGTGGCAGTCTTCCCTACCTCAATGACTGGCTGTTGAAGGTGGGCTCACCTCAGGCAGTCATCATTCACCTCCAGACTACGGCAAACCTCTTGTCATCCTTGGGGTTTACTATCAACATACTGAAGTCACACCGACTCCTTCTCAGACGTTCCCTTTCATGGGAGCCATTCTGGACACAGTTCAGTTTTGTGCCTTTCCCCAGGAAAATAGAGTCCAAGGCCATAATCCCTATCCTTCAGCATCAGTCCTCGATTTCAGTGAGGTCGACTCTGAGGTTGCTAGTTTTGATGGCCTATTGCATTCTGCTGGTCGAGCACGTCAGGTGGCATATGTGGGCTCTGCAGTAAAACCTGAAGTGCCAGTGGGCCCAACATCAAGGAACCTCTCTGACCATGTTGGCATTTTAGAGGAGACAGCAAGGGATTTACCGTTGTGGTTAATGAACTGTGATTTGGTCAGTGGAAGATCCCTCTCTCTTCTCCATCCAGAGCTGACAGTGGTGTCTGATGCATCGCTTGAGGAATGGGAAGGCCATCTAGGAGAGGTATGGAGCAGATGCCTCTGGTCTCTGGACGAGTTTTGACTCCACATCAATCTTCTGGAGCTGAGGACCATCTGCTATTTATTTGTAACACATTTTATTGTGGTTTTGCAATAGTATGCATTTGTGCAGCAGGGGTGATGGCATACAAAATGTGAGCTCAGAACAGCAGTGCTGTCAGTGATAACAAAGAAGTGGTAAAATGCAGCAAAGGGTGTCTGTCAGGCAGTCTAAGAAACAAGGAGGAAAGAGCATACCTTGACAAGGAGTACAAATATTAGATGACACCACAGGTGAGCACTCTGCGTGTGAAAGAACAGCATATGCAGCAGGGGAAACCCGTGGGATAAAGGAGGAGGAAAGAGAGAACTGAAGAGAGAAAGAAAAAAGGATAACTCACACAGCCAGGCAGTAGTTGTGGTGCAATAGTGAGCAGATCCACACCTAAATAGTGTGGAAGGTAGGAGGGGATTGGGCCTGGAGTTGTAAGAAAATGTTAGCATACCTCCGGTTCCAGAATGTGGTTTCAGAGCAGGGCAAATTTTGCGGGGCACAACACTGTTTGCAGGGTCCAAGTCCCATTCCTCATCCGAGGATTCTCTACCCAAGGGGGAGAGCAGGTAATTATTGTCAGCTATAAGTGGACAGTCTTGCATTTTCTGGTCTCAGGCCTGTGTGTGGTCTGGCCTATGCTAGGTGGTTTGCTCTTTAAGCTTCAGGAGCATGCTTTCACATTCAGACCACTTAAAAAGTTCACGTCTCCAAATCTGTATGGGAGGACTAGTGTGGGACTTTCAAACATTGACAAATGACGTAGGCCAGGACGAGAACAAGGTCAACAAATTTAGTGGTGATTGCTTTGGGTCTGGGTTAAGGGAACTCCCAGAGCAAACTGACAGCTGAGGCCCCATGTAGGTTTCAGCCAGTGGCAGCTTTAATGAGGCATATAACCATGTCCCAACTTAGCAAATTGCCTGACAAGCCCTTACCATTTGGCAAAAGTATTTCCTCACTAAATTACATTGGGGAAAGAAGCCTGCACTCCCAGGAACCTTTTGTTAATGTGTCTAGGGGTCTGATATACCCTATGTAGGTAACAATACTTGGGCACTACTAGTAGTGCGAGGTGTGTTGGTTAGGACAGTAGATCTGTCAGTATCTGTAAGCTTGACAGCCTTGTCGGCAGTCCATTGCTCATGACGGAGGAAAAGTTCACATTTGGCTGGGGAAAGAAGGGACCTGTAAAAGAGGGTGATCTGTCACACCCATCCAGATGTTGTACAGATGTCCTTTAATCAATTATGTTAATTGGGTTCCAGTCCCTCTTTGTCCCACTCTCGTCAAAGAGCAGCCACTTCTGCAGTATAAAGGAATAAATGTTGCAGAGGAAGGGCATATTCATCTATCAAGTCTTGCCATCATCACAGCTGTCTATTCATATAGCAGTTACCAAAGAAAGTCATGCTTCTCCATTTTCAGTCATGCAGGCCAGTCCCGTTACCTTTATGTTGCAAGTGCAGTAGAGTTGTCAAGGGAAAGTCCTTTGCAGATGGAAGTTTAGTCCCCATAATTTGGAGTGTCCTGGTCCCTGCAAACCAAATGGCCGAGATCAGGGGGTGGTTCCAGTTCGCTGCTGCAAGCATGGCATGAACAGCAGGTCCAATAGGGTAGTGAGGGTGGGGATACATCTCATCCCCTAAGTCGATCCACCCCTAAGCCTATCCCTCCAATCAGCCACCCATTTTAACAGTGTGGCAAGATACTAGAGCTCCATGTCTGGGACAGGCAAGCCCCCTCTTCTGCCAGAAATCACAGATTTCTCAGGGTGATCCAGTGGCATTCCACACCCCAAAAGAAATCTTTAGGGCGGTGAACCGGAAGGCTAGCAAAGTAATAGAGAAGACAGGGAGAAATATCAGTAAGTCAGTCAAAATAGTTTTTAATCAGTTAATTAAAACTATAAAAGATACATATAGTACAGAAAGAAGCAAAATTCATATCAAAATTTAAAAATCCAAAATAGCAGCTGAAATACAGTACAAGCTAAATAAAAGATTAAAAAAAATATAAAACTACAATAATACCATATAGCGAGATAAAACATACATCATCATGGAATTACCAGACGGGCACATAATACACAATATAGCAGTCAACCTCGTTTTTTCTGATCTTATCTTTTCTTAATGCTTATTGGATAAACCTGCCACACTCCAACTCATAACATTAACGTGGGTATCCATTGTGAGATTACCTGTGGAGATCAAACTAGATACTGTACTTGCAACTCTGCCCTGCATCAAGGATGCAGTTTCAATAGAGGTGGATAGTCAGTCATTACATTCCAGAGAGCTTAGCAGGCTAAATCTATTCTTAAGCTCTATAGGCTCCACCACATCTCTAAGTCCCACCTAACACCTCAGAGAGTTTGCAACTACACTCTCAGGAACTTTAGGGGAGGGGGGTAAAAGTAACCTAAAGGTAGAACATAATTGCTGGACGTTGGGGGGTTGTTCTACGCAGCCTGACAGAAAAACTGCCTGGCCCAATATAGCTGATCAAAATGAACAATAATCCAGTCACCCTCCAGTGACTTTTCCTTCACCACAAACACTCTGTTCTTCTGACCATTATATGTTTGGCTAAGTGGACCCCAATAGAGATGACACCCCTATGAAAGTTGCAACCAATGGAGTAGATTCTAGTGGCAAATGTGGTCTTTGTCTAGGGATCGTTGGCCGATTAACGGGAGCTGTAGATTGCAGAAGGGTATCACAATTTAACCGGTTATTAATATTGGCTGTAATGTCTCTTGAGAGCATAGGACCCTGTGCACTATGGCTTGGCTGTAATTGTGACTGTGTAGATCTCACATAATTTGAACAGTTGGGGCTGATAACCCTCAGTGGAGACAATTGATGACTAACTGCCCCACTTCCATGACCACTCCCCAATCCATAAGAGGGGCAGGGAATGCAAGAAAAAGAAGAATGTTTCCCTGCCACCCTATTGAGGTACTGCACAGAAAGATCTGGCTGCCCCTCATGAGAGATATAGGGTAACCCTTTGGAACTTAAAACAATATGGCTCTGGGAGTAAATCTTAATTTGATCAGAGACGTTTTCTCGGTTAGGGAAGCTGCAACATTTGTCATAAGAGATTCCATTTTACAAAAAAAGTTAGTCAACAGAGGTTCAACGCTCAATATTATACCAGCTGACAGAATAGATAGATCCTTTTTACTGATCTGGGACAAAATTCCCCTGTGGATCAAGGCCTCTTCTGACATATTTGCTTTCAACTCACATAGGGCTCTTTTATACCTAGGTTCCTATTTTTTACTTTTTCTCTAGCGGCTGAGTAGGTTCAGGTTGGGACAAACAGTGGTCATGATGGATATCTGCTGCTATTACCCCCTTGTGAAGTTGAGCATTAGAAGGGGAAACCACCTGAACATGCACTCTCTCGCAAGCTTTGTTGCTATTAGGGTCCTTTGTTTGGCAGGGAGCCAAAGATGTGGATTGGCTATCACCCAATCCTAAATCTTCTTCAGCTGACAAAATTTGATCATTTAAGGCTCCAGGTCTGAGGTCAGATAGGAATTGATGGAAGAGCAATCCTGTGACCCCAGTGAGGCCACCACCCCTGTGGGACAGAATGACTTCCTTTTACCCATAATAAAACACAAATGAGCTCAAGACCCAACACCAGAGAAAACCACAAATTGACAGGAGGGGCAGTCTTCACCCCAAGGACTCCACAAAAACATAGGTCAAAGATAACAAAAAGGCGGGACCAGGTCGTCATGAATCCAGTACAATCAATCCAATCCATATGGTGGCCAAGCACCCACCCCAGGTGATCTGCAAAGGGGCAGGGAGCAGTATGATCAAAGTCAAGATCACAGTCAGAGTCCACACAAGGCTACACTCATACTTCCGCAGGCAGTCTTCTGGCACCCAGGAAATAGAGGAGAGCCCAGCTTATAGGAGAGGCCCCAGGGACCTGCTCTCCGCACAAGGCTCGCAAACCAAGTGCGAAGCCAAAATCGAAGGGAGGAAATATTGCTTACCTTAAATTGGTCAAATACCGAGGATTGACTTGTGCATGGGCACCACTTGGTAAGGTGGCACTGCCCTGGCTCGTCTTGGCTCTTGACAGGCTTGGGTCTGGCCTGCCCTTGGCCCATAGGCATCTTGTGCCCCAGAAGGGGTAGGTGCTGATCAAATGCAGGGGATGACGCAGACAGCCATGCCCACCTTCAGCGGCAGTCATGCAGTTGTGCGAAAGGGAGTCCCAGTGTTGAGGCAGCCTCTTCCTTGTGTCCCGCGCAGCGAGAGGAGGTAGGGTGCTTATCAAGTGTGCAGTGTGGAATGACGCAGGCAGCTGTTTCCCCTTCAGCAGCAGTCATACATTTGTGGGACAGGGAGTCCCAATGTTGAGGCAGCCTCTTCCTTGTCACCACACGCTGTGGGAGGAGGTAGGGTTCTTACCAAGTGCGCAGCACAGGGATGATGCAGGGAGCCACGCTCCCCTTCAGCAGCAATCGTGCAGTTGTGGGACAAGGAGTCCCTTTGCCGCAGACTCTTTCTTGTCGTCCTATGCCACGGGAGGAGATAGGGCGCTCATTAAGCACATGGCGTGGGGATGATGCAGGCGGCCACGCCCAACTTCAATGGCAGTCATGCGGTTGTGGGACAGGGAGTCCCAGTGTTGAGGCAGTCTCTTTCTTGTCGTCCCTTGCCATGGGGGAACATAGGGCGCTTATCAAGTGTGCTTTGCAAGCATGATGCAGGTAGACATGCCCCACTTCAGTGGCAATTGTGCAGTTATGTGACAGGAAGTCCCAGCTTTTGAGGCAGCCTCTTCCCTGTCATCCTGCACACCTTGAGGAGATAGGGCAGTTATCACACATGCCGCATGAGGATGATGCAGGCAGTTAAGCCCCCCTTCAGCAGCAGTCGTGCAGTTGTGGGACAGGGAGACCCACTGTTGAGGCAGCATCTTCCTTGTCCTGTGCTATGGGAGGAGGTAGGGTGCCTATCAAACGCGTGGCGTGGGGAGTGGCAGTCATGCAGTTGTGAGACAGGTAGTCCCAGTGTTGAGACAGCCTCTTGTCATCCTTCCTTGTGAGAAATATAATTTTGCAAAAGGTGACACTACTGATCACAGATGTTGGGAGGGACAGCCAAAGTAGTAAAATTGGCACAAGTAAACCAACTCCACTCTGATGTAAGCCTCTGTTAATTCAGTTTGTGCGCTGTATACATTGACTCCTAGGTACTGAAATGTAAACAGCTCCAAAAGAAGGACCTGGCCTATCTCAGTGGGAGGGGCCCAAGAAATTAGGATGTTTAGTGGCAATATACTAGATTAGGTCTAATTAACTCAGAGGATTGAACAGGCACAAAAAGGTTCCAGTGCTCCCATAGCGCATGTTCTCCTCACATAGAAAAGGAGAAAAGAGCTGAGGACCATCCGCTAGATGCTGAAAGCCTTCTTGCCATCCATCAAAGGGAGGTTGGTGCAGGGGCTTACAGACAGCACCACTGCCATGTGGTACTGCAACAAACAGGGCGGGTGATCACAGACCCTGTGCCAGGAGGGCTTGCACCTTAGGAAATGGCTGGATCACCCAGGTATCTTCCTGGAGGTGAACCACCTGGCAGGATTTTTGATTGCCAAGGCAGAGAATCTCAGCCATCACCACCAAGTGGATAATAAGTGGCATTTGGACCAAGATGTGGAGGAAGGTCCCTGCTGTGAATGAGGAGAACATTGACTCGATCTATTCGCCACTGCCGAGAATACACAATGTCTGCACTTCTGCACTGTGGAGTTTCCAAGACGTCTCTCATTTGGAGACACATTCTACCTTGAGTGGAGCTGGGGACTCCTGTATGCCTTTCTGACAATACCTCTCCTGACAAACAGCAATAAAATGACAATACAACACAAGAAAATCCAAACTAATGTAGACTAATGGAGTACATTTTAATAAATTATTTGACACAAAAATGACAAAAATCCAATCAGTGAAACTGGAAATATGCAATTTCAAAATGTTTAGACACAAATCAAGTGCTAGGAAGCAAAAAACAACAACCATGGTTATCTGATCCCGTTAACCGGGTCCAAGTCACACGTTCAGACCAACCGCAATGGAGGACGAGTAAATAGGAGGGTTGTTCACAACTTCAACAAAGATTCCCTTAATGCAGAACTAGGATTAAAAGTTGTGCAATGTAGGATCTTCTCTGATAGTAGTGAACGTAGAATAGAATAGTAAGCTGATCCATAAAACAACTTGCAGTTTCTAGATCTAAATGATGATGGCATAAATATCTTCCAGATACCTGTCAAAGAGACCTTAGCCAAAGAGATGTTTGAGAGCAGCATGTCATACAAATATGGCCATCTTGCAGTATGATTCTAGACAATAATGTCTGATTAAGTTATAACTAGACATTGATATAGTTGCTTTAAAAACGTCCAATAAGGGGAGCAGTAGTTGCTATGTTCCTCTTTTGACAGGCACACATAAGAGAGACCACAGTGCCCCAGTAGGTGAAACGCATATCCAAGGGAACCTTGAGGCGGTAAGTCTAGAGTCAAAAAGCTTGACTATGAACAGTCGTGGAGGTGGCTAAGAGGTGTTCCCAGGGGATATATGCTTTAAACACCTGTGGATGCAGTTGGCACTTTGTGGTCAGCTAGATAGCGCCTGCTGAGCTCATCTGCCTGGCATTTAGGGACAAAGCTAGTTAAAATGTTAAAATACTGCCACTGTTCAAAACTATCTCTTTGAAATGTTGGTTTTCAAAACGTGCAAACTGTGGAAGCATTGAGAACCTAAAATATAATTTTTTTAAAATATATGTTTCTTCGATACATTTTAATGTTATCCAGACAATGCAATATTTCTGCATTTATTACATTTGTAACCTCAAAGCATATTCATTGGAGTGAAAAAGAGGGGTGGCAATGCCACAATGACTTCTTTAGCCTTGGATAATGGTGGGTATTGATGTGTCTATTTTTGAACCCCTTGTTGCATGTCCCTCAAGTACAAGGTCCCAGCAGGGATAATATTTGGGGCTGAAGTTGGATTCTTTTGAGACTATTCAACTGGAATTGGGTCTCCAAGCTTTAAACTAATCTATGAAATAGGTGAAATAGTTCATAATTTTTTTGGTTGCATGCAGTTGCTCATCTGTGCCGCATCACCCTCCTTTATGTCAAGTTAACATGATAGTTATGCCCAAATTATTGAGGAATTCAGGACATTGGGATATAATATGCACTGTTATGAAATCAATTAAGTTGTAGAACTGGTTGAATTTAGGACATATTCTGGATTATGAAATTTATGATTTAAAGATGTCATAATTTTTTTTACTGGTTTTGACCTGGTGTTAACATTTCGTAATTACGCCTATACTACAATGACATTGTTCTGGACCAGTTTGCAACACTTGTGGGAAAACAGCTTGGTAAATTCAAACTATAAGCATGCCAAATGTGAAGCAGATTGATGAAACTCTTCACGTGTTTCTTGAGGAGTTTCAAAACGTCATTCTTACCTATAACATAGGTTTCTAAAGGGTTCTCACAATTATCTTAGAAAATTCAGTATGAAAGTTTACCAAATTTTTATCAAAAGGCATCCTTTCATTCATTTGAATATTCATCCAGGCTTTTTGATTACAAAACAAAAAACATGTGACTATATGATGTGTATTCACCGGTGCTATATATTCCCTAAACATTTACAATTAGTGGAAAAATGTGGATAAACAATCATGAACACCAGAAAAACAAATATACAAAAATACCCATATGCTGTTAAGATGCAGGTATACTGAAGCTCCACACCCATCTTTCCTGACGTCATAATAATGTAGGTCAGCAGGAGATGATACTGCATGATAAATTAGTGACAAGGACTTTTAATACAGGCTAACTTATACTACAGGCTAAGCAGAGATCGAAAACTGAAAACGATCCTTCAAACTCCTCTGGACTGACCAGGACCAGATGAGCTTTGGAATTCACCAATCAGTTTACTCGGGCCACGATATGAAAAGACATAAACACTCCATGTCCTTGCAGAATGGCCTGACAGGCCATTCTTTCCACCACTACCTTAAAAACACAGGGGAGTTTTGTTTAGTTCCCTCCCTGGTCATGCCCAATGGCATCAACAAGTAAATAGACCTTCCACACCTTGGATGGGTAACTTTAAGAGGATACTATTTGATTTGCACTAGGGTAACTATCTCCTTACCCAGTATTGTGCTCACAGCCAGGAGTGTTTCTATTCATTTGCCCTCCCCATAAGCACACAGAAACTATTCAAATTATTGAAATCAAAACTGGAACCTTGAGTACCTTGTGTTTAATTGACACTGCACCACTCTTGCGATGAATGCTATGAACATACCCATTTGGTTTTCCTGAACATTTATTAACACTCTAGAATATCTAGCAATAATTCTGTCATCAAATATTCCTTAAATACACAGGCAACACCTATTTACCTAAATACTGGTCCAGTTTAATATGTAAGTCCTGTTGGACATCAATACCCTCTTCCTATGTATATTAAAAATAACTTTCTATCTTTGAATTGACTCTTTGCCTTGAAAAATAAACAGAACGATACACTCAAATAAATGAGGATTATATGAAATTGACTACATCAAGAACCCTCTTAATTTATCCAAGAGCACATCTTCTTTACCAATGGTATGGTGTGAACCTGAGTCAATCAACTCAACATTGTTGGCACCTCCACATATATACACAAAAACATTCACACACACAAACACACCTGCTTGCGTGATTGTACATTCACACACAGATGCTCAACCACAACTGACAGCTTCTGGTCCATGCCTAGAACCTATGTCTCTTTATGGTTGCCTTGCTTCTTCAGTTCATGAAGATTAGTTAACATCATGTAAGTCTTATAGTTGAAGTTGTTCGTAATCACCCTCAAATGCTAAAGGAAACCGTAAATTACAAATGCTTCATGGGTCAATGAAGCCACATGATCTCACAATTTCTTCAACCTTGTTCTTAGATCTATTTTGTGTATGCTTTCTGGGAGGCAGGGGAGATACCTAGAAACACCCTGGAAACAGCACAAGCAAAGCAGACTTTTGTGAGCAAGCAGAAATGGTAGTATATTGATTTTTATGCTACCAAATTATTGCATCCAAAATATTAACAACCAAAATATTGATAAGGTAAGTATATATATAAGAAAGTACTGATTTACTATTCTTAACTACACCCCTATGTATCTTGAAAATGTATAGACCATCAAGGTACATATATGTAGCATAGTGTAAGCATGCAAATTATCTCTGCACCTATAGGTGGTGTCATTTAGCTCTGCATTGGTGGTGTGCACAATGCTTTTGTAGGTGCCACCCCAGCAGGCTGAAATCAGTCCTTTTCTTTTTGTGTCATCAGCACAGATCCAGAGAGCTACCTTTGTCCACCTTTTGGATGACCTTTTCGACATTCTGGCAAACTCTTTTGAACATTGTCTGTTTGGACAAATGTGTAGCTTGTATGCCACCAAAAGTGTTTATCCCCTTTCTGCACCTTTGCTTGAGGTGATACTAATTGTTCTTTTGTTAGCCTGGCACAGTTAAAGGGTACCTTTCAGCTATATTGGCTTTCTTGCTGTTGCCGGATCAGCTCCCCCGCTCAAGTCATCTGTTGCGACCTATTTTCTCAAAGGTCTCCAACACATTTCGCCCCTACACTCTTCATCATGTTTTGATGTGTTCACCATTCAAGCCTATTCATAGCTGCATATTGCATCTCTTATAAGGGAGGGTGAAATTTTTAATTCCATCAGCAGAACTGGAGAAATGTAGTAATTCTGTGTCACTTTTGTAACGTGGCATTACAAAGAAATTCTGCTGCACCGCCGGCAGAATTAATTAATAAGCAATAGCTCTGACTGAGTTGAAGTAAGGAAGAGTTGACCTGTTCAACATGGCCGCAACAACCGTTCAGTCATGTGAATTCTAGTAATTGCTCTTCAACTGTCATTTGTCCTCCACTGTACTTTCTGGGCTTTGTATTGAGTGCAGAGTCAAGGGATAGTGGACTTTGTTTCCCAATACGCTTTGCGAATTCCGTTGATGAATATGGGCCCCAATGCTTTGGGAAGGTGGTGGCATCACAGACGTTACAAGCAAGTTACATCAGAGGTGTGTGGAGATTTGGTAACATTGACTACGAGGTGGGGGGTGTTGTGTGTGTGGGTGTGTGTGTGTTTGTTTGTGTGTGCGTGCATGCGGGTGTGTGGCTTGTGGAATGTGTGTGTGCATGCATGGTTATGAGTGTGCATGTTTGTAGTGTTGTGTGAATGCGTGGGTGCCTGTATGTATGTCAGTGTGTGTGGATGTGTGTGTGAATGGATGTATGCATGCATGGGTGAATGTGGGTATGAGTGTGTGTATGCATGTGTAAGATGGTGCGTGAATGTGCATGTATGTCGTGAGGGGGTCTGGAGTGGGAGGTGGAGGGTGAGGGAGGGGGGAAGCAGAGACCCCTATCAGGGACAGGGAAGGAATTCCCTGTCACTGATAGTGCCTACCGCCATGGTTTTCCAGCGGGTGTGACAGTGACGGCCGCCTGGCTGGAGATTGAAGTCTCCAGCCCGGCGGTTGTTTCCACCCTGGCGGATGGAGTGGTACATAGGCAGTTTGGATGGAACTAAACCTCCAATGTCATATTTTATGGCAGAGTACCGCCAAGCAGCACTTTTCTTCAAAATACCGCCGTCCGCCAGGGTTGTAATGAGGGCCATAGTGCGTAACCCTAACTCACTCCACAGTTCAACATACTGCACATTCTCGCTCAGAGGATAGCCAAAACCAGACTGGATGCCAGAATGAGCAAATGCTACTGACCCAATGTGCTTCTTCAGGGCCAATGTCTCCTGCTTGCTCATGGGCTCGCACATGGTGGCTGCTATGATGCTGGGCGCGACTGGTAAAGTTTGCAGGTGTACTCTGGTGGTCTGAGAAAGCCAGGGTGGGAGATGATGGAGGAGCTGAACTCAGGAAAGGCTCTGTCCATGGTCTGTGTCTCTGGGGACAGCTGCTTCCTCTGCTCTCACTTGCCTCTGCTGGAGTGCCTTGTCACTGATCTCACTCTCTCTTTATAGACTCCCCACTTACCTTCCATTGCCCTGTTTTCTGTAAGCTGCCTGGCATAGCCCCTACCCCCACCCAGAGCAGAGCCCCATCCCTGGCCATGCTCTACCAACAGAGAGGGGGTGGAGACACCCGACACCGGCTGCTGATGTCACTGTCTTCAGACTTGGAGCCCCTCCTGTCTTGGTTGGTAATGTCCCCTGGTATCCCTCCATGACTCTCTTCTTACACAAGGCACTCTCCGGTCTTCTGCTCCACTGCTTCTACTTCAACTCCACCAAATGCAAGTTACTTGCCAGGTGACAGTGCTGTACTGTCACTTTTACTAGGTGTGGGTGGAACACTGTGGAATCTCTCCGAGTTTTTATGTATCTTTGTGGAATTCCACAGAGTAAAACTCCACATGTTCTGCCGCCCACTAGTCACTTGACCATCAAAACACTGGCTATTATACTGGCCAGGACAGTTAGCAAACTGCAGGCACACTCTGTGCACCCTCCCTACACGACTCATTTCTCAGATAAACGGGTTCTTAGAACATGTGCCTCTTTTCTACTGAAAGTGTTGACACTCTTTTACATAGGCCAGCTCATTAGACTGCCAACCTCCTATAGTGCGCCTCATCCTTCCAAAGAGGAAGAGAGAATCTACTGCCTGGACCCAGAAAGAGTGCTATTGCTCTACACTGATTGTACCAAAAACTTCAGGGTGGATGATCAACTCTTTTTTGGGGTCGTTGGGGCAAAGTGTGAAAAAGTTGCACAGAAAAAGGACCATCTCAAGATGGATCGTGCTCTGCCTTAAAATCTCTTGCACTTGTCAAGAAGCAATGCTCTGAGGGCTTGCATGCTCATTCCACCAGAGCCAAGACTGTGACCATTTTGTTCGCTCACAGAGTTCCTGCCCAGACTTCTGTCAGGGTGTGACATGGTCATCTCTGCACAGATTTACCAAGCAGTGCTGCCTAGACAGTCAGATCTGTCCTGACAGGTTCTTTACCCAATTGGTCCTCTAGGATTTCCTGGTGTAAACCTGTTCACAGACCCACCTCTTGGGAGGTATTGATTGGGCATCTATTCTAAGGTAAGGAACCTGCATCCTGAAGTCTCTATCAGGTGGACAAGTTACTAAACTTCGATAACGCCTTGGCTGCAGATTCCTTACTGACCCTCCCATCCTCCTCACTCTGTGAAAAGATTTCCCTATAAGGGTAACCCCTGTATTTCCTTAGTGTCTGCACTGGTCCATCAGAATTCTGTCTTGGCTCTGTGCATCTGACGTGGAATGTCACAAAAAGAAACTTATGTCAACGTGATGGGGTAAGCCTTTATAGGCACCATAAACACAAATTCCAGCCCGGATGAAACCATGAGAAGCCACACATCGCCACCTACCAGCAAGCAGAGGTATTGCTCCAGAGCTTTTGAATCCAGTCTGATGCCTGGATAATTTCTAAAGTATGAGATATGCGGCTAGCTAGAGTCTCTACCAGATAAGACATTACTAAAGGTAAAAATCTGCAGCTAGATAGAGTCTCGGAGAGGCTCAGATGAGAAGAATTGGCACAGACAGGTGCAGTGTCAATCCTTGTTATTCTTTTTTCACAGAATAGTGCAAGTGTCATGCACAAACACATAGGGGGTCATTCTAACCCTGGCGGTCGGTGATAAAGCGGCGGCCAAACCGCCAACAGGCAGGCGGTCCACAAAAATGGAATTCTGACCCTGGCGGGAACCGCCAACACAGCCCGCCACATTAACACTCCGACCGCCACGGCGGGACCAACAAACAGCGCGGCGGTCACCGCCAACAGGCAGGCGGCAGACAATGTACCGCCCACCCTATCACAACTCACCAATCCGCCACCTTTTCCGGGAGCCCCGCCGATAAAAACACGGCGGAAAATGACTACGAACGGGAAAACGCTCACCTAGACACACTCCACGAGGAAGGAGGACAGCATGGAGCCCGAATTACACATCCTACCGGCTATTGTCTACCTGCTCATCTACCAGGAGTACGAACGCCGGCGCAGACGACAACGGTGAGTACTGCACCTACGACACAGGGGAGGAGGAAAGCTTACGGGCACACACATACGCGATACACCCACCCCCCCAACCCCCCCCCCCAATACCTACACACCAATGCAGAGCAACAAGTCAGAGTGACACCCCCCAAACCCCCCGGAAGAATGCAAAGACATAATTCAAATGAAGTTAAAAATTTATGTAAAAAATAGGTTCATTTAAGTCATGGTAAATATGCCATATGAAATATACAAAAGTAATAATGAACATAGTGCAAAGTATAAACATAGTCAACAAGTCCTGCACAGTCTGTTCAATATCCATTGTCCGTGGGCCAATGTGTACAAACACATGGGCCAAGCCCACACAGGAGACCGGAAACCATTGGAGAGAACACTGCTGGGGCATCAGATGAGAAAACAACAGGCACCTCAGGGGGAAGGGAAAGAGGGTCACCTCTGCCACATGAGTCCACGACGCCAGATCCACGAGGGGCCTCCATGCCCACTGTACCATCCTGGGGAGTGCAAAGCCACAGTCCATCAGATGGATAACTGACTCCACTGGTATTGGAGGAGGCATGGTGCCCAGAGTGCTTCGTGAACACCTGCTCGACACAGAACCGGCACTGTCAATGGACCAGCGGTGCTTGAGACGGCGGTGCCCAGCGGAGCGGTGCTTGAGATGAAGGGCCCAGCGGAGCGGTGCTTGAGAGGAAGGGCCCAGCGGAGCGGTGCTTGACAGGAAGGGCCCAGCGGAGCGGTGCTTGAGATGAAGGCCCCAGCGGAGCGGTGCTTGAGTTGAAGGGCCCAGCGGAGCGGTGCTTGACAGGAAGGGCCCAGCGGAGCGGTGCTTGAGACGGCGGTGCCCAGCGGAGCGGTGCTTGAGATGAAGGGCCCAGCGGAGCGGTGCTTGAGACGGTGGTGCCCAGCGGAGCGGTGCTTGAGATGAAGGCCCCAGCGGAGCGGTGCTTGAGATGAAGGCCCCAGCGGAGCGGTGCTTGACAGGAAGGGCCCAGCGGAGCGGTGCTTGAGACGGCGGTACCCAGCGGAGCGGTGCTTGAGATGAAGGGCCCAGCGGAGCGGTGCTTGAGACGGCGGTGCCCAGCGGAGCGGTGCTTGACAGGAAGGGCCCAGCGGAGCGGTGCTTGAGATGAAGGCCCCAGCGGAGCGGTGCTTGACAGGAAGGGCCCAGCGGAGCGGTGCTTGAGACGGCGGTGCCCAGCGGAGCTGTGCTTGAGATGAAGGGCCCAGCGGAGCGGTGCTTGACAGGAAGGGCCCAGCGGAGCGGTGCTTGAGACGGCGGTGCCCAGCGGAGCGGTGCTTGAGATGAAGGGCCCAGCGGCGCGGTGCTTGAGATGAAGGCCCCAGCGGAGCGGTGCTTGACAGGAAGGGCCCAGCGGAGCGGTGCTTGAGATGAAGGCCCCAGCGGAGCAGTGCTTGACAGGAAGGGCCCAGCGGACCGGTGCTCTTCGCGTCGGGGCCCTGTTCAGCGGTGCCTGTCTTGGCGGGGCCCTCTTCAGCGGTGCTCTTCACGGCGGGGCCCTCTTCAGCGGTGCTCTTCACGGCGGGGCCCTGTTCAGCGGTGCCTGTCTTGGCGGGGCCCTCTTCAGCGGTGCTCTTCACGGCGGGGCCCTCTTCAGCGGTGCTCTTCACGGCGGGGCCCTGTTCAGCGGTGCCTGTCTTGGCGGGGCCCTGTTCAGCGGTGCTCTTCACGGCGGGGCCCTCTTAAGCGGTGCTCTTCACGGCGGGGCCCTGTTCAGCGGTGCCTGTCTTGGCGGGTCCCTCTTCAGCGGTGCTTGTCCTGTCTTTCAAGGGAGCCAGACCTGGCCAAGACTCCCCGCTTAGTCGCCCTCCGACCTTGCGGTAGCGGGGCCCTCCTGTGATGGAGTCTTGTGCCCGTGGGTGTCGTCCATCACACCCGGTATGGGGCTGGTGGGGCCCTCCTGGTGCGCTCGGCTGCTGCATGTCTTCTCCGCCCTGCTGCCCTTGCCCTCCTTCGCTGCAGCTCTCGGGCCCTTGCCTCCCTTAGTTGATGTGGCAGGTGACGTGGCAAGGCCACTCTCCGTGGTGGCACCCTTCTCAGGCTTTTCGCGCCGGCCCTTAAGTTTTCTTGTCCTCTTCCCAGGGGGTGGGCTGGCTGTCCCCTTGCTGCTGGCCGATGTTCCTTCCCTAGGAGCTGGTGGACTCCAATAGCCCTGCACTATGGTGAGACTAGATGCAGGGCTGGTGGTGGCTGAGGTGCTCTTTGGACTCTTACCAGATGGAGGGGGTGGGTCAGGTGAGGCAAAGAGGTCAATTTTGGAGAGGAAAAGTTTCTTAGGAGCAATGGGAACGGTAGGTGCAGTGGGTATGGGAGTGGAGGAAGAGGATGTGGTTGTAGGAGAGTCAAGTGTGCTGTCTTTGGGTGCAGGTGCTTGGGCTGGAGGCTGTCTTGAGGTGGATGGCTGTTGGGTGGGTGGCTGCCTGCGTTTGTGTGGTTTGGAAGAGGGGGTGACAGACACAGTGGGAGAGGACACAGGGGACGTGTAAATGGCAGTGGGGGTGGTGACTGCACGTGTGCTGACTGTAATGGAGGGTGTGCTGGTGATGGAAGTACTGGCTGATGGTGGTGTGCATGCAGGTGTGAGTGGAGACATCACAGGGAGGGAGGAGGGAGGAGGGAGACGAGGAGGAGGGGGACACAGAGGTGGTAGTGACTGTTGGCATGTCTGCATCTGGATGTTGTTTGTGTGAATGCTTGTGGGATCTGTGGTGCTTATGTCTGGATGAGCTGCCCTTGGGTGTTGAGGTGTGTGCAGGCTGGTCTGATGGTGTGGATGGGATAGGCTGAGGAACAGGAGACTGGGACTGGGTGGAGGGAGTTAGAAGAGGGAGGCTGGAAACAGGGACAATGGCTGCCGTCAGTGCTGAGGCCAGAGCGTTGAACGATCGCTGATGGGCAGCCTGACCCGAATGAATGCCCTCCAGGTATGCATTGCTCAGATGCACCTCCCTTTCCACCCCCTGGATGGCATTCAAAAGGGTAGACTGCCCAACAATGAGCGTCCGGAGGAGGTCAATGACCTCCTCACTGAGGGCAGCAGGGGTAACTGGGGCAGGGCCTGAGGTGCCTGGGGCGAAGGAGATGCCCGCCTTGGTGTGCGAGCGGGCACGGGGCGAACGCTGAGGGGCTGCTTGGAGGGCGGAGCTGGTGCGCTGGGTGGCGGCTGTACCTGTAGTTGCGGTGGGCACGGATGTTGCCGCCACCGCAAGGGAGCTCCCTTCCGAGGACGTGTCGGTGTCGCTGACGTCTCCACGGGTCCCCGTTGTGGAGCTCCCCTCGCACTCCGTCTCACTGCTGAACTCGGAGTCCGTTGCATGGCCCTCCGGGGCCATGTGAGATGCAGCTCCCTCGTGCGCCGATGCCACTTCTCCTCCGCCTGATGATGCTAATGCACAGGAAGAAAAAGAAAATGGGTGGGGGGGAAAATGAAGACAGGTTGAGTGCATGCATTGGCAACACCGTTGGCGGAGAGGACAGACACAGAAGCCCCCTGAACTACGCTGCGCAATCGGGGTACACTACTCAGTTCTTGTGACTAGGCCTACAGGTCTATGGATGACAAATGCACACATGGGTGATGCAGGACCATGGATAGCTGTACTTGGCACCCTACAGAGGTGGGGGGCGGGGGCACAGGGCCATGGCTAACGGAGGGGACTAACCTACAGAAAGCGCCCTGGCCTTGAGATACCCACAGTCCTCCTCCCCACCCAGACACCTCCACTGCGCGCAAAGATAGCAGAATGTGCTGATACTCACCCCCTTGTGTCTGCTGTGATGTCCTCACGCGCCCATCCAAATCGGGGTAGGCCACCGCCAGGATCCGGGACATCAGGGGGGTCAATTGGCGGCTGGCACCCCTCCTACGTTGGGAGGCCATCCCCAGCAGAGACTCTGCGGTCTTTCTGGTCCCGCGGCGGATGTCCTCCCACCTCTTTCGGCAGTGGGTGCCCCGTCTGTTGTGGACCCCCAGGGCCCGGACGTCCTTGGCGATGGCACGCCAAATGTCAACCTTCTGATGGGCGCTGACCTATTCAACATGTACAGGGTGGGAAAGGAAATATCATCACTTTTCTGCATGGTAGATGTGAGTGGCCCCCCCTCCCCAACCTTGCCATGTGGCACATGTTCCCATCTGTCGTGCGTTGCACTCCTCATTCGCTCCCCTCCCCACCATCTTACATACACCCCACTCAACACAGGCATAGCCCATTCAGCGTGCACCCTGTGTACTAACCTGTTGGTCTGGAGGACCGTAGAGTAGCGCATACTGGGGGAGGACCCCATCAAAAAGTTTCTCCAATTCTTCGGAAGTGAAGGCAGGGGCCCTTTCCCCAGTCGCAGCAGCCATTGTATCTCCCAGACCGAGGTCACAGCAGCACTTGCAGTATAGGTTCTCTCCTGTGGATGATCAGGTCTCGAGTGATTAATCAGATAGAAAATGGCGGTCACGCCCGCGGCGGTGCGTACCGCGACCGCCGGCGCACATCGTCATTGGCTCCTGAGACCCATAGGGTTCAATGTTAACCAATGCTGCTTTGCGCCACGGTCTTCGACCGCCTACCGCCACGGTGTGCCACGCCAGCGCAGTGACCTCACAACCCACTGTCACACTTCACAGGTCAGGCAGCCGCCATTTCAAGGGCCCACATGGCATGATTTCTACTGCGTCACACAGGCCTAGGCCTTGCATTGCCACTCATACAAGCCGTTCCATGCATAGCGATTCGTGTACTGTGCAAGCTGTGTGAACGAACCTGTGGGTTGGTTGACTCTGTGCTCCATGTTGTCCTTCCTAGGCACCGTCTGCTGGGACTTGCGAGGAGAAGGATGAATCCTCGCGTGTACCGACCGCTGGTGGACCTGTCGACAATGGAAGAACGACATATCATACTTACATACCGGCTTGACAGAGCAACTATACATGAACTATGTGCCCAGCTGGAGCCAGACCTGATGTCCCCCATCCGCCAACCCACAGGGATTCCCCCTCTGGTGCAGGTTCTGTCAGTACTCTATTTTTTGGCAAGTGGGTCGTTTCAGACAACAGTGGCCATATCATCTGGGATGTCTCAGCCTATGTTTTCTAAGGTTTTGTCCAGAGTGTTGTCTGCCCTGATGAAATACATGCGGAGCTACATTATTTTCCCTGAGGTGGGCGAATTGGCTACAGTGAAGGGTGATTTCTATGCCCTTGGACATATCCCCAACATCATTGGGGCCATTGATGGGACCCATGTGGCTTTGGTTCCCCCCAAAGACAGTGAGCAGGTGTACCGAAACAGAAAAAGTTATCATTCGATGAATGTCCAGGTGGTCTGTTTGGCTGACCAGTACATCTCCCATGTAAATGCCAAGTTCCCTGGGTCAGTGCATGACGCATATGTCATGCGAAATAGCAGCATCCCTTATGTGATGGAACAGCTACAGAGACACCGTGTGTGGCTAATTGGTGACTCTGGTTACCCCAACCTGTCGTGGCTACTGACCCCAGTGAGGAATCCCAGGACAAGGGCAGAGGAACGCTACATTGAGGCCCATGGGCGAACTAGGAGGATCATAGAAAGGACCTTCGGGGTCCTGAAGGCCAGGTTTAGGTGCCTGCATATGACAGGGGGATCCCTAATGTACTCACCAAAGAAGGTGTGCCAGATCATCGTGGCCTGCTGTATGCTTCACAATCTTGCATTGCGACGCCAGGTGCCTTTTCTGCAGGAGGATGGTCCAGATGGTGGTGTTGTTGCAGCGGGAAGACGACGGGGACGACACGGACAACAGGGATACAGTCATACAACAATACTTTCAGTAGCACACAGGTAAGAAACAGCCACCCCAATTTACATTTACTTGAGGCCTCATGCGTCTCCACTGTCTGTGTTTCCCCCCAGTTCCTGTTAACTGATTTGTGACTTTCCCTTCCCTTTTCAGAACTGTATGACCCACTGCCTGACTTCAGCTTTGTTTGCCCATGGACTAAAGCTTATTGAAATTGGTATGTTGTCATCACAAAGTAACTGGACAATATTGAACCGTTATGCGTAATACATTTGTTAAGAATACAAGCAGACTCCTGTTTATTTAAGTGGAATAAGTGATTTATTTAAAGTGCTAGATATAGGTAAATGATTGGGAGGCGGGGATGGGTGGGGGTGGAGTAATGTCCATGGCAGAGTCCAGTTCTCAGTCGCACAGGTGCATTGTCCATATGCCTGTGGAAGGATGGAGCAGGGGCAGTTCAAGGTTGGACAGGGTGACAATGTGGGACAGTGGGATGACATCAGGGGGTATCTTAGGCTGGTGGGGGTCTTGCAATCCTACTCTGTCTTCTTGTGAGATCTCAGGTTCCGCTTGCGGGGTGGTTCTTCTTCTGCAGGAGGTGGGGTTCGGGGGGCCTGTCGTTGTGTGGGGGCCTCCTGTCCACTGGCGCCGGCGGAGGTGGTAGGCTGTTCCTGGCCTGGGCTAGTGACAGGGGCCCTTTGGGGTGCCACATGGTCCCGCAATGTGGTGACGATCTGGGTAAGGGCCAGGACGATGGTCCCCATTGCGGAACCGATGTTCCTCAGTTCCTCCCTGAACCCCATGTACCGTTCCTCCTGCAGTTCCTGGATCTCCTGGAACTGGGCCAGTACCGTCGCCATCGTCTCCTGGGAGCGGTGGTATGCTCCCATGATGGTGGAGAGGGCCTCTTGGAGAGTCGGTTCCCCGGGCCTGTCCCCCCCCTGTCGCACAGCAGCCCTCCCAGTTCCCCTGCGTTCCTGGGCCTCTGTCCCCTGGCCTGTGTGCCCACTACCACTGCCCCCAGGTCCCTGTTGTTGGGGTGGTGGGTCAACCTGGGTGCCCTGTAGTGGTGGACACACCGCTGATTTACGTGCCCTGGAGACAGAGGCATGGGCCCGCTGGGTGGGAGCTGTGCTGGTGTTCCCAGAGGGGGTTGGGTCTGGTGTAGCCTGTGGCTGTCTGTGGGGAACCGACTGTCCAGAGGTCCCCGATGGGCCGGGCTGGTCGTCTGGCTCCAGGGAGACAGAGCTGCTGTCATCGCTGGGGGCCTCTTCTGGGGATTTGGCATGCAGGTGGGGTGGGGGTGGGAAGCAGTAGTGAAGATTTGCCTTACCAGAGTCCATTCCTCCGCCTACTCCAGCGAGGCCCTCAGGATGCAGGATGTGCAAGACGTCCTCCTCCCATGCTGTGAATTCGGGGGGAGTAGGTGGGGGTCCGCCGCCAGTCTTCTGCACCGCAATGTTGTGCCTTGATACCATGGAACGCACCTTCCCCCGCAGGTCGTTCCATCTCTTCCTGATGTCCTCCCGATTGCGTGGATGCTGTCCCACCGCGTTGACCCTGTCCACTATCCTTTGCCATAGCTCCATCTTCCTGGCAATTGTGGTGTGCTGCACCTGTGCCCCGAAGAGCTGGGGCTCTACACGGACTATTTCCTCCACCATGACCCTGAGTTCGGCGTCACTGAACCTGGGGTGTCTTTGGGGTGCCATGGGGTGGTGTGGTTGAGGTGTGGGGTGGCGTTTGTGGTGATGAGTGTGGTGCGTGTGGTAGTGTGTGGTGTTTGGTGCGTGGATTCTGTGTGGGTGATGGTGTTGTGTGCCTCTGTGTTGTGGGATTCTCTATTCTGTGCTCTGTCTCTAGCCTCCGTCAATGATTTCGGTGGTAGGGGCTTGTGGGTGATGTGGGTGTGTGTTTTATATTGTGTTGGGTGTGTGGGAGTGGTGTTAGTATGTGTATCAGGTGTGTGTATTTCGAAGTGACCAATGTGGCAGAATTTTCTATGGGTGTGTGTATTTTGACCGCGGCGGGGTATACCGCCAATGGAATACCGCGTTTGAAAGACCGCCGCGTGGATTTGTGGGTCGGAATGGTATGGGCGTATTTCTGTTGGCGTGACGGTGGAGGTTTGGTCAGCGCCATTTTTTCGCTGACCTTTGGTGTGGCGGATTATTGAGGATGTCGGGTTTTCGGCGGTTTGGCAGTTGCGGGTCAGAATGACCGTGGCGGTTTACCGCGGCGGCGGCGGTGTTATGGCGGTCTTCTGACCGGCGGTAAGCGCCTTTTACCGCCGAGGTCAGAATGACCCCCATAGTGACACGTTTCGACTGTAGCTTTTAACTGGCCTGGCCATGAAACTGCGACGTGCAGGTGTGTTAAAAAGAGGCTAGCTGCCCCACCCGTTCATCGACATAGACAACATATCAGAGCATGATATTAATCCATCCCAATAGTGCATATAAAGTGAGGTGAAAGTGGCAAACTTTAATAAATTGTTTGCATAATAACATGAGATGATCACCCAATGCCAATACAAATAAATACCAGCAATTAGTATAGCACTTGGCCACACCAATGCACATACATGGTAAAGTGACTAGTGCCTCCGTGATCCAGTCACAGTACTGATAATATTGCACTCAGTGACATAATTCTCTTTCCATAAATAAAGTTTGTTAACATTATTACCCCTGCATTTGTACACTCTCAGTGATTAGTGCCTGCATGAGCCAATGTCAGTCCTGATAATATTCCACTAATCTCTAAGGTGAAAGTCTTATTGCACTTAAGTATGATCAAGTGACTCGTCATGTATAATATAACACCTAGATCTAATAAGGTGACTACAGGGATACAATAAGGTGACTAGTGCCTACATGGACTATTGTCAGTACCGGTGATCTTGCAGTTAAGTATAAAAATTTAATCCAGTAACAGTATTGATTATACTGCACAAAATATTATAATTCCATCTGCATGATTACCATAGAGTATCTGGTGCCTGTATCAACCAGTATTGATGATATTACACTAAAGTGTGAACAAAAACTACTGTCTGTGTGACCCAATTCCTGGCACCAGAAATATTACACTTAGACATACTAAAGTAGCTAGTGCCCACATGCACCATCATCAGCACTGGTAGTATTATATTTGAATATAATAAAGTGACTAGTACAGTATTGCACTTATATACAATAAAGTGATTAGTGCCTATGTACCCCACCATCAATATAGATCATATTACACCTAGACATAATAAAGTGACTTGTAGCCATGTAAACCCTTGTCAGTGCTCCTAATATTGCACCTCCTAACTTAATACCATCTAACTGCAAAATCCACCTGTATTATCAGAAAATGTTAAAAGCATAGTTATGACGAAACAGCTAATGACAACATAGTGCGGTAACAGTACTAATGATGATCTTATACTTAATAGTATGGTCCTACTTCCACAAGGACTAATGCTCTCGTATGACATGATCAATGTTCAAATATTGTCCATCATCATATGATTCTGAATTGTATGTCACAGTCCCATACACAGTTTGGTGGTCAAAAAGAATGATCTGTACCGTAAAAACACATGTAATCCTGTGCCAGAGTTCAAGCTCCAAGGCAACTCTGTATTCATCAATATAATCCATCTCAGTGCCGATTGTCGTAATGCACATTCTCGATCTCCACCTCTGGAGGCTTTCTTTATGTGATGAATCCCATAGTAACACAAACCCATGCTCTCACCTTCATGAGTGTTCCATATATGCTTGGCCATCGCATAAGTCATAGCCTTCTTTTGAATGGCACAAACATGTTGCAATATTCTTAGTTTGAGTTTGTTAATTGTACTTTCAATATATTATTTACCACGCCCACACACCAGAACATAAACTACATAAGGAGTTTCACAATCATTTAAATGGAATGTCCTGCGCCTTTGTGATTTAAATGTTGTTCTGCTCTGTCCTATCTGACAGGACTTGCATTTTAAACAGCACAAAAATCCTTTTTGATGCACAGTGAGCCAATAAGTTGTCTTTCTTGGAGAAACTGTCACAAAGTTTCTAGTCAAATGTTGTCATTAAGAATCTCTGGGATATTTCTACAGCTTCTCTGGTAAATTCCACATCTCCTGAGCAGTTCCTATAGGCTTTCAAAAATTCACCAAATGGGATACTCCACATTAACTCTTGTGGGATGACCACTATTAGCATGAAGTAAATTATTATCACTTGTAGGTTTCATGGCAATGTGGGTACACAACTTATCATTTTCAAGATAAACTGTTACATCCAGATACGTAATATTGGTGGCATTGATTTTATCGTGAATTAAAATTTCTGAGGATTCAAGTCCCATGATTTGATAAACTCTATAAGATCTTGTTCACTGCCATCCCAGACGAGGAACAAGTCCCAGATTGTTTCAGCTTCCCAATAATCTATTGTCAAATTAGCATACATTAGCGCAAAGGAAGTACCCATCACTGTTCCGTGGATCTGTCAATAATATTTGTTAGTAAATAAGAAAGTATTATGTGTCAGGCAGAACTTCAACATGTCTAGTAGCATCTCCATGTGCTTCAAGACAATGACTGATCTGGATCTCAAATAATGCTTACATGCCTTAATTCCATCAGTTTGTACTATTGAAGTATACAATAGTACAACATCTATCATCGGCGTTATGTAATCTTGCTTCCAAGGAATGCCATTGATGTGATTTAGAAAATCCATTTAATCCCTAATGTATGGTGGCAGGGTAGGTACATACGGAAAAAGGAAGGTACCTATAAACCTGAAGGTATTTTACAGTCAAGATACATTTGCACTTTCAGTAAGATATATATATATATATATATATATATATATATATATATATATATATATATATATATATACATACATATGTATATATTTCTCTCTCTCTATATATATAGTGTGTATATGTATATATATCTGTATATTGGCCAATGAGATGGTGTTTTAGTCTGAGCGACAGGTAGTAAAACCCACACAGGAGTCCTTGGGACCCTTTCATTGGTTCTATAGATCCGGCGGGAGTACTGCTGTACCTATAGAAGGTAAAACATTTTAAATGAAAGCAGCTGTTTGATTGGTCACTTAGGAGACACTATTAAAAAAAAACACACCCTTTAGAAACAATCTCAAATGATTTTGCCAACCACTGCTACGGGACACAAAATACACCCCTGGGTCCATTTTGGAGGTGAGGATAAATTTTGTACTAAGAAAATAGTGTAAAATGCAGGTTTAAACTTAGCACGTGATTCAACTTAATTTGGCATACTTTCTCTACAGCAAATTACATGAGTAATGTCCACGCCTAATCATCACCTCAGACAGAACTAGAGACCAGCAAACACCAAAGTGCATCATTTGCCATGCCTACATAAAGTTTACCATCAGACATGTAGACATTATTGGGCTCCCAAGTACTTCTGCAGCACCACAAAAAGCAAGGCCAGTTAAGGAATGACAGATTTTGACCCCCCATTTGGCAAAACAAAATAGCGTTCAGGAAATGACGTTTACTTTGTGTCAGAAGATGCTCCACAGTGATAAGATTGGCATGTATTCTATAGGTCCCACTGGAATGTTGAAACATCTGAGATCTATGTACCCAAACAACATAGCACATGCAGAGGTACAAAAGAAATGTGTTGTAAAACAACAGCTACCGACTCAGGAGGAGCTGCTCCTACTTCACGAGACAGAAAATGCATTTCAGGATTTTTTGCAGACAGTGTCATAAAGTAGTGGCCTATGGTAAAGTAAATAGAAGAATATATTCAAGGGCCTTGGAACTGCAAATAGAGCACAAGAACTTGTTTAAAAAGGAAAAGAAAAGAAGCAATTAAAAAAAGATCAATACAGCATTGTTCAACAACAGTAGTTATGTAAACAATTTTGGGGAAAAAAATGAAAAACAAAAAGTGAATAAAAACCCACAAAAAAGAATCAATTCTATTCTACTCATGCAGTTGGGAGCTCATGGAAGCTTGGGCTTGTGCCTAACCCTCCGCTGTGTTTGGCTAAAGGCTCTGCACTGCAGGAGTTTTGCCGGTTGTGGGGGTACGATGTAGGACCTGCCCACAGGTTAGGACCTTCAACCACTCCCCTGCCTCACACAGCCAAAGGGCGTGTATGACGGAGGGTTACCCTCTCATGGAGAAGGTACAACTGTGAGGAGTTAAGTATAGTAAAGCTATACCTACCTCTATATACTTACATTGTAGAAATTTTAGTTGTTGATATTTTTGTGGTGACATTTTGGTTGCGCGATATTTAGTACTCATTATATTTGGTACCATACCCCAGAGACCCTTAATGCTGTGCACAAGGTTACAACTCCAGTAAAGCAGGACAGTGAAATGAACTTGTGATTAAGCCATTACCATTGCTGTATGAAACTTTAAAATTCCCCAGCACTACCCAATGCCAGGTTGTAGGCATTCATTTGGTTCTAGTCCTTTATCAGGTGGAAGACCCCACAGCAAGATATCCATTCACCAAGGCTCCACTGTCTATTTTGAATCTCAGACAACAAGGGGGAGGAAGGTCCGGCTCCTTCAATGTCGCAAACTTAGAATGAAAAGAGTAGCCCTTTTTGGTGGCAGGATCCACTCTAGTTGATTCCAAGCTCAGAGGTTTGGGTGGTAGATTGTCAGTCTGCCTTTGGGAGTCACATCCAGCTCCAGAAATAGAGCCAGTTATCCCCTCCCACTGATATTTCTTGAATCTCAATCTCAGTGACATGGACCATAATTCAGTCCTGAAAAAGTTGATAAAGAAAATATCAAAAATTAAATGTAGAGCTGATGCCCCCAGAATCTCATCAACAGTATTTGACCAACCAAGATATCTTACGTAAAAACATGATGTTTCATAACTACACATACTTTAGGTTTAAAATATACTTATTAGCACAATTATGCTACCTTTTAATCGTGTATTTGCTCCCGTCCGGGTGTCAAACAAACCTGACTTCCATTCTGATGATTTTGTGAGGATTAACTCTGATTTAGAAAATGTTTTAAAAAAGCAGTAACGAATGGTGTGCTTTATGGTGCAATTTCAATATAAATTTGCTGATAATTCAAATTTTTTAAGGAACACTATTGAAATATTGCACTTCTTTATGGTCTATTAGGCAAGCTTTACCTGCTCTAGGAACCTTGAGTATTACTCAAAAAAAGTTTCAAAACAGGCAGAGTAAATTGTTTAGCAAAATGTAACCAAAGATTGGTTAAAGGGCTATAAGAATCACAGACAGTTTAAACAAACATATGCAATGAAACATGGCCTATAATTTTTCACAATTTGATTAGCTTCTTTCTTCACTTGCTTTCCCCATCATCCTCTTTCAAGTAGATAAACCATTGGTAATGACAGTGAATCTTCTTGGAAGAAACAGGATGGTAAAAGCAAAAGGAATCTAATTGAAAGAGAAAGGTGGAAAAACTGAAATTTATACAAATTGGATAACCACAATCCGCAGAGAGAAACAATTCATACATGCCACACAGTAAAAATATTGATAAATTATGCATTGCATACAGAATCAGTGAGTAGGCAGGTTACACAAAGCTTATCTGCTCACACCTCAGACAGCATTAGTAATGATGTAATTGAAAGCTTTATCAATGTAGAAGGTTGAAATGTCTTCAAGTCTCAAAATGAAAGCCATATCAAAGAATCAGAAACATCAATTAACATCCAAAACTCAACATGAATTATCCTTTGGAATATAAGCTTTAAATATCTTTCAGAAATTCAGTGATTTTACCCCACAGCAGCATGCCAGTTTCTGAAAATACAGATATTTCACCATGCAGTATTTTTTATTTGCATAAAGAAACCTATTCTCTTCAAAAAGAAGCTTGTCAGTATCCTAAAAAATAATATCACTTTATAGGACTTTAATTTTTAGCAAATAAATATTTTGTCCAAACACCACTGTGTTATTTTCACCAAAACTCACATGTACTAATGTGGCACATTAACATATTTTGACTTTCATGCCTGTTTTTATCACTGTTAAATATTTACAATATGCCATGTTATTCTTGCGGAAGATAAAATGTCACTTTGAATGCCCATGTTATGGTGAAGATTAGATTCCATTATGCCTGTGATAGCCAAAATGTCAACTTGAGTGCCCACAACATGTCATGGATGACCTCAATCATGTCTTATATACAATTCTATTATGAATACACACCTTATATTGTGGATAGTTTCCTGTTATTGCATAAGATAGCCAGATGGTTTCCCTGAAGGCCAACAATATGTTAAGGATTGGCTCTGTGATGCCTGTGATAGCCAGATTGGTGTCCTACAGTCAATAGTATGTCAAAGGACAACTGTAATATTGCCATAATTAGCTGGGTTTGTTAGCTTTATGGATTTATGCATCCATTCCAGTGACCCATGTTTTACCTCATGCTTACAGGTTAAAATCCTAGGGGGTCACTAAACCTTTCATCTTTCTGATGTCTATAAAATGAGTATTCTTGAGCTGGATAACAATCAATGTCTGTTTTTCAGCATTAACCTACTGTTCTGGATGAACATGTGCTTTACAAAATACATGTTAAGTTATGCTATGAATGCTACTAATAGTAGGGCATCAAAAACTAAGTGATGGATGGAATGCTTGAATTTATCTCAGCCAATGTCAATCGCTCAGGGTTGCATCCCAGTCCATTGTTTTTCGCCCACCATGTCTCCTCAATTTGGACCCAGCCGTATGCAGATCAGTCTTAACCCTGCACTAATGGGAATGGTCTAGCTCGAACTACCAGACCAGGTCCTTCCTGATCAGCAACACAAGTAACCCATGACCGGTAATGCCCTTAGTAGGGTTCACCAGTCAGGTATTTTGTGTATTTGATGCTACTAATAGTGGGCCACATTATGCCAGAGATATCTTGAAATATTTTGAAATGTGGCTTCAATGTATTTTCCAGATTATGTCATGGCCATAAATAAGCTGGTGTGCAATGAGTCAATGAGCCACCCATCCTGCTTTCCCCAGCAGACACCAGTTATATTCAAGGACACAAAAGCCACCAACTCATTCACACACACTTGCTCACTTGTTTACATATGCAGATTCCCACATACCTCCTTAGTAGCAGTGACTGAATCCTGAATCCCAGTGGCTTGCAGCTCCGGATTAGTTTCCACCCAGCAGTGCTGTGCAGCATCCTTAGGTGCAAGTGGCAGAAGCAGCAGGAGGTGTAAAAAGGGAGCTTCATGACCAGGCTACAGCAGCCAAGTGGTGCTTGGATGTGACAGGTCTAGGAGATGTAGCACTGTGCTGATACTGAGGATCGACAACCAGTAGGTTAGGAGGTCCTAGGAGAGGCTATGGGTAAAGAGGTTGAGAACAAGTAAGACGGGGGATAGCTATATAGCAGACAGAAGACACTCGCAGAGATGAGGGCAGGACCGAGAACAGGTTTCTGGCAGCTGCTATATGCCTGATTGCCATACAGTGGCCAATATCTCTCTAGCCAAGGCACATTCTGGAGCTAATCTCCAATGGACCGTTCACCATGGAAAGCTAAAGAGTTAAAATACTGGAAACCTTGGAGTGACAGGCAGTTTTATTTACTTTTGTGTGTGACAAACCCCATTGACAAAGGACCCACTTCCCAGCCAGCTGTATGCTCCCACTACTTCACCTGTCTCCAGGAACAAAAGACCTGTGACAGCTCTACGTATTCTATTCTTCAGAGGACTACAAGATGTATATTATCATAATAATAATTTCCTGATCTAGGATGACTCAGCCATGTAACATCCTGGAGCCAGTGGTGTAACAAACTGGAGGGGGCCCCCCTGAAAAGAACACGGAGGTGGACCCCCTCTGGACTAACTCAGGCCCAGTGCTGGGATGCAAGAACATTGTTACGCCACTGCCTGAAGCAGGAAATTGCTTGTATGACAATTTCTTGAACATAGTAATAAGGACGTCTTTGGACTATTGCAAAAAGACAAGTCATGAGTCTAGGGGCCTGATTTAGAATTCGGCAGACAGGTTACGCTGTCACAAATGTGAGGGATCTCCCAGTTGCCATATTGCAAGTGCAAGTGAATATATTGCATTTTATAATGCAGACAACAGGATATCCGTCAAGTTTGTTATGGAGTAATCTGTTCATTGAACTCTAATTCTGACCCTAAATCAGGCTTATGGTTTGGTGGAGGTAATAATTTCTGACTAAACCAACTGCTAGTGACAGTATTGGTGTCCAAATCGACTTACATGTGCTAGAAATTCAGAGTTATAGGATTCGTTTTTTCACTTGGAGAGTTTGGCTGCTGAAAGCAGATGACACCTCTGTTCGAACCCCAGAGGGGTAATGAGAATATGGGGGAAATGGGCCAGAAACACCGATTTCCACATTACTACCTTGAATCTTGAAGTTGATATTATTTCTATCCTTCCAGAATAATCATTGCCTTTTATTAAAGTAATTCAGGGCAGGGAAATAGCTTTATAAACCACTCATAATGAGGGCCAAAGAGGCAGTGCTCATGTGTTACAGTTGAATTTTCATCCTTACCAATCTTAGTACCTATTGAAGGTATAGGAAAGTCCAGTGAAAACAAGACAGCAATGTAGACATTTTTCTTCCCATCCCCTTTAGGTGACTCAGGATTAATCAGAGAAGATTTTAATTACACTCTTAAAATTCGAAAATATTCGGATCTACATAAAAAAAATTCAATTTTCCATCATGATATTTTGCATTATTTTTGGCATATGAGATGGATTAAAGCAGAAAATATCTTGGCAAGAGACTTGTTCTGCTAAAACTAGTCTTTTAAACTGATGTCATGTGCTTGCATGAAAATTGCATGAACATTGATAAGCAATACCCGCAAACCAATGTTGGCCCATTTGTGTATTTTTCATTCTATTTCATATCATTTTCATGAAAAATCACTGCAAAATAGTACAATCTTTGCCACAACCTCTATTCTAAACTTCAACTGATGCCGTGGTTAAGAATCCTCTAAAAACACCCACTTGACTGCAACTTGAATCGAACAGGCAGATATCCTGTCCCACAGCACTGTAGAAAGTGAATGTGGTGGACTGAAGGCCTATTTGTTGTGTCTGTGCCTGGTACGGTTGCCCTTATGCATAAATCAGGAAAGACATTAAGGCCCTAATTATGAACAAGGCGGGTCACACCGCCGTGTTCATGCTGGTGGTATTTCTATTAACCGCCAGCTCCCCTGGGACCCCACCGGCCATATTATAAACATTCTGCTGGAAACATTGTTTCCGCCCACCGGCCCAGCAGAATGCCTCTGTGCAGCGGGTGCAGCTGCACCTGTCGCGCAGATCACTGCCTGTAAATCGGACAGTGACCTGCGTGATGGGGCACTGCACAGGGGCCCCTGCACTGCCCATGCATGGGCCCCCAGGGGGGCGTCAGAGCACCCCTTCTGCCAGCCCTTCCCTGGCGGAAAAACCCACCAGGGAAAGGCTGGGGGAAATGGGATCATTATCCGCGGGGCAGCAGCGCTGCCCTGATGGATAATGATGCCATCCACTGTCAGGCTGCCTGTCGGAGGCAGCCTGGTGGTGGAGGAGGGCCACCATAGGCGGCCCTCCCAGGCTTCATTATGTGGCAGTCAGGGCCACCATGCCGGATGGCAGGATTTCCCGTCACCGCCGGCATATCGGCTCGCATCACCAAGATCATAATGATGGCCTATGTAGTTCCAGGCTGCATGTTACACAACATTGCAGTGAACTATTCTGCAACAATGCATAATAAAGTGGACACAAATCATTTAAACGGTGAAGATTAGTAAAAAATGGAACATAGTGTACTTGAAAGAGATACAGATGGCATGGTCAATAGGCAAAACATCATCACAAATGACTTTTGATATGTATCCAATGAAAAGAACATCTTGTAAATAAAAGAAGCTACCATGCTGAAATAAAAATGTCATCAGTAAATTGCGGAATTACATGAAAACTCTGATAGATTACGCAGAGTTTTGCGAACTGGTGGAAATAGGCATGCCGCGCTGCTTGCACTGATATTTAGTGCCGAGAGCTTGCTCTACATTGAAGAATCAGCACGAGTGGCACCACATGGTGTACCACAAGGTGTTGCTTCTTGAGTTGATTTCGCTGCTACTCGAGTAGATTTTCAACTCTTGAGCCAGATTTCTGACTGCAAATGGTCGTGACCACCCCCATTGCAGAATACGCGCTAGGAGATGCCAAATCTCCCCCCCAACTTACTGTTGGTGAGCTGCAGGTGAGAAAAAACTCCAGCAGGCGCGGTTGACAGAATTTGGCTGGCATTCTAAAGTTGTCAAAATTCTGCCAACTCTGCCGGCGGTGTGGAATTTATCACCCACCCCTTGTTGCAATACATATAAGTTACCTTCAACTTTTTGGATGGGTGTTTACCATGTATGCTCGGTTTTATGGCAGGTTACTTTTGAGAAGAGTATTGAGAGAAATAGGATGTGGAAGTACTTGACGGTGAATTGCTGTCTGTTACAAATAACTCCATTGCATAGGGTCTCTCTCTGGTATGTTTTGATCTGTTGTACAGATTGAGTTTTTCGTTAGGCTAATGGGTTGCTTAGATCAGTTATTACCTTCTTTATGAGTCAAGGGTGATTCAAGGTAGGATGGGAGATATTTAGTTTAAGGTTATTACCTTTGTTATGAGTCAAGAGAGATTCAAATTAGGGAAGCTCCTAGAAGGGCCATATAGCTTACCTTTAGATTTTAGTGGATTTCTGATGATGTTCCAATGGATGTTAAAGACTTCCAAAGAGATGGTAATATGGTAGTATTGAAATGGAAGTCATCAAGTCATTGAAGTAGTCAGTAAAGGAAGGATTTTGACCAAGTGGCTGAGGTAGATAACAATGAGAAAGAAAGTATTGCTATGTTTCTACTGCTGTTATTTCATAACGGACAAAAGGTGAAGACAATGTAATTGCAAAGGTCTATACCACCTCTACTTTGTTAGTTCTCTCTGTACAGTTAGACGTCATCATTTGTTATTTTTAATGTTGAATGAAAGTGGAGAGATCAGAGTGAACAAGAGTTTAGTATTAAATATAAATTGCAGTTGTGGAGGCTTACGAAATTTACAATCTGGAGGTTTTGGGCTTGGTTGGATTAAGTGTATGCTTTTCATATTTTGTGAGGGATTTTAGAGCTTTGGACATCGACCATTAGTGTCATCAAGTAAACTTTTTCTAAGCACGATATATATATATGTATGTATATATACATATATTTATTTATATATATTTATATATATATATATATATATTTATATATATATATATACACACATACACACACACACACATATATATATATATTTATTACCTATTAGCAGTCACGAGTAGGTATAGTTAGGACAGAATTTTCCCCTCAAAAATGAGCAGGTGATTATTGTTGCACATGGAAAGCTTCGGGGTCAAGCAGGGGCTGAGAAAAATGGGGGTAAAAAAAGTGAATTTCCCATTTTAATTCCCATAAGGAATGTGAACACTACTACACTGGATGGAATTACACCATATTTGGCAGAAAGAATACTTTTGGTCCACAGATCACGCTTTTTCTTATTTAGTCTAAATCTGTTCAGTAGTATTTGAGATATTAAAGGCAAACTAAATTTGTATATCTGGGTAGCGCATAAGCACAGATGTCATGGTGAGATCTGATTGGCTGTGAGCAATTTAACCAGGAAATGCTGGCAGCCATCTTGGGACCAATATACGTGATAGCACCCCATTCAAATGCATTGTAGTGATGGCAGGTTTTGAGGGTCACAAAAAGTAGAAAGTATGAAGGGTGATAACAAATGTTAGTTACAATGTATATCATTTGTTGATGGTACTAATTTTAGGAATTGTGGTGTGTTCTAAGGTGATTTTACCCTGCTGGGATTTCATAAATCATGTTTGAGAGAAAGCTGTTTTCTCATGATTTTCCCATAGAAGTGATGGAAGGTGCTCCAGAAGTTAAAATGAGCGTATATTTTCTATAAAATCACACTATCTTTCTCAGCCATTTGAAAATGAAATCTGACATTCTCAGTAAAACATGTACTTCAAACAGGAGTAGTCTGTCAGTTGATTTCCTTGAGTTCTACTGTGGCCCCCGCAGAATGTTCTAAAGAAAAACTAGAGAGCGAACAGTCAAAAATTTTGGCATGCCTTAAGCCATCTTGATCGAATCAAACTGGTAAAACTTAAAACATTTAATTTAAAAAGGAACAAAATGAGGGAGTTCATTTTGTCTTAGAAATTATGGTTAGTGTTGTAGAGGAAACAGCCTTTACAAAAAAGGCTGAACCCCACAAGCCATTACCACACAGGCTTAACCACGCTTGCGACATTACCAGACATGCCATTACCACGCATGCCTTTACAACGAATATGCCTTTACCATGCTTGCTATTACAACTAATTTAGTTGTAAAGGAATGAATGGTAAAGGCATATTTGTTATAATGGTTTTACAAGGGAAATATTATATATATATAAATAAATATAAATATATATATATATATGTATATATATATATATGTATTTATGTATATATATGTGCCATCTTAAAATATGCATTTTGTTTTGACTATAATGATGCCCCAGACTTTCCATTCTTATGTGGGTTCCTTATTAGATTGAGCAATGGAGCTATGAACATATTACAAGATGGCGCTCTTACTCTTACGCTCAGTTGATATATGGACCTTATAGTAATATCAAGCGTATCAACATTGCATCGGACAGTAATTGTCTTTTCCCGATTTCGAAGGAGGGCTCTCACACTCACTCTAGTATTATATAAAGATTGGACACAGTAGTATTATATTAGCAAATTATATTTTTGGGGATTAATGTTTGAGTATTATGTTGTGCAATAATTTAAACATTGTTATTTCATTTTTTCTCAACATTGTAACAAATCTTGATGGTTTTACAATTGTGCACTTTACTGGTTTACACTCACATCGGAAGTCTTTCCACACTGTTTTGTTGTTTTGAGCTACAGCCAAAGCTCGTTGGTGATGCATTGGCGATGCCTTGAGTCTCCCAACATTGCTAGAAAAGTTTAATTGCTGATATATATTTACATGTATTTGTATGTATATATGTATGTATATACATGTATGTTTATATATGTGTGTGTATATATATTGCAAAGTGAATTTGTATAGTGCTTACTACCCCTGATGAGGTGTTGAAGCTTTTTGCAGTGATCTACATCTACATGCTTCGCTGGATCCTAAAACTAAAGGTAATAGTTAGTAAATTAGTAGCAAGGTTTTTTTTTCATTCTTTCTTCATTAGGGGAAATAGTAGGTGGTTTTTGTAATCAGTGGTTGTGTGTGATTGTTAGTTGAATGGCAGGGGGCTTCGTCAGCACATTGACCTGGCATGAGAGCTCCTGAGTGAGTACGGAGGGGGTCCCTCCATGTACTTTGCAGCAGGGCCCCCTAAAGTTTTGTTACGCCAGTGGGAGGGATGAGACAAAGGTTGAAAGGCAGTATTTGTTTCAGACCAAATTTGAAATTATCTCATGCAGACACATATATACAAGACACTAGGCAATGTTTTAGTGGCTGGAGTAGACCCTTCTGTATAAATATCAATATGCACATAGAAGCAGCAATATGTACATGGTCTTATGTACAATTTTTTTGTGGTAAAGTATGTCAATTTTTTCAAATAACTGGAATTAACCTATACACACATATACACACATGACATTCTTAAGGTTTTAGTAGCAGGAATAAACCACTGTATATATGAGCCCAATATGTACACAGCAGTTATGACATGGTGTTATATACACAGGTATCTGATAGAGACCTCTAGCAACAGATTCCTTCACTTAGAATATTCCCCAGACATAAAACTGGATCCAAATACTTCAAATGAACAGTGCCCCAGCATGCCAGTAGGCAGTGTTGTCCGGCTGCACATGGCATTATCGGAGTCATCTGCGCCAGAAATGATATGCATGGTGCCTTATTAGGCACAACTCCAGCATGCTGATGTCAGTTGCTTTCTTTCAGCGCCAGTCAGTGCAGGTCAAGAGAGAGCTATCCCTTGTCACTTTTTGACTGACCTTTCTTCAACCTTTCATCATTTTGTTTTTGGAGAATTTGTGTCGTGGTTTGAGGATGTTCTTTAAAAAGGCAGGTTTCAAACCATGTGGTGCCTGTCACCACCAGATGTCGGTAACAGACCTGCATTTGGTTTGTCTTTGGTGTTTGAAGCACAATCACAATACCAATATGTGCAGGGATTGCCGCACCATGCATCTAAAGGTGCTGTTGGAGTTATCCCTCAAGTTCCTTGCCACCTGACAATAACAGACATTTCAGATCTTGGTCATAAGGAAGGTCCTGAGATTGCGGAGTCTTACCCAGTGATAGTCGTCTTACTCAAAGTCTTCGGGCAAATCAGGTAAGTCCCATAAGAAAAAGAAGAAATCGAAGAGGTCTTCAATTTCTCAATGCAAATCTTTGGATGTCAAGGGGCTGCTGGCACTTGAGGTCTGGCTCTCTGTTACAGCCTGCACCTGGGCCATCTGCGCACCTCCCAGAGTTTCTGGAAGTCGGTGAGACCCCCACACAGATAAAATAATTTTATGGGGCCATGCACCTCATCTTTGGGTGGCCCAACCCCTCTGGAGTGCCTTTAGGCCCGAGGGTATGGGAAGGGCCTCTACTGCATTTCCGCTAGAGGGTTTGCCCCACAGATCCAATGACACATAAGGAGTGATGTTGTTCAAGAGACCCCGACCTTCCCTGGCACTTGATCCTGTACCAACACCCCCAGCACCACAGACATCCAGCAGCAGTGCCATACCCATCATTATTCCGGGCCCTGACATGGAGCTGGATAGCCACATTCTACACTCTTTCCAGTTCTGATGGGGGCCGACTCCCCATGTTGGAGACAGTGCCTTATCCTATGGCAGGCCTGGATTGTTTGATGAGTGGGAGGGGTCAGCAGACCCCTATGGTTAATAGCACTTAAAAGATCATGAGGACACCTGGTATGAGGATCTCGTGGGTGCCAGTTTACTGGACACCTTCCCAAACACAGGCCTGATCTCTCCACATATTGTGGCTATAGAGGAGGTAACCCCCTTTGCAATGGTGGTGCGGGGGCAGCTGAGATTTTGGGCTTATGCTACCCTCAAAAGCAGTAAGGACAAATGTCTTGGCAGAGCTGCTTCAGCTAGGAGTTGTCCCCCCAACTCTTACTCCTGTTTAATGGAGTCCTTACAGATATCATCCATAGGGCCTGGTCCAAGCCCTGCCCAGGAGCTCCTTTGCAAAAGACAACTGCCCACCACCATCGCCCCAAACCATAGAATCCCATTTTCTTCATCCAGTACCCCACCCCTGAGAGCTTGGATGACCAATCTTTCGCCTCCAAAATCAACCCCAGTGCTTTCCACCACATCAGATTGTGAATCCAAGAGACTAGATAATTTCGGAAAGAGGATGTTTTCTTCCACCAGGTTAGCACTGTGGTCAGTGAACATTGCATATCTCTTGAGCCAATACTCCCAGTTGATTTGGGACTCGGTTGTGCAAGTGCTGCCTATGGTTTCAGAGGAGGCCTGAGCCATACTCTCTCAAGCAGTTGCTGATGGGAGACATGCATAGGTGACTGCTGCACATGTCCTCATTGATACACCAGGACCAGTCAGGATTTATTCCACACCGTAGCACTGCTCAAAATATTCGGCGACTGATATCGGTTCTCCATGCCATGCCCTCTGACATGCCCAGTGCAGCGGTTAACTCAGTAGATATAGAGAAGGCCTTCGATAGCATACGGTGGGACTACCTAGAGCGGGTTATGCTGCAGATGGGACTAGGTGGTGGTTTTGTTAAATGGACAAGACTTCTTTACACAGACCCCACGGTGAGAGCACGCACAGATTGCACTGTATCCACTTCTTTTCCTGTAGGCCGGGGTACCAGACAGGGTTGCCTACTGTCACCTCTACTCTTTGCGATAGCGGTTGAACCACTTGCCCAGATAGCCAGAACTCGGGGGTTCTATGAAGGTATTGCAATCAATACTTGGACGCATCATATTGCACTATATGCAAATGACATGATACTTTTCCTTAAGAACATGGACGTCGATTTACCAGGGGCAATGACTATGTTGGACAAATACGGTGCTGCCTCTGGACTCTGAATTAATTGGAGAAAATCATAAATTTTTCCGACCTCCAAGGGTGCCCCAGAGCCTGCAGACGCTAGTGGTCTCCCGTGGTCCCCCGTACACATTCAGATATCTAGGGGTGAACATATACCACACCGCTGAAGACCTGCTAGAGGGGAACATACAGAGAGCACTCAGGGGCATTAGGGCTGGTATGACCTTCTGGCAGACACTCCCCCTGACAGTAACTGGGAGGGTTGCTTTACTGAAGATGATGGTGCTTCCCAGAATGCTATACTATTTTTCCACTATTCCAATTTTGATACCAAAAGTAGTATTTAAGGACATAGCATCCATGATATGGGGTCCGAGTCGACATAGAATTGCGTTGCAAACTCTCCAGAGACCCACTGTAGAGGGAGGCTTAGCTGTACCTGATTTGGAACCTTATTACTGGGCAGGAAAACTTAAGTGGTTGGCGCGCATACTCAAGGAACCCCCGGTAGCAGAGGAATTGAGAACCCCTCCTCAGCGTCCACTTGAAAGGATCCTGGGAATAATACTGAATCCCAAAAAACAGAAACAGCCTTTACCCATAGAGTGGGAGTTAACGAGACACTGCTGGGAGCAGTGTCTAAAGTGTACCGGCTCTCGAACGCCATATACACCTGAAGCTCCCCAACTTCGCTTAAAATATATCACAGGTGATCGTACGATAGTGGGTGTCGCCAGATTTATGTCCTACAATGTTACGACGATGGGGGCTTTGTTTAACAATGGGAAGCTCTGTACATATGCAGAATTGCAAGAAAAATATATGCTTCCACCGGGATTGTTCCTCATTCATAACGTAATAATCAGAACTATCCAGAGGAGATGGGGAATGGGATTTCTGGAGCCTCCCTTGCACCCCAGCTATGACCTACTATGTACGATTGGGGATCGAGGAAGGCTGATCTGGGGGATTTATAACTCGCTAATGAACGGCTCATGTTTACCCTTAATTAAACTCAAAACTAAATGGCAGGGGGAGTTAGATACCACACTAGAGGAAGCACAGTGGACTAGGATTACTTCTCACATTTATTCAGTTTCCAGAAATGCAAGGTTTAAATTGATCAATTTATATATCTACCACAGAGCTTATTTAACCCCTCAAATGATAACTAGGATTTATGGTGCGAATAACTCCTGTTGCCCCCGCTGCACAGTAGCGGCGGTAGGTCTTCTACATATGCTTTGGAGCTGCTCTCACATTAGGGGGTATTGGGTGGAGATCTTTGAGAGGGTTTCTTCCTGCACAGAAAAAACCTTACCCCTGTCTGCCATAGTGGCGACTTTGGGGGACTTCCCCCGCCCAGGGGGTGCATCAAATTTCAAACAGGTTCATCGATCTGGCTCTGATACTAGCCAGGAGAGAAATAACCTTGCACTGGAAAGATCCAAAGGGCCCGCAAGTGGTTGGATGGCAAAACACATTGGAGAAATGGGCGGAGGTTGAGGGTGGGGTGCTCTTGAAAGAGTCTCTCCATGGACAAAGACCGAGAGACGATGTTAAGCAGTGGAATATAATACTGGAAGGGGGGAGTACGTTGTTTAATGAGGTTTGCACACCGTTTATGGTTATATAAGCAATAAAAGATATTTAAAAAAAAAAATAAGTTTGCACGTAGAAATCTTCACCGAGGTCTCCAGTGACGCGTATCCGAACGGAAGGGCTTCATGGAAGTCGGATCAGACTGGCGACTTTGTCCTGCTGAAGAAAATCTTCAAGAAAATGACTAAGTCCGAAGGTAAACTTTTGACTGAGGCCTCCTGCTTGCTGTAGCCAAGCAGGGCTCCATCACAGTCGGCCTTACCTTTGACTTTTCCTCAGTCGAAGTGCGACCAGTTGACCAGATTAGCTGTATTCATTTCTATGCACAAAAAAACACAAATTCTTTAAAAATGAATATCTCCTGTTCCCCTTTTCTGATGTTATTTGTTTTAGTGTCAAATTAAAGATAAAAATGTTTCCTATTTTTGAACTTTTTCTTCAGTTTTAATTATTTTCTGTTTTGTGATACTTGAATGCATTACACACTTTGGCCTTCATTATGACTTCGGTGGTCTTTTCAGAAGACCGCCGAAGCCACCGGTGCCAGAAGACCACCAGTGCTGCGGTCTTCCAACCACCATATTACAAGTACTGAAGGATTTCCACCACAATTTGGGGGGAATCCTCCAGTAGTCGTGCTGGCAGTCGGAGGCGCACGGGCGATTCCACCACCAGCCCTGCCCTGCCAAAAGAAGTCTACCAGCTGTATTACGACCTGTAATACTGCCTGGCGGTGTCCTGATGGCGAAGCGCTGCTGGTGGTGGAAGCGCCTGTTCACTGACAGACGACTTCCTCGCTGGACAAGGTAAGTCGATCGTCCGTCAGCAGAGGTGGGTGTTCTGTGTGCGTGTGTGAGTGGGTGTTGTCTGCATGTGTGAATGTAAGTGTGTATGCATGTGAGTATGCATGAGTGAATGGGTGTTTGAATGCGTGTTTGACTGCATGTGTGGATGCGTATGTATGGGTGTTTGAATGCATGCATGATTGTTGAAGTGAGTGCATGTTGGAATGTTTGTGTGAATGCGAGTATGTATGTGAGTGAATGCCTGTATGGACGCGTGTGAGTGAATGCGTGTATGGATGCATGTTAGTGAATGTGTGCATGTAGGTGTTGGTGAAGGTGTGCGTGTGGGTGTTGTTTGTGCGTGTATGCAGGGAAAGGGGTGGGGGTTGGGCGTTCTGATATGGAAGGGGGTGAGGGTTTGCTGTAATGAAAGGATGGATGGGGGATGCTCTACTGGAAGAGGGGTGGGGGTTCCGGTATGGAAGGGGGATGGGGGAGTCATCTGCCGGTGGCAGGAAGGAAATTGCCGTCACCTGTAGCCTTTCCACCAGGGTTTTCGTGGTGGTGCTACCGCTGCGGGAACCTGTGTGGAAAGCCGACTCGTGATACCGCTGGCAGTCTTCAGTGGACTGCTGGGTCGGAGATGCAAATTTCCGGCCCGGCTGTCCAACCACCCTGGCAGCATAGGCGGGGATGCGGCAGGTTGGCAGAGTCCAATGCACCACACTCATAATGTGGCGGTCTTTACCCCTGGCACTTCGGCGGTGAGACCGTCACCGCGGACCTGGAGGTCTTCGGACCGCCAGGGTCATAATGAGGGCCTTTGTCTCCTAAGTTAAGGCTTGTCGCTCGTTGCCGAGCTACCAAGGGATCAGCTGGGGTTAATTTATTGAGACCTAACTGAGCCGAGTGCTGGTTAGTTGCCTATTGCTAATAGATATATAAAAGATAAGACTCCGTTTTTGAAAATGATTGATGGTATCCAATGGGAAGATGATTACCTTCTTCTTACTAGGGATGTCATTAGCCTGTAAAATTGTATTCAACATGATTTAGGGCTATTATTGATTTGACTTTTCCTAAGGGCGAGATCGCTCTTGTATTTGATGCATACAGAAATGATCTGTGATCTGACCAGTTTCTGTTTGAATAACAACTTATTTCTATTTGATGATAAGCTGTACAGACAGATTCAGGGTACAGCGATGGGGACATGTTTCGCACCCAGTTATGCAAATTTGGTCATGGGTTGGTGGGAAGAACAGATATCCACCATTATACCAGATTATGATAAGAATGTTGTCTTGTGGTGTCGATATATAGACAACATCTTTGTGATTTGGAAAGGTGATGAGGAGTCTGCAAGGAGCTTTGTGGCAGCTTTGAATATAAATGATTACAATTTACATTTGAGTGAACAATGCAGTAAGAAACAAATTAAATTTTTGGATGTTGATGTGCTGGTCCATGAGGAATCGTGAAGGACTAAACTACACAGAAAGGTTACTGCTGGGAATAGTCTATTAAATGCGTATAGTGCACATCCACCTAACCTTATTGCCAGCATAACTTTTGGAGAATTTTTGAGCGCTCGTAGGATATGTAGCACGTGGGAAGATTATCAGAAACAAAGTGAGAGTATGGTCAGGCGTTTTCAAGAGAGAGGATATAACAGTAAGATTATCTTACAAGCCAAAAGAAAGGCAGACAACATAAAGAGGGAGAACCTGTTATACCCGAGGTTGGAAATAGATAGAAGCGAGCAGAATGTGAGATTTATTACCACATATTCCAACAGATTCTGTTTTAAACAATGTTATATCTAATATGCCATTTATCACTTTTCGGAAGAGTAGATCCTTAAGAGAAGATTTAAGTCACAATATGGTCACAAGTGGCAATGTGAGAGCTATGTCATCAGATCACCTGGCTGGGTTTTTCTGCTGCAAACAGTGTAAAGTTTGTAGGCATAGTGAAAGTTTTGAAGTAATTGGTTATAATGGACATTGGACCCATCAAATTCGAGGTCATTATAATTGCAATACAGATTTTTGTATATATTGTTTGCGATGCCCATGTAAGAAATTTTATGTGGGTAGCACAATACATAAAGCTAAGAAAAGGGTTCTGGAGCATATTAGAGGCATTCGTTCATGATCTAAATTATCCTGTGGCAAGGCATTTTCATGAGAAACATAATGGGGATGAACGGCTGCTCAGTTTTGCGGTTATAGATCAGATTAAGTCTACCGCTAGGGGTGGCAATAGAGATAAAAAAATGAGGATTTTAGAATCTAAGATGATTATCAGGCTTAACACCCTGAGACCTGTCGGTCTAAATTCAAGTGAGGAAATTAATGTACATCTGGGTTGAATTGATTTGTTGGTTATGTTTTGTACCACATATTTTTTTAAATATGTTTGTACTTTAAATGTTTTATAAATATATTTATATCATAGATGTGTGGGTTGGGGGTTTGCTCACATGTTAGTAGTCAATGAGGTTTTTCTGACACAAATATATTGGTTTAGATTAATAGATTTATTGATATCTTACAAATAGAACAAGAGGCAATGTAATTGAATGATTCAAGTAATAGGTATAATATGGAGGTCATGATTTAATTCATAGCATTTGATGAATGAATTGTGTATTTATAAAAATCTTAGAAAATATTGTATTTTATAATATTCTTAAAAAACATTTTTCATTCTTAAAATAATATATTCTTATTTTTAAGGAATTATTATTTTCAAATACTAATAGCTTTTTAACATGACATATGCAACTATTTTTATAAGATGTATACAATGTACCTTTGGACATTCAAAGATGGTGCCCCGAATTTTCTTGTGGATTGTAAGCATGTGTTTTATGTAGTCCTTTGTTTGTGTTTTGTTAGGCATGGGTATTTAATATGTGTAGTAAACTTCCAATCTGTACGTGAGCAAGGCTACGGCTGAAACGCGTTGTACGGGAGGAAGCAATTAGTATTAAAGTATTTTAGACTTCAATTTGTTGTCCGGGCACTCTTTTACATATTTTTGGAGGAATTGCATTTATATTTGTGGAGAGCTGGATCCACGGCCGGACCGCCACCGTCAAAGCAGCCTCGGTTGTCTGGCATTTGTGAGTTTCATATATATATATATATATATATATATATATATATCAAAATAAATGTTTGATGTATGATTATTATTAGTACATTAATTTATTATTAAGATTGATTGTTTTAAAATGTATATATCTAAAAAACAAATATCATATAAAATATTAAAATACTTTTTGAAAAATGAAAACTGTAAATAACAGTCAACCCCATGTTTTATTCAATAAAATGATTTTAAAATAATTATATTAACTTAAAAATTGAAACCGCAAGTATTTTCTTTATATACCTGTTGCAATTTGCAATAATAATTTAAAAATATATTATTATGAATTAAATCCCACTGTGTCTATGTAAAGAAATCTTTCTTATAATACTAAGTCATTAACCTAAATCCCTTTAAATATGAAACACACTTTTTTTATTTTCCACAATTTTAAAATATAAATAACTAAGCCCAATATTTATATAACAATTTTATAATATAGTACTTAAATAGTTTAATAATTAATTGTGTATTAAAATGAACACTTACACACCCAAACCCCCAATACATCACCACAAACAGAAAGAAATGTTAACACAACTTTATAAAAAAAAAGGATACATGATGATCACCATGTAAACATTTGCTTATACTATCATTTCTTCCTGGTGTATGTCTGGTGACTGCAGAAGTTTTCTATAGGTGTTCAGTTGTGAAACACAGTTAAAAATCAGATCAGTACAATTAATTTGTTGCAGCCTGTTATAATTTGGTGCTACCTGCAAATGCCAGTAGAGTTGGAGATTTGTGAAAAATGTTTTTTGGAAAGGCCTTTTTCACAGATTTTCTGTCTTGGTAAATATGTTTTTTTTTTTTTCGATAGTTGGGTGCTGGTGGCTGATATAACCCCGTTAGTGATAGTTGGATACTTTTACTGTTACTGTTAGTCTTCTAAATAACTACAGTTCTTTATAACAGTAATGATTCTGCAGTTAGAGACACATAGAACATCTCTAAACTCTGATAAGCGCTGATATTTAATTGTTGCACATCTTTTCCTCATAGCTGATATACCGTATTCCTAGTGCTTGGCTATAGATAATTCTAAGTTTCAAATGAAGTGGGTGGAATGAAATGCAGTTTAAACGGAGAAGAACATTTGTTTGCTGTTTATACTGAGATAGTAATACGTAATGTATTGATTTCCTTATTTCATGTTCGTGATGCCAAAATGAGTGGGTGACGTATGTATTTGCTGACAATTATTTGGATTGTATGGGAAATTTCACTCTTTTGGTCCTGTTAGTACTGCATCACCCAGTTTGCTCGTTAGCAATTTTAATTAATGGGTGCAAAACTCAACACATTCATTATATTGTATTGTTATTCCATGTACGCCAAACCTATTTTTATAACTGTATGTCTGTGTGCTGCTTTCTTTCTGACTTTGGTTATCTCTGTGTGTCTGTCTGTCTATGTGCCTTGCCTCATGACCATCTCTGTATGTGCTTGCCTGTCTCTCAAAATGCTTGAGTATCTACAGTTTTTGTCTTTCTGTCAGGTAGCTGTTTTCTTTTTGCATATTGTATGTGTGAAATAGAAAGAGAAATATTCTGGTTACAGATGTACAATTTGTCATGATGCAAACATGACCCTAGCCAATCCTATGCTACTTAATGTGCTATTTAATGGCTGTTACTGCATCTCGTTTAAAGTGTCATGCAGTTAATTACATCTTATAGACAGAAGTCCACAAAGGTAAGAAGTAGTTTTCTGTTAAATAGTTACACCCACAGCTATGTGTGATATTTAATTAAATCAGTCCTCAAAAAAGGGCCATCTGATAAAAAGGCCTATTTTATGTGTGTAATAGACTAAATAGTTAAACAAGCATAATTATAACTCACACAAAGTAAATTCCAACATGTTCTCTAAATGTGCAATCCAGGTAAAACAGAAGAGCTGCCTTTCTAGATGTCATGATACTCTAATTGGCTACAGCCTTCTGCTGCCAGATCATCCTAATATTCTATCCTATTGTTCATATCTGTACCTCATTGGTGAAAGTGTAAATTTTGAAAAAAATAACCTTACTCCCGGCCACAAGATGCTCATCTTGGGAATTGCAGCCACTGACTTGGGCATGAATCAAGGCCTACATACTCATACTTATCTTTATAAAATACAGCCATGAGGCTGCCCAATAATGGGGTGTGTGGCAGTAGTTGAATCCATGTTGAATGCTTGAATACTCTATACAAAGGTGTGGCCCTCTTGCACTTCAAAATTCATATTCAGTGACATGTCACTAACAATAATATTCAGATATCTCCCTAATTTTGGTATTGGCTACGCTCTCCAACTGCACTAAGCCATGAATGCTCTATATGACTTCTAGAAAGAGTGAATTTATTTTCCCATCAACATCAAAGCCCAGTAGTGTTAGTGTAGGCCATATATGTGATTGTGCGATAAGTGAGCATTGACAACTTCTTTATGAAATACAATGGTTATTTTTTCATTAGTGATTATAACTTACAGGCCAATGCAACGTATACGCTACATGCAAAAGCAAGTCTTGGGTAATATATTTGACACAGAAATTCTTGTTTATATGTTTTAATATTGCTTTTCTAAATTCAGCTATGCAATAAGACTTTTATTCTTTTTGAGGTGAGCTGGTGGGATCAATATTTCTGGAATAGCCCTGTAACTGCCAAAAATCATTTCTGACCTGAGACTAATACAGTACAGTGCATATTGACCTAGAGGCCTCAAAGTAACAAAGGGGTGTAGAAATGACCATTGCAAGTTATTAAGTTTTGTACTAGGGTCAGCAAATTGAAATTACAGCTGATTTTGCTTTATATTTTAGGATGATTAGTAACTGTTGTTTCCCTACTTTCAGAGTTTAATGCCAGAGACTTGAAATAGACAGAGACAACAAATTACATTATTTGTCTGCTTTATCTGACATTAGAAGAATGGATTTTAACTGCACTAATGCACACCATAATGCTCTTGTGAGCTTTTTTTCTGAAGCCATTTTCTGAATCTGTACAGGACAATATTAAAGGACTTTAGGCCAGATGTACAAAGGATTTTAACAGTCGCATATTTAGTGTATAGAATCATTAAAACATTAAAATGCTTTTTTGCTATGTAGTAACCCCATTTTTGGAGCCAGTAATGGTTTTCAGACTTCTAAAGGGGATTCCAAATGAATACTGATTTAGTATCTGGAATGCGCTTGTGGTAGAGATGCCTTTCTAATACTGAATCAGTATTTTATGTATCAATGTTGTGTATCTGAAATCCAGTCACAAAACATTACATTTATAGCAACCCCCAAGGAGGATCCGCGGTAACTTATTAGTTTTTTTTTTTAAAGCGGCGCAGGCTCCTACACTTCTTTTTTAAAACCCCCATCAGTAGGCCAGGGCCCAGGAGGACAAAGCAATGATTGTTTTTAACTGGGAGTGGGCATGTGTCTCTCCTCCCCGACCGTTTTCGGCCCAGGGTTTTAAAACCTTCTGCGCTGGGCCATGGCCCAGAGGAGCAATGCAATGACTGTTTTTAACAGGGAAGGGGTATGTGGCCCTCTTCCCCAGATCGTTTTTGTCACGGGGACCCATCCCTTGGAGCCTAAAGCATGTTATAAAGGGAGGGGGCACCCGGCTCTCCTCTCTAGGCCGTTTCTGTGACCGGGGACCCCACCTCTTGGGGCCCACAGCTATATTTATGGGCATGCGGACCCCTTCCCAGGACATGTTTGGGCTGGGAACCCTATCCCCGGGGCTTCCAGTATTTTTTAGGATTGGGAGTGTGCAGCCCACACCCCAGACTGCTTTTGGCCCTGGGACCTCATTCCCAAGGCTCACTGTATCGTTTAAGATGAGGGGGCTATGCAGGGGAGGGAGGAGCCAAGATGGCCGCCGAGTCGGACGCTTGAGAACGGAGCTCCGACTCGGGCCTGGCCTATATATCCTGGTGGGCGCCCCCGGGCAGGGCACACCAAAAATAGAGACGCGCACCGGCCCCCAGGACGACCCTGGATCAAGGGAGCGGCCGAATCGTGGCTGATCGTGGCTGAAGCCGCGCCGTCCCGATCGCGGGACTCCGGCGGCGCAGAAGAGGTGCCCGACAAAGCGGCTCCCTGCAAATAAAATTGGAGGCAGGTGAGATTGGGGACCACGGCGGCCGGAGATCTCGCACCCCCGGGATGCTGGTGTGAGGGGAGGGTCCGGGCGCTGGATCGGCCCTTTCGGGCCCCCGGCAACCAGGGGCGGCGCCCTGCTCCCCCTCCTCCCCCGCCCTCCCGGCCGGGCCACGAACGGAGCGGGAGCTCCGCACCTTAATCCGTGCCGATCCTGCCGAGAACAGGATCGGTGAAAATTAGCAGAAAGGAGGGGATCCTCTCCCCCCCCTTTCAATGGGGAGGTACCTGCGGCAATAACAACGCGCCCGCTCCTGAAGTGGGGCTTTAATCTGGCTTGGATGTCTCGGGCCTCCGTCTGCTGGCCGCCGCACGCCGTCTCCCACCCTCCACCTGCAGAATTCCTCGCGAGCTGAATCTGGCCTCGGGGCTGCGGCCCGGCCCACAGCGCTCGGTCTGGAGACCTTGAGCAGGCGAAGGGAAGCCGCCCCAGCACCGGGAACGCACGATACAGGGAACGCTCACCTGGGGCCGGGGCGAAGTGAGATACGCCTGCCGCAGGCATGCGGCCACATTCCCCCCTCCCGTCCTCCCTCCTGCGCGTGGGGATTGTGGTGGGCGGCACCCTACCCCAGTAGGGACCGACCGAAGGCACTTAATTCGGAGACTGGCCCTTTTCCGCTCCCCTCTTCCGCCTGGCGCAGGAGTACACCCAGAAATTCTTACCGTAAGTGAACGGAGGCGCTCCCACGCAGACTGCGTGGACCCCTTGGGTCTCCCCCCACCCCCAAAAAAAAGGGGACTTCGCGAGGGGCTCCCAACAGGGGGCTGGGGGCACACGCAGTCAATACCCTGTGCCCCGCCCGGCCTACAGGAATCACAGCGACATCCCTCATTACTTTCTGGGCCTGCCCCGCATAATAAATGAAGAGGCCCCTCAGGAAAGGCCCTGCAACCTGAAAGAAGCATAGTCGCACTCAAAATCATTCAACTGCCGAAAGATATATCCAATTACTCCCCCTATCCTTGGTAGATAGTGCCATTCGTAAGGAGAAGAAATGGCTGGGAAATCTAGGATGACAAAGAATCAGGAGCGAAATACGCCGGGCCTGGTGCACACTGAACAATCGCAAAATACAACCCTGCAATCGCTTGAAAATACACTTCAAACGCACTCAGTGCAATTCGAAAAAGTACTACAGGCTATAATGGACACTAAATCTTCCTTAGAACATAAAATAGACGCAGTAACGCAAGACTTAAATCTACTTAGAGTGGACCACAGGAAACTGGCAGAAAGGGTGAAAATAACGGAGGATACCCTAGCAACGACAGGCCCAACTGTATCAGACAATCAGAAACAAATACAACGGCTAGACTCGGAAGTAAAGACCCTTTGGAGATGGGCCGAAGAAGCAGAAAGCAGATCCAGACGTAACAACATTCCTCTAGTGGGGATACCGGAATTCCCCCCGGAACAAAACCCGGAGCTAACAACAGAGCAATGGCTAATTAAAGAGGTTCTGAATGGCTCCCCCTCCAAGTTCTTCTCGGTAGAACGAGCAAATAGAATCCCGGGCAGACCTCCACTCCCGGGTCAGCCTCCTAGATCCCTCATAGTTAGACTCCTGAACTACCGGGACTGAGATCTGATTTTACAGCGTTTCCGCATCAAAGGCCCATTTCAATATGAAAATGCAGTGATCCAGGCATATCCGGACTTCACTCAAGAGGTACAGAACAGGAGGAACTCTTTCGTGAAAATCAAACAACGACTCCGGGAGCACAACATTAAGTACGCTCTCCTTTTTCCAGCTAAACGGAGGGTGAGCCTGGACGACCGCACGCATATGTTTGCTTCCCCAGAAGATGCCTGGACATGGATGCATGCCAAAGGCCTCGCGCAGTCAAAAGTGGGCGCGCCTGAGGAGGAAGAATGGACTGCCGCCGTAACTAAGAAACATAGCAAGAGGCGCCCAAGGGGCCACCCCACAGAGAAACAGGCGGCAGAAGAAAGAGCGAAAATACTAAAGGAAACTCCAACACTCATGCAAAACCCCTTTGAGATACTCCGGACGACTCCTACGTCCGCATCAGACTCGGACTCTACCAACTCAACTTCAACAATCACGGAAGCTCTCAGAGGCCCGGACATCACTCCAAGAACAGCAGACGAACTGTGAAATAGATAAAGCAATAAAAGCGAGACTGTCGGGAACCGGCCAGGACATTGGGAGTCCAGATTCCTGAAGCGGCTAAAGCTGAAATCGTAACATAAACCGCATTGACTCCGAAATGTATCTTTTCATGTTTTAAACTGCGCACCAGTGTTTACGGCAGCATAAACGCGATGGGCGGTGGAGGGAGGGAGGGGGGACAGATAAAGGAGAGGGCCCTCTCGGGGGCGCTCACGTAAACGTATGTGCACATTCACAGACCAGGTCTGAGGAAGGGTGTGTGCTCCGTATAGGTGACACGCCCGACCAGAATGAGTACCCCCCACGAGTGTCCGAACAGATACCGGCCCCACCTAGTAACAAAGTTGGGGTTCTTCTATTATCTTTTTTCCTTTTTTCTTTAAGTTTGTGTGGTAGTATTCAATTAGAGGGATTAGTAAACACGGTGGGTGGGATAGTGGGAGTTAGAGGGGTTAGACGAGGTCAACACCGCCAGCAGGGTACACTAACACGTTCGCCAGCTCTAGACATAGACCTGATAAAATGCGCAGATAGCTGGGAGGGAATGGGACTAAAAAGGGAACAAAAGATTGCGGCACCACACAGGGTAACATGGCTCAACGAACTGTAGCAGGCGCACAACAATATGAGATAATCACATGGAATGTAAGGGGAATGTCCACACCGAGCAAGAGAGCGCAAATACACGCACGCCTCAAGCGCTTAAAGGCCCACATAGTTATCCTACAAGAAACACACTTAATGGATGATGAACTACAAGAGATTCAGACGAAATGGGGTGGGCAGGTCACAGGCACAACACACTCAGCGTACGCCAGGGGGGTATTGATCTGGATAGCTAGAGGTGTCCCATTTGCCAGAACCTCGCACAAGATTGACACAGGGGGCAGATATGTGATAGTGGAAGGCCACCTAGATGGGAGACAATTAGCCCTCATAGAGATATACGCACCCAACAACGCGCAGGCGAGATTCCTGGAGTCGTTAACCCCGGTGTTGCTGGACAACCCAGCGGCGCCCACAATATGGGGGGGGGTGACTTCAATTGCCTCCCGGACGTAGAGTTAGACAGATCGGTTCCTCCTAAAACAGCAGTAATACTCAGAAACATCAAAAGCCCACTACAGAAATGGGCGGATGACATGAGACTACATGACCTTTGGCGACTGCAGCACCCCAGACAGAGAGAATACTCATTTTATTCTGTGCCACACAAGGTGCACACAAGAATAGATATAATCTGGGGCACCACTGATATATGCGCGCTAACGAAGGGATCAGAATATTTAGCTACGACACTGTCTGACCACTCCCCGCTCAAAATAACCCTGGGCTGGGGCGGGACCCGTCAGGCAATCCCCACATGGCGGCTGCAGCCAGAAGCGCTCCAGGACCAGGCCTATGCAGAGGAACTAGGTACAGCACTAAAGCAATATTGGGAAGTCAACTCTGACTCCGCAAACACAAGAGCAGCGGAATGGGAGGCACATAAGGCGGTAGTGAGAGGGCTCTGCATGGCAACTTCGTGGGGGGTCAGGCGCGCTCTACACTCGGAGATAAACAAATTGGAAAAGGAGCTGAGAACACTCAAAGTAGCGATAGCCGTTAATACAGCACCATACGCCACATTAAAGGAAGCACGCATAAAATACAAAGAAACTGACTCCCGCCTCCGCAAACACGATCACAAGTATCATTTAATGCGTCAACAATCTGAGGGGGAGAGGTCGGGCAGACTGTTGGCTTGGCTCCTTAAGGGAACCCAGCAGCAGTCCCCAATAGGGACTATAAAACTAGACAATAATGAGTGGGCCTCCACGCAAGCGGATATAAACAGGGTGTTCAGGGATTATTACACAAACCTATACACGACACGCTCGGATTACACACCCGGTCAGCTCGAAACTTTCCTATCTGGCGCTAATTTAAAACAATTATCTCATGAACACGCAGAAGAACTAGAAGCCCCATTGAGAGTGGAGGAACTAGAGGCCGCATTAACACAAATGCCAAGAAACAAGGCACCAGGAATGGATGGCCTCCCAATGGAATACTATGCGAAGTATTCGGCTCTCCTGAAGCCCCATCTATTAAAAGTATTCGAAGAGGCCTGGAGACACAAGGCACTACCTCCCACACAGAGGGAAGCAGTGATAGCGGTCCTGCTCAAGCAGGGACGGGATCCCACTGATGTCAAATCATATAGACCACTATCACTTTTGAACACCGACTGTAAAATACTGGGCAAGATGCTGGCCAACAGGCTGGCCCCAGTCATCCACACACTGATACACGAAGATCAAAACGGCTTCATTCCCAAACGAAATACATTCCTAAACACTCGCCGCCTTCTGGGAGTGATGGGAAGCACCCCCCCGGACGCATATGACGAAATGGTACTATCATTGGACATAGAAAAGGCTTTTGACACGCTGGGGTGGGATTTCCTATTCGATACCATGCGGGAAATGGGAATAGGCCCAAAATACATACGATGGGTGCAGACATTGTACTCCGGGCCACAAGCAAGAGTCAGAACAGGCGGAACTGTATCTGAAAGCTTCCCGATCGCAAGGGGCACTAGACAGGGATGCCCCTTATCCCCCCTGCTATTTGCTATCGCTATGGAGCCTCTGGCTGCTCGCCTAAGATTGAGGGAGGAGGATTGGGGTATACTAAGGATCGGGACGAAACATATAGGGGGTCATTCTGACCCTGGCGGTAAATACCGCCAGGGCGGAGGTAGGCGGTAGCACCGCCAACAGGCTGGTCGTGCACCGCCGGGCATTCTGACCGCGGCGGTACAGCCGCGGCCAGAAGCAGAAAGCCGGCGGTGTACCGCCGACTTTCCGCTGCCCATGGGAATCCGCCATGGGGGCGCAGCTTGCTGTGCCGCCATGGGGATTCTGACACCGCATACCGCCATCCTGTTCCTGGCGGTTCGCCCGCCAGGAACAGGATGGCGGTATGGGGTGCCGTGGGGCCCCTGTAAGAGGGCCCCACAAAGAATTTCAGTGTCTGCTTTGCAGATACAGAAATTCGCGACGGGTGCAACTGCACCCGTCGCACCTTCCCACTCCGCCGGCTCCATTCTGAGCCGGCGTCCTCGTGGGAAGGGTGTTTCCCGCTGGGCTGGCGGGCAGACTTTCGGCGGTCGCCCGCCAGCCCAGTGGGAAACCCAGAATGACCGCCGTGGTCTTTTGACCGCGGTACGGTCTTCTGGCGGTTCCCACTTGGCGGGCGGCGGTAATATCTTTGTACGCTGACGATGCTTTAATTTCCCTCCGGAATGGAAACGAAACAATACCATCAGTAATGACACTCCTCGCTGAGTTCGGCACAGTGTCCGGACTGGTAGTAAACTGGGAGAAATCGTGCGTATTTCCCCTAGTCGCCCAGACACTGTCAAACCGAACAACAACTCTGTCCGGGCGCCTGAGATGGTGCTTTGACACATTTAAATACCTGGGAGTACAAATATACCACAAACAAGATGACCTCAGAGACGGTAACCTGGGGAGAGCACTTGCCTCCATTAAGGGATCGCTCCGCTTCTGGGGCAGGCTGCCACTGTCACCAATGGGTAGAGTTGCAATAGCAAATATGCTGATACTTCCCCGCCTGCTGTATTATTTCTCTGCGCTGTCACTCTTAGTCCCCAAGAGCTTTTTCCGTGAACTTAACGGTGTACTGCTACAACTCATATGGGCAGGAGGCAGAACGCGCGTCGCCCTCACCACACTACAACGCCCAGTAGCCGAAGGTGGCATGGGCGCCCCAAACTTCGAGCGCTACTATGCGGCTGCCCAGCTCCAGTGGGTACTGGACTGGATACATAGACCTACAGTAGCAGAGTCAGCAGGAGTGTTAGCCAATCTAAAGGATACACCAGTGGTCGCATGGATGGCAGCCGGAGCCCCGAAGGGAATAGCCGGCAAACCACAATTGCAGGTGGCGCATGCGTGCTGGAAGAGATATATTCAGGGTGGACGCCGCGCGCTTCCCTACTCCCCTCTAGTGCAACTTGGGGCCCTCCCGGGCTGGGCTGGTGGAGACAAAAGAAGGTCTTTGACGGTGTGGGCAGAGGCGGGCATCGAGAAGGTCGGGGATTGCTTTGAGGAAGGGAAATTAATGACCTTCGAAGAAATACGCGACCTCTCAGCAGTAAGCCCAGGGCAATTTATGACATATCATGCCCTATGCCACACCATAACGAAGACATGGGGGTCAGGAGAACAGGAACCCGCGACCTCCACTGCCATACACCATATGCTGCAATACGACGGCCAACTGCGAATAGTGTCGAACCTGTACAAAGTACTTAATAAGGAGACGGCACCTGCCCTGGGGAAAGCATTAACTAAGTGGAACGAGGTGCTCCCACTCCCGATCACGCTAGAGGAATGGCCTTGTGCCCTGTTACACACTAAGGGAGTATCGAGGAACCCAAGGTTCAGATATACGCAACTAAATTATCTACACCAAACTTACCTCTCTCCAGCCAGGATTAAAAGTATCTTCCCCATCTCGGAGCCCGCTTGCCCAAGATGTCGCGCCCCGCTGGCACATTTCTATCACATGGTATGGGACTGTCCCCTAATACGAGAAAAGTGGAGCGCAATAGTGGTAAAGGTATCTGAATTGACGCGCCTGGCACTCACAGTAGAGCCTAAATCCTGCTTGCTAGGCCTGAGACATAGAAACAAAAAGCACAAGCACTTACATAAGTTTATTGATTTAGCTTTTGTAATGTACAAGAGATTGATAGCAATGAACGGGAAGTCGGCCGCCGCCCCGGACCTGAACTCCTGGCACAACGCGACACTAAGATGGGCCAGCGCAGAACTGATGGTGCTAAGGACCACAAAAATGGGACCACGACAGACGGGCGGCGAGGTGTGGGAGATCCTGATAGATAGACTAGACGCTAAAAGCGATGAGAAACCGCCCTGAACTAAAACACACGAACAGCTGTAAATAGCGGTCAGCCTCGACAGCTCCCCACCCCATCCTGCCCTATTAGGGACTTTTCAGGCGAGAATCATCGGAACGGGTGGCACCTCCCTGCACCTATGTGCGAGCCAGGGGTGTCCCATCACGATCGCCCATAGAAGAGATGCGTTTCCACAGCATAATGCGAGCTATACACCCCACATTCAACACGCATATCCCCTACTGTATCAGTCCTTCCCTCACGCAACACGTAGGCGCCAGCACCACAAAAGAATATGCCCGATGTATAGGAAATGTATTCACATTTTTATTTAGGCGAGCGATTGTTCAGGAACCATTTCTGTACCCCTTATTTAATGTGCGATAACGACCTCAGTTAAGTTGTTAAGTTAGTGTGTTAAACTGTGTATCAGCAACGCCATTGATGCAATATATCTGTAAAATGAGACTAGTAAATGTTGGAAGCAGAATCAAAGCAAAAATGTAATAAAAATATTTAAAAAAAAAAAAAAAAAAAAAAAAAAGAGGTGGCTATGCAGCACCCCTCCTTGAGCTTTCAAACTGCTCCTGCCAAACTTATGATCTGTCTCCCTGCCCACGCTGATGCGGGCAGGGAAACAAATCTATTGATTTCTCCCATCCAGAGGGAGCAGCATCAATAGCTGCTCCATGGAGGTGAAAAAATGTTACCTCCTGCAGGAGGTAGGGAGCCAGCTGGGGACACAGTGGCCCTCAGAGTCCCCCTGTAGCTCCCAATGTGTGCTCAGTGGGTGCCGTGGTTGAGCACCAGGCCACCCACTTTATTATAATGCAGGCCCTGGATGACAGGGTACCCGTGCCGAATATAGCTCGGGGAGGGAAGCCTCATGGCCTCCCTCCCATTTTTATCAATATATACAGCCCTGGGGGAGGGGGTCCCTAAGGTCATAATAAGCTTGAGGAGAGGAGCTGTGCACTCCTCTCCCCTTTTAATATATATGTAGGGCCCAGGAAGATGGGGTCCCATGGGCAATAATAGGCTTGGGGTGTGGTGCCACGTGGCCTGCCTCCCTTTTAGTTAAAAAAAAAGGCCCTGGGGGATGGGGTCCCCAGGGTCCAGCAAGACTCAGGAAGGTGGGCCACATAGCCCCCTACCCTTGAAAATAAATATGGTCACAGGGGAAGGGGTCCCTAAGGCCTAATGACGCTCAGAGAGGTGGGTCAAGCAGCTGCCCCCGTGTTTTAAACAAGTAGCCCAGGGGGATGAGCACCCTAAGACTTAACAAGACTTCATAAGGCTCAGCGAGGGGTGCATGTGCCCCCACTTTAAAATACATAGTGTCCTTGGAAATGGTGCAGTTGGATTAACGCCTGGTAATTAAATATTACTTTACAATAAAAACCCTAGAAATTCACAAAAAAATTAAAAGTTACAGGCACATTTTAGTCCAGAGACAGAATTACATTTTTTTAGACATTCACTAAAAACCCAAAGGTTAAAGGGACGTTATAGTAAGATTCAGATTTTACACACACAAAACTTTAGAAATTCAGCAGTTATAGTTATACTTATCTCAAGAAACTATAACTCATGCCATGCTCTGCTAATTACCTCACATATTACATCCGCCATGACATCTTCTATGACATCATTGATAAGGTCACTGCAAAATTTGCAATAAAATATTGATGAGAAAATTGTGCAAGGTGGGAGTGCGAGTTATGGTTACTTGAGGGCACCATTTACAGTCACTTGAAATAACTCTAACTATAACAGCTCAATTTCTATGGTTATGTATGTGTGTATATATATATATATATATAAATATATATATATATATATATATATATATATATATATAACTATACATATACATATACATATTTATAGAAATTGATAGATTGATAGTGTTTGAAATTGGTTATTGGTAAGAGCAGGTACGTACCTACACTTAGCAATAGGCCTCTAACCTCTACTTAGGTCCAGTTAGGTCTAAATAAATTAAACCCAGCTCAACCCTTGGTAGCTTTGCAACAAGCGACGAGGCTTAACTTAGGAGACATATCTATAAAGCATTTAAAAATCACAAAACAGTAAATAAGTAAAACACAAAACACAATAAAAATCCAACATCAATTTATAAGAATAGATTATATTTTTATCTTTAAAATGACACCAAACGTTTAAAATCGGATAAGGGGAACCGGAGATATGAATTTTAAAAGGATTAATGCTTTTAAGTACTTAGAAACAAATAGCGACAATTTGGTCATCTGGTCGCACCTCGACCGGGGCAAAGTCAAAGTTTAAGGCCGACCACGATGGAGCCCTGCTCGGCTACAGCTCGCGGGGGGCCTGGGTCAAAAGTTTACCTTGAAGATTTTCTTCAGTGGGACCAAGTCACCAGTCCAATTTGACCTCGTGGAAATCTTCATCAGATACGTGTTGCTGTAGCCCTTGGTGGAGATTTTTACCTTCTGACTTATTCGTTTTTCGAGATGAAAACCCTTCGACCGGGGCAAACCTGAATCTTGATCCAACGTCCCTGGAGCCCTCTTCGGAAACACTGCCTGGGAGGTCCCGGTAAACGTTCTACGTTCGGACTTAGTGACTTTTTAGGAGATTTTCTTCACTGGGAAGAGCCTGCAAGTCAGGCAGGGTCGCAGTTGAGGCAAGCCGGCTAGAGTTTCCACAGCAGGTCAGTCCCTTTATGGAGCTATCTTCTTCCAGATGTTCTGTTAAGGTTCTTTTAAGGTTCTTTTGAGGTCCACAGCTCATCCCAAGGTTCCAGAAGCTCTGAGATGCTCCTTCAGGGTGCAAACTACAAGTGCCAGAATGCACCTGGCACAAACTCCAAATTGGCCACCGGACAGTGGTCAGCTGGTCAGTTTCTTCAGGAGTTGGTGCAGGGAACTCTGGTTAGCAAACAGGGAATCCCTGCTTGAACCAGTTGAAGGCAGGCAAAGTCTTTATTGTGGTGAAGCCCAAGTGTGCAGCTAGTGCAGTCCTCCAGAGGGCAGTGTCCAGGTGCAGGTCGGGGGTCCAGCAGGGCAGTCCTTCTTCTTCTGTAGTTCTTCCTTGTTGGAATCTGGTAGGGATCTGAGGTGTTGGTGCAGGTCTGCCAGTTTTATCCTGGCTCCTGGGTGAAAAACAGGGGGGTCCTGGTTCTCCAAGCAGGTGCAGGGTCCTTCCCCCTGTGATGACCACTTCCTGGGAAGTGTGGCAAAATCAATCCCAGTAAGCAACATTCCTCAAAAATCCATTAGGGCTGAAAGTGATTTTTGGAGGTTACATCTGGCTGAGCCCACCCACTGGTGTGGCTAAAAATCTTAAACACACCCTTCTCCTGCCCTCTCCTCATCTAATCAAGGGGGGGGCACATAATTGGCTGGGTTTGCAGGATGTGAGGGAGGTGCTGGGTTGCTCCAAATGTCCTTCATTGCCTTTGAAGACCAGTTTGGCAGCTCTCCCCCTTCCTGCCTTTCCATCTGCTGAGGGAAGATCTCCCCCCACAGGCAAATTCCTTCATGTTGTTCAGCCCAGGCTACTTCACACCTCATCAAGGCAGCCTGGCCAGGCTGCCAGAGGCTGGCCAATCAGAGCAGAGCACTATAGGGTTGAAGTTGGCAACTTTTTAGGTAAAGTTTAAAACTCTTTACCTGAACAAGTTATATTAAATCCAACAATTGTAAGTTGTGGGATTTATTATAACAATTAATTTGATACCAAACTTGAGGTATCTGACACTTAAGGAGACTTTATAATGAAAATAAAGTCTCCCCATTCTAGGCTATGGAGGCTATTCACTACAATGAGGGAAAAACAAATGTGGCTGTTTTACCTCACCGTGGCTTATAGAACTATTTTTATAAGGTCCCTGCTTATAGTTACACAGCACCCATTCTAGGGGCACATAAGGTGCACCTTATGGGTGACTTATATGTAAAAATAAGGTAGTTTAAGACTTTGGAAGTACTTTTAATTCCAAAGTTCAATGTGCATGTAACTTTAAATTAAAAGCAGCCCGAAAGGCAGACCTGCCTTTAAAATGACACTGGGTACCTCAGCAGTGTACCTATGGGTACCCCATCTATGCTGGAGTCCCTAACACATGCCCTACCATGTACTAGGGACTTATAGGTAAGTTGACATAGCGAATTATAATTAGCCTAATTTGCATACTTATTTTATGCAGAGCACATACCCTGGGACTGGTTAGCAGTACCCAGGGCACCATCAGATTCAGGAGAATACCAGCAAAAAGTGAAAATGGGGCAAAAAGTCAGTTGGCCTCTGTAATCAGCCCTGCTTTCTCACAGATAGATAATGAAACATATTGACTGCAATCATCCATTTATATTTTGTGTGCAACAAAGTTATGTCACTTTCTGTGCATAACCTAACTGTCCCATAAACATTGTGTGCATTAAAGAACATATTTACATTTTTCTAAATAGGTGTGGTGATTTCATGTTATATATTCAATGTATAACATAGAAATGTATTTGTAGAATATTTCAAAAACGCTACAGTGTACATGTGATCTTATCTGCAATAAAATGAAATCTTTCCATTTCAGAGATCAACACCAAGACTACACCACCTGGTCCAGGTACTTCATGGAAGTGTTCAAGATGTATCTATTTGATTACATTTTGGACATAAGCACTCCATATGAAGTGTGTTGTATAATTTCAAAGTACAGATATATACATGAATAATCATAAATATATGCATATATACACCTCTCCATAGATATATGCGTATATCTTTATTTTACCCATGCATTTCTATGTACAGATATACATTTCCAGTCATTCACCCATATGTGTGATGTTTGCTCCATAAATGCACATATACAACAATATATTTGTGTATATACATATTTATGTGCACACACAAGAACATGAAGGACAGTTAAAATCCAACTTCACCCATAAAGAGCAACTGCATTGAAATGGTTATGAGTCACAAATACATGAAATATCTTAAAAATATATATATTATTTGGAAAAGCGCATTAAATGAGCATTTGTTTGCATTACCATTCAAACTCCAGGGCCAATGACTTTAGGAAAAGTGCACACATTTGGTGGGGAATAATAGATATGTAATTGTAACTCTAGTCCTACTAGCATCATGGAAAATACACCTATTTGTGAGGGTTGTGGGGGAAGGGGTTGCATTTATTTTTCTAACTCCAGAACCATGAATATTGAAGAACGTCTATGTATTTGAGGGGGTAGGATGAGATTTACTATTTTAACTCCAGTCCTATGCTCATTTCAGAAAGTGCATATATTTGGGGCAGTCAGATTTACTTTTAGAAATTCAGTCCTACTAACATTTGTGAAAGTACCTATATTTGGAAGTTAGGGGTATCAGATTTACTATTCTTCCACAAACATTGGATAAAGTACATATGTGAGGATATTGGTGTATTATATGTTATTGCTGTGGGGGGCGTATTATGGAGCAGCAAGGCTTAACAAAGGAACATATTGTAAAGCATTTAATATTACCTAACAATGAAATAAGGAAGTCACAAAACACTAAAGAACTAGGACACCAATTTATAAAAATAGAGTCTATTTGTATGATTTTTTAGAGACCTTCATGAGCACAATCCACTCAAGACTTTCAGAGATGCTGTTTTAGAAGCTATTAATACTTTTATATGCAGCTGCAACAAGCATTGGTCAGCAAAATGTTTGTGTACTTTTGAAAGGTTTAAAAGGGTTAGTTTGGCTACTCCAGCCTGGGTTGGGTGACCAAATCAGACAGGATGGAGGTGTAGGGGACCAGAAAGGACACCTTGGACAGTTACCTGGCCACCAGAGCATTTTTAAGGCACGTTCCAAATTTTACAGGACAGCTGCCATAGACTCAAATGGAGTGGTCCTGGTGCTAAGGATCCAGACAACAGGATGCTCAAAGATGCTTCGTTTGAGGTGCAGTTGACAGGGTGTCTTTGTGTTTTTTCTTACCTCACTGATGAAGTAAGCAACTTTGGCCACAGAAGTTGGGGTCCCTCGAAGTCCTCTGCATTGCAGTAGCCGACCAGCCAGTGATGGGCTACTGGTCTTCTTGCATTTCAGATGGAGCTGAATCATTAGGTGGGGGCTAGTGTCCCTTGTGGGTAATAAATACAGGTTCTGCTAGCACCCCTGGGCCCTTGAGACTTGGGTGCAACTTTTGGCTATCTTGGATTTGTCTCTTGGTATGCCCTGTGAGTTGTAGCAGCAAAACTTCTGCTGTGGCTACCAACTTGTCGGTTTGGGCTCCTTCAGCTGTTTGGCCTCGAACCTGGTTCCAGGGGATTGCAGACTGATCCCTGGCATCACTGCTTTGATTTGGGACCGAGAATCAACTTTTCCCTTAGCCAGAAACCACAGGCACCGACTAAACTTCACTAGCCCAAAGTGCAGCAGGTGCAGTCCGTCAGATGGTGCAGCCTCTCCTCGTGCAGGTTCAAAGTTGGCTTGCAGGCCTTCTTTAATACTTTCTCCAAATCCAACGTGATCTGAGAGGCAGGGTGGCAGGGGTAACATATTCATTCCAGGAAAGTGCCCTGAGGGACAATGCAGTCAGTAGCCAACGGGCTACTAGTTCACCTCCCTTCTGGTTATGTATTGCCAGCAGTGTGTGGCATCCGGCTATCCCAGAGTACACTATTCTAGTCACTCTCAAGATGTTGGGCCCTTCTTTGGTCATCAGGAGCTTGGTGGCTCACCATAGAAGTATGGCTACCTGAGGGCTACACGCCCTTGGGAAAACAGGCTTGGGCACTAGGATTCCCTCTCTGTCCCCGTCCCCAACTTGCCTAGATGAACAAAAGGTAGTTTGATCAGAAGTATTATCACCATTGGCCGAACAAAGGCAGGTTCCCCTTTGAAACTCACCTTTTGGGTTAACACCCTGAGTGGCATTCCTGGGAGAAGAGGTCACATCTCACTCTGCTGCACCTCCCTTTGTATTTAAGCATGAGAGTCTTTGCCACGTCTCTGCAGGTGGGAAAAACTTTGCTGTTGGCCAGGGCCTTTTTGAAGCTGCTGGAATAGCTGAGGCGCAGAGTGGCAACTTTCTAAAAGTAGCAGACCTTTACTTGTGACATTAAATTCGACCAGGGCATTAGGTCAATTTTAATGCCAGGATTATTTTGATACCTTACAGTACCTAGTTAGGTAGTCCCGTTCATGAGTTAGGCAGGCTGGGTTGCCAGTCGGTGACTCTGTGTTAGCCAATGAGGCTACTAACTTTTCCCCAGCAAAACAGCAATCTCAAAGTGTTGCTGTTAAGACATATAAACAATTTATGGCTTACCTAATAATATACAGCTCCCTACTATATGGCTCTACAGGCCTTCCTTAAGGGAGACTTACATATGTATGTTAACCCCTTCTGTGCCGAGGATTTGGTGGTTACGTCCTTTGGCACAGTGCTGCTGTGCCGAGGACGTAACCACTACGTCCTCGGCACTCAGCCCAGAGGGAGCGCTCTCGCTCCCTCTGTGTGCTTCCCCCGACACCCCCCCTGTGACGTCAGCACGCAAGCGCGCGCTGACAATCACAATGCCTCCTCCTTCGCGCTGGAAGCTCAGCTTCCAGCGCGATGATCGGAAGAGAAATGCAAAGCATTTCTCTTCCGATCACGGGGAGGAGGCATAGAGGCTTCAAAGGGAAGGAAATGTATTTCCTTCCCTTTGAAGTCTCTCTCTGCATTTTGGCAGCCGGATTGTAAAGCAATCGGCTGTCAAAACTCCCACTAGACACCAGGGATGTCTTTTTTATAAATGTAACTGACAAAAGGGAGTGACCCCTTGAGCAAGGGTTGCTCCCAGGGGGGGGATTTTTTTTTAAGGCCTTTTCTGCCCCCACTGGGGGCAGATTGGCCTATTTTTATGAGGCCAATCTGCCCCCAAGTGGGGCAGAAACCACTAGGCACCAGGGATTTTTGTTATTGTTGTGTTTTACAGATGGGGAGCGTCCCCTTTGGCAAGGGTCGCTCCCCTGGAGGGGCAAATTGTATTTAGGCCATTTCTGTGCACTTTGGGGGCAGATCGGCCGATTTTATGTCAATCTGCCTAGAAACCACTAGGCACCAGGGATCTTTTTTTTGCGCCGTCACGCAAGGGGAGCGACCTTGTAGGCAAGGGTCGCTCCCGGGGGGGGGGGGGAATTTATTTTAGCCCATTCTGCCCCCCCGGGGGCAGATCGGCCTATTGGTATTAGGCCGATCTGCCCCCGGGGGGGCAGAAACCTCTAGGCGCCAGGGCAAATTGTTTTTTTGTGTTTTTTTTTTTTTTTAGAGATGGGGAGCGACCCATTAGGCAAGGGTCGCTCCCCTGGGGGGCAAATTGTATTTAGACCATTTCTGCCCCCCTTGGGGGCAGATTGGCCGATTGTAGGTCAATCTGCCCCCAAGGGGGGCAGAAACCACTAGGCATCAGGGATCTTTTTTTTGCGCCGTCACGCAAGGGGAGCGATCTTGTAGGCAACGCTCGCTCCCCGGGGGGGTAAATTTATTTTAGACCATTTCTGCCACCCATGCGGGCAGATCGGCCTATTGGTATTGGGGGCAGAAATCTCTAGGCGCCAGGGCAAATTGTTTTTTTGTGGGTTTTTTTTTGTTTGTTTGTTTTTTTAGAAATTGGGAGCGACCCATTAGGCAAGGGTCGCCCCCTGGGGGGCAAATTGTATTTAGACCATTTCTGCCCCCTTGGGGGCAGATTGGCTGATTGTAGGTCAATCTGCCCCAAAGGGGGGCAGAAACCACTAGGCACCAGGGATCTTTTTTTTGCGCCGTCACACAAGGGGAGCGACCTTGTAGGCAAGGCTCGCTCCCCGAGGGGTGGGGGGGCACATTTATTTTAGGCCATTTCTGCCCCCCTGGGGGCAGATCGGCCTATAGGTATTAGGCCAATCTGCCCCCGGGGGGGCAGAAACCTCTAGGCGCCAGGGCAAATTGTTTTTTGTGTTTTTTTTGTTTTTTTTAGAAATTGGGAGCGACCCATTAGGCAAGGGTCACTCCCCTGAGGGGCAAATTGTATTTAGACCATTTCTGCCCCCCTTGGGGGCAGATTGGCCGATTGTAGGTCAATCTGCCCCCAAGGGGGGCAGAAACCACTAGGCATCAGGGATCTTTTTTTTGCGCCGTCACGCAAGGGGAGCGATCTTGTAGGCAACGCTCGCTCCCCGGGGGGGTAAATTTATTTTAGACCATTTCTGCCACCCATGCGGGCAGATCGGCCTATTGGTATTGGGGGCAGAAATCTCTAGGCGCCAGGGCAAATTGTTTTTTTGTGGGTTTTTTTTTGTTTGTTTGTTTTTTTAGAAATTGGGAGCGACCCATTAGGCAAGGGTCGCCCCCTGGGGGGCAAATTGTATTTAGACCATTTCTGCCCCCTTGGGGGCAGATTGGCTGATTGTAGGTCAATCTGCCCCAAAGGGGGGCAGAAACCACTAGGCACCAGGGATCTTTTTTTTGCGCCGTCACACAAGGGGAGCGACCTTGTAGGCAAGGCTCGCTCCCCGAGGGGTGGGGGGGCACATTTATTTTAGGCCATTTCTGCCCCCCTGGGGGCAGATCGGCCTATAGGTATTAGGCCAATCTGCCCCCGGGGGGGCAGAAACCTCTAGGCGCCAGGGCAAATTGTTTTTTGTGTTTTTTTTGTTTTTTTTAGAAATTGGGAGCGACCCATTAGGCAAGGGTCACTCCCCTGAGGGGCAAATTGTATTTAGACCATTTCTGCCCCCCTTGGGGGCAGATTGGCCGATTGTAGGTCAATCTGCCCCCAAGGGGGGCAGAAAGCACAAGGCACCAGGGATCTTTTTTTTGCGCAGTCACGCAAGGGGAGCGATCTTGTAGGCAATGGTCGCTCCCGGGGGGGGTAGCAAATTTATTTTAGGCCATTTCTGCCCACCCTGGGGGCAGATCGGCCTATTGGTATTAGGCCGATCTGCCCCCAGGGGGGGCAGAAACCTCTAGGCGCCAGGGCAAATTGTTTTTTTGTGTTTTTTTAATTTTTTATTAGTTTGTTTTTTTAGAGATGGGGAGCGACCCATTAGGCAAGGGTCGCTCCCCTGGGGGGCAAATTGTATTTAGACCATTTCTGCCCCCCTTGGGGGAAACCACTAGGCACCGGGGATTTTTTTTTGGCGCCAATGTCACGCAGGGGGAGCAACCCCATAGGCAAGGGTCGCTCCCGGGGGTTGGGGGCCAAATTTATTTTAGGCTATTTCTGCCCCCCCCCGGGCCGTCTGAGCTAGAGGCCAAAATCCACAGGTAGGCACTGTTTTCTATGAAAAAATGTGATGTGTCCACGTTGTGTTTTGGGCCATTTCCTGTCGCGGGCGCTAGGCCTACCCACACAAGTGAGGTATCATTTTTATCGGGAGACTTGGGGGAACGCTGGGTGGAAGAAAATTTGTGGCTCCTCTCAGATTCCAGAACTTTCTGTCACCGAAATGTGAGGAAAACTTGTTTTTTTAGCCACGTTTTGAGGTTTGCAAAGGATTCTGGGTAACAGAACCTGGTCAGAGCCCCACAAGTCACCCCATCTTGGATTCCCCTAGGTCTCTAGTTTTAAAAAATGCACAGGTTTGGTAGTTTTCCCTAGGTGCCGGCTGAGCTAGAGGCCAAAATCTACAGGTAGGCACTTTGCAAAAAACACCTCTGTTTTCTTTAAAAATATGTGATGTGTCCACGTTGTGTTTTGGGGCGTTTTGCTGTCACGGGCGCTAGGCCTACCCACACAAGTGAGGTATCATTTTTATCGGGAGACTTGGGGGAACGCTGGGTGGAAGGAAATTTGTGGCTCCTCTCAGATTCCAGAACTTTCTGTCACCGAAATCTGAGGAAAATTTGTTTTTTTAGCCAAATTTTGAGGTTTGCAAAGGATTCTGGATAACAGAACCTGGTCAGAGCCCCACAAGTTACCCCATCTTGAATTCCCCTAGGTCTCTAGTTTTTAAAAATGCACAGGTTTGGTAGGTTTCCCTAGGTGCCGGCTGAGCTAGAGGCCAAAATCTACAGGTAGGCACTTTGCAAAAAACACCTCTGTTTTCTTTAAAAATATGTGATGTGTCCACGTTGTGTTTTGGGGCGTTTTGCTGTCACGGGCGCTAGGCCTACCCACACAAGTGAGGTATCATTTTTATCGGGAGACTTGGGGGAACGCTGAGTGGAAGGAAATTTGTGGCTCCTCTCAGATTCCAGAACTTTCTGTCACCGAAATGTGAGGAAAATGTGTTTTTTTAGCCAAATTTTGAGGTTTGCAAAGGATTCTGGTTAACAGAACCTGGTCAGAGCCCCACAAGTCACCCCATCTTGGATTCCCCTAGGTCTCTAGTTTTCAAAAATGCACAGGTTTGGTAGGTTTCCCTAGGTGTCGGCTGAGCTAGAGGCCAAAATCTACAGGTAGGCACTTTGCAAAAAACACCTCTGTTTTCTTTCAAAAATGTGATGTGTCCACATTCCGTTTTGGGGCATTTCCTGTCGCGGGCGCTAGGCCTACCCGCACAAGTGAGGTATCATTTTTATCGGGAGACTTGGGGGAACGCTGGGTGGAAGGAAATTTGTGGCTCCTCTCTGATTCCAGAACTTTCTGTCACCAAAATTTGAGGAAAATGTGTTTTTTAGCCAAAGTTTGAGGTTTGCAAAGGATTCTGGGTAACAGAACCTGGTCAGAGCCCCACAAGTCACCCCATCTTGGATTCCCCTAGGTCTCTAGTTTTCAAAAATGCACAGGGTTGGTAGGTTTCCCTTGGTGCTGGCTGAGCTAGAGGCCAAAATCTATAGGTAGGCACTTTGCAAAAAACACCTCTGTTTTCTTTAAAAAAATGTGATGTGTCCATGTTGCATTTTGGGGTGTTTCCTGTCGCGGGCGCTAGGCCTACCCACACAAGTGAGGTATCGTTTTTATCGGGAGACTTGGGGGAACATAGATTAGCAAAACAAGTGTTATTGCCCCTTGTCTTTCTCTACATTTTTTCCTTCCAAATATAAGAGAGTGTGTAAAAAAGACATCTATTTGAGAAATGCCCTGTGATTCACATGCTAGTATGGTCACCCTGGAATTCAGAGATGTGCAAATAACCACTGCTCCTCAACACCTTATCTTGTGCCCTTTTTGGAAATACAAAGGTTTTCTTTATAGCTATTTTTCACTCTTTATATTTCAGCGAATGAATTGCTGTATACCCGGTATAGAATGAAAATGCACTGCAGGGTGCAGCTCATTTATTGGCTCTGGGTACCTAGGGTTCTTGATGAACCTACAAGCCCTATATATCCCCACAACCAGAGGAGTCCAGCAGACGTAACAGTATATTGCTTTCGAAAATCTGACATTGCAGGAAAAAGTTACAGAGTAAAACGTAGAGAAAAATTGATGTTTTTTTCACCTCAATTTCAATATTTTTCTTTTTCAGTTGTTATTTTCTGTAGGAAACCCTTGTAGGATCTACAGAAATTACCCCTTGCTGAATTCAGAATTTTGTCTACTTTTCCGAAAGGTTGCGGTTTCTGGGATCCAGCATTGGTTTCATGCCCATTTCTGTCACTGACTGGAAGGAGGCTGAAAGCACACAAAATCGTAAAAATGGGGTATGTCCCAGTAAAATGCCAAAATTGTGTTGAAAAATTTGGTTTTCTGATTCAAGTCTGCCTGTTCCTGAAAGCTGGGAAGCTGGTGATTTTAGCACCGCAAACCCTTTGTTGATGTCATTTTCAGGGAAAAAACCAGAAGCCTTCTTCTGCAGCCTCTTTTTCCCATTTTTTGGAAAAAAATGAAATTTTCACTGTATTTTGGCTAATTTCTTTGCCTCCTTCTGGGGAACCCACAAAGTCTGGGTACCTCTAGAATCCTTAGGATGTTGGAAAAAAAGGACGCAAATTTGGCTTGGCTAGCTTATGTGGACAAAAAGTTATGAGGTCCTAAGCGCGAACTGCCCCAAATAGCCAAAAAAAGGCCGGCACAGGAGGGGGATAAGGCCTGGCAGCGAAGGGGTTAAGGGTAGTGTTGGCTTTGCCATTACTTTAAAATGCAAAGTTGAACTGGCAGTGGAAGAACTGTTTTTCCAGTCTGCAGTGGCAGGCTGGGAGCCATTTTGTACTTTGTGACACTCAGGGTGGCACAAGCAGTGCTGCAGCCCTAAATGGACACTCTGCCTTACATGCCCTTGGTACCCGGGGTACAATATATGAGGGACATATAAGTAAGTCATTGCTTGCGGATTGGATATAGCCAACATAACATATAATTTGTAATGGGTCAGAACACTGGCACTGAGGTCTGAACAGCAAGCCTCAGAGCACTCTCAAAGTGGAAGAACCAGAAATTAGTAATCCAAGTGGGGACAAAGAGTGTGTGTAAACTTGCAAAAAGTCTGTTTCTTTACAACATTTGTTTAAGGGGTGAGAGTTACTATTCTAATACAACCTCATCATAAATTTGATAAAGTCTGTATATTTTGAGGCAGGTAATTTATTATTCTAACTCCAGTCCTAGAATATAGTAGTACGTAGACACTTATTTGGGTCAGATTTAGTGTTACAACTGCTCCAGAAGCACTGGGGACAGGACACATATTTTTGTTGGAAGGTAAGTTTATTATTGAGGAGATTGGATATATTTGAGGGTTCTGAATTACTATGTTAAATCCTGTCACCCTTAATTTTGTAACATTAACGAGTATTAGGAGGGAGGGGGTACTGACTTACTGTCCTAACTAAAAATAGGACAAGTTTTAAACAATGAATCTAAATTAAACACATGTAATTAAATAAAGATATGTATTATGGGGAAGCGCATCAACATTTTTGCAGAGGGACTTCGAGTCCCAGAGGATCGGAGGCAGGGGGAGGAGCCAAGCCCACTGGTGAGCGCTTAAAGCACTGAACGTTGTTACGCTACGTGGGACGTACATCAACATTTTTGCCGAGGGACTTCGAGTCCCAGAGGATCGGAGGCAGGGGGAGGAGCCAAGCCCACTGCTGAGCACTTAATGCGCTGAACTTTGGCACCCTGCGCGGGACGCACGTGGGACACGCCCCGGCAAAGCCAAGGCCAAGGGCGGGCCCATCCTTTGCCCATCAGCGACCATCAGAGGCCGGGCTGGGCCACCCCCCCTCTTCAATACACTAGAGGGTGAGTGTGAGTTTTCTGCTCGGTTATTCTTTTACCTGTGTAGGCTTTTGTCTCTTGCCTTAGTGCTCCTTGGCTCCCTCCCTTGGTAAAATGTATCACTCCTATTTCTACATGTGTCTGCTGCTGTCCTGCTCTCCCGTCAAAAGCTATCTACTGTGTACTGTGAAGATGGGCAGGAGAAGGGTCTTGCAAATGGGGGCCCAAAGTGGTGGCAGAGGACAGGGAAGCTCTAACACAACCCTGGACACCTTTCTCGCTTGGGCAGTTGGGGTTGTGACCAAGGAGATTGACCTGGCGGAGAGGAGGCTCTCTCTGGAAATGGGTGACTGGCACCAAGGTTCTGTAGCAAGCAATGCTTTGGGGATCTTGGAAGATGAGGTGGATCCTCTCAGGAGTGAGCAATGTGCTACCTCTGTAATTCCTCTTCTTGCCAAAATGGAGGCTTGTGGTGGGACTGGGCCCTCGAGGAAAAGTAAAAGGCTTCTGATGGTCACTTCGCCACTTAGTCCCCTGGATAGTTGCAGCCCCCCTTGAAAAGGAAAAAGGCACCGAAGAAAGCTGGGAATAAATTGAAATCATCTCTGACTGTAAATTCCATGGGCCCGGTAGATGGCACTGACTTTAGCCAGCCCCTGGGTGGTGGAGTAGATAATCTATTGCTGAAATTCAAGGAGTTGATTGAGGCTAGTCTGTCTCCAGTTCTGGCAAAACTGTTGGCTCTGAACAAGCAGTCTTTCGGCTGTGTGAGCAGGAGAAGCTCAGCCCTGTCATAGGTGGTCCTGCGGATTCTAACTGCCATTATCAACTGTGTGAAGAGGATCGCCCACATGAGGGTGTTCCCAGGGTACTGGAGAGAGCTATACGGCAGCCTGCTAACATTGTAAATCTAGGGGCACAGGGTTTTCGTGCAGAGATTGTTCCGGTTTTATCCTCTGCTCCGTCGATAGATGCGAAAGAGGAAATCAGGCCAAGATGTGGTAGGCAATCTGACAGTGGGTCTGTGGAGATTGGGAGGGAGTCTCAATACAATGGCAGAATACAAAATCGGCCTTAGATGAAAAAAAAATCCCCATTGGTTTGTTTGGAGCTCCCTCTGGCCTGTGCCCCTTATGTGGTGGTGATGACAGACGTACCTGCCCTTGCTCCAGGCTCTAGCGAATCTACGGACCAATTGAAATGCAAGTTGGCCATTGTCTGAGCAAAAACTGTGATTTTGCTTGTAGGGACCTCAGGGATATCTTGTTTGTCAGAAGAATTGATTGGATTGGGCCCCAACTAAAAGAGAGAATCGGGGACTGTATTGTTATAAACTGTAGATATCCTAGTCTGGCCCAATGGCTACTCTGCACACAAAGTATGGTTTCCCAGAGAGAGGGTAAGATTGGTATGGTCACTTTGAGTTATTTTCATAATCATATGCAGCAGGGTTCTGAGTCTCTATCCAGGAATCATAGGAATCCCCACCTCGGCCAGAATGTCCCTCAGTCTGTTAGTGGGAGAAATGATATTATTTGTTCTCCTGATCTGGAGGGGGTGGATTGACGCTATGCAAGGAGACAGTCAAAGAGTTTGGCAGTATCCCCCAATGCTGTTATGACTAGGGGGGTCCAGGGTCGGAAGACCACAAAGTGCTGCCTTATCTCTTGGAACATTGCAGGGTATGACAAAAAGCTTTTAGACCAGGCATGGATAAAGTGCTTGGCGCACTATGATTTTATCATGCTTCAAGAGACCTGGTCGGATAGGCTGGCAGTCTGGGATGGTTATTATAGATTTGCAGTCCCGGCAGTTCGGCCCCTCAGTGGCCGCCCCAAGGGTGGTTTGGTTACCCTAATCCGTTTTACCAAAACAACGACAGCACTTTAAATCCATTGTAATCACCAGGATTGTCTGGGTAGTTTTCCCTCACAAATCCAATGTGTTCCTGGTCAATTTCTATAATGCTGTTTGGGATGTGGGGTGCCAAATCAGGGTCCTTTTCTCAGCTCTCCAGATATTGATGCGCAGAATGGAGGAGGTGGAATTCTGTGCTGTTGTGTCAGGTGATTTTAACGCTAAGCTAGGATGACACAGAACTGTGGTGAATCCCTATAGGTTCGATGGCGAGGTTTGTCCAACAGATGTTGGACAGGATCCCAGGGGCAGGGGTTTGATTAAGGGCCTAAGGAATATGGGTCTGCTGAGTATTTCTGATGTTGAAGTGGTGGGCACTCACCAGTTTCCAACCTTTATAGGTAGAGGGGCTGGTACAACTATTGATTATATATTTTTGTATCCGCACCTCTAAAAGATTTGGTCATAGGTGGAGAGGTGGTAGAGAATGGCCTTAATGATCACAACCCCCTTACGGCCCTCCTTAATTTCCCAGAGGTTCTATCTAATCCAGGTCAAGGAGGGCCAGCTTTGGTGAGTATAAAAGACCAGGGCAGGAGAGTTGGTTGGAAACAGTGTAATATCCATCAAGTAGTAGCTAGGGTGGTGGGTGATAACCTAGTTATGGCTGCGATGCTCAGAGTGAATGAAGCTTTTAAAGATTGTTTGATTCTAGCTGCTCAGTGCCCCCGTAGGGAGAAGGGTGGATGGTTTAGTAAGTCCTGCTATGATGCTGGGAAATCCCTGAGGAAGGCCTTAAAGGAGTATCCAAGAGACATGGACAGTGTTAGAGTGTTGAGGGCTAAGTACAAAAGCTCAAGGTGCTAGCTAGGATAAATTGGAACATGCAGTGGAGCTTAAGAACCCTGGCCTGTTTTGGAAGTTTGTCAATAAGGGTTTCTTTGAATCAGAAACATCTGAGGGCCTGGGCTGTAATATTGCCCCTGAGGTCTGGGTGAATCATTTTTGCAGTAGTTTTCAAGAGAGATCTTTATGAAACAAGCAGGGTATACAGCCTGATGATTTCCCCAACTTAGCTATCAGGTTCACACTCCTTGAGGTAAGGGAGGCGCTTCATGGTAGTGCCAGTAATAAAGCTCCAGGTCCAGATTCAATTCCTATGGATCTCTATAAATCTTGTCCCCAGTTATGGGTGCCTATCTTGTTAAATGTTCTCAATGCAGCAGTCAGTGTGGGAATTCCTGCTTCATGGAGATCGGCTTGTATTATTCCCGTGTTCAAAAAGGGGGACCGTAATGATCCTAGGTCTTATCGCCATATTTCCCTTCTTGATTCGTCGGCCAAAATCTTGGGCCGGATTATTTTAAGGACGTATTGAGGTCTGGATGGCTGAAAATGAAATTTTGAGCCGGGTGCAGTACGGCTTTAGGGAGGGGCTTGGTACCCAGGAACAGTGTTTAAACCTGTTGATGATGATAGGGAAATATACTCAAGCCAGGAAAGGCACCCTATATCTGGCATTCATGGATCTTAGTTGTGCTTTTGACAAGGTTAATCAGACTAAGCTATGGGAGAGGTTAAACCGGTTAGGTATGGATCCCCAAATTGTGGAGCTGCTTCGGTACCTCCACCTAGGAACTACTGCAAACATGAGGGTGGGGACGAATGGGTAATGTTCAGATGCCTTTGAGCTTAACAGGGGTGTGCGCCAAGGATGTGTCCTGGCACCTACACTTTTTCTTTTGTATATTAGTGGAATGTTTGACTTTCTAGTGGAACACTGTAGGGATGCTCCCAAAATTAATAGTAATAGTGGCCTACGGGATGCAGTTAGAGCTTATGAATCCTTTATGTCAGCCCTAGATCTAGAGATAAACTGCAAAAAGTCACATTTTATGGTCTTTGGGAAACCTCTCAGTAGGGTGGGGGAGCTGAAGATTAAAGATCAAGTAATTAGTAAGGTTTAGGACTTCTCCTATTTAGGGGTCAACTTTGATGTCAAAGGCTCACGGAAACCTTGTGTCTCTAGGAGAGGGGTGCTCTTTAATGCTACAGGTAGTGCCACGTTTGACTTTACCGCATAGGTTGGAGGTAAACCTATTAAGCTCTTGCTTGAAGTCTATAGGTGAAAATGCCTGCCTCCCAGTCCTGCTGTATGGGGATCCACTTTGGGGGCATACAGATAATAGGGCCCCTGTGGTAGAGAAAAATTGATTTTGCAGAAGGTTGCTCGGAGTTGGTCAAAAATACTTCTGGCTTCTGTCTGCATATTGAATTAGATCTTGAGTTTGTACAAGATACCATCCAGCTTGCACCCTTTTTGTTATGGATCTCTATTTGGACAAATTAATGTGCCTCTTTTAACAGAGAGGTCTTGTGGGACTGCCTGGCCTGTGATCATGCAAAGGATATCCCGTGGCTGATGTATACAAGCAAAGTAGCATATGTACTGGGGCGGCCAGGTATATTTGAGGCTCTGGTGGGTCTGACTAGCTGTGACAAGCGGTGGGCCAAGGAAAATTTACTGATCATTTTGGGGACTAAAAGAGAGGAGGAGGAGCTAAGGGAAAAATCAGTAAGGAATTTTATAATGTTGAAGATGGGGGTGGGTCCTGAGCCCTATCTTCTGGAGATTGGAAATGTGAGGGAAAGGACTCTCATCTCACGATTCCGTCTAGGGGTTATCAGAAGTAATTTATGCTTTCAGCTAGGTCAGTATGATGATAAATCTAGAAAACTTTGCCCCTGTGACGGAGTGTCTCCGCAGACCCTGATTCATTTTACCTTGTTCTGCGTTTTTTGTGTGCCCTTTAGGTGGCGTTTTTTACTCCCCTGCTGAGGACTAGGGGTTTGTGCAATGTCGCCCTGCCTTTCTGTGGTTGCGTATGACTTCTGACGCACTAGTGTGGTGGGGGCTGGGGTCTTTTTTAAAGGGGGCCATAACTAATAATTTAGAGTATTTTTAATTATATTATTTTTTTATCTTGATTGACTTATTTATATAATCTTTCTCCTCAATGAAATCTGGATTGTATTTTATTTGTTTTTATATGATGTATTGTATATTTTTTGTTATGGTTGATTATTTTCATACCGAATAAAGTGTTTTGATGATGATATCTATTAATATTAGGATTGATTGTTTTAAAACATATACATTTAAATTTAAAAAACAAATATGATATAACATATTAAAATACTTTTTTTTAATGAAAACTGTAAATAAAATGTCAACCCCATGTTTTAGTCAATATTTATATAATTATATATTAACTTAAACATTGAAACGACATATATTTAATTATAGAACTGTTACAATTTGCAATACTAAATTAAAAATATATTGTGAATTAAATCTCACTGTGTCTATGTTAAGAAACATTTCTTATAATATTGAGTCACCAACCTAAACCCTTTCAAATATGAAAAAAAATATATATTTTCCAAATTTTTGAAATGTAAATAACCAAACTCAAAATATATCTAACTATTTGATAATATATTACTTAAATAGTTTAATAGTTCCTTGTGTATTAAAATGAAACCTTACACACCCAAATTCTCAATCAAACAGAAAAATAATTTAACACATCTTTATATGAATAAATAAACGATACATGATGATCGCCATGTAAACATTTGCTTATGCTATAATTTCTTCCTGATGTATGTCTGTTGACTGTAGAAGTTTCCTAAAGGTGTTCAATTGTGAAACATCTTTAAAAATCAGATCCGTACAATTAATTTGTTGCAGCTTGTTATACTTTGGTTCTACCAGCAAATGTCAATAGAGTTGAAGATATGTGAAAGCTTTTTTTGGGAAAGGCCTTTTTCATAGATTTTCTGTCTAGGTAAATACGTTTTTGTTTTTTTTGTTGATAGTTAGGTGCTGGTGGCTGATAAAACCCCATTAGTGATAGATACTTTTGCTGTTACAATTAGTGTTCTAAATAAGTACAATTCTTTAGAACAGTAATGTTTTGTGCAGTTTGGGACACATAGAACAGCTCTATAGTTAGAAAACACTGGTAAGCTCTGATATTTAATTGTTGCACGTCTTTTCCTCATAGCTGATGTCCTGTATTTCTAGCGCTTGGCTATAGATAATGCTAATTTTCAAATGAAGTGGGTGGAATGAAACGCAGTTTAAACAGAGAAGAACATTTGTTGGCTGTTTAAACTGAGATAGTAATACATAGTGTATTTATTTCCTTCTTTCATCTTCGTGATGCCAAAATGAATATTTTGGTTGATGTATGTATTTGCTGACAATTATTCAGAATGCATGATAAATAAAAAAAAATTGGTCCTGTTAGTGCTGCATTACCCAGTTTGCTCTTTAGCGTTTTTAATTTATGGGAGCAAAACTCAACCCTTTCATTATATTGTATTGTTATTCCATGTACGCCAAACCTATTTTTATAACTGTAAGTCTGTTTGCTGCTTTCTTTCTGACTTTGGTTATCTATGCGTGTCTGTCTGTCTGTCTGCATGCCTTGCTTCATAACCATCTCTGTATGTGCTTGCTTGTCTCTCAAAATGATTGAGTATCCACAGTTTTTGTCTTTCTGTTAGGCAGCTGTTTTTTTGCATATTGTATGTGTGAAATTGAATGAAACATATTCTGGTTCCAGATGTACAATTAGTCATGATGCAAACATGACCATAACCAATCCCATGCTACTTAATATGCTATTTAATGGTGGTACTACATCTTGTTTAAAGTGTCATGCAGTTAATTACATCTTATAGACAGAAGTCCATAAAGGTAAGAAGTAGCTTTCTGTTAAATAGTTACACCAACATCTATGTGTGAAATTTAACTAGAGCAGCCCTCAAAAAAGGGCCATCTGATTACAAGTCCTCTTTCATGTGTGTAATGGGCAAAATAACTAAACAAGCATAGTTGGAACTCTTTCACATAAACTAAAGTAAATACCTACATGTTCTCTAAATGTGCAATCCATGTATAAACAGAAGAGGTGCCTTTCTAGACCTCTAATCATCTACTTGGATATAGCCTTCTGGTGTCAGATCGTCCTAATATTATATCCTATTGTTGATGTCCGTACCTCATTGGTGAAAGTGTACATTTTGGAAAAAACAACCTTACTCCCAGCCACAAGATGCTCATCTTGGGAATTGTAGCCACTGACTTCAACATGATTCAAGGCCTATGTACTCATACTTATCTTTATGAATCACAACCATGAGGCTGCCCATTAATGGGGTGTGTGGCAGCAGTTGAATCCATGTTGAGTACTCTATGCAAGGGTGTGGCCCTCTTGCACTTCAAAATTCATATATTCAGTGACAAGTATTGACTAAGCTCTCCAACTGCACTGAGTCATGTATGCTCTATATGACTTCTAGAGAGAGTGAATTTATTTTCCCTTCAAAGTTAAAACCCAGTACTGTTAGTGTAGGCCATATATGTGACTATGCGATGAGTGAGCATTGACAACTTCGTTATGTAACATAATAGTTATTTTTTCATTATGTGATTATAACGTACAGGCCAGTGCAACGTACACGCTACACACAAAAGCAAGCCTTGGGTAATATATTTGACACAGAAATTCTTGTTATATGTTTTAATATTGCTTTTCTAAATTCAGCTATGCAATAATATTTTTATTCTTTTTGAGGTGAACTGGTGGGATCAATATTTCTGGAATAGCCCTGTAACTGCCAACAATCATTTCTGACCTGAGATAAATACTGCTCATTGCATATTGACCTAGAAGCCTCAAAGTAACAAAGGGGTGTAGAAATTACCATAGCAAGTTATTAAGCTTTTTACGAGGATCACCAGAATGAAATTACAGCTAATTTTGTTTTATACTTTAGGATGTTTAGAAACTGTTGTTTCCCTACTTTCTGAGTTTAATGCCAGAGAATTGAAATAAACAGACAACAAAAGAAATTACTTGTATGCTTTGGTTGACATTAGAAGAATGGATTTTAACTGCACTATTGCACACTATAATGCTCTTGTGAGCTTTTTTCTGAATCTGTACAGGATACCATTAAAGGACTTTGGGGCAGTTGTACATAGGAATTTAACAGTTGCAGATGCTCAGATTTAGTGTTTGGAATCATTAAAATGTTTTTGTTGTTGTGTAGTAATCCTGTGTTAGGAGCCTGTAATGTTTTTCAGACTTCTAACAGGGGATTCCAAATGAATACTGATTCAGTATCTAAAATAGGCTTGTTGTAGAGGTGATTTAAAATAATGATTCAGTTTGAATATATCAATGTTCTGCAACTGAAATCTAGTAAAAAAACATAACATTTTTAACATCCCCCAAGAAGGAACAGCAGTATTTTTTTGTGTTTTTTTAAAAAGCAGTGCAGGCTCCTATGCTTCTTTTTTAAAATCTCCCTCTGTAGAGCAGGGCCCAGGCGGACAATGCAATGATTGTTTTTAACTGGGAAGGGACATGTGGCTCTGCTCCTCTGACTACTTTTGGCCTGGGGTTTTAAAAACTCCTGCGGCGGGCCAGGGCCCAGAGGAGCAATGCAATGATTGTTTTTAACTGGGAGGGGGTATGTGGCCCTCCTCCTCAGAATGTTTTTGGCCCGGGGACCGATCCCCTGGAGCCTAAAGCATGCTATAAAGGAAGGAGGCACCTGGCTCTCCTCCATAGGCCGTTTTTGTGACGGGGACCCCATCTCTTGGGGCCACAGCTATTTTTATGGGGAGGGGGCATGCAGACCCCTTCCCCAGGACATTTTGGGCCCCAGGAACCCCATCCCCGAGCTACCAGTAATTTTTAGGAGACAGACTGTGCAGTCCCCGGCCCAGACTGCTTTTGGCCCTGGGTCCTCATTCCCAAGGCTCACTGTGTCTTGTAAGATGAGGGGGCCATACAGCCCCCCTCTGTGAACTTAAAAAATGCTCTGCCAAACTTATGATCTGTCTCTCTGCCCACACTAATGCAGGCAGGGAAACAGATCTATAGATTTCTCCTGTCCAGAGGGAACAGCATCAAAATCACCTCCATGAAGGTGGAGCAATGTCACCTCCTGCAGGAGGTAGGGAGGCAGCTGGGGCCACAGGGGCCCTCAGAGTCCCCCTGCAGCTCCCAACATGTGCTCAGTGGGTGCCCTTGGTGGGCACCAGGGCACCCACTTTCATATATTGCAGGCCTTGGGTGATGGGGCACCCCAGGCCGAATACAGCTCGGGAGGCCTCCCTCCCCGAGCTGTGTATGGCAGATGGGGTCCCATGGGCAATAATAGGCTTGGGGAGAGGTGCCACGTGGCCTCCCTCCCTTTTAGCAAAACAAAGACCCTGGGAGATGGAGTCACCAGGGACTAGCAAGACTCTGGGAGGTGGGCCACAAACCCCCCTACCCTTGAAAATAAATACGGTCTCAGGGGATGGGGTCCCCAAGGCCTAATGATGCTCAGAGAGGTGGGCCATGCAGCATCCCTCCCCTTTATAAACAAATGGCCCTGCAGGATGGACACCCTAAGACTTAACAAGACTTAATAAGGCTTAGGGAGGGGTGCATGTGCCCTCGCTTTAAAATAAATAGTGTCCTAGGAAATGGGGAAGTTGGATTAATGCATGATAATTAAATATTACTTTACAATAAAAACCCTAGAAATTCACTAAAAAATTAACAGTTACAAAGACATTTTAGTCCAGAGACAGAATTAATAAAATGTAGACATCCACTAAAAACCCAAAGGTTACAGGGAAGTTATAGTAAGATTCAGATTTTACACACACAAAACCTTAAAAATTCAGCATTTATAGTTATACTTATCTCAAGAAACTGTAACTCATGCCATGCACTGCTAATTACCCCACACTTTACATCAGGCATGACATCGTCTATGACTTCATTGATAATGTCACTACAAAATCTGCAATAAAATGTTGATGAGAAAACTGTGCATGGCGGGGGGTGAGTTATAGTTACTTGAAGGCACAAGTTATAGTCTCTTGAAATAACTCTAGCTATAACAACTGAATTTCTATGGTTTTGTGTGTGTAAATTTGGGCCCTAACATAATGTCCCTATAACCTTTGTTTTTTCACTTAATTTCTAAGGTATATATATATATATATACACATATATATATATAATGTATATATATATATATATTTAGAGAGCGAGAGAGAGAGAGAGAGATAATAAAATATATTGACTACAGTTAACCATTCATATTTTGTGTGCAATAAAGTTATGTCACTTTCCATGTGCAGCCTAAATGCCCCATAAACATTTGTGTGCATTAAAGGACATATTTACATTTTTCTAAATAGGGATGGTGAATTAATGTTATAGATTCAATGTATAACAGAGACATTTATTTGTAGAATATTTAAAATACACTACAGTGTACATGTGATCTTATCTGCAATAAAATTTAATCTTTTCATTTCAGAGATGAAAACCAAGACTACACCACCTGGTCCAGGTACTTCATGGAAGTGTTCAAGATGTATCTATTTGATTACATTTTGGACACAAACACTCCACTAGCGGTGTGTTGTATAATTTCAAAGTACAGATATATACATGCATAATCATAAATATCTGGATACATGCACATCTCCATAGATATCTGCATATATCTCTATTTTACCCATGCATTTCTATGCACAGTTATACATTTCCAGACATTCACACATATGTGTGATGTTTGCTCCATAAATGCACATATACAACAATGTATTTGCGTATATGCACATTTATGTGCACACACAAGAAGATGAAGGACAGTTATATTCCAACTGCACCCATAAAGATCATCTGCATTGAGATGGTTATGAGTCACAAATTAAATGAGATATCTTAAAAAGATATATATTATTTGGAAAAGTGCATAAAGGGAGTGTTGGTTTGATTTACCATTCAAACTCCAGGCTCAATATCATTAGGAAAAGTGCACACATTTGGGTGGGGAACAAAGGGGGTCAGATACGCTATTGTAACTCTAGTCCTACTAGTGTCATGGAAAATGCACCTATTTGTGAGGGTTGGAGGGAAAGGATTGGATTTATTATTCTAACTCCAGTGCCATGAATATTGGAGAAAGTCTATGTATTTGAAGGGGTAGAGTGAGATTTACTATTTTAACTCCAGTCCTATGCACATTTCAGAAAGTACATATATTTGGGGCAGTCAGATTTACTTTTAGAAATTCAGTCCTACTAACATTTGTGCAAGTACATATATATGGAGGTTAGGGGTGTCAGATTTACCATTCTCCCACAAACCTTGGAGAAAGGACATATGTGAGGATATGGGTGTATTATATCATATGGTTGTGGGACCGTAGACTTACAAAATATGTCTTGGGTCCATTCAAGCACGTTTGTATCCCCTTTAGCTCAGTGCTGGGTAGCTGTGGCTTCGAGCAGCAAGCCTTAACAAAGGAACTTATTGGAAAGCATTTAATAGTACCAAATAATGAAATAAGAAAGGCACAAAACACTAAAAAACTAGGATACCAATTTATACAAAATAGAGTATAATTTTATGAATTTTTAGAGCCCTTCATGATCCACTGGATGGTTCCAGAGATGTTGATTTAGAAGTTATTAATACTTTAAATGCAACTGCAAACAAGCATTGGTCAACAAAATGTTTGTGAACTTCTGCAAAGTTTAAAAGTGTTTGTTCGGCTACTCCAGCCTCTGTTGGATGACCAAATCAGACAGGATGGAGGTCCAGTGGGGCAGAAAGGACACCTTGGACAGTTACCTGGTCACCAGACCATTTTGAAGGCAAGTTCCAACTTGACTGAACAGCTGCCAAAGGCTCAAATGGAGTGGTCCTGATGCTGAGGACACAGGCAAAAATATGCTCAAGGATGCTCTGGTTGAGGTGCAGTTGACGGGGTGTCTGTGTGGTTATTCCTTAGCTCTCTGATGAAATAAGGCAACTTTGGGCACAGAAGTGAGGGTCCCTCGAAGTCCTCTACATTGCAGTAGATGACCACCCAATGATGGGCTACTGGTCTCCTTGCACTTCAGATAGGTTGAATCAACAGGTGGGGACTAGAGTCCCTTGTGGGTAATGCATCCAGGTTCTGATAGCACCCCTGGGTCCATCAGACTTCGATGTAACTTTTGGCTAACCTGGATTTGTCGCTTGATGTGCCCTGTGATTTGTAGCAGCAAAACTGCGGTGGCCACCAATTTCTCGGTTTGGGCTCCTTCAGTTGTTTGCTCTCTGAACCTGATTCCAGGGAATAGCTGACTTATCCCTGGAGTCACTGCTTTGATCTGGGGCCAGGAATCAACTTTTTCCCTTAACCAGGAACCACAGGCACTTACTAAACTTCACTACCCCCAAAGTGCAGCAGGTGCAGTCCTTCCAATGGTGCAGCCTCTCTTCGTTCAAGTTCAAGTTTAGCTTGGCAGGCCTTCTTTAGTACTTTCTCCAAATCAAGCATGATCTAAGGGGTAGGGTGGCAGGAGTGACATATTCATTCCAGAAAAGTACCCTGAGGGGACAATGTAGTCATTTGCCAATGGGCTACTACGTCCCCTCCCTTCTGATGATGTGTTTCCAGCAATGTGTGGCATCTAGCTATCCCAGAGTACACTATTCTAGTCACTCTCAAGATGTTGGGCCCCTCTTTGGTCATCAGGAGCTTGGTAACTCACCATAGAGGTATGGCTACCTGAGGGCTACACACCCTTGGGAAAACAGGCTTGGGCACTAGGATTCCCTGTCTGTCCCTGTCCCTTTCCAACTGGTCTACATGAACAAAAGGCAGCCTGACCAGAAGTGTTATCACCATTGACCCAACAAAGGCAGCTTCGCCATGGATACTCGCCTTTTGGGTTAACACCCCGAGTGGCCATCCTGGGAGAAGAGGTCACACCTCGCTCTGCTGCACCTCCCTTTGTATTTAAGCAAAAGAGTCTTTCCCACGTTTCTGCAGGTGGGAAGAACTTTACCGTTGGCCAGGGCCTTTATGAAGCCGCTGGATTAGCTGGGGCACAGAGTGGCAACTTTCTAAAAGTTGCAAACCTTTCCTTGTGACATTTAATTTGACCAGGGCATCAGGACAATTTTAATGCCAGGATTATTTTGATATCTTACAGTACCTAGTTAGGTAGAACTGTTCATGAGTTAGGCAGGCTGGGTTGCCAGTCGGTGACTCTGTGTTAGCCAATGAGGCTACTAACTTTTCCCCAGCAAAACAGCAATCTCAAAGTGTTGCTGTTATGACATGTAAACAATATATGGCTTACCTAATAAAATACAGCTCCCTACTATAGGGCTCTATAGGCCTTCCTTAAGGGAGACTTACATATGTATGTTAAGGGTAGTGTTGGTTTTGCCAATAATTGAAATGACAAAGTTGAACTGGCAGTGGAAGGACTGTCTTTCCAGTCTGCAGTGCCAGGCTGGGAGCCATTTTGTACATTGTGACACTCAGGGTAGCACAAGCAGTACTGTAGCCCTGAATGGACACTCTGCCTTACATGCCCTTGGTACCCGGGGTACAATATATTCGGGACATATAAGCCATTGCTTGCGGATTGCATATAGCCAACCTAACATATAATTTGTAATGGGTCAGAATACTGGCACAGAGGTCTGGACAGCAAGACTCAGAGCATTCTCAAAGTTGAAGAATCAGCAATTAGTAATCCAAGTGGGGACATAGAGTGGGTGTAAACCTGCAAAAAGTCTGTTTCTTTACAACATTTGTTAACGGGGTGAGAGTTACTATTTTAGTACAAATTCATCATAAATTTGATAAAGTCTGTATATTTTGAGGCAGGTAATTTATTATTCTGACTCCAGTCCTAGAAATATTGCAGTACTTAGTCACTTATTTGGGTTAGATTTAGTGTTACAACTGCTCCAGAAGCACTGGGGATAGGACACATATTTTGGTTGGAAGGTAAGTTTATTATTGAGGAAACTGAATATATTTGTGGGCTCTGAATTACTATGTTAAATCCTGTCACCCTTAATTTCGTGACATTAACGAATATTAGAAGGGAGGGGGTACTGACTTACTGTCCTACCTAAAAATAGGACAAGTTTTAAAAACTGAATCTAAATTAAACACATGTAATTAAATAAAGATATGTATTAATATTAAGATTGATTGTTTTGAAACATGTACATTTAAATTAAAAAATCAAATATGATCTAAAATATTAAAATACTTTTTTTTAAATGAAAACTTTAAATAAAATGTCAACCCCATTTTGTATTCAATAAAATGATTCTTAAATAATTATACTTTAACTTAAACATTGAAACCACAAATATTTAATTATATAAATGTTACAATTTGCAATACTAAATAAAAAATATATTGTGCATTAAATCACACTGTGTCTATGTAAAGAAACCTTTCTTATAATATTGAGTCACCAACCTAAACCGCTTCAAATATGAAAAACATTTTTTTATTTTCCACAAGTTTGTAATATAAATAACCAAAACCAAAATATATATAACTATTGGATAATATGTTACTTAAATAGTTTAATAGTTAATTGTGTATTAAAATGAAACCCTACACACCCAAACCCCCAATAGACCCATCAAACAGAAAAATAATTTAACACAACTTTATATAAATAAATAAATGATACATGATGATCGCCATGTAAACATTTGCTTATGCTATAATTTCTTCCTGGTTTAGGTTTGGTGACTGTAGAAGTTTCCTGAAGGTGTTTAATTGTGAAAAACCTTTAAAAATCAGATCAGTACAATGAATTTGTTGCAGCTTGTTATACTTTGGTTCTCCCAGCAAATGCCAATAGAGTTGGAGATTTGTCAAAAAAAAATTCTGGAAGGCCCTTTTTTATAGATTTTCTGTCTTGTAAATACGTTTTCTTATTTTTTCAGTAGTTAGCTGCTGGTGGCCGATAAAACCCCATTAGTGATAGTTAGATACTTTTGCTGTTACTATTAGTGTTCTAAATAAGTACAATTCTTTATAACAGTAATGTTTTGTGCAGTTTGGGACACATAGAACAGCTCTATAGTTAGAAAACTCTGGTAAGCTCTGATATTTACTTGTTGCACGTCTTTTCCTCATAGCTGATGTGCCGTATTTGTAGCACTTGGCTATAGACAATGCTAGTTTTTAAATGAAGTGGGTGGAATGAAATACAGTTTAAACAGAGAAGAACATTTGTTGGCTGTTTATACTGGGATAGTAATACATAGTGTATTAATTTCCTTCTTTCATCTTCGTGATGCCAAAATGAATAATTTGGTTGATGTATGTATTTACTGACAAATATTCAGAATGCATGATACATTTCAATCTTTTGGTCCTGTTAGTGCTGCATCACCCAGTTCGCTCTTTAGCAATTTTAATTTATGGGAGCAAAACTCAACACATTCATTATATTGTATTGTTATTCCATGTACGCAAAACCCATTTTTATATCTGTATGTCTGTTTGCTGCTTTCTTTCTGACTTTGGCTATCTCTGCGTGTCTGTCTGTCTGCGTGCCTTGCTTCATTACCATCTCTGTATGTGCTTGCATGTCTCTCAAAATGCTTGAGTATTCACAGTTTTTGTCTTTCTGTCAGGCAGCTGTTTTTTTTGCATATTGTATGTGTGAAATTGAATGAAAAATATTCTGGTTACAGATTTACAATTAGTCATGATGCAAACATGACCTTAACCAATCCCATGCTACTTAATGTGCTATTTAATGGTTGTTACTACATCTTGTTTAAAGTGTCATGCAGTTAATTACATCTTATAGACAAAAGTCCATAAAGGTAAGAAGTACTTTTCTGTTAAATAGTTACACCAACATCTATGTGTGATATTTCACAAGAACAGCCCTCAAAAAAGGGCCATCTGATAACAAGTCCTATTTCATGTGTGTAATGGGCAAAATAACTAAACAAGCATAGTTGGAACTCTTTCACATAAACTAAAGTAAATACCTACATGTTCTCTAAATGTGCAATCCATGTACAAGCAGAAGAGCTGCCTTTCTAGACCTCATAATAATCTACTTGGTTATAGCCTTCTGGTGTCAGATCGTCCTAATATTATATCCTATTGTTGATGTCTGTACCTCATTGGTGAATGTGTACATTTTGAAAAAAACAACCTTACTCCCAGACACAAGATACTCATCTTGGGAATTGTGGCCACTGACTTCGACATGATTCAAGGCCGATGTACTCATACTTATCTTTATGAAACACAGCCATGAGGCTGCCCATTAAAGGGGTGTGGGTCAGCAGTTGAATCCATGTTGAGTACTCTATGCAAGGGTGTGGCCCTCTTGCACTTCAAATTTCATATATTCAGTGACCAGTCACTAACAGTAGTATTCAGATATCTACCCTCATTTTGGTATTGGCTAAGCTCTCCAACTGCACTGAGTCATAGATGCTCTATATGACTTCTAGAGAGAGTGAATTTCTTTTCCCTTCAAAGTTAAAGCCCAGTACTGTTAGTGTAGGCCATATATGTGACTGTGCAATGAGTGAGCATTGACAACTTCGTTATGTAATATAATGGTTATTTTTTCATTAGTGATTATAACGTACAGGCCAGTGCAACGTACACGCTACACGCAAAAGCAAGCCTTGGGTAATATATTTGACACTGAAATTCTTGTTATATGTTTTAATATTGCTTTTCTAAATTCACCTATGCAATAATATTTTTATTCTTTTTGAGGTGAACTGGTGGGATCAATATTTGTGAAATAGCCCGGTGACTGCCAGTAATAATTTCTGACCTAAGATAAATACATTTCATTGCATATTGACCTAGAAGCCTCAAAGTAACAAAGGGGTGTAGAAATGACCATTGCAAGTTATTACGTCTTTTACAAGGATCACCAGCCTTAAATTACAGCTAATTTTGTTTTATACTTTAGGACGGTTAGAAACTGTTGTTTCCCTACTTTCTGAGTTTAATGCCAGAGAACTGAAATAGACAGACAACAAAATAAATGACTTGTATGCTTTGGTTGACATTAGAAGAATGGATTTAAACTGCACTATTGCACACTATAATGCTCTTGAGCATTGGGCATTGAGTGAGCTTTATTTTAAATCTGTACAGGATAACATTAAAGGACTTTGGGGCAGATGTACAAAGGAATTTAACAGTTGCAGATGCTGAGATTTAGTGTATGGAACCATTAAAATGTTTGTTTGCTGTGTAGTAATCCTGTGTTAGGAGCCGGTAATGGTTTTCAGACTTCTAACAGAGGATTCCAAATGAATACTGATTCAGTATCTGAAATGGGCTTGTTGTAGAGGTGCTTTTAAAATACTGAATCACTATCGTATGTATAACGTTGTGCAACTGAAATCCAGTCACAAAACATTACATTTTTAACAACCCCCAAGAAGAATCAGTGGTATTATTATTATTTTTTTAAAGCAGTGCAGGCTCCTACGCTTATTTTTTTAAATCTCCCATGGTAGAGCAGGGCCCAGTAGGACAATGCAATGATTGTTTTTAACTGGGAAGGGACATGTGGCTCTCCTCCCCTGACTGTTTTTGCCCTGGGGTTTTTAAAACCACCTGCGGCGGGCCAGGGCCCAGAGGAGCAATGCAATGATTGTTTTTAACTGGGCTGTGGTATGTGGCCCTCCTCCTCAGAATGTGTTTGTCCCGGGGACCGATCCCCTGGAGCCCAAAGCATGCTATAAAGGAAGGAGGCACCCGGTTCTCCTCCGTAGGCCGTTTTTGTGACAGGGGACCCCATCTCTTGGGGCCACAGCAATTTTTGTGGGGATGGGGCATGCATACCACTTCCCCAGGACATTTGTGGCCCCAGGAACCCCATCCCGGGGCTACCAGTAATGTTTAGGAGACAGAGTGTGCAGTCTCAGCCCCAGGCTGCTTTTGGCCCTGGGACCTCATTCCCAAGGCTCACTGTATCTTGTAAGATGAGGGGGAGGGGGCCATGCAGCCCCCCTATCTGAACTTTAAAAATGCTCTGCCAAACTTATGATCTGTCTCCATGCCCACACTGATGCAGGCAGGGAAACAGAGCTATAGAATTCTCCTGCCCAGAGGGAGCAGCATCAATAGCTGCTACATGAAGTTGGAGCACTGTCACCTCCTGTAGGATGTAGGGAGCCAGCTTGGGCCCCAGGGGCCCTCAAGTCCCCCTGCAGCTCCCAACATGTGCTCGGTGGGTACCCTGGGTGGGCACCCTAGCAATCAATTTCATATAATGCAGGCCTCGGATGACGGGTCACCCCGGACGAATACAGCTCGGGGAGGGAGGCCTTGTGGCCTCCATCCCCTTTTCATCAATATATACGGCCCTGGGGGATGAGGTCCCTAAGGCCATAATAAGCTTGGGGAGAGGAGTTGTGCAATCCCCTCCCCTTTCAATATATATGTGGGGCACTGGGGGAAGGGGTCCCATGGGCAATAATAGGCATGGGGAGAGGTGCCATGTGGCCTCCCTCCCTTTTAGCAAAACAACGGCCCTGGGATTTGGGGTACCCAGGGTCTAGCAAGACTCTGGTAGATGGGCCACAAACCCCCCTACCCTTGAAAATAAATACAGTCACAGGGGATGTGGTCCCAAAGGCCTAATGATGCTCAGAGAGGTGGGCCATGCAGCATCCCTCCCCTTTATAAACAAATGGCCCTGCGGGATGGGCACCCTAAGACTTAACTAGACTTAATAAGGCTTAGGGAGGGCTGCATGTGCCCTCGCTTTAAAAATAAATAGCGTCCTAGGGAATGGGGCAGTTGGATTAATGCATGATAATTAAATATTACTTTACAATAAAAACCCTAGAAATTCACAAACATTTTTACAGTTACAAAGACATTTTAGTCCAGGGTCAGAATTAATTAAATGTAGACATCCACTAAAAACCAAAGGTTACAGGGAAGTTATAGTTAGGTTCAGATTTTACACACACAAAACCTTAGAAATTCAGCAGTTATAGTTATACTTATCTCAAGAAACTATAACTCATGCCATGCACTGCTAATTACCCCACATTTTACATCAGGCATGACATCGTCTATGACATCATTGATAATGGCACTACAAAATTTGTAATAAAATGTTGATGAAAAAACTGTGCATGGCGGGGGGTGTGAGTTATAGTTACCTGAAGGCACAAGTTATAGTCACTTGAAATAAATCTAACTATAACAACTGAATTTCTATGGTTTTGTGTGTGTAAATTCGGGCCCTAACACAATGTCCCTATAACCTTTGTTTTTTCAGTTAATTTCTAATGTACATATATATGTATATATATATATATATATATAGAGAGAGAGAGAGAGAGCGAAAGAGAGAGAAAGAGAGAGAGATAGCTGATAAAATATATTGACCACAGTTAACAATTCATATTTTGTGTGCAACAAAGTTATGTCACTTTCCATGTGCAGCCTAAATGCCCCATAAACCTTTGTGTGCATTAAAGGACATATTTACATTTTTCTAAATAGGGATGGTGATTTCATGTTTATATATTCAATGTATAACAGAGACATTTATTTGTAGAATATTTAAAATACACTATAGTGTACCTGTGATCTTATCTGCAATAAAATTAAATCTTTTCATTTCAGAGATAAAAACCAAGACTACACCACCTGGTCCAGGTACTTCATGGAAGTGTTCAAGATGTATCTATTTGATTACGTTTTGGACATAAACACTCCATCAGCAGAGTGTTGTATCATTTCAAAGTACAGATATATACATGCATAATCATTAATATATGCATATATACACATCTCCATAGATATCTGCACATTTCTCTATTTTACCCATGCATTTCTATGCACAGATATACATTTCTAGACATTCACACATATGTGTGATGTTTGCTCCATAAATGCACATATACAACAATGTATTTGCGTATATGCACATTTATGTGCACACACAAGAAGATGAAGGACAGTTATAATCCAACTCAACCCATAAAGAGCATCTGCATTGAGATGGTTATGAGTCACAAATAAATGAAATATCTTAAAAAGATATATATTATTTGGAAAAGGGCATAAAGTGAGCGTTGGTTTGATTTACCATTCAAACTCTAGGCTCAATAACATTAGGAAAAGTGCACACATTTGGTGGGGAATAAAGGTGGTCAGATACGCTATTGTAACTCTAGTCCTACTAGCATCATGGAAAATGCACCTATTTGTGAAGGTTGGAAAGAAAGGGGTTGGATTTATTATTCTAACTCCAGTGCCATGAATATTGGAGAAAGTCTATGTATTTGAAGGGGTAGAGTGAGAGTTACTATTTTAACTCCAGTCCTATGCACATTTCACAAAGTACATATATTTGGGGCAGTCAGATTTACTTTTAGAAATTCAGTCCTACTAACATTTGTGCAAGTACATACATATGGAAGTTAGGGGTGTCAGATTTACCATTCTCCCACAAACCTTGGAGAAAAGACATATGTGAGGATATGGGTGTATTATATCATATGGTTGTGGGACCGTAGACTTACAAAATTTGCCTTGGGTCCATTCATGCGCATTTGTATCCCCTTTAGCTTAATGCTGGGTAGCTGTGGCTTCGAGCAGCAAACCTTAACAAAGGAACTTATTGTAAAGCATTTAAAAGTACCAAACAACGAAATAAGAAAGTCACAAATACTAAAGAACTAGAACACCAATTTATTATAAATTGAATATATTTTTATGAATTTTTAGAGACCTTCATGATCCAGTGGATGGTTCCAGAGATGTTGATTTAGAAGATATTAATACTTTTAAATGCAACTGCAAACAAGCATTGGTCAACAAAATGTTTGTGAACATATGAAAAGTTTAAAAGTGTTCGTTTGGCTACTCCAGTCTGTGTTGGATTACCAAATCAGACAGGATGGAGGTCTAGTGGGGCAGAAAGGACACCTTGGACAGTTACCTGGCCACCAGACCATATTTAAGGCAAGTTCCAACCTTACAGGACAGCTACCACAGACTCAAATTGAGTGGTCCTGATGCTGAGGATACAGGCAAAAATATGCTCAAGGATGCTCCTGTTGAGGTGCAGTTGACGGGGTGTCTTTGTGGTTATTTCTTAGCTCTCTGATGAAATAAGGCAACATTGGGCACAGATGTCGGGGTTCCTCAAAGTCCTCTACATTGCAGTAGCCGACCACGCAATGATGGGCTACTGGTCTCCTTGCACTTCAGATAGGTTGAATCAATAGGTGGGGACTAGAGTCCCTTGTGAGTAATGCATCCAGGTTCTGATAGCACCCCTGGGTCCATCAGACTTTGATGCAACTTTTGGCTATCCTGGATTTGTCTCTTGGTGTGACCTGCAACTTGTAGCAGCAAAACTTCTGCGGTGGCCACCAAGTTGTCGGTTTGGACTCCTTCAGTTGTTTTGTCCCTGAACCTGTTTCCAGGTGATAGCTGACTGATCCCGGGAGTCACTGCTTTAAACTGGGACCAGGAATCAACTTTTTTCCCTTAGCCAGGAGCCACAGGCACTTACTAAACTTCACTAGCCCAAAGTGCAGCAGGTGCAGTCCTTCCGATGGTGCAGCTTCTCTTTGTGGAAGTTCAAGATTAGATTGGCAGGCCTTCTTTAGTCCTTTCTCCAAATCCAGCATGAGCTGAGGGGTAGGGTGGCAGGAGTGACATATTCATTCCAGAAAAGTACCCAGAGGGGACCATTCAGTCATTTGCCAATGGGCTACTAGGTCCCCTCCCTTCTGAGGATGTGTTTCCAGCAATGTGTGGCATCTAGCTATCCCAGAGTACACTATTCAGTTACTCTCAAGATGCCGGGCCCGTCTTTGGTCATCAGGAGCTTGGTAACTCACCATAAAGGTATGGCTACCTGAGGGCTACACGCCCTTGGGAAAACAGGCTTGGGCACTAGGATTCACTCTCTGTCCCTGTCTCCAACTGGTCTACATGAACAAAAGGCAGCCTGACCAGAAGTGTGATCACCATTGACCCAACAAAGGCAGCTTCCCCATGGATACTCGCCTTGTGGGTTAACACCCTGAGTAGCCATCCTGGGAGAAGAGGTCACACCTCGCTCTGCTGCACCTCCCTTTCTATTTAAGCATGGGAGTCTTTGCCACGTCTCTGCAGGTGTGAAGAACTTTGCTGTTGGCCAGGGCCTTTTTGAAGCCGCTGGATTAGCTGGGGCACAGAGTGGCAACTTTCTAAAAGTTACAAACCTTACTTTTGACATTTAATTTGACCAGGGCATCAGGTCAATTTTAATGCCCGGATTATTTTGATACCTTACAATACCTAGTTAGGTAGTCCTGTTCATCAGTTAGGCAGGCTGGGTTGCCAGTCGATGACTCTGTGTTAGCCAATGAAGCTACTAACTTTTCCACAGCAAAACAGCAATCTCAAAGTGTTGCTGTTAAGACATATAAACAATATATGGCGTACCTAATAAAATACAGCTCCCTACTATAGGGCTCTATAGGCCATCCTTATAGGAGACTTACATATGTATGTTAAGGGTAGTGTTGGTTTTGCCATTACTTGAAATGGCAAAGTCGAACTGGCAGTGGAAGGACTGACTTTCCAGTCTGCAGTGGCAGGCTGGGAGCCATTATGTACATTGTGACACTCAGGGTGGCACAAGCAGTGCTGCTGCCCTGAATGGACACTCTGCCTTACATGCCCTTGGTACCCGGGGTACAATATATTAGGGAGATATAAGTCATTGCTTGCGGATTGGATATAGCCAACCTAACATATAATTTGTAATGGGTCAGAATACTGGCACTGAGGTCTGGACAGCAAGCCTCAGAGCACTCTCAAAGTCAAAGAACCAGCAATTAGTAATCCAAGTGGGGACAAAGAGTGGGTGTAAGTCTGTTTCTTTACAACATTTGTTTACGGGGTGAGAGTTACTATTTTAATACAAACCCAACATAAATTTGATAAAGTCCGTATATTTTGAGGCAGGTAATTTATTATTCTAACTCCAGTCCTAGAAATATTGTAGTACTTAGACACTTATTTGGGTTAGGTTTAGTGTTACAACTGCTCCAGAAGCACTGGAGATAGAACTCATATTTTGGGTGGAAGGTAAGTTTATTATTGAGGAAATTGAATTTATTTGGGAGTTCTGAATTAATATGTTAAATCCTGTCACCCTTAATTTCGGGACATTAACGAATATTAGAAGGGAGGGGGGTACTGACTTACTGTCCTAGCTAAAAATAGGACACGTTTTAAACACTGAATCTAAATTAAACACATGTAATTAAATAAAGATATATATTAATATTAAGATTGATTGTTTTCAAACGTGTACATTTAAATTTAAAAAGCAAATATGATATAAAATATTAAAATACTTTTTTTAAATGAAAACTTTAAATAAAATGTCAACCCCATTTTGTATTCAATAAAATGATTTTTATATAATTATATTTTAACTTAAACATTGATACCACAAATATTTAATTATATAAATGTTACAATTTGCAATACTAAATTAAAAATATATTGTGAATTAAATCACACTGTGTCTATGTAAAGAAACCTTTCTTATATTATTGAATCACCAATCTAAACCCCTTCAAATATGAAAAACATTTTTTTATTTTCCACAATTTTGAAATATAAATAACCAAACCCAAAATATTTATAACTATTGGATAATATACTACTCAAATAGTTTATTAGTTAATTGTGTATTAAAATGAAACCCTACTCACCAAACCCCCAATAGACCCATCAAACAGAAAAAATAATTTAACATAACTGTATATAAATAAATAAATGATACATGATGATCGCCATATAAACATTTGCTTATGCTATAATTTCTTCCTGGTTTATGTCTGGTGACTGTAGAAGTTTCCTAAAGGTCTTCAATTGTGAAACACCTTCAAAAATCAGATCAGTACAATTAATTTGTTGCAGCTTGTTACACTTTGGTTCTACCAGCAAATGCCAATAGAGTTGGAGATTTGTGAAAAATGTTTTTTGGAAAGACCTTTTTCATAGATTTTCTGTCTTGGTAAATATGTTTTTTTTTTCAATAGTTAGCTGCTGGTGGCCGATAAAACCCCATTAGTGATAGTTGGATACTTTTGCTGTTACTATTAGTGTTCTAAATAAGTACAATCACTTATAGCAGTAATGTTTTGTGCAGTTTGGGACACATAGAACAGCTCTATAGTTCGAAAACTCTGGTAAGCTCTGATATTTAATTGTTAAACGTCTTTTCCTCACAGTTGATGTGCCGTATTTGTAGCGCTTGGCTATAGGTAATGCTAGTTTTCAAATGAAGTGGGTGGAATGAAATACAGTTTAAACAGAGAAGAACATTTGTTGGCTGTTTATACTGAGATAGTAATACATAGTGTATTAATTTCCTTCTTTCATCTTCGTGATGCCAAAATGAATATTTTGGTTGATGTATGTATTTACTGACAAATATTCAGAATGCATGATAAATTTCAATCTTTTGGTCCTGTTAATGCTGCATCACCCAGTTTGCTCTTTAGCAATTTTAATTTATGGGAGCAAAACTCAACACATTCATTATATTGTATTGTTATTCCATGTACGCCAAACCCATTTTTATATCTGTATGTCTGTTTGCTGCTTTCTTTCTGACTTTGGTTATCTGTGCTTGTCTGTCTGTCTGTCTGCGTGCCTTGCTTCATAACCATCTCTGTATGTGCTTGCTTGTCTCTCAAAATGCTTGAGTGTCCACGGTTTTTGTCTTTCTGTCAGGCAGCTAATTGTTTTGCATATTGTATGTGTGAAAATGAATGAAAAATATTCTGGTTACAGATATACAATTAGTCATGATGCAAACATGACCCTAACCAATCCCATGCTACTTAATGTGCTATTTTATGGCTGTTACTAAATCTTGTTTAAAGTGTCATGCAGTTAATTACATCTTATAGACAAAAGTCCATAAAGGTAAGAAGTCGTTTTCTGTTAAATAGTTACACCAACATCTATGTGTGATATTTAACAAGAACAGCCCTCAAAAAAGGGCCATCTGATAACAAGTCCTATTTCATGTGTGTGTAATGGGCAAATAGCTAACCAAGCATAGTTGCAACTCTTTCACATAAACTAAAGTAAATACCAACATGTTCTCTAAATGTGCAATCCATGTACAAGCAGAAGAGCTGCCTTTCTAGACCTCATAATAATCTACTTGGTTATAGCCTTCTGGTGTCAGATTGTCCTAATATTATATCCTATTGTTGATGTCTGTACCTCATTGGTGAAAGTGTACATTTTGAAAAAAACAACCTTACTCCCAGACACAAGATGCTCTTCTTGGCAATTGTAGCCACTGACTTTGACATGATTCAAGGCCTATGTACTCATACTTATCTTTATGAAACACAGCCATGCAGCTGCCCACTAATGGGGTGTGTGGCAGCAGTTGAATCCATGTTGAGTACTCTGTGCAAGGGTGTGGCCCTCTTGCACTTCAAAATTCACATATTCAGTGACAAGTCACTAACAATAGTATTCAGATATCACCCTAATTTTGGTATTGGCTAAGCTCTCCAACTGCACTGAATCATGGATGCTCTATATGACTTCTAGAGAGAGTGAATTTCTTTTTGCTTCAAAGTTAAAGCCCAGTACTGTTAGTGTAGGCCATATATGTGACTGTGCGATGAGTGAGCATTGACAACTTCGTTATGTAACATAATGGTTATTTTTTCATTAGTGATTATAACATACAGGCCAGTGCAACGTACACGCTACACGCAAGCCTTGGGTAATATATTTGACACTGAAATTCTTGTTATATGTTTTAATATTGCTTTTCTAAATTCAGCTATGCAATAATATTTGTATTCTTTTTGAGGTGAACTGATGGCATCAATATTTCTGGAATAGCCCTGTAACTGCCAATAATCATTTGTGACCTGAGATAAATACAGTTCATTGTATATTGACCTAGAAGCCTCAAAGTAACAAAGGGGTGCAGAAATGACCATTGCAAGTTATTAAGTTTTTTACGAGGATCACCAGAATGAAATTACAGCTAATTTTGTTTTATACTTTAGTATGTTTAGAAACTGTTGTTTCCCTACTTTCTGAGTTTAATGCCAGAGAACTGAAATAGACAGACAACAAATGAAATTACTTGCATGCTTTGGTTGACATTAGAAGAATGGATTTTAACTGCACTATTGCACACCATAATGCTCTTGTGAGCTTTTTTCTGAATCTGTACAGGATAACATTAAATGACTTTAGGTCAGACGTACAAAGGAATTTAACAGTTGCAGATGCTCAGATTTAGTATATGGAATCATTAATATGTTTTTTTGCTGTTTAGTAATCTCGTTTTAGGAGCCAGTAATAGTTTTCAGACTTCTAACAGGGGACTCCAAATGAATACTGATTCAGTATCTGAAATGGGCTTGTTGTAGAGGTGCTTTTCAAATACTGAATCAGTATCGTATGTATAATGTTGTGCAACTGTAATCCAGTCAGAAAACATTAAATTTTTAACAACCCCCAAGAAGGATCAGCAGTATTTTTCTTTTGCTTTTTTAAAAAGCAGTGCAAGCTCCAAGCTTCTTTTTTAAAATCTCCCTTGGTAGAGCAGGGCCCAGGAGGACAATGCTATGATTGTTTTTAACTGGGAAGGGACAAGTGGCTCTCCTCCCCTGACTGTTTCTGGCCTCGGGTTTTTAAAACCTCATGCGGCGGGCCAGGGCCCAGAGGAGCAATGCATGATTGTTTATAACTGGGAGGGGGTATGTGGCCCTCCTCCTCAGAATGTTTTTGGCCCGGGGACCGATCCCCTGGAGCCCAAAGCTTGCTATAAGGGAATGAGGCACCCGGCTCTCATCCGTAGGCCATTTTTGTGACAGGGGACCCCATCTCTTGGGGCCACAGCTATTTTTATGGGAAGTGTGCATGCAGTCCCCTTCCCCAGGACATTTTTGGCCCCAGGAACCCCAACCCGGGGCTACCAGTAATTGTTAGGAGACAGAGTGTACAGTCCCGGCCCCAGACTGCTTTTGGCCCTGGGACCTCATTCCCAAGGCTCACTGTATCTTGTAAGATGAGGGGGCCATGCAGCCCCCCTCTCTGAACTTTAAAAATGCTCCGCCAAACTTATGATCTGTCTCCCTGCCCACACTGATGCAGGCAGGGAAACAGATCTATAGATTTCTCCTGCCCAGAGGGAGCAGCATCAATAGCTGCTCCATGGAGGTGGAGCAATGTCACCTCCTGCAGGATGTAGGGAGCCAGCTTTGGCCCCAGGGGCCCTCAGAGTCCCCCTGCAGCTCCCAACATGTGCTCGGTGGGTGCCCTGGGTGGGCACCATGGCACCCACTTTCATATAATGCAGGCCTCGGATGACGGGGCACCCCGGGCCGAATACAGCTCGGGGAGGGAGGCCTTGTGGCCTCCATCCCCTTTTCATCAATATATACGGCCCTGGGGGATGAGGTCCCTAACGCCATAATAAGCTTGGGGAGAGGAGCTGGGCAGTCCCCTCACCTATTAATATATATCTGGGGCCCTGGGGAAGAGGTCCCATGGACAATAATAGGCTTGGGGAGAGGTGCCACGTGGCCTCCCTCCCTTTTAACAAAGCAAAGGCCCTGGGATATGGGATACCCAGGGTCCAGCAAGACTCTGGTAGGTGGGCCACCAACCCCCCTACCCTTGAAAATAAATACAGTCATGGGGGATGGGGTCCCCAAGGCCTAATAATGCTCAGAGAGGTGGGCCATGCAGCATCCCTCCCCTTTATAAACAAATGGCCCTGTGGGATGGGCACCCTAAGACTTAACTAGACTTAATGAGGCTTAGGGAGGGGTGCATGTGCCCTCGCTTTAAAATACATAGCGTCCTAGGAAATGGGGCAGTTGGATTAATGCATCATAATTAAATATTACTTTACAATAAAAACCCTAGAAATTAACTAAAAAATTAACAGTTACTAAGACATTTTAGTCCAGAGACAGAATTAATAAAATGTAGACATCCACTAAAAACCCAAAGGTTACAGGGAAGTTATAGTTAGATTCAGATTTTACACACACAAAACCTTAGAAATTCAGCAGTTATAGTTATACTTATCTCAAGAAACTATAACTCATGCCATGCACTGCTAATTACACCACATTTTACATCAGGCATGACATCGTCTATGACATCATTGATAATGTCACTGCAAAATTTGCAATAAAATATTGATGAGAAAACTGTGCATGGTGGGGGTGTGAGTTATAGTTACCTGAAGGCACAAGTTATAGTCACTTGAAATAAGTCTAACTATAACAACTGAATTTCTATGGTGTTGTGTGTGTAAATTCGGGCCCTAACACATGTCCCTATAAACTTTGTTTTTTCTGTTAATTTCTAAGGTATATTATATGTATATATACATTTAAATATATATATATATATATATATATATATATATATATATATATATATATATATATAGAGAGAGAGAGAGAGAGAGAGAGAGAGAAGGAGAGAACGATGATAAAATATATTGACCACAGTTAACCATTCATATTTTGTGTACAACAAAGTTATGTCACTTTCCATGTGCGGCCTAAATGCCCCATAAACCTTTGTGTGAATTAAAGGACATATTTACATTTTTCTAAATAGGGATGGTGATTTCATGTTTATATATTCAATGTATAACAGAGACATTTATTTGTAGAATATTTAAAATACACTATAGTGTACCTGTGATCTTATCTGTAATAAAATTAAATCTTTTCATTTCAGAGATAAAAACCAAGACTACACCACCTGGTCCAGGTACTTCATGGAAGTGTTCAAGATGTATCTATTTGATTACGTTTTGGACATAAACACTCCACCATCAGTGTGTTGTATAATTTCAAAGTACAGATATATACATGCATTATCATAAATATATGCATATATACACATCTCCATAGATATCTGCACATTTCTCTATTTTACCCATGCATTTCTATGCAGAGATATACATTTCCAGACATTCACACATATGTGTGATGTTTGCTCCATAAATGCACATATACAACAATGTATTTGTGTATATGCACATTTATGTGCACACACAAGAAGATGAAGGACAGTTATAATCCAACTCAACCCATAAAGAGCATCTGCATTGAGATGGTTATGAGTCACAAATAAATAAAATATCTTAAAAAGATATATATTATTTGGAAAAGTGCATAAAGTGAGCGTTGGTTTGATTAACCATTCAAACTCCAGGCTCAATAACATTAGGAAAAGTGCACACATTTGGTGGGGAATAAAGGTGGTCAGATACGCTATTGTAACTCTAGTCCTACTAGCATCATGGAAAATGCACCTATTTGTGAGGGTTGGAGGGAAAGGAGTTGGATTTATTATTCTAACTCCAGTGCCATGAATATTGGAGAAAGTCTATGTATTTGAAGGGGTAGAGTGAGAGTTACTATTTTATCTCCAGTCCTATGCACACTTCAGAAAGTACATATATTTGGGGCAGTCAGATTTACTTTTAGAAATTCAGTCCTACTAACATTTGTGCAAGTACATACATATGGAAGTTAGGGGTGTCAGATTTACCATTCTCCCACAAACCTTGGAGAAAAGACATATGTGAGGATATGGGTGTATTATATCATATGGTTGTGGGACCGTAGACTTACAAAATTTGTCTTGGGTCCATTCAGGCGCGTTTGTATCCCCTTTAGCTCAATGCTGGGTAGCTGTGGCTTCCAGCGGCAAACCTTAACAAAGGAACTTATTGTAAAGCATTTAAAAGTAACAAACAACAAAATAGGAAAGTCACAAAACACTAAAGAACTAGAACACCAATTTATTATAAATTGAGTATATTTTTATGAATTTTTAGAGACCTTCATGATCCACTGGATGGTTCCAGAGATGTTGATTTAGAAGATAATAATACTTTTAAATGCAACTGCAAGCAAGCATTGGTCAAAAAAATGTGTGTGAACTTATGAAAAGTTTAAAAGTGTTTGTTTGGCTACTTCAGCCTGTGTTGGGTGACCAAATCAGACAGGATAGAGGTCTAGTGGGGCAGAAAGGACACCTTGGACAGTTACCTGGTCACCAGACCATTTTTAAGGCAAGTTCCAACTTTACAGGACAGCTACCACAGACTCAAATGGAATGGTCCTGATGCTGAGAATACAGGCAAAAATATGCTCAAGGATGCTCCTGTTGAGGTGCAGTTGACGGGGTGTCTTTGTGGTTATTCCTTAGCTCTCTGATGAAATAAGGCAACATTGTGCACAGAAGTCGGGGTCCCTCGAAGTCCTCTACATTGCAGTAGCCGACCACCCAATGATGGGCTACTGGTCTCCTTGCACTTCAGATAGGTTGAATCAATAGGTGGGGACTAGAGTCCCTTGTGGGTAATGCATCCAGGTTCTGATAGCACCCCTGGGTCCATCAGACTTCGATGCAACTTTTGGCTATCCTGGATTTGTCTCTTGGTGTGGCCTGCGACTTGTAGCAGCAAAACGTCCCCAGTGGCAACCAATTTGTCGGTTTGGGCTCCTTCAGTTGTTTTATCCCTGAACCTGATTCCAGGGGATAGCTGACTGATCCCTGGAGTCACTGCTTTGATCTGGGACCAGGAATCAACTTTTTCCCTTAGCCAGGAGCCACAGGCACTTACTAAACTTCACTAGCCCAAAGTGCAGCAGGTGCAGTCCTTCCGATGGTGCAACCTCGCTTCGTGGAAGTTCAAGTTTAGCTTGGCAGACCTTCTTTAGTCCTTTCTCCAAATCCAGCATGATCTGAGGGGTAAGGTGGCAGGAGTGACATGTTCATTCCAGAAAAGTACCCTGAGGGGACCATGCAGTCAGTTGCCAATGGGCTACTAGGTCCCCTCCCTTCCGATGATGTGTTTCCAGCAATTTGTGGCATCTAGCTATCCCAGAGTACACTATTCTAGTCACTCTCAAGATGTCGGGCCCCTCTTTGGTCATCAGGAGCTTGGTAAGTCACCATAGAGGTATGGCTCCCTGAGGGCTACATGCCCTTGGGAAAACAGGCTTGAGCACTAGGATTCCCTCTCTGTCCCCGTCTCCAACTGGTCTACATGAACAAAAGGCAGCCTGATCAGAAGTGTTTTCACCATTGACCCAACAAAGGCAGCTTCCCCATGGATACTCACCTTTTGGGTTAACACCCTGAGTGGCCATCCTGGGAGAAGAGGTCACACCTCTCTCTGCTGCACCTCCCTTTGTATTTAAGCATGGGAGTCTTTGCCACGTGTCTGCAGGTGGGAAGAACTTTGCTGTTGGATAGGGCCTTTTTGAAGCCACTGGATTAGCTGGGGCACAGAGTGGCAACTTTCTAAAAGTTGCAAACCTTTACTTGTGACATTTAATTTGACCAGGGCATCAGGTCAATTTTAATGCCAGGATTATTTTGATACCTTACAGTACCTAGTTAGGTAGTCCTGTTCATGAGTTAGGCAGGCTGGGTTGCCAGTTGGTGACTCTGCATTAGCTAATGAGGCTACAAACTTTTCCCCAGCAAAACAGCAATCTCAAAGTGTTGCTGTTAAGACATATAAACAATATATGGCGTACCTAATAAAATACAGCTCCTTACTATAGGGCTCTATAGGCCTTCCTTAAGGGAGAGTTACATATGTATGCTAAGGGTAGTGTTGGTTTTGCCATTACTTCAAATGGCAAAGTCGAATTGGCAGTGGAAGGACTGTCTTTCCAGTCTGCAGTGGCAGGCCGGGAGCCATTTTGTACATTGTGACACTCAGGGTGGCACAAACAGTGCTGCAGCACTGAATGGACATTCTGCCTTACATGCCCTTTGTATCCGGGGTACAATATATTAGGGACATATAAGTCATTGCTTGCGTATTGGATATAGCCAACCTAACATATAATTTGTAATGGGTCAGAATACTGGCACTGAGGTCTTGACAGCAAGCCTCAGAGCACTCTCAAAGTCGAAGAATCAGCAATTAGTAATACAAGTGGGGACAAAGAGTGGGTGTAAACCTGCAAAAAGTCTGTTTCTTTACAACATTTGTTTACGGGGTGAGAGATTCTATTTTAATACAAACCCATAATAAATTTGATAAAGTCTGTATATTTTGAGGCAGGTAATTTATTATTCTAACTCCAGTCCTAGAAAAATTGTAATACTTAGACACTTATTTGGGTTAGATTTAGTGTTACAACTGCTCCAGAAGCACTGGGGATAGGACACATATTTTGATTGGAAGGTAAGTTTATTATTGAAGAAATTGAATATATTTGGGGGTTCTGAATTACTATGTTAAATCCTGTCACCCTTAATTTCGGGACATTAACGAATAGGGGTACTGACTTACAGTCCTACCTAAAAATAGGACAAGTTTTAAACACTGAATCTAAATGAAACACATGTAATTAAATAAAGATATATATTTATATTAAGATTGGTTTTTTTTAAACGTGTACATTTGAATTTAAAAATCAAATATGATATAAAATATTAAAATACTTTTTTTAAATGAAAGCTTTAAATAAAATGTCAACCCCATTTTGTATTCAATAAAATTATTTTTAAGGAATTATATTTTAAATTAAACATTGAAACCACAAATATGTTACAATTTGCAATCCTAAATTAAAAATATATTGTGAATTAAATGACACTGTGTCTATGTAAAGAATATGTATTTTAATATTGAGTCACCCACCTAAACCCCTTCAAATATGAAAAACATTTTTTTATTTTCCACAATATTGAAATATAAATAACCAAACCAAAAATATATATAACTATTGGATAATATACTACTTAAATAGTTTAATAGCTAATTGTGTATTAAAATGAAACCCTACACACCCAAACCCCCAATAGACCCATCAAACTGAAAAATAATTGAACACAACTTTATATAAATAAATAAATGATACATGATGATCGCCATGTAAACATTTGCTTATGCTATAATTTCTTCCTGGTTTAGGTCTGGTGACTGTAAAAGTTTCCTAAAGGTGTTCAATTGTGAAACACCTTTAAAAATCAGATCAGTACAATGAATTTGTTGCAGCTTGTTATACTTTGGTTCTACCAGCAAATGCCAATAGAGTTTGAGATTTGTGAAAACTGTTTTTTGGAAAGACCTTTTTTAAAGATTTTCTGTCTTGGTAAATATGTTTTTTTTTTTTTTTTCAATAGTTAGCTGCTGGTGGCCGATAAAACCCCATTAGTGATAGTTAGATACTTTTGCTGTTACTATTAGTGTTCTAAATAAGTAGAATTCTTTATAAGAGTAATGTTTTGGGCAGTTTGCGACACATAGAACAGCTCTATAGTTCGAAAACTCTGGTAAGCTCTGATATTTAATTGTTGCACGTCTTTTCCTCATAGCCTATGTGCCGTATTTGTAGTGCTTGACTATAGATAATGCTAGTTTTCAAATGAAGTGGGTAGAATGAAATACAGTTTAAACAGAGAAGATCATTTCTTGGCTGTTTATACTGAGGTAGTAGTACATAGTGTATTCATTTCCTTCTTTCATCTTCTTGATGCCAAAATGAATATTTTGGTTGATGTATGTATTTACTGACAAATATTCAGAATGCATGATAAATGTCAATCGTTTGGTCCTGTTAGTGCTGCATCACCCAGTTTGCTCTTTAGCAATTTTAATTCATGGGAGCAAAACTCAACACATTCATTATATTGTATTGTTATTCCATGTACGCCAAACCTATTTTTATAACTGTATGTCTGTTTGCTGCTTTCTTTCTGACTTTGGTTATCTCTGTGTGTCCGTCTGTCTGCGTGCCTTGCTTCATAACCATCTCTGTATGTGCTTGCTTGTCTCTTGAAATGCTTGAGTATCCACAGTTTTTCTCTTTCTGTCAGGCAGCTGTTTTTTTTTTCATACTTGATGTGTGAAATTGAATGAAAAATATTCTGGTTCCAGATGTACAATTAGTCATGATGCAAACATGACCCTAACCAATCCCATGCTACTTAATGTGCTATTTTATGGCTGTTACTACGTCTTGTTTAAAGTGTCATGCAGTTAATTACATCTTATAGACAAAAGTTCATAAAAGTAAGAAGTAGTTTTCTGTTAAATAGTTACACCAACATCTATGTGTGATATTTAACTAGAACAGCCCTCAAAAAAGGGCCACCTGATAACAAGTACTCTTTCATATGTGTAATGGGCTAAATAGCTAAACCAGCATAGTTGCAACTCTTTCACATAAACTAAAGTAAATACCAACATGTTCTCTAAATGTGCAAACCATGTACAAACAGAAGAGCTGCCTTTCTAGACCTCATAATAATCTACTTGGCTATAGCCTTCTGGTGTCGGATCATCCTAATAGTATATCCTATTGTTGATGTCTGTACCTCATTGGTGAAAGTGTACATTTTGAAAAAAACAACCTTACTCCCAGCCACAAGATGCTCTTCTTCGGAATTGTAGCCACTGACTTCGACATGATTCAAGGCCTATGTACTCATACTTATCTTTATGAAACACAGCCATGAGGCTGCCCATTAATGGGGTGTGTGGCAGCAGTTGAATCCATGTTGAGTACCCTATGCAAGGGTGTGGCCCTCTTGCACTTCAAAATTCATATATTCAGTGACAACTCAGTAACAATACTATTCAGATATCACCCTAATTTTGGTATTGGCAAACTCTCCAACTGCACCGAGTGATGGATGCTCTATATGACTTCTAGAGAGATTGAATTTCTTTTCCCTTCAAAGTTAAAGCCCAGTACTGTTAGTGTAGGCCATATATGTGACTGTGTGATGAGTGAGCATTGACAACTTCGTTATGTAATATAATGGTTATTTTTTCATTAGTGATTATAACGTACAGGCCAGTGCAACGTACACGCTACACGCAAGCCTTAGGTAATATATTTGACAGTGAAATTCTTGTTATATGTGTTAATATTGCTTTTCTAAATTCAGCTATGCAATAATATTTGTATTCTTTTTGAGGTGAACTGGTGGGATCAATATGTCTGGAATAGCCCTGTAACTGCCAATAATCATTTGTGGTCTGAGATAAATACAGTTCATTGCATATTGACCTAGAAGCCACAAAGTAACAACGGGGTCTAGAAATGACCATTGCAAGTTGTTAAGTTTTTTATGAGGATCACCAGAATGAAATTACAGCTAATTTAGTTTTATACTTTAGGATGTTTAGAAACTGTTTTTTCCCTACTTTCTGAGTTTAATGCCAGAGAATTGAAATAGACAGCCAACAAAATAAATTACTTGTATGCTTTGGTTGATATTAGAAGAATGGATTTTAACTGCACTATTGCACACCATAATGCTCTTGTGAGCTTTTTTCTGAATCTGTATAGAATAACATTAAAGGACTTTGGGGCAGATGTACAAAGGAATTTAACAGTTGCAGATGCCCAGATTTAGTGTATGGAATCATTAAAATGTGTTTTTGCTGTGTAGTAATCCTGTTTTAGGAGCCAGTAATGGTTTTCAGACTTCTAACAGGGGATTCCAAATGAATACTGGTTCAGTATCTGGAATGGGCTTGTTGTAGAGGTGCTTTTCAAATACTGAATCCGTATCGTATATATAGGGGGTCATTCTAACCCTGGCGGTCCAAGACCGCCAGGGCTAAAATGACGGGGGCACCGCCAACAGGCTGGTGGTGCCCCGCTGGGCATTCTGACCGCGGCGGTTCGGCCGCGGTCAGAAGTGGAAAACCGGCGGTCTCCCGTCGGTTTTCCGCTGCCCAAATGAATCCTACATGGCGGCGCAGCAAGCTGCGCCGCCATGGAGGATTCTGACACCCCATACCGCCATCCTGTTCCTGGCGGTTCTCCCGCCAGGAACAGGATGGCGGTATGGGGTGTCGCGGGGCCCCTGGGGGCCCCTGCAGTGCCCATGCCAATGGCATGGGCACTGCAGGGGCCCCCGTATGAGGGACCCAAAAAGAATTTCAGTGTCTGCTTTGCAGACACTGAAATTCGCGACGGGTGCAACTGCACCCGTCGCACCTTCCCACTCCGCCGGCTCAATTCTGAGCCGGCGTCCTCGTGGGAAGGTAGTTTTACACTGGGCTGGTGGTGCCCCGCTGGGCATTCTGACCGCGGCGGTTCGGCCGCGGTCAGAAGTGGAAAACCGGCGGTCTCCCGTCGGTTTTCCGCTGCCCAAATGAATCCTCCATGGCGGCGCAGCAAGCTGCGCCGCCATGGAGGATTCTGACACCCCATACCGCCATCCTGTTCCTGGCGGTTCTCCCGCCAGGAACAGGATGGCGGTATGGGGTGTCGCGGGGCCCCTGGGGGCCCCTGCAGTGCCCATGCCAATGGCATGGGCACTGCAGGGGCCCCCGTATGAGGGACCCAAAAAGAATTTCAGTGTCTGCTTTGCAGACACTGAAATTCGCGACGGGTGCAACTGCACCCGTCGCACCTTCCCACTCCGCCGGCTCAATTCTGAGCCGGCGTCCTCGTGGGAAGGTAGTTTTACACTGGGCTGGCGGGCGGCCTTTTGGCGGTCGCCCGCCAGCCCAGTGTAAAACACAGAATAGCCGCAGCGATCTTCCGACCGCGGTGCGGTATTCTGGAGGTGGGAAGTCTGGCGGGCGGCCTCCGCCGCCCGCCAGACTTAGAATCACCCCCATAATGTTGTGCAACTGAAATCCAATCCCAAAACATTACATTTTTAACAACCCCCAAGAAGGATCAGCAATATTTGTTTTTGTTTTTTTAAAAAGCAGTGCAGGCTCTTACATTTCTTCTTTAAAATCTCCCTATGTAGACCAGGGCCCAGGACGACAATGCAATGATTGTTTTTAACTGGGAGGGTGCATGTGGCTCACTTACCCTGACTGTTTTTGGCCTGGGGGTTTTAAAACCTCCTGTGGCGGGCCAGGGCCCAGAAGAGCAATGGAATTAATGTTTTTAACTGGGAGGGGGTATGTGGCCCTCCTCCTCATACTGTTTTTGGGCCGGGACCCATCCCTTGGAGCCCAAAGCATGTTATATAGGAAGGAGGCACCCGTCTCTCCTCTCTAGGCTATTTTTGTGACTGGGGATCCCATCTCTCGGGCCGCAGCTATTATTTTGGGGAGGATGCATGCAGACCCCTTCCCCAGGGCCTTTTTGGCCCCAGGAACCCCATCGCCAGGGCTATCAGTAATGTTTAGGAGACAGAGGGGGTGATTCTAAGTCTGGCGGGCAGCGGAGGCCGCCCGCCAGACTTCCCCCCTCCAGAATACCGCACCGCGGTCGGAAGACCGCTGCGGCTATTCTGTGTTTTACACTGGGCTGGCGGGCGACCGCCAAAAGGCCGCCCGCCAGCCCAGTGTAAAACTACCTTCCTACGAGGACGCCGGCTCAGAATTGAGCTGGCGGAGTGGGAAGGTGTGACGGGTGCAGTTGCACCCGTCGCGAATTTCAGTGTCTGCAAAGCAGACACTGAAATTCTTTTTGGGGCCCTCTTACGGGGGCCCCTGCAGTGCCCATGCCATTGGCCCCAGGGGCCCTGCGACACCCCATACCGCCATCCTGTTCCTGGCGGGAGAACCGCCAGGAACAGGATGGCGGTATGGGGTGTCAGAATCCTCCATGGCGGCGCAGCTTGCTGCGCCGCCATGGAGGATTCATTTGGGCAGCGGAAAACCAGCGGGAGACCGCCGGTTTTCCACTTCTGACTGCGGCCGAACCGCCGCGGTCAGAATGCCCAGCGGGGCACCGCCAGCCTGTTGGCAGTGCCCCCGTCATTTTAGCCCTGGCGGTCTTGGACCTCCAGGGTTAGAATGACCCCCAGAGTGTGCAGTCCCCACCCCAGACTGCTTTTGGCCCTGGGACCTCATTCCCAAGGCTCACTGTCTCTTGTAAGATGAGGGGGGCATGCAGCCCACCTCTCAGAACTTTAAAAATGCTCCATCAAACTTATAATCTGTCTCCCTGCCCACACTGATGAAGGCAGGAAAAAAGATCTATAGATTTCTCCCGCCCTAAAGAGAGCAGCAGAAATAGCTGCTCCAAGAAGGTGGAGCAATGTCACCTCCTGCAGGAGGTAGGGAGCCAGCTGGGGCCACAGGGGCCCTCATAGTCCCCCTGCAGCTCCCAATATGAGATCAGTGGGTGCAATGGGTGGGCACCAGGGCAACCACTTTAATATAATGCAGGCCCCGGATGACGGGGCACAAGGGGTCAAAAACAGCTCGGGGAGGGAGCCTTTGTGGCTTTTCATCGATATATATGGCCCTGGGGATGGGGTCCCTAAGGCATAGTAAGCTAGGGGAGAGGAGCTGTGCAATCCCCTCCCTTTTTAATATATGTGGGGCCCTGGGGGATGGGGTCCCATGGGCAATAATAGGCTTGGGGAGAGGTGCCACAAAGCCTCCCTCCCTTTTAGCAAAAAAAAGGCCCTGGGAGATGGGGTCCCCAGGGTCTAGCAAGACTCTGGGAGGTGGGCCACAAACCCCCCTACTCTTGAAAATAAATACGCTCACAGGGGATGGGGTCCCCAGGGCCTAATGATGCTCAGAGAGGTGGGCCATACAGCGTTCCTCCCCTTTATAAACAAATGGCCCTGGGGGATGAACACCCTAAGACTTAACAATACTTAATAAGGCTTAGGGAGGGGTGCATGTGCCCTCTCTTTAAAATAAATAGCATCCTAGGAAATGGGGCAGTTGGATTAACGCATGATAATTAAATATTACTTTACAATAAAAACCCTAGAAATTCACAAAACAATTAACAGTTACATAGACATTTTAGTCCAGAGAAAGAATTAATAAAATGTAGACATCCACTAAAAACCCAAAGGTTACAGGGAAGTTATAGTTAGATTCAGATTTTACACACACACAAAACCTTAGAAATTCAGCAGTTATAGATATAATTATCTCAAGAAACAATAACTCATGCCATGCACTGCTAATTACCCCACATATTACATCAGTCATGACATCGTCTATTACATCATTGATATTGTTTTAACGTTTGCAATAAAATATTGATGAGAAAACCGTGCATGACAGGGGTGTGACTTATAGTTACCTGAAGGCACAAGTTATAGTCACTTGAAATAACTCTAACTATAACAACTGAATTTCTATGGTTTTGTGTGTGTACATTTGGGCCCTAACACTATGTCCCTGTAACCTTTTTTTTTTCAGTGAATTTCTACGGTATATATATATATATATATATATAGAGAGAGAGAGAGAGATAGATAGATAGATAGATAGATAGATAGATAGATAGATAGATAGATAGATAGATAGATAGATAGATAGATAATGAAATATACTGACTACAGTTAACCATTCATATTTTGTGTGCAACAAAGTTATTTCACTTTCTTTGTGCAGCCTAAATGTCCAATAAACATTTGTGTGCATTAAATGGGATATTTATATTTTTCTATATAGGTATGGTGATTTCATGTTATAGATTCAATGTATAACAGAGGTATTTATTTGAAGAATATTTAAAATACACAACAGTGTACATGTGATCTTATCTGCAATAAAATGAAATCTTTTCATTTCAGAGATAAAAACCAAGACTCCACCACCTGGTCCAGGTACTTCATTGAAGTGTTCAAGATGTATCTATTTGATTACATTTTGGACATAAACACTCTACCAGCAGTGTGTTGTATAATTTCAACGTACAGATATATACATGCATAATCATAAATATATGCATATATAAACATCTCCATAGTTATCTGCATATATCTTTATTTTACCCATGCATTTCTATGCACAGATATACATTTCCAAACATTCACACATATGTGTGATGTTTGCTCCATAAATGCACATATACAACAATGTATTTGCGTATATGCACATTTATGTGCACACACAAGAAGATGAAGGACAGTTATAATCCATTTCCACCCATAAAGAGCATCTGCATTGAAATGGTTATGAGTCACAAATAAATGAAATATCTTTAAAAGATATATAATATTTGGAAAAGTGCATAAAATGAGTGTTGGTTTGATTTACCATTCAAACTCCAGGCTCAATAACATTAGGAAAAGTGCACACAATTGGTGAGGAATAAAGAGGGTCAGATACGCTATTGTAACTCTAGTCCTACTAGCTTCATGGAAAATGCACCTATTTGTGAGAGTTGGAGGGAAAAGGGTTGGATTTATTATTCTAACTCCAGTGCCATGAATATTGGAGAAAGTCTATATATTTGAAGGGGTAGAGTCAGATTTACTATTTTAACTCCAGTCCTATGCACATTTCAGAAAGTGCATATATTATGGGCAGTCAGATTTACTTTTAGAAATTCAGCACTACTAAAATCTATTAAAGTAAATATGTATGGAAGTTAGGGGTGTCAGATTTACTATTCTCCCTCAAACCTTGGAGAAAGAACATATGTGAGGATATGGGTGTATTATTTCATATGGTTGTGAGACTGTAGACTCACAAAATTTGTCTTGGGTCCATTCAGGCGTATTTGTATCCCCTTTAGCTCAATGCTGGGCAGCTGTGGCTTCGAGCAGCAAGCCTTAACAAAAGAACTTATTGTAAAGCATTTAATAGTACAAAACAACGAAGAAAGTTACAAAGCACTAAAGAACTAGGACACCAATTTATAAAAACTAGAGTATATTTTTATGAATTTTTAGAGACCTTCATAAGCACAATCCACTGGATGGTTCCAGAGATGTTGATTTAGAAGATATTAATACTTTTAAATGCAACTGCAAACAAGCATTGGTCAACAAAATGTTTGTGAACTTTTGAAAAGATTAAAGGTGCTCGTTCGGCTACTCCAGCCTGGGTTGGGTGACCAAATCAGACAGGATGGTGGTCTGGGGGGCAGAAAGGACACCTTGGATAGTTACCTGCCCACCATAGCATTTTTAAGGCAAGTTCCAACTTTACAGAAGAGCTGCCACAGACTCAAATGGAGTGGTCCTGATGCTGAGGATACAGGCAAAACTATGCTCAAAGATTATCCTGTTGAGGTGCAGTTGACGGGGGGTCTTTGTGGTTATTACTTAGCTCACTGATGAAATAAGGCAACTTTGGGCACAGATGTCAGGGTCCCTCAATGTCCTTTACATTGCAGTAGCTGACCAGCCGATGATGGGCTACTGGTCTCCTTGCACTTCAAATAGGTTGAATCAATAGGTGGGGACTATAGTCCATTGTGGGTAATCAATCCAGGTTCTGATAGCACCCCTGGGTCCTTCAGACTTTGATACAACTTTTGGCTATCCTGGATTTGTCTCTTGGTGTGACCTGCAACTTGTAGCAGCAAAACTTCTGCGGTGGCCACCAAGTTGTCGGTTTGGGCTCCTTCAGTTGTTTTGTCCCTGAACATGATTCCAGGGGATAGTTGACTGATCCCTGGAGTCACTGCTTTGATCTGGGACCAGGAATCAACTTTTTCCTTTAGCCAGAAGCCACAGGCTCTTACTATACTTCACTAGCCCAAAGTGCAGGTGCAGTCCTTCCGATGGTGCAGCCTCTCTTCGTGCAAGTTCAAGTTTAGCTTGGCAGGCCTTCTTTAGTCCTTTCTCCAATCCCAGCTTGATCTGAGGGGTAGGGTGGCAGGAGTGACATATTCATTCCAGAAAAGTGACCTGAGGGAACCTTGCATTCAGTTGCCAATGGGCTACTAGGTCCCCTCCCTTCTGATGATGTGTTTCCAGCAATATGTGGCATCTAGCTATCCCAGAGTACACTAGTCTAGTCATTCTCAAGATGTCGGGCTCCTCTTTGGTCATCAGGTGCTTGGTAACTCACCATAGAGGTATGGCTACCTGAGGGCTACACGCCCTTGGGAAAACAGGCTTGGGCACTAGGATTCCCTCTCTGTCCCTGTCTCCAACTTGTCTACATGAACAAAAGGCAGCCTGGCCAGAAGTGTTATCACCATTGGCCCAACAAAGGCAGCTTCCCCATGGATACTCGCCTTTTGGGTTAACACCCTGAGTGGCCATCCTGGGAAAAGAGGTTACACCTCGCTCTGCTGCACCTCCCTTTGTATTTAAGCATGAGAGTCTTTGCCACGTCTCTGCAGGTTGGAAGAACTTTGCTGTTGACCAGGGCCTTCTTTAAGCCGCTGGATTAGCTGGGGCACAGAGTGGCAACTTTCTAAAAGTTGCAGACCTTTACTTGTGACATAAATTTTTGACCAGGCAATCAGGTCAGTTTTAGTGCCAGGATTATTTTGATACCTTACAGTACCTAGTCAGGTAGTCCTGTTCATGATTTAGGCAGGCTGGGTTGCCAGTCGGTGACTCTGTGTTAGCCAATGAGGCTACTAACTTTTCCTCAGCAAAAGAGCAATTTCAAAGTGTTCCTGTAAAGACATATAAGCATTATGGGGGTCATTATGACCTCGGCGGTCTTTCTGAAAGACCGCTGAGGGACCGCCATGCTGAAAACCGCCAGTGGTGGCGGTTTTCCGCTCGGCGTATTATGACTGTTGGCAGCTCTCTGTCCTTTTTTGGACGGAGAGCCACCAACAGCCATACTGGCGGGAGGCGGGGAAGTGGAGGTTGCTCCACCTCCACCGCCACGCCAACAGAACTCCGCCCACCGAATCACGTCCTGTGATTCGGCGTGGCGGTGTTCTGTTAGTGGTGTTGTGTCGGCGGAGCAGCCCACATGGATCCCGTCCCCTCCCGGAGGACGACGGACAAGGTAAGTCGATCGTCCGTTAGGGGAGGGGGGTGGTGGGGTGTTGTGTGTTGTGTGCGTGCATGTGGGTGTGCGTCTGTGTATGTAGAGGGGGTGTGTGAGTGCGTGGATGCTTGCGGGGTGTTGTGTGATTGGGAATGAGTGCGTGTATGTCTGTGGGTATGTCTGTATGGATGTGTGCATGTATGTTTGAATGTGGGTGTGCGTGTCTGACTGTGTGTGTGTGGATGTTGGCATGTATGTTGGTGTGTGTACGTGTGTGTGTTGGTGGTGCCTACGTGCGTGTCATGTGTGAGTGAGTGCTGTGATGTTGGGGGTCGGAGTGGGGAGGGGGGCCCTGCCACCTTTGGGGGGTGGCAGGGGTGGTGGGGGGTGTAGGGGAGGGAGTCAGGATGGAGGTGGGGGGTGGGGGAGACCCTTAACAGTGCCAGGGAAGGAATTCCCTGGCACTGATAGTGCTTACCACCATGGATTTCATGGCGCTTTCAAACCGCATGAAATCCATGGTGGTCAGCCGGGTCCAAATACCTCTGGCGGTATAGTGACGGCCGCCGGGCTGGAGACCCAGATCTCCAGCCCGGCAGGCGGAACGGAGAACTGGCGTATGACCATGGCGGTAACCGCCATGGTCATAATTTAAAAAAAAAAGACCGCAAGCCTGTTGGCGGTCTTACCGCCGCTTCTCCTCCTTCCGCCAGGGTCATAATGACCCCCTATATGTCTTACCTAATAATATACAGGTCTCTACTCTAGGGCTTTATAGGCCTTCCTTAAGGGAGACTTACATATGTATGTTAAGGTTAGTGTTGGCTTTGCCATTACTTTAAATTGCAAAGTCGAACTGTGTCTGCAGTGGCAGGCTGGGAGCCATTTTGTACTTTGTGACACTCAGGGTGGCACAAGCAGTGCTACAGCCCTGAATGGACACTCTGCCTTACATGCCCTTGGTACCTGGGGTACAATATATTAAGGACATATAAGTAAGTCATTGCTTGCAGACTGAATGTAGCCAACCTAACATATAATTTGTAATGGGTCAGAACACTGGCACTGAGGTCTGGACAGCAAGCCTCAGAGCACTCTCAAAGTCGAAAAAACAGCGATTAGTAATCCAAGTTGGGACAAAGAGTGGGTGTAAACCTGCTAAAAGCCTGTTTCTTTACAACATATGGTTACGGGGTGAGAGTTACTATTCTAATACAAACCCATCATAAATTTGATAAAGTTTGTATATTTTGAGGCAGCTTATTTATTATTCTAACTCCAGTCCTAGAAATATTGTAGTACGTAGACACTTGTTTGGGTTAGATTAAGTGTTACAACTGCTCCAGAAGCACTGGGGATAGGACACATATTTTGGTTGGAAGGTAAGTTTATTATTGAGGAAATTGAATATATTTGGGGGTTCTGATTTACTATGTTAAATCATGTCACCGTTAAGTTGTGGACATTAACGAATATTAGAAGGCGGGGTACTGACTTACTGTCCTAAATCAAAATAGGACAAGTTTTAAACAATGAATCTAAATTAAACACCTGTAATTAAATAAAGATATATATTAAAATTAAGATTGTTTTTTTTTAAATAAATACATTTAAAAACTAAATACGATATAAAATACTAAAATACTTTTTTTTAAACAAATGGCAAACTGTAAATAATAAAATGTCAACCCCCCATTTTATTCAATAAAACTTGTTTTAAATAATTATATATTAAATTAAACCTTGGAACCACAAATATTTTCTTTATATAAATGTCACAATTTGCAATATCAATTAAAAAATATATTATGAATTAAATCCCACTGTGTCTATGTAAAGAAATCTTTCTTATAATGTTGAGTCACCACCAAATATGAAAAACATTTTTTTAATTTTTTAGAATTTTAAAATAAAAATAACCAAACCCATTATTTATATAACTATTTGATAATATAGAACTTAAATAGTTTAATAGTTTAGTGTGCATTCAAATGAAACCCTACACACCCAAGCCCTCAATAAACCCAAGAGGAAAATAATTTTACATAACTTCATATAAATAAATAAATGACACATGATATTCACCATGGAAACATTTGCTTTTGCTATAATTTCTTCCTGGTGTATGTCTGGTGACTGTAGCAGTTTCCTAAAGGTGTTCAATTGTGAAACACCTCTAAAAATAAGAGCAGTGCAAGGAATTTGTTGCAGTTTGTTATATTTTGGTTCCACCAGCAAATGCTCATCGGGTTGGAGATTTGTGAAAAATGTTTTTGGAAAGGACTTCTGTAGATTTTCTGTCTTGGTAAATATGTTTTTTGTTTTTGTTCTAATAGTTATGTGCGGGTGGCTGATAGAACCCCATTAGTGATAGTTGGATACTTTTGCTATTACTATTAATATTCTAAATAAGTACAAATCTTTATAACAGTGTTGTTTTGTGCAGTTTGGGACACATAGAACAGCCCTATAGTTCAAAAACTCTGGTAAGCTCTGATATTTTATTTTTGAAATCTTTTCCTCACAGCTGATGTGCTGTATGCCTAGTGCTTGGCTATAGATAATGCGAAGTTTCACATGAAGTGGGTGGAATGAAATGCAGTTTAAACGCAGAAGAACATTTGGTGGCTGTATATTACTACTGAGGTAGTAATATACAGTGTATTTATTTCCTTCTTTCATCTTCATGATGTCAAATTGGCATTTTGGTTGCCGTTTGTATTTGCTGACAAATATTTGGAATGTTTGGTAAATTTCACTCTTTTCGTCCTGTTAGTGCTGCAGCACACAGTTTGCTCTAATTCATAGGTGCAAAACTCAACACATTAATTATATTGTATTGCTTTTCCAAGTATGAAAAACAATTTTTATGACTGTATGTCTGTGTGCTGCGCTCTTTCTGACTTTGATTATCTCTGTGTGTCTGTCTGTCTGCGTGCCTTTCTGCATAACAATCTGTCTATGTGCTTGCTTATTCCTCAAAATGCTTGAGCATCCACGGTTTCTGGGTGTCTATTAGGTAGCTGTTTTTCTGCATATTTTATGTGTGAAATTGAATGAAAAATATTCTAGTTGCATGTGTAGAATTAGTCATGATGCAGACATGCCCCTAGCCAATCCCAGGCTACTTAATGTGCTTTTTAATGGCTGTTACTGCACCTCGTTTAAAGTGTCATGCAGTTAATTACATCTTATAGACAAATGTCCACAAAGGTAAGAAGTCATTTTCTGGTAAATATCTGATAGTTACACCAACATCTGTGTGTAATATTTAAGTAGAATAGCCTTAAAAAAAGGGCCATCTGATAAAAAGTCCTCTTTTATGTGTGTAATACGCTAAATAGCAAAACAAGCATAGTTACAACTCTTTCGCCGAAACTAAAGTAAAACCCAATATGTTCCCTAAATGTGCAATCCCTGTTAAAACGGAGGAGCTGCCCTTCTAGACCTCATAATGATCTACTTGGCTATAGCCTTCTGCTGCCAGATCATTCTAATATTATACCCTATTGGTGATGTCAGTAGCTCATTGTTAAAGGTGTACATTTTAAAGAAAACAACCTTATCCTCAGCAACAAGATGCTCATCTGGAAATTGTAGCCACTGACTTGGACATTATTCAAGGCCTACATACTCATACTTATCCTTATGAAACACAGCCAAAGGGCTGGCCAATAATGGGGTGTGTGGCATCAATTCAATCCATGTTGAATACTCCATGCCAGGGTGTGGCCCTCTTGCATTTCAAAATCAATATTCAGTGACATGTCACTAACAAGAGTAATTAGATATCACCCTAATTTTGGTATTGGCTACGTCATTGATGCTCCATTTGACTGCTAGAAAGAGTGAATTTCTTATCCCATCAACATTAAAGCCCAGTAGTGTTAGTGTAGGCCATATGTTTGACTGTGCAATGAGTGAGCATTGACAACTTCTTTATTTAACATAATGGTTATTTCTTTCATTAGTGATTATAACTTACAGGCCAGTGCAACATACACGCCACACGCAAAAACAAGTCTTGGGTAATATATTTGACACTGACATTCTTGTTTGTATGTTTTAATATTGCTTTCCTTAATTCAGCTATTCAATAAGCCTTTCATTCTGTTTGAGGGGAACTTGTGGGGTCAATATTTCTGGAATACCCATGTAACTGCCAATAATCACTTTTCACCTGAGATAAATACAGTGCATTTCATATTGACCTAGAAGCCTCAGGGTGACAAAGGGGGTGTAGAAATGACCATTGCAAGTTATTACTTTTCTACTAGCACTAGAAAGGAATTTACAGCTGATTTTGGTAACACTTTGTTAAAGGCTAACATTCAGTAGCTCTACGTATGGAAGCTAAAATTGGCATGGTCATTCAGAGTGCTGACATTGACAACATATTTCACTACTTTCTGAGTTTAATGCCAGAGAACGGAAACAGATGGAGACAAAGAATTCATTTATTTGTTTGTTTTTGGTGACACTAGAAGAATGAGTTTTAACTGCACTATTGCACACCATGATTGTGAGCTTTTTCTGAATCTTTACAGGATAATCTTAAAGGACTTTGGACCAGATGTAGAAAGCATTTTAACAGTCACATATGCTCGGATTTAGTGTATTAGACCATTAAAATGTGTTGTGCTACATGAAAACAGTTTTCAGACTTCTAAAATAGGTTTCTGAATGAATAATGATTCAGTATCTAGAAGGGACTTGTTGTAGAGGTCCCTTCTAAATATTGAATCAGTATCGTATGTATCAACATTTTGCAATTGAAATCCGGACACAAAACATTAACAATTTTGTCAACCTCCAAGTTGGGGTGGAAATCCATTCACAAAATGAAAGGGGTCTCTTTAGGAGCCCTTCCTCTTGTAAATAAAAAAAATGTTTTGGGAGAAGCAGGCAGTGGTCCAGAAGTAACGGTCAGCTCTCAAATAAACAAAAAAGTAAACTTTACATTTTAAATACAACCCAGTTCCATTTAATGATATCGGGCTGCATTTAAAAAAAAGCAAAACTTTGTTTGAAAGCAATCACAGACATGGTGGTTTTCTGACCACAGAAGGCCATCATACCTTTGGTGGCCTCCAATCTGAGAGAGTTGCAGTTTGCAACCAATTTCACAAAACTTAATGAGACAGATCAGATTGAGAGTGACTCCGAATTTCAATTTCCATACTCACCTGTTTGTGCATAGGTCGGTTTGGAAAATTATTTAAGGCTTCAGTACGAGTTTGGTGGTCGTACAAGCCGACCTCCAAACTCTAGCGTTGATGTCCTCCCCAAGCGTATTACAATGTTCCCGCTGGGCTGACCGACAGGAACATTATATTACGTGTTCCCGCTAGGATGACCGGCTAGAACAGTTCTATGATACTGGACTCAGCTCCTTTAAGGGAGCGGAGGCCAACACCGTAGCCCACCAAACCAGACAGTGTGCATTCTGATGGTGCTGGGCAGGGCGGACCCTGACCTGCCCTGCCCATGCCCTATGGCCCCCAGCAGTAGCTTTCCACCTGCCTTTGCAAAGCTGAGTTGTAATCAGCAAGGCGGCACTGAGTTTAGTGCAGCCTTGGCTGAGTGTAACTCAGGCGGCTGTCAGCCCATCAGGAATAATGTTCCTGGCAGGGACGACGGTCCTCTGGCAGGTCCACCAGCTAGGGTCGTAATGTGGTGGTCGGACCGCCTGGAGTGCGCAGTCAGACCGTCACCACTTGTGTGACACCACACTCGTAATGAGGCCTTTACTAAATACAAAAATACTGGGCAAAAAGTGCCACCAAGAAATTGTGACCAGAAAATAGTACATCTGGTCAGACAGGAAGTTGCTACAGGTTAGTTGTGGTGTGATCTTGTCATTTGTTGGTGTCATTGGTCCATTAGCAAAAATGGAATGTGATACTGTTTAGTGGTAGGGTTATTGTTCATTCAATGAATTTGGAACATATTTACAGTCACCAGTGTATTTTGCCATTCAATGGTGGAGCTTCATGTTATCACTTAATGATGTATTGTTATCAATTAATGTTATTTTAACCTTTATGTTATAATGTTGCAATTATATGTGTCATTCATTTTAATGTGTTGCGTGCCCTATTTCCACTATTGAGAATAAAGAATTTCCTTCTTGTATTTCCATCTTGGCTTTACCTTAATCTCTGAAGTTCCTTTTACTCTGCTGTAACAACGTTCTTAAAAGGCAGAGTAAACAATTAATTACCTAATACACAAAGTAAATCAAACTTTTCTGGTGCTAGTATCTTGTTCTGCAAGAATACTGGGTCAAATCGGGTAGTGGATCTGAGTCCAAAATAAAACTCTGAACTTCTTATTCGAAAAGGAAAACTGACAGATGCCCCTCAGTTCCCTACCACAGCGGTGCTCATCTGTGTAAATGCATCAGTTGTAAGGCAAACCAGTGAAAGAATCACCCATCTGGAGTTGAAAAAGCGGACCCCGTCGATACATCGAAATCAGTACTCACATTCTAGTTTGTACTTTATCACACACTAATACTTACTATGGGATATTCTCCTACAAATAGGATAAGAATGGTTGTCATGATTATGAATTGTTATTCACTTTCAGCATCCCTCTAGCAGTCTGTCGATCCACCTTGCCCATTCCTAATTAGAGGTATATTTTGCACCTTTTACTTACGTCAGCCATTCAGCAAGAAGGGATCTGCTCATGTTCAACCTTTGTTTCTCTTACACTAAACGATAAACTATGCTTTTGTTCATATTTTGGTAAGCACATGAAAGCTGCCTTTCTTGTTTATTATTTTGCTATGGGATTGTAAAAGATACTTTATAGCTGCACAACTTCCCCAAAGCTACTGCAAAAAGCAAGCTGCTGTGCAGAGTGAGAAATCCCCTTCTCTGGCTTATAATGCTAGTAACTACACAATATTTGACAATGGAACTTAAATATTTGAAAGGCCCGCATTAATAATGAACAGGTCTGTCATCGAGGCATTCTATACAAATAAAATTGCCGTTCTAAACAGCAACGTCTGTACTGCATGTAACATTACAATAATGTGTAATGAAAGCTGTGGTGTACACTAGGATCTATAATTCCACATACGATAAACATGGTTTATTTCTACTCTATCAGATTTATTGGTTTCACTTTTCTGAGAGTCTGTGCTTCAGTGATTAACTGGAAGAGAAAGAGGGATCAATGATATTCAAAGGTGCAAAAAATAAGGCCCATATTTACACTTTTTTGTGCCGCATTTGCGTCATTTTTTGACGCAAAAGCAGTGCAAATTTACAAAATATAATTGTATGCTGTAAGTTTGCGCCACGTTTGCGTCCAAAAAATCAAGCAAATGCGGCGCATAAAAAGTATAAATATGGGCCTAAGTATTTTTGCCCACCTTGCACTGCCGCTTAGGATTTGTTCATGTTATTTTTTATAGATTAGTTTGAAATATAGACAACCAATTTCATATGTGTCTAGTAAACAGATTCATGTTACAAGTGACAAGTAACAAGTAGCTCTCCTTATGTATGCTCCATCAGAACAATATTATCATGGCCCTTGATTCCTTGGAGCACTCCATTCCGTACATTAGGTATATAAATTCTTATTATCCTGGAAATGCATACTTCCATTGCGGTAAGAATTCTTTTAAATGCATGATTGATTCACAGCGTGGCTGGTTGCCATTTCAAAGCTTCCATGTTCAGCTAAATAAGCTCTATCTATATCTACTGAACTTTCAGTATTTTTCTGAAGGATTGGGGACTTGGATCAGGAACCAGAAAGATGTATTGACCCTTAATTATCAGTTTTGTTTTTTTGTGAACTTCCTGTCCTCATTGATGGTCTTGCCACATCCCCATTAGGTGCACGTATTTCTCCTTCCTGGACTATGTTGGATCATATAACTTTTGATTATTTCTGTGGGAGGGAGCATTGAGAAGCTAGGGCAGATTCACACAAGTTCATTCTGGCATCCCACCTCTCATCATCAGCCAGTTCACCAATATCCCAGGGGTACATCAAATTCCTTCACTTCCCCCATTACTAATTTGGCACGCAGCAGATTAAACTATGATATTTCAATTAAGTTGCAATATATGAGGTTAATGCATGTCGGAGTTGGAGATACCAGAAGAATTTATTTTTATGTCCTCCTGATCATCTTCAAATGAATACAGAAGCTTTCAGACATTACATTCTCCAAACAGATATTGTTATATTGTCTGACTCACCAAAGTCTTGCAAAGTGGACACCTGACCCAGCGATTTACCGCACTACATAAGTGTCTGCTTTGTAAGTTTGCCTCCCTTGCCCAATTACTTCAGGGTCTTGCACCATAGTCTAAATACAGCTTGAGTGGCTGGTGACAACAGTGATTTGGGATACCTCCATAGAGTAAATGTACTACATAGGTATGTGCCACAGCCCATTTTGTGGTCACAAACACTGAGTTTGATTTTGGATCATGTAGCCATTCATTAATAACCATCAAGTAGAATGCTCTATAATATGAAGCAATGTATGCCACTCCTGTCCTCACATGATATAGGAATTTAAAGCATTTTGTCAAAGTTATTCTGGTGGTGCTCCAAGGCCATTAAGACGTCCTTTCTTAGGAGCTAAGTTGTCCAAAGAAATTGAGGGGGCTCTTGAATGGGATGTTTTGAGTTTTGAGAAAGTAGATCGGCTCTGGTCATGAGGCCACAACCTTCTCCTGAGCCCATACTATTGGTGCCATTCCTGGATCCGCAGATGTCCCAGGGCAGCAATGACCCTATCAATATACACAACTCTGGTATGCAGCCAGATCAGTATTGCCCAATGTCAACTGTGGTGCTGGCTGTACAAGACCTTCCAATTCAGAGCCATGGCCTCATTTTCTGGATACACCATGTGGGGAGTACACTTGGGTAGGAGCTGAGTATCCTTTTAATTATCACAGCACCTTAGAAGAGCCAGAGGGTAACTGGTACAGGGAGCTGGCAGATGCAGAAAAAGGATAGAGACCTCCCTCCTATGTTAGACCAGGACCCTCTCAACTTCTTCCTAAAGGAGAAATTCAAAATTCTCACATTAGCTCAGGGTATATCTGCCCTTGACCCCAGACACTGTATAGTAGTGTTTGACTTGCAGGACATCTATTGTCACCTCCTTGTCCTCCCAGCCCACAGAAGCTACCTGCAGTTCAGAGTGGGTCATGAGCACTTTTGGTTTAATGTGCTCCCCTTTGGCCTTACCAGTGGCCCTCAGATGTTCACAAAGGTAATGGCTGTGGTTGCAGCCCATCTGTAGAGGTCACAGTCTTCTTCTACCTTTATGAGTGGCTGTTGAATTGGGGCTCACTCAAGCAGTTGTCACCTATCTCCAGACTATGGTGGACTTTTTGCAATAGCAATGTGCTAAAGTCACACCTGACTTCCTCTCAGACTCTCCATTTCATCAGTGCCATTCTTTACAAAATGCAGTTTCAAGCCTATCCTCTAGAGTAGCCAGTCCATGAGATCCAGACTATGATTCCAATGTGTAAGCCTCTATCCACATTTTGATGAGACTGACTCTGAGGATGCTAGGTGTCTTGCATCGTGCTGGTAACACAACCCACTATCATATGCAGACTCTGCAGTGGGATTTGAAGTCCCAGTGGGTGTAGCATCAGGGGAATCTCTCTCACCTTGTTTAGATTCAAAGAGAAGGCAAAAGTTCTGCAGTGTTGGCAGATGGACCACGATTAGGTCAGTGGCAGACCACTCTCCCTTACCCCACTCAGAGCTCATAGTAGTGACAGAGGCATCTCTTCTTGGCTGGGGCAACCAGCTGGGAGAGATAGAGATCAAAGGACACAGGTCTCGGGCACAGATCCAGCTTCACATAAACCTGTTGGAGTTGAGGTTGATTTGCCAGACATTGAAAAGACTATCTTCTTTCTATCAAGGGAAACCTAGTTCAGGTGTTCATGGACAACACCACTGCCATGTGGCACTGCAACAAGCAGGGTGGGGTGAAGTCATGGATCCTGTGTCAAGAGGCTCTGTGCCTTCCTGGTTGTACAAGAGATGGTAGGCTGTAAGAATGCCAAAGGGTACGAGCTCAGCCGTGAATGCCTTGTGGATCATGAATTGCATCTCCATTTGGAGGTAGTGCAAGGTCTCTTCCACGGCTGGGGAGAACCTTGGTTAGATGTATTCACCACCACCAAGAACGCCCAATGTTTGCAATTCCACACAATGGAGTTTCAAAAGCGGCTCTCGCTTGGAGAAACATTTAATCTGGAATGGACTTCAGGCCTTCTGTACGCTTTTCTGGCAATACCACTTCTGCAAAGAACGACCTGGCCCAAGTCATCCATGTGGCTGTGGATTAGGCATGGAGAGTATGGTAGTTAGAACTCCTGGGCATAACCCTCAGTCCTCCAGCCAGGCTGGCCTTTTGGGGGGGGGGATTTTCTGTGGCAGCTACAGGGTAGGGTTCTGCAGCTGAACCTGTGTATGTGCCGCCTTGATGCATGGAGATTGAGCAGAGGCAGCTCACAGCTTCTGACCTTCCTTCGGAAGTATGCAATGCATTCTGGCTGCCAAGCGTCCCTTAGCTAAGACTGTACATGCTTGCTGTTGGAATAAGTTTGCGGCTTGGTGCTGTGATAAAAATGTTGATTCCCCTCTCTGCACCTTTGTCCAAGGACTTATTGTTTGTTCTGTCTTTAGCCCAGCAAGGCTTTACTATGGACCCAGTTAAAGAGTATCTTTTGGTATTTTTAGCACTTTACAGTTTTCATATCATCCCTCCCTGTTCAAGTCACCTGTTGTGACCTGTTTCCTAAAAGGACTCTAACATGTTTCCCCCAAACACTTCATTATGCCCCAATGGGACCTTAATTTGTGTGTGATGTTTTTTATGTTCCCCTCTTTCAAGCTCATGCACAGTTGCCCTCTATGCCTCATGACCATCAAAACAGTCTTCTTAGTGGCCCTTGCATTGTCCAGGAAGGTTAGCAAACTTAAGGCACTTTCTGTGCACCCTCTGTGCACCAACTTCTTCCCAGATAAACTGGTTCTTCGTAGACATGTCTCCTTCCTATCAAAGGTGGTGATGCCTATCCACATTGGCCACAACATCACATAGCCAACCTACTTTTCTCCACCTCCCCCTCCAAAGAGGAGAGACTCCTGTTGCAGTTACATACCTCCTACTGTATCTCTTCATATCTTAGTGGGATTAAAGGTCACATGATTTCAAATAGGTATGGCAAACCCTGAGATCTCCTAGCAAATCTTGCATAGAAGACTACCAAGAATATATATGTCGCTGAGAAGGGGACCTTGGTAGTCACAGCATCTCATAGTCTGGCAGTTCTAAGGAAAATGCCCTTCTTTTAATTGTATCAAGTACTCTGTTAACATTCCATGCAAAGACCTTCAGCTGGCTATATCATATCTCTATATAATTACTCATCATATCACACTGATTTGGTCACCAATTCAGGCCTAGACCATGCTCCGACGGTACCCTTGAGTGCAACTGAACTGTTCCACAATAATCAATGAGAAAATATTCTCACTGTCCCCTCACTGTGACTTACAATAACACAAAAACGTTCCAGACCTCTTCCACCCTTGGACGAAGATAACTGGGTGGCAAGCCCCACTCCCCGGAGAAATGAAACTACATGAGGTGGAAAAGAAAGAAGTGAAAAAGCAGAATACAATCCCCAAGTGGGAAATGAGGCCCCTCAAGACAGTGAACCATAATAATGCAAAATCTTTTCAAACCTCTCCTATGCTTGGAAGAAGCAAGCCAGGGGATGAGTATCTCGTGGAGAAATTACATAGCTGAGAAATCTGAAAAAGATATAGGACCATTAAAACAATGCCCAGACAGAAGAAGAGCAAAGGGTCCACAACAAGATAGGCACTGCAGTTACCAACATAAGACCCAAGAGGTTATCATTTTATCACCATTGGAGATTGGGTATCTCCATAGTAAAGGCCATAATTCCTCAAGGCTCCTGCTGGCATAATACTGCTTCATCAAATTTGCAGGAGGAGTATCAGTGTTACTTATCAGGTGTACATTCTTCTCATCTGATGCATCTCTGTTGTGAGCAGTTTCCCATCCAACTGTCTAGACCAAAGACAAACCATGCCCATCTTTTCAACCTATATCAATTGCTGGCGTCAGTGCTTAAGGGACTGCACTTTTTAGATCTTTAGTCTGTTGTATCCGATGTATAATCCATGGTCAAGTCTTATCTCTGCAGCTGTGTCCAGTTCTCTTTTAGATACCTTGATCATCTCAGTTATCTGCCACCTTAAATGGTATTCAATTCAATCTAACGGTGTGGGTTATTATATTATCTGGAATTCATCATGATTTACTTTCCCTCACATAGCCAGTTCCCTGCTGCTCTGAGATGTCAAAAAGTAAGGTTTAGATTGGAAAATGACCTTATGTATAGCTGGATAAAGTAACCTGTACTCTAAGTGCATGTCTCTCATTTTTTGCTGCATACCCTTCAATGGTCTTCCCTTCTGATGGACAAGTTTAGTATAGTCTGGTTATAAGAGAAGCATCCTAGTTGATTGTCACTTTCATGCCGGCCATTTGTAGAATGGTGTCTTATTCTGTACGATTGAGGACATGAGTGATGAGGAGGGGAACTAGGGCTCTGGGAAGAGGTCACTGTGCCAATGCCCAATGAGCTGTTTCCATGATGAAGGATCTGAAAGGTTGAGAGCTCTGCTGCGGAACTCAGAAGCAGAAACACTCATGAAGGAATTTCACAGGGTAATTACCTACCTGTCATTTTGGAAAAGCCACCAGATGCAGGTTATTTTGGTGAGCTTTCCCTTCTGCATCCTTTGTTCTCTCCTACAGGATTGTGGTAAAATCCTTCACTCACCTGCATTGCTTGGACTGCATCCTCCAAGTGGCTTTCTCTTCCTTCCACCTCTGTGACTCATTAAACAAAATTTCCCAAGTCAGGATTACATTGTATCCCATCTCCCTCATCCTGACTTCCAGCCCCTTTCAGGTACTTTCGATAGCTTCTAGGATAGCTGCTGTATCTGACATCTATGAGGAGGCACCATCAAAAATTAGGCCCACTGCACCGCCTCTGCACAGTTCTGCTCTTCTTTTAAAGAATGTATCCATTTTAACCTGTGGTGTTCGGTGCAGCCTATTGCCACCCATTGTTCTCCTGCCAGGGAGCGGCTCATTACAGACAGAGAACCTATCCAGTACTTTTGTGATATGCACCTGTGCTCATGACAAGGCCTGCAAAGCAGGAAGGGCTCCAAGGCAGTGAGAGACAAGACCCATCTGCGCATGGTCAGGCATCCTCTAAGTGGCAATTCACCCTTGCATCTTCCAGAGTCAACCTTGTCACATCATCTCCACCACCAAGGAGCTACCTGTGGATTTCCTGTGCACTGTCACCGTGATCAGTCCCATCAGCAAACCCCGATGGACAGCAGGGGTAAGCAAATACATCTTGAACCGTTATGTCATTGCGCCCCAGGTAAAAATTGAGAATCTTGATGGTACCATCTGTTTTTGTTGGCCTAGGGATAAGCAGGTGCATGAGTGACCATGCTGCTTCTGGAGGAGCCTGACCTACTACTCTTGTCAGTTACAATGAATGTCAGGCTCAGTCCACACTCCACCTCCGCCAAAGCTTAGTCTCTGTCAGACCAGAGTGGAAAAGAATTATTTGAGGCACAGGCATTCTTCTACATGCATCTTTGTATAGACCATGGTAGTCTTTTAGAGTGAAGGCTGCTCACAGATCTGCAGGGTGCTAGGCCTCAATATCTGTTTTACGGTTTAGGCAAATCCCAGCTCCAGACAGATCTGCTGCTCAACTCCGGTGGTTTAAAAAACAGTATGTATTGTGCCTGCATATTTTTGACAGAGAGGGCACATTCCATTTTCCTACAAGAGATTGTATTCAGAAGTGGATGCATGTCCAGGCCCAGCAGCTGATTATGACCCAGTGTGCCAATCCCAGACCACGTCCCTTCCTTTGTACATCCTCCAAGCCGGGCAGCTGATTATGGCCCAGTCAGCCAATCAAGGCCACGTCCCCTTCTCTGCACATCCTCCAGTAAGTGATGCTGGAGATCCAAGCAGCCTCTCCTACTGTTGCTCCCTGTGCACCACATCTCCCCATTGAGCCATCGTCTCGGATTGCCATACCAGAGCTCCTGCAAGGACCTCCACAGTTGAGACTCATGCAGGCTGCACAATCAGCGTGAGGACCATCCCAGAGGCCATCTCCAATGCAAGACCAATCAGTCGCCTCAGCCCCCCACCTCACTGCCTCTCCACTGTCAGATATCCTTCACCCTCAGCTGTTCCAGGATTGTGAGCTGCACCGGTAGTAGCTCTGGTTGATAGTTGGAGCATTTAACACCCCTTTGCTGTAGGATTAAGGAAATGTGTGACGGGTGGGGCTGAAGTTCTCTTAGCTTCTGACCAATATCTTGACTGCTTGGCACACCTTTATGAAAAATCATTTTAGTTTAGTTAATTTAACCACCACCATCCCAGACAAAGTTTTTATTTTAAAGTGTGATAGACCAGAAAAAAGACAGGGTGGTTGAGTGGCTATCATACACCAGAACATTTTCATGATTAATAAACCTATAATGTCAATACTGCAGGCACAGGAAGGCTGATTAATTTTCTAAACTTTTCTCACAAATTTACGCTAGCATTTCTGCTCATTTATTGCACTCTGCACTCAGATACTTTGTTTCATGATGAAATCATTGATTTTACATATCTGTGGTCATCACAATAACATGAACTTTAACACTAATCTACATGCTGACAATGAGGCAGATGTGGGAGCAGCAACTTTTAGGACAAACACTGCAAAGACTGTAGACTTCTGCAGATGGTCAATAGCCCTACTCATGTGCTTGTAAAATCTTGTGTATTAAAAAAAATCTTAAATGGGGCTTAGAACCGGCCCAATGCTTTCTTGAACTTACCATTGGTTCATTCAATTGTAGCTATAATTTACATGCTTCTGATTTGTCACCACCTCGTCACTTTGTCACTTCCTGCTCTGCCTGCCTGTCCATGCTTTGGTGTGGAGCTTGGTCCAAGTACAGCTTCCAGTCACTGGCAACTGGTGAGTGTCCTTCCACTGGCCATGGACTCTGAAGGTACTTTTCTTTTAATTTCCTATTGAGCACTCCATACGAGTGCATCTGCAGGCCATCTTCTCTCCTTCCAGGTTGTTGTTGCTGCTTCTTCACCTGCTTGCTCTTGTCTCCCTGATGCTGTTCCTGCCCTGTGGGCTTGCAGAGGTTCTTTTTTAATTTCATTTTATACTGTAGCACTCCATGTGAGTGCATCATTTGGCAGGCTGACTCTACCTGTCCCTCCCACTCTGCCCATATTTGTTCTTGGTTGCCCACACCCCCAACTCCGCTGCACTATTGCTGCTTGCCCCTGCTGACCTCCAGTTGCTGTCCACACGTCCACTGTGAAAACTACTTAGAAAAATAAAATGTTAGCTTATAAAAAAGCTATGTCTGCTCCCTGAAAAGATTAATACTCAAATCATATAGCCTTTTTGGGCAAAAATAAGAAAGAATTATTTTCTGGACTAAAGGGGCTCTCTGACACCACAGACCCTTCTCCACAAACAATTCCCTCCCCAAAAATGTGCTACAATTTAGCCAACCATTTCAAAGATAAAATCACTATCCCGAATAATGTTCCTCTATCATGATAGGCTCTTCAGGCCTTAGCAAATCATTTACAGACCAGGTTTTGTTCTTTATCAAGATCTCTACTGAAAAAGCAGAACAACTCAAACAATTTGCAAAACAGGCTATTGGCTAGATTGCCTTCCAATCAAGCTATTAAAACACCATAAAGTAAAAAAAGTGATATACAATATTTTAATCTTTCACTGCCCGCTGGCTTTGTTTCCACAGAGCTGAAGCATGGCATTGTAAACACACTTTTAGAAAAACCCAATCTGAATGCTAGGATTCCTAGGTAGTGTAGGCCAATAACCCTTCTATTGACAGTGGCAACATTTAAAAAACGTGGCATCTCAGTTATCTATCTAAAAGAAAAACCTGTTGATGCCCAAACTGTGTTTCGGGGTAGTAGAAGAACAGAACTTGCATTTACAGACGTAGTCAATTACTTCCTATAGCAGAAGACATTACCCGGATCCTACTGCACTTAGCTGCGGTTTTCAGTACAATGGACCACAGTATTTTGTTGCACTGTTTAGGCCTTTGTAGATTGTCTGGGAAGGTTCTGGAATGGCTCTCTTTTTTATTTGTTCATACTCTTTTTTATTCGTTCATACTCTGAGAGAAATCTTAGGCCCCTTCTCTTTCCATTTGGTGGCTTCTAGTGTACCTTGAAACTCCATCTTGTAGTCCTATTTATTCAAGATCTACATTTAACTTTTGGTCCCTATGATTAGGACATACAGTATCTCTTTTCATACACACGCAGATTACACTCAACTGACTTTTCACTTCTCCCACTGTCAATTCAAGCCTCAGGTCTTAAATGAGAGTCTATGCAACATTAATCATTTGATGGGCTTGAACAGGCTCAATAGCGGTCATTATAAAACTGAATTTCTGGTAGCAGGCAGAGATTCTTTGTCAAAATCGCCACAATACTGGCTCAGCGTTTGTGGTTCCTTGCCAATTCTGTCTCATACTGTTAAAGATTTAAGAGTTAAAGTAGACTCTCAGCAAAACATGATGCATCAGGTTAGAAACGTAATTTCCTCTTCCACATTTCACATGCAAAAAATAACACCTGCTCTTTCCTTTCTTAGACCAGAGCGAGGAAAAGCAGCCATTTCTGACCAGATGGGTTGCAATTTGGATTACTACAATACATTTTATTTTACTGAGATATAAAAAAATCCCTTTTTCGCCGTCTATCAGCAACACAAAACTAAGCTGCCCGGCTAACTATTTTGGGTGTGCAGTACTGATTTTGCTACCCCCATTAGTAGCCCCTTAACCATGTCTCAGGCCTGACAGTGTGGGCAGTTTCACTGCCACTTCGACTTGGCATTTAGAACTACTTGACAATCCTTAAAATCCCCTTTTATTACATTTAAGTCACCTCTAAGGTAGGCCCTAGGAAGCTCATAGGGCAGGGTGCTATGTAAGTTTAAGGCAGGACATGTACTTGTAAGTTGTTTTCCACTATTGTGAAGCATGCTCCTCTCATGGGCCAGCATTGAGAATTCTCTTGCATACTTTTAAGTGGTAATTTATGATCTGAAAGAAGTGGCATCATCTACTGCCAGTATGTTACTGTCTCCCGGTTCCTGGATCAATGTGACTCCAGCCCATGAGATCTAACAGACCGCCTAGTAGGCAGTTAACAGGGCTCTGGGCACATAATGAAAAATGATACGTTTTCTGGTTAGCTTGTTTGAAATTTAATAGAGTGCTTTCATTTTTTCTTTGCCTATTTAGCCTTTATTGTATCTCTTCTTTTCTCCCCCTTCATGGCACTTTCATCTTTGGGGTTTTATACAATTTCTTCGTTGGTACTATTCCAAATATTTTATTTCATCATTTGCAAATTTCCCTTGCCTTTCTTTATTTTCTACTCAGATCATCCCAAGATGTCCAATGGCACGGGCAACAATCTTCTGGTTTTATTATTTGACACAACTGTGAGGCTCCCTTCAGTTACTTTGGCCTACCATTCTGATGAATATATTTTGGGAAGTGTACATTAAGCTTTTGAGTTAGAACAGTAATACTCAAGTTAATGACCTTCACATGCAGCTTCACCAGCTGAGCGATTGCACTGTGCTGCTGAGAGTTGTACATCAGATTATATCAGTGCCCTAATGACCTTCACATGCAGCTTCGCCAGCTGAACGATTGCACTGGGCTGCTGAGAGCTGTACATCAGATTATATCAGTACTTTGAGATGTATTCTTTTTTAAGTGACAGTTTTTAAAATGAAGATAGAAACAATCATGCCACCTCCAAACCTGGCAACAATTCCAATACTGGACTAAGAGGCAAGTCAGTTATCACAAGGAACTCTCTTGGTGGTCTTGGTTGTTCATATAAATCAATAAAACATTTTAGAATAATAAATTTAAAAAGCAACATTTGTATACAGCGTGTATCTTGACCACATGTATTTGAAGGTGCTCGGATATATGAAAATGAAGAAAAGTTGGGAAAATGAAATTAGGCAGCCCTGATTATTCCTAGGTTTTATAGATTCACATTGTGCAATTCTATTTGATTCCAAATCATAATTAAGTTACTTCCTTTTAATACTTGACTCTCCCAAGGTAGTGATAGCAAGCAAAGATGGCTTATCCAAAGGTACGTTAGAGGGACTGCAACTCAAATACAGCAAAACAAAAATCCCACAGACAACCTGGTGGCATCAATGTGGCCCTCAGGCACACCACAGACCTTACTTTGTGGCCTCTGGGGAAAATGTGAGTACCCATGAGTTACAGCTTTGCACTTGCTGCTGAAACTAAAAAGGAAGAAGCCATCCCCTTCGTCTTGCAAGACGGCTTTGCCGTTCAGATCCTTTCTGCTTGCTGTGCTCACTGTGCCTATAGGAGAGATAGTAGAGGAGACAAAACACACCCTTGAATGCAGATGCTTTGAGGAAAGGCGTTAGTGTTCATGCACCCTGCTTACATTAACATTTTGGGTAAGTGTGAGAAAAGCTGGCCTTAGGTCAAACTGAATTTGGCTCTTCTGCTGCAACAGAATCTTCTATTGTATTCAGACACCACGCATCAAACAGCCCTTTTTACACTCTTATTAAAGGAGGGTAGGCAGCTTGTTTGATAAATATGAAGTTACACACTTTTCTTTCTATGTGAAGCTTTCTTCCAACCTTAACAACTTTCACAAATCGTCTTTGAACAGCAGTTTTGTAAATGGTCACTTGTTTTTATAAAGGGACATCAGCTTGTTTCTACTCACACCTAAATGTCCTGCCAGGGGCATTGGTGCTAAGTACGCTTTGTTCAGGATCACACAATGCAATCAAGAGGAAACTTAGATTAAAATGCTGGCCTGTTTGTCCTACAGTCAACAAATAATTAGAAGTGCACATTGCTTGCACCAGTGCTGTGCAATATATTGTTTTAATGTGAGCATTTTGTGAACCACGCAACATTTTCTCTTCTTTAACTTAATTTTTTTTTTTTTTTTAAATGCTTGCAAAATATATATTAAAAACATTGCTCCACACACGACATGGGCAGGTCTGTTGGCATTGCTAAAGTTTGTTGACTTTGTTCTCGAGCTCTGGAGTTCCTTGCCTTTTGAGTCTCACACTTATATCCTCTTCATTATTTCAGAAACTCGCTTCACCTTATTGTACCTTCTTAAATCTATCATCAAGAGACCCAAGGGTGTAGGAACACTTTAATATTTATTATTATGTATTGGTCCAATTTTGCAAATTGTTATCTCTGTGAGTGAACGTAAGTAAACCAGTCCGGCCTTTTGTACATAAGATTTCATCCAGTCCTTAGAGTACAGCTGTTTCTGTGATTCATTTCCGGCGGAAATTGTACTGGAATTATTTTAAGAGACCATTATTTGAGTGTGTTGTAAAAGTGTAAAGAGACTGCTTTGTCAAAAAGAGACTGCTTTGTCAATCATTTGCACCAGCACGTGGAGCTTTGGAATTACTTGTGATCTAGGTTCTTAGCAGAACATGTGCAATTTCTGATGTTAGGGGAAATCTTTTCTGTTCAAAGGATTAATGGAACTACTAAATAAGAAGATCATTTTAATAGAGTCATATAGTTTGGGATCACCTGAGTAGGAAAAACGATTTGTGGAACCATATTTTTTGGTAAGCATTGCCATCTTTTTTTTTTCAAATTACCATTTTATAGGGTCTGCTCCTAGTATCTTTTGACTGGTTGCCAATTTTGAGATTTCTTTAGTTTCCTTTCATTACTAAGTATTTTTCACAAAGAAGTTCTCAAAATGGAATGTCAGAAACCCTGGATTTACACATGGTGTAAAGGTTTGGTAAAATATTTTTATATTATATTTCCGTATATCTGTTTTTAGGCCTGGTGTAAGCAAAGAGCTTTAGTTTTTTTAATTAAAAAAACGATACAGTATATAACATGCATATAATGGGCTTCAGGTCAGCTTCTATCAGCTGTTAGCTTTAAACATTGTCAATAACATTTTGGATCAACTCACAGCACTGTATACGCTGAATGGGGCAGTGGGACAGCCCACTTCAGTCACTGGCATGCTGTCACCATAATTCAATTATTAAAACAGCCCACAGGACAGCTATGCACTTGCTAAAGTGTTAAGTAGGGTGAGTGGTGGCATTTGTTCTCTTTATTTGGAAGTGTGCATGGAGAGGGTGTAAAGAAATGGCTCCCTGTTGCAGTTACCCCCCACTTTTTGCCTGATACTGAATCTGACTTGACTGAGAAGTGTGCTGGGACCCTGCTAACCAGGCCCCAGCGCCAGTGTTCTTTCACCTAAAATGTACCATTGTCTCCACAATTGGCACAACCCTGGCACCCAGGTAAGTCCCTTATAACTGGTACCCCTGGTACCAAGGGCCCTGATGCCAGGGAAGGTCTCTAAGGGCTGCAGCATGTCTTATGCCACCATGGGGACCCCTCACTCAGCACAGACACACTGCTTGCCAGCTTGTGTGTGCTGGTGGGGAGAAAATGACTAAGTCGACATGTCACTCCCCTCAGGGTGCCATGCCAGCCTCACACTGCCTGTGGCATAGGTAAGTCACCCCTCTTGCAGGCCTTACAGCCCTAAGGCAGGGTGCACTATACCACAGGTGAGGGCATAGGTGCATGAGCACTATGCCCCTACAGTGTCTAAGCAAAACCTTAGACATTGTAAGTGCAGGGTAGCCATAAGATTATATGGTCTGGGAGTCTGTCAAAAACAAACTCCACAGCTCCATAATGGCTACACTGAATACTGGGAAGTTTGGTATCAAACTTCTCAGAATAATAAACCCACACTGATGCCAGTGTTGGATTTATTAAAAAATGCACACAGAGGGCATCTTAGAGATACCCCCTGTATTTTACCCAATTGTTCAGTGCAGGACTGACTGGTCTGTGCCAGCCTGCTGCTGAGAGACGAGTTTCTGACCCCATGTGGTGAGGGCCTTTGTGCTCTCTGAGGACAGAAACAAAAGCCTGCTCTGGGTGGATGTGCTTTACACCTCCCCCCTGCAGGAACTGTGACACCTAGCATTGAGCCTCAAAGGCTCAGGCTTCGTGTTACAATGCCCCAGGGCACTCCAGCTAGTGGAGATGCCCGCCCCCTGGACACAGCCCCCATTTTTGGTGGCAAGTCCAGTAGAGATAATGAGAAAAACAAGGAGGAGTCACTGGCCAGTCAGAACTGCCCCTAAGGTGTCCTGAGCTGAGGTGACTCTGACTTTTAGAAATCCTCCATCTTGATTTTGGAGGATTCCCCCAATAGGAATAGGGATGTGCCCCCCTCCCCTCAGGGAGGTGGCACAAAGAGGGTGTAGCCACCCTCAAGGACAGTAGCCATTGGCTACTGCCCTCCCAGACCTAAACACACCCCTAAATTCAGTATTTAGGGGCTCCCCAGAACCTAGGAAACTAGATTCCTGCAACCTAAGAAGAAGAGGACTGCTAAGCTGAAAAACCCTGCAGAGAAGACGGAGACACCAACTGCTTTGGCCCCAGCTCTACCGGCCTGTCTCCCCACTTCTAAAGACACTGCTCCAGCGATGCTTTCCCCAGGGACCAGCGACCTCTGAATCCTCAGAGGACTGTCCTGCTCTAGAAGGACCAAGAACTCCCGAGGACAGCAGCTCTGTTCACCCAAGACTGCAACTTTGTTTCAAAGGAGCAACTTTAAAACAACTGCGTTTCCCGCCGGAAGCGTGAGACTTGCTACTCTGCACCCAACGCCCCCGGATCGACTTGTGGAGAAACAACACTTCAGGGAGGACTCCCCGGCGACTACAAGACTGTGAGTAGCCACAGTTGCCTCCCCTGAGCCCCCACAGCGACGCCTGCAGAGGGAATCCCGAGGCTCCCCCTGACCGCAACTGTCTGCTTCCCAGATCCCAACGCCTGGTAAAGACTCTGCACCCGCAGCCCCCAGGACCTGAAAGATCGGAACTCCAGTGCAGGAGTGACCCCCCAGGAGGCCCTCTCCCTTGCCCAGGTGGTGGCTACCCCGAGGAGCCCCCCCCTTGCCTGCCTGCATCGCTGAAGAGACCCCTTGGTCTCCCATTGATTTATATTGGAAACCCGACATGTGTTTGCACACTGCACCCGGCCGCCCCCGTGCTGCTGAGGGTGTACTTTCTGTGCTAACTTGTGTCCCCCCCGGTGCCCTACAAAACCCCCCTGGTCTGCCCTCCGAAGACGCGGGTACTTACCTGCTGGCAGACTGGAACCGGGGCACCCCCTTCTCTATTGAAGCCTCTGCGTTTTGGGCACCACTTTGACCTCTGCACCTGACCGGCCCTGAGCTGTTGGTGTGGTAACTTTGGGGTTGCTCTGAACCCCCAACGGTGGGCTACTTTGGACCCAAACTTGAACCCCATAGGTGGTTTACTTACCTGCAAGAACTAACAAACTCTTACTCCCCCTAGGAACTGTGAAAATTGCAGTGTCTAGTTTTAAAATAGCTATATGTGATTTATTTGAAAAGTATATATGCTATTGTGATTATTCAAAGTTCCTAAAGTACTTACCTGCAATACCGTTCATTTGAAGTATTACATGTAAAATTTGAACCTCTGGTTCTTAAAATAAACTAAGAAAATATATTTTTCTATACAAAAACCTATTGGCCTGGAATTGTCTTTGAGTGTGTGTTCCTCATTTATTGCCTGTGTGTGTACAACAAATGCTTAACACTACTCCTTTGATAAGCCTACTGCTCGACCACAGTACCACAAAATAGAGCATTAGTATTATCTCTTTTTGCCACTATCTTACCTCTAAGGGGAACCCTTGGACTCTGTGCATACTATTCCTTACTTTGAAATAGTGCATACAGAGCCAACTTCCTACAGAGGGTCTGCCCTGGCACGCAAAGGAGTCTACTTCAAGACATGGTTTCCTTTGAAGTATGCATTTTGCACTAGACTGGGGTTTCACTTTCTGCAGTTCCATGGCAATGGTTATTAGCTTGCGGAAGTGACTTTAGCTGATGGAGCACTAATGAGGGACAGTTGTCAGACTCACCTCGCTCGTCTCCCTTCACACAGCAGTTTTTACATATTATCAACTTGTCAGCCCCATTTTGTCAGCGATTGAGATGCCAACAGTTAATTAAGCTGTTTGTGTTTACGTGTCAGCTGTAAGAGCCACCATTTATTAAGGGTGTACAGACGCACAATCTCCTGTATGGGTCGCCTACGGTGAAACAGATGAAAATTTGAACTAGCATATATTCTGGCTGTGTTGCTCGTGGAACTGTGGAACAAGAGCAATAAATGACCACTATATCTAAAATGCTTCAAGATTTCATCTGTTAGTACTGAGCCAGCAGGACTCCGGTAGGAGCCATGAAGTCAGCATGCAAAACTTCTGCCGAGCGTGGCTGAGGTGATAAATAAATGGGGGCAAACTGCTCAGGTTTCACTCCTTAGTCAGATACCAAGTATAGGAGTCCTTCATTATGTGCTTTGGCCTCTGTCAGGGCCTGGAGCGAGGAAGAATATTGACAGTCCACGGAGCTCCATCCACCTGAGAGGGTGTGACAGTCAGGGGACCCGCCTGCCTTCCAGCGAATTGGCACACACAGCTGGAGGGCCCTATCGTAGAGCTCGGCCTTGCAGTGCATGCAGGTGCCTCCGAAGACTGCATCGTCATAGTGCTTTGGTGATTCAGAAGACCCGATAAGCACCACAGTGCTTGACTAGAAAATGCTTCCCTGTGCCCAGGAGCACAACTCTACCTTGAGGGGGAAGACCCTCACCATGCTTGAAGAGTATCTCCTGTGCAGGTCTCCATGAAGGTGTGAGACACAGTGTCACTTAGAGAGCGAAGACCCTCACCAGTCCTACTGTGCACCAATGTGATATTGGAGCCTGAACAACAGCAGCTCAGGCACAGGAGTACGTACCATGCAGTGCCAAGACAGCCAAGAACGTGATCTTCTCTGTAGGGTGAGACAACAATGATAGATGAGGCGCAGGCTGCAGCAGTCCATGGGGCAGGCTAAGAGGCACATTCTGATGCTCCCAGGGTAGCGGCAGGTGCCCACTCAACTGCACTGGCTCCAGGGCCCTGCATTAAACTGATAAACCCAGCCACGATGGCACCAGATGGAATATCTGGGTGGGGAGGCTGGAGAACTACTTTTGGGCCATGAGAGGGAGAGAGGCAATGAGATCAAGATGTTGCTTTTGCTGTACTTTGTTGGGGAAGAGATATATAAATGGTTCCAACACATCCCTGACAATTTAGAGGTTGACAACTATGATACTGTCATAACCACCCTCAACATGCATTTTGACCAACAGCTAAACCCAGACTTTGGACGGTTTAAATTATGACAAGCTTGGCAAAGGGAGGGGGAGTCAATTGCTAACTTCTACCCCCACCTGCACCTGCTCGGATGTGGACCACCAGAAGGATGTCAGGGAGCGGTTGATACCGGGGTGCAGGTCAGCCAATTTGAGGAGGCTCATTCTCTGGCAGCCTGGAATCAAACTTGAGAAAATGCTCATTCTGGCCTGCACAAACAACTTATCTAGCATTTGTGCAGATGAGATGGAGCTAGTGCTAAACTGAGGGAATGTAAAGGCTGCAGACCTAAAATTGCCAGTCATTAAATCAGAGACCGTTGATGCTATCTGCAGTAGACCACCACAGCAAAAGGGGAAGGTGCAGATAGATGCAAATGCCTCTTGCAGAAATTGTGGGTTGGATCCTCACTCATCTGAGACGTTCTCGGCTGTAGGAAGGATGGGCACAGTGAGTGCTCTTTCACCTGCACCATCATGTCAAGGTTGAGCAGGACAAGTTAGAACGGATAGATGTAATCGAAAAGGTCTCAGGACCCACACCGTGGGTGTTACCCCTGGTAATAACTGAGAAACCAAAGCAGCAAGAGGCGATCCTTCTCTACATAGGCCTGAGGCTGCCCAATCGGGCTGTTCACTGAGACCACGACATCACCCCCACAATGGATGACATAATAATTGACTTAAATAGTGTGAAATTATTTTCAAAACTCGATTTGAATGCCGGGTACTATCAGCTGGTACTACATCTAGACAGTTGTTATATTAAGACCTTTCTAGTTCATCTGGGGCTCAGAAAATAAAAGAGACTATGTTTTGGGCTTTCTTCAGCTGCTGAGGTGTTCCCAAATGCAATATGAGAGACACCGTCGGGGCTTGAAGGGGTTCTCAACATCTCCACATCAGTGATGATATTCTCATCTACTACACCATGTTAGCTGATCATCTCCGACGCCTCAAGGCCACGCTTTGGAGACTAAAGCACAGTGGATTAACTCTGCATAAGGACAAGTGCTTGTTCTTTGGATCAACAATCAGGTTCTTTGGATTCTTGTTCTCGAGTGGAGGCTACAGGTTGACCCTCAAAAATCTGCAGTGATCAAGTAAGCCCCAGCACCGAAAAAAATGCAACAGAGGTATGCAGCTTCCTGGGCATGGTGACTTATGGTGGCCTTATTCTGCATGACCTGGCCACATTGTTGGAGTGAATCTGGGCAATTACGGAAGCAGAAAAAAGATGGCTGTGGGGCCCGAAGGAACAAGAAGCACTAGACAACATAAAGGACGTAAGGCCCATGTTGACATAGGAGCAAGAACAAGGGGTGTGAGCCCCTCTAGTATTCACAAGCATGGTCCTCATAGCCACTAAATATTGGTATATGCAGTTTGAATGAGAGGCTTTGGTGATTAAATGGGCTTTTCACCATTTTCATTTGTACATATATGGACAAGAGTTCAGAGTGATGACTGACAACAAGACGTTAGTGAGTTTATTTGCAGGGACAGCTCCTCCCTCTACAAATCAAATGATGGGCTGTGCAGCTACTACCATACCAGTTCAGTTAAGTATATCAACCGGAGCCGGCAACCCGGCAGACTTCTTATCACAGCACCCTCCTAGCCGACAGCCCAATGGCAGACAGTGATGAAGCTGAGGAATTTGCATGAATCGTGGTACTCACCATGTGTCAGATCATGGCGAGCCCCTTTGTACCACCATTTGTGGCTAAAGAGAACGAGCCAACCACCCTGTGAGAAAGTCAATATGGAATTTAGGATTTTCACAGATAGGAGGCTCACAATGGTCGTTGTCAACGATCGGTCTACATACCCGATGATGAAACTGGTGGCAACAACGTCATTATCTCATATCAAGCCCTTGTTGGAGAATACCTTGACAGCATATGACTTACTGGAAACCATCCAGACGGACAAAGGTCCTCCGTTTTCAGAGAACAGTTTCATGGATACCTGGGGTGTTGGGATTCAACATCAGAAAATGACACATAGGGTGCCCCAAGATAACGGCACAGTACAAAGGTTTATGAGAAAATTGACTAAGGCTCTCAGAGTGTCGGTGGACAAGAATATCAACTGTGAGTGGAAATTAAATTGATTTCTGAGGGCCTCTCGCAATAGACGTCACTGCTCTACACAGTGCAGCCCCATACTATTGATGGTTGAGAGGCTAGTTAAGGATCGTATCCCGACTGGCCCAAGCTGGCAGCCAGCTGCACTAGATCAAGCAGACACCCAAATGAGGCAATGGAGAACAAAGACAGAGCAAGTCAGACTCTGCAAGTCGTGTCTAAGCCGTTGGTGCTGGGTGATTGCATTCCGGTCAATGACTGCCACCCCAAATGGAAGTTTCAAATGTCAAAAGGGTGAGAGTGTGATAGCTAGTGGCCCTAACACTCCACAACCAAGGGTCCAAGGATGGTCACCCGTGTACACCAGCGAAGTGAGGCATGAGGTAGTGGCACCTGAAGAACCTGCAGCTCTGCTGAATGTGTGGAGCCACCAGTACAGACTGAGACCCAACCGGGCACCCAGCCAGAGGCTGCATGACTTTCTGTGTGCCCACGTGGGGATGGCCCTGGGAATTTAACGTTGCCTGGGATGTAATGAGCCTCCTAGGAGCCATGATGTTAGCACACAACACCTCGACCCCCGGCAAAGGTGATAAATAAGTGGAGACGAACTGCTTGGGTACAGTCCCGAACCAGATACGAAGCCTTGGAGTGCTCCATTGTGTGGTTTGGCCCCTGGCATAGCCTCCAGTTTGTACAGACCAAGATGGCATTTGGTGGTGCCCCCCCACAGCACCCTGTTGACATGTATGTAATCCTATCAGATTCAACAGCCAGCACAGAAATCAGCTTCATTTATAGATAAGCAAAACAGTGCACCTCAGTGAGCTGAATTTAAAGGCTGCAAAGTGCAGTGACCTAACTTCAGAGTCTAAAGTTAACATTTGTGAGGATGTACTTTTCGTTTTTTACTCACTAAAACAACATATAAGGTTAGTCAAGAAGCAAAAGCATCTGGCTGTAAATACAGTTTTGTCGGCGCAATAACTCAAATGGAAGAAATCATCGATAAAAAGGAGTGGCACTGTATGCGGCCAAAATCAATCACTAAAGAGCTGGATAGTGGGTGTGCAGGCCATAAGGAGCAGCTGGGTGGGGAAATGATTTAGAAGGCTCTGTAGGAGAAAGGTTTAATAAAAGGCACACTCCATTCAAACTAATCTGCATATGTGGGTGAGGGTTACTTTACACTGATATTTTAACAGAATGTATGATGGAACAACGAATGCTGAAACCACGCATGCCTGGACAATACGGTCGGAACAACAAGTGCTTTGTTATCACAAATGCCTTACCAGGCATGCCGGTACAAAATGTTTTCGTTGTAAAAGCATGCCTAGGAAAGGCATGTGTGGGAACGGCATGTGTGGTTCTAGCATGCTAACCCCCACCTGTCTTAAGGCCCAGAAGTACCCCACCCCTAAAACTAAAACTACCCGAATCCCTGCCTCTAAAAACAAAATTATGCCAACACCCCCACCCACCCTGAGCTCTAAAACCTTCCCTGACCCCCACCTGCCCTAAAAACAACCGATCCCACCACCCACCCCTAAAAACCAAACTACCCTGACCCCCACCCCCAAAAACCAAACTACCCCGACCCCACTCCAAAAACCAAACTACCCTGATGCCCCTACCCCCAAAAACCAAACTACCCCAATCCCAAAAAACAAACTACCCGATCCCCCTACCCCCAAAAACAAAAGTAAAATACCCCCACCCCAAAACAAAACTACCCCAACTCCCACCCCACCTCTAAAAACAGAACTGCCCCAATCCCCCACCCCTAAAAAAACCCTGATCCCTCCACCCCAAGCCCTTAATCCACACCACCCCTAAAAACTACCCACAACCCTGCCACAGCCTACTTACCTGACCGTGTCCTCTCCCATGCCTCAACGTAGGTCGTTGTTCTGGAGTCATTGTTCTGGATGTTCTCCATTTTAACATATGAAACCCTCAGGATGAAAATCAAATAAATACAGTGAAATCAAGTGGCTCCATGTGGCAAGGCTGGCTTTCAGCCCAAAAGGCTCAGCACGCTGACATTGCTCCCATTGCTGAATATCGGTCTAGTAATACCCAACATGCTTAGTGTTGTATACAGAAAAAAATCAGGTTTACCCTAAAGTCATCCTGATGAAATGGGGGTCATTTACCAACTAACGTAAGTAAACAGCTGTTACCTTTTACCCCAAAAGAGGGACATTGTACATCATAATCTTTAATGTTACAGCTGAAACCTTTCCAGGCTGAATTATCTTTGCTAGTATATCGTTACTTTAGCTGATTAAAAATTATTAACACAAAATGTCGCCAGAGGAGAGACTGCAATCATTGTTTCGTCGCTTTCATTATTTGTGGAAGTTCAGTCTTGAGTTTACTGCAGAGCAATGCTGAGCTCCGGCTTATGATACAGAACCAGTACTGCAAAGGCTCCTGCCCTGTTTTATCAGAGACATGCACTAGCCTGCCCAACACGGACCATGTATGTTAACTCTGAATCCACGTGGACCGGAAAAGATCGGACAGGGAAGAGACCGTCCACAAACTAAAGGAAAATTAGGAACAATTATCTGCATTGTCAGTCACTCTTGTATTAAGGTAAGAAGGTTTAGTTAAATGATGATTTGTTTTCTGTCTCCTTTTAAAAATGTTTGTTATAAAGTGTCTAAGTGACTTTGTGGTATTGTAGCAGGCTGTGGTTTGAGTGCTTTGTTAAGTAGTGATTTACTGTTGTTTGGGTGGCATAGTCGTGAAATAAAAAACATAGAAACCTTCCAAAGCCAGATCTATTGGCTTTGCCAATGCTTGGTTAAGTAGTTGGCATTAACAAAGAGAATAAGGCCTTTCTGGGATTGTCTTTGTGCCTTTATGGGTTTAGAACTTTCTCCAAGTTGTGTCCTGTTTCATGGTTAAACCTTTGTTACAAATTATTGTTGGTGTACATCTGGTAGAGATTATCTGTTTATGGATTTGTTGTGAGGAGGATCTTGTTTATTGAACATGTTTAAAGTAGTACTTTACTGTGCAGAATGTGTAGTTGTTTGTTAAGAACCTAAGCTCCACAATTGCTTGCTACACTGCTGGGTTTTTGAAAGTCTCCTCTTTATTCGCTTTGGTCATAAGGGAGTGTTTAGAAAGTTAGGTCTTGGGGTCTGTGTAATCAAGTTTAACAGACCTTTCATGGTTGATAATGTTGGGGTGAAAGATAAATTGCTTTTCACAGCAAGGACAGACAGACAATCACAATACAACTTAATTTAAGACATGGAGGCCAGTATTTTTCATTCCTGCCGAAATTTGCCAGTACAGCTGCAGTCCTTCTAACAGCATTCCAACCATTTACAACATTATGCACTTCGTCAAAACCTTTCATACTTTTATTTGCAAACTTTCCAAATATCATGTAATGTCTTCTTTCTCCACTAAATTTTACAATATTCTATAGGTCTATACAGAACTCCTCTTTATATTTGACAATCATTCATGATGACCCCAAAGATAAAACAAAAGAATGAAAAACTTGGGAATACCACAGGGCAGGATAATATTAACTTCTGCGTCTTTAATACAATGAAATTTTTTCACAACATGGCCTTCAAAAATCGAAATTTTGTGGTGGGGTACAGAGGCTAATATGCCTCTTGCAACAACATTTGTGACAGCTGCTACAAGCTTTAAATAAAATCTTTTAAAGATTGAGTCACTTGACCAGTCTGCTGACTTTAAAATATCTGTTAATCCTCCACCCATTTCATAGACCTTCATTCATTTTCATTTTTACCACCAATAGAAACCATGCCTGTGGCTTCCATAATGGTGTTGTCAAAGCTAATGTCTCTTGATTCCTTCTGAGTCAAACCAATACTGCCAGGGTCATTGCAAACAATGTCATGCCTAATTCCCCCCTCCAGCCCTTTGTGAAAGCACCCCACTGTTTATGGATACCATCACCGACTATAAAATAGGTGCAACTGGTGGGCATATTTATACTCTGTTTGCGCCGATTGTTCGTCAAAATATTTGAAGCACATTCAGTGCAAACCTGGCACCATATTTAAACTTTGACGCACGAGCCAGTGAACGCCAAAATTCCACCGTGTGCGTCATTTTCTGGATGCAGGAAACCACCTTGCGTTAATGACATGGAAGGTAGGCGTTCCCGTCCAAAAAATGACTCAAACACCTGTGCGCCTTACTTATGCTACTGCGACAAAATGACACAAGGCCGGGATGCGGAGTCGGAAAATGAAGCACAGCCCGATTTGCGTAAAAAATTAATGCCTGGGTCAGGGCAGGCGTTAAAATGGGGCAAACACACCTGTATATAATGAAAACACACAGAAGCAACAGCAGAGCTCCAAAAGGAAGACATGGAGGTGCTTCTCATCCAGCGTGCATGCAGACGCAGAGCACAGGACCATCAACAGCAGCTTCCACAACACCAACAGGTACCACCAAGGCAACGCAGAAGGCGGAGAGGATATTTCACACCAGGACAACTCTTTATGGCCTCAGGGAACATGACATCATCCAGAGGTACAGGCTGAACTGGCAAGCCATTCATCAGCTGCTGCGCAACATTGACCCACAGTTGGCACCCAGCTTGCAGACACCCGCACCATTCCACCAGAAACCATGCTGCTAGCTGTACTACACATGTTGGCAAGTGGCTCCTTTCAAACCACTGGTGCCCTGGTTGCTGGGATCTCACAGCCATCATTCTCCGCCTTCCTACCCAAGTTACTGGATGCCATCATCTGAATCTCACCCCACCACATCTGCTTCCCCAACACACAGTAGAAGCAGCAGGAGACAAAACAGGGGTTTTACCTAATTAATGGCTTCCTACACGTCCTTGATGCCATTGACTGCACACATGTCCGCATTGTGCCACCTGCTGCAGCTGAACATCTATACCGCAACAAGAAGCACACACACTCCATCAATGTGCAGGCTATTGTCGATCACCAGGGATTGATCACCAAGATCGTAGCAAAGTATCCTGGGAGTGTACATGATTCATTCATCTTCTGCCACAGCACCATTAATCAACACTTCCAGGATGGACGATATGGAAATGGACTACTTGTTGTTAAGTACAGAAAACTACTTATGTACACACTGCACAGCAACCCTCTAGGACACACAACACATACACCACAGCATCGACATGTGGACAGGAACACACTGAGGTTGTGACACCACTAGGCATGTTTGATATCTTCACCCAATGGGAGACACACTTAGGGACAAATGACCGTTCCAAATAACAACTGATGCCATTCTACAGACACAAGGGGAAAATGTAAAACAACACAATGACAAACACATGGCTCCAACTGGTAGTACATCTGCGAAGATTAAACTTCAATGTCACATCAATAACACTCAATCAAACACCCTTCAAATCAATACGCACATTGTAAGGGGTGTGGAATGTTTTTTGCAGCAGGTCAAACACCATGACACACATAGCATGATGATGACTACAATTAAGGTCACGTGCAATCATTGAGACCGTTCCAATATCTCACATCACTCCTGCTCTCACATTGCCCACTACCAAAAGGCAAGTGGACTGTGCGAAGAACACATCTTGATGTGACAATATGGAAAGTGCACATTCCTACACATACGTATTGTGACAAATCAACACACACACAACAGATGTACTGCCATACGGGCCTTCTGAAACTCAAAATGACAACCTCACAACCAAGTTAGCCAGCTGAACTAGAACATGTGCAGTAGTCTAGGTACACGTTACAACCTGTGTCAACTTGGCAAGGGCAGAGAAATAGGTCTGCAGTGAACTTGTCACACATGTGAAATTAGTGTATAGTCAAATGTTAACACGCCAGTGATCACAACGTACGGAGAAGTTTGGCAAATTGTCACCTTGCAAAATCTAATGGTCTCACTGATGGTTAAATTAATTACATCAACATGTTCTCAATCATTTTCTCTTTCAGCTGATCAGGGGTATGGGATCCAGCCATGGATTATGACCCCATTTGCCAACCCAAGCACTGCAGCAGAGCGTGCCTATAATGAGGCACATAGGAGGACATGCACCATAGTCGAGAGGACCTTTGGCCTCCTGAAGTCAAGATTCAGGTGCCTCAACATCACTGGAGGCAGCCTCCTATACTCACCAGAAATGGTCTGCAAGATCATTTTGACCTGTGCCATCCTGCACAACATATGTGTACGAAGGAACATTCCCCTATTTGAACCAGAGCCACAAATGCCTGAAGAGGAGGAAGAGGAGGATGCTGGCCATCAACATGAGGGGGACCAACCAAACAGAGCTGCAGGATTGTGTAGGCGCCAACATATTGTCCACAATTTCTTTTGACTCAGCTCACCATCACCACTGTTTTAACATATGTAAATAAACACCTATAATAATCACCATATCATGGTCTGGGTAATCATTTTTGCATAACATTACCTCTAACTATCAGAATAAGAGTGCAGCCTCATGGAGCAATGCTGATATACCGATCAGGACACAGAAAATTCAAAATCTATTGTGATGCATATGAATCTACAGTCACATTCACACACACTGTAAACAACATATATCCTGTACATTTCACATTTGAAGGACAATAGCAGAGGACCACACCTATTTCACACATACATGTTGGCAGCATGGTTCATTGCAGCATATGGCACACAACTAAGACACCATCAGTCAATAATGGAACAAAAAGCATCATACATGAGGCAGTGGATGTGCTATTACATTAGTAACAGGAATGTATGACCCGACCCTTGACAGCAGTAACTGTTACATCACCAATCTTTGCAAGGACTATGGGTGACTAGAATTCCATATAAGCAGCAAATAGATAGCACAAGTGCCACAGGTATGACAAGCATTGCGCACATGACATCCCTTGTACATGTGAGCTCATGTCCTAAGTCCTGACACACCCATGTTCCCGGTCTCACCCCACCCGTCTTCAGAGGTCCCTGGAATGGTAATATGTGTACCCAGATAATCCCTCCTCTACACACTCCCAGACTCACAATGTAAATCCAGTGTGCTTCCCCCTTTAGTATGGTATGCCATAGTCATTGTACTTCTGTCTGCATGGACGTCACATTAAATAATGCACTGGCTTGTAGTTTCTAAGACCTGTTATCACCTGTACAGTGATTCCCATGTGAAGTGTACTGTTGGCCCATTCAACTTGAATCTCACATACAGGACTTGGGAGAGACTGATGCTGCACAAACCTGTGACCACCTCCATGGAGACCAGCCATTTGAACATGCACTGCCCTTGCAGATGCTTGGAACAGCATAGAAGCTGCCATTTTATCGATAACACTGTTATTTCTTGCCGTTTAACTCAGCTGTGTAACACAGCCCTTGGGTTAATGGGTTACCTTCCAAAACACAGGACAAACACAGTTTTCCATTTCATCTTTCTTGTTCCTCCTCTGACCAGTCACAGTCTGACCACTGTGTACTTACCTTGTGAAATGTCTGGATCCTGATTGACCCTGCATCCTGTTAGCCTGACTGGCTCCTGTCTGTGCGTTATCCTAAAGGTTCCTTGTGGCTACAATTGTATCATAGTTGCCTTCCCAACCCTCACATTCCTCCTGGGGTATTGTGTCGGGTGGGTCTACAATGCATACTCAAATCCATTGTATAGCATAATCTGTTTATTTATCGTACCATCGTTGGGAGCTTGTCTCCAAATACCCAAATCATGGCCTATCCCTTGTCTGGGTCTCATATAGCATGAGTGACAAATTGTGACAGTGTACCATGGCCGTGTGCAGGGATTGGTTATGGTGCCTCCAGCAGAACCAGCAACGTCAGATAATGTGCATGAAATGTCTACACATGTTAGGACCCTGACATTCAACACGCTGATTCACATTGCTCACAACATATTGATGGTGCGTGCGTGGTGAATAGCTGCGAGAATAATCAGCACAGAGGCAATGATGTTCCCAGATGCTGTGGGAATTTTAGAGGCCAACCTGTGTACAAATGTTGTAATGACACCTGCCGGTACAAGAATCCTGAGATATTAACTTACTCAGCACACCAAGGTTGCCCTGTTGACAGTCTCATAACACGTCTGCAGTGACAGGGTTGGACCATCCCCATGTGTGTTCTCAAATCCTCATTGGCTTTACTTCTATTGATCTGCGAATGATACTTTGTAGATACAGGAATTGCCGCCACAGACTCATGACTAGACCTGCACATAACTGTGACAACATAGACCCCTAAAAATATACAGGCTAAACATTGGCCCACACACATGAACCAGACACCTCTGTGCATTTGAGCACTGGAAATATGTGGCCACATGCTGCTTGGTCTGCTGGTCCTCCACTGCCACAGGAGAGTCGTGGCTCAGTTATATGACCTCAACTGTGGTGTAACATTACAAATGTGGTTTATATTTTGGGTCTCCGTGTCACAAACACGGTACCCACTTAGTATGTACCCGTGCCTGACTCATGGTGGGTTAACCAACAAGTGCCTAGGAAGTAGTATCCAACATTTCAGGACATGTGATGGCCAAGTTTTGGACCATTGACATGAACAACTGTCTGCTATCTATCCAGTGCATGCTTTGTCATTTGTGGTGTTTATGTTACCCAAAAACTAGAAAGTGCACACAGCAGTTGTTGCTACATGTATGACTAACACATGTCCTCTCTCATTTCCACACTGACTTGCATCTGAGGGTTGGACACATTGACTCCACATGCATACAACCATATTTGCTATAATGCATCTTGTGATGGTCACACAGTGGGTCAACAACAATAGTAGTAGCCAAATCACACACATTGACCCATAGGCATTGAGTAATTGTACTCATGTGTGTCACCTTGCTATCCTCTCCTGACGCCAAACATGCCCAATTTGGGTAATACATATATGTAGCCCACATGTTTGGCCATCTATTGCGTCAGTGAAGAGTGAAAATCCTGTACACCAAGTAGCGGATCATGGACCACAGTAGTGTGATCTGTCACATGTACCCATACGCCGTCATGCCCAAAGTGGGTGCAATCAGCCTATCTCAGTATTGTCACAACTGTCACGTACCATTAAAATGGTAAAATGACCCAAACCCAGTTAATGTCAGAAATGTTGCCGCATACGCGTCAAAAAATGACGCACATGTGTCTAAAAATGAGGCTTATGCTCGAAATATGACGCACAATGCCCTGAAGCATCCAGTGGCCCTGAGCGGTATTTCCCACACTGTAACCCCGGAAATTGGTTAAGTTTGATACAATTTTGAACCGTATGGATGTGGGGTTAATTCTACTCCTGTGCGTCAAAAAAAAATGACGCGCAGACTGTAAGCGTCATAATATTTTGTGGCATGATAATAAAAACACACCGCATTTTAGGCAGGAAGTGATGTAATAGGATATCCTGTTTACAGAATTGGTACAGTGGGTGTACTTTCACTTTCACTTTGCAGTCTGTGATATTTCCTGACTGTGTCTAGAATTGTCTCTCTGTGCATTTAGTGATTTTGTATCCAGTGTGGTCTTTAAACTGTCTTTTTGTGTTTCATAAAGTGTGTGGTATCCTGTCTGAGTCTTTTTGTGGTCATTTGTGTTGTCAGCATTTGTCTTTGTTGTGTTGGGAGTCTGTTGTGGGTACTGGTAGTTTGGGTATCGTTGGGCTGTGTTTGTAGTTTTTTGCATTTTTCCTGTCCTACTTTCCCTCTATTCTCCTTTGTTCCCCTTTATCCCCTCTTTCTTTTTTGTACCATAATGTTGGGTAGGCCTCGTCTTGGCAGGATGGGAGAGGAGTAGCTGGGTGGGTTCATTTGGCTGGTGTGCCATTTCCTACCCCTGATGATTGAGGCAGGTGGTCGTGTGATCCATATCACACAGAGGCATGAAGGCTCCGGTGGGCAAAGGTGTTGCATCATCTGCAGAGGATATACAACACACCACGAAATGACCACCAGCTGAAGCACCGCTGGGCTGACCTTGTATCCATGGAGCAAGATCTGCTGGACCACCTGGGGATTGTGATTGGTGGGCCTGTTGGTGAGTACAAATCAGGTTAATGTGCACGATTAAATGCTCTGTAGTGACAGTAGCTGATTTTCACAATATCTGCCGGCAATGTTTTTGAACATGTGGAATGCTAGTGAAACATACAGGGCCATATTTCTACTTTGTTAGCACCGCAATTCCGACCTCTTAGACTGATATTTGGAGTTTGTAGTGCCACATTTAAATTAGGGATGGCAGGCAAAAGGTATGCACATGGGTTCATATCTCTGTGGTTGGTGCAACTCATCATAGCTGTGCCACATCAAATGAAGGAACTGATACAAATTTAGGGCTAACAACGGTCCCTAACTCTCTGTACATTGTACCTGTGTGTCTGAAATTGGTCACAGTCACAATGGCTGGTTGACTGGTAATTCAGTCCTTAAGGAAAGTGGCTTTGGATGTCTCTCATGGATAGACATGATGAGAGGAATACACTCCATGATTTTGTCTGCTCACTAATGAAGGAGCATGTTTGCCACCACATGATAGTTAGGGCCACTGCATGTGTGCAGATATGTGTGTATCACTCACCGGAGTGCCTGGGTCTGGACATGTTTGCCGTGGTATGTAGGATGCAGTATTATCATGTTTGAGAGGCTTTACTTTTTGATTTAGTCTTACACATATTATTTGTCTTTCGAATTTTTGTACAGTGCACAGACATTGAGCACATTTCTGCCTTCCATGCCTTACAGGAGAACCGGCACCCTACACTATTGGCGAGGTGGCTCGATTTGAGGACCAAGACATCTCCAGTAAGTGTTGATATTTCTGTTATGTGTTGTGTTTGCTGGTGATGTGTGATGGACTCCTGTGTGTTGAACACATAGCAAGGTGTGATGCTCTGGGCAATCATTTGTTTTGTTCCATGAGTGGAATATCATTTTATCACCATCTTTGAGTTGGCCAATCCTTATCGTATTGTCATATTTTGGTATTTTAGGTCAGTCCTGTATGCACAGCAATGTGAATAGGGATGAGTCATGTAGATAAAACCTGATTCAGAAAAAGTAGCAGTGGACCATATTAGTGAATTAGTCAGCCAGTCAGACCCGGATTCTCCCAGAATAGGGATGCCAAAGTCTTACCCACAGACTTCTGCTTCCCTATTCACTAATGAACATGTTTGACTGCATGTTAAACTTCCTAGCAGCATGTAGCTCCACATGTAGTGCTACGAGTATGTGGCACTTGAGTACAATGGCCTAGGTGTGCATGCAGCTCATGGCCAGAGGTGTTCTTGCATCTATCTGTTTGTTTGTAAGTCATGGCTTACTGGTAGTAAATGATGTGGACAAAGGTCTGCATTTCCAAAGATAAGTATTGATGGGATTGTCCAAGGGTTGTCTGTCTCCTATTTGGAGTTCCTCCTTACCTGTGGTGTACTGGCCAAACCCATGTCCGGCTTTCCAAAGCTTCCTGGGTGTCCTTGTTGTTAGAAATTATTAGTTGATTGTCCACCCCCCCCCCAGACACAGGCGTAGGGTTGTGAATAGTGTACCTAGGACTGATGATACAAGTTTGGTACACAGACATGTAAATCAGTAAATCACTTGTCCAAACCTAGTATACCCACCAATGATTAGCACATGCTTTCCATACTGGAAGGCCATTTACAACTCGCAGATCTTGTGGCCCTAGATTGCCATCCAGTACAAAGACATTTGTTGGCCTGGCAGTGGTGGAGGATATGCAGCATGATTTTTAGCTGACAAGTGGCAGAACTATGATGCCAAAATCATTCCAGTTATTACCCATCTTGTAGGGTTTAGATATGCTATTTGTGATTGGACATTTGTAGGCTGGCTTGCCATGTACTTCCTCAGGGACAATCAGTGATCTGTATGATGATATGGGCTGTTACAAGTACATTAGATGTATTGTCTGATTTACTTCTTGTGCCATTTCACACAATGCAGTACCTAATGTTTTGTTTTCTATTTGTTTTAACAGCTGCAAATATGACTCCCATCCAGGTTTGGGAGTTTCAACGCCGGGCAATGCGATACCGCCACATACTTGATGTAGAGTCTGGGTACCTCAACATGACCAGAAGATATTGCCATGAACTTGCCTACGGAGCTTAGAAGGCATTTGCACAAGGGGGCCCTTCTGTGTCTACCACAGCCACCACCAGCAGCACCACCACTACCACCCAGGTGCCACCAACAGCAGCTGGGACCTTTGCAGGACCATCAACTGCAACAGCTCCAGGACCAGTCACAGCACCACCTGCACAGCAGCCTACAGCCATTTCAACAACACGGGCCCATATTTCCTCGGCTGGCACCCAGACCACCCCTGCTGCAGCCATTGACCCTGCAGATTTTGCTGAGATGCAAAGGAACTTGGACGTAAGATGACCAGACTGCAGCAGGAGGTGGCACAGGTCAACCGGCGGGTGCGTTCCATAAAAAAGACCCTGAGGAGGGCCAACCTGTAGGCATCTACACGGACAGGATTCCCTCCCCTCCCTCCTCTTTCCTGGTTCTTACACTTTGTGGGTTTAGGGGGCTTAGTGTTAGGTTAGTATAGGCTGTTAGTTTAGTTAGTAGTAGTGGGTGGGGGTTTCCAAATTTTTCAACAGTTTATTATTATGTGTGTGGGTGGGTGGATGGTGGGCAATGTTGGGTTTTTTGTGTTTTTCAAAAAATAGAAACTAAAAAAAAAAAATTACAAAAGAAAAAATTACAAAAAAATATATATTTGTTTAGTATTGGATAGTATGTGTTTAGGTTAGTATGTGTTGTCCTCCATGTGTCCCATCTTATAAGGGGGTGGGGGATTGATGTTTAGATCGTTTTGTTAAATGTGATAAGTAAGGTTAGCTTAGGTTAGTTAGGGACAGTTGTGGGTAATGTGTAGTTACAGTAGATTAGGTTAGGTAAGGTGTTTCCCCTAGGTTTAACTTCTGTTTTTTCTGTTTAATAAATATGTAGGTAACCCTTTACAGTATGTGTCAAATGCTTGTAGATCAGGGCCTTGGCATGAGTGAACAGTATCTCTTTTGTATTAGAATTTGTGTCCCATGCTGCAACCATATCCCAACTGAGCTGTAACATTGGCAGCTACCCCAAAGCTACTTAGCTAATTCATTGCAACCACCAATCACTGTTACTATGAATCCCAAAGTGTGGTTATTTCATGATGTAGGTTTTCAATGTCACATACTGTGCTTCCAGATTTAGTATTGGGGACACTGTGTTAAGTCTGCCTGCAGTCTGATGTCCAATGAAATCCTTATAAGGTGAGTGGTAGTATGCTCTCTTGTAGTTTAGTGTACATAACTCACATAGATAATTTGTTACACTGTTTAGCATGGTTACTTATTTGGATGGAAACTCATACACATCCCTTCATGCAGTTTGGTGTGTGATAGTTTAAATTTGTGACAATTGTCACATTCTTTAGGTTTGGATTGAAGCAAAAATTTGAAACCACTATTTTCTGGCTTAGACATCCATTGAGGAAGCGTTATTCTGTCCAACACAGCATTATGGTGTATGGTTTATGTTTTCCTCTGAAATAACCAGCAGGAAGGGAAGATGATGGTACAATCTAGGCCACTGTGCATAGTTATCAGCCCACATTATTTCAGGGCAGTTGTATTGACAATCTATAATAATTGACAGGAGGCAAACTTCACTGATCTACCTCACGGTTGATGTGTCACAATACACAGAGACAAAGTGGTTGTGTAGGTGCTATTTAATTAAAAAGTGCTGTAGTGCTATATGTACATTGTCCATTATTGTGAGTCCATTATTGTAACATCTTCCATTGTGATACTACACAAGTGCAAAAGGACATGTTATTGGACATGCTGGGGTGAAGTGTCCGACAGTGCAGAGGGACAGGATTTACCAATGAGTTAGTCAGAGACAATCACAGGGCAGGCTGACAAGATAAACAGTGTGTTGCAGAACAGTGCTTGAGTCCAGTTGTTGCAAGACTGGCATGTTACAAAGCACAGGACCTGGGTAATAGATGGCAATGTGGCAGGGACTAGTGCTACCGGGTACTCTTATGTGTAAAGGTGATCTGTTCCACATCTTCATCTTCTGCTGTGTGTGTAGTCTCCTATGCCCTTGGTGGTGGTAGTTGTGAAGGGGCAACACACACCTCAGTGTTTGAAGAAGTGGAGTCAGACATCCCGGTAGCTGCTAACTGTGGTGGTCTTAAGGGCAGTACTGCTGCAAGGAGGATCTGGTGGTTCTTAAGAATAGCAGCCACATCACGGTGGTAGGCAGCCAGGTCGGCCCTGAGGGGTTCAATGTTGCATTCGTGCAGGCGTTGACAGGATTGCTGTTGTAGGTGTTGGGTCAACTGTATTACGGCTGTGCTGATTTCCTTCAACCTTTTTTCTACTTCCTGCAAGATAGATGTTCTCCCTTGCATAGCTGGTGCCGGTTCTTCAGTTAACATCATGCACAGTGTCGTCAGAGTCCTCAGCTGTGTTGGAGCTGGCAGATCGTACAATTGGTGTTGTGGGTGGGTCCTCTGTGATGGCTGCTAGTTCTGTACTCCTCCTTGTGACTGGGGGGTTTCAAGGACCTCTTGGAGGGTCTGGTGGCTGATGTTTGTCAGCTTGTCATCCATGTCATCAGGGTAGTCATGGACAGGCATATCTGCAGGAAATCCATCATCCTCTGCAATGAAATACGGTACAATTAGTGTGTCTGTGTTGTGGCATTTGTAATGTGACATGCCTGCCTTGCTATTATTTTCACATTGTTATCTTGGCTCCTGTTCATAGTTTCTGTCTTTCATATTGGCATTCTCCCGGGCCTATAACCCACCTGCATGTCACATGTATTGTGGTCAGTTTGTGGACTTGTCGGCATCATATCCTCTAGGTGTTGGTTCTGGCTAAATGGTGATTTGCCACCTTCTTGCCCTACTCAACCCTCCGTCTACTTCCATTCTCATGGTGAGGCCTTTCACTGGCTGTGGGTGCTCTGATGGCACTAGCACCACACTTCACAATCTGGACCTGCTCCTGTCTCTGATCTTTTACATCCACCTATATGTAGTAGAGATGTTGCATATACTATGTATATTGTATAGCATTGTTATGGCACAATACGGATGTTAGCCTTGGTAATGTGTGCTGCTGATGTTGGGGAATGTGTGGTGCATTGGATTGCCCTGATAGTCATAGCAGTGTCCTATTTCCTCCTCTGATTGTGCAGGTGTATTTCAGTGACCAGTTACATGATTCCTCCCCTCAATGCTGTTGTCTGAGCAGTATGACATTTGAGATGTTGCATTGTGACCCAGGCACAGGGTGGACCCTGACATATACAGCATGGGTATGACATTAGTGCTGTGTACCTCCTATTGTTGATGACATTCGCTGATGTTTGTGGCAACTATGGACATTCACATTTGACAGGACTGGAACATTTGACTTGATTTCAGTGGATTGTTAACGTTGTCATCCTGAACCCTCTAATTTGGGTGTTTTAGATCCATGGGGACGTTACTGCCATTAGCTACTTGACCTGCACACACAGCGAAGGTAGTAGTGGCAACTGTTGTCAATGTTAAATTCCACTTGCAGGTGTGGCCAGAGGTTGTTAATTGGGCCCTAGTTAATGTAGGGAGTATACTGGCTGACGTGTGACGGGTTGCCAGTTTTACGTTGTGCCCTGCCCTCCTGGCTTGGCTTTACCTTTGCAACAGTAACAAACAAAAATACTCCAAAGAGGGAGAGGGTCCAAGGGCACTACCTTCCTGAGTAGAATGCCTTTTTTTTATTGTATTGACGTGGGAGCTTAACCAGAGGACATGGACCCAAATCCTCCAAAGAAGAAATATTCTGGGAGAGAAAAGGTGAAGTCCCACTTAAAAAGTCTTTGTTGAGGATCAAAGTACCATGAGTTCTGTAAATTTGGATGAACAGGATTACGAGAAATTCTTTGTAGCTCCAATTTGAATTATGTGTTTGATTTTTAGAAGACAAGTAACTCCCAATTGAGATACATCAGAAGGGATCCAGAGAGAAAAAACAAGGGTCAGTCAACACGTGTTTCACCCCACAGGCGCGTACGCCAGGGCTTTCTCAAGGCTGAAAGAAAGAAAACAACATACGACTAGAAAAAATTATTTGATTGTGTTGAGAAAAAAATGATAGGAGAAGGCAGCACCGAGGGGTGGAAACCCGGATTCGTGCAGAAGGATTAGGTTCTCAGAGTCACTTTATCCCAAAGATTGGTGATGTGGGAAAATAGAAATGCTAAGAAGAGTGAAAAGTGAATAATTAGAAAGCGATGGTGGTTCTGGTGCTTGTGTTACATACTAGCTAGAAAAAAATATCAATTAGAGAAATAAGGTGAAGGAGGAGGCGTGAAGAAGTCACCTGCAGATTGTGAGCAAGAATATAGTCATAGTAGGCAACTGATAATTATCACAGGAACAGGGTTAATAGTGCCTGTGACTAAGTATTACAATAGAGATGGGAGATTGAAAGTAAATGTGCTGGTTAGGATTACTCAAAATGAAGATACTAATGATAACATTGTCAATGTTAGGTGTAAAATATGACATATAACTTTAGACATACCCTTTAGGCAATATTCGGCTTGCTAAGGCAAACAGTTAAAAAAGCATTGTTCCATTTTGATAATCTGCAAAATAGATACATACAACCGACATGTAATATTCACGGTAAGGTTAGATACTTGATGAGGTAGTGAGCAAAAAGTTAAGATGAGGGGAAAGGCAGGAGCAGTACAAAAATAATACCACATAGCAGCTGCCTTGGTAAGTAAATGGTAAGGTCTATGTATGTGGGATGCAAAGATGACTCAAAATCTTGCAAAGGAAAACAATATTAGTATGTCCTTCATGGTAGGAACAACGGTACTGGATAGACGCTAATTATAGCTTTAAGAATATCGAGCGAGAAAAGATGCTCCAAATTAAAGGGTTGCTATAAATGCGGAGTGCTCTGAAAAATAATTACATGTGGCCGTTCCACAGTTTTTCAATCTCTTAACTCACTCCTTACTGACTTAATGTGACGCTGTTGCATTAGCCTTCAAAAATTACAACTGCCGACACTGAAGGAGGAATGGGTGCTCCGGATTTTAGATCTTATTGTTTGGTGGCACAACTACAATGGCTTTCCTACTGGTTAGTGGGCATAAATCTGCAAGAAATAGGTTTTACCCCAATGCAATTACAAAACGGTTCCTTACACTTGCTGTTGCTGTCAGGGAGAATATCTCATCCCCAGAAGTTGCCTTTATTGTTGCATAACGCCCTTGGGTACTGGCACTTGGCACTTCACCTCACACAAGCCACAATCCTGTATGCCCCTAATATTCCAGTGTGTGGCCTCTCTACACCTCTTCTCTACACCCACAGGGGAGTTGTTAATAGCTAGACTTCAACATTGGGATGGACATGGTGAATCTACAGTGGTCGATTTATTTGAGGAGGGCTTGCTGATACTGCACCAAACATTCCGACAGCTACATGACCTCCTGGAGACCCTCTTCCTTCCACACGCCGCTATTTTGTAATTTATTAAAACACAGTGGACACAGACAGGAGAGGATCCACAGACACACACATTGGTGTAGGCAATTCACAAGATGGACTCAGGTATACACATACGGGGTCATTATGATCCCGGCGGTAGATGATAATGTGGTGGCCAACTGCCAATTTACCATTCCTACTGCCATGGCAGTAGCAGCCGCTGGGCTGGAGATAACAATCTCTAGCCCGGCGGCCGCTATTGTACCACCAGCGGCATTTTAACCCTGCCTACTGCCATGGGTTTCGTGGCGTTCCAATGCATTCCAATGCATTCTCACACATGCATACACCCACGCAAACAACACTACACACACAGTTGCATACATGAACACACTCACACGTTCATACACACAACCCCACACACACACACACACAACACCCCCACCCCCTCCCTTGTCGGAAACCCAACTTACCTGCATCCAGGGGGTCTTCCGTCAGGGAACGGGACCCGGCGCTGCCACCGCCAGCAGCTCCGGCCAGCAGAACACCACCAGACCATATCATGTGTCATGATAAGGCTGGCGGCGGTCTACTGCCGTGGCGGTGCTGGTGGCAGCAGCACCACCTTAACACCATCAGCCAGTATGGCCACAGCCAGATTTCCGCCCTTCTTGTGGTGGAAATCCCGCTGTGGTTATAATCTGGCAGACGGATGTTAGCCGCGGCGACAGTCTTTTGGCGGCCGTCACCACGGCGGTAGGCAGCTTATACCGCCATTGTCATAATTAGGGCCTTAGTTTGATAGCTCTATAGGGGCAAACACCCTTACCTCTAGCATTCTCTATCCCTACTTTGAGACAAGTGGAAAACGGGGATAGCTCGCCCACTACATGATAAAAATTGTCAGTTTCTTCTGGAGTGTGTCACTAATATACCATGTAAAACACGGTTTAAATTTATACAATTTACAATTTTTCACATGGCGTATCTCACCCATGCAAAAATACATTGCTCATCCTCCTTGCAACATCCAAACTCCCACAATGTTGCTCTGAAAATGTAAATTTGATTCACATGATCTGAATTTGTCAACTTCTAATGCCCTTCTGGACTTAAGTTGGTGACTCCATTAAATCGCTGACGGAACACCAATATTAGGCCATGTATGTTGTATATTGGGACTCTAACCACTACCAAAAGTTCCCACACTCAAGTGTGATTTGTAGATCTGGCACTAATATTGGCCAGACAACAAATATCAAGTCATTGGAGATCACTAATCCCCCCTCTGTGTTATGGGGGGGAGGAGGTGTGTCAGTGGGGAACTGCAGAGAGCACAGCACTGCACAGGAAAGAATATAGGAGCTTACGTAAACAACCAGTTTCCAAAGCATGGTATTTGCTGCTAAAAAGGTTCTGACCACAAACACTAACAGAAAACTACCAGAGACTACACCTACTGAACGTTTTTGATCCCTTACCTTCTCATGTTCACTAAGTAATTTTGAATGTTATGCACACCCTGCAATAGACCTGTCTCTTTTATTTTATTGAATAGTATACTTTTATGGTGCTTGACTATCTTGGTGTTTGAGTTGCGGATGGCAGAGTTTACCGATTGTAGACAAGAACAAGTAATGTATATAGTAAGAGAAATATGAATATGAGGGCACGGTCAAGATCAATATGGGTACTGAACAGACTCTGTTGACGTAAAAAAAGCCCTGAATGCCCAATAACTACTCTAACTTGACTTACCTTGACTTTTAGTGATGCAATGGTATGTAACTGCTAATCGTTTTTGTTTCTGTTTTCTGGGTTAAATTTAAAAAACAATGAAATACTTTTTAAAAAGGTGTAAGTTACTACAAATGTGCAGTTTGTGACCAGCACTTTGCACTACATTTTGTGGTACTACTGTAGTACTATAAAAGGGACTTCAAAATATAGTTTTTGAATCAGGTGCTATGTAGTTGAAGTCAAATATAAAAGATACAGTAGACACAAGTAATCAATTGGGTCAATACCCTTTATTCTAATACAATGACTCTTTCATGAATGGCATCACAGAATATTACAATTTTATGTATATAATAGGTATTTATGTTTTTGAGTTATGCACTCAGACATGTATAACAAATGCAGTTATTGCTACTTTAACAGAATACAGAGTAATCCATATTTAAAACATTCTACAATTGTACAGTATGTTTACGCCAGGCAACATGTTTGACTTGATGTGAGCATGGAGTTTTCTTAAGGCTAAATAGATTCATGTTACGGTAATCCCATCTTCAGAAATAGTAATGCTTGCATCGATTTATATGGTGTTTGCTAAGGCTTTTTAATCTGTTAGCGAACTATGCAAGTTACATGCATGATTTTGATTACTTAAACTATCTACATACCACCCACTTTCTGTTTCCCTTTGTAATACCTTGTATCCTGATGTAGGGAGCTCTTGTTGAGTTCCTCATTTTCTACTATGCTTGTTTCCGTGTAATACCAAAAAATGTCATTCCAAGTGGTTGCTGTTTCTTTTGGCCTTTTGAGCCGTGTCTCTAGATGGCACTGTTAGAGTGCCTGTCTCTTTGACATAACAAGATCAATGAGACCTGTTTTCACAGCAAAGTGGCTTGCTGGCAAGTCACAGGAGTGAACAGGGAAATAGAAGAAGGATTTTAGGAAAGATGCATACCCATCATTGAGAAATCTGAAAGTGTTTTATTGTGAAAGCCAAGGCACTAATAGAAGACTACAGAGGATGCCATGTCTTAATTCACTCTGGGAGAAAGATGAGGTACTGATATATACATTGTGCTTGTGTTTTTACTGCTGGCTATTTACGTAATGGATTCGTAAGCTTTTGAAAAAGGAATCAGAATGTTTGGTGTTCTATTTTAATTGTCATAATGAGCATTGCTCTTTCAATACAAGTGGGGAATTGCAGTTTTCATTGTGTTTCCGTTGTGGTTTGTGTTTTTTCTTTCTCTTGCTTTCCAACCAAAGGAAGAATATTATGGATACCACATTACTGTATGCATTATTTAAAAGTTTAAAGACAATTTCTTCTCTCACCTCTGAAAAGGAAAGTACCACTTTCTGGCTCCCTCCTTGTCCTCAGCAGATTCTTCTGGTACTAATAACATTTCTATGGGTGATATTCCATTTTAGACATGTACAGGAAGTACACTGTCAGGTGCACACTTCAGCTTTCAATTGCCAATGTCTACTTCCATCCGCACTCCTTTTACCCCTTGTCTCAACTCTCGATCACACCAGCCATCAATGACAAAGAAACACGTGCACATGCACACAAGGTACCAAATCACACACAAATGAATTCAAAGGTAATTTTGATTCTGTCAAATCACCACACTATCATATTTGATTATTCAAATACAACTCTTAAAAGCCACAATCTCCCTCACTTCTCTACTTCACTAACAAACTCTGACCAATCTCTCAGCTAATGACTTTATTTTATTTTTTCTCTGTACAGTCTCATAAATAAACTATGAAACATCTCAAACTTTTCCTTCCTTTTACTACTTTATCTCAGTCTCTCTTACAGCCTTTGCAACCACCTTTACAATGTTGATCCTTTATTACACAGTGCCACCTCCCCTTGCCTTCTTTGACCTTAAGGCCCCAAATGATTAAACCTTTAGCCTTATCCAGTATCTTACCTTGCTTCACCTTTCTCTTCAAGCACCCACTCTTCTCCAAAACCTGCCAGAATGCTTCAAGTGTGCACTCATCTCACCCTTTCAAAATAGGATGATCACTGATTATTTGACTGCCCCATCAGTTTCCCAGAATCTGTTTTTCTCTATTTTCTAAAATTGTACACTATCTTATATTAAATTGGTGCCTTCATTAACTCTTCTCCTTCAATCATCTAAATCCACTGCATTCTGACTTTGAGAAATCCCACTTTACTGGAACAGCTCTTATCCATTTTGCAAATATTCTCATATCTCCCTATGACATCCACCTCCTTCTCTACCATTCTCATTCGTCTTGAACTCCTTCCCATGGCTGAGTTGTTAGAGCACTAGTTTCTTCCAGATTGGCACCTGTAGCCTATCTCTGTCTCCTTTCTGTCCTCACTCTTGACAACTACTACTTTTCCAGGTGATACACCATAGACCACTGTCTTGGCACCTCTTTCTTGCTTATCTTCTACATTACTGTAATGGCGGAATTGTGCTTTACATAATAGTATCCTTTATGCAGATTCGACAAACAGATCTTTTTCACTTTTTCCTATTTTCTGTTTCTGCTAAGGTCTAACTGTCATAAGAAACTGGATATTTATATTTGCAAAAATACAATTAATGAACCTGATCTATCATACAAGTCTCTCTATGAATACACAGTGATGTAATTGAGATCAATCTTTCTTCCCACCTTGCCCATTATCATTTTCTCATACAAGGGACCAAACCAAGTGCACTTATCTGACCAACTATAACAATTATTCAGTGTTCAGCCTTCACCTCAATTGGGAAATAAAATGTCACAGGAAATATTATAATCATCAGAAATTATATCTCCATAGGAATATCTTGTGACGAAGGCATGACAGTTTTAGTTTTCTATGAATAGCAAAATCTGGCTTTTGTTTCAGTTTTGGTCTCTGTCAGACTTTTCAACTACATCATGGCGTATTAAACTTGGCTTAGCTAATGATCTGTGAAATGTAAGAAAACATTTCTGTATAGATTTCTAGTCATTTCACATGAGTGTTTTATCAGTGTTTAAGCTCATTCTACATTCAGTGCCTACAAAGTCAATAGGTTCTTCATAAACATGCTAACTTTTTGTAAAGAGAGGTATTTAGTCAAAGTAGCGTGACTATGGGTATTTTTTACCAGCTGTCCTAGAAAGAAAATACCATAATGAAACAACCTCTTTTAGGCTACCGCAATGTGACAAAGTTGAAGAGACCAAGGACCTGATTTAGATCTTAGCAGATGAAATACTCGGTCACAAATATGAGGGATAGCCCGTCTGCATTATTACGATCTCCACAGGCTATAATGGGATCATAAAACGGCAGTTGGGAAATCCATCACATTTGTGACGGAGTATTCCCCTCCGCTGAGATCTAAATCAGACCTCAAATGAGTAGAGTTAGGCTGTACCCTTAAAGAAGGGTGTTATAACAACAAGTCAGAAGATGGGGTTATCATTATAAAAGGTGAGCTTAAAAGGCATCTTCTCTCTTTTAACCTTTATTCCATCCCTTCTCTCCGTGAATCATCCTGAACCTTTAAGACTACTACGAAGAATACATCCTTTTCAAAGTTCCTCCTTTTTTGTAGCCAATTCACCAACTTAACAGGTGCACATGTCCACTAGTCTGGATAAAAAGATAATGTTTTTCCTTTTCTATTCCATTTCCACTATTTTATCACTACTCAAGACAATACTAAATACACAAGAGCTCAAGAGCACAAACTTAACACAACTAATCCACAAGGAAAAAAATAAATAAGAATGAAACACGAATTACAAATCTGCAGATTATTTACCTATTAACTCTTAAGTGGACTCTTGGGTTTCAGAGTAGTGTGCTACTCACTGCAAATCACTTCAATGCCTCATCAGCGGTAGTAAGTGCTATATAAATACAATTTATAATTACAAACAGCAACAAAATATTGCATAGTAAACACTTTTGACAATGGGCCAGTATTGTTGGTGAAGCTACAAGAAAACTTATTTGCACACACATCTTTACTTTGTGAACAAACATTCAGAAAATCCAAAAGCATATTATCAATACTGGAAAGTAAATCAAATAAATGTGCAAGGGTATACAGAAAATAGTTTTAGCCTACCATAAAAACAAATAGAACATACTTCCGAAACAAACAAACCAATGACCAGCAATTAAAAAGACACTGTGTTGATAAACTAATTTTATCAAAGAACATACACTGATTCTAAATTTACAAACTATAGGTCACGTTGCTTCCAGGGCCCGGTGCAATAAAAGGTGCCCACCCAGGGAGCCCACCATAGTGCCGCATACAGCAGGATCCAGCATTGCTCCTGTCAGCAGGGAGTAGCTTTCAATACTGCTCCCTGAAGGATGGAGCATCATTTTCATCTGTTTCCCTACCCACTTGAGTGTAGGCAGGAAAACAGATGAAAAGTCTGATTCAAACCGATGGCAGCATTTTTTAATCTCCTGCCCACTGGGACCAGACTTGGTGTTTGCCCCTGCTTGGCAGAAGATTTCCCTGCCAGCGTAGCTGCTGACAGGAAAATCACTATGTCCCAGTGGTGGGCTCCCAGGACATAGCCTGTAAGCAAGCCTCAGGGATTAGGGTCCCCGGGGTCATTAATAGATCAGGGAGAGGGCCACATTCCCTCCTTCCGTAAAGAAATTGGCCCAGGAGTGGGCTCCCCAGGGCCTTTTCAGGTTTGGGGAAGGGGCTCCAGGGCCTACTTACATTTTCTTTAAGTGTATCCCCAGGGATGGGGTTACAGGGCTTCTCAAGGCTCAGGGAGGGGGTCCACACAGCCCCCTCACCATTTTCTTACAGTTTGGCCCCCGGGGCACCTGTTGACTCAGGAGGTGGGTTGCTTGTCCCCTCTCCCCGTAGTAAACAGTATTCGGCCCTGGGGGTGGGCTCCCTGGTGCCTTTGGAGGCTTGGGGAGGGGGAGCCATGCAGCTCCCTCTCCCCTATATGAAATAAGCCCCAGGGGATGCTCATAAGGCATTTAAAAGCAGACAAGTCATAATTTTGTTCCTGTTTTTCTCGACCCCACAAAAGTCTTGCTGGATCTCAATGCTTTTTTTGCAATTTTTCTTTCTTTTTGGCGTGGGAGGTTGTCCCTCTGGGTCCTTTCTACGGAGTCTAGGGTGTCGGGTATTCTTACCCTGCTCCCATATATCTTTATTTTTGTAACAACTTGTCCCCGTGTCCTGTTATGGCTACCAGCAACATTCTTCTCATGTTGCTGACGGGCAGTCAGAGCACTAACAGAATTCTGGCTAAATGCATCGGGATTTTGCATTGTTGGGCCCCTTTTTTTCTCGCCCACCAGTTGATGGATCACCCCAAAATGTGGCAATGCACAAACAAGGTAAAACGTACCACCTTTGTGGAAAGTTTCGTGGAGATTTATTAAACAGTGCAAGACAAAAAACTATTTTCCTGTGGAAAGATGATCCCTTGTGGCAAACACAGGCCAGATGGATGAAAACTGCATTGTTTACTTTATAGCTAAGGTAAGCTGCTTCTAACAGCAGGTCATATTTCCAGATTGTCACAGTAGCCCAATGAAGAAACTTGAAATGTGGCAGTCTTTGACTATAAATGTCAATCTGATCTGACTGCAACAAACACGCAATTGCTCCTACTCAGAGTTCCAAATGAAGGACCCCTGCAGTGCTGCACCTCACCCTGCCCTACCTATTAGAGTAATTACTCTTCAGGCTGCTTCACAACAGGGCAGGCCTGGGCATTTCATTTTTTGAAACGTGGAAGTGAAAATGTGTGATGAAACCTTTTTCTCCTAATAAATTAGGAGATTTATGGTTTGAGATCTGTGGTGGTTCATATTGGTTCACAGTGATTAATTAGAGCCACTGGTTGCAGGTGTGGCAACCGCATTGATTTTTGCAGAGCAGCGCTTATTTTTCTGCAACAGACTTTGAGGGTCATTATGAGTTTGGGAAAGGCCGTCCGCCAAACTCCCTATGTCAGGTTGCCATCAGTGCAGCCGCCTTCCTGGGGCCCCATTATGTCGGCTTATAATTGAGCCGGCAGCAATGCTGCAGTGTATAGGGTGCACCAGCAAAGCAGACAGTGAACAGCACGATGGCCAGGGAGCCCCTGCATGGTGCCACCCTGGGCCCCCTACACCCTGTCTCCTCCAGCCTTTACATGGTGGTGTTACTGCCATGTAAAGGCTGGTGGAGGCGGTTGTAATCCCCAGGGTAGCACTGCTTTCAGTGCTACCCTGGCAGATTAGGACCGCCAACACCACCAGTCCCGCCTGTGGAGGAAAACTCGCAGTACTGGTGGTTCGACCGTGGTGCAACCTCCGCAGCCATAATGTGGTGGTCAGACACCCACCAAAGCAGTCAGACCACCACTTTGGTCTGAAGACTGCCAGAGTCATAATGACCCCCTTTTACTCAGACCAAGAGAGAGAATAGCTCAGAAAGGTGAAAGCTGAAGAAACAGGAAAAACAAACACTACCAAAGTGAGAAACCAGGGTTGAAAGTAAGTGTAAGTGTGAGATTAAAGGGCAAGGAGTGTCTAGTGGTGAATGAAAGAGGCATAGGGAAGAATGAAGTCTACAAAGCCTTTGTTTTTGGTACCCGGCCTTGAGTAGTCTGAGCTGCAGGCTTCTGAGAAAAACTTCAAGTTTGAGCACTTACTCATTTACTAATTAAGTGCAGGTGGTTCAACAGATCGCATGGAGATGAGTAAAGCACACAGTCTCCAAAAATCTTTGATAAGCATGACAGTCTGCAAAATCTACCAAGTAAGATAAATTTGATGAAAAGTGGCAAAGTTGCTCTATTTGCAAAATATCTTTATTATCATGCATTCTCACACAATGATTCATTCCCAATTCTGTGAGGCAATGCAGCATCACTCATAGTGCTTATAGGGATATTCAAAAGCTGCTTAAATAATTCTGCTTCCACTAACCTCATTTCTAAAATTAGATCTTTATGAAATTGAGGATCAATTGTAAGAAAGCAGTTTAACAGCTATCAATAATAGTTCTAAGCGCAGTTTTAAATACTGATATGTAACTTATTGGCAGTGTTCGAATGAATGTATATCTGTGTAGCATTAGCGTTTCCACTCAATGAAATCATAGCAGTAGCAACCATCATAACAGAGCAAAAGGTACATGTAGTTTGTAAATCAGTCAATTTCAGGTTATTAACAAAGGTTAGCAAACCCACCACTGATCAATTGTTGTGAGAAGGTCATTACATTTTTTTTTACAAAAGTGTGAGCTAAACTAGCATTTGTTGTGTTATGCAATCAATAGATGTTTGTGTTGGGTTTATTTTAAACTGAAATGATTCAATAACCAGAGGTGGTATAACTTGAAAAGCCTTACACCTCAAGTCACATCTATCTTATAAATCACTTGATTACCATTTTCTACAACAAAAGACATGCATGTCAGGCATGGTTGCATACTATTGCTCACTCCTGAACTGATGCAATGCATGTAAACCTAACTTTCACTCATGCAACATTCTGCCACAATCTCTGGACATTTATAAAAATAAACCTCAACCTAAACCTGATAAACCTCAAGCTGGAATTGTGGCACATAGTGGGCTAAAGCTGGAAAATGGTACCTGACAACCTCTACTTGTGAGATGTATTCCTACTTTTTCTGTTTGCATAATTCATTAAGGCAGACAATTAAGGTGTTGGGCTTTGGAGATCAAAATGACTATCGGGTTTCACCCTGGGTTACTATTTAAAAGCAACTGATACCTTTTCCTATTATTTTCCTATTATTGCTAAATCTATTGGACATTGATCAATTCCAAAGAAACTACAATACTTTACTTCCAATGTGTCCAAAATCCCATGAACACTTTCATTATTTTATGCTCACAGTATTGAACAGTAAATTTAAAAGCTAAAATATTGAAGAAGGGGTATGGCGCCAAAGAGCATGGCCACATCTCTGTGAAGCTCCAGCGATGGACACAGACCCCAAGTTCTGTTGTGATACCAAATTATGGCTTTCACCCTTGAGTGCTGCTTAGCCACTCAATGAATGTCCCAGACTTACCATTTGTGAGTGGTGTCCTTGATGTATGCTTAACCTGTGTATTTGTTGTGGCCTATTGTGGAGAAGGCACATGGTCTGCTATGTGGCCTTCACATGCCCAGAACACATGAGCCCAGCTGACTGAATGCTCCTGCCACAAAGGTATCAACCGATTGCCTCTGGTACCCACCACCCCGCAGGCCATATGTGTCCCCCGATCTCAACATACCACAGAACCAACTGCATTGTGGGTGGTTGTGACAGCACAAGAAGAGCTCTAGAGGAAGGCTGGGAGAAAAAAGTGTTTTTACCTCTACACTCTACTGCTGCACAAGGACAGATCATGTGATCTCTCACTATGGAAAGGAGACCTTGTTCACCATGGCAGCCACCTTGAACTGGGCATGGTCACCCTCCATACTGCCTGGAGCCAGTTCAGCACCAGCTTCGATACACCAGCATGCCAATAATCCTTGCTGTCATCCTGTGCTGGGCGCCCCTCACTGACACACTTCACTGTGCCTGCTACATTGTCCTGGCTTATCTGATAGAAACTTCTAGCCATAGATTCCTTACCTTAGAATTATCCTCAATTGGCAGACTAGATCCAAAATGTTTTCTCGGCAGTCCCCTTGCACATCAGTAGTTGTTGTTGTTTGGCTCCATGTGGCATTGTTGGCATTGTCTGTGCCAGAAGTGGTGCCTATACATGAACCACCACATTCCTTCTTTTCAGTGCCATCAGTGCAGATCTGGATTGAATTTCCCTCATTTACTAAGTAACTGAATTTTCCTGACTTTTTGTTGAACTCTTTCACCAGTATCCATTTTTCCAGCTTTTTTGAGTATGTCCCTTAAAAATGAACTGGTTTAAAACCTTTTGGTGCCATAGGCAGATGTTTGTGATAGACCCCCACTTGATGTGCCTTTGGTGCCTGCAGCCAGACCATGACTCCAAGACTTAGTCAGAGTGCAAGACTCTGCACCTAAAGATCAACCACTAGCATGTGATACAGCACCTGCCCGCTTGACACATGACTCCGCACTGCTCTAGGTCCCAGTTGTGAGGGAGGTCCCAGGACTGCTCTCCAATTTGCTTGCACTGGACATTGTCACAATACAGGGCTTCTTCAGGTAAGTCACAAGAAGAAGTCGAAGAAGTTGAAGCACTCTTTGACTTCTTGGTCCCAGCCCAGATCTTAGGACAAAGTGCAGGGCCAATGCTATAAACCTAGGTCCTGCTCCCCCATCATTCCTGTGAAGCCTCAGCCTGAGTCTGCTCCACGTTTCCCTGAGCTTGCCAGAGCTTGAGCAGCTCCCCACCCAACTATATGAATTTTATGAGGCCAGACACCTAATTTTTGGGTGGCACACCCCTCTGGATCAGCTTTGGGCCCTATGGGTTTAGGAGGGACTCAGACTGAATTCCCACTGCTGGGTTTAGCCTCTGAACCAGTTGGGCCCTCAGGATCTGTTATTGGATCTGGATCAGCCCCGGCTGCTACTTTGTGAACCCTCTATGGGGAGCCTTCAAATGGCTCCATTCCCAGTGCCGCTGACCCCATTGTGATACATGACTCAGATACAGAGCAGTGCCGGCATCGCATGAGGCCGGCTCCAAAGCCGACAGGACCCAGGTGGTCTGAATTGAAGAGAGAGCCTTATTTTCCCAAAAGACCCTTTTGAGGAATACAAATGGAGGGGATCGGAGAATCTCTACAGCTATCCCAACCCCTTAGAAGAATCCATGGCCAACAATAACAGGTGTGAGGGACTGGCTAATGTCAGTGGTCTGAAGACATCAAACGTTACGGGTCTCCTCTCTCCTCCCACAGTGGCTATAGAAGAAGGGGCATCCTTTGAGATGATTCTTTACAAGAGGCTTTGCAACTCTAGATGTGGCTGTAACTTCAGGACATCCTGGTCATGCAGAACCTGGTAGGCTCATTAAAACCGGGGTGGATGAACTCAACTGGCGATAGCTGGTTGATCATGAATGGCATCTCCATCCGGGGTTGTTGCAAGATCTCTTCCATAATTGGAGAGAACCTTGGTTAGATCTATTTGCCACCACCAGCAATGCACAGGGTCAGCACTTCCGCATGCTGGAGTTTCCAAGATGGCTCTTGATCATAGATGCATTTCGTCTTGTCTCGAGTAGGTCTGACTCATCCTGTATGCTTTTCCCACCAATACCACTCCTGCCCAGAAGAAGATCAGGAATTACTGGGCCTAAGACATTCTTCTATCTCAAGATCTGGCATGACGGGTATAGTGTTCTTAGCTCCTGAGCTGAGCACCTGTCCTCTAATAAGATTGTCTCTTCAAGAGGATCTTTTGTTGCAGCAGCAGGGAAGGGTTCTGTACTCTAACCTGCATACCCTACAACTTCATGCATGATGACTGTGTGGAGAGAGACGACAGTTTTCCACCTGCCTCACAAAGTGTATGATGTCATTTGAGTAGCCAGGCATCTCTACACTGAAATTGCATGCCCCTGTCATTGGGAAAAATGAGTAGCTTGGTGTGATGCCAATTCTATTGATCCTCTGTCTGCACTCTTATCTGGCATTCTTCTGTTTGGATTATCCCTCACCCACCAAGGGTTTGCTTTGGGCACAGTTAAAGAGTATCTTTTGGCTATCTTTGCTTTCTTGCAGTTGATTTGTTCAGGTCACCCATTGTGACACAATTCCAAAGGTTTACAACAAGTTTCCACTCACCCTTTCCATCATGGCCAAATGGTACTTTAATTTAGTTCCAACTTTCCTGATGTGCTCATCTTTTGAGACCATGCACAACTGCCCTCTGAGACTACTCACCATCGAAGCAGTCTTTTTAGTGGCAGTTACATCTTCCAATGGGTTAATGGGTTGCAGGCGCTCAGTCAACTCTCCGTACACTACATTCTTCCCAGATAAATTGGTCCTCAAAACCCATGCCTGCTTCCTACCCAAGGTGGTAACATCTTTTCATGGACAGAACAGTATGCTATCAATTTTTTTTTTGCTTCCCCTACTAAACAAGATGAGAGACTCCACTGTCTGGATCCAAAAAGAATGATATAATTCTGCTTTGATTGTACCAAAGACATCCAGGTGGAGAGTCAGCTCTTTGGTGGCTTTGTTGGAGCAAAGAAAGGCAAAGCAGTACAGATGATAACCATCCCCAGGTGAATTTTCCTCTGCATAAAGATCTGCTATGCACATACCAAGAAACAATCTCCTGAGGGCTTGCTGGCTTATTCCACTAGGTTGAAGGCTGTCACCACTGCATAAACTTGCGGAGTCCCTGTCCTGGATCCCTGTCAGGCAGCTACATGGGCATCACTTCACACATTTATCAAGCACTACTGCCTTGATAGTCAGTTCAGGCATGAGGGGCATTTCGCCTGTTCAATTCTCCATCACCTCTTAGTATAAAAAGTATGCAGACTCACCTACGGATAGGTATTGCTTTGGTACCTATTCTAAGGTAAGGAATCTGTGGTCTTGAGGTCTCTATCAGACGAGCATTTACTTACCTTTGGTAACACCTTATCTGGTAGTACTTCCATCTAGCCACAGATTCCTTCCTAGCCTCCTAACCTCCCCACTCTGTGGTCTGTCAAATTCATTTGAAGAAATTTCTTAAGACCTCTCTATGGCCCACTGTGGCTCCGTGCTTCTGTCATAGAAAAATAGTCATGAGACTGAGGTCAGCACAGTCGGGTGGCACCTACATAGACACTGTTCACATCACTGCTGGTGCAGGATGATGCAACACCCCTTACCAAAGCTCAGGGGCACTGCTCAGTAAGTTTCTGGATCCAGTCTTATGCTTGGGGATAATTCTAAGGTAAGGAATCTGTGGCTAAATTGACTCTCTATTATATAAGGTATAACCAGAGGTAAGAACCTTTTTCATCCCATACTACTGGGATACCACACTACATTCAAGCTGTCATCTCTCTTGACTCCTATGATACTAATATTGATGGCACGTGCTAGATCACAAACCCAATAAGGCTAGGCAATTACTGTTTTTGGAGACAGTGTCCAAATATTTACATCTTGCTCCAGTAACCCCTGCAGTGTGTGCTACCCCGGAGGTTCATGAAAATGCCCTCACAACATTACAGAAAGTACTGACTCAGACCACGACCACAGAAAAACAACCCTTCAGGGGAGGCATAACGACATACAAAGGCCAGCTCACATCTCTAAATAAGAGGATTGTTGACTTGGAACAGAGGGGTGACTGCCTCCTGTGTTGAGGGAACTGAAATATAGTAACTACACAGGAAAAACATTGATTTGGGAGACCTTCAATATTCTGGCAAGTATTGACTTTGAAACTTGTCTTCAACCTCTCACTAGAATTCCATGGGTCTCACCGCATGAGGACAAGCCTGAGTTTGACCACCACATATACTTGTCACATCTTGATCTGTTGTACCCAACTTAAGCATGCACAGTGGATCATTATTTTGGCTAAGAAACATGAATCATAATAATATGATAACTCCTCCTCCTCAGCTTTCTTTGTGGCTGATTTCTTACATGGCACTAACATCAAGAAGAAGACATTTCTTACCCTGTGGCCCGTCTGTGAAAGGTGGACCTTAAATTTGTTTTTCTTGATCTTTCTCTGAGGATAGCCACTCTGAATGGCCCCATGCATGAATTCTAGGAACTGGACGATCCTGAAGCCTTCATATGTGCCATGAAAACTCAAATATGCATGTTTTGAAGGATACTGGACCCCATGATCTTCCAGATCTGTCTGATGGGGCGATGGACAAGGATTCAGAGCTGTCTAAACATTGGAGATGGGAGAAAATAATGCAGAATTGAGCGACTGACAGCAGCTACTGGTGGAGCCCTTGGCCACATCGGGGTGCTTCAGTTGGCCTGGCCCAGTCATACTTCTTGCTGCCAATATTGTATATTAGAACACTATGATAATGCTCTCATAAAGTGGTACTGAGTTAGATTGGCCCTTTCTGTTGTTACTTTTTCATGTCAGTATAGGATGGAGCATTTTAGAGACAATCCACTGGGATTGTGTAATCCAGTCACTGTATCGCAACTTCTTATTCACCATCTGATTACCACTTAATAGAGCCATATCATAGTATTGCCACATAGGGATGCCTGCTAGGGCCTAACTACAAGTATAGGTTCTCTTTATCACACCTGGTAAATAACAACATCACGGGGTTCGTTATTTATCAGGTACAATAAATAGCCCCTAATCCCAGTGTCTAGGGAATACCATTCAGGTTTTGATGTTTAAACCACCAAAATCTGCATGACCCTGTAAATACTTTATGATTTTCCCCTGTTGAATTTGAGATGGGGTCTCGGGCTCCTTACTTCTTCCTTGATGGTGTTGCCCCATTTCTTGGCTCCTTTCAGGGTGTTAGGAGAAGGGGTCCGTGGCCCCTTTTCTTTGTCCTTGGTGGGGCAGTGACAATGTTTACCCTGTTCCTTAGCTTGGTGGGGACCTGGACCTGGAGATGGAGTCCCATACCCCTGGTGTATAAACTAGCCAGGGATTGTGATCCTTGGGTCTCCATTGCTCTGGGGCATGAGCCACACACTCACCTCCTCCCAGGGGTAGTTAAATATTAATGATCCTTGCATTGACCCTTGGACCCGGCCCACTGCTGGGGTTTTTGAGAAACTTTCAGCAGAATGCCACACACCCTGGTTCTCAGATGGGGGGGGGTCCAAGCTTAAATCTTTTTTCCTGTGTATCTTTGGCCCCATTGAGACAAATTTAGCAATCTTGGGTTATTTTGCTTCTGATGGTGAGCCCTAGTCACTTGGAGGCTCCCTGGCCTCTAAAGTGGCACACTTTGTGGGGATCTGGTTCCACTTGCTCCCTGCACACTCCTTTTTCTTGTCTTCTGGTGCTTCACGCCTCCTGTTTTGGTGCAAAGGCCCAGTTTTTTCCCAGCTCCTCCTTAGGGGACCAGCTTCTCTGGTCCTAGGGTTAACTGTATGCAGAGTCCTCAGTCCATGAGTTCATAAGCGGGTTCGTCTTTCTAGTTGTCTATGATGCTGCTGCCATCCAGTTCTAGTGTCCAATTCCAAAAAAAAACAACTATTCCTTCTTTGTGTAAGACTTTTAAATAGGGCAGAAGTTTCTAGAAGCCAGGTACTCCAGAAAATCCTAGGGTGCCACATCACTCTGCCACCCCATCCCAACCATTCTGCACAGCATGCTGGGACAGTTCAATGTGGCACCATCCGGAAGTCACTGTCACATCCCCTCTGGAAACCTCAGCTCCACCCCTAGCTGACATCACTGCCAAGGCCTTTCCCACCAAAACTTGAAAAAAGAGCCCCCTTCTGTGTTGGCTCTAGAGGTCTGGCCTGCCTCCTTTGTTCATTGGGCCTGGGCTGTGAATTTGACAGCTAATTAACAGATGCAAATTTTGCCCACCCCTTCCTTCTCAGTAGCTGGGCACAACACTGTTAATTGCTCCCTTTGTATGAGGAGGCTTTTCTTCCTTCTTCTGGAAGTTATATAATTAACCTGGCCAACCAGGGTGACAAAAGGCCTGGCTCAGATCCTGAAGTGAGCCAGAAAAATATAACAATCCTGCATGAGCCATGAGTTGTACATCTGTTTGCTTGGTACTTGCATATTTCAACTCAGCAATCACTTTTCTCCAAAATGTTGATACCTTGTTGGACTTTGTAGTTTAAATTAAAATGAAACTGCACTCTAAGGCAGATTTTCCCCTATGTATATAATAAGGTGTAACTGCAGACAAAACAGTGAACCATACTGAATTTACCTATGAGTGCCCATCAATATAATAAGGCCTACCCCAAGTTAATAGCTAACCGTGCAGAGACCCCTCTGTGCCAGGCTACCTGTGCACAGTTACTAAGCTGCACATGGTGGTAGTCTCAAAAGTGCAGCCCTCACATGTGTGCTCACAAGGGGACAAACATGTTCACATGTAACCAGCCAACTGTCCCATACTCTTAAAAGATGGACACTGCTGGTAAACAGGCACAGTCCATTTACCAAGTGATTATCTTGGGGGAGTGGGTGTCTCACCCACAGGTAAAAGTCCAAAACCAGATGATCCAAAATCAAAAACTCTGAGTGGATTAAATGGGCAGAGCCCATTACACTACATATTCCCTCTACTTAAATCAGGCAATGATAGTGTCTGTTGTTAATGAGGAAGGGAAAAGGTACTGTTGGTCCCACACCCCATTTTCTTTTTTGACACCCCACCAAGTGACTTTGATGACATCTACCCCGTTTACTACAGACATGGGCGAAGTAGTATAACATTTTGTTTGCTGATTGACGTGGGTTTATTAGGGATGTAAGCTGTTTGGCATTTTGGATCAATATACCTATTTAGGTCATGGGGTAAAAAACGATTTCTTAAATATTATTATTCTCAATAACATTGATCTGTGAGTCAAGGGTATATATTCAAATAGTGGTGAAAGATCAACAACTCTTAATGACTCAAGTGTTGTGCAGCAGGGGTGCATGTTTGCAGGATGTTGATTTAACTAACACAACAACAGTCTAAATTCAGAATTTATGTCACTGTTGTATGCTTCTCCTTAATGTGGAGGAGAAATGTCCGCTCTACTTGTATGGTAATGAAATGGTACTCAACTCTCAGACGCTTAATGGTCTTCAGTAGACAGTGTTGCTTTTTCTATTCAGGATAGAATCTCACAATCACAAACAGAATGCTTTGTACCTGAGCTCCCACTATTCAAAATTTCACTTTTTCGATTATAGGGGATTAATTGCAATTGTAGTATCCCCTGCTTTATTTGGTGTGATGGTTAATATGGCAGCCACATATTGGTAATTGTTCTTCCTTAAGTGATTAGGAAAATGGAGGAATCTGTAGGTTGGTAAAGGCAATAAGCACATGATTAACTGAGCTGGGTTAAAGATTTTTATTGTCAGATCTGTTGCCATTTCTAACTATGATTCCACCTATAGGCCTACCAATGAGCAGGTGGTTATTTAAAGAGGGAAGAATTGATTTTTAAGTTTTGTAGTGGGTTCAATATTCCATGACCCTTTCTCTTCACTGAGAGCGTGCATGCCACCACATTTGCAGGATAAAAACTTTAAAGCCCAGTGGGCTATGGGTTGTGATCTGGCGCAACAAAAATTCAACACTAACCCAGTCCCTAAGCAGATATATCAGTTCTTTTCTTAAGGTGGGCTTTGTATCACCTATGCTAGATAAGTGGTAGTGACAATTTTGTTTGTAGAAAAAATATAATATTTTCTGTAAAATAACAAAAAACTGAAATGATAATTTTTTTAATGAATTGTTCATGTGCAATTGACCTTAAACACAAGTAGCAGGTTTAGGCTTTTACACAACAGTTCTTAGGAAATAAATGGCAAATTAGTGAAATGTATGTCTGGACATAGCATCTTTCTGCTTCAAACAAATACCGCACACCATTTGTGTATTTCCTGGCTATAATCAGCCATTGTGTGTTTTGTATAGAATTGCAAAGATTCTACCTAGGTCTTAAAAGTAAGAAGAAGCATAAATCAGCAATTTAAGTTATTATTTAATCTTGCGGGTTATAATCTGTTCTCAGTGAAAACAGGTTTAAACATATATTAATTAATTAATTAATTAATCTTTATTTCGGCCAATTTGGCCATAAAAGATGTACACAAAAAACACACATATGAACATGTAAAACCATCAAGGGAAAGTAAACAGGAAACACATCAGATAAAAGACCATACAATTGAAAAAAAAATAAAAACTTAAAGTTAGATAGGAGCCTGCAACTTTAAAATACGGGTACGGATATGCCAGACATTGGTAAGGAATTTGGCTAGTGCAAACACAATTGGACCTGAAACATCAGTTTTTAAAATTCTGTACACCGGGAGGTACTCCCTAAAACCAAGGTTTCTAATAAGTGGTAGGAGCCAATATTTCCTGGCGGCCTTATAAGTTGGACAAAACAAGACCACATGCAGATCGCTTTCCTCTGCTCCCACACATGTCGGACATAGCTTGGTAGATGGCAGTGTTGACCAGGAGCAGGTGTAAGATCGCAGAGGCAATGTGCCATATCTCCATTGGAGAAAAAGTTTCCTGGCCAGCACAGGAGACATAGCATCCAGAACCCTCTCCAAGCGGTATGAGTCCTTGCTTTGCGCGAATACAGATGTTAATGACCCCTCATTTTTGCAGTCTAGGGCCATAGCTAATTTCTGCTCGTGGTAAGCACTGACCAAAGCTCTTCGTGGGATCCTTAGTGAGGCGTTAGCTGGATCCGACCACAGGTCAGGGAGGCCCAATCCCATACAGGACTTTTTTATATATTTTATCCACGGGATCTGTAGAGCTTTAGGGTGGGTTAAAAACTCCCTCAGTTCCGCCCTATAAGAAGAGAGTTCTTCGGTGCTCCATAGCCTTCGCCAGAAGACTATGGGTCTGAGACCTAATTCATCTGCTATTGGTCTCAGACCCAGATCCATCCTCAGGGGGAGGAGCGGAGTACTGGACGGAAGTGCTACTATCTGTCTAATGAAGTTGTTTAAACATATAGAAAATACAAGCTGCATTATAAATTTTAGACCCTCAAAGGTTTCCCCTGCTAGATTCCAGTAGGTCAAACCTGCTAATTTATGGGGGGAAAAGACCTTAAAAAGGGTTAAGTATGAGCAGTTAAATGTTTTAAAAACTGATTCAGTATTTTATGTCCCATGTTCATCCTGAAAACAAGGATAGCTAGATTTTACCACACATGGTGAATATCTCACACTGGGGTAATAGTGTTTACCACATGTAGTAAATATCCTACTATTTTGAACCCAGCTTGTAATGATAGCAGTTGCCTCACTTACAGTAGAGATGTTTATTTTACATATATATAGGGCTTGAATTGTAGGCATGTAACAGTTTGGATCAGGGGTGCTGTGAATCGAGCTCCCTTCAGTCACTTTTCGACTAACTTCTTTAGATGTTTTGTTCATGACTAGTGTGTTTTTTCCTATTTTTTCAGAGATGTCCCTGAAGAAACCCACTGGTTTCAAGCCTTGTGGAGCCTATCATCAACAGATGTTAGTGACGCCCCCCCTCTGTGGTACCATAAGAGGAAGCTCAACTCTGCATCATGTGCAGAGTGCAAGCCCATGAATCCCAAGGCCATCTGATAGCGTGCCATAAAGCTCCATGGTCACTCACCATGCAGTTCCATACAGCTCCAGGTCCTGTTCACATGAGAGGTCTCAGGACCCCTCCCGGAATTGCTTGCCTTGGTCCTCCTTGCATTCCTGGACTTCTCTAGGTAAGTCCCATAAGAAGAAGGCCAAGAACACAAAGTGCTATTGGACTTCTCTGCATCGCTCCCATCCTTCAGATGATGTGAGGGGACGACGTCACACATCCCAATCTCGCTCGCAGGTGGTTCCTGTGCAGCTGACATTACAAATTGGGTCTGCTCCATGATTCCCCACTTTTCATGGAGTCGGAGGAATCCTCGGCCAACTCCATTAGTTTTATGAGGCTATGAACCTCGTTTATCAGCAGTCGAACCTCTCTAAGGCATCTTTGGGCCCCATGGGTTCTGAAGGGTCTTTGACTGGGATTTCGCCAGCTGGTGTGCCCTCGGTGACAGTTGACCCCTTATGATATGTTGGTGGATCTGGATTGGCCCAGGCCGTGACTTTACAACCTCCCCTAGGACAATTTTAAGGGCGCCATTCCTGATGTCACCGTTGCCGATAGGTGGAGCTGAACCCATTGTGATTCATGTGTCCAATACAGAGGCAGATCGGAGTTGCACAACGATGGTTCTGGTATGGATCAGGCCTGCATGACATGAATTGGAGCCAGAGCCCTATTTGCCTGAAGGGCTCACTTAGGAGCACAAATGGAGGGGATCTGAGGGTACCTATACACATACTGACAAATTAGCAGAGTCCATGGCCGATGACAACTGGCATGAGGACCTGGCTGACTCTAGAGGCCTTGACACCTCACCAGACACTGGCCTCCTCCCTCCTTCCACAGTGACTATGGGGGAAGTGGCCTCTTTCACGATGGTGGTCCAGAAGGGAGCTGAAGTCCCTGATCTACAGTTGCCCATGTTTGAAGTACAAACCAATGTCTTGACGGAGGTGCTTCCACTGGGGGTGTGCCTATGATGATCTTAATTTTCATTCAGCAAAACCCTCACTGTTGTCCTGCTCGGGCTCTAGCCAAACCATCCACAGGCACTCCTGTGCACAGGACAATTGCTCACCACCGCACCCGGATTCAGCCTTCCTCTCCTACCACCCTCCCTCTGAGAGCCTGGTGGTCCAGAAATCAATCCTGGCACATTCCCTACCACAAAATTGGATGGGGAATCTAAGAGGCTGGATACCTTCCATTAGAAGATTTTCTCTTCCGCCAGCATGGCACTGTGATCCGTGAACCCTGCGTGCTTCTTGGGCTGTTATTCTCATAATGTGTAGGACACCATTGCATAAGTGCTGGCCACGGTTCCAGATGAGGCCCGGACAATACTCTCCCAAGCCTTGGCTGACGTGTGTGACAAAACAGAGCTTGCAATTAGTTGTAGGTTGGATATGACCGTCTAACTGGGCAGAGCCATTGCTTCTTTAATTGTGCCAAGACCTCATGCATGGTTGAGGAATACTGGCGGTTCTGAGGGATGTCCAAATATCGCTCATTGACATGACCTTTGATGGGACTTGTTTATTTGGATACAAGGCAGATTCAGCCTTGGAGAGATTCAAGGACAGTAGGGCCACTGCTAGGTCATTGGGGCTCTCTATGACTCCTCAACAGCCGCATTCTACCTAACTCCTCTTTCATGGCTACGATAGGGGCTATTAGCTGCATCTATTTCCCCCTTGCCACCACTGCCAGCAAACTCAGCCCTTTTTGGCTGTGGATGCAGCTCCTGCAATCCTCTTGGGGCCAAAAGCCAGAGATCCCACATTCCTCCTCTCCCCAACCACACAGTCAAAGCCTCATTAGTATGCACTTAGTCCAGCATGGGCATCTGGTTGTCAGCAGAATCTGACCCAATGGTAGGAGATCATGATAGACAAACTGGTGCTCCAGATTGTCCAATGGGATTATGCCTTCCCCCTTCATCAATCCCTACCACAACTTCCTCTATCCCCAGATCGACTAACATAGGATCACCTTGCACTATTGCAGCAGGAAGTATGGCCTTTCTGGCCAAAATAGCCATCAAGAGGGTACCAGCATCAGACATACTTTGTGGCTGCTATTCCTGCTACTTTCTGGTGCCAAAGATGGATGGAGATCTCCATCCTAGATTAGATCTGCACCATCTCAAATACTTCTTGAAAAAGGAATAATTCAAGATGCTCACCCTAGCTCAGATCTTATCGACCTTCGATCCTGGAGGCTGGATGGTAGCGTTGGATTTGCAGGACACCTATATCCACATTCCCATCCTGCCTGCTCACAGATGCTATCTGCAGTTCACGGTGAGCCAAGAGCATTACAGTTTGGCTGATCTCCACTTTGAGCTTACCAGTGCCTCACGGATGTTCACCAAGGTGATGACAGTGGCTGCAGCACATCTGCAGAGGTCAAGGGTTCCAGTCTTCCCCTACCTCGACAATTGACTGTTGAAGGCGGTCTCATCCCAGGGAGTCACCTCCCACCTCCTGACTGCGGTGGACCTCCTGCAATCACCTGTGTTCACTATCAATGTGCCCAACGTCACACCTGACTCCTTCTCATTTGCTCTGTTTCGTGGGAGCTGTTCTTGATAAAGTGCAGTTTCAGACTAATCCTCCAGATCAGCGAGTCCAGGATATTCGGACTGTGATTCTGATATTTCAGCATGTATTCTGGATTTCGGTGACACTGACTTCATTGCTGCTGGGTCTCATCGTCTCCTGCATCCTCTTAGTAAAACATGACTCTGCAGTGGTACTTGAAGACTCAGAGGGCAGAGCATCAGAGAAATCTCTTCAAGCTGATCCAGATTTTGGAGGGAACTGCAAAAAACCTGCAGTAGTGGCTCATAGACCACCATTGGGTCAATGGCCAACCTCCCTCTGTTTCCAACCCAGAGCTCAAACTGGTGAATGATGCATCACTTATGGGTTGGGGCGGTTACCTGGGAGAGGTGGAGATAAGAAGCCTTTGGTCTCCAGTGGAGTCTCAGCTCCACATTAGTCTGTTGGAACTGAGAGTGATCAGACTGGCACTTAAAGCCTTTTTTCCTTAAATCAAGGGAAGGCTACTTGAATTGTTTACAGCAATACACCTGTAATGCAGGGTAGGGTCGTGGACCCTTTGTCAAGAGGCTCCGTGTCTCTGGACATAGCTGGAACATTAGGACATATTCTTGCTAGTTCAACCTTTGGCAGGATCGCTGAACACTAGAGCGGACTCGCTGCCTAGCGGTTCATGATGGCTCCACCTGGAGGTGATGCAAGGGGCCAGATGTAGCAAAGGATTTGCACCTCGCAAACGGCGAAAATCGCCGTTTGCGAGGCGCAAATGCCTCTTTGCTATGCAGAAATGCATATTGCGAGTCGGGACCGACTCGCAATATGCATTTCCGAATCGCAAATAGGAAGGGGTGTTCCCTTCCTATTTGCGATTCTGAGTGGTATGCAATACCATTTGTGACCGCATATGCGGTCGAAAATGGTGTCGCAGTTACCATCCACTTCAAGTGGATGGTAACCCACTCGCAAATTGGAAGGGGTCCCCATGGGACCCCTTCCAGTTTGTGAATGGACCCCAAACATTTTTTTCAGGGCAGGTAGTGGTCCAATGGACCACTGCCTGCCCTGAAAAAAAACCGAAACTAAAGGTTTCGTTTTTTTTTTTAAGTGCAGCTCGTTTTCCTTTAAGGAAAACGGGCTACACTTAAAAAAAAAAAAAACTGCTTTATTTAAAGCAGTCACGAACACGGAGGTCTGCTGACTACAGCAGGCCTCTATGTTTGCGAGTGCCTTGACTCGCTATGGGGCCGCAATTTGCGACCCACCTCATGAATATTCATGAGGTGGGTCATTGCGACCCCATAGCGAGTCGCAGTCGGTGTCTGAGACACCGTACTGCATAACATTTTGCGAGTTGCAAATAGCGAGTCGCTATGACTCGCTATTTGCAAGTTGCAAAATGTTTAGTTGCTACATCTGGTCCAAGGTCTCTTTCAAGATTGGGGAGAGCCTTGGTTAGATCTATTCACCACCGCTGAGGAAAAAATACTTTCAACACTTCTGTGAACTGGAGTTTCTAAGGCACATCTTACTCAGAGACACATTTCGTCTTGAGTGGAGCTGAGGACTCATACACCCTTTTCCACTGTCATCACTCTTGTTCAGAGATCTCAAGAAGATCAGGAACAACCAAGCCTAGGTCATCTCAGTGGCTTTAGACAGGGCATGGAGAGTATGGTAACCTGAACTATTGAGCATGAGCATCTGTCCTTCACTCAGGCTACCCATTTGGGATGATCTTCTATTGCAGCAACAGGGCAGAGTACTGCACCTAAACCTATGTATTCTCCACCTTCATGCATGGAGATTGAGTGGTAACAGTTGTGGGTGTTTGATCTCCCTCCTGAAGTATGTGATGTTATTCTAACAGCCAGGCATTCTTCTAGTAAAACTATTAATCTTGTCCGATGGAACAAGTCTGGGCTAAGTCTATGCGAAGGTAACCCGTGAAAATATTACTGAAAAAACATTGTACCAATCAACATGACTGTGACTGTCAAAGTTAAAAATACCACCAGCGCTCTTAGGATTGGTACAAATATATAAAAACCCTAATATAATGGCTGATTGTATGTTATTGTGAAATCCCATACAAGCCTGTGCCATGAGTCATAATGCTATAGAACAGCGCTAAGGAGATTACGGGTTAATGTATATGGTCCATCATCAACTAATAAAGAATAAGCTTACTGACTATAAAATAGAAAAAGCAGGGCAGACTATGTCCTATTCCCCATGCAAATCACAATAGCTAAACTATTGTGGTAGTAACAAAATCCTCTCAATGGAACTACAGTCAGAATTTACTTCTTGTCGGGAGACGGACACCAACTCGTCTATTTCCTGTCCCGCGAAACTAATCCATCTAAGTAGGTTTCGCCACACATAGCATCCTCACTAGAAGTGAGGCGTGCCCTCTAGTGTCCATAAGCCAGTGGATCATATGGCATGATCGAGACAACCTCTTAACAAGCCGATACAGAAATTATTTTCTCATGAGTGCTGAGGATCACAACCCTGCAGTTAGCTTGTTTCAAGATGTGTGTGTCACTACAACATGCTCTCGGGGTAAAATTAAATTAATTCTCAAGTAATGGGCCCAACTTAAATAAGTCAGAGGTATTAAGAATATCCCACTTCCTATAGTCAAATGCATCGATGGAGAATCTCTCCATTGTTGATTCTGCATAGTTAGAAAGACCTGATTGAAGAATATCATGTGGACTTTAAACCAGATATGCGTGATAACCTATGGGCTTTAAACCAGGTATGTGTGATAACACCAGTTTCTTCTTATAACACTGTCTGAACCAACAGAGTAAAAAAGTTTTTTTTTTTTATAATTACGTGAGTCAAGATGTCAGATGCCCTCAATCAATGCAGTTCACCCATTTCACGGTATGTCACGTAATAGGACGCCGACTCCAGTGTGTTAAGACCTTTTGTTACTGTCCCTCACTTCTCTATCCAATAAAGTTCACGCTTGAAAAGTAGCCTGTTCTTGTCACCTCCACTGGGTCCCAATCTCATTTGTGCTATTACTTGTCATCTCATATCTTCACTGTTGTGTTGTTGATCCAGATAGTTTTCCACAAGTGGCACTCCCACAATTTTACATTTAATCCTACTCTTGTGTTGTAGGATTCTATACTTCACTTTTTGGGTTGTCTTACCTATATACATCAAGTCACAGGGACGTTGGAAATTAATTAGGCTGGCAGTTGTCACATGGTGTGGGATTGGACTCGGTTCCCGACAATTCAGGTGATGCCGCCACCCGAATCCAGTCTCCTCATTGGTATAATGAGAGCCAATGCGACACCACGACCTAGTGTGCTGACACACTGGTGAAGTACCTAGTCATACAATGATCATTTAAAGGGGTCATTTATTTTATCCAAATATGGTTCAAAGGTAGGAAAGGGCTTAAGTGTGTGAAGCTGCTCTAACTTACGTCCTAACAGATTTATGGACATACTTTACCATAACCTTTCCTTCACATCTTCACCAGTGCCTTTCGTCATTCTTTCTGGTTCAGACCAGCAGTCTGCACATCCTATAGTTTTCAGGATGTTATCCATGTGACTATGCTAGGGTAATTTGACTTGTTTGGCTTAGGTCCAAACCTCTCACCCAGTATCAAAGTAGGGTTCCAACTAGGTTTTGTTCATATTCTTAACCAGTATAGGATAGGATGAAGTGGTACCTGTAGTTTGATATATTTAATACCCAGCTCATACTTTAGTGCATCTCAGGACCAAGCAAAAGAAGGTGACGTAGAAAGCATTTTTCAGCCTTGCTTAACCTTTTTTAATTTTTGTAGCCCCATAGCTCTGCCCTGTACAAGCTGCAGCAAGGGCCTACATTCTATAGGCTTTAAGGGAAGGGGCAATCAGTCTGCTCCCCTGGCTTCTGGCAAAAGCAATACCACACCAGCATATGGACTGAATGACACCCCACCCTTAAGTAGTTGAGTAGGCCAGGCCAATTTAGAGTCAAACCTCAATCCTAGGTAGTCATAGTGGTCGACACAATCCAAAGATATTTCATAGATTTGAAGGAGTTCCTCAGTTTAGTACTTCCTTTGACACGCACATATTTTGTTTTCGCAGTATCGATATGCAGGTCCTTATTGTGGCAATCATTTTCAAATGCTTACAAGAGTTTGTGCATGGCACGTTTTGTGTAGGACAGGATAACAGCATTGTCTGGAAAAAGCAGGATTGCCATTTATTTACCCCCACTAACTAGAACATCAAGATTTAAGATCCCTAGGTAATCAGCAATATCCTTGTCTAACCCCAATATTTATGCTAAAGCTTTCAGTGACTTCCCCATTTAGTCTCTACCTGACCAATGAGGTGTTATTGCTGTATGGATCCTTGATAGTTGACACCAGTTTTGTTGGACAATCCTGTGTTAATAAAGTTTGCCAAAGTAGCTCACGGATTACAGTGTAAAAGGCAATTCTTAGGTCTATAAATGTCAGGTGCAGCTTTGACTTTTTTAACACTAGTATATTTCAGGTAGCTATTTAATAACTGTATTGTCTGGTTGATTGTTCCTTGCCCTTTCTGAAACCCTGCTTTTGATGCAATAATGATTCTATTTTCAGTTCTCCAGTCATCTAGGTGGGTATGCAGAAGCTTGGCATATATTTTCCTTGCTGCATCAGGCAGCAAAACTAGTCGATAATTAGCGGGGTAATTTCGGGGACCTTTCATGTATAGGGGAACTATTATTACAGATTTCCAGGGTACTGGAACCTTCTTCTGGAGCCAAATTCATGGCACACTGCAGTAAGTACAGGTACCCAGGAGATAATCTCTGATCTATACCTATCTGCAGGAATACGATCAGGATCTGTGGCCTTGTTTTGTTTCTGGTTGAGGATCGCTGATCTTACTTCATGCTCTGGAAAATCCTTATTCAATATTTCACCTTCTGGCCTCATTAATGCTGGAATGCTTTGAGTCTCCTTCATAAGACAGTCATTATTCTGGTGTCCTTCCTTCCCCAGTGCTGACCCCACTGTACTAGGGTTGCACCAACTTAGGGGACTCTATAGCAGGGAAAAATGGTTAAACCAGGTAACAGGCATAATAACATTTTCCGGCTGTCTTATGGTCCCTTGCGATCCCCAGCACACTAGCTCTCAAAAGTGCCTGGTGTTCTTGTTTCCAATGGCTCCCATACATGCCTTCCAGGCTTTCATTGGACTTTTTTTTATTTAATAAGGCAATTATATTTTTGCCTCAGCTCTTTTAGTTGACTTTCCCCATTGGGAGAATCATGCCTTGCTTTAATGCCAATGAAAGCTAAGATTTTAGCTTGCTTCATGCCTCATCGAACCACTCCACATGTATGATGTTACAATTACTGGCATGCCTGCTTCCACTATCTAGTTATCAACCACTGTACCCCCAAGACAAATTAATTAAAGTCTCGAATTTGAGAACAATCTCTGGATCATTTAGATTACCAAACTCCTTGCAATCCCTGAATGCTTTTTTCAGGAGGTTTTTAGCTCTATCCGTATGCAGTTCTGTACCACTGTGCCTGTACCAGGCAATTAAGACTTGGTAGCTCTTAATTGTAGGGCACTTTTCCTGAGCTCAGAAATGCAAGTAGTGGTCAACTTTTTTCCTTGACTGAAATGTTAGGCAAGCAAACAATGGGTCATGATCAAGCTCATTCTTTGCTCTTCTTTGAAGTCACCCAGCTGCCAATGTTCCAACTTTATTAACATATAATCTATCAAGCTTGATGTACTCCTGCTTGGAAATTGTGGTAAGCTGGCGATAGATATGTTTAGAGGACGAAGATAATTTTTAAGCGCAAGAGATGTTAAGGAGGCTCCTCTTCTTGAACATCAGGTTAGCAGAGTACATGGGTACAAGGGTTTGGATAGTATGGAATTGCAACATGTCTAGCTTGCCCCATTTTATCATTGGGTATGGTGTTAAGATTTCTGCATACCAGTATGACATGTCACTTTGCTTGTAGATGGTTAAAACGTGAAGAGACCAGTATGTTTTGCCAAGCAATATCAATGTGCAGGCCTAGCAAAAAGTAAATATTCATTAAAGTCAATACCCAGCATTTGTCAGAAATCAGCATTTGAAAGTTCTTGTTAATTTGGGTGAACACTCAGCTGTCTCCAATTGAGTAGAAAAGTAGAAATCCAAATCGTAAGACCACCTCTTGGTTTACCTTTTATTTGCTTTGTGGCTTTCGTCAAAAACATAGTAATCCATCCATGGTAAACTCATCCAAACCCCAAGTCTCTTGGAAGCAGCAAATAGTGTTTCATGATTTTAACCCAGTCTGTATCATCTATCTTTGTTTTTAGGCCAGTGATTTTCCAACTAAGCACCTTTAGCCTAGTCTTATGGTTTAGTTCAGCACCTGCCTCCTATAGGTGGTGAGTAGTGTATGATGAGTATGGGGGTCATGAGCGTCCTCTCTGTGCCTTTTCAGGTATTGTATGGGCCATGATGGTGTGTCTTTGGTTGTTCCCTGAATTTTGCTGATTAGAGTTTTTGGTAGGCAATTGTATATTAACTTTTATGTTCTGGGCTTCCTCCTTAAGAACGTGACTAGTGGTAGCCAGGGCTGATAATAATACACTGAGCTTTTGGGATTGCTCATCTCTGTGCCTTGTTGTAGCTACAGTTTTGAATACTGTTGGGCAGGGTATTATGAGGTGTGAAATCTATGGCTAGAAGTCTGTACCAGATGAACCAGTTACTTACCTTTAGTAACATCTTAACTGGTAAAGACTTTATCTAGCCGCAGATTCATTACCGACCCTTCTATCCTTCCTGTTCTATGAACTGTTTTCTCACATTAGGAGATTACTTAGGATTCAAGTTTGGCACACTAGCATTCCTTCTCAGCTTTGCTCTAAGCTTCTAGTGCATAAAAAAACTGAGGTCAGCACTCTGGGAGCTGCCTTTATAGACACAGCCCCAGGTCACTTACAGGGCAGACAATGACAACAAGTGCATGCAGAGCTGAACAACGCTACCTACTGGCAGCCAAGGGGGTTGCTCAAAAATGTCCAGATCCAGTTTTACACCTGGGGAACATTCAAAGGTAAGGAACCTGAAGCTATATAAAGTAAGTAACTTGTTCTTCAGGGCTCCATCCAGGTCAGAGACAGCAGGTCCAGCCTTCTTCTGATCTTCTGCAGGTTCAAGAAGTATCCTGAAGTGGGTGCATGGCACATTTATGCTTGGCACTAGTTAGTGGGGGGACTCCTGGTCACACCCTGCCCAATGGGGCAAAAGTTCTCAGGCCACTTTCGGTATTTTAAAGATGGCAAAACTCGATGCGAGCTTTGTAGGCAGAGGGAATTTGTAGGGAGTATACTGTGGCAATCCCAGGGTCACCTCACATCTTACACTAAAATCCAGTTTGAGGCAGCAACTGTCCCCACAATAAAACCAGAGACTAAAGTCTGGATTGAAAAAAGCAGAGTTCCTCAGAAACCACACAGTAGATCAACCAGACAGTACATCCACAAGAATTGTCTTGGCATCCTGCTCTCTCTCCTGCTCTCTCCCCTGTCAATATAGGAATTTGATAGTGAAGCAGTATTTCACTGTAACAAAAGAATGACCTCTCCCCAGCACATTCAGAGGAGTCATCTCTGCTCACTTAGGTCAGCCTATTGTTTGCTCCTAGGAGACATTTCTGGTAGAGATTTCTAAATGCAGACTCAGGTGGCGTAGTGTGACTTCTTACTAACTTGTGCTGTTCCATCTCATACTGACATGATGTTGGGTTCAGTAGGTATACATTAACTGCTTGCCCTGAAATCAGTTCCTTTATTTCCTGTGCCAATCAATGCGGATCTGGGGCTTCAACTGTCATTTGACAGTTTTTGGTAATTTCTCTGAAATCGTATTTTCCTTGAACAAAATGTTATCTAAGCCATCAGGGTCTAAGCTGTATGTGATTTGTTATAGACAGATGTTGGTTACAGATCCACATGATGTCTGCCCTTGGTGTCTTGGGGCAGGCCACAAACTGAAGGTTTGCTTGTTGTGCACCAAGATGAATAAGAAAGTTAATAGTGACTGTGAAATGATGGCATTAGAGTTGAGGAAGTCGAAGACATGATCTAAATCAAAGTCTGCTGCACGACAATCCCTGTTAAAGTCGACAGAGATGACTCGTTCTTGTTCCTAAGGTCGTTCTCACAACAGTCTTCCTCAAAATCAGGTAAGTCTTGGAAAAGACATAAAAATACAAGAAATCTAAGCTTGGCTAACCTGCAACAAGACGCTCACATCATTCAAAGTCACACGATGCATCTAGCACCTCAAGTGTATGGAACCATTCCCGCCTTACAGAACTGGAAGTGGAGCCGTTCCCTTTCTGGAACCCTTTGGATCGAGTAGCAATGCCAGTGCAGGTCTCTCAGCTGAAAATTGCCATAGATAAAATGTTCAGTACCACCTGGGATCCATCTGGTGCGTCTTTGGGCCCATGGATCCAAGGAGTCCTTCAGTTGAACTCTTGTTGACATATCCAACCTCATTAACTATGCATCGTAACCTTGTTCCGAGGTTGATACTGATGTCAGGTCCATCAAGTCCAGCACCTGTAACACCTTTGCCTCTATCCTCAGCTCAAAATGTGTGGTCACTGTTGCCTCATACGACGCTGTTATCAATGTTATTACCAACGTTGCTAACGACGATTGAAGATTCCATCATATTGGCAGGTTCAGAACCTGCTCCTCCTCCTAGGCTAGGAGTTTATGACCAATCAGACTAGATATAGTAAGAGAAGGGTGTATCAATGAAGATGAATATAAACTCTTTTGTGCACAAGGTGATTTTTTGGATGACCTTAGGGATCCTAGCAGATTAGATACTTCACCTGGCATTGGATTGATATTACCTAACCCTGCAGTCGTCACTGAGGAAACATCTTTTACCATGGTGACACAAAGGGCTGGAAAGACCTTACACTTTATTTTTCCTACTCAGTAGGGAAAAACAACATCCTTTACAGAGGTGTTGAACCTGGCCCAGTCTTCCACAAAACCTTTATTACCCTTTAATGAGATATTAACCAATGTTCTAGTGGGCAAAATTAGGATCTTGCCCTTCATCTTTATCTTTTTTTGTAGCACCCAGCTCCAGAAAGCCCTGTGCTTCAGGCTTCTATGAGTTGCACCAATCCAGACACATTACCAACCACTCCTCCTGATAGGAAATCAAAGAAAATGGAATTGTATGCAAAGAAAGTCTTTTCATCTACAAAGTAGACTTCGGGAAGGTTACTATGTTGTGCAAAAGCAGATTCAGCTCTTGAAATCTTTAAGGACAGTAAAGCTACTGCTCTCTCATTGGGTTAGCTACTCAAACTCGGCAATGCCCCAACAGTAGGACTCTTTATGAGGCTTGGCAAGGGGCTTCATGCAGAGACATAGACAATATGTGATTCTGATATCTCACTTCTCCTTGCATTCCTTTAGTTTAACCAGAACACCTCAGGTGTTCACAACAGTGATAGTGGTAGTTGCAGCCCATCTACAGAGGTCGGAAATCTTCCCAAACCTCAACGAGTGGTTACTGAAGGTGGGTTTCCATCAAAAAGTCACAAACCATCTCCAGATGACAGCTGTCCTGTTGACTTTGTTGGGTTTTTCAATCAATATGCTGAAATCACACCTGATTGCTTCTCAACTGCTCCCCTTCATAGGAACCATCCTGGATAAAGTGCTCTTCAGAGCTATCCCTCCACTTCAAGGAGTACAGGGCATTTGGGTTATGATCCTGATGTTTCAGCCTGGGTCTCAGTTAGATTGGCTCCAAGACGTCTTAACCACTTGGCCTCCTGCATCCTGCTTGTGGACCAAGCCAGTTGGCACATGCAAGCTCTGCAGTGTAATATGAAGTGTTGGTGGGCTCAGCAAGAAAGAGATCAGTCAGATTCCATTCAAGGGTGGGATGGCAGCTGCTCGCCCACAATTGGACCAGTGGAAGATTCCTCTTGCCATCCCGCCCATAGCTAACTATTGAGATGTTTGCATCATTCCTTGGTTGCGGAAGTCATCTGAGAGAGGGCCAGATCAGAGGATTCTGGTCTCCAGTGGAGACATGCCTCCACATTAACTTGTTGATAGCAATTCTCTTGGCACTGAATGTTTTCCTCCCATTCATAAAATGGGGAAAGGTACAGGTGTTAATCAGATAAGACAACCACCATGTGGTATTCCTACAAACAAAGAGGGGTGGTGTCATGGACCCTGTGCACAGGGTATTTCTGCTCTTGAAATGGCTAAATGCTCAGGGCAGTTTACATGACAATACAACACCTGGCGGGATCTTCAAATGCCAGGATGGACAAACTGAGCTGTCATTCCCAGGTGGATCACAAATTGTTTCTATACTTAGATGTGGCATAGGAAGTCTTACAACAATGACAAGGACCCTGTATCAATCTGTTTTCCACCACAGAGAATGTGCAATGTTGTATCTTTTGCGTGTTGTAATTCCCAAGGCAGACTTCCCTCGGATACACCTACCTGCATTCAGGATCGGGACTTCTTTATACCTTTCAGCCCCTTCCTCTCCAACCCAGGGTGCTCAATAAAATTAAGAAACACCAGGTTCAAGTCATCCTAGTGGGTACGGACTGGGAGAGGACCTCGTGGTATCCAGAACTTCTGGCCATGAGCACCTGTCCTCCAATGTGGCTGCCTCTTCAGGAGGACTTTTTTTGTGTCACAGCAGAAGTTTGTGGTCTATTCGTCTTCTCATTATATCCAACTTTTACAAGCTTCTCTTTCTGATATTCGTTTGTTCACTTTTCATTTGCCTTGCAAAGCTTTGCTGTGACAACAGTTAAACATTATTTATCAGTCATTTTGGCCTTTCTATGTTTACCAGATCAACCGTCTCTCTATAAATGTTGTGATGCATTTCTTACAAGGGTGGACACAGATAATTACACCCATTCTATTTGTAATGTAACAATGGAACCTGAACCTGGTCTTAACCTAATTTATGTGCTTGCCTTTCAAGCCTATGCAGAGTTGTTCTTTTTGGTTGCTTACTCTTAAAACAGTGTCCCTCATCGCCATTAGATCAGCAAGATGAGTGAGAGAACTTCAGGCTTCATCAGGCTTTATTAGCAGTGTCTTGTTATTTTTCCTCCTTTCCAGGCAAGTTGGTCCTTTGTGCAAAGGCAACATTCTTTCCCAAAGTCGTTACGCCTTTTCTTGTAGGTCAGTCTATCTCCTTATCATCCTTTTATGCATTGCCTCACCCATCTAAAGAACAGGAGCATTGACATTGCCATTGCCTTGATTCTAAAATGGCTTTCAGTTTTTATATCCACAGAACAAGAGAATACCGTCAAGGTGACCAGCTGTTTATCTGAAAAAAAAATGGCAAGGTGTTACATAAGAGAACCATTTCTAGATGGTTTGTTTTGTGTGTAAAAACCTGCTATGGTTAGCCATAGAGCAGCCTTTCACTCTAATAGAGCAAAGGCTGTGACTATCTCATTGGAACACTGTGTGCCAGCCTTAGACATGTTTCAGGTGGTAACATCAACACCCCTCCTCACCTTCAAAAATTACTACTACCTTGATAACCAGGGCTGGCTGGATGGGCATTCTGCTATTCCATATACCCCCCACCTGTAATGATTTGGGATTTATTCACAAGGTAAGGAATCAGTGGTTAGAAGTGTCTATTAGAAGAACAAGTTACTTATCATCAGTGACGTCTTTTCTGGTACAGACTCTACCTAAACGCAGAATCCTTACCTGCCCTCCCACCTCACCTCTCCATTCTGTGGAGTGGTGTCAGAACAATCTATAGGTATTAAGATTTCAATAATGAATGTCTACAAAATAATTTAATGATAGTTTCTTAAAGCTTTGTGTCTTTTGGCACTGACAGAGTACAGAAAGAAACCAACAATAGCATTAACAGGTGACATATCTAGATTGATCCTGATGTTGGGTCAGCACAAGCCAGAGCGGCATGAGGTAGCCTGAAGTCACACAATGGCACCTGTTGATGCTGGGGAGAATTGCTATGCAAACGTTTCCAGATCCAATCTAATGCCTGGAGGTACTCAAAAGGTGAGACATTGTTGGTTAGCTAGAGTCTCCATCAGAAGAGATGTTTCTAAAAGTAAGTAAATTGTCCTTCAGACCTATTCACATCTATCCATGGCTAATTACTGGCTAGGAGAAGCTAGGGAAACAATACAAATCAGCCTCCGGGAAGAAGGGGGGGGAAAGGTACATTTCTAAAAGTTATTTTTCTAGCTGGTCCCCTACCAGAGATACAGGTTAGTATTTAATATTGCTTTCCAGTGTTTCTCTATGGTCCAGTCAGCCAGGCTTCAGTGAAAATAGCTTTTGAGTAGTGGTCACTGTAATGACTGGTTAACATTACTTTTCCAAAAAACCAAAAGTACACAGTTCCTGCCAATAGACTAATGCAAATGTATACAGTAAGTAATAGAGTCTACGAGTCTGCTCTTATTAGAAAAAGAGCCCTCACTCACCAAATTGTGACATGCTTCATCATCGGGCTTTTGCTCCTCGTCAGGCCGGCACTGCAATGCCTGACGGACCCCTCGTGGGGGCTCTTTGTCGGATATCTTTTGAGTGTATAGAATGCCAGTAGCTGAGTGCTAGTATGTGGGATTGGTATATGGGTATGTGAAAATAAAAATGGCTAGAGGTCTGGAAATATTGTATTTAATCAACCCAGACCCCTGTCATGATTAAAAACAGAGTGTGGGTAAGGGTTAGAAGTAATGTCTAGTCCACCCTCAGAAACAAAAAAAACTGTCAGTCCCTGAATTGGGTGAATGTGGAGAGTTAGAGTACAGAACTAACTATACTTCTATCATCAGGGTTAACATGTTTCTCCCAACAAATGTCTGTTAAGATCAGTGTGATTCGTCAGGACCAAAAACGTACCTAGCAATGTGTGAGTTGTGGACGCAAACAGATAGAATGTTAGGTGTACAGTAATAGTGGGTCAGCTCTTACATGTGTTATTACAACAGATTCCAACATACACTTCTCTATTGGACTGACCAGTATTGAGCTATGTCTCCTACATTCTCCTATTCTCATTACCTTCCACCCACTGATAGTGGAATTAATTCTGTGTATCTGCTATCTATGGGTTGAGGTATTAATTGTCAGTAGCCAATGGTAAGTGAATGCAGACATGAGAGGTGTACATGACAGATGGCTGGTGAATTGGATTTTGTGAAGTGCTGTGAGAGGTAATGTATAGGTCCAATCTGGGTGCCCCTGCTTTGGAGGTATTCTACAATGGGCACAACATCTGTGAACTGCATATGTGCTTTGTGTGGCACCAGGCCTTCCATCCTGACATCACTGTTGTCTGGTGAGTCCTGCTGAGGGAGCCTCTGTCTGATGGCCATTACACTGCCAGTTCGAATCAGGAGGGCATTACCAGACCACAGTATGGGAAGCATGACATTTATTGTTGTATCAATAAAGACACATATACAGTAGCTGTGTTCAAATGTGATTTATTGTGCATTTAGAAATGTTAACAGTCAAAAGAAGTGTGAATGATATTAAAAAACATGATGAGTGTTGACATGGTAGATGGACTATTCAAAGTAGCTGCTACAATAGTTGGTTACACAGGTCCTGTGTCATCGTACCATGGGAAAATGGAGTTCTGTCTTAGAGCAGTCAACAGGATGTCTCAGTGGCACACAATGGTGGGTGACCAGGCATCCCGGATTTCCCCGTACAGTCCCGGTTTTTAGAGGACTGTCGCGTGTCACAACACTTCTCTTAATTTTTAACAAATGTCCTGTTTTTTGGGACAAAGGTCAGATATTTAAATAAATGTCCTAGATTTTGGGACAAAGGTCAGATTATGTAGGGAAGCATAGGCAAAGAATGAAATATTTAAAGTAATTTATCTGTTACTGTTAGGCAACACAGTCCGCTGTCTGCTGCCAGCAGAGAGATGAAGTGGGGAGCAGAGAGAGGTGGGTGGGGGCGGGTTGGGGGTGCAGGGTGGGAGGTCAAGCCATAGCTCATTTTACATATGGAATCTTGTAAATGTGTGCGTGTGTGCATGTGTGTGTGTTGTGTGTGTTTGAGTGTGTATATATATATATATATATATATATATATATATACATATACATATAATTATATATGCATATATATATATTTATATATATATATATATATATATATATATATATATATATATATATATATATATATATATATATATATATATATATTCCTCACCAAAGTCCACTAGAAAATGCCGAACTCTTGACGGGTGCATCCATTATGTGCAAGTGGCAGCACATTATTCATTTAAAGCAAGAAGAAGAGATGGAGCACTCACGGGTACTTTAGATTCAATTTATTGCGCCACAGACGCGTTTCAGCATTCTTTGCCTTTCTCAATGTGATTTGCGCAAAAATGAAAGAAAAACAGTCACCTGAGCAACCTTTAAATAGATTACTCCATACTTTAAGTGAAAAGACAGATGACGGACTCGCATTTGCTTCTTCAACCATTGTCATCACAGTGCCGCCATCACTCTGTGTGTGTTGTACTCATTATTTCAAATGTAATGTCCGTGCTTTCATATTCTGCAGTAGAGGTCACCCCTTTAAATGGGTACAGGTCATTACACAGTGCCAAGTTTACAAGAAGCCCAGAGAAATAATGCTTTCCACTTTGCCCAACAGTTCGAGTTTTTCTTACTTGTCAAGTTGATATATAACAGAATCAAACATCCCTCGTTTGCCGCAATTTGCCTCTTTAGAAACATCACATGCTTCAAAGCGCCAATTTAGTAATCAGAGCCTTCACATTATAGTAATGTGTGACATTATGTCAGTCGATATGGCATTCCTTTGGCAAGCGGTGGTTCTGGCATTATTAATTTAAATTCCTCACCAAAGTCCACTAGAAAATGCCGAACTCTTGACGGGTGCATCCATTATGTGCAAGTGGCAGCAAATCACATTGAGAAAGGCAAAGAATGCTGAAACGCGTCTGTGGCGCAATAATTTGAATCTAAAGTACCCGTGAGTGCTCCATCTCTTCTTCTTGCTTTAAATGAATAATGTGCTGCCACTTGCACATAATGGATGCACCCGTCAAGAGTTCGGCATTTTCTAGTGGACTTTGGTGAGGAATTTAAATTAATAATGCCAGAACCACCGCTTGCCAAAGGAATGCCATATCGACTGACATAATGTCACACATTACTATAATGTGAAGGCTCTGATTACTAAATTGGCGCTTTGAAGCATGTGATGTTTCTAAAGAGGCAAATTGCGGCAAACGAGGGATGTTTGATTCTGTTATATATCAACTTGACAAGTAAGAAAAACTCGAACTGTTGGGCAAAGTGGAAAGCATTATTTCTCTGGGCTTCTTGTAAACTTGGCACTGTGTAATGACCTGTACCCATTTAAAGGGGTGACCTCTACTGCAGAATATGAAAGCACGGACATTACATTTGAAATAATGAGTACAACACACACAGAGTGATGGCGGCACCGTGATGACAATGGTTGAAGAAGCAAATGCGAGTCCGTCATCTGTCTTTTCACTTAAAGTATGGAGTAATCTATTTAAAGGTTGCTCAGGTGACTGTTTTTCTTTCATTTTTGCGCAAATCACATTGAGAAAGGCAAAGAATGCTGAAACGCGTCTGTGGCGCAATAAATTGAATCTAAAGTACCCGTGAGTGCTCCATCTCTTCTTCTTGCTTTAAAAAAAAATATATATATATATATATATATATATATATATATATATATAAACACACACATAGGTATAGGCACACATTCACAAAGCTACGCAAAAAAAAAACAGGACAGGCCAGATATAAAAGTGAGAGTAAAGGCTTTAGTCCTTCTTTTATGTCAGACCTCTCCTGGTTTTTGCTCTTCAAAATCTGGTCACCCTACACAAGGGTGACAACTCAAGAGAGGTTCACTTCCTGGCAGTGGGTTTTGCCTTGGCATCTGCTCCAGCCGGATGTCTGGGTGGACATCCACATTTGCAGGGGGTTCTTCAGCTACAGAGGGAGGGGTGCCTGAGGCATGTGGTTCCCCTGTCAGGGCCTCCATTCCAATAGCTGCGGCTGATGTAGATGGGCAGACGGAATGTTGCTAGTGGATGGGGCCTGATGGTGGGTTGAAAAACAACTCAGGGTGGTGTTGATGACCCTCTGCACCCCTGCAATGGAGGCCATAGTGGCATTGTGTGCCTCCCACTGCTGCATGACCTCCTGGTGGTATTACCCTCTGCTGCCTTTGATTTTCCACCAACATGGTGATTATCTGGCCCATCATGTCTCAGGAAGTTTGGTATGCTTCTAGGCCTTCGGAGATGGTTTCCTGGTCAGTGGAGTCCCTTGGGGCCCCATCCTCTGGCCCACAGCATCCCTCCCATGCACCCTGCCCGTAGGTGCCTGTGCCCCTGACACAGTGTGCCCAATCCCAGTGCTAGCAGGATCATCATTGTCTGGGGCGTGGAGGTTAGACTCAGGTCCCTGTTTGAACGGTCCTTGGGGCAGAGGCTGGGGGTGGGGGGAATGGTTGCCTGTGATGTAGATGCAACAGGGTTGGGTGGAATTGATGTGAGCAAGGTGAGGCAGGCAGTGGTAGACTGGCCAGGGGTCCCAGATGGGCCAGATAAGTCATCACTGTCCAGACATCCGGGTGTGTTGTCCTCACTGGTGCCTTCATCCTAAGGAGGGCTGGCAGTGTCTGGTATTCACTCCATGATGGCACTGTCAGGGTTACCTGTGGATGGAGTGAGACACAGAGTTCAGTTTAGAAAGTGTGTTTGGTTGCCTCTTTGTCAGATGCACACAGAGGCTCAGCATGTTTCACTGCAATGACAATGACAGGTGCTGCACAGCATACCATGGTGGTACATACAAATCTGTGATGTGAGTTCTAAACTCCATGTTGTGAACTGTCATTCATGTTTGGTACATATAGCACTGCATATGGGTTCTGACTCTGTCTGATGCCTCACATGACTGTTTAGCTCTGTAACCTAGTGATTAGTCAGGCGTGCTGGATGTCACACAATATCCCAATACATTGCACCATGGTGTCCCAGTGGGAACACAGTATGTGAGTATGTGAGGGTAATAGTCCAGGATTTGTGCATGTGCATGGAGTCTGCCATCTTACTTTCCAAACCATGGTCAGTCTATTTGAGGCTTGGGAATATGGATCAGTGGCCAATTGAATTAGACACTGAGCTGTAGCTGTGTTTAGTCTAGGTTGCCTTAGTGATGTGCCATTGCATTTCTGCCATTGCTATGTACTGGTCCCCAGTCATACAATCTAGTTGGTGTAGCTTGTACAATAGTCATACATGCATGGCATGTGATGTGATGTGCACAATCCAGGTTTTCACATTGACGGATTAGTGCATTCTGATTGGATTGGCCTACAGTATTGGTGCCTTTGTCAAGTGCTGTGTTTTCAGTTGGCCTGTATGGGCTGGTAGCATGCATGGGAGGGCATTAGGTGATTGGCAGGTAGGTGTAGTGAAACATTCAGTTAATTAGGGGGTATTTCGGGGTGAGGAAGCTTGCAGGACACAATTGTGTGAAATGAATGTTGTGGGTACTTACCAGACTCCAGTCCTCCAGGTATTCCAGTCAGGCTCTCAGGATGCAGTATGTACAAGACCTTCTCCTCCCATGATGTAAACTGTGGGGGAGGAGGTGAGGGCCCACCACCAGTCTTGTGCACGACAATCTGGTGTTGTGATGCCATGGAATGTACCTTCCCCCGTATGTCATTCCAGCTCTTCCTGATGTCCTTCCTTGTGCATTAATGGTTGCCTACTGAGTTGACCCTGTCAACTATTCTTTGCCACAACTCAATTTTCCTGGCAATTGATGTTTGCTGGACCTGTGCTCCATACAGTTGTGGCTCTACCCTGACAATTTAATCCACAATGACCCTCAATTCATTGTCAGTGAAATGTGGGTGCTTTCGTGGGAACATGGTAGCGGTTATGTTGATTATGTGGGGGTGTAAGGGTGTAGTGTTGGGTGATTGATGGGGTGTGGGTGGTGCACTGTGTGGGATGGATGCTTCTTGTGAAATGTGTGTGCTTGTTATGTGTGTTATGTGTTACTTGTGCTGGTGTGTGATGCTTGTGGTGTGTGTGTGCTTATAGTATAAGTGTGCTCTCTCTGTTTAATTGCCTGCTGTCCGTGTTTCAGATTGGTGTTTTTGTAGCAAAGGGTTCTGGGTTGTGTGGGGGTATGTTATAGAGTGCAGTGTTTTGGTTTATGGAAGTGTGTCCGGTGTGCGGTATTCAAACTGTCCAGTGTGCTGAGGTGTTCTGACAGTAGTGGGTTATGACAGCGGTGGCTTCTAGCGCCAATGATTATCTGCCATGGAAGGACCGCTGTGGTGATTTGTAAGTGACTTGTGCGGATTTGCTTTGGGCTGGCAGTGTTGGTGGTGGTGGAACCACCTCTTTCCTGCCCTCCAGTGTCCTGGCGGTTTCAGAATTTTGGCTGTTTTTTGGTAGTCTTCACTGTGTGAGTCGTAATACGGTGGTCGAATAACTATGAACATGTCAGTATTTTGGTGGCCGCCACTGCAGAGGTCTTTCCAGAAGGCTGCCAAAGTTGTAATTAGGCCCAAAATGTGCAAATGTATTGTAGAAAGTGAAGCAAGTTAACACATAGAACTTTGTGGTAATATTTTGATTTTGCAAATTTGTTTGCATTTGTTCCACACACAACTCAGGAGAAGATCGTTGAATAGAAGTGAACTGAACTCTCAAAAATGATGGCATTAGTTCATGTTGTTGTCACATATCAGTCTACGCATATATCATTTGGTGTTATTTTACTAGCCCCTGCAATCATGTTCCACATTCTTCATTGTTTTGAAATACATGGAAACTGTAGATTCCTCACCTTAGAATATTCCCAGGTGCCAGACTGAATTCAGAAATCTTTTGGCAACAATGTTCCTGCCTGCTGCTAGCTGGTGCTGTGAGATCTCTGTATTGACTCCGCACTTCCCCAAAAGTGATGAAATGGTACAACATATAATCTTTGCACGCTGACATCAGTTCCTTTTTTCTACTTCTTCTGACATGATCCACTCCACTCCCAATTTTGTCTGCCTCATATAACTCCTAAAAAAACTCCAATATGATAGGAATGATATCCCTCCTCAGTCAAAATGTTCTGCATATTCTGCAACTGTAGAATACAAATGTTAGTCACAGACCTGCACAAGGTGTGCATCTGATGTTTAGGCATAGTGAACGGCTCAAAATCTTGCAGCAATTGTGCCCCTGTGCACCCAAAGGCAATTTTCAACTGAAAGGTGAAGCTGTACATCACCAAACACAAGAAGAAGTGGATGGCCTCATGTAAGACTTTCTCCTAGTAGATAGCATTTTGGGATTTGACCCCATCCTGCAAATCTCTATACAAAGAGAAGGCACCAAGGCATCACAATGTGAGTTGGTCGCCTTTCATATCTCTGGTTATACAGCTGAATTCACAGTTGGTCCTTGGTTATCCCAAATGTCCGGGGCCATCAGTGGCACTGCAGTAAATTGATGCCTTTAAGGAGAACTTGCTATATATATTTGGTGTTCTTCTTGCTCCCACTGGTGCAACTTCAAGCCCCAAGGATTTACAGGGACCCTCTGTTGGTTTACCACTGGAGGATACATCCTCCCTTCTGCCTGACCCATTTGAACCCACTACATGCTCTTTACCAGATCTGCTGCTGACTTCTACACTGGGTTCTACGACTTACATCTGTCCCTCCCTGGTTGATGCACATGCTTAATCTGCCAATGCTGGAGAAGGATCCAGTGCTGGTTCTGATGTCTGACCCCAAAATGACTTCAGATGGATCCTCATGGGTGTTACGTTGCAAAATGAGTAAAGTGCATTCTGTACCTCTACAGCCTGTCTCTGATCTTATGACTCTACATGGGCAGATGTGTCATTAAAGGCTCCTTTATTTTCGGGGGTTCTAATTCTAACCTAAACCTGCCACCACCCAGTGATGACGATGGTGAGGATAGGGTTGATTTACCCTCACATTATGATAATGACAATTTTGCATTGAGTTACAAGAGGTCAGTTGGCTTGACACTTCCCTGGATACAGGGGGTAGCACACCAATGGTGCTGCAGAAGAGAGAGTATCATCTGCAGAGGGAATACAATGGATAGTTGAGACCTTGGACCTACAGCTTTTCCTCCATAGACGTTTAGACTAACGTCTTTATGGAAATCTTGCAGCCTGGACCAGCCACATCTGAGCCCTTGTTCCCCCCTTTCCCTCTCGAGTACCTTACGGGGCTACCTTGCCAAAGCCCTCCTCCCCCCACATTGAATAGGTAGGTGGCCAGATGTCACACAATGTAGCCTGGTGACCCTGATTTTCTCCCTAAACATCCTACTCCAGAGAGTCTGGTCATTCAGGCTTTACACAGCAAAGTGAATCCCGTTTAATTCCTCATGACTCATACAGGGAGTATTAGAGGATTGAGGCATTTTGAAAGTAAATGTTGGCTACGAGGCCTAAATGGGGTGACTTACTAATATTTAAATGTGATATTTTTCCCTGTTTAAAAGGGTTAAAAGGTTGCATGTCAAGTTCTACACTGCAGCAGTAAGGCTACAATAGTAGGCATGAAGCCATAATTCCCTTTGTCACACTAGGGGTGGCACAATATTGAGCTTTTTGATAATATTTTCAAAATTGTCTATTCCTCTAGCCACCTTACCTCCAACCACAAAAACCACAACAGGTCTGTATTTCAACTGCTAGATGTATGTATTTCAATGATGACTCCTTGCATTCTACATAATCTGCCTTGCCTCATGCTTTTTTCATAACATCAATCTATGGGGCCAGATGTACAAAGCATTTTTGTGGTCACAAACACTCCAGCATGAAGGTTTGTGAACACAAAAATACTTTTTTCGAACCAGAGTTCAAATCTGGAGTTGGAGAGGCTGGGGAGAGCTGTGTGGCTGGGGAGTCCGGGGTGATGATGGGGCAGGCACTGTAAGGCATAATTATTCCTTCCCTTCTAGGGTGGGAGTGGGGCAGATTGACACTGAGCAGGGACAGCTCCATTGCTGGCTGCTTGGTTTATTTTCGCTTCATATATTTCTTTGTTTTGGTTGTCATTTAGCTAAAATTAATAAAAACTATTTAAAAAAAATACTTTTTCCAATGTACCAATCTAGTTTTTGGAGTAAATAAGGGCCCGATGTAGAACATAGTTTGCACGTCACAAACAGCAAATTTCGCTGTTTGCGACGTGCAAACTGCACTTGGCAATGCACAAAACCCCTTTTGCGATTCGGTAACCTGGTTACCGAATCACAAAACGGGTTTCGATTCGCAATTAGGAAGGGGAGTCCCCTTCCTAATTGCGAGTCGCAGTGCAATGCCAGATTGCATTGTGACCGCGAACGTGGTCGCAAAGCAATCACAGTTAGCACCCATTTCAAATGGGTGCTAACCCATTCGCAAAAGGGAATGTAATTAAGGAAAACGGGCTGCATTACAAAAAAAATAAAAATGGTTTATTTAAAAGCAGTCACAGACATGGTGGTCTGCTGTCTCCAGCAGGCCACCATCCCTGTGAGTGCTGCATGTCTCAAGGGGGTCGCAAATTGCGACCTACCTCATTAATATTAATGAGGTGGGCCTTTGTGACCTCCTTGCGAGTCACAGATGGTGTCAGGGACACCATCCTACATTCCAATTTGCGACACTCGCAATTTGCAAGTCGCAAATTATAATATACCTACATCTGGCCCCAAATATTTAAAGTCTGCTGAAATGTGAATATAACACAAAACTGTTCCGTATTTGAAAGGAGAATGGGGATTTCTTATAAAAACTAAATCAATATGTGATGTATCAAAGGTTTGCAACAGTAATCCAGTCACCTAAAACTGAAAATGACTGAATCCTTAGTTTGAGGGATAACTCATTCACAAAAAGATGGACCCCCTTGCCCTTTGGAATGTAAAAATGTCAACAAATAGTTTGTTGGAGAGTTAGCAGTGGTCGACAAAAAATCAGTTTTCAAACAAACTTGGAAAAAAGTAGACTGGACAATTGGTCTTCTGACACTTGTAAGCCATAATCCTTATGATGGCCACCAACTGGCGTGTGTAGCAGCTTGCAAACTTTCATACTCAACAGGAAGGCCTGAATACGATCCACTCTAAATCAGAATTTTATGGACAGATCTCTTACTATGTAAATTGCTTAGTAAATTCTATACTTGTTTTAAGGATTTTTATCACTGGTATGTAGTGCATGCAACACATAGGGGGTCATTCTGACCCTGGCGGTCTATGACCGCCAGGGTCGCGGATGACTGAAGCACCGCCAACAGGCTGGCGGTGCTTCAAAGCCCATTCCAACCGCAGCGGTAAAGCCGCGGTCGGAAAACCGGGTCCGGCGGTTTCCTGACGGATTTCCCCCGGCTGGGCTAATCCTCCATGACGGCGCTGCAAGCAGCGCCGCCATGGGGATTCTGACCCCCTTCCCGCCACCCTGTTTCTGGTGGTTTTTACCGCCAGGAACAGGATGGCGGGAACGGGTGTCCTGGGGCCCCTGGGGGCCCCTGCACTGCCCATGCCAATGGCATGGGCAGTGCAGGGGCCCCCTAACAGGGCCCCAGCCTGCTTTTCACTGTCTGCCTAGCAGACAGTGAAAAGCGCGAAGGGTGCTACTGCACCCGTCGCACACCTGCAACACCACCGGCTCCATTCGGAGCCGGCTTCAGTGTTGCAGGCCCCTTTCCCGCTGGGCCGGCGGGCGCTAACTTGGCTAGCGCCCGCCGGCCCAGCAGGAATGTTGAAATGGCCCCAGCGGTCTTTTGACCGTGGAGCGGCCATATGGCGGGCGGCTACCGCCGCTCGCCGCAGTTAGAATGAGGGCCATAGTTACATAATTGAGCTCAAAATGTGCAATTACATTATATAACGCGAAGTGAACTAAATACAAAGAATTTTATCTATTTTTTGATTTTGCTAAATCTTTTGGAGAGTTTGCATTTTTTCCACGTACAGTTAATGAGATGATCATTCAATAGCAGTGAGCTTAGGAGTAAGCTCATTCATCGAAACCGTTCTATTTACTGTCAGAAATTATTGAACACATCCAGCATGTTGTGCTATTTCCACCACATGCAATCATGTCCTATATACTTTGTAGTTTTTAAAACATACCTAAAGTGAATATGAGGGATTAAGTACTCATTACAAGTGCAGGGTTAATTTATTTGCCTGTTATAACAGAGGTTTACACAGGAGCAAAACTATTACCCTCATAGTTCCCCAATAATAGACTCCAGCAGATCACACTTGCAGAATTGTATTGGGGGAAAGGTCCACTGAAGGGCAAACTGCAGAATAGAATGTGCTGAAAATCATTTCAGATTTTTATGTCTCATTTTCATGTTGAAAATTAGGAGTAGGAGTAATTTACCAAACATGATGAATTCATTACTCTAGGGTAAACGTATGTACCGCATGTGATAAATCTCATAATACTGAGCCCAGATCTTCATAGGGTTGTTGTCTCACTTAAAGTGAAGGGTTATTTACACATGCATAAGACTAGCATTTTAGCTAAGCAACTGATTGGGATGTAATGTCATATGTCTGTCTTTTTACATTGTATTTCTATATTTTGTGATGATTTTCACTCGGTGAAAAAATAATTTGACTTTAAGAATTGTTTTAATTACAAAGATAAAAGAAAATTGATCAATTACAGTTCTTTGCTTAACACAAAAGAGTCAGTAATAGTCACGGATTCGAAAATTATGACAAATACTTATAAGTAGATTTGCAATATTAAAAAATGTGGTTTTTTGATAGTGTTTCCATTAATATCTATTTCCATAGCCACCACACCTCCACCCACAACCTCATAGTTTTCCAACAGGCCAATGCAGCATAATTTTATTTAGGAAAAGGTGAGTTAAGGATCTATACATCAACAACTGGAACTAAGTATTTCAGTGATTTCCCGCCATTACATTGCCTCCTGATTTTCATAATATCAAAGTATGTATCCATATGTACAAAGGACTATTTGCTTGAGACTTCTAGCTGCAGATTCCTTACTTTAGAGTTATCCCCAGGTGTCAAACTGGATCCCAAAAGTTTCAAGCAGTACCCCTACTTGCAGGTAGGTGGTGTATTCCAGCTTGACGTCACAGTCACCTGTGCCGAAAGTGACATATAAGTGCCTGTAGAGGTGCCACCCCAGTGCGCTGACATCAGTTCTTTTGTTTCTGAGCCAGTCAGCACAGCCCCGGAGAGAACTACTTCCAGTCACTATTTGACTGTTGAAGTCTTTAGTTGCGAACTTTGGCCCATATTTATAATCTTTTAGTGCCGCATTTGTGTCATTTTTTTAAGCAAAAGCAGCACAAACTTACAAAATACAATTGTATTTAGTAAGTTTGAGCCGATTTTGCATCAAAAAACGACGCAAATGCAGCACTAAAAAAGTATAAATATGGCCCTTTGCCTCCTGGCGTGCTAGTGATGTCCCCTAAGATACCAATGGTTTCAAACATTGTGATATTTGTCACAGGCAGATGTCTGTGACGGACCCACAGTAGGGTTGCCTAGCCTTCTTGGAGCAGGACGACGACTCCAAGGCCTGCGAGGACTGCCATGTCATGCACCCAAAGCCATTGCGGGACTGCTCATTGATGATTCTTGTTGCCTGACATCAGATGACCCTTCACGTGAAAGATCCCTAGACCACTCACTGAGCCACTCTCAACATTCGTCATCTCAGTTGAAGGCAATGTGCCAGTTCTACAAAAAGAAAAAGTCCAAGAATTCAAACCACTCTTCAGCTTCACATGCTGGTCCAAGGCTTTGTACGGAATGAAAGAACATTGACAGAAGTCGAGGCCTTACTCTCATGCATCCACCTTGGATCCTCTGCCTAGATCTGCTGTGTGCCTCCCAGAGTTTACCAGAACCAGCACAACCCCACCAAACTGAAGGAGTTCCATGAGGCCATGATCCTCATATGGGCGTCCTCACTCCTCTGGAGGGCCTTCGGGCCCTATTGGTTCAATGAAAACCCACACTTGATTCCCACTAGTGGGTTTGCCCACAGCACCAGTCGGACCCCTTGAATTGGGTGTCAGATCTGGAGTGGCTCTGCTGCAACACCGCAACCGTCTGTGGAGCCAGTCTCGTTCCATTGTTCCTGATGCCACTGATGCTGTGATGTGGTGCTGACCCAGTCATCATACCTGACTCTGAATATGGAGCCAGCTAGTTGTTGTCTGATGCCAACTCTGATGCTGTCTAAAACCATGCCCTCCTTGTCGGAGCAAGTACCTTCTTCCTTTGACAGGTCTGAAGATGGGGCTGATTGGGTGCAGTATAAGGGCCCTTATGATTACCTTAAACCCCTGGATGAACTGGAGGAAAATTGGTACAAGAAACTGGTGTATACCAGTCATTTGGACACCTCACAAGGCACTGTCTTGGTCTCTCCTTCCACTGTGGCTGCAGAGGAAGCAGATTATTTTTCAATGGTGATGCGTAGTGTGGGAAAAGGTTATGGACCTTCAGCCACCTTCAGTGGCAGTCAAGATGAATGCCTTTAAAGAGGTGCTTTAGCTGGGAGTTGCCCCCTCTTTATCTCTCCTCCCATTCAAGAACACCCCTATGGACTTGCTGCTTGGAACCTAGTCTAAGCCCTGCACAGGGGCTCCTATGCACAGGACAATGACCTTTCACCATTACCCTACTTATGGTGATCACAGTTTTGTCACTCAGCACCCCAACCAGAAAAAAGTCCTGCACAGGGGCGCCTATGCACAGGACAATGGCGTACCTTTATTGCCCCACTCATGGGGATCACAGTTTTGTCACCCAGCACCCCAACCATAAAGTTTGGTCCAACTTCGACCTCAAAGGTCAGCCCTTGCACGTTCCCTACCACTCCACTGGATAGTGAAGCCAAAAGGCTGGATTCCTTTGAGAAGAAAGTCTTCCACTGCGATCAGTGTACACTATGTTCCTTTTGGGCAGGTGCCACTACACAGTTTGGGATTTGGTTGCACAAGTGCTGCCAATGGCCTCAGAGGAGGCCTGAGCCTGACTTTCACAAGCAATTACAGATGGTAGAGATGTAGCTAAGTTCACTATTTGCTGCAGACTGGACAGAACTGACTCGTTAGGCAGAGCAATTGCATCATACATGGCACTAAGGCACCACACCTGTTTGAGAACCATTGGCTTTCGAGTGATGTCCAAGCTTCCCTTATAAACATGTCCCTCCATGGCTCAGCCTCATTGGAGAAAAGGCAGACTCAACACTGGAGTGTTTTAAGGATAACCTGACTACTGCCAGGTTCTGCGGCCTCTCCATGGGTCCCCGCCAACATTATTTTGCCATTTGCCCCTTCTGTTGCTATGATAGGGGCTAGCAACTGTGTCCTTTCCTGCCCAGCCACTAAGGCCAGCAGGCTTTACAGCCTTTTTATGCCAGTGGATGTGGTTCCCACAGACAACATTAAACCACCAACCAGAGTCTGACCAAGTCTGCTACTCCCTCAGTAGCTGCAGACCCCCTTAGTTTGTCCTCATACGCTGACAGTGTAATCTGACCATCACCAGCACCACTGGCAATCTATAAAATCAAACAAGTGGGTAATCCACATCATCCAGCGGGGTTACTCCATTCTCTTTTTGGAAACTGTACCACCAGTGGCACTTTCCTATGACCAGCTGACAAAGGACCACCTCTCCCTGCTCTGTCAGACAGTACAGGCCCTTTTGGCCAAAGGAACCATCAAGAGGGTTTTAACATTAGAATTAGGTTGTGGTATTCCTTCTAATTTCTGGTGCCTAACAATTACTGCGGCCCCTTCCCTATTCTAGAACTGTGCCTTCTCAAACTTCTCTCTTGAAGAAGAAGAAGTTGAAATTCTCATGTTAGCTCAGAACCTGTCTGCCCTTGACCCAGGGGCCTGGATGGTAGCCCTGGACTTACAAGACACCTACTTCCATACCCCTGTCCTGCCTGCCCACTGGTTCACTCATGGCCACAAGTACTTTCAGTTCACTGTGCTCTCTTTTGTCCTTACCATCACCCTTTGGGTCTTCACCAACGTAATGGTAGTCATTGCACACATCTGAGAAGGATTGGAGGTTTCAGTCTTCCCATTCCTCAATGCCTGGCGGTTGAAGACGGGCTCACCCAGGCAGTCGTCTCCCACCTCCAGACAATGCAGACATATAGCACTGGCTGGGGTTCCCTATCAGTATACCGAAGTCAATCAATCAAAATTTATTTTATCTGGCATAAGCCTTAAAAGTATAAAAACAATGAAATCTACAAATTCATTAAACATTTCTATTACATACTATATTGACAATCAAAGTTCTTGAATCATTCTAATTCTTGTTAACCAGCTCTACTTACATTGTTCATTACATTATCCCAACCTTAAACCAATTTTATTTCCCCACTAATTCTGCCGAACACATCGAATCAGCCAAATTATCCCGTATACAATTCCTAACGAGGTTCAAATTCTTACCGGTTTCATAAAGTGCAACGTGCCAAACAAATTATCCCCCCTACAGTTCTGATTAGACTCAGGTCCTTATACTCTCATAAAGTGCAATTTTCAATATAAAGTGTTCTGCATTTTATTTCATGCCTCGTTATAATGTGGCAACATTTTCGAAAGTAAATGTAATTTTAGACTAGTCAATTATGGCATTTAAAACTCTTCATTCCTCTTTACTTCCTACATTATACTGGTCCCTATAAGTCCATTTAAAACCCCTCTTAGGCCATTTAAAAATAGGCCCAATCCACAGGTTACATTTAAAAAGTTTATGTCAATGAGTAACCTAAGCACCTGGTCCCAGTTAGTAATATTATATTCTTTAAAAATTGGTTTAACAAACTTCTTACGCACTTCTAAAAACCAGTGACAATCCAAAAGTAGGTGTTGCATGGTATATTTCTGCTATAAGTCGCATTTACATAGGCCCTGGGTATCCTTAAGAAATGCTTTTACTTTGGGATCCCTATAGCCTGGGTTCAACCCAATTCGAAACTGTAGTACTGAGTCTCTTAATCTTGGGTTGGGTAGAGCCTCTATATAGGGAAAGGTTTCCGGATTCCTCCATCCGACTACCATAGCCTGAGTTGATATTTTACTCTCTAAGTACTTCAGATCTATTTCTCTTGCTCTTTCCTTCACCATTATTCGTAGATTGAGTTTCGGAATTTGTGCACCACACCTCTGTTTGCCGGGTAAGCCTAAGAGGACACAGATCTTTTCTAACCGTCCTCTAATTTGTAACGCCCAATGTAACTCACTTATTGTTATTTCTTTTTTACACAATCTCGCGATCCTACAAATCCCTTCATCTCTTATACTTAGCCAAAACTTCAGTGCAGCATGTAGTCCCTGGTAAGTCCACGCCGTCATTTGACATTCTGCTCTTATAGCTTGTAGCATTCTTGAGGGGGGTACGCTTTGCATTAATGCTTTCTTCTGTCTCCCAATTTAGTTTCCCAGAAAATATTAAAACTTCCACCCCATATTGGAACTGGGGACGTATCATGGCATTAAAGGCAGAAATAACCGGCTGGAGGGAAGGACCACCATATTTACTACTGAATTGTTTCAACCCCCAAACTGATGATAGAGCTTTATTTTTTAGGGCTTCAGTGTGAGCTTTCCATCTCAAATGTGAGTCACACCATATACCTAGATATTTAGATTTTTTTACCTTCTCCATTTTTTCTCCTCCTAGAAGATAGGTGAATGCACTTTTCTCTTTCCCTATAGACATTATTTTTGTTTTCTCCATATTTACTACCATTTTTTCCTTTGACAGTAGGAGTAAATCACCTCCAATTTCCTTTGTAGCCCTAACTCCATCATATCCATTATCACTAGATCGGCAGCATATAATAAACAGGAAATATGCACACCATCCATTTTTGGGCTTCGGCCTTTAACCTCCCGCAACAACCCTGGCAGGTCTGACAGAAATAATGTGAATAATATTGGGGCCAACACACAACTTTGGCGAAGACCATTATTTATGGGGATCCTTTTTGAAAGAGAGCCACTCGTGTCTAAAATTACTTGGGCCCAATTTTGTAGATGCAGACCCTGAAGGAGAAATAATAAATCCAAATCAATCCCTACGTGTTTTAGCATATCCCATAGTAATTTCCTATCTACCAAATCGAATGCAGCACGAGAATCAACGAAACAGCAAAATAGGCTTCCTTGCATTTCAACAGATTTTTTTGCTAATGCCCACAAACTAAAGCAATGGTCAATTGTCGAGTGTCATCTTTAAAACCATCTTGTTCTACTGGTATCAAATCATTATCGTCTGTCCATTCTTTGTTTATCCCCAGCACTAGCTTCGTAAATACCTTTTCACCTACGTCTAATAGGCCTATCGGCCGGTAATTTCTTGGTTGGGTCCTCCTTTTTGTGAATCGGTCTTATCATGTCACCCTTCCAGCTCTCTGGAAAACGGCGGTAATCAAGGATTTTACAAAACGTAGCATAAAAAATTTAGTCCACCAATCGATATGCTTTTTTAATAATTATTGCTGGGAGATTGTCTGGACCTGCCGCTTTAGTTCATTTCAATGCTGCAATAATTTATTTTATTTTTTGTGGGACAAGAGCTAATCTCGTATTCTCACCAAGCTTCCTAGTAACACCATAACCTTACTCATCATCGGTACCTTTATATATAGAAGACAAATATGTATACCAGTCCTCTTTTCCAACCAAACACTGCATAGTTCCAACCTTTTTCCCCTCCCTTACCAGCTGCCAAAAGCCCCTAATATTCCGTGTTCTTATCACCTCACTCATTGTATCCCAGTTTTTATTAACATATTCTCGTTTCCTCTGTCTTGCTTGACGGAGCTTCTCTCCTGCATCAGCGGAGGGTCTTATCATATATTCCCTTTCTAATCTTTGCGCCATTTGTTTTTTATGCCTACATTCTCAATTAAACCATATTTTGCTATTATTCATCTTATATGCTTCTCCCTTAATCTTTCCCTCTTGCGGTATTTTTAATTTTGTTTTTAAGCAATTAACCATTAACGCAATGCCTCTATTATAGCCCTTGAAAATATCTTTTGGATCATCTTCCATACTAAAGTTTGGATAGTTTACTATCAGGTTATTAAGTGCTTCTAGACTACTCTCTGTAAGTCGAGTCGTTATCCTACGGGGATACTCAACTAGCGCTATCAATGCCTTTTCTCTTTCGTTTTGGGTTTTATCGTCTGATCGTATTGTTAAACGAGTGGCCAATGATCACTGCCTTCTGTATGCTCAACTTCAAAGTCTAGTACTTCTCCAAAGGACCAGGTATTTACAAATGCATACTCAATAGGGCATACCTGATTACCTATTCGAAAAGTCTGTTTTGCCGGGCGATGCATCTTCATACGCCCATTTAGACAGAACATACCTAGAGAGCCTATGGTTCTTACTAAGGACAAATCATGGGCAGAACATTCTACATTGGGAAAGATGCTGTTAGGGATTTGTGTAGCTACCAATAGCTCCTTATACAAATGATCACTACTGTTAGGGTCAAGTTTATGATTACAATCTCTCAGCATTAGAGTCAAATATCCTGCTTTGCCAATACATAGTAGTTCCAGATCTTCCTCAAACAGACCCGCTGGATATTATAGTCCTACATGTTCCCCGGTTGTATATAAACATTAATTATCAAAAGCTGTTTAGCGCCTCCAATTACAATTACATTGTAGAGATCTATCTGACCTGCCAATAACCAGCGACATTTGTTTTTTATTTCTGTGATCTTGTTCGCTATTCTGGTTGAGGCTAGAGTTATTAGGCTCCTAATGGGCGTCCTAACCCTTGCCTTGTTGCTCCCCTAAAAAGCATCATGAAACCATCCACTGGTTCGGGTTCATCGCACAGCCAAGTTTCCTGGAAGCACATTACATCATATTTTTCAAACTCTCATTTAAATAGCTCTTGTTTTAAATGTTTATTGTAACCTCCCAAGTTCCAGGATAAAATCGGATGGCTGTGCGCGGGGCTTAATTCCTAGTCCACATCACTCAATTCTCCCCTACTATACTTATCACAGGAGTTCACAATGGGCCCAAAACAATTCCTCCACTGTGGGTCGTTATACCCTGAGACTATGGTTACACATAGACTACCATTGTTTCCATCCACGAACCTTATACGATTTTTATTATATAACAGATTGCACTGCACTTGATTTGGGAACAACCCTGCATGGCACATGAGAGCTTGTCTATCTTGTGTCTCATCCTCTGACACATTCCCTGCACTAATCTTATACCCTCTTTTATTAGCTCTGCCTCTGCATGTAGTACCAATCGTCTAATGCAGTCAGAGTAAAAGAGTGCTTAAGTCACCTCTTCCCCCTCCGGGTTTAATATAAATCCTATTTGCCTTATATCATCTGACTCAATCACACATAGGCTTGGGCGTGAGGCCATAACTTCTAAAAGGCGGGTACGGTTCAAAGGTTTTAACTTCCTTTGCCGTTTCCTCCCAATCTCTCTTCCCCAAGGCTCCAAATATGTCCACCTATCTTTACTCCCACTAGGACTTTAACACTCCTTCTTGTTCTCAGGGCCTTTAGGAGAAAACAAAACCCAGCTCTTTGCTGGGAAAATTGTGTTAACTAATTCTCTGCATCCCCTGCTTCTCACAGATCTCCTAATATTATTCTCTCCCTCCAAGTCACTACTTTCCTCTCTGTCTTCTGTTTCCTCCAATGTTTCCATTTCCACTTCCACTCCTTGCCTGCCCTTCTTTCTTTTCCCTTGCTGACTAACTTCTCTGTGGAGTATACTAGATACTTTTTGCTACATGGCCCCTTGCTCTACGGCTATTGCTTGCCACAGCCTATCCTTAAGGTGTTGTGCTGAGCTGCCTGCGCTATCTTTCCCTTACTCCCTTCTGATGTTTTGCTCCCAGCGTTGCCTTGCTTACTTTGCTTCCTACATTTCGGTTTGTAGGGGATACTATGCAGACCATAACACTTTCTCCCCTGTCTGCGATTCCTCTTTATCACCAGCATTGGTTGTTTGGAAACATACACTGATGGTTGAATTAATGTCTGTAATATAGCTATTTCCCCTCCTCCTTTATTATGTTCGGGCGTGTCGAGGGTATCTGTTTCTTGATCCCTTTTTTCCAATACAGGTCGCACTAGGTCTGGCATACTACTATTGATACATTTCATCTCCTCAGTTATCCCTTGTAATTGATTTTTATGTACTTTTACCAAACTATTGTTTGAAGTCAGCACTTCTAAAATTGCCTGCAGGGTCTTTTGCATTAGAAACATTACATCTAGTAGTGACTCAGCGGGTACGGCAGTGGCATCCAATGCAAATACAGGCAGGACAAGATGACAAAAGTTCACCCATCTTGCTCTCCTCTCTGACAAGCCCCCCCAATCCTCCTACGAGGCCCTCCCTTTCTTCCATTCTCTCTGAGCCAGGGCTGGGCAGGGAACCCTCTTCTGGTCTCATACTACCCCTAGCTTGTGGTGGAAGGCATGGGGATGAGGATTGCCTGAGTTCCAATGAGACCTTGCACCCACCTGCCTCCTCGAACCCCTCCCCTAGGAATAAATCCTCTATCTGCAGTGAGTCTGAAACTTGAGAGACGTTCCTCATGGGTCGACCTATTTCACTCTGGTAAAAGTCAAACATGTTGTTACCCTCTGATGCCTGTGACATGTAATGAGACTTTTTAAAATATTTCCCAACAAACTCTCGGATTGATACCCCCAGGGGAGAGTCCCTGAGGGTTTTTCACCGCTGTCACCATTGTCTCTCCGAGCATCCTCCTGGTCCAACAACTAGAGTATATTTCCTCCATCACCTTCTTCATGATTCCCATGTGATACCTCTGAAAGCTGATGCACCCCCAAAGTCTCCTTGGATTTAGAGCCTGTCTTTGGACCCTTTTTATGCTGGGCGCTTGAGTTTTGCTCACTGGCATACTGTGCACAGTGTACTGTATACTATATACTATATACTATATACTATATACCAGGTATTATACTAGGTAATAGGTAGTAGGTAGGTTCCACGATAGATCCCAATACTTCACACTGCAGGGACTTCAAAGACTTCACTGTGGGAGTTCCTTTACTTCTTAATCTGGCACCGGAGGGGAGCCAACCACACTGGCCTAGTACCAGCCGTTTCCACACCACCACTGGGAGCTAGCAGCTACTAGCTCTAATTTCCTTTTACATTCCAAAGTTTCCCAGGATTCTCCAGCTGGGGTCAAAAAGCCTGTGCTCCTCACAAACTGCTCGCCCGGATCCACTGAGCAGCTGAAGCTAACCAAATGCACCACAATACACAGTACACAATATCCAAGGGTTTCCTTATATATTCAGAAGGGATCAGGATAGACTCCTTCTCTGTTTTACCCCTTGTAGGTAGTGTTCCTCACTGCTATAATTCCACCCCCTACGACTTTAGATGGCGACGGAGTGGAAGGGCGAGACAAGAGGTAAGTTGAGAGGGAGCTCGACAGATTTCCCTTGAGCACAAGCCGCACTGGTCTAACGCCGGCCGCTTCCGTGCAGAAGGTGACTGTGGCTAGAGCACCTGAATTGCGCTCATGTACACTCTCACTCTCTCTGCATATTTGGTAACTCCCGCTGCTGGGCTGGATCGTGCTTGCACAGCGGGTACTAAATGTTAATCCTATGTCCTGGGCCCCGGGCCCTGGTCCTGATCCCGGAAGTGCAGTGCTACAGGGCTGATAGAAAGTGGCAGAGGGACTTGGAATACCCCTTACCCTTGACTCCCTTCACCAGTTGCCAAGTATTGTCTGTGCCCACTAAGATCTCTGCGGGCCACTTGAGTCCAATCTTGAGTTCAGAGACCAGAGTCCAAGGTACAAAGTTCTGTGCTAAATTATTCGAAGTCTTAGGGCTAAGGCTGAGGTAGAGGCTGGGGCTCTGGTGTGGGGGTTGACAGGGTCACAGGGTCAGCAGCAGTCTCCCTTAGGCTCACTTAGGCTCTCGCTCACGCCGCCTAGCTGTCTTGCTGCCTGCTTTACCTGCTTTGCGCCGCCTCCCTCCCGGGCATAGCAGCACTACACACCGTCCTTACCGCTGCCGCCGAGCGTCCTTGGTTCGTCTCAGTTCGGTTCCCACTCGTTTTCCCGCAGGCGCTTCAGTGCACTGGGGCCTGGTATCTGCGTCTTCCTCCTACTGCCCGTTAGGTGTGTCCTGGTGCACGTCGGATGGGTGGGGCAGTGCTGCTATACCGGGGCAAAACTGGAGGGCAAAAACAGCTATAGCAGGTCTGGTCCTGGACTTCAGCTGCCCCCGAAGTTTTTCTTGAGGGGGGCGTGCCGCTGTTACCACTGGCCCCGCTCCGTCTCTGTCGGGTCTGCTTTCCCTCGGAACACCAGTGGCCTCGCCTCGCCTTGCCTACCTCGGCGAGCTACTGGGCCGCTAGCTCCGTCATTCTACTTCCAGTTCTTTACAATACAGTCCAAAGTCACACCTGACTCCCTCTCAAACACTCCTTTTCATCTGAGCTGTTCTGGACACAGTGCAGATGCGGGCCTAGAAAGCCGAATGGTGAGCTCAGGAAACTTAGGCTATAGTTCTAATGTTTCAGCTTCTATCCTGGATTATGTTGAAAATGACTCTGAGTCTGTTGGGCCTCATGGCCTCCTGATCATGCAGGTAACATATGCCTGTTGGCATATGCAGGTTCTGCAGTGGGAGCTGAAGTCCCAGTGGGTGCAGCATCTTGGGATTCTCTTTGCCCTGGTTCCAAACTTGGAGAGAACTGCAAAAGGCCTACAGTTGTGGCTACCAAAGGGCGATAAGGTCAGTGGCAGACCCCTATTCTTTTCTCACCAAGAACTGACTGTATTGACAGATGCATCACTCCTGGGTTAGGGCAACCACCTAGGAAAGGTGGAGATCAAAGGATTCTGGTCTCTGGCAGAGTCCCAGCTCCACATCAATTTGTTGGAGCTGAGTGGGATCCAACTGGCACTGAAAGCCTTTCTTCCTTTGGTAAGGGAAAGCTATTTCAGGTATTCAGGAACAACACCCCCGCCATATGGTACTGCAGCAAACAAGGGAGGGAGGGGCCATTGATCCTATGTCAAGACGTCCTGTGCCTTTGGGCATGGTTGAAATGTCATGGCATTTCTCTGGTGGTTAAACATCTCACTGGCTCTCTGAAAACCAGAGTGGACATAATCAGCCAACTCCCTGCAGAGCAGGAATAGCAGCTCCACATGTAGGTGGTGCAAGGTTTCTTTCTAAAAGGGGGAGAAGCTTGACTAAATCTGTTTGCCACCACTGAGAACGCTCAGTGTCAGCACTTCTTCAAACTGGAATATCCAAAGCAACACTCATTCAGAGATGCTTTTTGTCTTGCGTGTAGCTCAAGTTTCCTGTACTCCTTTCCGCCAGTACTACTCCCAGAGTTCTCAAGAAGATTAGGACTAGGCCCCAGTCATTCTTGTGGCTTCGAGAGAGCATGGAGAGTATGCTATCCAGTACTCCTGAGTATGAGCATCAGCCCTCTGGTCAGGCTGCCTTTTCAAGAGATCTTCTATCGCATCTGCAGGGTAGGGTCTTGCATCCAAGCCTGCGCACATTACACCTTTATTCTTAGAGATTGAGCGATGGCAGATGGCAGTTTTTGACCTTCCTCCAGACTTCTGTTATTCTAGCACCCAAGCGCCCCTCAACCAATACAGAATATTCCTGCCATTGGGACACATTTGTGGCATGATGTGCCCCCAAGAATGCTGATCCCCTTTCTGCAACCCTACCCAAACTTTTGTTGTTCATACTTTCCCAGGCCCAGCAAGGCTTTGCTTTGGGCACAGTTAAATGTTGCTTGAAAACCATTTTGACATTCTTGAAGCTGCTGGACGAACATTCTTTGTTCAAGTCACCCTTTGTGACTCATTTCTACAGGGACTCAGACACCTGTTCCCAATGGGACTGCACCCCTAGGAGCCTCTACACACATGCCCTTTACACACCTTCAAAATGAAGATTCTGGTGGCCATCACATCGGCCAAGGAGGGCATGGGGCTGCAAGCACATTCTGTGCATGCTCCCTACATGACATGTCCAGACAAACTAGTACTGAGAACCCATGCCTCCTTTTTCCTGAAAGTGATGACATCTTTTCATGTGGGACAAACCATCCCCTTGCCTACATTCCTTGCTCCTCCTTATCTATTCTAAGAAGGGGAGATACTACCCTACCTGGACCCAGAGAGAGTGTTGTCATTCTACATTGATTGTATCAGAGAGTTCTAGATGGATGAGCAACTCTTCATTGGGTATGTCGAAAAGTCGAAAAATATGGGCCTATTTGATGCTTACCTGTGGGCTTAGAAGAAATGTTGACAAAAAGCCTCTGACAAGGTATAAGTTAATTGAGTTAAAACTGCAGGTTTTGTCTGAGGAGGAGGAGGTGTCATCGCTGGGGAGCCACTGGATGAAGTCACAGTGAAGATTAATACTTTAGGACATAGGTCTTGATTTAGAGTTTGCCAAATGGGGTTATATCCTGTCCGCCATATTATGATCCCATTATATCCTATGGGCATTGCAATATGGCGGATGGGATATCCGTCACGTTTGTGATGAAGTAACCCCATCCGCCAAACTCTAAGTCAGGCCCTTAGTCTTTTTTTAACATTGGAAATCTCCAGTAGGACAGTCCTAAGGCTGTAGCTGACGAGAGTTCCATGAGGCTGGATTCCTCTTTGGTCAAGGACTGCTGAACAGGATTTGCTTCTAAAAATGTAACAGGGGCTGCCAAAACATTAGGCTGACTGGTGATGCATCTTGGACGGATAGATGAGCAGGTTGGTCCCATTTTTTTTTCAGTTCACAGAGCAGTTTGTAGCCAAATATTTTATAAGTCTCAAGATTTAGATTTTGGCTACCTGGTCCCCTTTAGCACCACCATCAAGGATCCAGGGCTGGAGGGGCACCACTTGGGGATTAAGACTCACTCAGGCTGGGTCCAGTTACAGGTTCAAGATGGTTGGAGCCTTTTCTGTCCCTCAGGCTCTGATCAGAATGTCAGCCAGCTAGACCTTGAAGTCACACTATTAGTCTGAGATTCAGCAGTAGAACAGGGCTCAAATATAAGGGCAGGCCTCTGAGAGGTCAAAGGAGGTTTCAAGCAGCAGATCCAGAAAGTAAACTAAAAATTGGGTAGGAGGGTCCTATTTTTATTTCTGGTGCCTTCTCTGAAGAAGAAGAAGTTTCTAGAGAATTATCTCTGAAGTGCTAGAAGTGTCTTGCTTTCCCTGCCCTGGCCCCTAGCTGGCTCACTGAGCAATGGAGCAGTAACAAGTCCTTTGTGTGAAGGCTGGGCACACAATTGTCAGTTGCAAATGAGGCTATATCCAGCTCCACCCCTTTCATCTTGCCAGTAATAGTCCACCTAATCTCTCTTTTGTGTGGTTGTCTGGGAGGAATGAACTAAGTTTAATTGCCAGCTGTACCCAGTCATGTGGCCCAGACTGCAGGCACCAAATAGCGCAGGAAAATGCTGACTTTCTAAAAGTGTCCTTTTCATAATTGTAACTGAAAATCCAACTTTACCAATAAAGAGGGTTTTTATTACAATTTATCAGGCATCAGACTTGAAATGTTCTCCTGTTCTCAATCAAAAGTCAACACTTATTAAAAGTTATATGTCAACTCCATGTTAACCTATGGCATAGGTAGGCCACACAGTATTGAAAAATAATTTAAGAATTTTTCACTACCAGGAGATGTAAAACTTAAAAGTACATCTCTAACCTTTTAAGTACACTGCACCCTGCTCTATGGGCTACCTAGAACATTTCTTACATTGACCTGCATGTAAGAAAAGCAGAGTTTAAGGCTTGGCAAGGGCATTATGTTGCCAAGTAGAATTTTCAGTTTAAAACTGTACTCAAGCTGCAATGGCAGACCCAGGACAGTTTTAAGGGGCTACTTGAGTAGATATACAATAAGTGTTGCAGGCCGACTTGTAGCAGTTTATTTACAGGCCTGAGTAAATAGTAAATCACTTTACTAGAGGCTTATACATAAAGTAAATATCCCAATCAAGTGTAAGCCAATTTTACAGTGTTTTAGGGAGTGAGCACAAACACTTTGGCACTGGTTAACTATGGTAAAGCATACAGAGTCCTAAAGCCAACAAAAACAAATTCAGCAGAAAAGGAGGGCGAAGGCAGACATTTTGGGAGAAGCTCATCTGAAGGCAGGCAGATCTAACAGAAAAGCTGTGCAGAAATTGACAATCTTTTGATGGACTGTGTTCTGCATTACAATGCTACTTGTTGGGCAAGAAGCAACCCTCTGACAACTTTCAAGTTTGTTCCACCAGCGCAAAGGTTGTCACTACTGCATCTGCTCCTGGAGACCCCTTCCTGGATATTTGTATTTGCACATGTTTTCTAAGCACTACTGCGTCAGGTTCATATTGATAGGTATTTTTCCTGCTCAGTCCTATAGGACCTTTTGGTCTAATTTTCTCTTAGACTCACTCCTGAGGAGTTATTGTTTTGGTATTTATTCTAAGGTAAGAAATCTGTGGCTTGAAGTCTCTATGAGGGGAACAAATTATTTACCATCCATAACACATTATCTGGCATTGACACTGGGCGGTATTTACAACTCAGCAGATGGGCTACTCCACCATAATAGTGACAAATATTCCGTCAGCTGATATCTAAATCCCATTATGTCCTATGGTATTTAGATTTTGGCGACTGGGATATCTGTCGCCATTGTGACAGAGTAACCCACACTTCGAGTTCTAAATCTGGTCCTTTGTCTATCTACAGGGTCCTTAATCACACTCCCTGCTCTGCGAACACATTTCTTTACATAGGGTACCCTTACAAGGTCCTTATTGCTAGATACCAGTACATCAGCAACCTTTATTGGTCTCCTGACACTTAGCCACAAATTAGAGCGAGTTGCAGATTGCAAACTTCCTCTTTAATATTTAACAAGTAGGCCAGATTATGATCGAATTCATTTGAGAATTGTATGAACAGTTCTCTTACTATGTAAATTGAATAGTACCATTTTTTACTGGTCACAACCATTTTTTGTGACCCGTATTTAGTACATGTGGTCCTTCGTTACATAATTGAACATAAAGGTAACAATTACATTGTATACAGTGAAGTAAAGCAAATACAAACCTTAGGGCCTCATTACGAGTGTGGCGGTCTTATGACTGCCAAACTTGCAGTGGCAGGGTGACCCACCTTCAATGCAGTGTTCTAACCAGCACATAACAACCCTGGCAGTCCGACCAACAGGGAACCACCAGCTCCATCAGGATATTGGATCCCGGTGGTCTGGCAGTAGTGGAGATCCTAATCTGCCAGGGCAGCAATGCATGCAGGGCTACCCAGTGGATTACGACCTTAGTTTCCACCAGTCTTTTCATGATGGTAACAACGCCATGAAAAGGCTGGTGGAGAACAGGTGCAGAGGGCCACAGAGGAAACCCTGCACTGCCTATGCAGTTGGCATGGGCAGTGTAGTGGGCCCCGTGCCCACCAACATCGCAATGTCCACTGTCTGTTTTGCAGAGGGTGAACATTGCGAGGATGCTGGTGCACCCTCCTGGCTACGGCATTGCCGCTGGCTCGTTTACGAGCCAAAAACAATGCTGTAGCCTGCTTCCTTTTAGGCCAGTGGGAGGTAGCCAGTGAGGCGGCAATATCCCCAGCAAAAGTTTGGTGAACAGCGCAAAGTGTCCGCCAAACTCCTAATGCGGCCCTTAATCCTGTTATTTTGATTTTGCTAAATCTTTTGGAGTGTTTGTATTTTTGCATGCACAGTTAATTAGACAATCATTCAATGGCAATAAACTGAAGTATCCGGAAACAAATTCAAGGCAGCGGTTCATGTTACTGTTACAAATCATTCTACACATATAGCATTTGTGCTAATTCTACCACTTTTTGAAATCATGTCTCATATACCTAATTATTTTTAAAAATATACTTGAAATGCATAGGATTGATTAGGCACTCATTACAAGTTGATCTTAAACAGGGATTTGTAGAGGAAGCAAAATTATTATAGTATCACACCTCAATGCTTCACGATTTGCACGTCTCTTACCGATATGGTCTGCAAAACCTGGAATATCACCTCACTACTTGCTTGTTCAGTACTGGCCAAGATATGGGCGACCCCTTCCAATAGCCACAGTGCTCCCAACTAGATAATGCCAAAGAGGGCTGTAACCTCCAGAAAGAGTACCAGAGGAACAACCCATCAAATGTCAAAAAACCTCAAACCACTGGAACTTCTGAAATGAGGAAAAAAGAGAATCAGCAGAAAGTCGGAAACAGGAATCATAGAACAGCTGGAATCGAGGAAGAAGAGTTCCCAAAAAATTTGAACAGGAGCGAGGATCACCACCAAGACGGAAGTGTTTGCACTGCAAGGAAAGGAAGGCATTCTGTACTTTATATAACTAAAAACAGGAAGAACTTATGACGCCATCTTTGACTGGGAATATGTCATAAGGAGAAACATAAGAAACGCCATGTCAAAAAAAGAAGAAAGCAATGCAGGCAGGGAAACCACAGACATCTGGGAGTAAGACAATATGGCTTCAAGAAGAAAAGAAGAAAAAGAAGAAAGAAGAAAGAGGAGTGTTCCTGAATCACAGGTAAGTGTATGGAATGGGGAATTAAGGGGGCCACCAATGAATGTGGTGTGGCCCAGAACCCAAGTTTGGGCCACGTAGTGACTGAGAAAATGGACTGCGGCAGCACCGGCCACCCAGAACGTGGACCGCCTGCCCGGAATGCAGACCACCGATCCAGCCGCAGCCCGCAAAGAAGACGCCGTGGGTTCCCGTGGCGTCACAGTAGGCCCCCACAAAGCCCCGGTCTTATCTGGAAGTAGAAGAAAAAAATGTGGGATCAAGCGGGGAGCATGAACTCAAAAGACATCTTCCCAAGAACAATCACTAAGGTTATAACCCTTCCAATGGATCAAGAACTGGAGACAGTTCCGAAAAAAGCGTGAGTCACAGGTCTCCTGAACTTCATATTCGTGATTGCCATCAACTAGAAGAGGAGGAGGACATGATGATTGTCTATGATAGGGGTCAGGAGTCACAAATAGTTTTCCACTGATAGATTACAAAAGGTCAAACTTGCAGAATTCCATTCGTAGAAGAGCCCAATAAAGGACAAATGTGTGGAATTCAGTGTGTTAAAAAACCTATTCAGCTTTTCATGTCTCATTTCCATGTTGAAAACTAGGAGTAGGAGTTATTTACCACTCATGGTAAAGATATCACCCTATGTTAATGATAATTACCACATGTGGTAAATACCCCACAATATTGATCCTAAATTGTAAATAGGGTTGTTACCTTACATAAAGTGTAGGGTTGGTTTAAACATGCATAATAGCTGCTTTTTAGCTATGTAACTGATTGTGATATATTGCCATCTATATATGTCCTAATACCTTGTATTGATGTTTCATATCACAGTTTTCACGAGGTGTTAAATAGAAGCTGATTCTAAGAAATGTTTTCACTTAAAAAATAAATGAACATGTATTGATTACATCCCTTTCCACAACACTAAAGATTCAAGAATATCTTAGTTTCAAATATACTTATAAGTGAGTTTGAAATATTAAAACATGTGGCATTATGAAAATATTTCCATCATTGTCTGTTTCTATAGCCACCACATCTCCACCCACTAAAACCACAACAAGCAATACGGTCTTTACATCAACCACTAGAAGTATGTATTTTAATACTTCCCCTGAGTTTCCTTCTTATTGTATATTGCTTGCTGATCTTATCATCATAATATGAAAACGTGCACCCACATGTACAAAGCACTTTTACAGCTGCAAATACTCTAGTTTGAAGATTACAAGTGCAAAGATGCTTTTCCTAATTTACCAATCCAAATTTAGAAGTCGGTAAAGTTTTGCAGACTCTTACAATGGGATTACAACCACCACCTACTCAGTATTTTGAAAGGTCAAATGTTGGGCATCCCTATTAAAAATAAATCAATATATGATGGATAAATATTATGCAAGTATAATCTACTAAAACAATATTGAAAATTACTTACTCCTGAGTCTGGGTGGTATGCCATTTGCAAAAAGGAGTCACTTTTCGGACTCATTCCTCTTTTTGAGTTTAAAATAAACTGTATTGAAGAGTAGGCATGGGATGCCTGCCTTCTCTTCAACAAACTTAAAAAGTCAACTTTTTAAAGTGCTGCACTGTATACTTTAAGGAAATGGTGTACATAGAAAAAAAGTTTTTTAAAGAAAATCACAGACCTGTTGGTCTGTTGACATTAGGAGGCCATCATCACTGTAATGGCCACCAATTGAAGTGGGTTACAAATAGTAAACTTCGTTTTGAATATTCATCTGGTAGACTGGAATATGATCCAGTCACAGACAGAATTTTATGAATCAACTTATTACTGAATAGGTTGGTTCATACTTTTCTATGCTTGTTGCAACTATTGTTTTGTAAGAGGAATGTAATGCAAGGGACCATTGTTACATAATTGAAAACAAAATGTGCAATTATATTGTATAAAGTAAAGTGATTCTGCATTATCTTGTAAAGTGTTTGTATTTGCTCCACACACAATTCACAAGACATCTATTCAATAGCAGGGAAGTGAAGTCTAAAGAAGCAAATTTAGGATGTCAGTTCATGTTATTGCCATAGGTAATTCTACACGTTAGCAGATATGTACAGTGGGTGCCCACCGGCGCACCGAAGGCAAGTCCTTCTGTGCCCGCCCACACCAGGACCTCACCCAGTGCAAGGAACTCTGGATCTCCCACCACCCACAGATACCTTGCCACAAATCTCACAGCCCTGGATCCCAGATGCTGGATGAAAAACTGTTGCCTCACCTCTCCATGAACAGCAGTAGGACTTTTTTCCTGCCAGAACTGTCTCTTCTCCTGCAACATAGGGCGCTCACACTCACAATGACCACCACTACCACGCCGGTCATGACTGTCTCCTGCTCAATACCAAATCACTCTGTAAGCACACCACTGAGATCGGTGACACCATCACCTCCCTCAGACCTGACTTCATCTTCCTCACCTAGACCTGGCTCAACCCTGCTTCTGCGCTCTACATTGCCTCAGCAACCCCCAGCAGATACAAGTTAGCTCACCGAGATGGCCTCAACAAACACGGACGTGGAATTGTCATCATCCACAAAGAAACTATCCACTGCCCCACAGACAACACTACCCCGATCACGGAATGCCTCAACTTTCAGCTCCTACTGAAGTCCAAAACCACAATCAGAGACACTGTTGCATACACACCACCTGGACCACGCCCCAGTTTCAGCGACACTATACCCAAATTCATCAACCCACTCGCCATTGACTCCAAACTGTACTTCTTCCTCTCAGACATCAATTTTCACCTTGACAACCTTCAGCTCCACCGGAGTTCAAAACCACAATCAGAGACAGTGTCACATACTCACCTTCTGGACCACACCCCAGTTTCAGTGACACTATACCCAGATTCATCACCACACTCGCCATTGACACCAAACTGTACTTCTTCCTCTCAGACCTCAATTTTCACCTTGATGACCTTCAACTCCTCCTGGAGTTCAAAACCACAATCAGAGACACCGTCGCATACACACCCACTGCACCACACCCCAGTTTCAGCAACACTATACCCAAATTCATCACCCCACTCACCATTGACTCCAAACTTTACTTCTTCTTCTCAGACCTCAATTTTCACCTTGACGACCTCAACAACACTAACACCGCAAATCTCTTGTAAAGCATGACCAACATCGGCCTCACCCAACTAACCACCGACTCTGCAAAGTATGCAGGACACATGCTTAATCCCATCTTTATGGCAGTGACAGAGTCCAGTACAACCATGTTACAGAGGTTACCTGGACAGGCCATACCATTATCTACTTTCCCATCACAGGATACCCAGGCACTACCACAAAGCCTCCCAGGACATCACACCAAAGCTGGAAAAAAGTATCAGAGAGCCAGTGGACCACTGCTCTCATCATATCCCACCCTGACACCTCAGCCAATCTAGAACAGGCCATCAAGAATTGCCTCAGCTGGATCACTGATTGCACCAACAGAGTCGCCACTGTCAAATCTACCAAACCCAAGTGGTCCACCAAGCCGGCCAACTGCTACCTCATGAAATTGCAAACCATGAAAAGCAACTGCAAATGACTAGAAAAGAAATGCCACACCAGCAAGGAGCCAACAGACAGAGCCACCACCAAGATATCCTTCAACCAATATCACCTACTCCAAAAAGACAAAAAGAAGCTTCCTAGCCGACCCCATCAAAGCCAGTGCTAACCACAGCAAATAGCTCTTGAACATTGTCACGGAGTTCTCCAACCACCAATGACATTATTACCCCTTCCCAGGAACATAATACCTTGGCAGACTTCATCTATGACAAGATCTCTACCATCTACTAAAACTTTCAACCCCAATCTACTGCCTCCAACACCCTCAGCCACCTTGCACCTGCTGATGCAAACCTAGACCACCTACTTCACGCCTGGGACCAGTTCATGACACAGGATTCCACTACCCTCATGAAATCTGTCCACGCTGAAGCTCCCACCGACCAATACGGCCCTCTCCTTTCAGCACATGTTCAACCTTGGGAGTGAGGTTATCAGCAAGGAACTCACCACCATCATTAATGCATTAATCACCTTGGCCAACTTCCGCAAAGACTACAAACATGCAGAGGTCATCTTCCCCTCACTGTTCAATACCTACATGACCCCTTGTCCAACATCATCAGAACCCATGGACTAAACATCATATCCTATACAGACGACACTCAGCTCATCCTCTTGCTATCAGAAGACCCATTCATCTCAAGAACCAACTTCCACAGGAGCATAATGAGCATTGTAGACTGGATGAAGTACAATTGCCTAAAACTCAACACCAACAAAACTGAAGTGCTGATGTTTGGGAACTGCACCTCCTGTGGAAGAAAACATGGTGGCCTTCCAAATTAGGACCTTCTCTGATGCCGACAGACCATGTCCAAAACCTTGTCATTATCCTAGACAACAAGTTTACCATGAAGAATCAGATCAACGCACTTTCCTCTGCCTGCTTCCTCCCTCTTTGCATGCTCTGTAAGCTCTTCAAATGGCTCTGTGTCAACACCAGATGAACTGTCTCTCAAGCCCTCATCACCATCCAGCTGGACTACGAAAATGCACTATTATTAGGGATGTCCACGCACCTTCTGAAGAGACTGCAGACCATACAGAACTCAGTGACAAGACTCATCCTCAACCTCACTCCCCACCTCACGAAACTCTGCAGGCTCCCCATTAAGAAGAGATGGCAATTCAAGATTCTGATCTACACCTACAAAGCCCTAAACAACCCTGGACCAGCTTAGATCAACCACTGCGTGAACTTACAACAGCCCTTCAGGCTCCTGTGCTCCACCTTCCTCACCCACGCACACACACCTACATATGTAGATACAACAGCAGATGACGCTTCTTCTCCCACCTCAATACAAAGTTCTGGAACAACCTCCCCCTGTGCCTCAGGACCTCAACCTCTCTTCAGGAATTCAGAGAAAGACTCAAGACCTGGCTGTTCAACTGAACCCCCCGGAAGCAGTATCGCTCTCAGCACCTAGATACTTTCACAGGTGATTAGCTACGTTTTACAAAGCCTGATTGATTGATGATGGATCGATTGATTGATTGATATACATTTTGGGTTAATTTCACCACTGGGTGCAATCATGTTCCATATACGTCTTTGTTTTTAAATACATACCTGAAGTTCATATGACAGATCAGGACCTCATTACAAGTTCGGGGTTACATTTTGTTCCCTCTGAAAGAAAGATTTTGCACAGGAATCAAAATTGTTACACTATCACATTGTCATAGTTTGCCAACAGTTCAAACGTGCCAAATTGTATTGTTGGAAATTTCTGCTAAAGGAGAAAATATGCTGAATTAAATGTGTTAAAACCAATTCATCATTCTAAGTCTCATTTTCCTATTGAAATCTAACAGTATGAGTTATTTATCATGCATGGCAAATATATCACCCTACATGTGGTAAATACCCTATAACACTGATCAGAACTTGGAATAAGGATTGCAACCTCCCATTAAGTGGAGGGTTATTTTATAAATCCATAACATTTTCTTTTTAGATATGTAACTGGTTGAACAATTATGTCAAATATGTTTGTCCTGTAACATTTTATTTCTGTTTTTTATAATAATTTTCACCCACTGACTCAATGACGCAAATATATTTTTCTATATGTGTTTTCATAACAGAAATAAAGTTGATTTCTTATATTCCTTTGCAGAACAGTAAAGAGTCAAAAAACTAGCACATTCAAAATGTTTTGAAAAATAGTTAGAAGTGCATTTGAAATATTAAAACACTCAGCTTTTGATAATGTTTCTGTCATTTTGTATTTCGATTGCCACCCCCACCTCCACCCACTAAAACCACAATACACACTACACTCTGTAAATCAACTACTGGAAGTTTGTATTATAATGAATTCTAACGATTTCCCTTTATGCATGTTTTTAATGTGCATTGTTTTCTGTTGTTTTCATAATATCAAGATAAAGCATTTTACCACTACAGACACACTGCTTCAGGGCTTGTAAATGCAAAAATGTTTTTTCTAATGTACCAATCCAATCTTTGGAATCCATAAACATTTACAGATTACAACCTACCCATCTTCATTATTTGAAAGGGTCAAGTTGTGGGTATCCCTTAAAACAATTAAATTGATATGTAATTTATCAATATTTTGCCATTGTATTACAGTCACAAAAGACTTACTCCTGACTTTGGATGATACGACAATTGAAAAAAATGAAGGAATCACAGTGGAACTGATTTCCCTTTGTGAATATAAACCAAAAAGATTACTGAAGAGTAGGCAATAGTCCCCTTTTTAGAAAAAAACACACAAGTTTTTTCAAAAGCTGCATTTTAGCTTTGAGGGAAAGTGGGCCGCATACAATAAAAAAAAAACACTTGTTCACCAATTGCAGCGAGTCAGAATTAGCAAACTTCCTCTATATGATCCATTTAAGATCAGAATTTTATGTTCAGATCTCTTACTAAATTTAGTGCATGCTGTCCATTGTTGCATAATTATGCAAATACATTGCAGAAAGTCAATACAAGGACATGGGCCTGATTTAAAGTTTGGAATAGGGGGTTACTCAATCACAAATGTGACGGGTATCCGGTCTGCTGTATTACAATCCCTTTATAGCCTTTGGGTTGGGTCCAAACTGGAATGGCATGGGCAGAAAAAAAACGATGGATTTAGGCCCAGATCTCTGTACTGGGGGTGAATGGTTGACATTGTTCAGCATTCCGTCCATCACTTGTTCTTTTTGCATTTGTCGCCCTAAGTGGGAAGGGTATGCCCAGACGTGGGTCCCATGCTTCCCATGCCACTGGATTCAAGCTAGCCTGGCTGATGAGGGGTGAAACCCTGAGACCGGTCCCAGGATGCTTGTTTCCAGTCCAGGGAAGACCTGGCCTGGCAGTTCGGGCTGGACTGTTCCCATGGGGAACAGGGTCAAGACTGATTTGCGTATGACTGGGTCCAAACTGGAATGGCATGGGCAGCAAAAAAACTATGGATTTAGGCCCAGATCTCTGTACTGGGGGTGAATGTTTGACATTGTTCAGCATTCCGTCCATCACTTGGTCTTTTTGCAACAGTTACAAATGATTCCACATATGCATGATTTTGTGCTATTTTCACCCCTCCATGTAGTCATGTTCCAGATACTTAATTGTTTTTAAAAACATACTTGAAGTGCATCTGATGATTAGGCACTCATTAGATGTTCAGGGTTAAATTATGTTCCCTGTGGAAACAGGAGTTTTCAAAGGAAGCAGAATTACAACAGTATTAAACCCTCATATTTTTTCCACTGATATATTCCAGCAGGTCAAACATGCAACACTTAAATGGGATAAAGGGCCACTAAAGGACAAAATGTGTGTAATTCAGTAAGTTAAAAAACAATTATGCTTTCTATGTCAGTTCCATGTTGGAATGGTAATGTCATCGCCTAGGAGAAGGGCATTTACTGCCTGTTTTAAATACCACAGAATCCTGAGTCCAAATTTTTATAAGGTTTGTTGCCTTAATGTGGATGGTTAATTTAGACATGCATAATAGTTGCATTTTAGCAATGTAACTGACTGTGATATATTCCTATATTTGGTTGCCTTATCACATTTTATTTCTGTTTTATATGATGATTTTGATTTGGTGTTAAAATGACTTGATTAAAAAAAACATTCACTACAAAAATAAATGAAAATATATTGATTACATTTATTTGCACAATGATAAATATTAAAGTATATATGAATTTGAAATGTATTGCAAATACTTCTAAGTTGCTTTGAAGTATTAAAATTGCAGCTTTTTGACAATATTTCCATCATTGTCTATTTCTATAGCTACCATACCTCCACCCACTGAAACCACAGCAGGAAGTAGGCATTTCAGTGGTTCCCCCATGCCTTTTCTTAAAGTGCATTACTTACTGATTTTCTTTTCATGATATGAAAATATGCACACACATGTACAAAGCACTTTTACAGCTCCAAGCACTCCAAGTCAGAGTTTGGAAATGCAAAAATGCTTTTGCTAATGTACCAGTCCAAAATTGGAAGTCAGTAATCTTTTTCAGACTCCTAAAATCGGATTAAAGCCTCTTTATTTTCAGTATTTTGAAAGGTTAAATATTAGGCATCCTTTGTAACAACCAAATTGCTATGTTGTGGAGTAATATTTTGTGACTGTAACCTAGTCAAAAACATTGTAAATTCCTGACTCCTGAGTTTTGGTTATACCCCGTTCATAAAAAGGATGGAGTCACTTTGGGACTCCTTCCAGTGTAGGAATTAAAAAAAATGTGTTGAAGAGTCTGTAGGAGACTACTGCCTACTCTTCAATAAATTGTATAATAATTAACTTGTTTAGTGCTGCTCTGTGTCCTTTAAGGAAAATGGGCTGTACTGAAAATAGCTTACTTTTATTTTAAGACATTTACAGATATGTAGTTCTGCATTGTAATTATATTGTATAAAGTAAAGTAAATACAAATAACATTTAGCTATTTCTTGATTTTCCAGTGTTTATATTTGGTTTTTGCACAATTAATAAGAACAGCATTCAATACAAGTGATGTCAAGTCTCAAGAAGCAAATTCAGGATGTCAGTCCATGTTATTGTCATAAATTATTCTACCTATATAGAATTTTGGGTTAATTTCACCACTCAGTGAAATTGTGTTCCCCATACTTCATTATTTTTAGATACGTACTTGAAGTATCTCTGATGGATTACACGTTCATGGTTTTATTGTTTTTCCTGCGGAAGTAGAAGGTTACACAGTAACTAAAATGATTATAGTATTACTCGCTGATAGATTCCAGCATGTCAAACTTGTAGAACTTTATTGGGAGAAAGGCCCACTAAAGGGCAAAATGTACAGAATTTATAGCCTCACTACGAGTTTTGGTGGAGGAGATTACTCCATCCCAAATGTGACGAATATCCCGCCTGCCGTATCGCATGTTCCATTATATCCTATCTAACATGTAAAATGACGAACGGGATATCCGTCACGTTTGTGATGGAGTAATCCCCTCCGCTAAACTCCTAATGAGGCCCTTAGTGTGTTAAAAATCAATTCAGCTTTTTATGCGTCATTTTAGTGTTCAAACTAGGAGAAGAACTTTGTTTTTACCACACATGGTAAATTCATCTCCATGGCTGTAACCATATTTACCACATGTGATAAATATCCCACAATCCTAAGTATTGTTGCCTTACGGCAGAGGGGTTATTTTACAAAGGCACAACATTTGCATTTTAGATGTGTAACTGATTGGAATATATTGTTATATATCCCTGCCTTATTACATTATAGCCCTCATTATGATCCTGGCGGGCGGCGGTATTTTGGAGAAGAGTACTGGCAACAGGCTGGTGGTACTCTACCTCAAAATATGACATTGGTGGTTTGGCTTTACCACTCTGTCCGCCAGGGTGATAACAGACTTCAGTCTCCAGACAGGCGGCCACCACTGTCCCACCTGCAGGATTATGACCCCGCCTATCTCCATGGTTTTCGTGGCTTCCTTACTACCACAAAAACCATGGCAGTAGGCACTATCAGTGACAGGGAATCCCTTACCAGTCACTGATAGTGGTCTCTCTAGCCCCCCACCCACCTCCCTAGAGTCTTCCCCCACCCTCCCCATCCCACTCCAGACCCCCCCACAACATTCACACACATTCACGCACCATCATACACATGCATTCACACACTCATACCCACATTCACCCATGCATGCATACACCCATTCACACACACATCCACACACACATACATACAAGCACCCACTAATTCATACAACACACACACTCACAACCATGCATGCACACACACACACATTCCACACGCCACACACCCACATGCATGCACACACAAACATACACCCACAGCCCCCACTCACACACAACACCCCCCCACCCCCTCCCCTGTTGGAGCACCCGACTTACCTTATGTGAGGGGGTCCTCCGGCAGGAGACGGGACGGGGTGCTGCTGCCAGCAGCAGCGTCTGCCAACAGAACACTGCCAGGCCGTATCATGTGTCATGATACGGTCTGCAGTGGTCTACTGGTGTGGCGCTGCTGCTGGCAGCAGCACCACCTTACCACCGTACCCCACCATGACGCAGCCAGAATTCCAACATCCTTCTGGCGGAATTCCGGCTGGGGTAATAATATGGCAGATGGTAGGTAGCCGAGGTAACAGTGTTTTGGCAGCCGTTGCCGAGGCGGTAGGCGGTCAATACCACCCATTTTATAATGAGAGCCTATATCTCTGTTGATAATTTTCACTTGGTGATAAAAATAACTTAATTATAGTAAATGTTTAATTGTAAGAATAAATGAAGATGTATTAATTGCATTAATTTATATGCAAAGTTTCAAGAATAGATTCTAAATTCACAAAAAGTACTCATAATTGAATTGAAGTATTAAAACGTGTAGTTTTTTTAATAATATTTCCATTGTTGTCTATTTCTATAGCCACCACACCTCCACCCACTAAAACCACAACCAGAACAACAGTCTATACATCGACAACTAGAAGTATGTATTTCAATGATTTCCCCCATACTTGCTTCTTAATGTGCATTGTCTTCTGATTTTATTTACATGATATAAAAATATGCGCTCATATATACCAAGCACTTCGACGGCTGCAAATACTCCAATTTGGAGTCTGCAAATGAAAAGATTATTTTCTTATTTTACCAATCCAAATTTGCAAGTCAGTAATCTCTTCCAGGCTCTTAAAATGGGTTAACAGCCGCCACCTATTCAGTCTTTTGAAAGGTCAAATGTTGGGCATCCCCTATAAAAAGGAATCTATATGTGACGGATCAATATTTTGCAAGTGAAGTCTGGTCAAAAAACATTGGAAATGCTGACTCCGGTGTTTTGGTGATATCCCATTTGCATATCGGTCAGAGACACTTTGGGACTCCTTCCACTGTGTGAGATTAAAGAAAATGTGCTAAAGAGCGCGTAGGAGACCACTGCCAACTTTCCAACAGGTTTTTTAAACAGTAAACTTTTTTTCTAAGTGCTGCAATGTAGTCGTTAAGGAAAATGGACTGCATTGAAAGAAGTTTACTTTATTTTAAGACAATCATATACATGTTGAGCTGCAGACATTAGAAGACCACCATCACTGTGATTGCCACTAACTGAAGTGAGGTGCAATTTGCAATTTTCATATTTAATACTCATCTGGTAGACTGGAATATGATCTACTCACATTCAGAATTATATAAACTGACTTATTTACTACATAAGTTGCATGATAAGTTTCTCTGCTGGTCGGAACCAGCTTTTTGTGACTGGCATTTAGTACATGCAGCCATTGCTACATAATTGTAAACAAAATATGCAACTACATTGTATAAAGTGAAGTAAAGTAAATACAAATAACTTTGTGCTATTTCTTGATTTTGCAAAATCTTTTGGAGTGTCTGTATTTGCTTTATGCACACTTCATGAGAAAACCATACAATAGCAGTGAATGCAAGTCTCAAGAAACATATTCAGAAGGTTATTTCAATTATTGTTGTAAATGATTCTATACATATACCATTTTGGGTTAATTTCACCACTTGGTATAGTCATGTTCCCAATACTTCATAGTTTTTATCTACGTACTTGAAGTGTATATGATGGATTAGGCACAAATTACAAGTGCAGGGTTATTTTGTCCCCCATGGAAAGAGAATTTTGCATAGAAACTAAAGTTATTATGGTATCACACCGTGATAGTTTTCCACTGATAGATTCCAGCAGGTTAAACCTGTAGAGCAGTATTGGGTGAAAGACCCACCCAAGAGCAAAATGTACAGTATCCAGTGTGTTAAAAACCAATTTAGCTTTTTATGTGTCATTTTAATGTTGAAATTAGGAGAATAACTTTTGTTGTGCCATACGTGGTAAATGCATCTCCATAGGGTAACGATAATAACCACATGTGGTAAATACCCCTCAGTCCTGAGCCCAAATTCCTATATGGGTTGTTGCCTTACAGCAGGGGGTTTATTTTACAAATGCATACCATTTGCATTTTAGCTGTGTAACTGACTGGGGTGTGTTGGCGTATATTCTTGTCTTATTACATTGGTTCTCTTTTGATGATTTTCACTTGGTATTAAAAAAAATAACTTGCTTTTAATACATGTTTTAATTGTAAGAATAGATGAAAATGGATTGATTAGATTCATTTGCACAACACTAAAGATTCAGGAATGTATATAGATTCTAAATGTATGACAAATACTTATAAGTGGAATTGAAGTATTAAAATGTGTAGCTTTTTGATAATACTGCCATCATTGTCTATTTCTATAGCCACCAAACCTCCACCCACTAAAACCACAACTGGAACTATGGTCTCTACAACAACCACTGAAAGTATGTATTTCAATGATTTCCCCCATACTTGCTTCTTAATGTGCATTGCCCACTGATTTTATTTTCATGTTATGAAAATATGTACTCATATGTACAAAGCACTTCGATGGGTGCAAATACTCCATTTCAGAGTCTGCAAATACATTTGGAAGTCAGTGATCTTTTCAAGACTCTTACAGTGGGATTACAATTTTGCCTATTTAGTATTTGGAAAGGTCAAATGTTGGCCATCCCCTATAAAAACTGAATCTATTTGTGATGGATCAATATTTTTCAAGTGATTCTACACATATAGTAGTTTGGGTTACCACTTGCTGTAACCATGCCCCCTATACCTCACTGTTTTTAACTATGTACTTGAAGTGTATTTGATGGATTAGGCACAAAGTACAAGTGCATAGTTATTTTTTCCCCTACAAAAATAGGAATTTGCATAGGAACTACAATTATTATATTATCACATCCTGATAGATTCCAGCAGGTCAAACTAGCATAGCATTATTGGAAGAACTGCCCACTAAAGGGTAAAGTATACAGAATTCAGGCCCTCTTTACAACTTCGGTGGTGTTTTTGCAAGACCGCCGAAGCTGCTGCTGCCAACAGACTGCCTGTGTTGATGGTCCAAAGACCGCCATATTATGAGCTTTGGAGTTCCGCAGATTTACGGGTGGAAATCCGACCCCGCTGGCCTGGCCAACGGAGGAAGAGAGGCGGTTCCACCGACAGCACTGCCAAGGCAACAGGACTATGCTCCATATTATGAAACGTAATATGGCGCAGTGGTGTCCTGTACCGCCGTGTGATATTGGTGGTTGGAGACACCAGGACCTATCCCCTCCCGGACAACCATCTCACTGAAACAGGTAAGTGGACCTATTGAAAGGGGGGTGGTGGGTGTATGTGTTTGGTGTGTGCATGTATGTGTGGCAGAATGGGTGTGCGTGTGTGCGTGCATGTGTGCGTGGATGGTGTATGTGTCCAAATGGAAGCAGAGGGGAGGGAGATGTGTCAGAGTGCGAGTATGTGTGTGTGTGTGTATGCAGAGGGGTGGGGGTATCTGTCTGAGTGCATGTATGTGTGCAAATAGGGGCGTCTGAGTGCATGTATGGTTGCAAACGGGGGTATCTTAGTGTGTGTTTGTGATGCGATTGGGGTGTGTGTCTGCATGCATGCAGATGAGGGTTGTGTGTGCAAGTGTGCAGATGCGGGCGTGTGTGTGCAAGTGTGCGAATGAAGGGGTGGATTTGTGCATGTATGTGGAGGGGGAGTGTGTGAATATATGTGTGCATAGAGAGGTGGGGTGTGCATGAATGTGGAGGGTGTGGGGTGTGAATGATTGCGGAGGGGGTGGATATGTGTGAGTGCGTCTATGTGTATGTCAGTGTGAGAGCGGTGGTGATTGTATGGATATGTGCAGTTGGGTGAGGGAGGTGTTTGCAAGTGTGTGGATGGGTGAGGAGTGCATGGAGGTATGTGGAAGCGTTGGGGTGTGTGCCAGCGACAGGAATGGGGATTCCTATTGCCTGGTGCATTACTGCCAGGCTTTTAATGCCGGGGCGACTGCCTCAAAACGCCTAGTGGTATGCTGCCTGCTAATCAGGACGCGGTCTGAGGCCTGCCGCTGGTCCAGAAGAGCTCACAGCCGGCCGCGTCGGTGCGACAGCGGCATTGTGGCAGTTTGGCTTCAGTCAAACCGACCTACTTGTAATGCAGCGGTCTTTACTGCTGGGTCCGTGGCGGTCTTAAGACAAACACACTCTTAAAGAGGGCCTCAGTGTGTTAAAAACCAATTCAGCTTTTATGTATCATTTTAATGCTGATACCTGGAAAAGGACTTTTTTACCACACAATGTAAATCCATCTCCATAGGGTCACCATAATTACCACATTTGGTAAATACTCCAGAACCCTGAGCCCAAATACTTATAAGGGTTGTTGCCTTACAGCAGGGGTTTATATTACAAATACATAGCATTTGTATTATATCTGTGCAGCTCCTTGTGTTATATTGGTGTATATTCCGATGTCATTATATTGGATCTCTGTTGTTGACTGTCACTTTTTTAATTGTAAGAATAAACAAAAATGTATGAATTACATTCATTTGTACATCACTAAAGATTTAAGAATATATATACATTTCAAATTCATGACAAATTCCTATAATTGGAATTGAAGTATTAAAATGTGTGACTTTTTGATAATACTTCCATCATTGTCTATTTCTATAGCCACCACACCTCTACCCACTAAAATCACAACCAGAATTCTCCCATACTTGCCTCTTAATGTACATTGCCTTCTGATTTTACTGTTGTGATATAAAAATATGCATTCCTGTAGAAAGCACTTAGACGGCTGCAAATACTCCAATTCGGAGTTTGCAAATGCAAAGATGCTTTCCCTAGTTTACAAATCCAAATTTAAAAGTCAGTAATGGTTTCTAAACTCTTAAAATGGGATTACAACCTCCACCTATTCAGTACTTGCAAAAGTCAAATGTGGGGCATCCCCAATAAAAACTGAATGTATATATGATAAATAAATATTTTGCAAGTGTAAACTAGTAAAAAAAACATTCAACTGCTGACTCATGAGTTTTGACGATACCCTATTCGCAAAAAGGATGGAGTCACTTTTGGACTCCTTCCCTGTATGAATGTAAAATAAACTGAGTTGAAGAGTGAGTAGGAGACCACTGCCAACTCTTCAACACATTTTTAGAAAATAATATTTTTTTAACTGCTGCAATGAAGCCTTCAAAGAAAAAGGACTGAACTGAAAAAGCATTTACTTTATTTTAAGACAATCACATACATGTTGTTCTGCAGACATTGGACTGCCACTATCACTGTTATGGCCACCAACAGAAGTGAGGTGTAATTTGCAACCTTCCTATTTAATATTGATCTGGTAGATTGGAATATGATGTACTCACATAAATAAGTTTATAAGCTGACTTATTACAAAATAAGATGCATCATAAATTTCTATGCAGGTTGCAACCTGTTTTTTGTCATCTGTATTTAGTGCATGCACCCATTGTTACATAACTGTAACCAAAATGTGCAACTGTATTGTATAAAGTAAAGTAAATACAAAGAACTTTGTGTTTTTTCTTGATTTTGCTAAATCTTTTGGAGTGTTTGTATTTGTTTTATGCACAATTCACGAGAAAACCATTCAATAGCAGTGAATGCAAATCTCAGGAAGCAAATTCAGAATGTCGGTTCATATTACTGTCATAAGTGATCATACACATATAGCATTTTAGGTTAATTTCACCTCTTGGTGTAATCATGTTCCCTATGCTCCATTGTTTTTCACTACGTAACTGAAGTGTATATGATGGATTAGGCAGTATTCACAAGTGCAGGGTTAATTTTCTTCCCCACAGAAATTAGATTTTGCTCAGGAACTAAAATTATTATAACATCACACCCTGATAGTTTTCCACTGATAGATTCCAACAGGTGAGATTTGCAGATCATTATTGGGAGAAAGGCACTTTAAATGGCACATTCTACAGATTTCAGTGTCTCAAAAACCAATTCAGCTTTTTATGTGTCATTTTTATGGTGAAACTAGGAGAAGGACTTTTTATTATCACACATGGGAAATCCATCTCCATATGATAACAGTATTCACCGCATGTGGTAAATTCCCCACAATCCTGAGGGCAAACTCTTTTGCTTTGTTTCCTTACAGCTGGGGATTATTTTACAAATGCTTAACATTTGCATTTTAGCTGTGTAACTGATTGGGTCATGTTGTTATATATTCCTGTCTTTTTACAATGTCAGTTGATGATTTTCACTTGGTGATAAAAATAACTTGCTTTTATCAATGTTTTAATTGCAATAATAAATGAAACATTATTGATTATATTCATTTGCACAACACTAAAGATTCAAGAAAGGTATAGGGGGTTATTACAACTTTGGAGGAGGTGTTAATCTGTCCCAAAAGTGACGGTAAAGTGACTGATATACCACCAGCCGTATTACGAGTCCATTATACAGTATCCTATGGAACTCGTAATACGGCTGGTGGTATATCCGTCACATTTGGGACGGATTAACACCTCCTCCAAAGTTGTAATAACCCCCATAGATTCTAAAATCATGACAAACACTTATTATTGGAATTAAAGTATTAAAACGTGTAGCTTTTTGATAATATTTCCATTATTTCTACACCCACCTCACCTCCACCCACTAAAACCACAACTGGAACTACTGTCTATAAATCAACCACTATAAGTATGTATTTCAATGATTTCCCCATACTTGCTTCTTAATGTGCAATACCTACTGATTTTATTTTCGTGATCTAACAATATGCACTCATGTGTACAAAGCACTTCTCCAGCTGCAAATGCTCCAATTTTGAGTCTGCAATTGCAAAAATGATTTTCCTAATTAACCAATCCAAATTTGAAAGGCAGTAACTCTTTCCAGACTGTTCAAACCATATTAAAACCTCCACCTATTTAGTATTTGGAAAGGTAAAATGTTGGGCGTCCCCTATAAAACCAAATCTATATGTGATGGATCAATATTTTTCAAGTGCGATCTATTACAAAAACATTGAAAACGCCGACTCGACTCCTGAGTTTTAGAGATGTCCCATTTCGCAAGAAGGACAGAGTCACTTTAGGCCTACCTCCACTGTATGAATGTAAATAAAACCCTGTTGAAGAGTCAGTAGGAGACCATTGCCAACTCTTCAACAATTATTTTTAAAAAGTAAGCTTTTTTAAGTGTTGTAATGTAGCCTTTAAGGCAAATAGACTGCATTGAAAAAAGTTTATTTTATTTTAAGACAATAAAATACATTTTGATCTGCAGACATTAGAAGGCCACCATCACTGTGATGGCCACCAAATGAAGTGGGGTACAATTTGCAATCTTCCTATTTAATATTCATCTTGTAGACTGGAATATGATCTACTCACATACAGCATTTTATCCATGGACTTTTTGATACATAAGTTGCATCATAAATTCCTATATTGGTCACAACCATTTTTTGTGACCACCATAGAGTGCATGCAGCCATTGTTACATTAATTGTAAACACAATGTGCAACTTTATTGTATAAAGTAAATTAAGCAAACAAAAAAATAACCTTGTAATATTTCTTGATTTTGCAATGTCTTTTAGAGTGTTTGTATTTGTTTTATGCACAATTCATAAGTAAACCATTCAACACCAGTGAATGCAAATCTCAAGTAGCAAATTCTGAATGTTAGTTCATGTTATCATTGTGAGAAAACAGGGCTGATTGCAGAGGCCCCTAACTTTTTGGCCCCATTTTCCACTTTTTGCTGGTGTTTCCCTGACTCTGATGGTGCCCTGGGTACTGCTAACCAGTCCCAGGGCCTGTGTTCCGTGTAAAATCAGTATGCAAATTAGGCTAATTATAATTGGCTAAGTCAACCTACCTATAAGTCCCTAGTATGTGGTAGGGCATGGAGGTTTAGGGACGCCAGCATAGATAGTGCCCCTATAGGTGCACTGCTGAGGTGCCCAGTGTCATTTTAAAGGCAGGCCTGCCTTGCTGGCTGCTTTTAAACTAAAGTTACATGCACATTCGACTTTGGAATTAAAAGTAGATCCAAAGTCTTAAACTACCTTAATTTTACATATAAGTCACCCTAAGGTGTGCCCTTTGTGCCCCAAGGGCTGGGTGCCATGTAACTATAAGCAGGGACCTTATAAAAATAGTTTTATAAGCGCTGGTGAGGTAAAACAGCCACATTCGTTTTCCCTCATTGTAGTGAACGGTCTCCATAGGCTAGAATGGGGAGAATTTATTTTAAATTTTAAAGTCCCCTTAAGTAACAGGTACCATACGTTTGGTCTCAAATTAATTGTTATAATAAATCCCACAACTTCCAGTTGTTGGATTCCATATAACTTGTTTAAGTAAAGAGTTTTAAACTCTACATAAAACGTTGCCAACTTCAGCCCTGTAATGATTTGCTCTGATTGGCCAGCCTCTCGCAGCCTGGCCCGGCTGCCTTGATGAGGTGTGAAGTAGCTTGGGCTGAACAACACAGAGGAATGTGCCTGTGGGAGGAGAGCTTCCCTCAGCAGATGGAGAAGCAGGAAGGGGGAGGGCTGCCAAACTGGTCTTCAAAGGCAGGGAAGGACATTTGGAGCTACCCAGCAACACCCTCACATCCTGCAAACCCAGACAATTAGGTGCCCCCTTGATTAGATTAGGAGAGGGCAAGAGAGGGGTGTGTTTAGGATTTTTAGCCACATCAGTGGGTGGGCTCAACCAGATATAACCTCCATTTTTGCCACACTTCCCAGGAAGTGGTCATCACAGGGGGAAGGACCCTGCACCTGATTGGAGAACCAGGACCCCCCTGTTTTTCACCCAGGAGCAGGGATAAAACTGGCAGACCTGCACCCACACCTCAGTTTCCCACCAGATACCCAAAAAGAAGAATGTCAGAAGAAGAAGGACTGCCCTGCTGGACCCTGACCTGCATCTGGACACTGTACTCTGAAGGACTGCACCAGCTGCACACTTGGGCTCCTCCACAAGAAGGACTTTGCCTGGCTTCAACTGGTTCAAGGAGGGACTCCCTGTTTCCTACAGGTACAAAGGAGCTTCCCAGAGTCCCCTGCATCAAGTCCTGGAAGCAGAGCTCAGCTGACCAGCGTCCATTGGTCATTTATACATTCTGACCAGGTAAATTCTCAGAATTGTAGTCCTAACTCCCAAGGAGCAACTCAGAGACTATGGAACCTTGGATCAAGTTGTGTACACTTCAAGGACCCAATAAGGACCTCGGGAAGAAGATCCAGAAATTTGGAGCTGTTTGGAGCAGCTCCATAAGTTGAAGATGTGCATTGTGGGAGTTGTAGTCCCAGACCCCAAGATGCACACCAGAGCCTCTGAACTCCTGGCCGGTGCTGTGGACCACTTTCCTGAATCAAGAAGCACTTCTGAAAGTAAGTATGTCAGTGTTACCTCATGGGTGGCCTGAACTCTGGACTTTCTCCCTTTCCGGTGTGACCTTGTTTAACCCTTTGAGCGCCAGTTGCTTCTAAGTGCTAGAAAACATTTTTAAAAATTCATATCGCAGGTTCCCTTTATCCGTTTTTTATTTGTTTCGGTGTCATTATAAAGATAAAAATATAATCTATTTCTACAAATTGGTTTTGGATTTTTATCATGCTTTGTGTTTTACCTATTTACTGTTTTGTAATTTGTAAATGCTTTACACATTGCCAAGCTACCAAGTGTTGAGGTGGGTTAAATTTATTGAGACCTATCAGGACCTAATTGGAGGTTAGTGGCCTATTGCTAAGTGTACATACTTACCTGTCCTTACAAATAATCAATTTTCCAACAATAATCATAAATGATTCTACGTTTATAGCATTTTCGGTTCTTTTCACTACTTGGGGCAATCATGTTCCCCATACTTCATTGTTTTAACTATGTACTTGAATGTGGACTTGATGGATAAGGTACTAATTACAAGTGCTGGGTTCCATTTGTTATCCCATGGAAGTAGGAGTTTGCACAGGAACTAAAATTATTATAGTATCACACCCTCATAATTTTCCACTGATAGATTCCTGCAGGACAAACTTACAGAACATTACTGGGAGAAAGGGTGACTAAAGGTCATAATGTACTGAATTCAGTGTGTTAAAAGGCGATTCAGCTTTTAATGTGTCATATAATTTTGAAACTAGAAGAAATACTTTTTTAATACACATGGTAAATTTGTCTCTGTAGGGTAACAATATTTACCACATGTGGTAAATACCCTGCACCCCTGAGCCCATATTCTTATAGGGGCTTTTGCCTTACATCAGGGGGTTATTTTATAAATGCATAACATTTGTATTTTAGCTATGTTACTGATTGAGTTATATATTCCAGTCTTATTACATTGCATTTCTATTTATGATTTTCACTTGGTGATAAAATAACTTGCTTTTAATAAATGTTTTACTTTTAAGAATAAATAAAAATGATTAGTTATATTCATTTGCACAACACTGAAAATTCAAGAATATATATAGATTTTTTATGTATGACAGAATCTTTTCATTGGAATTGAAGTGTTAAAATGTGTAGCTTATTGATAACATGTCCTTCATTGTCTATATCTATAGCCACTAAACCTCCACCCACTAAAACCACAACTGGAACTACGCTCTATACATCAACAACTGGAAGTATGTATTTAAATGATTTCCCCCATACTTGCTTCTTAATGTGCATTGCATACTGATTTCATTTTCATTATATGAAAATATGTACAAAGCACTTCTATGACTGCAAATATTTAATTTTGGAGTTAGAAATTATGTTTTGTCTAACTTACCATTCCAAATTTGAAAGACAGAAATATTTTCCAGTCTCTTAAAATGGGCTAACAACCTCCAACTAGTCAGTATTTAGAAATATCAAATGTTGGGCATTCCATATAAAAACTAAATCTACATTTGATTTATCATTATTGTGCAAGTTTTATTCAGGCAAAAAACACTAAAAATGCTGACGCCCAAGTTTTAGTGATACCACATTTTCAAAAAGGACAGTCACTTTGGGACTCCTTCCACTGTGTGAATGTAAACACAACTGTGTTGAAGGATTCTGCAGGAGACCACTGCTTACTGTTCAACACATTTTGTTTTTTAAAGTAAACTTTTTTAAGTGCTGCAATGTAGTCTTCAAGGAAATTGAACTGCATTTAAAAAAGGTTACTTTAAGACAATCACATACATTTGGATATGCAGACATTAGAAGGCCAGTTCATATTATTGTCATAAGTGATCATACAATATTGCATTTCGGGTTAATTTCACCTCTTGGTGTAATCATGTTCCCTATACTTCATTGTTTTTCACTACCTACTTGAAGAGTATTTGATGGGTTAGGCAGTATTCACAAGTGCAGGGTTAATTTTTTCCCCATAGAAATTAGATTTTGCACAGTGTGAGAAAACAGGGCTGATTGCAGAGGTCCCCTAACTTTTTGCCCCCATTTTCCACTTTTTGCTGGTGTTTTCCTGACTCTTATGGTGCCCTGGGTACTGCTAACCAGTCCCAGGGCCTGTTCTCTGTGTAAAATCAGTATTTACGGGCAGTGATCTGCGCGATGGGTGCAGCTGCACCCGCCACACAGAGGCATTGGCGGTGGCTCCATGTGGAGCCGCCGTCAATGTCCCGGCCAGGAATTCGTCTGCGCCGACGTGTGGAAACACGGTTTCCGCCTGCCATCCCAGAGGAATGTTCTTAATACGGCCGGCGGGGTTCCAGGGGAGCTGGTGGTCACTTGTAAGACCGTCAGCATGAACACGGCGGATTCGACCGCTGTGTTCATAATGAGGGCTGTAGTCTTCAAGGAAAATGTACTGCATTGAAGAAAAGATTTCTTTAAGACAGTCACATACACTTGGATATGTAGGCATTAGAAGGCCACCATCACTCTGATCCTTTGGATTGTTTGTATTTGTTTTTGCACACTTCATGAGAAAATCTTTAAATACCAGTGAATGCAAGCCTCAAAAAGCAAGTTAAGAATGTAGGTTCATTTTATTGTTATAAATGATTCTACTCATATAGCATTTTCTTTCCCACAGAAGTAGGACTTTGCGCTGCAAATAAAATTATTATAGATTGACAGTTTTCCACTTAACTTGTCCACTGATAGATTCCAGAAGATCAAACCTGCAGAACATTATTGGAAGAAAGGCCCACTAAAGGTCATAATGTACAGAATTCAGTGTGTTAAAAAGCAATTCAGCTTTTCATTTGTCTTATTTTAATGTTGAAACAAGGAGAAATATTTGTTTTACCACACATAGTAAATTCATCTCCATAGGGTAACAATATTTACCACATGTGGTAAATACCCACAATCCTGAGCCCATATTCTTATAGGAGCTGTTGTCTTAGAGCAGGGGGTTATTTTAAAAATGTATAACATCTGTATTTCAGCTGTGTAACTGATTGGGTTATATGGTTATTTACTTCTGTCTTATTACATTGTACATCTGTTGATGATTTTCATTGGTGATGAAAATAACTTGCTTTTAATAAATGTTTTAATTGTAAGAATTATGGAAAATGTATTAATTATATTCATTTGCACAACACTAAACATTTGGGAAATATATATAGATTCTCAACATATGACAACATCTTATAATTGGAATTAAAGGAGAAACATATGTAGCTTTCTGATAATATTTCTATAATTGTCTATTTCTATAGCCACCATGCCTCCACCCACTAAAACCACAACCGGAACCACGGTTTATACATCAACCACTGGAAGTATGTATTTCAATGATTTCCCCCATACTTGCTTCTTAATGTGCGTTGCTTGCTGATTTTATTTTCATGATAAGAAAATAATCAGTCATATGTACAAAGCACTTCTATGGCTGTACATACTCCAGTTTGGAGTTTGCAAATGCAAAGATGCTTTTCCTAATTTACCAATCAAAATTTGAAAAATAGTAATCTTTTCCAGACTCTTAAAATAGGATAACAACCTCAACCTATTCAGTATTCGGAAAGGTCAAATGTTTGGCATACGCTATAAAAACCAAATCTATATGTGATGGATAAATATTTTTCAAGTTGAATTTAGTCAAAAACATTGAAAATGCTGACTCCTACGTTTTGGTGATACCCCATTTGCAAAAGGATGGAGTCATTTTGGGACTCCTTCCACTGTGTGAATGTAAACAAAACTGTGATGATGGAGTTGGTAGGAGACCACTGCAGACTCTTCAACACATTTATCAAAAAGTAAACTTTTTACCTGCTGAAATGTATCCTTTAAGGAAAGTGTACTGCTTTGAAAAATAGTTTACTTTATTTTTAGACTATCACATATAATTTGATCTGCAGACATTGGAAGGCCACAATCACTGTAATGGCCTCCAACTGAAGTGAGGTACTATTTGCAATCTACTCACAAACAGAATTTTATAAATGGACGTATTACTACATAAGTTACATCATACATTTCTATGCAGGTCGGAACCAGTTTTTTGTGATCAGCATTTAGAGCATGCGGCCAGTGTTACATAATTGTAAACAAAATATCCAACTATATTCTATAAAGTAAAGTAAAACAAATACAAAAAACGTTCTGCTCTTTCTTGATTTTGGTAAATCATTTGGAGTGTTGGTAATATTTTATGGACAATTCATGAGAAAACCATACTATAACAGTGAATGCAAGTCTTGAGAAGCAAATTCAGAATGTTAGTTCATCTTATTGTCATAAATGTTTCTACACATATTGCATCTTGGGTTAATTTCACTACTTGGTGCAATCATGTTCCCTATACTTCTTTGTTTTTAACTATGTATTTGAAGTGTATGATGGATTAGCTACTAATTACAAGCACATGGTTACATTGTTTTCCCATAGAAATAGGAGTTTGCACAGAAGCTAAGATTATTATACTACAACACCCTGATACAGAAAGTTATCAGAAATGGTAATGCAAGTTACAAGTTTATTCTTGATGAGTAATGAATAAAAATCAATACATCGATACATCACATTATTCTATAAAAAGTAATAAATATACAATACAAAATATCAGTTTAACATTCTACAATCTAGATGATAAAAAGCATATCAAAAACTTATTGTTATCTAAAAAGGGGATTCCCACACTCCTGTGCAAAGATTTTTTATATTAATTGTCCTCTACCGTTAGAAGTTTTCGTGATACCAAGCATAGAAACTTCAAAAATGTTGCATTTAAAACAATGTCCTGGGGTTTGAGGCAGGCAATCACTGCTTGCCAGCAAGACCGTATTCCCCTCTGATTAAATAATGACTTCAATAGAAGTTTGTGTTAGGTTCTTAAAACGTTACAGATACAAACTAAATGAATTATATCTTCCTCTCCGTTTCCACATAGCCTACACTGTGGGATTTTTAGAGAGCGTTCCCATGGGACTAGGAGGGCATTTCCCGGAATACTCCCAAATCTATATTTAATGAAAAGATCTTTATCTGTCTTGGTCCACCCTGCCTCCAGGTACGGCTGAAGCTTTAAAAGTTTAGAATCATTAATGATCATCCACGAGTGTGATCTAGTAGCTAGTAAATCCTTGTCCATGATTAATGATCTTTTTTTTTGCAATCCGATTTAAAAAAAATTAAAAAGAAATGTAAGAGACATTTGAGTCCCATAACTCCACTGCCCCTAGGTCGATTAGTGCCTGGTCTAAGTACCGGCGCCCAGTGGCTGCGGTGTTTCAGCTGATCTCTTTCCAAAGGGCATGACAGAGCGGATTTTCCTTTGCCAGCTGTAACTGTTTCCAGACTTTGATATAGCTGTCTTTTCTGCCTATGCTTTGGTTTACATAGCCAAACTCCAGCCTAATTTGTGCTAATGAGGTTTATCCCGGTAGCTGAAATAGGGACCTAAAGACTTTTCCAATGAGTTTATTTAAAATAGTAGCGTCTTGCCAACACAGAGCTTCGCTTCCATATCCTAGAGTTGGAATTAGTTTGGTTGCGATGACTTTAAGCAGGGGCCGATAGCTACGGGCAGTTAGGAATTTTTTTAGAGTTTCGAAAGCAAATAATAGCACGTGGCCTTTTCTATATAACTCCTGTTTCTGAGAAAGAAAGGAACCACGTTCGTCAAAAAGTACACCAAGGAATCTGCACTGATTTACTTGTTCCAGAGGGCCCCTTTGTGAGTTGCATTTGATTTTTAAGGATTTGTTTTACTGATTCTCATTACTTTAGTTTTATCCTGGTTAACTTCCATTCCACTCTGCTCTGCGTATTCAAATATCTTAAAAATAAGTCTCTGTAGTCCTACTTTAGTTTGGCTCAGGAGAACCACATCATCGGCGTATAGCAGATTTGAAATAATCATATTGCCGAGCTTTGGAGAGTGCCCATTTACCCTGTTAATTCCACAGATAAATCAGATAAGAAGAGATTGAAAAGGAATGGTGCCTGCACACAGCCCTGTTTCAATCCCTGCTATGTCATAATTTTCCTAGAAAGGAAGGAGCCATCCCCTACCTTGACACTTATCCATGGGTGTGTATGTAGCTGTTGTATGGCTTTTAATAAAGTCTCCGGTATTCTCCAGGAAGCTAGCTTCTCCCATAAGAGAGGTCGCCAGACCAGATCAAAAGCTGATTTAAAGTCCACAAAACACAGATACAGGGGCTGTTTTTTGTGTTGGCATTTGTCAATAATCATTGATAAAGTTAATATGTTTGCAGCGGTGCCTAGGCCCTTTACAAAACCTGTCTGGTTAGGAGGGATGATACTATTTTCCATTGCCCAGCTATGGAGGTGTTCCAATAGGAGACCTGCGTAGTATTTGGCTTCTACATCTATTAGAGTTATTAGTCGGTAATTCTCAGGTTTTGTTTTGTTACCTCCTTTAAATATTGGGTGAATTATCGCTCATTTCCAGGATTTGGGAATACTTCTTGACAGTATACAATGATTGAAAGTAGGGGCAAGGTTTTCACCCCAGTAAGTCGAATCTAGTATAAACAGATCATTCGGGATCCCATTGGGGCCGGGAGCACTCCCATTTTTACTTTTTTTATTAAATTGCTAACTTCTGTTGCTGAGAAAGTTATTTCTTTATTTTCCTTTTGGACGAAAAGGGATTTTGGTATAATTTTCCCTGGACTTAATTTTTCTGTAGCCACTTTTAAGATTTTATCAACTAGCTTGAATTCATCAATGTGTTGATTTAAATAATCAACCCAGACGGGTTCCGGGATATTTGAACTAAACAAAGTGCTTGGGGCCTTATTCAAATCATTGACCATTTTCCAAAAACCCTGAGTATTTTGTTTTTCACTTAGAAATAGGGCTTTTGCCCAAAGGTCTTGATGTTTCTGGTGTTTATGTTCCCATAGTTGTTTCCGATATGCATTATTTAGATTTTTTAAATCAGCCTTAATATAGCCATTTGTTGGGTCCTTATTATACAATTTTAATACTTTATTTCTTTCTTTCCTTAATTTAATAATATGTGCTGAATAATTTATATTTATGTTTGTATTTGCACCCCGTGCCTTATTTCGATATCCCTTTTGTGGTTGATCTACAAGAAGACTAACCACAAAATTGTTTAGGAAGAGTGACCAAGTTTCTATTGGGTCCATGGTTATGTCCATGTTACATTGTGCAAAAATTGTCCTTAATCGGACCCCTATAGATTTCTTTAGTTTTTCGGACCATCTGTAACCACAGTAACATTATAGTTTATTGTAGTGACGTCTCCTGGCATGGTTTGTACAGAGTTGTGAGTAAGTGGATCATATCCTATTTCTAGGCATTGCTGGCCATGATCACTCATATCTGATTTTATGATCAAAAACTTTGTAATTAATGTAAGCAGAAATAGTGAGACCACAGTATAGTCAATTATTGTGTGGGTTTGGTTAGCGTAACAGGTAGGTGCTGGTGGAGTGTCCTGAGGGTATCTCCCATTTAGAATTCTAAGCCCAAGAGCCTCAAAGTCTTTTACTAGAGTGAGTGCTCGCGTACCAGCTTTTCCTCTCTCGTTTTCCGCCAGAGATTGTTGTGGTACAGCCCATAGGTGATCTTGCAAAATGGTTTGTGTATCCCTTTCAAAGGGATTTAATAGTTTTTTATTGAAATCCCCTATTATCAGAAGCTCAAGGGGGCCTAGATCTTGATGGGCAGTTACGATTCTATCTATCAATTTCGATTACATGTATTTTTTTGATTGGGCATCTGGGTGGATGTAAACATTGATTAGGAGGAGGGGGTTTGAATGATCCCTATGCCACCCGTTTAGCTTCACTACCAGGAAATCTTTGTTTTCAACATATATTCGAGTACACAATAATTTTAGACATGCTGAAATGAACGTAGCAAGGCCCCCCTTTGAATGGCCATACTTTTTTTCATTTATTGCTGGGGAAAACTGCATTGTAAAAAAGGTTAACTTTATTTTAAGGCAATTACATACATTTTGATCTGCAGATATTAGAAGGCCAACATTACTATGATGGCCACCAACTGAACTGAAGTGCAATTTGTAATTTTCTTATTTAATATTCATCTGGTAGACTGGAATATGACCTACTTACATACAGAATTTTATGAACAGACTTATAACTACATAAGTAGCATCGGCATTTAGTGCATGTGGCCATTGTTACATAATTGTTAACAAAATGTACAACTGTGTTGTATTAAGTAAAGTAAACACAAAGAACTTTGTGTTAGTTCTTGATTTTGCAAAATGTATAGGAGTGTTTGTATTTTTTCTATGCACACTTGATGATAACAACTTTAAATGCAAGTGAACACAAGACTCAAGAAGAAAATTAAGAATGTTAGTTATTATTGACATAATGATTCTACACATAAAGCTTTTTGTATTAATTTCACCAATTGGTGCAATCATGTTACCTATACTTCACTATTTTAGGTACGCACTTGAAGTGTATATAATGGATTAGGCACTAATTACAAGTGCAGGGTATTTTTTTCCCCACAGAATTATGAGCTTGCACAGGATCTAAAAATGGTATAGTATCACACCCTGACAGCCTTCCACTGGTCAAACGAAAAGAACATGACCAATTCAGCTTTTCATGTGTCATTTTAATTTGATACTAGGAGAAGGGCACGGTAAATCCATCTACATAGGCTAACAATATTTACCACATGTGGTAAACACCTCCCAGTCATGAGCACACATTTTTAAGAGGGTTGTGGATTTAAAGCAGGGGCTTAGTTTAAAAAAGCATATCATTTGTATTTTCGCTGTGTAACTCATTGGGTTATGCTGTTATATACTCCAGCCTTATTAAATTTTATCTCTGCTGATATTTTTTCACTCGGTGATAAAAATAGCTTGCTTTTAATAGATGTTTTAATTTTAAGAATAAATGAAAATGTATTAATTACATTTATTTGCACAATACAAAAAAATCAAGAATATATATAGATTCTCAATATATGACAAAATATTTTAATTGAAATTGAAGTATTAAACTGTGTTGATTTTTAAAAATATTTCCATCATTGTTGACGCTTTTTCTAACTTACGAAACCAAATTTGAAAGACAGCAATCTTTTTTCAGACTCTTAAAATGGGATAAGAACCTCCACCTATTCAGTATTTGGAAAGGTCAAATGTTGGGCACCCCCTATAAAAACCAAATGTATATGTGTTGGATCAATATTTTGCAAGTGTAATTCAGTCGAAAAAACTGACTCCCAAGTTTCTGTGATACCCCATTCTCAAAAAGAGCAGAGTCACTTTGTGATTCTTTCCACTGTGCAAATGTAAACAAAACTGTGTTGAAGGATTCAGTAGGAGAACAATGCATACTCTTCAAAACAATTTTTAAAAAGTAAACTTGTTTTAAGTGCTTCAATGTAGCCTTTAAGAAAAATGTAATACATTGAAAAAATGTTTACTTTAAGGCAATCACATACATTTTGATCTGCAGGCATTAAAAGGCCACCATCACTGTGATGGCCACCAACTGAAGTGAGGTGCAAGTTGCAATCTTCCAATTTAATATTCTTCTGGTAGCCTGGACTATGATCTACCCATATACAGAATTGTAAAAATGGACTAACTACATCATAAGTTATATCATAAGATTATATGCGGGTCGCAAGCAGTTTTTTTGTGATCTGGCCATTGTTACATAATTGTAAACAAAATGTTCAACTCTATTGTATAAAGTACAGTAAAAAAATAGAAAGAACTTTGTGCTAGTTCTTAATTTTTTGCAAAATACTTCGGATTGTTTGTATTTATTTTTTGCACAGTTCATGAGAAAACCTTTATACAAGTCAACACAAGACTCAAGAAGAAAATTCAGACTAGTAGTTGACTTTATTGTCATAAATGATTCTACACAAATAGCATTACGGGTTAATTTCACCAATTGGTGGAATCATTTTACCTACACTTCACTGTTTTAACTATGCACTTGAAATGTATATGATGGGTACGGCACTAATTACAAGTGCGGGGAAATTATTTTTCCCATGTAAATAGGATCTAAAAATATTATAGTATCACACCCTGATAGCTTTCTACTGATATGAACGTTCAAACTTACAAAACATAACCAATTCAGCTTTATCTATATACCATTTTAATGTGATACTAGGAGAAGGACTTTTTTTTACCACACATGGTAAATTCATCTTCATAGGGCAACAATATTTACCACATGTGGGAAATGCCTCACAACCCTGAGCCCAAATTTTTAAAATAGGTTGTTGCCTTACAGCTGTGGGTTAGTTTCAAGTTCATAACATTTGTATTTTAGCTGTGTTCCTCACTGGGTCATACTGTTATATATATCTGTCTTACTACATTATGTCTCTGTTGATGATTTTCACTTGGTAATAAAAATAGCTTGCTTTTGTTTGATTTTTTTTGTAAGAGTAAATGAAAATATTGATTCTATTCATTTTCACATCACTAAGGATTCAAGAATATATATATAGATTATAAATTTACAATAAAAACCTACAATTGAAATTGAAATATTAAAATGTGTAGCTTTTTGATAATACTTCCATCATTGTGTATTACTATAGCCACCACACCTCCACCCACCAAAACCACAACTGGAACTACGGTCTATACAACAACCACGAGAAGTATGTATTTCAATGATTTCCCCCATACTTGCTTCTTAATGTGCATTGCCTACTGATATTATTTTCATGATATGGAAATATGCACCAATATACACAAAGAACTTCTGTGGATGCAAATAGTCCAACCTGGAGTCTGAAAATGCAAATATGCTTTTTCTAATTTACCAATCCAAATTTGGAAGTCAGTAATCTTTTCCAGACTCTCAAAATGAGATAACAACCTCCACCTATTCAGTCTTTTGAAAGTTCAAATGTTGGTAATCCCCTATAAAAACTGAGGGCTGATTCACAAGGTAAACTTAGAAACTTGGGCCCTCATTCCGAGTTTGGGGGCTCCCAGTAGTGTACTCCCCACCACTGATCACTGTACTTACCCCCACATATACGCAGGCACCCACACAGAACCACAGACACGCACACCCTGCACTCACTCACTCACAACACCCTTACACTCACGCGCACACACGCAACACCCCCAAATCCATAGACACTCACATGCATAACACTCCCACTCACACACGCACTCAGTACATTCACCCCATTGACACACATACAAACTCCATCCCCCACCCCCTCCTTTTCTGAACATACACACAGACACAACCCTCACCACTGTCTACATGCATGCACATAAGCACCCCGACCAAGCATTAAAATTTACCCACACGTGCATCAGCATCGCCACAGTTACACACAGACACACACGTACGCATGCACAAACACTCCCTTCCCACCACCCATTCATTACACGCATACACACACTCACACACATCCATTCATGCACCCCACCACCTCCCCTTGCAGAGTACACTTACTTCATCCGATGTGGTGCTCATCCCTGAGGTGATGGGACCCGTTGCTCCCACTGCCAGCAGCGCCCCACCATTAGGTTACACTGTCAGCTTGGCCAACGGAGGAAGAAAATCAGTTCCACTGCCAGTACACCATGCCAACAGGACTCCAACAGGCGTATTATGATGCATAATCTGACGTGGCAGTGTCCTGTACGACAATGCGGTGCTGGCAGTGGAAGATGGTAGGACCCATCCCCTCCGGGACGACCACCTCTCTGAAACAGGTATGTGAACCATCCAAAAGGGGGGCGTTGGCTGCACGTTTGTGGTGTGTGCGTGTATGTGTAGCGAAATGGGTGTGCGTGTGTCCAAATGAAGCAGAAGGGAGGGTGTGTGTCAGAGTGCGAGTCCGTGTGTGTTTGTATGCAGTGGGGTGGGTGTATCTGTCTGAGTGCGTGTATGTGTGCGAAAGGGGGGTGTCTGAGTGCATGTATGTGTGCGAATGGAGGTGTCTGAGTGCATGTTTGTGAGAGAGCAAGTGGGGGTGTCTGGATGGATGCGTGTGGTTGGGGAGGTGTCTGCATGTATGCTGTTGAGGTATCTCTGCATGTATGCTGATGGGAGTATGTGTCTCCATGCATGCGAAAGGGGGGGTGTGCAAGTCTGTGGCTGGGGGGTGTGTGCAAGTCTGCGGATGGGGGAGTGTACAAGTGTGCAGATTAGGGGGGAATGTGAGCATGTATGCATATGCAGAGGGGGAGTGCTTTGAATGTATGTGTGCATAGAGGGGGTGTCTGAATACAGAGGGGGTGCGTATGTGTGAGTGGGGGGGTGTATGTCAGTGTGAGAGGGGATTGAGAGTTTTGTACAGACATGTGTGGTTGGGTGGGGAGTGTTTGCAATTGTGAGGACATTTCAGGTGGTGCATGGAGGTGTGTGGACGTGTGAGGGTGCATGTGCAGGCAACAAGAATGGAGATTCCTTTTGCTGGGTGCGTTACAACCAGGCTTTTCATGCTGGGGCGACTGCCGCGAAAAGCCAGGCGGTATGCTGCCTTCTAACACGGCTGGCGGTCTGAGGTCTGCCGCAGGCCGTATTACTGCGAGGGGACTGGCGGGCCGGGTGGCGTTGTGGCCGTTTGGCTTTGGCCAAACCAGCCTATTTGTACTGTGGCGGTCTTTACTGCTGGGTCCATGTCGGTAAGACCGCCACACTCATAATTAGGCCCTCAGTGTGTTGAAAAGCCATTCAGCTTTATATGTGTCATTTCACTATCAAAACTAGGAAAGGACATTTTATTTTACCATACATGCTAAAAATGGTAAATACCTCACAATCCTGAGCCCAAATTCTTAAAAGGGTTGTTGCTTTACAACAGGGGCCTAGTTTACAAATGTATAACATTTGTATTTTAGCTGTGTTACTCATTAGGTTATACTGTTATAAGTTCCTGTCTAATTGCATTGCATCTAAGTTGAAGATTTTCACTTGGTGAAAAAAAGTTACATGCTTTTAATAAATGTTTTAATTGTATGAATAGATGAAAATGTATTGATTACATTCATATATTCTACATGTTTTTTACAAAAACGTATAACTAGAATTGAAGTATTAAAATGTGTAGCTTTTTATAATACTTCCCTCATTGTGTATTACTATAGCCACCACACCTCTACCCACCAAAACCACCACTGGAACTACAGTCTATACAACAACCACTGGAAGTATGTATTTCAATGATTTTCCCCCATACTTGCTTCTTAATATGTGCATTGCCTACTGATATTATTTTCATGACATTAAAATATGCACTCATATATACAAGGCACCTATGTGGATGCAAATAGTCCAACCTGGAGTCTGAAAATGCAAATATGCTTTTTCTAATTTACCAATCCAAATATGAAAGTCAGTAATCTTTTCCAGACTCTTAAAATGGGATATCATCCTCCACCTATTCAGTCTTTTGAGAGGTCAAATGTTGGCAATCCCCTATAAAAACCGAGGGCTGATGCACAAGGTAAACTGAGAAAGTTGGGCTCTCATTCTGAGTTTGGCGGTAACCTGACTGCCATTCCGGGGCGGTGTTTTAACCGGCGTCCAGGGTAGCGGTGAAGAGTGCCAGATTACAAGTGTGGCGGTTTGGCCTGTGCCACAATGCCAACTAATCTGTTCCTACCGCCAAGGCGGTTGGATCCACTGGGCTGGCGATGAGCATTTTCAACCCCGCGGTTCACCCAATACCACCGACGGTATCACAAATCCCCTTTCCACCCGGGATTTTGTAGTGGTATCAACACCACGTAATCTCTGGTGGAAAGGCTATCAGCAACAGGAATTTGCATTCCTTTCACCGGTAGATGACTTCCCCACCCCCTACCATATACTCAAGAGCCCCCCACCCCATTCCCTTACAACATTCCAACCCCCACCTTTCTGAACCCCCCAGGAACCTCCAAACACCCCGCTCCCAGTACTGAACCCCCACCCCGATCCCTGTACTTACCCCCACATACATACACGCACCCACACGAACCCACAGACATGCACATCCTGCACTCACTCACTTACAACACTCTTACAATCATGTGCACACACACATGCAGCACCCCCCAAATCTGTACACACATAGACACTCACATGTGTGACACACCCACTCACACACGCACTCAGTACATTCACCCCCATTGACAGGCATACACTCTCCATCCTCCACCCCCTCCTTTTCTGAACATACATACACACACAACCTCCACCACTGTCTACATGCATGCACACACGCATCCAGAGCAAGCATTCACATTCTCTCACACATGCATCACCATCATCACATTTACACACAGACACAACCGCACGCATGCACAAACACTCCCCACCCACCCCCATTCATTGCATGCATACACACACTCACACACATCCATTCACACACCCCTCCTTCTCCCCTTGCTGAGGACTCTTACCTCGTCCTACGTGGTACTCCTTCATGAGGTGACTGGACCTGTTGCTCCCTCTGCCGGCAACACCCCACCATCAGGACACCGCCAGGCCGTATTACAGGTTGTAATACGGCAGCTGTGTCCTACTGGCAGGGCCAGTCAGGTGGTGGAACAGCCTGTGCACTCCAACAGCCAGCATGACTACTGGAGGAGTTCCGCCCAAATTGTGGCAGAAATCCTTCAGGACTTATAATATGGCAGTCGGAAGACAGCCAGCACGGTGGTCTTCTGGCACCTGCAACTTCGGCAGTCTAAGGAAAAGACTGCCGAACTCAGAAAGACAACCTTGGTCTAAATTTAGACCAAACATCTAAGTGTAGGACTTTGAGAATTCACAAAGGGCATTTACGAATAGTATCTTTAGTTCCGCACTCGCAGCGAAGATTCCATCTCAAGTGTGGACCTAAGGATACTAGTCATAAATGCCCTTTGTGAAGTCCCAAAGCCGTAAATGTAGACATATTGTTTAAGTTTAAACCAAACATCTAAGTTTACCTTTGTGAATCGGCCCCCAAATCTATATGTGACGGATCAATGTTTTGAAATGTAATCTAGTCAAACGAATTGAAAATGCTGACCACTGCATTTTGATGATAACCCATTCACAAAAAGAACAGAGTAACTTTGGACTTCCTTCCACTGTGTGAATATAAAGAAACTGGGATAAAGAGTTGGTAGGTGACCACTGCCTACTCCTCAACAATTCTTTTTAAAAAGTAAACTTTTCTAAGTGCTATAATGTAGAATTTAAGAAAAATGGACGGCACTGAAAAAAGTTTGCTTCATTTTAAGACAATCACATACATGTTGATCTGCAGATGTTAGAAGGCCACCATCACTGAGTGAGTTGCAATTGGCAATCTTTCTATTCAATATTCATCTGTTTTTTGGGAGTGTTTGTATTTGTATCATGCACAATTCATGAAAAAAATACCAGGGCATGCATGTCTCAAGTAACAAATTCAGAATGCCAGTTTTTTGTATTGTCATTAAAGATTCTACTCATATAGGAGTTTGGTTTAATTTCACCACTTGGTGCAATCATGTTCCCCATGCTTCATTGTTTTTAACTACTTTCTTGAAGTATATACGATGGATTAGGTACAAAATTCTCAGTGCAGGGTTACATTTTTCCCCCAAGGAAGTAGGAGTTTGTGCAGCAAATAAAATCATTATAGAATCACACCCTGATATTTTTCCAGTGAACTTTTCCACTGATAAATTCCAACAGGTCAAACATTATTGGGACAAAAGGCTCTCTAAAGGTCATAATGTACAGAATTCAGGCCCTCATTATGACTTCAGCGGTCTTTCTGCAAGACTGCCAAAGCTGCTGCCGCCAAAAGACCGGCAGTGTTGGTGGTCCAAAGACCACCATATTAGGAGTTGCTTAGGATTTCCACCCGTTTCTGGGTAGAAATCCAACCCTGTCAGCTTGGCCAATGGAGGAAGAAAAGCAGTTCCACTGCCACTAGACCATGGCAACAGGACTTCACCCAGGGTATTATGATGCATAATCTGACGTGGCGGAGTCCTTTACGACAGTGCGGTGCTGGCAGTGGAAGATGCCAGGAACCATCCCCTCTTGGATGACCACCTCGCTGAAACAGGTATGTGAACCATCCAAAAGGGGGGCGTTGGCTGCATGTGTGTGGTGTGTGCGTGTATGTGTAGCGAAATGGGTGTGCGTGTGTGCATGCAAGTGTGTATGGAGGGTGTGTGTGTGTCTGACTGGAAGGAAATGGGAGTGTGTGTCAGAGTGCAAGTGCTTGTGTGTTTATATGCAGAGGGGTGGGGGTATTTGTCTGAGTGCATTTATGTGTCTGAAAGGGGGGTGTCTGAGTGCATGTATGTGTGCGTATGGGGGTGTCTGAGTGCATGTTTGTGAGAGAGGATGTCTGGATGGATGGGTGCAGTTTGGGGTGTGTCTGCATGTATGCTGTTGGGGTGTTTGCATGTATGCAGTTGGGGATGTGTGTCTGCTTGCATGCAGATCGGGGGTGCAAGTGTGCAGATGGGGTGTGTGCAAGTATGCAGATGAGGGGGAATGTGTGCATGTATGCATATGCAGAGGTGGAGAGTGTCAATGTATGCTTGTGTAGAGCGGGTGTGTCTGAATGTGGAGGGGGTGGGGGTGGGAGTGTGAATGATTGCAGAGGGGGGTGCGTATGTGTAAGTGGGGGTGTGTGTATGTCAGTGTGAGAGGGTATGGGGTGTTTGTGGATATATGTGTGGTTGCTGTTTACAATTGTATGGACATTTCCAAGGGTGCATGGAGGTGTGTAGATGCATGTGCAGGAAACAGGAATGGGGATTCCTGTTGCTGGGTGCGTTACAACCAGGCTTTTCATGCTGGGGCGACTGCTGCGAAAAGCCTGGCGGTATGTCGCCTCCTAATACGGCCGGCGGTCTGAGGTCTGCCGCAGGCCCAGAGGAGCTCACCACGGGCCGCATCGGTGTGACCGCACTGGCCTACTTGTAATGTGGCAGTCTTTACCGCCCGGTCCATGTCGGAAAGACTGCCACACTCATAATCAGGACCTCAGTGTGTTGAAAAGCCATTCAGCTTTGTATGTCTCATTTTAATGTCGAAACTAGGAAAGGACTTTTTTTTACCACACATGGTAAATTAATCTGCATAGGGTAACAATATTTACCACATGTGGCAAATACCTCACAATCCTGAGCCCCAATTCTTAAAAGGGTTGTTGCTTTACGGCAGGGGCCTAGTTTACAAATGCATAAGATTTGTATTTTAGCTGTGTTACTCATTGGGTTATATTGTTATATGTTCCTGTCTTATTACATTGTATCTATGTTGAAGATTTTCACTCGGTGAATAAAATAATAGGCTTTTAATAAATGTTTTAATTGTATGAATAGATGAAAATGTATTGATTACATTCATATATTCTACATTTGTTTTTACAAAAACCTATAACTAGAATTCAAGTATTAAAATGTGTAGCTTTTTTATAATACTTCCATCATTGTCTATTACTTTAGCCACCACACCTCCACCCACCAAAACCACCTCTGGAACTACAGTCTATACAACAACCACTGAAAGTATGTATTTCAATGTTTTTCCCCATACTTGCTTCTTAATAGGCATCGCCTACTGATATTATTTCATGATTATTGTCAGTAATCTTTTCCAGACTCTTAAAATGGTATAACAACCTCCACCTATCAGTCTTTTGAAAGGGCAAATGTTGGTAATCCCCTATCAAAACTGAGGGCTGATTCACAAGGTAAACTTAGGCACTTGGGCCCTCATTCCGAGTTTGGTGGTAACCTGATCGACATTCTGGCAGTGGTGTTTTGACTGCCGCCAGGGTAGCAGCGAAGAGTGCCAGATTATGAGCGTGGTGATTTGGCCTGTGCCAAACCGCCACTTAACCAGTTCCTACCGCCATGGTGGTTGGACCCGCCGGGCCGGCGATGAGCATTTCCAACCCGGCGGTCCACCCAATACCACTGGCAATATCACAAGTCCCCTTTCTGCCAGAATTTTTGTGGTAGTAGCAATGCCATGTAATCCCTGGTGGAAAGGCTACCGGCAACAGGAATTTACCTTCATATCACCGGTCGATAACTCCCCCACCCTCCTACCATATATCCAAAAGCATCCCACCCCCTTTCCTTACAACTTTCCAACCCCTACATCCCCAAACACTCAGGAACCGAACCCCCACAGCACCTGCTCCCAGTAGTGAACCCCCCACTTCCCACCCCCCCTGAACCCTGTACTTACCCCTACATATATGCATGCACCCACACGAACCCACAGACACACACACCCTGAACTCACTCACTCACGACACCCTTACACTCACGCTCACAATGCAAAACCCCTAAAATCCATACACACATAGACTCTCACATGGGTAACACCCCCACTCACACACGCACTCAATACATTCACCCCCATTAACACGTATGCACACTCCATCCCTCACCCCCTCCTTTTCTGAACATACATACACACACAACCCCATCACTGTCTACATGCATGCACATACGCACCCCGACCAAGCATGCATATTCACCCACAAATGCATCACCAACACCACAGTTACACACAGACACACACACATGCATGCACAAACACTCCCCTCCCACCCCCATTCATTAAAAGCATACACACACTCACACACATCCGTTCATGCACCCCATCCCCTCCCCATGCAGAGGACACTTCCCTCGTCCTTAGAGGTGCTCCTCCCTGAGGGGACGGGACCCATTGCTCCCACTGCCGGCAGCGCCCCACCATCAGGACACCGCCAGGCCATATTACAGGTTGTAATACGGCAGCGGTGTCCTACTGGCGGAGAGGGTCTGGTGGTGGAACAACCCCTGTGCCTCCAACAGCCAGCATGAATACTGGAAGATTTCCACCCAAATTATGGCGGGCCGGGTGGCGGTTTAACTTTGGTCAAACTGGCCTAATTGTAATGTGCCATTCTTTACAGCCGGGTCCATGTCGGTAAGACCGCCACACTCATAATTAGTACCTCAGTGTGTTGAAAAGTCATTCAGCTTTATGTGTGTCATTTTAATGTTGAAACTAGAAAAGGACTTTTTTTTACCACACATGGTAAATTAATCTCATAGGGTAACAATATTTACCAAATGTGGTAAATACATCACAATCCTGAGACCAAATTCTTAAAAGGGTTGTTGCTTTACGGCAGGGGCTTAGTTTACAAATGCATAAGATTTGTATTTTAGCTGTGTTACTCATTGGGTTATACTGTTATATGTTCCTGTCTTATTACATTGTATCTATGCTGAAGATTTTCACTTGATGAAAAAAATAATATGCTTTTAATAAATGTTTTAATTGTATGAATAGATGAAAATGTGTTGATTACATTCATATATTCTACATTTTTTTACAAAAACTTATAACTAGAATTCAAGTATTAAAATGTGAAGCTTTTTTATAATACTTCCATCATTGTCTATTATTATAGCCACCACACCTCCACCCACCAAAACCACCACTGGAACTACAGTCTATACATCAACCACTGGAAGTATGCATTTCAATGATTTTCTACCCATACTTGCTTCTTAGTACGTGCGTTGCCTACTGATATTATTTTCATGATATGAAAATATGCACTCATATATACAAAGCACTTCTGAAGATGCAAATAGTCCAACCTGGAGTCTGAAAATGCAAAAGAACAAGGTACTTACCGTCGGAAATGAGGTATCTGGTAGAGACTCTATCTAGCTGCAGATTCCTTACCTTAGAATTCCCTGGCGTCAGCTTTGAATTCAGATTTTTTTCTGAAGAGTGCCCTGCGCGTGCCGTCAGACGTGGTCGTTCGGATCTGCGTGCGTCGACCAGTACCGCGTGCGTCGTCAGCATCATTGGAGCCGTCTATGACATCACGGTTGTCTATACAGATGCCGTCTCTACGTGTGTACGTCAGTTCTTTTCCACAACTTCCCACGCCAGAAGCACAGGGTCATGGAAGAACCAACAGTTATGGATTTTACCTCTTTGACTGTTTGAATTAAAAATTATTTCATGCCTTTAAGAAAGGCAAAAATTCCAAAATCATATATGTACATCTGTATATATAAACATATATATACATCTATCCGTATAAAAAATATCCGCAGAGCGGGGAGGCTTGGGTGGGTGTAAGGAATCTGCAGCTAGATAGAGCCTCTACCAGATACCTTGTTACCGAAGGGAAGTAACTAGTTCATCTGATAGAGACTTCTATCTGCAGCTTCCTTACCATAGAATAGATACCCAAGCTATAACCCCTGGCGGTGGGTCTGAAGGAGATTTTTACACTAGGAAGTCCTGCAACACAGGCCGGGCAAAATGCCCCTCTCTTCTTACCTGGCTATCCAGGCAGTAGTGTTTTGCATACCTGAGCAAAGAAGCCCACTTTGCAGCCTGACAGATGTCCACCACCGGAATGCCACGTGCTAACGCAGTGGTAGTAGTTTCCCCCTAGTAGAATGAGCTCTCAAGCACTCGGGAGGCTGCTTCTTTGCCAAAGCGTAGCAGATCTTTATACAGAGAACGACCCAGCGCGAAATGGATCGTTTCTGCACCGCCCGAACCTTCTTTGCACCAATGTACCCCACAGAGTTGGTCGTCCACCCGGAACTCTTTAGTGTGGTCAAGGTAGAACAATAACGCTCTTTTTGGGTCCAGCCGATGGAGACGCTCCTCTTCCTTAGAGGGATGCAGTGGTGCAAAGAAGGTAGGCAGGGTGATATTTTGACCCAGATGGAAAGGGGTCACCTCCTTGGGGAGGAAAGAGGCACTTGTTCTTAACACTACCTTGTCAGGATATATCATGAGATAAGGTGGCTTTGAAGATAAAGCCTGCAGCTCACTCACTCTCCTGGCAGATGTAATTGCCACCAAAAAGTCTGTTTTAATAGTGAGCAGCCGGAGAGGACAATTGTGCAAGGGCTCGAAGGGAGCACACATAAGGAAGGTAAGAACAAAATTAAGATCCCACTGGGGCATAACGAAAGACACAGGCGGGAACAGATGCACAAGCCCTTTCAAAAACCTCTGCACTATAGGTGATTTAAACAGAGATGCTTGATCGGGCAACTGTAGAACAGCCCATGAGGCTGCAAGATAGCCCTTGAGAGTCCCCATGGAGGAACCTTGCTGGGCGAGAGACAATATAAACAAAAGGATGTGAGACAGAGAAGAAGGAAGAGGATCAATAAACCTCTCTGTACAACATGAAACAAAACGTTTCCAACGGCAGGCATAGATCGACTTAGTAGAGGGACACCTGGCAGCCAGAATGACATCACAGACCTTGGGAGGGAGGTCATAAACCATCAACTGTCGCCGCTCAATCTCCATGCATGAAGGCGCAGAGTTGACAGGTTCGAGTGGAGAACCTTCCCCTGCTGCTGCCAGAGAAGATCCTCCGGAAGAGGCAGCCTGATTGGAGGACCGATGCTCATTTTGAGAAGCTCTAGATTCCAAACTCTCCGTGCCCAATCCGAAGCCACTAGGATTACTTGGGCCCGGTCGTTCTTGATTTTCTTGAGGACTCTGCGCAGAAGTGGTATAGGTGGAAAGGCATACAGGAGGCCTGAATTCCACTCGTGATGAAAAGCGTCGCCTAGCAATAGCCCCCTTGGAAACTCCAACGCGCAAAACTGCTGACATTGCACGTTCTCTACCTAGGCGAACAGATCTAACCAAGGCTCTCCCCACGGCTGAAAGAGTCCTTGCACCACCTCCGGATGGAGACACCATTCGTGATCCTCTAAGTATTTTCGGCTGAGCTCATCTGCCCTAGCGTTCAGAGAACTTGCCAGGTGTTGAACCACCAGGGTCATGCCCTGCTGTTCCAGCCATGTCCAGAGACATAAAGCCTCTTGACAAAGGGTCCACGACCCCACCCCGCCCTGCTTGTTGCAGTACCACATTGCGGTAGTGTTGTCCGTGAACACCTGCACCACCTTCCCTTTCACAACAGGAAGAAATGCTTTAAATGCTAGCCGGATCGCCCGAAGCTCCAGCAAGTTGATATGGAGCTTGGATTCCGCCGGAGACCAGTGACCTCTTATATCCACCTCCCCCAGATGGCCGCCCCATCCCAGAAGTGACGTATCTGTTGGGGAAGGGAGAGGAGTCTGCCTTTGACCCAATCGCAGTTCACTAACCACCACTGCAGATCTTTTGCAGTCCACTTCGAGATCTTAACCACGTCAGTAAGATTTCCCTGATGCTGTGCCCATTGGAACTTCAGGTCCCACTGCAGAGCCCTCATGCGCCATCTGGCATGCTTGACCAATAGGATGCAGGAAGCCATGAGTCCCAACAGCCTCAGAGTCTGTCTCACCGAAATCCAGGATAGAGGCCGAAACATCGGTGTCATAACCTGAATATCCTGAACCCGCTATTTGGGAGGATAAGCCCGATACTGCACTGTGCCCAGATCAGCTCTGATGAAAGTGAGCTTCTGAGAGGGAGTCAGGTGTGACTTCGGCACATTTATAGCGAACCCCAGCGAATGCAGGAGGTCCGCCGTCATCTGGAGGTGGGTGATGAGAGCCTGGGGCGTAGGAGCCTTCAGCAGCCAATCGTCTAGGTAGGGGAAGACTGAAATCCCTGACCTGCGCAGATGAGCTGCCACCACCGCCATCACCTTTGTGAACACCCGAGGGACACTGGTGAGACCGAAAGGGAGCACGGTAAACTGAAAGTGCTCGTGGCCCACCTTGAACCGCAGGTAACACCTGTGGGCTGGCAGGATAGGAATGTGGAAATACGCATCCTGCAAATCCAATGCTACCATCGAGTCTCCTTGGTCTAGGGCAGACAAAACCTGAGCAAGAGTGAGCATCTTGAATTTCTCCTTTTTGAGGAAGAGATTGACGTCCCTTAAATCCAAGATAGGGCGAAGGCCTTTGTTCTTTTTGGGGATCAGAAAGTAGCGGGAATAACAACCACTGCCTACTTCTGATATCGGGACTCTTTCTATGGCTCCCTTAGCCAAGAGAGCCGTAACTTCCTCGCGGAGCAAAGCTAGATGATCCTCCATCAGCCATTCCTTTGTTGAAGTTCCCACATGCATCACCAACACCACATTTACACACAGACTCACATACGCGCATGCACAAACACTCTGGTCCCACCCCCCATTCATTACAAGCATACACACACTCACACACATCATTCATGCACCCCACCCCCACCTCTTGCAGAGGACACTTACCTCGTCCGTGGAGGTGCTCCTCCCTGAGGGGACGGGACCCATTGCTCCCACTGCCGGCAGCGCCCCACCATCAGGACACCGCCAGGCCATATTACAGGTTATAATACGGCGGCGGTGTCCTATTGGTGGAGTACGTCCGGTGGTGGAAAAACCCCTGTGCCTCCAACAGCCAGCATGAATACTGGAGGATTTTCACCCAAATTACGGCGTGCCGGGTGGAGATGCAGCGGTTTAGCTTTGGTCAAACTGGCCTAATTGTAATGTGGCAGTCTTTACCACCAGCTCCATGTCGGTAAGACCGCCACACTCATTATTAGGACCTCAGTATGTTGAAAAGCCATTCAGGTTTATGTGTCATTTTTATGTTGAAACTAGGAAAGGACTTTTTTTTTACCACACATGGTAAATTACTCTGCATAGGGTAACAATATTTACCACATATAGTAAATACCTCACAATCCTGAGCCCAAATTCTTAAATGGGTTGTTGCTTTACGGCAGTGGCTTAGTTTACTAATGCATAAGATTTGTATTTTAGTTGTGTTACTCATTGGGTTACACTGTTATATGTTCCTGTCTTATTACATTGTATCTATGTTGAAGATTTTCACTTGGTGAAAAAAATAACATGCTTTTAATAAATGTTTTAATTGTATGAATAGATGAAAATGCATTGATTACATTCAAATATTCTACATTTTTTACAAAAACTTATGACTAGAATTGAAGTATTAAAATGTGTAGCTTTTTTATAATACTTCCATCATTGTCTATTACTATAGCCACCACACCTCCACCCACCAAAACCACCACTGGAACTACAGTCTATACAACAACCACTGGAAGTATGTATTTCAATGATTTTCCCTCATACTTGCTTCTTAGTATGTGCGTTGCCTACTGATATTATTTTCATGATATGACTCATATATACAAAGCACTTCTGTGGATGCAAATAGTCTAACCTGGAGTCTGAAAATGCAAATATGCTTTTTCTAATTTAACAATCCAAATTTGAAAGTCAGTAATCTTTTCCAGACTCTTAAAATGGGATAACAACCTCCACCTATTCAGTCTTTTGAAAGGTCAAATGTTGGTAATCCCCTATCAAAACTGAGGGCTGATTCACAAGGTAAACTTAGATACTTGGGCCCTCATTCTGAGTTTGGTAGTAACCTGACCGCCATTCCGACGGTGGTGTTTTGACCGCCACCAGGGTAGTGGTAAAGAGTGACAGATTACGAGTGTGGCGGTTTGGCACAGGCCAAACCGCCACTTAAGCCGTTCCTACCATCAGGGTGGTTGGACCCGCCGGACCGGCGATGAGCATTTTCAACCTGGCGGTCCACCCAATACCACCGGCAGTATCACAAGACCCATTTCTGCCAGAGATTTTGTGGTGGTAGCAACGCCACGTAATCCCTGGTGGAAAGGCTACAGGTGAGAGGAATTTGCATTCTTGTCATGGGTCAATAACTCCACCACCCCCTACCATATACCCAAGAGCCTCCCACCCCCTTACAACATTCCCACCCCCACCTCCCAAAACCTCCCAGGATCCGAACCCCCCACCGCCCGCTCCCAGTAGTTAACCCCCCACTCTCCACCCACACCCCCGATCCCTGTACTTACTCCCACATATACGCCTGCACCCACACGAACCCACAGACAGACACACCCTGAACTCACTCACTCACAACACCCTTACACTCACGCGCACAACGCAAAACTCCCAAAATCCATACACACATAGACACTCACATGCGTAGCACCCCCACTCACAGGCGCACTCAGTACATTCACCCAATTAACACGTGTACACACTCCATCCCTCACCCCCTCCTTTTCTGAACATACATACACCCAACCCCCACCACTGTCTACATGCATGCACACACGCACCCCGACCAAGCATGCACATTCACCCACAAATGCATCACCAACACCACATTTACACACAGACACACACGCACGCATGCACAAACACTCCCCTCCCACCCCATTCATTAAAAGCATACACACACTCACACACATCCATTCATGCACCCCACACCCCCCTTGCGGAGGACACTTCCCTCGTCCATCGAGGTGCTCCTCCCTGAGGGGACGGGACCCATTGCTCCCACTGCCGGAAGCGCTCCACCATCAGGACACCGTCAGGCCATATTACAGGTTGTAATACGGCGGCGGTGTCTTACTGGCAAAGCGGGTCCGGTAGTGGAACAACCCCTGTGCCTCCAACAGCCAGTATGAATACTGGAGGATTTCCGCCCAAATTATAGCGGGCCCAGTGGCGATGTAGTGGTTTAGCTTTGGTCAAAGTGGCCTAATTGTAATGTGGCAGTCTTTACCGCCGGCTCCATGTCGGTAAGACCGCCACACTCATAATTAGGACCTCAGTGTTTTGAAAAGCCATTCAGCTTTATGTGTCATTTTAATGTTGAAAATAGTAAAGGACTTTTTTTTACCACACATGTTAAATTAATCTGCATAGGGTAACAATATTTAGCACATGTGGTAAATACCTCACACTCCTGAGACCAAATTCTTAAAAGGGTTGTTGCTTTATGGCTGGGGCTTTGTTTACAAATGCATAAGATTTGTATTTTAGTTGTGTTACTCATTGGGTTATATTGTTACATGTTCCTGTCTTGTTACATTGTATCTATGTTGAAGACTTTCACTTGGTGAAAAAAATAACATACTTTTAATAAGTGTTTTATGGTATCAATAGATGAAAATGTATTGATTACATTCAGATATTCTACATTTCTTTACAAAAAACTATAACTAGAATTGAAGTATTAAAATGTGTAGCTTTTTTAAAGTACTTCCATCATTGCCTATTACTATAGCCACCACACCTCCACCCACCAAAACCTCCACTGGAACTACAGTCTATACAACAACCACTGGAAGTATGTATTTCAAGGATTTTCCCTCATACTTGCTTTTTAGTACGTGCGTTGCCTACGGATATTATTTTCATGATATGAAAATATGCACTTATATATACAAAGCACTTCTGTGGATGCAAATAGTCTAACCTGGAGTCTGAAAATGCAAATATGCTTTTTCTAATTTAACAATCCAAATGTGAAAGTCAGTAATCTTTTCCAGACTCTTAAAATGGTATAACAACCTCCACCTATTCAGTCTTTTGAAAGATCAAATGTTGGTAATCCCCTATAAAAACTGAGGGCTGATTCACAAGGTAAACTTAGACACTTGGGCCCTCATTCTGAGTTTGGCGGTAACCTGACCACCATTCCGGCTGTGGTGTTTTGACCGCCGGTAGGGTAGTGGGGAAGAGTGCCAGATTACGAGTGTGGTGGTTTGGCACAGGCCAAACCGCCACTTAACCCGTTCCTACCATCAGGGTGGTTGGACCCGCCGGATCAGCGATGAGCATTTTCAACCCGGCGGTCCACCCAATACCACTGGCAGTATCACAAGACCCCTTTCCGCCGGAGATTTTGTGGTGGTAGCAACGCCACATAATCCCTGGTGGAAAGGCTACAGGCGAGAGGAATTTGCATTCTTGTCACCGGTCAATAACTTCCCCACCCCCCTCCCAAATACTCAAGAGCCTCCCACCCCCTTCCCTTACAACTTTCCCACCCCCACCTCCCCAAACCTCCCAGGAACCGAACCCCCCAACCACCGCTCCCAGTAGTGAACCCCGCACTCTCCACCCACACCCCCGATCACTGTACTTACTCCCACATATACGCACGCACCCACACGAACCCACAGACAGACACACCCTGAACTCACTAACTCACAACATCCACTCACGCTCACAACGCAAAACCCCCAAAATCCATACACACATAGACACTCACATGCGTAGCACCCCCACTCACACACGCACTCAGTACATTCACCCCCATTAACACGTATACACACTCCATCCCTCACCCCCTCCTTTTCTGAACATACATACACACACAACCCCCACCACTGTCTACATGCATGCACACACGCACCCTGACCAAGCATGCATATTCACCTACACATGCATCACCAACACCACATTCACACACAGACACACACATGCACAAACACTCCCCTCCAACCCACCATTCATTACAAGCATACACACACTCCCACAAATCCATTCATGCACCCCACCCCCTCCCCTTGCGGAGGACACTGACCTCGTCCATTGAGGTGCTCCTCCCTGAGATGACGGGACCCATTGCCCCCACTGCCGGCAGCGCTCCATCATCAGGACACCGCCAAGCCATATTACAGGTTGTAATACAGCGGCGGTGTCCTACTGGCGGAGCGGGTCCGGTGGTGGAACAATCCCTGTGCCTCCAACAGCCAGCATGAATACTGGAGGATTTCTGCCCAAATTATGGCGGCCCGGGTGGCGATGTAGCGATTTAGCTTTGGTCAGCCTGGCCTAATTGTAATGTGGCAGTCTTTCCAGCCGCCTCCATGTCGGTAAGACCGCCACACTCATAGTTAAGACCTCAGTGTGGTGAAAAGCCATTCAGCTTTATGTGTCATTTTAATGTTGAAACTAGGAAAGGACTTTTTTTTTTACCACACATGGTAAATTAATCTGCATAGGGTAACAATATTTACCACATGTGGTAAATACCTCACAATCCTGAGCCCAAATTCTTAAAAGGGTTGTTGCTTTATAGTAGGGGCTTAGTTTACAAATGCATAAGATTTGTATTTTAGTTGTGTTACTCATTGGGTTATACTGTTATATGTTCCTGTCTTATTATATTGTATCTATGTTGAAGACTTTCACTTTGTGAAAACAATATCATGCTTTTAATAAGTCTTTTAATTGTATGAATAGATGAAAATGTATTGATTACATTCATATATTCTACATTTTTTTACAAAAATCTATAACTAGAATTGAAGTATTAAAATGTGTAGCTTTTTTATAATACTTCCATCATTGTCTATTACTATAGCCACCATACCTCCACCCACCAAAACCACCACTGGAACTTCAGTCTATACAACAACCACTGGAAGTATGTATTTCAATGATTTTCCCTCATACTTGCTTCTTAGTACGTGCGTTGCCTACTGATATTATTTTCATGATATGAAAATATGCCCTCATATATACAAAGCACTTCTGTGGATGCAAATAGTCTAACCTGGAGACTGAAAATGCAAATATGCTTTTTCTAATTTAACAATACAAATTTAAAAGTCAGTAATCTTTTCCAGACTCTTAAAATGAGATAACAACCTCCACCTATTCAGTCTTTTGAAAAGTCAAATGTTGGTAATCCCCTATGAAAACTGAGGGCTGATTCACAGGGTAAACTTAGACACTTGGGCCCTCATTCCGAGTTTGGCGGTAACCTGACCGCCATTCCGGGTGTGGTGTTTTGACCGCCGCCAGGGTAGTGGTGAAGAGTGCCAGATTACGAGTGTGGCGGTTTGGCACAGGCCAAACCAACACTTAACCGGTTCCTACCATCAGGTTGGTTGGACCCGCCGGGCCGGCGATGAGCATTTTCAACCCGGCGGTCCACCCAATGCCACCAGCAGTATCACAAAACCCATTTCCGCCGGAGAATTTGTGGTGGTAGCAACGCCACGTAATCTCTGGTGGAAAGGCTACAGGCGAGAGGAATTTACATTCTTGGCACCGGTCAATGACTCCCCCACCCCCCTCCCATATACTCAAGAGCCTCCCACACCCTTCCCTTACAACTTTCCCACCTCCCCAAACCTCCCAGGAACCGAACCCCCCAATGCCCACTCCCAGTAGTGAACCCTGCACTCTCCTCCCACCCCCGATCCCTGTACTTACTCCCACATATACGCACGCACCCACACGAACCCACAGACACACACACCCTGAACTCACTCACTCACAACACCCTTACACTCACGTGCACAACGCAAAACCCCCAAAATCCATACAGATATAGACACTCACATGCGTAGCACCCACACTCACGCACTCAGTACATTAACCCTCATTAACACGTATAAACACTCCATCCCTCACCCCCTCCTTTTCAGAACATAGATAAACACACAACCCCCACCACTGTCTACATGCATGCACACACGTACCCAACCAAGCATCCACATTCACCCACACATGCATCACCAATACCACATTTACACGCAGACACACACACACGCATGCACAAACACTCCCCTCCCATCCCCCATTCATTACAAGCATACACACACTCACACACATCCATTCATGCACCCCACCCCCACCCCTTGCGGAGGACACTTACCTCGTCCGTGGATGTGCTCCTCCCTGAGGGGATGGGACCCATTGCTCCCACTGCCGGCAGTGCCCCACCATCAGGACACCGCCAGGCCATATTACAGGTTGTAATATGGCTGCTGTGTCCTACTGGCGGAGCCAGTCCGGGGGTGGAACAGCCCTGCACCTCCAACAGACACCTTGAATACTGGAGGATTTCTACCCAAATTAATGCAGGCCGGGTGGCAACGTGGCAGTTTGGCTTTGGTCAAACTGGCCTACTTGTAATGTGGCAGTCTTTACTGCCGGGTCCATGTTGGGAAAACCGCCACACTCATGATTAGGGCCTCAGTGTGTTGAAAAGCCATTCAGCTTTATATGTGTCATTTTAATGTTGAAAATAATAAAGGACTTTTTTTTTTACCACACATGGTAAATTAATCTGCATAGGGTAACAATATTTAGCACATGTGGTAAATACCTCACAATCCTGAGCCCCAATTGTTAAAAGGGTTGTTGCTTTACGACAGGGGCTTAGTTTACAAATGCATAACATTTGTACATTAGCTGTGTTACTCATTGGGGTATACTGGTATATGTTCCTGTCTTATTACATTGTATCTATGTTGAAGATTTTCACTTGGTGAAAAAAATAACATGCTTTTAATAAATGTTTTAATTGTATGAATAGATGAAAATATATTGATTACATTCATATATTCTACATTTTTTTACAAAAACTTATAAGTAGAATTGAAGTATTAAAACGTGTAGCTTTTTTATAATACTTCCATAATTGTCTATTACTATAGCCACCACACCTCCACCCACCAAAACCACCACTGGAACTACAGTCTATACAACAACCACTGGAAGTATGTATTTCAATTATTTTCCCTCATACTTGCTTCTTAGTATATGCGTTACCTACTGATATTATTTTCATGATGTGACTCATATATACAAAGCACTTCTGTGTATGCAAATAGTCTAACCTGGAGTCTGAAAATGCAAATATGCTTTTTCAAATTTAATAATCCAAATTTGAAAGTCAGTAATCTTTTCCAGACTCTTAAAATGGGATAACAACCTCCACCTATTCAGTCTTTTGAAAGGTCAAATGTTGGTAATCCCCTATAAAAACTGAGGGCTGATTCATAAGGTAAACTAAGACACTTGGGCCCTCATTCCGAGTTTGGCGGTAACCTGACCGCCATTCCGGAGGTGGTGTTTTGACCGCCGCGAGGGTCGTGAGAAAGAGTGCCAGATTACGAGTGTGGCGGTTTGGCATAGGGCCAAACCGCCACTTAACCCGTTTCTACCATCAGGGTGGTTGGACCCGCCGGGCCGGCGATGAGCCTTTTCAACCTGGCGGTCCACCCAATACCACCGGCAGTCTCACAAGACCCCTTTCTGCCAGAGATTTTGTGGTGGTAGAAACACCACGTAATCCTTGGTGGAAAGGCTACAGGTGAGAGGAATTTGCATTCTTGTCACCGGTCAATAACTCGCCCACCCCCCACCCATATACTCAAGAGCCTCTCAACCCCTTCCTTTACAACTTTCCCACCCCCACATCCCCAAACCTCCCAGGAACCGAACCCCCAAACACCCGCTCCCAGTAGTGAACCCTGCACTCTCCAACCACACCCCGATCCCTGTACTTACTCCCACATATAGGCACGCACCTATATGAACCCACAGACAGACACACCTTGAACTCACTCACTCACAACACCCTTACACTCATGCGCACAACACAAAACCCCTAAAATCCACACACACAGACACTCACATGCGTAGCACCCCCACTCACACACGCACTCAGTACATTCACCCCCATTAACACGTATACACACTCCATCCCTCACCCCCTCCTTTTCTGAACATACATACACACACAACCTCCACCACTGTCTACATGCATGCACACACGCACCCCGACCAAGCATGCACATTCACCCACACATGCATCACCAACACCACATTTACACACAGACACACACGCACGCATGCACAAACACTTCCCTCCCACCCCCATTCATTACAAGCATACACACACTCACACACATCCATTCATGCACCCCACCCCCTCCCCTTGCGGAGGACACTTACCTTGTCCATCAAGATGCTCCTCCCTGAGGGGACGGGACCCATTGCTCCCACTGCCGGCAGCACTCCACCATCAGCACACCGCCAGGCCACATTACAGGTTGTAATACGGAGGCAGTGTCCTACTTGCGGAGCGGGTACGGTGGTGGAACAACCCCTGTGCCTCCAACAACCAGCATGAGTACTGGAGGCCTTCCGCCCAAATTATGGCGTGCCCAGTGGAGATGTAGCGGGTTAGCTTTGGTCAAACTGGCCTAATTGTAATGTGGCAGTCTTTACCGGCGGCTCCATTTCGGTAAGATCGCCACACTCATAATTAGGACCTCAGTGTGTTGAAAAGCCATTCAGCTTTATGTGTCATTTTAATGTTGAAACTAGGAAAGGACTTTTTTTTTACCACACATGGCAAATGAATCTGCATAGGGTAACAATATTTACCACATGTGGTAAATACCTCACAATCCTGAGCCCAAATTCTTATAAGGGTTGTTGCTTTATGGCAGGGGCTTAGTTTACAAATGCATAAGATTTGTATTTTAGTTGTGTTACTCATTGGGTTATACTGTTATATGTTCCTGTCTTATTACATTGTATCTATGTTGAAGACTTTCACTTGGTGAAAAAAATAACATGCTTTTAATAAGAGTTTTAATTGTATGAATAGATGAAAATATATTGATTGCATTCATATGTTCTACAATTTTTTACAAAAAGTTATGACTAGAATTGAAGTATTAAAATGTGTAGCTTTTTTATAATACTTCCATAATTGTCTATTACTATAGCCACCACACCTCCACCCACCAAAACCACCACTGGAACTACAGTCTATACAACAACCACTGGAAGTGTGTATTTCAATGATTTTCCCTCATACTTGCTACTTAGTATGTGCATTACCTACTGATATTATTTTCATGATATGACTCATATATACAAAGCACTTCTGTGGATGCAAATAGTCTAACCTGGAGTCTGAAAATGGCAAATATGCTTTTTCTAAATTAAGAATCCAAATTTGAAAGTCAGTACTCTTTTCCAGACTCTTAAAATGGGATAACAACCTCCACCTATTCAGTCTTTTGAAAGGTCAAATGTTGGTAATCACCTATAAAAACTGAGGGCTGATTCACAAGGTAAACTAAGACACTTGGGCCCTCAGTCCGAGTTTGGCGGTAACCTGACCGCCATTCCGGTGGTGGTGTTTTGACCGCCGCCAGGGTAGTGGTAAAGAGTGCCATATTACGAGTGCGGCAGATTGGCATAGGCCAAACCGTCACATAACCCATTCCTACCATCAGAGTGGTTGGACCCGCTGGGCCGGCGATGAGCATTTTCAAGCTCTCGGTCCACCCAATACCACAGGCAGTATCACAAGACCCCTTTCTGCCAGAGATTTTGTGGTGGTAGCAACACCACGTAATCCCTGGTGGAAAGGCTACAGGCGAGAGGGATTTGCATTCTTGTCACGGGTCAATAACTCCCCCACCCCCTACCATATATCCAAGAGCCTCCTACCCCCTTCCATTACAACATTCCCACTGCCACCTCCCCAAACCTCCCAGGAACCTAACCCCCCAATGCCCGCTCCCAATAGTGAACCACCCACTCTCCACCCACACCCCCGATCCCTGTACTTACTCCCACATATACGCACGCACCCACATGAACCCACAGACAGACACACCCTAAACTCACTCACTCATAGCACCCTTACACTCACGCGCACAATGCAAAACCCCCAAAATCCATACTCACATGCGTAGCACCCCCACTCACACACGCACTCAGTACATTCACTCCCATTCATTACAAGCATACAAACACTCACACACATCCATTCATGCACCCCACCCCTTCTCCTTGCGGAGGACACTTACCTCGTCCATCGAGATGCTCCTCCCTGAGGGGACGGGACCCATTGCTCCCACTGCCGGAAGCGCTACACCATCAGCACACCGCCAGGCCATATTACAGGTTGTAATACGGCGGCGGTGTCCTACTGGCGGAGCGGGTCTGGTGGTGGAACAATCCCTGTGCCTCCAACAGCCAGCATGAATACTGGAGGATTTCCGCCCAAATTATGGCAGGCCCGGTGGCGATGTAGCGGTTTAGCTTTGGTCAAACTGGCCTAATTGTAATGTGGCAGTCTTTACCGCCGGCTCCATGTCGGTAAGATCGCCACACTCATAATTAGGACCTCAGTGTGTTGAAAAGCCATTCAGCTTTATGTGTAATTTTAATGTTGAAACTAGGAAAGGACTTTGTTTTACCAAACATGGTAAATTAATCTGCATATGGTAACAATATTTACCATATGTTGTAAATGCCTCACAATCCTGAGCTCAAATTCTTAAAAGGGTTGTTGCTTTATGGCAGGGGCTTAGTTTACAAATGCATAAGATTTGTATTTTAGTTGTGTTACTCATTGGGTTGTACTGTTATATGTTCCTGTCTTATTACATTGTATCTATGTTGAAGACTTTCACTTTGTGAAAAAAATAACGTGCTTTTAATAAGAGTTTTAATTGTATGAATAGATGAAAATGTATTGATTACACTCATATATTCTACATGTTTTACAAAAACCTATAACTAGAATAGAAGTATGAAAATGTGTAGCTTTTTTATAATACTTCCATCATTGTCTATTACTATAGCCACCACACCTCCACCCACCAAAACCACCACTGGAACTACAGTCTATACAACAACCACTGGAAGTATGTATTTCAATGATTTTCCCTCATACTTGATTCTTAGTACGTGCGTTGCCTACTGATATTATTTTCATGATATGAAAATATGCACTCATATATACAAAGCACTTCTGTGGATGCAAATAGTCTAACCTGGAGTCTGAAAATGCAAATATGCTTTTAATAATTTAGCAATCCAAATTTGAAAGTCAGTAATCTTTTCCAGACTCTTAAAATGGGATAATAACCTCCACCTATTCAGTCTTTTGAAAGATCAAATGTTGGTAATCCCCTGTAAAAACTGAGGGCTGATTCACAAGGTAAACTTAGACACTTGGGCCCTCATTCCGAGTTTGGCGGTAACCTGACCGCCATTCTGGCGGTGGTGTTTTGACCGCCGCCAAGGTAGTGGTGAGGAGTGCCAGATTACGAGTGTGGCGGTTTGGCACAGGCCAAACTGCCACTTAACCCGTTCCTACCATCAGGGTGGTTGGACCCGCCGGGCCGGCGATGAGCATTTTCAACCTGGCGGTCCACCCAATACCACCGGCAGTATCACAAGACCCCTTTCTGCCAGAGATTTTGTGGTGGTAGCAACGCCACCTAATCCCTGGTGGAAAGGCTACAGGCGAGAGGAATTTGCATTCTTATCACCGGTAAATACCTCCCCCAGCCCCCTCCCATATCCTCAAGAGCCTCCCACACCCTTCCCTTACAACTTTCCCACCTCCCCAAACCTCCCAGGAACCGAACCCCCCAATGCCTGCTCCCAGTAGTGAACCCTGCACTGCATTGTTCCCACTGCCGGCAGTGCCCCACCATCAGGTCACCGCCAGGCCATATTACAGGTTGTGATACGGCGGCTGTATCCTACTGGCGGAGCGGATCCGGTGGTGGAACAGCCCTCCACCTCCAACAGCCAGCATGAATACTGGAGGATTTCTACCCAAATTATGGCAGGCCAGGTGGCGATGTGGCGGTTTGGCTTTGGTCAAACTGGCCTACTGGTAATGTGGCAGTCTTTACCGCCGGGTCCATGTTGGTAAGACCACCACACTCATGATTAGTGCCTCAGTGTGTTGAAAAGCCATTCAGCTTTATATGTGTAATTTTAATGTTGAAAATAATAAAGGACTTTTTTTTTACCACACATGGTAAATTCATGAGCATAGGGTAACAATATTTAGCACATGTGATAAATATCTCACAATCCTGAGCCCCAATTCTTAAAAGGGTTGTTGCCTTACGACAGGGGCTTAGTTTACAAATGCATAACGTGTATTTTAGCTGTGTTACTCATTGGGGTATACTGTTATATGTTCCTGTCTTATTACATTGTATCTATGTTGATGATTTTCACTTGGTGAAAAAAATAACATGCTTTTAATAAATGTTTTAATTGCATGAATAGATGAGAATGTGTTGATTACATTCATATATTCTACAATTTTTACAAAAACTTATGACTAGAATTGAAGTATTAAAATGTGTAGCTTTTTTATAATACTTCCATAATTGTCTATTACTATAGCCACCACACCTCCACCCACTAAAACCACCACTGGAACTACAGTCTATACAACAACCACAGGAAGTATGTATTTCAATCATTTTCCCTCATACTTGCTTCTTAGTATGTGCGTTGCCTACTAATATTATTTTAATGATATGACTCATATATACAAAGCACTTCTGTGGATGCAAATAGTCTAACCTGGAGTCTGAAAATGCAAATATGCTTTTTCTAATTTAACAATCCAAATTTGAAAGTCAGTAATCTTTTCCAGACTCTTAAAATGGGATAACAACCTCCACCTATTCAGTCTTTTGAAAGGTCAAATGTTGGTAATCCCCTATAAAAACTGAGGTCTGATTCACAAGGTAAACTTAGACACTTGGGCCCTCATTCCGAGTTTGGCGGTAACCTGACTGCCATTCCGGCGGTGGTGTTTTGACTGCTGCCAGGGTAGTGGTGAAGAGTGCCAAGAACCGAACCCCCAACGCCCGCTCCCAGTAGTGAACCCCCCACTCTCCACCCACACCCCAGATCCCTGTACTTACTTCCACATATACACACGCACCCACACAAACACACAGACAGACACACCCTGAACTCACTCACTCACAACACCCTCATACTCACCCGCACAACCAAAACCCCCAAAATCCATACACACATAGACACTCACATGCGTAGCACCCCCACTCACACACGCACTCAGTACATTCACCCCCATTAACACGTATACACACTCCATCCCTCACCCCCTCCTTTTCTGAACATACATGCACACACAACCATCACCACTGTCTACATGCATGCACACACGCACCCCGACCAAGCATGCACATTCACCCACACATACATCACCAACACCACATTTACACACAGACACACACGCACGCATGCACAAACACTCCCCTCCCACCCCCATTCAATAAAAGCATACACACACTCACACACATCCATTCATGCACCCCACCCCCGCTTGCGGAGGACACTTACCTCGTCCATCGAGGTGGTCCTCCCTGAGGGGACAGGACCCATTGCTCCCACTGCCGGCAGCGCTCCACCATCAGGACACCGCCAGGCCATATTACAGGTTCTAATGCTGCAGCAGTGTCCTACTGGCGGAGGGGGTCCGGTGGTGGAACAACCCCTGTGCCTCCAACAGCCAGCATGAATACTGGAGGATTTCCACCCAAATTATGGCGGGCCGTGTGGCGATGTAGCGGTTTAGCTTTGGTCAAACTGGCCTAATTGTAATGTGGCAGTCTTTACCGCCAGCTCCATGTCAGTAAGACCACCACACTCATAATTAAGACCTCAGTGTGTTGAAAAGCCATTCAGCTTTATGTGTCATTTTAATGTTGAAGCTAGGAAAGGACTTTTTTTTACCACACATGGTAAATTAATCTGCACAGGGTAACACAATTTACCACATGTGGTAAATTCCTCACACTCTTGAGCCCAAATTCTTAAAAGGGATGTTGCTTTATGGCAGGGGTTTAGTTTACAAATGTAGAAGATTTGTATTTTAGTTGTGTTACTCATTGGGTTATACTGTTATATGTTCCTGTCGTATTACATTGTATCTATGTTGAAGACTTTCACTTGGTGAAAAAAATAACATGCTTTTATTAAGTGTTTTAATTTTATGAATAGATGAAAATGTATTGATTACATTCATATGTTCTACATTTTTTACAAAAACCTATAACTAGAATTGAAGTATGAAAATGTGTATCTTTTTTATAATACTTCCATCATTGTCTATTACTATAGCCACCACACCTCCACCCACCAAAACCACCACTGGAACTACAGTGTATACAACAACCACTGGAAGTATGTATTTCAATCATTTTCCCTCATACTTGCTTCTTAGTACGTGCGTTGCCTACTGATATTATTTTCAAGATATGACTCATATATACAAAGCACTTCTGTGGATGCAAATAGTCTAACCTGGAGTCTGAAAATGCAAATATGATTTTCTAATTTAACAATCCAAATTTGAAAGTCAGTAATCTTTTCCAGACTCTTAAAATGGGATAACAACCTCCACCTATTCAGTCTTTTGAAAGGTCAAATGTTGGTAATCCGGAATAAAAACTGAGGGCTGATTCACAAGGTAAACTTAGACACTTGGGCTCTCATTCCGAGTTTGGCGGTAACCTGACCGCCATTCCGGCGGTGGTGTTTTGACCGCCACCAGGGTAGTGGTGAAGAGTGCCAGATTACGAGTGCAGCAGTTTGGCACAGGACAAACCGCCACATAACCCGTTCCTACCATCAGGGTGGTTGGACCCGCCGGACCGGCGATGAGCATTTTCAAGCTGGCGGTCCACCCAATACCACCGGCAGTATCACAAGATCCCTTTCTGCCGGAGATTTTGTGGTGGTAGCAACACCACGTAATCCCTGGTGGAAAGGCTAGAGGCGAAAGGAATTTGCATTCTTGTCACCGGTCAATAACCCCCCTGCCCACCTCCCATATACTCAAGAGCTTCCCACCCCCTTCCTTACAACTTTCCAACCCCCACCTCCCCAAACCTCCCAGGAACCTAACCCCCCAATGCCCGCTCCCAGTAGTGAACCCCGCACTCTCCACCCACACCCCCGATCCCTGTACTTACTCCCACATATACGCACGCACCCACACGAACCCACAGACACACACACCCTGAACTCACTCACTCACAACACCCTTACACTCACGCGCACAACGCAAAACCCCCAAAAACCATACACACATAAACACTCACATGCGTAGCACCCGCACTCACACACGCACTCAGTACATTAACCCCCATTAACACGTATACACACTCCATCCCTCACCCCCTCCTTTTCTGAACATACATACACATACAACCCCCACCACTGTGTACATGTATGCACACACGTACCCAACCAAGCATGCACATTCACTAACACATACATCACCAACACCACATTTACACACAGACACACACACACACATGCACAAACACTCCCCTCCCATCCCCCATTCATTACAAGCATACACACACTCACACAAATCCATTCATGCACCCCACCCCCACCCCTTTCGGAGGACACTTACCTCGTCCGTGGAGGTCCTCCTCCCTGAGGGGACGGGACCCGTTGCTCCCACTGCCGGCAGTGCCCCACCATCAGGACACCACCAGGCCATATTACAGGTTGTAATACAGCGGCTGTGTCCTACTTGCGGAGTGGGTCCGGGGGTGGAATAGCCCTGCACCTCCAACACCCAGCATGAATACTGGAGGATTTCTACCCAAATTATGGCGGGCCAGGTGGCGATGTGGCAGTTTGGCTTTGGTCAAACTGGCCTACTTGTAATGTGGCAGTCTTTACCGCCGGGTCCATGTTGGTAAGACCGCCACACTCATGATTAGGGCCTCAGTGTTTTGAAAAGCCATTCAGCATTATATGTGTCATTTTAATGTTGAAAATAATAAAGGACTTTTTTTTACCACACATGGTAAATTAATCTGCATAGGTTAACAATATTTAGCACATGTGGTAAATACCTCACAATCCTGAGCCCCAATTTTTAAAAGGGTTGTTGCTTTACGACAGGCGCTTAGTTTACAAATGCATAACATTTGTACTTTAGCTGTGTTACTCTTTGGGGTATACTCTTATATGTTCCTGTCTTATTACATTGTATCTATGTTGAAGATTTTCACTTGGTGAAAAAAATAACATGCTTTTAATAAGTCTTTTAAATGTATGAATAGATGAAAATGTATTGATTACATTCATATGTTCTACATTTTTTACAAAAACCTATAACTAGAATTGAAGTATGAAAATGTGTAGCTTTTTTATAATACTTCCATCATTGTCTATTACTATAGCCACCACAACTCCACCCACCAAAACCACCACTGGAACTACAGTGTATACAACAACCACTGGAAGTATGTATTTCAATGATTTTCCCTCATACTTGCTTCTTAGTACGTGCGTTGCCTACTGATATTATTTTCATGATATGACTCATATATACAAAGCACTTCTGTGGATGCAAATAGTCTAACCTGGAGTCTGAAAATGCAAATATGATTTTTCTAATTTAACAATCCAAATTTGAAAGTCAGTAATCTTTTCCAGACTCTTAAAATGGGATAACAACCTCCACCTATTACGTCTTTTGAAAGCTCAAATGTTGGTAATCCCCTATAAAAACTGAGGGCTGATTCACAAGGTAAACTTAGACACTTGGGCTCTCATTCCGAGTTTGGCGGTAACCTGACCGCCATTCCGGCGGTGGTGTTTTGACCGCCACCAGGGTAGTGGTAAAGAGTGCCAGATTACGAGTGCGGCAGTTTGGCACAGGCCAAACCGCCACATAACCCGTTCCTTCCATCAGGGTGGTTGGACCCGCCAGACCGGCGATGAGCATTTTCAAGCTGGCGGTCCACCCAATACCACCGGCAGTATCACAAGACCCCTTTCTGCCGGATATTTTGTGGTGGTAGCAACACCACGTAATCCCTGGTGGAAAGGCTACAGGCGAGAGGAATTTGCATTCTTGTCACGGGTCAATAACTCCCCCAACCCCTACCATATACCCAAAAGCCTCCCACCCCCTTCCCTTACAATATTCCCACTGCCACCTCCCCAAAGCTCCCAGGAACTGAACCCCCCAATGCCCGCTCCCAATAGTGAACCACCCACTCTCCACCCACACCCCGGATCCCTGTACTTACTCCCACATATACGCACGCACCCACATGAACCCACAGACAGACACACCCTAAACTCACTCACTCACAGCACCCTTACACTCATGCGCACAACGCAAAACCCCCAAAATCCATACACACATAGACACTCACATACGTAGCACCCCCACTCACACACGCACTCAGTACATTCACCCCCATTCATTACAAGCATACAAACACTCACACACATCCATTCATGCACCCCACCCCTTCCCCTTGCGGAGGACACTTACCTCGTCCATTGAGATGCTCCTCCCTGAGGGGACGGGACCCATTGCTCCCACTGCCGGCAGCGCTACACCATCAGCACACCGCCAGGCCATATTACAGGTTGTAATCCGCGGCGTGTCCTACTGGCGGAGCGGGTCCGGTGGTGGAACAACCCCTGTGCCTCCAACAGCCAGCATGAATACTGGAGGATTTCCGCCCAAATTATGGCGGGCCCGGTGGCGATGTAGCGGTTTAGCTTTGGTCAAACTGGCCTAGTTGTAATGTGGCAGTCTTTACCGCCGGCTCCTGGTCGGTAAGATCGCCACACTCATAATTAGGACTTCAGGGTGTTATTTTAATTTTGAAACTAGGAAAGGAGTTTGTTTTACCACACATGCTAAATTAATCTGCATATGGTAACAATATTTACCATATATTGTAAATGCTTCACAATCCTGAGCCCAAATTCTTAAAAGGGTTGTTGCTTTATGGCAGGGGTTTAGTTTACAAATGCAGAAGATTTGTATTTTAGTTGTGTTACTCATTGGGTTATACTGTTATATGTTCCTGTCTTATTACATTGTATCCATGTTGAAGACTTTCACTTAGTGAAAAAAATAACATGCTTTTAATAAGTGTTTTAATTGTATGAATAGATGAAATTGTATTGATTTCATTCATATGTTCTACATTTTTTTACAAAAACCTATAACTAGAATTGAAGTATGAAAATGTGTAGCTTTTTTATAATACTTCCATCATTGTCTATTACTATAGCCACCACACCTCCACCCACCAAAACCACCACTGGAACTACAGTGTATACAACAACCACTGGAAGTATGTATTTCAATGAGTTTCCCTCATACTTGCTTCTTAGTACGTGCGTTGCCTACTGATATTATTTTCATGATATGAAAATATGCACTCATATATACAAAGCACTTCTGTGGATGCAAATAGTCTAACCTGGAGTCTGAAAATGCAAATATGCTTTTTCTAATTTAACAATCCAAATGTGAAAGTCAGTAATCTTTTCCAGACTCTTAAAATGGGATAACAACCTCCACCTATTCAGTCTTTTGAAAGATCAAATGTTGGTAATCCCCTATAAAAACTGAGGTCTGATTCACAAGGAAAACTTAGACACTTGGGCCCTCATTCCGAGTTTGACGGTAACCTGACTGCCATTCCGGCGGTGGTGTTTTGACCGCAGCCACGGTAGTGGTGAAGAGTGTCAGATTACGAGTGTGGCGGTTTGGCACAGGCCAAACCGCCACTTAACCCGTTCCTACCATCAGGGTGGTTGGACCCGCCGGGCCGGCGATGAGCATTTTCAACCAGGCGGTCCACCCAATACCACCGGCAGTATCACAAGGCCCGTTTCCGCCGGAGATTTTGTGGTGCTAGCAACGCCACGTAATCTCTGGTGGAAAGGCTACAGGCGAGAGGAATTTGCATTCTTGTCACCGGTCAATAACTACCCCACCCGTCTCCCATATACTCAAGAGCCTCCCACCCCATTCCTTTACAACTTTCCCACCCCCACCTCACCAAACCTCCCAGGAACCGAACACCCCAACTCCCGCTCACAGTAGTGGACCCCACACTCTCCACCCACACCCCTGATCCCTGTACTTACTCCCACATATACGCACGCACCCACATGACCCCACAGACACACGCACACGCCCTGAACTCACTCACTCACATCACCCTTACACTCACGTGCACAACGCAAAACCCCCAAAATCCATACACACATAGACACTCACATGCATAGCACCCCCACTCACACACGCACTCAGTACATTCAGCCCATTAACACGTGTACACACTCCATCCCTCACCCCTCCTTTTCTGAACATACATACACACAACCCCCACCACTGTCTGCATGCATGCACACACGCACCCCGACCAAGCATGCACATTCACCCACACATGCATCACCAACACCACATTTACACACAGACACACACGCATGCATCCACAAACACTCACCTCCCACCACCCATTCATTAAAAGCATACACACACTCACACGCAACCATTCATGCACACCATCCCCCTTGCGGAGGACACTTACCTCATCCATCGAGGTGCTCCTCCATGAGGGGACGGGACCCATTGCTCCCACTACCGGCAGCGCTCCACCATCAGGACACCGCCAGGCCATATTACAGGTTGTAATACGGCGGCGGTGTCCTACTGGCGGAGCGGGTCCGGTGGTGGAACAACACCTGTGCCTCCAACAGCCAGCATGAACACTGGAGGATTTCTGCCCACATTATGGCGGGCCGGGTGGCGATGTAGCGGTTTAGCTTTGGTCAAACTGGCCTAATTGTAATGTGGCAGTCTTTATCGCCGGCTCCATGCCGGTAACACCGCCACACTCATAAATAGGACCTCAGTGTGTGGAAAAGCCATTCAGCTTTATGTGTCATTTTAATGTTGAAACTAGGAAAGGACTTTTTTTTACCACACATGGTAAATTAATCTGCACAGGGTAACAATATTTACCACATGTGGTGTATACCTCACAATCCTGAGCTCCAATTCTTAAAAGGGTTGTTGCTTTACGAAAGGGGCTTAGTTTACAAATACATAACATTTGTATTTTAGCTGTGTTACTCATTGCAGTATACTGTTATATGTTCCTGTCTTATTACATTCAAATCAAATCATTAACATTTATAAAGCGCGCTACTCACCCGTGCGGGTCTCAAGGCGCTAGTATCTATGTTGATGATTTTCACTTGGTGAAAAAATAACATGCTTTTAATCAATGTTTTAATTGTATGAATAGATGAAAATGTGTTGATTACATTCATATATTCTAAAAAATTTTACAAAAACTTATGACTAGAATTGAAGTATTAAAATTTGTAGCTTTTTTATAATACTTCCATAATTGTCTATTACTATAGCCACCACACCTCCACCCACCAAAACCACCACTGGAACTACAGTGTATACAACAACCACTGGAAGTATGTATTTCAATAATTTTCCCTCATACTTGCTTCTTAGTATGTGCGTTGCCTACTGATATTATTTTCATGATATGACTCATATATACAAAGCACTTCTGTGGATGCAAATAGTCTAACCTGGTGTCTGACAATGCAAATATCCTTTTTCTAATTTAACAATCCAAATGTGAAAGTCAGTAATCTTTTCCAGACTCTTAAAATGGGATAACAACCTCCACCTATTCAGTCTTTTGAAAGGTCAAATGTTGGTAATCCCCTATAAAAACTGAGGTCTGATTCACAAGGTAAACTTAGACACTTGGGCCCTCATTCCGAGTTTGGCGGTAACCTGACCGCCATTCTGGCGGTGGTGTTTTGACCGCCTCCAAGGTAGTGGTAATGAGTGCTAGATTACAAGTGTGGCGGTTTGGCACAGGCCAAACCGCCACTTAACCCGTTCCTACCATCAGGTTGGTTGGACCCGCCGGGCCGGCAATGAGCATTTTCAACTCTGCAGGTCCACTCAATACCACCAGCAGTATCACAAGACCCCTTTCCACTGATTTTGTGGTGGTAGCAACGCCACGTAATCCCTGGTGGAAAGGCTACAGGCGAGAGGAATTTGCATTCTTGTCACCGGTCAATAACCCCCCTGGCCACCTCCCATATACTCAAGAGCCTCCCACCCCCTTCCCTTACAACTTTCCCACCCCACCTCCCCAAACCTCGCAGGAACCGAACCCCCCAATGCCCGCTCCCAGTAGTGAACCCCGCACTCTCCACTCACCCCCGATCCCTGTACTTACTCCCACATATAGGCACGCACCCACACGAACCCACAGACACACACACCCTGAACTCACTCACTCACAACACCCTTACACTCACGCGCACAATGCAAAACCCCCAAAATCCATACACACATAAACACTCACATGCGTAGCACCCGCACTCACACACGCACTCAGTACATTAACCCCCATTACCACGTATACACACTCCATCCCTCACCCCCTCCTTTTCTGAACATAAATACACATACAACCCCCACCACTGTCTACATGCATGCACACACGTACCCAACCAAGCATGCACATTCACCCACACATACATCACCAACACCACATTTACACACAGACACACAAACACGCATGCACAAACACTCCCCTCCAATCCCCCATTCATTACAAGCATACACACACTCACACAAATCCATTCATGCACCCCACCCCTTTCAGAGGACACTTACCTCGTCCGTGGAGGTCCTCCTCCCTGAGGGGACGGGACCCATTGCTCCCACTGCCGGCAGTGCCGCACCATCAGGACACCACCAGGCCATGTTACAGGTTGTAATACGACAGCTGTGTCCTACTGGCGGAGCAGGTCCGGGGGTATAACAGCCCTGCACCTCCAACACCCAGCATGAATACTGGAGGATTTCTACCCAAATTATGGCGGGCCAGGTGGCGACGTGACAGTTTGGCTTTGGTCAAACTGGCCTACTTGTAATGTGGCAGTCTTTACCGTCGGGTCCATGTTGGTAAGACCGCCACACTCATGATTAGGGCCTCAGTGTTTTGAAAAGCCATTCAGCATTATATGTGTCATTTTAATGTTGAAAATATTAAAGGACTTTTTTTTACCACACATGGTAAATTAATCTGCATAGGGTAACAATATTTAGCACATGTAGTAAATACCTCACAATCCTGAGCCCCAATTTTTAAAAGGGTTGTTGCTTTACGACAGGGGCTTAGTTTACAAATGCATAACATTTGTACTTTAGCTGTGTTACTCTTTGGGGTATACTGTTATATGTTCCTGTCTTTTTACATTGTATCTATGTTGAAGATTTTAACTTGGTGAAAAAAATAACATGCTTTTAATAAATGTTTTAATTGTGTGAATAGATGAAAATGTATTGATTACATTCATATATTCTACAATTTTTTTACGAAAACTTATGACTAGAATTGGAGTATTAAAATGTATATCTTTTTCATAATACTTCAATAATTGTCCATTACTATAGCCACCACACCTCCACCCACCAAAACCACCACTGGAACTACAGTCTATACAACAACCACTGGAAGTATGTATTTCAATGATTTTCCCTCATACTTGCTTCTTAGTATGTGCGTTACCTACTGATATTATTTTCATGATATGACTCATATATACAAAGCACTTCTGTGGATGCAAATAGACTAACCTTGGAGTCTGAAAATGCAAATATGCTTTTTCGAATTTAATAATCCAAATTTGAAAGTCAGTAATCTTTTCCAAACTCTTAAAATGGGATAACAACCTCCACCTATTCAGTCTTTTGAAAGGTCAAATGTTGTTAATCCCCTATAAAAACAGAGGGATGATTCACAAGGTAAACTAAGACACTTGGACTCTCATTCCGAGTTTGGAGGAGACCTGACCGCCATTCCGAAGGTGGTGTTTTGACCACCGCCAGGGTAGTGGTAAAGAGTGCCAGATTACGAGTGCGGCGGTTTGGCACAGGCCAAACCGCCACATAACTCGTTCCTACCATCAAGGTGGTTGGACCCACCGGGCCGGCGATGAGCATTTTCAACCTGGCGGTCCACCCAATACCACCGGCAGTATCACAAGACCCCTTTCTGCAGAGATTTTGTGGTGGTAGCAACACCACGTAATCCCTGGTGGAAAGGCTACAGGCGAAAGGAATTTGCATTCTTGTCACCGGTCAATAACTCCCTCACCCCCTACCATATACCCAAGAGCCTCCCACCCCCTTCCCTTACAACATTCCCACTGCCACCTCCCCAAAGCTCCCAGGAACCAAATCCCCCAACGCCCGCTCCCAATAGTGAACCACCCACTCTCCACCCACACCCTGATCCCTGTACTTACTCCCACATATACGCACGCACCCACATGAACCCACAGACAGACACACCCTAAACTCACTCACTCACAGCACCCTTACACTCACGCGCACAACGCAAAACCCCCAAAATCCATACACACATAGACACTCACATTCATAGCACCCCCACTCACCCACGCACTCAGTACATTCACCCCCATTCATTACAAGCATACAAACACTCACACACATCCATTCATGCACCCCACACCTTCCCCTTGCGGAGGACACTTACCTCGTCCATCGAGATGCTCCTCCCTGAGGGGACGGGACCTATTGCTCCCACTGCCGGCAGCGCTCCACCATCAGCACACCGCCAGGCCATATTACAGGTTGTAATACGGCGGCGGTGTCCTACTGGCGGAGCGGGTCCGGTGGTGGAACAACCCCTGTGCCTCCAACAGCCAGCATGAATACTGGAGGATTCCTGCCCAAATTACGGCGGGCCGGGTGGCGATGTAGCGGTTTAGCTTTGGTCAAACTGGCCTAATTGTAATGTGGCAGTCTTTACCGCCGGCTCCATGTCGGTAAGATCGCCACATTCATAATTAGGACCTCAGTGTGTTGAAAAACCATTCAGCTTTATGTGTCATTTTAATGTTGAAACTAGGAAAGGACTTTGTTTTACCACACATGGTAAATTAATCTGCATGTGGTAACAATATTTACCATATGTTGTAAATACCTCACAATCCTGAGCCCAAATTCTTAAAAGGGTTGTTGCTTTATGGCAGGGTCTTAGTTTACAAATGCATAAGATTTGTATTTTATTTGTGTTACTCATTGGGTTATACTGTTATATGTTCCTGTCTTATTACATTGTATCTATGTTGAAGACTTTCACTTGGTGAAAAAAATAACATGCTTTTAATAATAGTTTTAATTGTATGAATAGATGAAAATGTATTGATTACATTCATATATTCTACATTTTTTACAAAAACCTATAACTAGAATAGAAGTATGAAAATGTGTAGCTTTTTTGTAATACTTCCATCATTGTCTATTACTATAGCCACCACACCTCCACCCACCAAAACCACCACTGGAACTACAGTGTATACAACAACCACTGGAAGTATGTATTTCAATGATTTTCCCTCATACTTGCTTCTTAGTACGTGCGTTGCCTACTGATATTATTTTCATGATATGACTCATATATACAAAGCACTTCTGTGGATGCAAATAGTCTAACCTGGAGTCTGAAAATACAAATATGCTTTTTCTAATTTAGCAAACCAAATTTGAAAGTCAGTAATCTTTTCCAGACTCTTAAAATGGGATAATAACCTCCACCTATTCAGTCTTTTGAAAGATCAAATCTTGGTAATCCCCTATAAAAACTGAGGGCTGATTCACAAGGTAAACTTAGACACTTGGGCCCTCATTCCAAGTTTGGGGGTAACCTGACTGCCATTGCGGCGGTGGTGTTTTGACCGCTGCCAGGGTAGTGGTGAAGAGTGCCAAGATCCAAACCCTCAAGGCCCGCTCCCAGTAGTGAACCCCCCACTCTCCACCCACTCCCCAGATCCCTGTACTTACTCCCACATTGACGCACGCACCCACACGAACCCACAGACAGACACACTCTGCACTCACTCACTCACAACACCCTTACACTCACGCGCACAACGCAAAACCCCCAAAATCCATACACAAATAGACACTCACATGCGTAGCACCCCCTCTCACACACGCACTCAGTACATTCACCCCCATTAAAACGTATACACACTCCATCCCTCACCCCCTCCTTTTCTGAACATACATACACACAACCCCCACCACTGTCTACATGCATGCACCCACGCACCCCGACCAAGCATGCACATTCACCCACACATGCATCACCAACACCACATTTACACACAGACACACACGCACGCATGCACAAACACTCCCCTCCCACTCCATTCATTAAAAGCATACACACACTCACACACATCCATTCACGCACCTCACCCCCCTTGCGGAGGACACTTACCTCGTCCATCGAGGTGCTCCTCCCTGAGGGGACGGGACCCATTGCTTCCACTGCCGGCAGCGCTCCACCATCAGGACACCGTCAGGCCATATTACAGGTTCTTATGCGTTGGCGGTGTCCTACTGGCGGAGCGGGTCCGCTGGTGGAACAACCCCTGTGCCTCCAACAGCCAGCATGAATACTGGAGGATTTCCGCCCAAATTATGGCGGGCCAGGTGGCGATGTAGCGGTTTAGCATTGGTCAAACTGGCCTAATTGTAATGTGGCAGTCTTTACCGCCAGCTCCATGTCAGTAAGACCACCACACTCATAATTAGGACCTCAGTGTGTTGAAAAGCCATTCAGCTTTATGTGTCATTTTAATGTTGAAGCTAGGAAAGGACTTTTTTTTACCACACATGGTAAATTAATCTGCACAGGGTAACAATATTTACCACATGTGGTAAATACCTCACACTCTTGAGCCCAAATTCTTGAAAGGGATGTTGCTTTATGGCAGGGGTTTAGTTTACAAATGCAGAAGATTTGTATTTTAGTTGTGTTACTCATTGGGTTATACTGTTATATGTTCCTGTCTTATTACATTGTATCTATGTTGAAGACTTTCACTTGGTGAAAAAAATAACATGCTTTTAATAAGTGTTTTAATTTTATGAATAGATGAAAATGTATTGATTACATTCATATGTTCTACATTTTTTTACAAAAACCTATAACTAGAATTGAAGTATGAAAATGTGTAACTTTTTTATAATACTTCCATCATTGTCTATTACTATAGCCACCACACCTCCACCCACCAAAACCACCACTGGAACTACAGTGTATACAACAACCACTGGAAGTATGTATTTCAATGATTTTCCCTCATACTTGCTTCTTAGTATGTGCGTTGCCTACTGATACTATTTTCATGATATGAAAATATGCACTCATATATACAAAGCACTTCTGTGGATGCAAATAGTCTAACCTGGAGTCTGATAATGCAAATATGCTTTTTCTCATTTAACAATCCAAATGTGAAAGTCAGTAATCTTTTCCAGACTCTTAAAATGGGATAACAACCTCCACCTATTCAGTCTTTTGAAAGATCAAATGTTGGTGATCCCCTATAAAAACTGAGGGCTAATTCACAAGGTAAACTTAGACACTTGGGCCCTCGTTCCGAGTTTGGCGGTAACCTGGCCGCCATTCCGGCGGTGGTGTTTTGACCGCAGCCAGGGTAGTGGTGAAGAGTGCCAGATTACGAGTGTAGCGGTTTGACACAGGCCAAACCGCCACTTAACCCGTTCCTACCATCAGGGTGGTTGGACCCGCCGGGCCGGCGATGAGCATTTTCAACCAGGCGGTCCACCCAATACCACCGGCAGTATCACAAGACCCCTTTCCGCCGGAGATTTTGTGGTGCTAGCAACGCCACATAATCCCTGGTGGAAAGGCTACAGGCGAGAGGAATTTGCATTCTTGTCACCGGTCAATAACTACCCCACCCCTCTCCCATATACTCAAGAGCCTCCCACCCCCTTCCTTAACAACTTTCCCACCCCCACCTCGCCAAACCTCCCAGGAACCGAACCCCCCAACACCCGCTCCCAGTAGTGAACCCCGCACTCTCCACCCACACCCCTGATCCCTGTACTTAATCCTAAATATACTCACGTACCCCACATGACCCCACAGACATACACACACCCTGAACTCACTCACTCACAACACCCTTACACTCATGTGCACAACGCAAAACCCCCAAAATCCATACACACATAGACACTCACAGGCGTAGCACCCCCACTCACACACGCACTCAGTACATTCAGCCCATTACACACGTGTACACACTCCATCCCTCACCCCCTCCTTTTCTGAACATACATACACACAACCCCCACCACTGTCTACATGCATGCACACACGCACCCCGACCAAGCATGCACATTCACCCACACATGCATCACCAACACCACATTTACACACAGACACACACGCACGCATGCACAAACACTCACCTCCCACCACCCATTCATTAAAAGCATACACACACTCACACACATCCATTCATGCACACCAACCCCCCTTGCGGAGGACACTTACCTCTTCCATCGAGGTGCTCCTCCATCAGGGGACGGGACCCATTGCTCCGACTACCGGCATCGCTCCACCATCAGGACACCGCCAGGCCATATTACAGGTTGTAATACGGCAGCGGTGTCCTACTGGCGGAGTGGGTCCGGTGGTGGAACAACCCCTGTGCCTCCAACAGCCAGCATGAATACTGGAGGATTTCTGCCCAAAATATGGCGGGCCGGGTGGCGATGTAGCGGTTTAGCTTTGGTCAAACTGGCCTAATTGTAATGTGGCAGTCTTTGTCGCTGGCTCCATGCCGGTAAGACCGCCACACTCATAAATAGGACCTCAGTGTGTTGAAAAGCCATTCAGCTTTATGTGTCATTTTAATGTTGAAACTAGAAAGGACTTTTTTTTACCACACATGGTAAATTAATCTGCACAGGGTAACAATATTTACCACATGTGGTAAATACCTCACAATCCTGAGCCCCAATTCTTAAAAGGGTTGTTGCTTTACGACAGGGGCTTAGTTTACAAATGCATAACATTTGTATTTTAGCTGTGTTACTCATTGGGGTATACTGTTATATATTCCTGTCTTATTACATTGTATCTATGTTGATGATTTTCACTTGGTGAAAAAAATAACATGCTTTTAATAAATGTTTTAATTGTATGAATAGATGAAAATGTGTTGATTACATTAATATATTCTAAAATTTTTACAAAAACTTATGACTAGAATTGAAGTATTAAAATGTGTAGCTTTTTTATAATACTTCCATAATTGTCTATTACAATAGCCACCACACCTCCACCCACCAAAACCACCACTGGAACTACAGTCTATACAACAACCACAGGAAGTATGTATTTCAATCATTTTCCCTCATACTTGCTTCTTAGTATGTGCGTTGCCTACTGATGTTATTTTCATGATATGACTCATATATACAAAGCACTTCTGTGGATGCAAATAGTCTAACCTGGAGTCTGAAACTGCAAATATGCTTTTTCTAATTTAACAATCCAAATTTGAAAGTCAGTAATCTTTTCCAGACTCTTAAAATGGGATAACAACTTCCACCTATTCAGTCTTTTGAAAGGTCAAATGTTGGTAATCCCCTAAAAAAACTGAGGTCTCATTCACAAGGTAAATTTAGACACTTGGGACCTCATTCCAAGTTTGGGGGTAACCTGACTGCCAATCCGGCGGTGGTGTTTTGACCGCTGCCAGGGTAGTGGTGAAGAGTGCCAAGAACCTAACCCCCAAGGTCCGCTCCCAGTAGTGAACCCCCCACTCTCCACCCACACCCCAGATCCCTGTACTTACTCCCACATAGACGCACGCACCCACACGAACCCACAGACAGACACACTCTGAACTCACTCACTTACAACACCCTTACACTCACGCGCACAACGCAAAACCCCCAAAATCCATATACAAATAGACACTCACATGCGTAGCACCCCCACTCACACACGCAATAAGTACATTCACCCCCATTAAAACGTATACACACTCCATCCCTTACCCCCTCCTTTTCTGAACATACATACACACAACCCCCACCACTGTCTACATGCATGCACACACGCACCCCGACCAAGCATGCACATTCACCCACACATGCATCACCAACACCACATTTACACACAGACACACGTGCACGCACGCATGCACAAACACTCCCCTCCCACCCCATTCATTAAAAGCATACACACACTCACACACATCCATTCACGCACCTCACCCCCCTTGCGGAGGACACTTACCTCGTCCATCGAGGTGCTCCTCCCTGAGGGGACGGGACCCATTGCTGCCACTGCCGGCAGCGCTCCTCCATCAGGACACCGCCAGGCCATATTACAGGTTCTTATGCGGTGGCGGTGTCCTACTGGCGGAGCGGGTCCGGTGGTGGAACAACCCCTATGCCTCCAACAGCCAGCATGAATACTGGAGGATTTCCGCCCAAATTATGGCGGGCCAGGTGGCGATGTAGTTGTTTAGCATTGGTCAAACTGGCCTAATTGTAATGTGGCAGTCTTTACCGCCAGCTCCATGTCAGTAAGACCACCACACTCATAATTAGGACCTCAGTGTGTTGAAAAGCCATTCAGCTTTATGTGTCATTTTAATGTTGAAGCTAGGAAAGGACTTTTTTTTACCACACATGGTAAATTAATCTGCACAGGGTAACAATATTTACCACATGTGGTAAATACCTCACACTCTTGAGCCCAAATTCTTGAAAGGGATGTTGCTTTATGGCAGGGGTTTAGTTTACAAATGCAGAAGATTTGCATTTTAGTTGTGTTACTCATTGGGTTATACTGTTATATGTTCCTGTCTTATTACATTGTATCTATGTTGAAGACTTTCACTTGGTGAAAAAAATAACATGCTTTTAATAAGTGTTTTAATTTTATGAATAGATGAAAATGTATTGATTACATTCATATGTTCTACATTTTTTTTACAAAAACCTATAACTAGAATTGAAGTATGAAAATGTGTAGCTTTTTTATAATACTTCCATCATTGTCTATTACTATAGCCACCACACCTCCACCCACCAAAACCACCACTGGAACTACAGTGTATACAACAACCACTGGAAGTATGTATTTCAATGATTTTCCCTCATATTTGCTTCTTAGTACGTGCGTTGCCTACTGATATTATTTTCATGATATGAAAATATGCACTCATTTATACAAAGCACTTCTGTGGATGCAAATAGTCTAACCTGGAGTCTGAAAATGCAAATATGCTTTTTCTAATTTAACAATCCAAATGTGAAAGTCAGTAATCTTTTCCAGACTCTTAAAATGGGATAACAACCTCCACCTATTCAGTCTTTTGAAAGATCAAATGTTGGTAATCCCCTATAAAAACTGAGGGCTAATTCACAAGGTAAACTTAGACACTTGGGCCCTCGTTCCAAGTTTGGCGGTAACCTGACCGCCATTCCGGCGGTGGTGTTTTGACCGCAGCCAGGGTAGTGGTGAAGAGTGCCAGATTACGAGTGTGGCGGTTTGGCACAGGCCAAACCGCCACTTAACCCGTTCCTACCATCAGGGTGGTTGGTCCCGCCGGGCCGGCGATGAGCATTTTCAACCAGGCGGTCCACCCAATACCACCGGCAGTATCACAAGACCCCTTTCCGCCGGAGATTTTGTGGTGCTAGCAACGCCACGTAATCCCTGGTGGAAAGACTACAGGCGAGAGGAATTTGCATTCTTGTCACCAGTCAATAACTACCCCTCCCCTCTCCCATATACTCAAGAGCCTCCCACCCCCTTCGTTTACAACTTTCCCACTCCCACCTCGCCAAACCTCCCAGGAACCGAACCCCCCAACACCCGCTCCCAGTAGTGAACCCCGCACTCTCCACCCACACCCCTGACCCCTGTACTTAATCCCACATATACGCACGCACCCACACGACCCCACAGACATACACACACCCTGAACTCACTCACTCACAACACCCTTACACTCACGTGCACAACGCAAAACCCCCAAAATCCATACACACATAGACACTCACATGCGTAGCACCCCCACTCACACACGCACTCTCAGTACATTCAGCCCATTACACACGTGTACACACTCCATCCCTCACCCCCTCCTTTTCTGAACATACATACACACAACCCCCACCACTGTCTACATGCATGCACACACGCACCCCGACCAAGCATACACATTCACCCACACATGCATCACCAACACCACCTTTACACACAGACACACACGCACGCATGCACAAACACTCACCTCCCACCACCCATTCATTAAAAGCATACACACACTCACACACATCCATTCATGCACACCACCCCCCCTTGCGGAGGACACTTACCTCGTCCATCGAGGTGCTCCTCCATGAGGGGACGGGACCCATTGCTCCCACTGCCGGCAGCGCTCCACCATCAGGACACCGCCAGGCCATATTACAGGTTGTAATACGGCAGCGGTGTCCTACTGGCGGAGCGGGTCCGGTGGTGGAACAACCTCTGTGCCTCCAACAGCCAGCATGAATACTGGAGGATTTCTGCCCAAATTATGGCGGGCCGGGTGGCGATGTAGCGGTTTAGCTTTGGTTAAACTGGCCTAATTGTAATGTGGCAGTCTTTATCGCTGGCTCCATGCCGGTAAGACCGCCACACTCATAAATAGGACCTCAGTGTGTTGAAAAGCCATTCAGCTTTATGTGTCATTTTAATGTTGAAACTAGAAAGGACTTTTTTTTACCACACATGGTAAATTAATCTGCACAGGGTAACAATATTTACCACATGTGGTAAATACCTCACAATCCTGAGCCCCAATTCTTAAAAGGGTTGTTGCTTTACGACAGGGGATTGGTTTACAAAGGCATACCATTTGTATTTTAGCTGTGTTACTCTTTGGGGTATACTGTTATATGTTCCTGTCTTATTACATTGTATCTATGTTGATGATTTTCACTTGGTGAAAAATTAACATGCTTTTAATCAATGTTTTAATTGTATGAATAGATGAAAATATCTTGATTAGATTCATATATTCTACATTTTTTTACAAAAACTTATGACTAGAATTGAAGTATTAAAATTTGTAGCTTTTTTATAACACTTCCATAATTGTCTACTACTATAGCCACCACACCTCCACCCACCAAAACCACCACTGGAACTACAGTCTATACAACAACCACTGGAAGTATGTATTTCAATAATTTTCCCTCATACTTGCTTCTTAGTCTGTGCGTTACCTACTGATATTATTTTCATGATATGACTCATATATACAATGCACTTCTGTGGATGCAAATAGCCTAACCTGGAGTCTGAAAATGCAAATATGCTTTTTCTAATTTAACAATCCAAATTTGAAAGTCAGTAATCTTTGCCAGATTCTTAAAATATGATAACAACCTCCACCTATTCAGTCTTTTGAAAGGTCAAATGTTGGTAATCACCTATAAAAACTGAGGGTTGATTCAGAAGGAAAACTTAGACACTTGGGCCCTCATTCTGAGTTTGGCCGTAACCTGACCGCCATTCCGGCGGTGGTGTTTTGACCTCCGCCAGGGTAGTGGTGAAGAGTGCAGATTACTAGTGTGGCGGTTTGGCACAGGCCAAACCGCCACTTAACCCGTTCCTACCATCAGGGTGGTTGGACACTCCGGGCCGGCGAGGAGCATTTTCAACCTGGCGGTCCAGCCAATACCACCGGCAGTATCACAAGACCCCTTTCTGCCAGAGATTTTGTGGTGGTAGCAATGCCACGTAACCCCTGGTGGAAAGGCTACAGGTGAGAGGAATTTGCATTCTTATCACCGGTAAATAACTCCCCCACCCCCATCCCACATACTCAAGAGCCTCTCACCCCCTTCCTTTACAACTTTCCCACCCCCACCTCCCCAAACCTCCCAGGACCCGAACCCCCCAACGCCCGCTCCCAGTAGTGAACCCCGCACTCTCCATCCACACCCCTGATCCCTGTACTTACTCCCACATATACGCACGCACCCACAGAAACCCACAGACACACACACCCTGAACTCACTCACTCACAACACCCTTACACTCACACGCACAACGCAAAACCCCCAAAATCCATACACACATAGACACTCACATGCGTAGCACCACCACTCAGACACACACTCAGTACATTCACCCCATTAACAACTATACACACTCCATCCCTCACCCCCTCCTTTTCTGAACATACATACACACACACAACCTCCACCACTGTCTACATGCATGCACACACTCACCCCGACCAAGCATGCACATTCACCCACACATGCATCACCAACACCACATTTACACACAGACACACATGTACGCATGCACAAACACTCCCCTCCCACCCCCCATTCATTACAAGCATACACACATTCACACACATCCATTCATGCACCCCACCCCCACCCCTTGCGGAGGACACTTACCTCGTCCGTGGAGGTGCTCCTCCCTGAGGTGACGGGACCCATTGCTCCCACTGCCGGCAGTGCCCCACCATCAGGTCAGCGCCAGGCCATATTACAGGTTGTAATACGGCAGCTGTATCCTACTGGCGGAGCGGATCCGGTGGTGGAACAGCCCTCCACCTCCAACAGCCAGCATGAATACTGGAGGATTTCTACCCAAATTATGGCGGGCCAGGTGGCGATGTGGCAGTTTGGCTTTCATCAAACTGGCCTACTTGTAATGTGGCATTCTTTACCGCCGGGTCCATGTTGGTAAGACCGCCACACTCATGATTAGTGCCTCAGTGTGTTGAAAAGCCATTCAGCTTTATATGTGTCATTTTAATGTTGAAAATAATAAAGGACTTTTTCTTTTACCATACATGGTAAATTAATCAGCATAGGGTAACAATATTTAGCACATGTGGTAAATACCTCATAATCCTGAGCCCCAATTCTTAAAAGGGTTGTTGCTTTACGACAGGGGCTTAGTTTACAAATGCATAACATTTGTATTTTAGCTGTGTTACTCATTGGGGTATACTGTTATATGTTCCTGTCTTATTACATTGTATCTATGTTGATGATTTTCACTTGGTGAAAAAAATAACATGCTTTTAATAAATGTTTTAATTGTATGAATAGATGAAAATGTGTTGATTACATTCATATATTCTACAATTTCTACAACAACCTATGACTAGAATTGAAGTATTAAAATGTGTAGCTTTTTTATAATACTTCCATAATTGTCTATTACTATAGCCACCACACCTGCACCCACCAAAACCACCACTGGAACTACAGTCTATACAACAACCACAGGATGTATGTATTTCAATCATTTTCCTTCATACTTGCTTCTTAGTATGTGCGTTGCCTACTGATATTATTTTCATGATATGACTCATATATACAATGCACTTCTGTGGATGCAAATAGTCTAACCTGGAGTCTGAAAATGCAAATATGCTTTTTCTAATTTAACAATCCAAATTTGAAAGTGAGTAATCTTTTCCAGACTCTTAAAATGGGATAACAACCTCCACCTATTCAGTCTTTTGAAAGGTCAAATGTTGGTAATCCCCTATAAAAACTGAGGTCTGATTCACAAGGTAAACTTAGGCACTTGGGCCCTCATTCCGAGTTTGGCGGTAACCTGACTGCCATTGCGGCGGTGGTGTTTTGACCGCTGCCAGGGTAGTGGTGAAGAGTGCCAAGAACCGAACCCCCAACGCCCGCTTTCAGTAGTGAACCCCCCACTCTTCACCCACACCCCAGATCCTTGTACTTACTCCCACATATACACACGCACCCACACGAATCCACAAGCAGACACACCCTGAACTCACTCACTCACAACACCCTTACACTCATGCGCAAAACGCAAAACCCCCAAACTCCATACACATATAGACACTCACATGCGTAGCACCCCCACTCACACACGCACTCAGTACATTCACCCCCATTAACATGTATATACACTCCATCCCTCACCCCGTATTTTTATGAACATACATACACACACAACCCCCACCACTGTCTACATGCATGCTCAAACGCATCCCGACCAAGCATGCACATTCACCCACACATGCATCACCAACTCCACAATTACACACAGACACACACGCACGCATGCACAAACACTCCCCTCCCACCCCATTCATTAAAAGCATACACACACTCACACACATCCATTCACGCACCCCACCCACCCTTGATGAGGACACTTACCTCGTCCATCGAGGTGCTCCTCCCTGAGGGGACGGGACCCATTGCTCCCACTGCCGGCAGCGCTCCACCATCAGGACACCGCCAGGCCATATTACAGGTTCTAATGCGGCGGCGGTGTCCTACTGGCGGAGCGGGTCCGGTGGTGGAACAACCCCTGTGCCTCCAACAGCCAGCATGAATACTGGAGGATTTCCGCCCAAATTATGGCGGGCCGGGTGGCGATGTAGCGCTTTAGCTTTGGTCAAACTGGCCTAATTGTAATGTGGCAGTCTTTACCGCCAGCTCCATGTCAGTAAAAGACCACCACACTCAAAATTAGGACCTCAGTGTGTTGAAAAACCATTCAGCTTTATGTGTCATTTTAATATTGAAGCTAGGAAAGGAATTTTTTTTTTACCACACATGGTAAATTAATCTGTACAGGGTAACAATATTTACCACATGTGGTAAATACCTCACACTCTTGAGCCCAAATTCTTAAAAGGGATGTTGCTTTATGGCAGGGGTTTAGTTTACAAATGCAGAAGATTTGTATTTTAGTTGTGTTACTCATTGGGTTATACTGTTATATGTTCCTGTCTTGTTGCATTGTATCTATGTTGAAGACTTTCACTTGGTGAAAAAAATAACATGCTTTTAATAAGTGTTTGAATTTTATGAATAAATGAAAATGTATTGATTACATTCATATATTCTACAATTTTTTACAAAAACTTATGACTAGAATTGAAGTATTAAAATTTGTAGCTTTTTTACAATACTTCCATAATTGTCTACTACTATAGCCACCACACCTCCACCCACCAAAACCACCACTGGAACTACAGTCTATACAACAACCACTGGAAGCATGTATTTTAATAATTTTCCCTCATACTTGCTTCTTAGTCTGTGCGTTGCCTACTGATATTATTTTCATGATATGACTCATATATACAAAGCACTTCTGTGGATGCAAATAGCCTAACCTGGAGCCTGAAAATGCAAATATGCTTTTTCTAATTTAACAATCCAAATTTGAAAGTCAGTAATCTTTGCCAGATTCTTAAAATAGGATAACAACCTCCACCTATTCAGTCTTTTGAAAGGTCAAATGTTGGTAATCCCCTATAAAAACTTAGGGCTGATTCAGAAGGAAAACTTAGACACTTGGGCCCTCATTCCGAGTTTGGCGGTAACCTGACCGCCATTCCGGCGGTGGTGTTTTGACCTCCGCCAGGGTAGTGGTGAAGAGTGCAGATTACTAGTGTGGCGGTTTGGCACAGGCCAAACCGCCACTTAACCCGTTCCTACCATCAGGGTGGTTGGACCCGCCGGGCCGGCGAGGAGCATTTTCAACTTGGCGGTCCAGCCAATACTTCCGGCAGTATCACAAGACCCCTTTCTGCCAGAGATTTTGTGGTGGTAGCAATGCCACGTAACCCCTGGTGGAAAGGCTACAGGTGAGAGGAATTTGCATTCTTATCACCGGTAAATAACTCCCCCACCCCCATCCCACATACTCAAGAGCCTCTCACCCCCTTCCTTTACAACTTTCCCACCCCCACCTCCCTAAACCTCCCAGGACCCGAACCCCCCAACGCCCGCTCCCAGTAGTGAACCCGCACTCTCCATCCACACCCCTGATCCCTGTACTTACTCCCACATATACGCACGCACCCACAGAAACCCACAGACACACACACCCTGAACTCACTCACTCACAACACCCTTACACTCACACGCACAATGCAAAAACCCCAAAATCCATACACACATAGACACTCACATGCGTAGCACCACCACTCACACACGCACTCAGTACATTCACCCCATTAACAACTATACACACTCCATCCCTCACCCCCTCCTTTTCTGAACATACATACACACACATAACCTCCACCACTGCCTACATGCATGCACACACTCACCCCGACCAAGCATGCACATTCACCCACACATGCATCACCAACACCACATTTACACACAGACACACATGCAAGCATGCACAAACATTCCCTCCCATCCCCCATTCATTACAAGCATACACACATTCACACACATCCATTCATGCACCCCACCCCCACCCGTTGCGGAGGACACTTACCTCGTCCGTGGAGGTGCTCCTCCCTGAGGTGACGGGACCTATTGCTCTCACTGCCGGTAGTGCCCCACCATCAGGTCAGCGCCAGGCCATATTACAGGTTGTAATACGGCAGCTGTATCCAACTGGCGGAGCGGATCCGGTGGTGGAACAGCCCTCCACCTCCAAAAGCCAGCATGAATACTGGAGGATTTCTACCCAAATTATGGCGGGCCAGGTGGCGATGTGGCAGTTTGGCTTTCGTCAAACTGGCCTACTTGTAATGTGGCATTCTTTACTGCCGGGTCCATGTTGGTAAGACCGCCACACTCATGATTAGTGCCTCAGTGTGTTGAAAAGCCATTCAGCTTTATATGTGTCATTTTAATGTTGAAAATAATAAAGGACTTTTTTTTTTACCACACATGGTAAATTAATCAGCATAGGGTAACAATATTTAGCACATGTGGTAAATACCTCATAATCCTGAGCCCCAATTCTTAAAAGGGTTGTTGCTTTACGACAGGGGCTTAGTTTACAAATGCATAACATTTGTATTTTAGCTGTGTTACTCATTGGGGTATACTGTTATATGTTCCTGTCTTATTACATTGTATCTATGTTGATGATTTTCACTTGGTGAAAAAAATAACATGCTTTTAATAAATGTTTTAATTGTATGAATAGATGAAAATGTGTTGATTACATTCATATATTCTACAATTTTTACAACAACTTATGACTAGAATTGAAGTATTAAAATGTGTAGCTTTTTTTATAATACTTCCATAATTGTCTATTACTATAGCCACCACACCTGCACCCACCAAAACCACCACTGGAACTACAGTCTATACAACAACCACAGGAAGTATGTATTTCAATCATTTTCCCTCATACTTGCTTCTTAGTATGTGCGTTGCCTACTGATATTATTTTCATGATATGACGCAAATATACAATGCACTTCTGTGGATGCAAATAGTCTAACCTGGAGTCTGAAAATGCAAATATGCTTTTTCTAATTTAACAATCCAAATTTGAAAGTGAGTAATCTTTTCCAGACTCTTAAAATGGGATAACAACCTCTACCTATTCAGTCTTTTGAATGGTCAAATGTTGGTAATCCCCTATAAAAACTGAGGTCTGATTCACAAGGTAAACTTAGACACTTGGGCCCTCATTCCGAGTTTGGCGGTAACCTGACTGCCATTCCGGCGGTGGTGTTTTGACCGCTGCCAGGGTAGTGGTGAAGAGTGCCAAGAACCGAACCCCCAACGCCCGCTTCCAGTAGTGAACCTCCCACTCTCCAACCACACCCCAGATCCTTGTACTTACTCCCACATATACGCACGCACCCACACGAACCCACAAGCAGACACACCCTGAACTCACTCACTCACAACACCCTTACACTTACGCGCACAACGCAAAACCCCCAAACTCCATACACACATAGACACTCACATGCGTAGCACCCCCACTCACACACGCACTCAGTACATTCACCCCCATTAACATGTATATACACTCAATCCCTCACCCCGTCCTTTTATGAACATACATACACACACAACCCCCACCACTGTCTACATGCATGCACACACGCATCCCGACCAAGCATGCACATTCACCCACACATGCATCACCAACACCACATTTACACACAGACACACACGCACGAATGCACAAACACTCCCCTCCCACCCCCATTCATTAAAAGCATACACACACTCACACACATCCATTCACGCACCCCACCCCCCTTGCTGAGGACACTTACTTCGTCCATCGAGGTGCTCCTCCCTGAGGGGACGGGACCCATTGCTCCCACTGCCGGCAGGGCTCCACCATCAGGACACCGCCAGGCCATATTACAGGTTCTAATGCGGCGGCGGTGTCCTACTGGCGGAGAGGGTCCGGTGGTGGAACAACCCCTGTGCCTCCAACAGCCAGCATGAATACTGGAGGATTTCCGCCCAAATTATGGCGGGCCGGGTGGCGATGTAGCGCTTTAGCTTTGGTCAAACTGGCCTAATTGTAATGTGGCAGTCTTTACCGCCAGCTCCATGTCAGTAAAAGACCACCACACTCATAATTAGGACCTCAGTGTGTTGAAAAACCATTCAGCTTTATGTGTCATTTTAATGTTGAAGCTAGGAAAGGAATTTTTGTTACCACACATGGTAAATTAATCTGCACAGGGTAACAATATTTACCACATGTGGTAAATACCTCACACTCTTGAGCCCAAATTCTTAAAAGGGATGTTGCTTTATGGCAGGGGTTTAGTTTACAAATGCAGAAGATTTGAATTTTAGTTGTGTTACTCATTGGGTTATACTGTTATATGTTCCTGTCTTATTACATTGTATCTAAGTTGAAGACTTTCACTTGGTGAAAAAAATAACATACTTTTAATAAGTGTTTTAATTTTATGAATAGATGAAAATGTATTGATTACATTCATATGTTCTACATTTTTTTACAAAAACCTATAACTAGAATTGAAGTATGAAAATGTGTAGCTTTTATATAATACTTCCATCATTGTCTATTACTATAGCCACCACACCTCCACCCACCAAAACCACCACTGGAACTACAGTGTATACAACAACCATTGGAAGTATGTATTTCAATGATTTTCCCTCATGCTTGCTTCTTAGTATGTGCGTTGCCTACTGATATTATTTTCATGATATGACTGATATATACAAAGCACTTCTGTGGATGCAAATAGTCTAACCTGGAGTCTGAAAATGCAAATATGCTTTTTCTAATTTAACAATCCAAATTTGAAAGTCAGTAATCTTTTCCAAACTCTTAAAATGGGATAACAACCTCCACCTATTCAGTCTTTTGAAAGGTCAAATGTTGGTAATCCCCTATAAAAACTGAGGGCTGATTCACAAGGTAAACTTAGACACTTGGGCACTCATTCCGAGTTTGGCGTTAACCTGACCGCCATTCCGGCGGTGGTGTTTTGACCTCCGCCAGGGTAGTGGTGAAGAGTGCCAGATTACTAGAGTGGCGGTTTGGCACAGGCCAAACCGCCACCTAACCCGTTCCTACCATCAGGGTAATTGGACCCGCCGGGCCGGCGATGAGCATTTTCAACCTGGCGGTCCACCCAATACCACCGGCAGTATCACAAGACCCCTTTCCTCCAGAGATTTTGTAGTGGTAGCAACGCCACGTAATCTCTGGTGGAAAGGCTACAGGCAAGAGGAATTTGCATTCTTGTCACGGGTCAATAACTCCCCCACTCCTACCATATACCCAAGAGCCTCCCACCCCCTTCCCTTACAACATTCCCGCCCCACCTCCCCAAACCTCCCAGGAACCGAACCCCCCAATGCCTGCTCCCAGTGGTGAACCCCCCACTCTCCACCCACACCCCGATCCCTGTACTTACTCCCACATATAAGCGCGCACCGACACAAACCCACAGACAGACACATCCTTAACTCACTCACTCACAACACCCTTACACTCACGCCCACAATGCAAAAACCCCAAAATCCATACACACATAGACACTTACATGCGTAGCACCCCCACTCACACATGCACTCAGTACATTCACCCCCATTTACACGTATACACACTCCATCCCTCACCCCCTCCTTTTCTGAATATACATACACACACAACCCCCACCACTGTCTACATGCATGCACACACGCACCCGGACGAAGCATGCACATTCACCCACAGATGCATCACCAACACCACATGACACACGGACACACATGCATGCATGCACAAACACTCCCATCCCTCCCCCCATTCATTACAAGCATACACACACTCGAATACATCCATTCATGCACCCCACCCTCTTCCCTTGCGGAGGACACTTACCTCGTCCATCGAGGTGCTCCTCCCTGAGGGGACGGGAACCATTGCTCCCACTGCCTGCAGCGTCCCACCATCAGGACACCACCAGGCCATATTACAGGTTGTAATACGGCGACGGTGTCCTACTGGCGGAGCGGGTCCAGTGGTGGAACAACCCCTGTGCCTCCAACAGCCAGCATGAATACTGGAGGATTTCCGCCCAAATTATGGCGGGCCGGGTGGCGATATAGTGGTTTAGCTTTGGTCAAACTGGCCTAATTGTAATGTGGCAGTCTTTACCGCCGGCTCCATGTCGGTAAGACCGTCACATTCATAATTAGGACCTCAGTGTGTTGAACACCCATTCAGCTCTATGTGTCATTTTAATGTTGAAACTAGGAAAGGACTTTTTTTTGCAACACATGGTAAATTAATCTGCATAGGGTAACAATATTTACCACATGTGGTAAATACCTCACAATCCTGATCCCAAATTCTTAAAAGGGTTGTTGCTCTATGGCAGGGGATTAGTTTACAAATGCATAAGATTTGTATTTTAGTTGTGTTACTCATTGGGTTATACTGTTATATGTTCCTGTCTTATATTGTATCTATGTTGAAGACTTTCACTTGGTGAAAAAAATAATATGCTTTTAATAAATGTTTTAATTGCATGAATAGATGAAAATATATTGATTACATTCATAAATTCAATTTTTTTTTTACAAAAACCTATAACTAGAATAGAAGTATGAAAATGTGTAGCTTTTTTATAATACTTTCATCATTGTCTATTACTATAGCCACCACACCTCCTCCCACCAAAACCACCACTGGAACTACAGTTCATACAACAACCACTGGAAGTATGTATTTCAATGATTTTCCCTCATACTTGCTTTTTAGTATGTGTGTTGCCTAATGATATTATTTTCATGATATGAAAATATGCACTCATATATACAAAGCACTTCTGTGGATGCAAATAGTCTAACCTGGAGTCTGAAAATGCAAATATGCTTTTTCTAATTTAACAATCCAAATTTGAAAGTCAGTAATCTTTTCCAGACTCTTAAAATGGGATAACAACCTCCACCTATTCAGTCTTTTGAAAGGTCAAATGTTGGTAATCCCCTATAAAAACTGAGGTCTGATTCACAAGGTAAACTTAGACACTTGGGCCCTCATTCCGAGTTTGGCGGTAACCTGACTGCCATTCCGGCGGTGGTGTTTTGACCGCTGCCAGGGTAGTGGTGAAGAGTGCCAAGAACCGAACCCCCAACGGCCACTCCCAGTAGTGAACCCCCACTCTCCACCCACACCCCAGATCCCTGTACTTACTCCCACATATTATCACGCACCCACACAAACCCACAGACAGACACACCCTGCACTCACTCACTCACAACACCCGTACACTCACGCGCACAATGCAAAACCCCCAAAATCTATACACACATAGACACTCACATGTGTAGCACCCCCACTCATACACACACTCAGTACATTGACCCCCATTAACACGTATACACACTCCATCCCTCACCCCCTCCTTTTCTGAACATACATACACACAACCCCCACCACTGTCTACATGCATGCACACACGCACCCCGACCAAGCATGCACATTCACCCACACATGCATCACCAACACCACATTTACACACAGACACACACACACGCATGCACACACACTCCCCTCCCACCCCATTCATTAAAAGCATACACACACTCACACACATCCATTCAAGCACCCCACACCACCTTGCGGAGGACACTTACCTCGTCCATCGAGGTGCTCCTCCCTGAGGGGACGGGACCCATTGCTCCCACTGCCGGCAGCGCTCCACCATCAGGACACCGCCAGGCCATATTACAGGTTCTAATGCGGCGGCGGTGTCCTACTGGCGGAGTGGGTCCGGTGGTGGAACAACCCCTGTGCCTCCAACACCCAGCATGAATACTGGAGGATTTCTGCCCAAATTATGGCGGGCCGGGTGGCGATGTAGCCGTTTAGCATTAGTCAAACTGGCCTAGTTGTAGTGTGGCAATCTTTACCGCCAGCTCCATGTCAGTAAGACCACCACACTCATAATTAGGACCTCAGTGTGTTGAAAAGCCATTCAGCTTTATGTGTCATTTTAATGTTGAAGCTAGGAAAGGATTTTCTTTTTACCACACATGGTAAATTAATATGCACAGGGTAACAATATTTACCACATGTGGTAAATACCTCACACTCTTGAGCCCAAATTCTTAAAAGGGATGTTGCTTTACGGCAGGGGTTTAGTTTACAAATGCAGAAGATTTGTATTTTAGTTGTGTTACTCATTAGGTTATACTGTTATATGTTCCTGTCTTATTACATTGTATCTATGTTGAAGACTTTCACTTGGTGAAAAAAATAACATGCTTTTAATAAGTGTTTTAATTGTATGAATAGATGAAAATGTATTGATTACATTCATATGTTGTACATTTTTTTTACAAAAACCTATAACTAGAATTGAAGTATGAAAATGTGTAACTTTTTTATAATACTTCCGTCATTGTCTATTACTATAGCCACCACACCTCCACCCACCAAAACCACCACTGGAACTACAGTGTATACAACAACCACTGGAAGTATGTAGTTCAATGATTTTCCCTCATACTTGCTTCTTAGTACGTGCGTTGCCTACTGATATTATTTTCATGATATGAAAATATGCACTCATATATACAAAGCACTTCTGTGGATGCAAATAGTCTAACCTGGAGTCTGAAAATGCAAATATGCTTTTTCTAATTTAACAATCCAAATGTGAAAGTCAGTAATCTTTTCCAGACTCTTAAAATGGGATAACAACCTCCACCTATTCAGTCTTTTGAAAGATCAAATGTTGGTAATCCCCTATGAAAACTGAGGGCTAATTCACAAGGTAAACTTAGACACTTGGGCCCTCATTCCGAGTTTGGCAGTAACCTGACTGCCATTCCGGCGGTGGTGTTTTGACCGCCGCCAGGGTAGTAGTGAAGAGTGCCAAATTATGAGTGTGGCGGTTTGGCACAGGCCAAACCGCCACTTAACCCGTTCCTACCATCAGGGTGGTTGGACCCACCGGGCTGGCGATGAGCATTTTCAACCAGACGGTCCACCCAATACCACCGGCAGTATCACAAGACCAATTACCGCCGGAGATTTTGTGGTGCTAGCAACGCCACGTAATCCCTGGTGGAAAGGCTACAGGCGAGAGGAATTTGCATTCTTGTCACCGGTCAATAACTCCCCTACCCCTCTCCCATATACTCAAGAGCCTCCCACCCTCTTCCTTTACAACTTTCCCACCCCCACCTCGCCAAACCTCCCAGGAACCGAACCCCCCAACACCCACTCCCACTAGTGAACCCCGCACTCCCCACCCACACCCCTGATCCCTGTACTTACTCCCACATATACGCACGCACCCACACAAACCCACAGACACACACACACTCTGAACTCACTCACTCACAACACCCTTACACTAACGTACACAACGCAAAAACCCCAAAATCCATACACACATAGACACTCACATGCGTAGCACCCCCACGCACACACGCACTAAGTACATTCAGCCGATTAACACGTGTACACACTCCATCCCTCACCCCCTCCTTTTCTGAACATACATACACACAACCCCCACCACTGTCTACATGCATGCACACACGCACCCCGACCAAGCATGCACATTCACCCACACATGCATCACCAACACCACATTTACACACAGACACACACACACGCACGAATGCACAATCACTCCCCTCCCACCACCCATTCATTAAAAGCATACACACACTCACACACATCCATTCATGCACACCACCCCCCTTTGTGGAGGACACTTACCTCGTCCATCGAGGTGCTCCTCCATGAGGGGACAGGACCATTGGTCCCACTGCCGGCAGTGCTCCACCATCAGGACACTGCCAGGCCATATTACAGGTTGTAATACGGCGGCGGTGTCCTACTGGCGGAGCGGGTCCGGTGGTGGAACAACCCCTGTGCCTCCAACAGCCAGCATGAATACTGGAGGATTTCTACCCAAATTATGGCGGGCCAGGTGGCGATGTGGCGGTTTGGCTTTGGTCAAACTGGCCTACTTATAATGTGGCAGTCTTTACCGCCGGGTCCATGTTGGTAAGACCGCCACACTCATGATTAGTGCCTCAGTGTGTTGAAAAGCCATTCAGCTTTATATGTGTCATTTTAATGTTGAAAATAATAAAGGACTTTTTTTTTACCACACATGGTTAATTAATCACCATAGGGTAACAATATTTAGCACATGTGGTAAATACCTCACAACCCTGAGCCCCAATTCTTAAAAGGGCTGTTGCTTTACGACAGGGGCTTAGTTTACAAATGCATAACATTTGTATTTTAGCTGTGTTACTCATTGAGGCATACTGTTAAATGTTCCTGTCTTATTACATTATATCTATGTTGATGATTTTCACTTGGTGAAAAAAATAACATGCGTTTAATAAATGTTTTAATTGTATCAATAGATGAAAATGTGTTGATTACATTCATATATTGAACAATTTTTACAAAAACTTATGACTAGAATTGAATTATTAAAATGTGTAGCTTTTTTATAATAATTCCATAATTGTCTATTACTATAGCCACCACACCTCCACCCACCAAAACCACCACTGCAACTACAGTCTATACAACAACCACAGGAAGTATGTATTTCAATCATTTTCCCTCATACTTGCTTCTTAGTATGTGCGTTGCCTACTGATATTATTTTCATGATATGACGCATATATACAAAGCACTTCTGTGGATGCAAATAGTCTAACCTGGAGTCAGAAAATGCAAATATGCTTTTTCTAATTTAACAATCCAAATTTGAAAGTCAGTAATCTTTCCCAGACTTTTAAAATGGGATAACAACCTCCACCTATTTAGTCTTTTGAAAGGTCAAATGTTGGTAATCCCCTATAAAAACTGAGGTCTGATTCACAAGGTAAACTTAGACACTTGGGCCCTCATTCCGAGTTTGGCGTTAACCTGACCGCCATTCCGGCGGTGGTGTTTTGACCTCCGCCATGGTAGTGGTGAAGAGTGCAGATTACTAGTGTGGCGGTTTGGCACAGGCCAAACCGCCACCTAACCCGTTCCTACCATCAGGGTGGTTGGACCCGCCGGGCCGACGATGAGCATTTTCAACCTGGCGGTCCACCCAATACCACCGGCAGTATCACAAGACCCCTTTCCTCCAGAGATTTTGTGGTGGCAGCAACGCCTCGTAATCCCTGGTGGAAAGTCTACAGGCGAGAGGAATTTGCATTCTTGTCACGGGTCAACAACTCCCCCACCCCTACCATATACCCAAGAGCCTCCCACCCCCTTCCCTTACAACATTCCCACCCCCACCTCCCCAAACCTCCCAGGAACCGAATCCCCCAATGCCCGTTCCCAGTGGTGAACCCCCCACTCTCCACCCACACCCCGATCCCTGCACTTACTCCCACATATACGCACGCACCCACACAAACCCACAGACAGACACATCCTGAACTCACTCACTCACAACACCCTTACACTCATGCGCACAATGCAAAACCCCCAAAATCCATACACACATAGACACTTACATGCGTAGCACCCCCACTCACACATGCACTCAGTACATTCACCCCCATTAACATGTATACACACTCCATCCCTCACCCCCTCCTTTTCTGAACATACATACACACACAACCCCCACCACTGTCTACATGCATGCACACACGTACCCGGACGAAGCATGCACATTCACTCACACATGCATCACCAACAACACATGACACACAGACACACACGCATGCATGCACAAACACTCCCATCCCTCCCCCCATTCATTACAAGCATACACACACTCACACACATCCATTCATGCACCCCACCCTCTTCCCTTGCGGAGGACACTTACCTCGTCCATCGAGGTGCTCCTCTCTGAGGGGACGGGACCCATTGCTTCCACTGCCGGCAGCGTCCCACCATCAGGACACCGCCAGGCCATATTACAGGTTGTAATACGGCGGCGGTGCCCTACTGGCGGAGCGGGTCCAGTGGTGGAATAACCCCTGTGCCTCCAACAGCCAACATGAATACTGGAGGATTTCCGACCAAATTATGGCGGGCCGGGTGGCGATATAGTGGTTTAGCTTTGGTCACACTGGCCTAATTGTAATGTGGCAGTCTTTACCGCCGGCTCCATGTCGGTAAGACCGTCACATTCATAATTAGGACCTCAGTGTGTTGAAAAGCCATTCATCTTTATGTGTCATTTTAATGTTGAAACTAGGAAAGGACTTTTTTTTGCAACACATGGTAAATTAATCTGCATAGGGTAACAATATTTACCACATGTGGTAAATACCTCACAATCCTGATCCCAAATTCTTAAAAGGGTTGTTGCTCTATGGCAGGGGATTAGTTTACAAATGCATAAGATTTGTATTTTAGTTGTGTTACTCATTGGGTTAAACTGTTATATTTTCCTGTCTTATATTGTATCTATGTTGAAGACTTTCACTTGGTGAAAAAAATAATATGCTTTTAATAAATGTTTTAATTGTATGAATAGATGAAAATATATTGATTACATTCATATATTCAATTTTTTTTTACAAAAACCTATAACTAGAATAGAAGTATGAAAATGTGTAGCTTTTTTATAATACTTCCATCATTGTCTATTACTATAGCCACCACACCTCCACCCACCAAAACCACCACTGGAACTACAGTCCATACAACAACCACTGGAAGTATGTATTTCAATGACTTTCCCTCATACTTGCTTCTTAGTATGTGTGTTGCCTAATGATATTATTTTCATGATATGAAAATATGCAATCATATATACAAAGCACTTCTGTGGATGCAAATAGTCTAACCTGGAGTCTGAAAATGCAAATATGCTTTTTCTAATTTAACAATCAAAATTTGAAAGTCAGTAATCTTTTCCAGACTCTCAAAATGGGATAACAACCTCCACCTATTCAGTCTTTTGAAAGGTCAAATGTTGGTAATCCCCTATAAAAACTGAGGTCTGATTCACGAGGTAAACTTAGACACTTGGGCCCTAATTCCGAGTTTGGCGGTAACCTGACTGCCATTCCGGCGGTGGTGTTTTGACCGCTGCCAGGGTAGTGTTGAAGAGTGCCAAGAACCGAACCCCCAACGCCCGCTCCCAGTAGTGAACCCCCCACTCTCCACCCACACCCCAGATCCCTGTACTTACTCCCACATATAATCACGCACCCACACGAACCCACAGACAGACACACCCTGCACTCACTCACTCACAACACCCTTTCACTCACGCACACAATGCAAAAAACCCAAAATCCATACACACATAGACACTCACATGTGTAGCACCCCCACTCATACACACACTCAGTACATTCACCCCCATTAACACGTATACACACTCCATCCCTCACCCCCTCCTTTTCTGAACATATATACACACAACCCCCACCACTGTCTACATGCATGCACACACGCACCCCGACCAAGCATGCACATTCACCCACACATGCATCACCAACACCACATTTACACACAGACACACACACACGCATGCACAAACACTGCCCTCCCACCCCATTCATTAAAAGCATACACACACTCACACAAATCCATTCAAGCACCCCACCCCCCCTTTCGGAGGACACTTACCTCATCCATCGAGGTGCTCCTCCCTGAGGGGACGGGACCCATTGCTCCCACTGCCGGCAGTGCTCCACCATGAGGACATCGCCAGGCCATATTACAGGTTCTAATGCGGCTGCGGTGTCTTACTGGCGGAGTGGGTCCGGTTGTGGAACAACCCCTGTGCCTCCAACACCCAGCATGAATACTGGAGGATTTCCGCCCAAATTATGGAGGGCCGGGTGGCGATGTAGCCGTTTAGCTTTGGTCAAACTGGCCTAGTTGTAGTGTGGCAATCTTTACCGCCAGCTCCATGTCAGTAAGACCACCACACTCATAATTAGGACCTCAATGTGTTGAAAAGCCATTCAGCTTTATGTGTCATTTTAATGTTGAAGCTAGGAAGGACTTTTTTTTACCACACATGGTAAATTAATCTGCACAGGGTAACAATATTTACCACATGTGGTAAATACCTCACACTCTTGAGCCCAAATTCTTAAAAGGGATGTTGCTTTATGGCAGGGGTTTAGTTTACAAATGCAGAAGATTTGTATTTTAGTTGTGTTACTCATTAGGTTATACTGTTATATGTTCTTGTCTTATTACATTGTATCTATGTTGAAGACTTTCACTTGGTGAAAAAATAACATGCTTTTAATAAGTGTTTTAATTGTATGAATAGATGAAAATATATTGATTACATTCATATGTTCTACATTTTCTTTTACAAAAACCTATAACTAGAATTGAAGTATGAAAATGTGTAGCTTTTTTATAATACTTCCGTCTTTGTCTATTACTATAGCCACCACACCTCCACCCACCAAAACCACCACTGGAACTACAGTGTATACAACAACCACTGGAAGTATGTAGTTCAATGATTTTCCCTCATACTTGCTTCTTAGTACGTGCGTTGCCTACTGATATTATTTTCATGATATGAAAATATGAACTCATATATACAAAGCACTTCTGTGGATGCAAAAAGTCTAACCTGGAGTCTGAAAATGCAAATATGCTTTTTCTAATTTAACAATCCAAATGTGAAAGGCAGTAATCTTTTCCAGACCCTTAAAATGGGATAACAACCTCCACCTATTCAGTCTTTTGAAAGATCAAATGTTGGTAATCCCCTATGAAAACTGAGGGCTAATTCACAAGGTAAACTTATACACTTGGGCCCTCATTCCGAGTTTGGCAGTAACCTGACTGCCATTCCGGCGGTGGTGTTTTGACCGCCGCCAGGGTAGTAGTGAAGAGTGCCAGATTACGAGTTTGGCGGTTTGGCACAGGCCAAACCGCCACTTAACCCGTTCCTACCATCAGGGTGGTTGGACCCACCGGGCCGGCGATGAGCATTTTCAACCAGGCGGTCCACCCAATACCACCGGCAGTATCACAAGACCCCTTTCCGCCGGATATTTTGTGGTACTAGCAATGCCACGTAATCCCTGGTGGAAAGGCTACAGGCGAGAGGAATTTGCATTCTTGTCACCGGTCAATAACTCCCCCACCCCTCTCCCATATACTCAAGAGCCTCCCACCCCCTTCCTTTACAACTTTCCCACCCCCACCTCCCCAAACCTCCCAGGAACCGAACCCCCAACACCCGCTCCCACTAGTGAACCCCGCACTCTGCACCCACACCCCTGATCCCTGATCCCTGTACTCACTCCCACATATACGCACGCACCCACACGAAAACACAGACACACACACACCCTGAACTCACTCACTCACAACACCCTTACACTCACGTACACAACGCAAAACCATAGACACTCACATGCGTAGCACCCCCACTCACACACGCACTAAGTACATTCAGCCCATTAACACGTGTACACACTCTATCCCTCACCCCCTCCATTTCTGAACATACATACACACAACCCCCACCACTGTCTACATACATGTACACACGCACACCGACCAAGCATGCACATTCACCCACACATGCATCACCAACACCACATTTACACACAGACAAACACACACGCAAGCATGCACAATCACTCCCCTCCCACCACCCATTCATTAAAAGCATACACACACTCACACACATCCATTCATGCACACCACCCCCCTTTGTGGAGAACACTTACCTCGTCCATCGAGGTGCTCCTCCATGAGGGGACAGGACCATTGCTCCCACTGCCGGCAGCGCTCCACCATCAGGACACTGCCAGGCCATATTACAGGTTGTAATATGGCGGCGGTGTCCTACTGGCGGAGAAGGTCCGGTGGTGGAACAACCCATGTGCCTCCAACAGCCAGCATGAATACTGGAGGATTTCCGCCCAAATTATGGCGGGCCGGGTGGCGATGTAGCGGTTTAGCTTTGGTCAAACTGGCCTAATTGTAATGTGGCAGTCTTTATCGCCGTCTCCATGCCGGTAAGACTGCCACACTCATAAATATGACCTCAGTGTGTTGAAAAGCCATTCAGCTTTATGTGTCATTTTAATGTTGAAACTAGGAAAGGACTTTTTTTTACCACACATGGTGAATTAATCTGCACAGGGTAACAATATTTAGCACATGTGGTAAATACCTCACAGTCCTGAGCCCCAATTCTTAAAAGGGTTGTTGCTTTACGACAGGGGCTTAGTTTACAAATGCATAACATTTGTATTTTAGCTGTGTTACTCAATGGGGTATACTGTTATATGTTCCTGTCTTATTACATTGTATCTATGTTGATGATTTTCACCTGGTGAAAAAATAACATGCTTTTAATCAATGTTTTAATTGTATGAATAGATGAAAATGTGTTGATTACATTCATATATTCTACAATTTGTTACAACAACTTATGACTAGAATTGAAGTATTAAAATGTGTAGCTTTTTTATAATACTTCCATAATTGTCTATTACTATAGCCACCACACCTCCACCCACTAAAACCACCACTGGAACTACAGTCTATACAACAACCACTGGAAGTATGTATTTCAATAATTTTCCCTTATACTTGCTTCTTAGTCTGTGCGTTGCCTACTGATATTATTTTCATGATATGACTCATATATACAAAGCACTTCTGTGGATGCAAATAGCCTAACCTGGAGTCTGAAAATGCAAATATGCTTTTTCTAATTTAACAATCCAAATGTGAAAGTCAGTAATCTTTTCCAGACTCTTAAAATGGGATAACAACCTCCACCTATTCAGTCTTTTGAAAGGTCAAATGTTGGTAATCCCCTATAAAAACTGAGGGCTGATTCACAAGGTAAACTTAGACACTTGGGCCCTCATTCCGAGTTTTGCGGTAACCTGACCGCCATTCCGGCGGTGGTGTTGTGACCTCCGCCAGGGTAGTGGTGAAGAGTGCCAGATTACTAGTGTGGCGGTTTGGCACAGGCCATACCGCCACTTAACCCGTTCCTACCATCAGGGTGGTTGGACCCGCCGGGCCGGCCATGAGCATTTTCAACCTGGCAGTCCACCCAATACCACCGGCAGTATCACAAGACCCCTTTCCTCCAGAGATTTTGTGGTGGTAGCAACGCCACATAATCCCTGGTGGAAAGGCTACAGGCGAGAGGAATTTGCATTCTTGTAACGGGTCAATAACTCCCCCACCCCTACCATATACCCAAGAGCCTCTCACCCCCTTCCCTTACAACATTCCCGCCCCCACCTCCCCAAACCTCCCAGGAACCGAACCCCGCAATGCCCGCTCCCAGTGGTGAACCTCCCACCCTCCACCCACACCCCGATCCGTGTACTTACTCCCACATATACGCACGCACCCACACAAACCCACAGACAGACACACCCTGAACTCACTCACTCACAACACCCTTACACTCACGCGCACAATGCAAAACCCCCAAAATCCATACGCACATAGACACTTACATGCGTAGCACCCCCACCCACTGACACATGAGCATTTTCAACCTGGCGGTCCACCCAATACCACCCTCAGTATCACAAGACCCCTTTCAGCCGGAGATTTCGTGGTGGTAGCAATGCCACGTAATCCCTGGTGGAAAGGCTACAGGCGAGAGGAATTTGCATTCTTGTCACCGGTCAATAACCCCCCTGCCCACCTCCCATATACTCAAGAGCCTCCCACACCCTTCCTTTACAACTTTCCCACCCCCACCTCCCCAAACCTCCCAGGAACCGAACCCCCAACACCCGCTCCCACTAGTGAACCCCGCACTCTCCACCCACACCCCTGATCCCTGATCCCTGTACTCACTCCCACATATACGCACGCACCCACACGAAAACACAGACACACACACACCCTGAACTCACTCACTCACAACACCCTTACACTCACATACACAACGCAAAACCCCCAAAATCCATACACACATAGACACTCACATGCGTAGCACCCCCACTCACACACGCACTAAGTACATTCAGCCCATTAACACGTGTACACACTCTATCCCTCACCCCCTCCATTTCTGAACATACATACACACAACCCCCACCACTGTCTACATACATGCACACACGCACCCCGACCAAGCATGCACATTCACCCACACATGCATCACCAACACCACATTTACACACAGACAAACACACACGCAAGCATGCACAATCACTCCCCTCCCACCACCCATTCATTAAAAGCATACACACACTCACACACATCCATTCATGCACAGCACCCCCCTTTGTGGAGAACACTTACCTCGTCCATCGAGGTGCTCCTCCATGAGGGGACAGGACCATTGCTCCCACTGCCGGCAGCGCTCCACCATCAGGACACTGCCAGGCCATATTACAGGTTGTAATATGGCGGCGGTGTCCTACTGGCGGAGCAGGTCCGGTGGTGGAACAACCCCTGTGCCTCCAACAGCCAGCATGAATACTGGAGGATTTCCGCCCAAATTATGGCGGGCCGGGTGGCAATGTAGCGGTTTAGCTTTGGTCAAACTGGCCTAATTGTAATGTGGCAGTCTTTATCGCCGGCTCCATGCCGGTAAGACTGCCACACTCATAAATATGACCTCAGTGTGTTGAAAAGCCATTCAGCTTTATGTGTCATTTTAATGTTGAAACTAGGAAAGGACTTTTTTTTACCACACATGGTGAATTAATCTGCACAGGGTAACAATATTTAGCACATGTGGTAAATACCTCACAGTCCTGAGCCCCAATTCTTAAAAGGGTTGTTGCTTTACGACAGGGGTTTAGTTTACAAATGCATAACATTTGTATTTTAGCTGTGTTACTCAATGGGGTATACTGTTATATGTTCCTGTCTTATTACATTGTATCTATGTTGATGATTTTCACCTGGAGAAAAAATAACATGCTTTTAATCAATGTTTTAATTGTATGAATAGATGAAAATGTGTTGATTACATTCATATATTCTACAATTTGTTACAAAAACTTATGACTAGAATTGAAGTATTAAAATGTGTAGCCTTTTTATAATACTTCCATAATTGTCTATTACTATAGCCACCACACCTCCACCCACTAAAACCACCACTGGAACTACAGTCTATACAACAACCACTGGAAGTATGTATTTCAATAATTTTCCCTCATACTTGCTTCTTAGTCTGTGCGTTGCCTACTGATATTATTTTCATGATATGACTCATATATACAAAGCACTTCTGTGGATGCAAATAGCCTAACCTGGAGTCTGAAAATGCAAATATGCTTTTTCTAATTTAACAATCCAAATGTGAAAGTCAGTAATCTTTTCCAGACTCTTAAAATGGGATAACAACCTCCACCTATTCAGTCTTTTGAAAGGTCAAATGTTGGTAATCCCCTATAAAAACTGAGGGCTGATTCACAATTTAAACTTAGACACTTGGGCCCTCATTCCGAGTTTTGCGGTAACATGACCGCCATTCCGGCGGTGGTGTTTTGACCTCCGCCAGGGTAGTGGTGAAGAGTGCCAGATTACTAGTGTGGCGGTTTGGCACAGGCCATACCGCCACTTAACCCGTTCCTACCATCAGGGTGGTTGGACCCGCCGGGCCGGCCATGAGCATTTTCAACCTGGCAGTCCACCCAATACCACCGGCAGTATCACAAGACCCCTTTCCTCCAGAGATTTTGTGGTGGTAGCAACGCCACATAATCCCTGGTGGAAAGGCTACAGGCGAGAGGAATTTGCATTCTTGTAACGGGTCAATAACTCCCCCACCCCTACCATACACCCAAGAGCCTCTCACCCCCTTCCCTTACAACATTCCCGCCCCCACCTCCCCAAACCTCCCAGGAACCGAACCCCGCAATGCCCGCTCCCAGTGGTGAACCTCCCACCCTCCACCCACACCCCGATCCGTGTACTTACTCCCACATATACGCACGCACCCACACAAACCCACAGACAGACACACCCTGAACTCACTCACTCACAACACCCTTACACTCACGCGCACAATGCAAAACCCCCAAAATCCATACGCACATAGACACTTACATGCGTAGCACCCCCACCCACTCACACATGAGCATTTTCAACCTGGCGGTCCACCCAATACCACCCTCAGTATCACAAGACCCCTTTCAGCCGGAGATTTCGTGGTGGTAGCAATGCCACGTAATCCCTGGTGGAAAGGCTACAGGCGAGAGGAATTTGCATTCTTGTCACCTGTCAATAACCCCCCTGCCCACCTCCCATATACTCAAGAGCCTCCCACCCCCTTCCCTTACAACTTTCCCACCCCCACCTCCCCGGAACCGAACCCCCAGTGCCAGCTCCCAGTAGTGAGCTCCCCACTCTCCTCCCACACCCCTGATCCCTGTACTTACTCCCACATGTACGCACGCACCCACATGAACCCACAGAAACACACACCCTGAACTCACTCACTCACAACACCCTTACAATCACGGCACAACGCAAAACCCTCAAAATCTACACACATAGACACTCACATGCGTAGCACCCCCACTCACACACGCACTCAGTACATTCACCCCCATTAACACGTATACACACTCCATCCCTCACCCCCTCCTTTTCTGAACATACATACACACACAACCCCCACCACTGTCTACATGCATGCATACACGCACCCCGACCAAGCATGCACATTCACCCACACATGCATCACCAACACCACATTTACACACAGACACACATGCACGCATGCACAAACACTCCCATCCCCTATTCATTACAAGCATACACACACTCACACACATCTATTCATGCACCCCACTCCCTCCCCGTGCAGAGGACACTTACGTCGCCCATCGAGGTGCTCCTCCCTGAGGGGACGGGATCCATTGCTCCCACTGCCAGCAGTGCCCCACCATCAGGACACCGCCAGGCCATATTACGGGTTGTAATACGGCAGCGGTGTCCTACTGGCGGAGCGGGTCTGGTGGTGGAACAGCCCTGCGCCTCCAACAGCCAGCATGAATACTGGAGGATTTCTACCCAAATTATGGCGGGCAGGGTGGCGAAGTGCCAGTTTGGCTTTGGTCAAACTGGCCTACTTGTAATGTGGCAGTATTTACCTCCGGGTCCATGTCGGTAAGACCGCCACACTCATGATTAGGGCCTCAGTGTGTTGAAAAGCCATTCAGCTTTATATCTGTCATTTTAATGTTGAAAATAATAAAGGACTTTTTTTTACCACACATGGTAAATTAATCTGCATACGGTAACAATATTTAGCACACGTGGTAAATACCTCACAAGCTTGAGCCCCAATTCTTAAAAGGGTCGTTGCTTTACGACAGGGGCTTATTTTACAAATGCATAACATTTGTATTTTAGTTGTGTTACTCATTGGGTTATAGTGTTATATGTTCCTGTCTTATTACATTGTATCTATGTTGAAGATTTTCACTTGGTGAAAAAAATAACATGCTTTTAATAAATGTTTTAATTGTATGAATAGCTCAAAATGTGTTGATTACATTCATATATTCTAATTTTTTTTACTAAAACTTATGACTAGAATTGAAGTATTAAAATGTGTAGCTTTTTTATAATACTTCCATCATTGTCTATTATTATAGCCACCACACCTCCACCCACTAAAACCACGACTGGAACTACTGTCTATACATCAACCACTGAAAGTATGTATTTCAATAATTTCCCCCCCATACTTGCTTCTTAATTTGTGCATTGCCCACTTATATTATTTTCATGGTATGAAAATATTCACTCATGCATACAAAGCACTTCTGTGTTTGCAAATAGTCCAACCTGGAGTCTGAAAATGCTAATTTTCCTTTTCTAATTTACCAATCCAAATTTGAAAGTCAGTAAACTTTTCCTGACTCTTAAAATGGGATAACAACTTCCACCTATTCAGTTATTTGAAAGCTCAAATGTTGGTAATCCACTATAAAAACTGATTGCTGATTCACAAGGTAAACTTAGACACTTGGGCCCTCATTCCGAGTTTGGCGGTAATGTGACCGCCATTCTGGTGGTGGTGTTTTGACCGTCGCCAGGGTAGTGGTGAAGAGTGCCAGATTACGAGTGCGGCGACTTGGCCTGTGCCAAACCGCCACTTAGCCCGTTCCTACCGCCCGGGCGGTTGGACTCATCGCGCTGGCAATGGGCATTTCCAACCCTGAAGTCCACCCAATACGACTGGCAGTATCACAAGTCCCCTTTCGGCCAGCGATTTTGTGGTGGTAGCAACTCCACTTAATCCGTGGTGGAAAGGCTGCAGACGACAGGAATTTGCATTCATGTCACTGCTAGACGACTCCCCCACCCCCCTACCATCTACCCAAGATCCCCCATCCCCTTCCCTTACAACATTCCCACCTCCACCTCCCCAAACCCCCCAGCAACCCCCAACGCCCCGCTCCCAATAGTGATCCCGATCCATGTACTTAACCCCACATATACGCACCTACCCGCACGAACCCACAGACACGCACACCCTGCACTCACTCACAACACCTGTAAGGAAATGCCTCCTTGGCATGGTTACCCCCTGACTTTTTGCCTTTGCTGATGCCAAGTTATGATTTGAAAGTGTGCTGAGGCCTGCTAACCAGGCCCCAGCACCTGTGTTCTTTCCCTAAAACTGTACCTTTGTTTCACAATTGGCACACCCTGGCATCCAGATAAGTCCCTTGTAACTGGTACCCCTGGTACCAAGGGCCCTGATGCCAGGGAAAGTTTCTAAGGGCTGCAGCATGTCTTATGCCACCCTGGGGACCCCTCACTCAGCACAGACACACTGCTTGCCAGCTTGTATGTGCTGTTGGGGAGAAAATGACTAAGTCAACATGGCACTGCCCTCAGGGTTCCATGCCAACCCCACACTGCCCATGGCATAGATAAGTCACCCCTCTAGCAGGCCTTACAGCCCTCAGGCAGGGTGCACTATACCATAGGTGAGGGCATAGGTGCATGAGCACTATGCCCCCACGGTGTCTAAGCAAAACCTTAGACATTGTAAGTGCAGGGTAGCCATAAAAGTATATGGTCTGGGAGTCTGTCATACACGAACTCCCCAGCACCATAATGGCTACACTGAAAACTGGGAAGTTTGGTATCAAACTTCTCAGCACAATAAATGCACACTGTTGCCAGTGTACATTTTATTGTGAAATACACCCCAGAGGGCATCTTAGAGATGCCCCCGGAAAACATACCCGACTTCCAGTGTGGGCTGACTAGTTTTGCCAGCCTGCCACACACAAGACATGTTGCTGGCCACATGGGGAGAGTGCCTTTGTCACTCTGTGGCCAGGAACAAATCCTGTACTGGGCGGAGGTGCTTCTCACCTCCCCCTGCAGGAACTGTACCACCTGGCGGTGAGCCTCAAAGGCTCACCCCCTTTGTTACAGCGCCACAGGGCATCCCAGCTATTGGATATGCCCTCCCCCTCCGGCCACGGCCCCACTTTTGGCAGCAAGGCCGGAGGAGATAATGAGAAAAACAAGGAGGAGTCACTGGCCAGTCAGGACAACCTCTAAGGTGCCCTGAGCTGAGGTGACTCTAACGTTTAGAAATCCTCCATCTTGCAGATGGAGGATTCCCCCAATAGGATTAGGGATGTGCACCCCTCCCCTCAGGGAGGAGGCACAAAGAGGGTGTAGCCACCCTCAGGGCTAGTAGCCATTGGCTACTAACCCCACAGACCTAAACACACCCCTACATTGAGTATTTAGGGGCCCCCAGAACCTAGGAAAACAGATTCCTGCAACCTGAAGATGAAGAAGGACTGCTGACCTGAAAGCCCTGCAGAGAAGACGGAGACACCAACTGCTTTGGCCCCAGCCCTACCAGCCTGTCTCCCCACTTCAAGAAAAACTGCAACAGCGACGGGTCCCCCAGGGTCCAGCGACCTCTGAAGCCTCAGAGGACTACCCTGCATCTAAAAGGACCAAGAACTCCCGAGGACAGCGGCTCTGCTCCAAAGAAGATACAACTTTGCAACAAAGAAACAACTTTTAAAGGGCTGCACGTTTGCTGCCGGAAGCGTGAGAATTTCCACTCTGCACCCGACGCCCCCGGCTCGACCTGCGGAGAAACAACACTACAGGGAGGACTCCCCGGCGACTGCGACCCTGTTAGTAGCCAGAGTTGGCCCCACCAAACCTCCCCAGTGACGCCTGCAGAGGGAATCCAGAGGCTCCCCCTGACCGTGACTGTCTGCTTCTAAGAACCCGATGCCTGGTAAAGACACTGCACCCGCAGCCCCCAGGACCTGAAGGATCCGACCTCCAGTGCCGAAGCGACACCCAGGTGGCCCTCTCCCTTGCCCAGGTGGTGGCTACCCCAAGGAGGCCCCCCTTGCCTGCCTGCTTTGCTCAAGAGACCCCTGGGTCTCCCATTGAACTCTATTACAAACCCGACGCCTGTTTGCACTCTGCACCCGGCCGCCCCCGTGCCGCTGAGGGTCTACTTTCTGTGCTGACTTGTGTCCCCCCCGGTGCCCTACAAAACGCCCCTATTCTGTCCTCCGAAGTCACGGGTACTCACCTGCTGGCAGACTGGAACTGGGGCACCCCCCTCTCCATTGAAGCCTGTGCGTTTTGGGCACAACTTTGACCTCTGCACCTGACCGGCCCTGAGCTGCTGGTATAGTAACTTTGGGGTTGCCCTGACCCCCAACGGTGGGCTACCTTGGACCCAACTTTGAACCCTGTAGGTGGTTTACTTACCTGCAAAACTAACCAATACTTACCTCCCCCAGGAACTGTTGAAATTTGCACTTTCTAGTTTCAAAATAGCTTATTGCCATTTTTGCCAAAACTGTACATGCTATTTTTCTGATTCAAAGTTCCTATGATACCTGAGTTAAGTACCTTTCATTTAAAGTATTGATTGTAAATCTTGAACCTGTGATTCTTAACCTAAATAAATAAACTATAAAGATATTTTTTCTATATCAAAACCTATTGGCCTGGAATTGTCTTTGAGTGTGTGTTCCTCATTTATTGCCTGTGTGTGTACAACAAATGCTTAACACTACCCTCTGATAAGCTTACTGCTGGACCACACTACCACAAAATAGAGCATTAGAATTATCTCTTTTTGCCACTATCTTACCTCTAAGGGGAACCCTTGGACTCTGTGCATGCCATTTCTTTTTTGAAATAGTACATACAGAGCCAACTTCCTACAACACCGTTACGCTCCTGCGCCACATGCAACATCCCCCAAATCCATACACACATAGACACTCACATGTGTAACAGCCCACTCACACACGCACTCAGTTCATTCACTCCCATTGACAGCCATATACACTCCATCCCCCACGCCCTCCTTTTCTCAACATACCTATACACACAACCCCCACCACTGTCCATATGCATGCACACACGCACCCCGACCAAGCATTCACATTCACCCACACATGCATCACCATCACCACATTTGCACACAGTCACACATGCATGCATGCACAAACACACCCTCCCACCCCACATTCATTGCATGAATGCACACACTCACACATATCCATTCATGCACACCACCCCCTCCCCTTGCAGAGGACACTTACTCGTCTGGTGAGGTGCTCCTCCCTGAGGGGACGGGAAGCGTTGCTCCCACTGCCGGCAGCACTCCACCATGGTCGTATTACAGGTTGTAATACGGCGGCGGTGTCCTACTGGTGGGACGGGTCCGGTGGTGGAACAGCCCCTGGGCCTCCAACAGATAGCATGTCTACTAGAGGATTTCCACCAAAATTGTGGCAGAAATCCTTGAGTATTTCTAATATCGCAGTCATAAGACCGCTAGCACTGGTGGTCTTCTTGCACCTGCAAATTCAGTGCTCTAAGGAAAAGACCGCCGAAGTCAGAATGACCACCTTGGTCTAAATTTAGACAAACATCTAAGTTTACAACTTTGGGAAATCACAAAGGGCATTTACAAGTAGTATCTTTAGTTCCGCACACGCAGAGAAGATTCCATCTCGAGTGCGGACCCAAGGATACTAGTCATGAATGGCCATTGTGAATTCTCAAAGCCGTAAATGTAGATGTTTGGTCTAAGTTTATACCAAAGATCTAAGCTTATCTTTGTGAATCGGCCCCCAAATCTATGTGTGATGGATCAATGTTTTGAAAAAGAATTGAAAATGCTGACTACTGCGTTTTGGTGATACCCCAGTCACAAAAAGAACGGAGTAACTTTGTGCTTCCTTCCACTGTGTGAATATAAAGAAACTGGGAAAAAGAGTTGGTAGGAGACCACTGCCTACTCCTCAGCAATTTTTTTAAAAAAGTAAACTTATTTAAGTGCTACAATGTAGAATTTTAAAAAAAATGAAGGAATTGAAAAAAGTTTGCTTCATTTTAAGACAATCACATACATGTTGATCTGCAGATGTTAGACGGACACCATCACTGAGTGAGGTACAATTGGCAATCTTTCTATTCAATATTCACCTGTTTTTTTGGAGTGTTTTATTTGTATTATGCACAATTCATAAAAAAATATCAGGGCATACAAGTCTCAAGTAACAAATTCAGAATGCCAGTTCTTCGCATTGTCATAAAAGATTCTACTCATATAGGATTTGGGGTTAATTTCACCACTTGGTGCAATCACGTTCCCTATACGTCATTGTTTTTAACTACTTTCTTGAAGTGTATACGATGGATAAGGTTATAATTCCCAGTGCAGGGTTACATTTTTCCCCCAAGGAAGTAGGAGTTTGTGCAGCAAATAAAATTATTATAGAATCACACCCTGATTTTTTTCCACTGAAAACTTACAGAACATTACTGGGAGAAAGGCCCTCTAAAGGTCACAATGTACAGAATTCAGGCCCTCATTATGACTTTAGCGGTCTTTTTGTAAGACTGCCAAAGACAGGCAGTGTTGGTGGTCCAAAAAACACCATATTAGGAGTTGCTTGGGATTTCCACCCGTTTCCAGGTGGAAATCCAACCCCGTCAGCTTGGCCAACAGAGGAAGAGAAGCAGTTCAACCACCAGCACACCATGCCAACAGGACTCCACTGGGCGTATTATGATGCATAATCTTACGTGGCGGGGGCCTGTACGACAGTGCGATGCTGGCAGTGGAAGATGGTAGGACCCATCCCCTCTGGGACGACCACCTCGCTGAAACAGGTAATTGAACCTTCCAAAAGGGGGAGGATTGGCTGCATGTGTATGGTGTGTGTGTGTATGTGTAGCGGAATGGGCGTGCGTGTGTGCATGCATGTGTGGGTGGAGGGTGTAAGTGTGTCTGAATGGAAGCAGAGGGGAGGGTGTCTCTCAGAGTGCAAATGCATGTTTGTTTGTATGCAGAGGCGTGGTGGTAGCTGTCTGAGTGCGTGTTAGTGATGTTAGTGCATGTTTGTGAGAGAGCGAGTGGGGTGTCTGGATCGATGCATGTGGTTGGGGGGTGTCTGCTTGTATGCTGTTGCTGGTGTGTCTGCATGTATGCGGATGGGGGTGGGTGTCTGCATGTATGCGGATGGGGGTGTGTGCAAGTGTGCAGATGAGGGGGGAATGTGAGCATGTATACATATGCGGAGGGGGAGTGTGTGAATGTATGCATGCGTATGGGGGTGTGTCTGAATGCTGTGGGGGTGGGAGTGTGAATGATTGCGGAGGGGGTGCCTATGTGTGAGTGGGGGTGTGTGGATGTCAGTGTGAGAAGGGATGGAGTGTTTGTATGGATATGTGTGGTTGGGTGGGGGGTGTTTACAAGTGTGTGGACATTTCGGGTGGTGCATGGAGGTGTGTGGACGTGTGGGGGTGCATGAGCAGGGAACAGGAATGGAGATTCTTGTTGCTGGGTGCATTACAACCAGACTTTTCGTGATGGGGGGACTGCCGTGAAAAGCCTGGTGGTATGCTGCCTCCTAATACGGCCGGCGGTCTGAGGTCTGCCGCAGGCTGCATCTGTGCAACCTCACTGGCGGGCCGGGTGGCGTTGTGGTGGTTTGACTTTGCCCAAACCGGCCTACTTGTAATGTGGCGGTCTTTTCCACCGGGTCCATGTCGGTAAGGCCGCCACACTCATAATTAGGGCCTCTGTGTGTTAAAAAGCCATTCAGCTTTATATGTGTCACTTTAATGTCGAAACCAGGAAAGGACTTTTTTTTACCACACATGGTAAATTAATCTGCATGGGGTAACAATAATTACCACTTGTGGTAAATACCTCACAATCCTGAGCCCAAATTCTTAAAAGGGTTGTTGCTTTACGGCAGGGGCTTAGTTTACAAATGCATAACATTTGTATTTTAGCTGTGTTACTCATTGGGTTATACTTTTATATGTTCCTGTTTTATTACATTGTGTCGATGTTGATGATTTTCACTTGGTGCTAAAAAAATAACTTGAATTTCATAAATGTTTTGAGTGTAAGAATACATCGAAATGTATTGATTACATTCATTTGCACATCACTAAAGATTCAAGAATATATATATATTCTAAATTGCAAAAACTTAAAATTTGAACTGAAGTATTGAAATGTGTAGCTTTTTGATAATACTTCCATCATTTTCAATTACTATAGCCACTACACCTCCACCCACCAAACCCACAACTGGAACTACTGTCTATACAACAACCACTGGAAGTATGCATTTCAATTATTTCCCCCATAATTGCTTCTTAATAGGCATTGCCTACTAATGTTGTTTTCATGATCTGAAAATATGCACTCATGTACCAGTACTTCTACAGCTGCAAATACTCCAATTTGGAGTTTGCAGATGCAAAAATGCTTTTCCTTTTTTATCAATCGAAATTTACAAGTCAGCAATCTTTTTCAGACTCTTAAAATCAGATTACAACCCCAACCTAGTGGGGTTAATTTCACTACTTGTTGCAATCATGTTCCTTTCTACGTCATTGTTTTTAAATACATACTTAAAGTGCATATGGATTAGGCACTCATTACAAGTTCAGGGTTAAATTTTGTTCCCTACGGAAGCAGGAGTTTACAAAGGAAACAAAATCATTATAGTATCATACCCTGATAGTTTTCCACTCATAGATTCCAGCAGGTCAAACGTGCAGAACATTATTGGGAGAAAGGCTCACTAACGGGCAAAATGCACAGAATTCAGTGTGTTAAAAACTGGGAGAAGGACTTTTTTACCACACATGGTAAATTCATCTCCGTACGGTAACAATATTTACCACATTTGGTAAGTACCCCACAACCCTGACCCCAAGTTCTTAATAGGTTTGCTGCCTCACAGTGGAGGGTTATTTTACAAATGCATAACATTTGCATTTTAGATGTGCAAATGGTTGGGTTATATTTTTATATATTCCACTCCTATTACGTTTTATCTCTGTTGATGATTTTCACTCAGTGATAAAAATAACTTGCTTCTAAAAAATATTTTAATTGTATGAATAAATAAACATGTATTGATTACATTCATTTGCACAACACTAAATAATCAAGAATATATATGGGTTCAAACTTTATGACAAATACTTATAAGTGGATTTAAAGTATTAAAACATAGCTTTCTGATAATATTTCCATCATTGTCTACTTCTATAGCCACCACATTTCCACCCACAAAAACCACAACTGGAACTATGGTCTCTACATCAACCACTGGAAGGATTTATTTCACTAATTTCCCCACGGTTATTTCTTAATGTGCATTACCTACTGATTTTTTTTCTTCATAATATGAAAATATGTACCCACATGTACAAAGCACTTTTACAGCTGCAATACTCCAGTCTGGTGTTTGCAGATGTAAATATGTTTTTTTCTAAATCATCAATCTAAATGTGTAGGTTAGTAATCTTTTGCAGACTATTGAAATGGGATTACAACCCAAACTATTCAGTATTTGAAAAGGTCAAATGTTAGGAAACCCCTATGGAACCCAAATAGACATGTGAAGCATAAATATTTTTCAAGTGTAGATTAGTCATAACAAATTGAAAAATGCTGACTCCCAAGTTTCAATCAATCAATCAATCAATCAGTCGATCTAGAGTGGCCTATTAACTGAGAGAGTATCCAGGATGCTTACTGCAGGTGTTTTTTAAAGAGGATTTAAAATGTACCTATGAGATCACCAGTACGGGGATTAATTTTCTGGATATTGAGGTCTACATCAAAGATGAGAAAGTATGCACAAGAATGCACAGGAAACCAACTAGTGTCAACAGTTTATTAAACGCAAATAGTGGACACCCTAGAGCTCTTAAATGGAGTGTCCTGTATGGCGAGAACCTAAGAGTGAAAGGTAAATGCTCAGAGGATATGGAATGGAAAACCCAAATGGATGACATGCATGAGAGGTTCTCTCACAGAGGATATCCCAGATCAGTCTTAATTGATGCCATGGAAAGGGCAATGAAACACAAGAGGGATGGACTTCTGATACCGAAGCAAGAAAACAACCTGGATGGATCAGGAGATAATGACATAAGATACATTATGCATTTTGATGTGGCTAGTAAAAAGACCATTGGAAACTGCTGTGATCAGATGAGACATTACATAAGGCATTGTCTGATCACCTGCAGATCACCTATAGGTTAGCACCATCATTGGGTGACCATTTGACAAGAAGTTACATGATTCCTTGGAACAAAGGTGGATCTAATTGGCTGATGTACAAACATAACGACTTCTGGAAACGTGCAAAATGCAAAGCATGCATGTTTGGAAAAAACACAACATTTAAAGTAATTGATGGTAGAGTGATGCAAATCAAGGAAAGAATAACTTGTGATACCTCATACGTGATCTATGTATTAGAATGCATCTTTGGCAAAACATATGTAGGCAGCACAATGAATAAACTGAAACTTCGTATATTACAGCATCTCAGAGCAATCAGTACCAAGGACCCAACATATTTAATGGCCAAACATATCTGGGAACAGCATCAGGATGATCATAGAGGATTAAAATATTATGGAATCCGACACATAAATTCCAGCCCCAGAGGAGGAGATTGTGAACTGAGGTTACGACTAATGGAATCTAAATGGATCATCCAAATAGAGACTGAGGTTCCATGAGGCCTAAATGTGGATGCAGCACTACATAGACACTTATAAATGACATCTAACAGGTGTGGATCAAATAATTTAGATTATTTAATATTTCTTTCAATACTATATATGAGTACTCTCCATGAATCAAGGATAGGTTTAAAAGAAGTGATGCACTTTCACTTTATACTTATACTAGTCACCCTTTTCTGAATCTATGGGCACTTTAGGAACATAAGATGCATTTGCACTTGTGGTAATCACAAAGAACTGGGTGAACAGGGATTTTTCATAGAGCTTAATTGGATAAGTGCAAGAAGGAATGAGGGCCCTTGGGGATAAAATGAACATTTTGGAAAGGTTAGAAGACTCAGTTCATGTGATGCACTTTTGGTAAATAAGAGGAATTTTAAAAACATACTAAAATCAATGTAGAGGACTTTGGATGAGTTACAGGCACCTTAGGAAGTTAGGTAACATGGAGATATAAAATAGATATTAATTGATATGATCCTGAAAAAAAACTTGTCTCAAAAGAAACCTTTTTTTTCTCCTTATTAATGCATGTGTACACATACACCACTTGTGGATCACGTAGAAGAATGGGACACATCCGTATTGGTAGAATTGCTTATTATTCACAATTTGTCTTATTTTTCATGATCAGTCAGAATAATGTGCTCCTGATGAATTGTGAAAGCAGAGATGCAGAAAGTATTGGATATAGTTTAAATCTGAATAGGAGTAAGTACTTTACCAGGACAAAGACTCTCATTAAGCTAATGTGGTTGTCAATTAAAATTTAAGCATAGAAATTAATTGAAGAGGTTGATGATTGGGGTGAGAATAATAAGCTGGAATACCAGTGATATCTTATAGAACATCCTGATGTTAAAAAGTGGGCTCAAAGTACTTTGGCCCTCATTACAACATTGGTGGAAAATTTCGCTTACCGCTGTGCAGAAGACCGCCAACACACCGCCGCAGCTGCGGAATTCCGCCACCGCTATGACGACCCACAGCTCTGAATCTGCCAAAATCTAGACACCCACACAAGTACGCCACACCAAAGGTCAGTGATAAACTGGCGATAACGAAACCTCCACCGTCACGCCAAAAGGAATACCCCCACACTATCACGACCCACAAATCCATGCGGCGGTCCTTCAACCGTGGTATTCCATTGGCGGTACACGCCGCCACGCTCAAAATACACACACATTTACAAAACACTACCATATTGGACAAATCTAAATACACACACCTGATACACATACCCACACCACTCCCACACACCCAATACAATATAAAACACACACCCACATTACCCACAAACCCTTACTACCAAAAAGTTTGAAGAAGGCCAGAGAGACAGCAAAGCAAAGACAACACCAGCATATAGAGGCACACAATACCATCACACATACACATCCACGCAGAAAACACCACACACCCCTAAACATCACCCCAGACACCACAACACACACCACCTCACACATCACCAACACCACCCCATGGCACCGCAAAGACACCCCAGGTTTTCTGAGGAGGAGCTCAGGGTCATGGTGGAGGAAATCATCCAGGTAGAGCCACAGGTATTCGGATCACAGGTGCAGCAGACCACCATAGCTAGGAAGATGGAGCTATGGCGCAGAATCGTGGACAGGGTCAATGCAGTGGGACAGCACCCAAGAACACGGGATGACATTAGGAAGAAGTGGAACGACCTACGGGGGAACGTGCGTTCTGTGGTCTCAAGACACCACATTCCGGTTCAGAGGACTGGCGGCGGATCCCCACCACCTCCCCCACAACTAACAACATGGGAGGAGCAGGTCTTGGCTATACTGCATCCTGAGGGCCTCGCAGGAGTTGCTGGAGGAATGGACTCTGGTAAGTCAAAGCTTTAACTACTTCATCCCCCACCCTACCTGCATGCTATCACATACCCCCACCCTCACCCTCACCCCCATCACTCCAACTCCTTACATATTTCCCACTATCACAAACTACCCATCCCAACACCAAGCCCTGCATGCAACAACAAAGCATGGACACCCATCACCAATGCATGTCCACTACACATACCCACACAGACCCCTAAACAATTATCACACAAGGTCCTACACAGGAATGGAAGCACTGGGGTACAGGGTCACCCACCCATTGCACATCATGGCACACACAGATGCAATAATCATGCCTTTACACCCCTGCATGACCCCTACCCAATGTCACCAGACAGGAGGTTCCAGACATGTCCACTCCACCCACAGAAGAGGCCCACAGTGATGACAGCAGCTCTGTCCAACTGGATCTAGATGACCAGCCCGGCCCATCTAGGACCTCAGGATAGTCGGTTCCCCACACAGTGGCACAGGCCACCACAGAGCCTCCCCCCTCAGGAAAAACCAGCACAGCACCCACCCAGCAGGCCCATACCTCTGTCCCCAGGACACGTCCAGCAACAGTGTGTCCACCACTACAGGGAATCAAGCCTAACCCACCACCCAAAGATCAGCAGGGACCTGGGGGCAGTGGTAGTGGGCACACGGTTCAGGGGACAGAGGCGCAGGAAAACCGGGGAACTGGGAGGGCTGCTGTGCGACAGGGGGAGGACAGGCCCAGGGAACCCACTCTTCACGAGGCCCTCTCCAACATCATGGGAGCCTACCATCATTCCCAGGTGACAATGGCAACGGTACTGGCCAAGTTTCAGGAGACCCAGCGGATGCAGGAGGAACAGTATTTGGAGTTCAGGGAGGAACTCAAATCCATCAATACCACCCTGGGCACCATTGTAGGGGTGCTGAAGGACCTCGTGAACACCAAGAGGGACACTGTGGCACAACAAGGGGCCCCTTACACTAGCCTGGACGATGAACTGCCCACTACCTCCGCCGGCGCTAGTGGACAGGAGGCGCTGCCACAGGACCACGACACCAGCACCCCACCCCCTGCAGATGGAGAACCACCCCGCAAGCGGTCCCTGAGATCCAGGACAAAGACAGAGAACAATGCCAAAACCCCCGCCAAGAAATGAGACCACCCTGAAAGTCATCCTACTGTCCCACTTTGTCACCCTGTCCATCCTTAAACTGCCTGAGCTCCACTTCCTATGCCCCTTTGGATAATGCACCTGTGAGACTAATAGACTGGACTCTGCCATGGACATTCCTCCACCATCACCCCGACCATTTTACAACCCCCTCCACTATTTAGCACTTAAATAAACACCCTTAAATCACAAAACAATCTGGAGTCAGTCTGTGCTTTCACAGTTGTGTATTTGCAATAACTGAGGGAAATAGCAATGTCCATTGTATTGTCAACATACCTATGTCACACAGCTCTGGTCCATGAGGTAACATAGCAGAGGTCACACAGTGGGACCCACATCTATGAAATCGAAAGAGAAAGTGACAAATCAGGGTCTATACACTGGGTGAAAGTGAAATACAGATGAGAGGTCGAACAATTTTATCAGATGTAGGAGGCAGTGGTGTCTTCTTACCTGTGTCTCACTGGAAGTATTGATGGTTCACGGTGTTATTGTTGTCTATGTCCTCTTCTTCACTGTCCACAGGCTCCACAGCTGCCACAACACCTCCTTCAGGACCAGCCTCCTGCAGAAAAGGCACCTGTTGTTGCAAAGCCAAGTTGTGCAGCATACAGCAGGCCACGATGATCTGGCACACCTTCTTTGGTGAGTAGTACCACCTGTCATATGGAGGCTTCGGAACCTGGCCTTCAGGAGGCCGAAGGTCCTCTCTATAACCCTCCTAGTTCACCCATGTGCCTCATTGTAGCATTCCTCTGCTCTTGCCCTGGGATTCCTCACTGGGGTCAGTAGCCATGATAGGTTGGGGTAGCCAGAGTCACCTGCAAATGTCTAGGGACAACTGTTAGACACACACTAACCCTTAGGGACAACCCCAGACAACTATTCACACTGTATAGGGTCCATGTCCTCACCTAATAGCCACACACAGTGCCTCTGGAGTTGCCCCATCACATAAGGGATGCCGCTATTCCTCAGAACGTAAGCGTCATGCACTGAGCCAGGAAACTTGGCATTCACATGGGAGATGTACTGGTCGGCCAAACACACCATCTGCACATTCATAGAATGGTAACTTTTTCGGTTTCTGTACACCTGGTCTCTCCTGCGGGGGGGACCAAGGCCACATGTGTCCCATCAATGGCACCTATGATGTTGGGGATAAGTCCCAGGGCATAGAAGTCACCTTTCACTGAGGGAAAACGATGTAGCTACGCATGTGTTTCAGCAGGGCAGACAACACTCTGGACAACACGTTGAGAACATTGGCTGGGAAATCCCTGATGCTATGGCCACTGTTGTTTGAAAGGACCCACTTGCCGGGAAATAGAGTACTGACAGGACCTGCACTAGAGGGTGGATTCCTGTGGGATGGCGGATAGCTGACATCAGGTCTGGCTCCAACTGGGCACACAGTTCCTGGATTGTGGCACAATCAAGTCTGTAGGTGACAATTACATGTCGCTCTTCCATTGTCAACAGGTCCATCAGTGGTCTGTTCACTGGAGGATGCCGCCATCTATGGATGAGAACAGCGATCAGAGGGTCAGCCAAAACTGAGGTACGAAATAAACAACTTTATTGCACACATTTGTCAATCCGCTATGTGCCTGTTTTAGTGTGTATGTAAGGCCTATATATGTGTGACACATTTAAAATGAATGCCATGTGGCCCCCTGAAATGGCGGCTGCCTGACCTGTAATGTGGGACAAGGGGATATGAGGTAACTGCGCTGGCGTTGTACACCGTCGCGGTAGGCGGTCGAAGACCGCGGCGCAATCCTGCATTGGTTAGCATTGGACCCTATGGGTCCCATGAGCCAATGACGATGTACGCCGTCGGTGACGGTATGCACCGCCGCGGACTCGACCGCCATTTTCTGTCCGTTCACTCACTTGATACCTGATCTTCGACAGGAGAGGACCTACACTGCAAGTGCTGCTGTGACCTCAGTCTGGAAGCGGCAATGGCTCAAGTGTCTGGGGAAAGGGCCCCTGCCTTCACATTGGAGGAGTTGGAGAAACTAGTGGTGGGGTCCTCCCCCAGTACACGCTACTCTACGGTCCTCCAGACAAACAGGTGAGTACACTGTGAGCATGCTGTGTGGGCAATGCCTGTTTGGAGTGGTGTGGATGGGAGATGGGGGGGATGAAACGATAGTGAGTGGATGTGCGTCAGGCCAAGGGTGGGATTGTGGGCCAATGTCTGTGATGGTCCGGACGATTAATGTTGTTCCTTTACCCTTGTACTATTCCTGTAGGTCAGCGCCCAACAGAAGAAGGATATTTGGCGTGCCATCGCCAAGGACGTCCGGGCCCTGGGGGTCCACAACAGACGGAGCACCCACTGCCGGAAAAGATGGGAGGACATTCGCCGATGGAGCAAGAAGACGGCGGAAGCCCAGCTGGGGATGGCCTCCCAAACGTGGGAGGGGTGCCCGTCGCCCCATGACCCCCCTGATGTTCTGGATCCTGGCGGTGGCATATATGGAGTTGGATGGGTGCTTGAGGACATCACAGCAGCCACAAGGGGGTGAGTACACTCACATCCATCTGATTCAGCGCGCATTGGAGGTGTCTGGGTGGCGGAGGTGGGTTCCATTAGGCTAGGGCAAGCCTTGTAGGCAAGGACCCTTTGTGAGGCAGGCTCAGTGGCACCCCATCCCCAAAAATGGTAAGAGCCACCTACACCTAGTCAGGCTCCTGTGAATTGCATGTGTGTAGCAATCGGGCATAGGCCTTGTACCCTATGTCCCTGTGATCAATTAAGGAACTCAAAGTGCATGGTGTAGTGCAGACGGCTGCTGTGTCTGTAGTGTCCGCCAACGGTAGCGGTATTGCATGCACTGAACATGTCTTTCTACTTTCTTCCCCACCCCCCTCTTTGTGGTCTCCCTGTTCTTGTGTGCATTAGCATCATCAGGCAGAGGAGCTGTGCCAACGGAGCAGGAGGGAGCTGCATCCCACATGGCCCAGGAGGGCGAGACTACGGACTCAGAATTCACCAGTGGGAAGGAGGGCGAGGGGAGCACCACTGCAGGGAGAGGAGCTGAGACCAGCAACACCAACTCCTCCTCTGATGGGAGCTCCCTTGCGGTGGCGGGCCCCTCTGTGCCCACCGCATCTACAGGTATAGCCGCCACCCCACCACCAGCACCGCCCTCCCAGCCGCCCCTCAGCGTGTTCCCAGTGGCCGCTCACCCAGGAGAGTGGGCATCTCCTTCGCCCCCGGCACCTCAGGCCCTGCCCCAGTCAGCCCTGCTGCCCTCAGTGAGGAGGTCATTGACCTCCTCAGATCCCTCACTGTTGGGCAGTCTACCATTCTGAATGCCATCCAGGGTGTAGAGAGGCAGTTGCAACAGACAAAGGCATACCTGGAGGGCATTCATTCTGGCCAGGCAGCCCAACAGCGAGCATTTCAGACTCTGGCCTCAGCACTGATGGCAGCCATTGTCCCTGTGTCCAACCTCCCCCCTCCAACTTCCTCCACCCAGACCCAATCCCCAGTACCTCAGCCTATCTCAAGCACACCATCAGACCAGCATGCACACACCTCAACACACAAGGGTAGCTCTGGTGAACATAAGCACCACACATCCCACAGGCACTCACACAAGCATCATACCCATGCAGACATAACAACATCCACTGCCTCCACTGTGTCCCCCTCCTCCACGTCTCCCTCCTCCCTCCCTGTCACGTCTCCACTCACACCTGCATGCACTACATCTTCAGCCACTACCTCCATCACGAGCATGCCCATCATCACACACCTCTCACGTGCACTCAGCACCCCCACTACCATTCACACATCCCCTGTGTTCTCTCCCAGTGTGTCTGTGAGCCCTCCTCCAAAAGTACACAAACGCAGTCACACACCCACCCAACAGCCATCCACCTCACGACAGCCTCCAGCCCATGCACCTTCACCCAAAGTCAGCAAACAAACACCTCCTACAACCACTACCTCTTCCTCCACTCCCAAACCCCCTCCATCTACCCGTCCCAGTGTGTCTAAAAAACTTTTCCTTTCAAACCTTGACCTCTTCCCTTCACCTCCCCCACCCCTCTCGTCCCCTAGGGCCCGCCTTTCCAGGTCCCAACCTAGCACCTCAGCCACCACATCACCGGGAAATTTGGTGCCAGCAGTAACTGGCTTCTGGAGTGCGCCAAGCAGCAGGGCAGCCAGTGTCCCAAGGAGCGAAGCCAAGGACATTCTCCCACCTCCAAAACAAAAGAAGTTGCCCACAGCCCTAAGGGAGAAGGCCAAAACACCTGCCACCAAAGGCTCAGCCAGGAAAACAGTTGGGAGTGGCAAGACAGCTGCGCCACCATCCAAGGTCGGGAAGGGCCAAAGAAAGAAAGGGAAGTCGCCGGCAAACTGAACGGCGGACAAGACTGCCACCGGCACTACCACATGCACCGCCGCCACGGGCACCGCTGCCAGCACCCAGGATACTGTGCCCTTCATCTGCACCGCAGACACTGTGCCCTTCGGCAGCAGCAAGCTCAGTGAGCCCCCCACCAGCACCGCTGCTCAGGACCCCACCGCCAGCAGCAAGCTCAGTGAGCCCCCCACCAGCACTGCCGCTCAGGACACCGCTGCCAGCACCGAGGTCAGTGAGCCCCCCACCAGCACCGCCGCTCAGGACACCACCACCAGCACCGAGGTCAGTGAGCACCCCACCAACACCGCTGCCCAATGAGTGCCGCAAGCACTGCCGCTACTGATCCCGCCGCCAGCACCGCCAGCGTCAACGCCACATCCTGTGTCAGGGCTGCCATCCCCAGTGGTCACTCATATGAGGCTGGTGGTCAGTTCCAGGGGCCTGGACAGCTTCCATGGTGCCCCACCATCATTTGGAGTGTCACATCCACTACCTCAGTCCTTGGCAGGATGAAGCACTCTGGGCACAAAGCCCCCTCCAGAACCAGTGGAGAAAGGCATCCACTACCTGAGTCCTTGGCAGGATGAAGCACTCTGGGCACAAAGCCCCCTCCAGAACCAGTGGAGAAAGGCATCCACTACCTCAGTCCTTAGCAGGATTAAGCACTCTGGGCACAAAGCCCCCTCCAGAACCAGTGGAGTATCACATCCAGTACCTCAGTCCTTGGCAGGATGAAGCACTCTGGGCACAAAGCCCCCTCCAGAACCAGTGGAGAAAGGCATCCACTACCTCAGTCCTTTGCAGGATGAAGCACTTTGGGCACAAAGCCCCTCTAGAACCAGTGGAGACTGTTATCCACTTGAGAGACTGTGGCTTTGCACTCCCCAGCAAACTGCCCACTGGAGACTTGAGAGACTGGCTTTGCACTCCCCAGGATAAAGCAGTGGGCAAACCACCCACTGAAGAGACTTGTAAGACTGTGGCTTTGCACTCCCAGGATATAGCAGTGGGAAAACCACCCACTGGAGAGACTTGTGAGAATGTGGCTTTGCACTCCTCAGGATAAAGCAGTGGGCAAACCACCCACTGGAGAGACTTGTGAGACTGTGGCTTTGCACTCCCCAGAATAAAGCAGTGGGCAAACCACCCACTGGAGAGACTTGAGAGACTGTGGCTTTGCACTCCCCAGGATACATCAATGGGCATGGAGCCACCTCATGGAGCTGGCGTTGTGCACTCATCCGGCTGAGGTGCCCCCCCTTCCCTTCCCCCTGATGTGCCTGTTTTATTTCGATCTGATGCCCATGCAATAAATCAATCAATCAATAAAATAAATTTGTAGAGTGCGCTACTCACCCGTGAGGGTCTCAAGGCGCTGGGGGGATGGCGGGGGGAAACTGGGATGGGGGGGCAGGGAGGGTCACTGGTCGAACAGCCAAGTTTTGAGGTTCTTTCTGAAGACCAGTAGGCCTTTGGTTTTGCGAAGGTCGGTTGGGAGGGAGTTCCAGGTTTTGGGGGCGAGGTAGGAGAAGGACCTGCCTCCTGTGGTGGTGTGCTGGATGTGGGGGACTGTGGCTAGGGCGAGGTCGGCTGATCAGAGGTTGCGTGTGGGAGTGTGGAAGTTTACCCTTTCATTGAGGTAGGTTGGGCCGGTGTTGTGGAGGGATTTGTGTGCGTGGATGAGGATCTTGAATGTGATTCTCTTGTCTATGGGGAGCCAGTGAAGGGATTTGAGGTGTGGTGAGATTCGTTCGTGGTGGGGGAGGCCAAGGACGAGGCGCGCAGCTGTTTTCTGGATTCTTTGGAGTTTGCGTTTGAGTTTGAGTGTGGTGCCGGCGTAGAGGGCATTGCCTTAGTCCAGTCTGCTGCTGATGAGTGCGTGGCTGACTGTCTTTCTGGTTTCTGGGGGGATCCATTTGAAGGATTTTTTTAGAGTGCAGTGTGTGGAAGCAGGAGGAGGTTAGAGCATTGATTTGCTGTGTCATGGAGAGGGACGGGTCGAGGATGATGCCGAGGTTGCGTGCGTGGGTTGCGGGGTGGGTGCGGGACCTAGGGCGGTGGGCCGCCAGGAGTCGTCCCATGTGGTTTTGTTGGGGCCGAAGACGATGATTTCGGTCTTGTTTGAGTTGAGCTTGAGGTGGTTAGTGGTCATCCAGTTGGTGGTGTCTAGGAGAGCGGCGTGTAGGTTGGTTTTGCCGTTGGTTGGGTTACCGGTGAGGGAGAGGATGAGTTGGGTGTCATCTGCATAGGAGAGGATAGTGATTCCGTGTGCTCAGAGAATGTTGGCTAGGGGGATCATGTAGATGTTGAAGAGTGTGGGGCTGAGGGAGGACACTTGGGGGACTCCGCAGGTGATCTTGGTAGTGGTGGAGTGGAAGAGTGGAAGGCGGACTCTCTGGGTTCGGTGGGTGAGGAATGAGGTGAGCCAGCCTAAGGCGTTGTGGCGGATTCCTATGTTGTGGAGGCGTGTGCGGAGTGTGTGGTGGCAGACGGTGAGTGCGTCGGTCTCGCCTTTGTCGACTTTGGTCCTGATGTCGTCAGTGCATGCGATGAGGGCGTTTCTGTGCTGTGGAACCCAGATTGTGAGGGGTCAAGGGTGTTGGTTGCTTCGAGGAAGTGGGATAGGCGGGTCTTGACTAATTTCTCTGCAACCTTGATGGGGAAAGGGAGGAGGGAGATGGGGCAGTAGTTGGAGAGGATCTCCGGGTCGGCTTTTTTTTTTTTAGGAGAGCGGATTCAAAAGAGGAGTTGATTATGTTGTAGAGTATGGGGGCAATGGTAGGGCTAGATTTGTTGTAGATGCGGTGTGGACAGGGGTTAAAGGGGGAACAGGAGTGGATGGAGTTCATGTTTTTTTCAGTTTCTTCGTGTGTGGTATGGGTCTATGTGGATAGTGTGGTGGGGGTCTTGGGTGGGGTTTGAGTTGGGTGAGTGAGGGGTATGTGTGGTGGGTATGTGTGATGTGAAGCTGTTGTGGATGTCCAGGATTTTGTGGAGGAAGTGGTTGGAAAGGGCGTCACATAGGGGCTGTGTGTGTGTGGGGTCTATGTTGTTGGCTTTGGGTTTGGCAAGTTCATTGATGATGGTGAAGAGTTCTTTGCTGTTTTGGGAGTTGTTGTCAAGGCGTGTATTGTAGTGATCTCTTTTGGCGGTGCGTATGAGTTGGTGATGGGTGCGAATGGTGGTTTTGAGGGTGGAGAAGTTGGTTGAGGAGGGTTCTAATCTCCATAGTTTCTCAGCTTGGCGGCATTTGCGCTTGGAGTCTTGGAGTTCCGGGGTGAACCATGGGGCGTTCTTGATGTTGCGGGTGGTGATGTGTTTTCTGAGGGGTGCTAGTGTGTCTGCGCAGGTAGTGATCCATTTGGAGAGGTTGTGTGCTCCTGCGTTGTGGTCGTTTGTGTGGGTGGGGGGGGGGTTGTGGCCCAGTTGGGAGTTTAGTCGTTCTGTGGGGATCTTGTCCCACATGCGGTAGGGTGTGGTGTGTTGATGGTAGTGTGTGGGAGGTTTGGTGAAGGAGAAGTGGACGCAGTGGTGGTCAGTACAGATGAGTTCGGTGGTGTGGGTGTAGGCTATGTGTTGGCTTGAGGTGAAGATTGCATCCAGCGTGTGTTCTGCTGAGTGGGTGCGTGCGGTGACCAGTTCTTTGAGTCCGAGGTTGTTGAGGTTGTCTATGAGGGAGGTAGTGTTGTGGTCATGTGGGTTTTCTAAGTGAAAGTTGAAATCACCGAGGGTGATGTAGTCTGTGGAGGTGAGGGCGTACGGGCTGATGCAGTCGGCGATGGTGTCGCAGAAGGTGGGGCGTGGTCCGGGTGGTCTGTGGATTAGTGTACCTCTGAGGGTAGAGTTGTTGTTGATGTGGATGAGGAAGTGCAAGTGTTCAGTGTTACTGATAGTGTCTTGGGAGCTGGTGGTGACTTTGATAGTGTCTCTGTGTAGGATGGCGATGCTCCCGCCTGGCCTGTTGAGGCGGTCTTTTCATTGGAGTTTGTATCCCTTCGGGGTGGCTATGGCTATGTCGGGTTCTGAGGAGGAGTTGGTCCAGGTTTCTGTGAGGAAGGCGATGTCAGGTGACTGTGAAGTGATGAGGTCCCAGAGTTCTATGGCATGTTTGTTAAGGGAGCGGATGTTGAGGAGCAGGCAGTTCAGGTGGTTGTGGTGGGTGGTATTGGTGTGGTGTGTGGGGGTTTTGTTGCGGGTGTGTTCTGGTTATGGGTTGGTGTGCTGTGGGATTGGTTGGTAGGGGCAGGGTGGGTGAGTCTTGTGTTGGGGATGTTGTGTTTGTTGAATGTGGGGTTGCTATGGTTGGTGTGAGGGATGGCGAGCAGGAGAAGTGGCAGGTGTGGCAGGTGAAGGGGCCATGAGTGTGTGTGGGGCTAGATGTGGTGCATGTGGGACGGGGGCCTGATTTGAGAGAGTAGAGGGTGAGGGGGGAGTAGGTGTGTTTGGGAGGGCCAGGTGTTCTGGAGCTGGGCATGGTCCAGGCGCGAACAGGTGCAGACGGGTTTCGTACCCGCTGCACGTGTCCGATGCGCGGCCACGCCACGGCTGCCATAAGAGGAGTGGAGGGTGGGAGTGCAGCTGGGAGGTGGGGGGCTTGTCCAATGAGAGGGCTGGGGGGTGGGGCCGCAGGGGACTCAGCGGCAGGGGAAAAGACAAAGAGGAGAACGGTGAAAAGATAAAGAGGAGAACGGTGAGAAAAGGAGGGGGGAGACGGGAGGGGCCGCAGGGGACGCAGCGGCAGGGGAAAAGACAAAGAGGAGAACGCTGAAAAGACAAAGAGGAGAACGGTGAGAAAAGGAGGGGGGAGGAGGGAGGGGCCGCAGGGGACGCAGCGGCAGGGGAAAAGACAAAGAGGAGAACGGTGAAAAGACAAAGAGGAGAACAGTGAGAAAAGGAGGGGGAGGCGGGAGGGGCCGCAGGGGACGCAGCGGCAGGGGAAAAGACAAAGAGGAGAATGGTGAAATGACAAAGAGGAGAACGGTGAGAAAAGGAGGGGGGAGGTGGGAGGGGCCGCAGGGGACGCAGCGGCAGGGGAAAAGACAAAGAGGAGAATGGTGAAAAGACAAAGATTAGAACGGTGAGAAACGGAGGGGGAGGCGGGAGGGGCCGCACGGGACGCAGCGGCAGGGGAAAAGACAAAGAGGAGAACGGTGAAAAGACAAAGAGGAGAACAGTGAGAAAAGGAGGGGGAGGCGGGAGGGGCTGCAGGGGACGCAGCCGCAGGGGAAAAGACAAAGAGGAGAACGGTGAAATGACAAAGAGGAGAACGGTGAGAAAAGGAGGGGGGAGGTGGGAGGGGCCGCAGCGGCAGGGGAAAAGACAAAGAGGAGAAGAAGAAGACACAGTAGAAGAGGAGCCATAGCCATAGTCATATTTGGTATGTGAAAATTATGGAGTGGTTTAAAAAAGAAAGAGGTTTAACTAGCAAAATAGGCAATGAATGTGATGATTGTTGTTATTCTTTAGCAGATCCTAAACCCCACAATACAAAAAACAAAGTGGTATAACACACTGTGCACATAGAAGATTGAAATTATACAGGAGAGAAGGAACCAGTGACTGCAAGGTTGTCTCTTTTTATTTTACCAATCCCTTTCCCCCCTTAGAGCGCTTCTGTTGTTCAGTTTAATTTGAGAACAGATAGTGTTTTAGGAAGGGAATTGGGAATAGTCTTTGCATCTGCTCCTGTGCAAGCAATCATTAAGAGCCTTCTACAGGGTGGATGTTGGTAGTAAGAGGGGTGGTGGAGAAAGATGGTGCTTGGTGGTCCCAGAAGGTCCTCCCACCAACATGTAGTGTCCACTGGAGGAGGATTCTGAGGATGATATTGGAGATCCGGTCTCCTACGTGAGACTCCCCTTTGCCTGCCGATGAGAGAGAGAGTGAGAGGACAGGAATGGGTTAACATATTCCTCACATACACACATGTAAACATGCACATCTGTAGGTATACATCTCCTACCTAAGCTATCTCTGGTGCTAATACACATATCCTATATCATGTCACAAAATGTCAATACTAGTCACCCATCTATGTCCAAGTTAGCAGGACTAGAGCCATCCACATTATTACCAGCAAAACCATGTTTGCATGTACATCATACCCTGGCTGAAGTATAAATGACTACCTGAATCCTGATCATACCTCTCCATACTCCTATCACCCATTGGAAGTGCAGGTGACTGAAAAAAACACCTCATGCCTGTACAATAACCATACCTGATCAGTCCATGCCCATTGTAATGTCCCTAGATAGCGAAGATTACTCCACTCACAGACCACACAGCACCTGCCTGTCACATATCATGTTGACCTAACACTCAGAAATGCCAATATTGATATTATAACTGATGTAGTCACTACAAATTGGACACCCATACATGTGACATCTGAAGTATAAATGACCACCTGAATCCTGATCATACCTCTCCATACTCCTATCAGACCACACAGTACGTGCCTGTCACATATCATGTTGACCTAACACTCAGAAATGCCAATATTGATATTATAACTGATGTAGTCACTACAAATTGGACACCCATACAGGTGACATCTGAAGTATAAATGACTACCTGAATCCTGATCATACCTCTCCATACTCCTATCACCCATTGGAAGTGCAGGTGACTGAAAAAAACACCTCAGGCCTGTACAATAACCACACCTGTTCAGTCCATGCCCATTGTAATGTCCCTTGATAGCGAAGATTACTCCACTCACAGACCACACAGCACCTGCCTGTCACATATCATGTTGACCTAACACTCAGAAATGCCAATATTGATATTATAACTGATGTAGTCACTACAAATTGGACACCCATACAGGTGACATCTGATGTGTAGAATACAGGTTTGGTGTACAGGCAGGTATTAGTCAGACCCAATCATAAAGGAAGATCTGCAGACACCAAACACATATACCCCACAACTATTCATATATCTAAGTGCATCTACAATGTTCTAAATAGCACACATTACACATCCATAGTCAATCACTGAGTGTAGTGTCACAACCAATGAGCTTCAGGAACCCACATATTACAGCATAGGACACATACCATTCCACATGACATGCAGTTACAGTAGTTGGACTTCACAACATGATAAAACCACCATCACTTGCACCATTCCTGACAAGTGATAACCTGTACCTAAAGCAAGACAACATACATTTCTGACTGAAATTACATTTATGCATACTGCACACATGCACCTACACAACTGCCATTGCACTGACAACAGATCCCATTACTACATAGGGCAGCTTCTGGAATGATGAAACAACTAAAAGTTCACATCACAATCTCCTAAATCAGTCAAAACCTTATCCTGTCCAAATCACCCACATCAGCCAGGTCCAGGGTAGCAGTCATTGTCCCACTCCATCAGATGTGACCCCAATTAACCATTGAGACATGATGTAGGCTGCACCTAAGCAATGTTGTACTGTAATTGGTAGGGCATTGGAATACATTGCATTTACATTGCAATTTGTCAAAGGTGAGATCTGTCTAGACACTTACTACTTCTATACAATCCCATTGGGTTCAAGGTAATATCCCCACAAGGAAACTATATTGAAATACTTGATGAGTCCAATTATACCAAATCAGACACTGAATTCAAACTTCCCTCCTATTGCTACCTTCACATACCCCATAGATAGAAGATGAACATACAATGGGGATACAATTACTAAGCCATAAGTACAGTCATACACAGGCCATCTCTGTGGCGTAAATGAGATGGCTGCCTCACATGGAGTCTATGTCTGTAGTCCCTGTACCAAAATATCTGTACCAGTACTAGATGTCTATAGTCCCTGTACTAAAATATGAGAATCAGCCTGTTTCACACACAGGTTATCAATACAGATTGGAGTGGACAGACGCCTTAGAGCCACTAATGCTCCAATGCTGATGGATGGACCAGGTCACACGCAATAGGTAGGGTGACACACAAGCTCACATCCATAGAAATGGCAGGAAGGAGTCACACATGTGGCAATTTCATTTGATCTTGATACAGGATATGTTAATCTACTGATAGCAAACCATGAAGCCACATCTACAACTAATATTCAGGCCGGGTGAGAACCGCCCATGTCCACTAGTCTACATTCATGTTGCACTTACTACATTGTCGTAGAAGCTACAGTGAGATAGCAAACACCATATAATCAGAGCCAAGTACCAGGATACAGTCAGTACTCACTCTCTTGTAGCAGCTGTGCTTCCCTCAAACACCCATCCACCTCAGGGTAGGCCACTGCCAAAATGCAACCCATTAGGGGGATCAGGGTCCGAAGGCCGCCCCTCTCTCGTTAGGAGGAGATGCCCAGCTGGGCCTCCGAGGGTTTCCGGGCCTGCCGTCTCAGGTCCTCCCACCGCTTGCTACAATGGGTGCTCCTCTGGCTGTGGCCCCAGAAGGTCCACACTTGTTTGGCGATGGCATGCCAGATCCCTTTCTTGGGCATTCACCCTTATGGATGACACAGACAAAAGGAGAAAGTCATGTACACTCGCACCATACCAACAGGAGTGGACAATACACATGTCACAGCAAGTGCTCATACATACACACCCTCGCTGCTCAGACGCCTTCACTTTTTGCACTCTGCATGCATAAAATCCCTCACCAGTACACTTGCCTGAATCAACATCACATGCAACTCATATCACGCATGACAATGACATTGGACTCATTTGCTCCTCTGGTGCCCCATATAGTTGTTCATACAGGGGGAGGACCTCCTCCACCAGCTTCTCCAACTCTTCAGGCTTGAAGGCAGCGACCCTATCACCTTCAGGATGTGTCAAAACGGCTCCCAGAGGTAGAACACAGCAGCAAAGGTCATGGAGGTCTTGCTAGCAACAGTGTCAGGAGTCAAGTGAGCAAGACTGCAGAAAATGACGGTCATGGCCACCAAGTACAGCACCGTCACCACCAGCAGTCTTCGCCATTGGCCCCAGTCTGCCACAGGCAGCAATGTTAACCAATGACAAGTTGCACAGTGGTTGTGGCCGTCTACCAACAGGATGACATTTGTTGGCAGACTAAGGTCACTTCCAACTATCCCTTACAGCAGGACAGGTGGCTGTCATTTTGCCACATGTAAACGATGGATGTGCGAATATAAGGGTGCCATACGCATATTTGCCCAAATGGCAGTGTAAGCCTAAGTTGTGCCATTATGGTAGTGCTACATTGATAGTTTCCAATACGTATTATTTGATCAGTGCACAACTGCTCAGTCAGCCACATATGTTCAATTACACATGTGACACATGTCCCATACGACTTACATGTGTGCCAATGTGCTGCAATGAGGGTGTCTAATGTGCATCAGCACGTTCGTTATTGTATATGTCAGCAGTGCAATCCATCCCCTACAGCGTTAGGTGTGTGCTATTTTAAAATGTGCTGCTTACATGTGCCCTCCTGCTTTACTCATTGTACATTCTCTCCTCTCAAACTAGGTATCCTGCAATAAGGAGATTGAGACAACTGCTGGCGTACCGTTCACTAGTTGACCTTGAAACCATGGAGGACAGGCATGTAATCCAGACATATCTTCTGAATCATTAGACCATCATGGATCTATGTACACAGTTGCAGCCAGATCTCTCGTCAGCCATACACAATCCCTATAGTATCCCTCCCACAGTACAAGTCTTGTCAGTGCTACACTTTCTTGCTGCAGGCTCCTTTTAGAATACAGTGTCCTTAACAGCAGGGGTGTCTCAGCCCATGTTCAGTCTGGTGTTGAAGGATGTACTGTGCTTTGTTAAAGCACCTGGATAGCTACAACAGGTTCCCCCAATGTGGAGACTTGGCCTATGTGAAGGCAGACTTTGATGATATGGGACACAATCCTCATTTGGTAGAGGCCATTGATGGTACCCATGTAGCCCTGGTCACTCCCAGTGTCAAAGAACAAGTGTATAGGAACTGGAAGAACTACTACTCCATAACTGTTCAGGTGGTGTGTCTGGCAGACCAGTACATCTCACAAGTCACAGCCAAGTTTCCAGGATCTGCGCATGACTCCCACATTTTGAGCAATGCCCCACACAAGATGGCATGACTGCACACAGAGAGAGCCTGGCTCCTTGGTATGTATGCATATTAAGGTGTTTCACTGTTGTGACAGCTCCCATCAGATTCTGCCCTGTAGCTGTACCTGTTATTTCACTGGTCCTACATTTATACACACAGGGGACTCTGGCTATCCTAATCTTCCTTGGCTTGACACCAGTGAGGTACCCTGCCACAGAAGGGGAACTCCATTTCAATAAGGCGTATAATTGTGTGAACATTTGACCTCCTGAAGGCCAGATTCAAGTGTCTGGACCTGTTTGGAGGTGCACTCCTCTACTCGCCCCAAAAGGTATGCCAGATCATGGTTGCCTGTTGCATGCTCCACAATCTAGCCCTGTACCGTCATATTCCATTGCTATCTGATGAGAGTGAGGCAGCTAGATCAGTGGCTGGAAATGAAGAAATGGCAAGTGATGAGGAGCCAGAGGAGGAAGGTGCAGCTGACTCTAGGACTGAGCTCATCAATCAGTACTTCCAGTGACATACAGGTATGTTGAGTGTGGTTTTTCAAGTCTTGTAAGTCCACAATGATTGGTGACAATAGTCCTCCTGACTTGATTCATCATTTGTGGTGTAATGTGGTCCTATCCCAATGTATGAGCTGTGGAAGCTCACTGATAGAATGTAAAGTGCACAGTTACAGCTCTAACATGTTCTCGCTGCAGTTTCCTACAATCACTTCTCAAATGGAGAGACCTGTATTGAGCTCTGTTTGCTGCATTCTCCTGTCTCATGTCATTCCACCCAGTAACTGTGGCATTTTAATCTGTGCCTCTGCCTCTGCTACCTACGGCTTGAGGCATTCATAGCCATTAGCCATTGGTAACTGATCACAGAAATGTGGGATGTACATGACAGTTGGCTGAATATTCTGTGACTGGTGATGTATAGGTTACATCTAGGGGACCCTACTGAGGAGGTATACTACAGTTGGCATTGCATCTATGACCTGCATATGTGCTTTGTGTGGCACTATGCTTTCCATCCTGATGGTACTCACTATCATGGTCTTTTTGCAGGTTGGAATGTGTGGCCCTGGATTTCTACCTCTCTGACACCTGTCATGGGACATATCTGCTGTACTGTGTTGCCTGCTGAGGGTGCCTCCGTCTGCTGTCCATTGCACTGCCTGTTCGATGTAAGGGGGGGGGTCATTACCAGACCACAGTTGGCAAGCATGACATTTGTTGATGTTTTCTTAAAGACACATATAGAGTAGCTGTGTTCCATGGTGTTTATTGTGCATATCATGATAGTTATAGTCAAAATAAAGGTGCAGATATGGACAAAAATGGTAATGAGTGAGGTCATTGTAGATGGAATCATCAGAGTAGGTGCTACAGTTGTTGGTTGCCCAGGTCCAGTGTTTTTGTGTCTTTGGAAAATGGAGTAATGTCTCAGAATAGTCAACAGTGTGTCTCAGTGGCACACAAGGGGGACAAATCAGGAGAGGCTCCCTTCCTGGCAGTGAGTTTGGTCTTGGCATCTGCTCCAGCCGGATGTCTGGGTGGACTTCAGGTACAGAGGAAGAGGTGTTTGAGGCCTGTGGTTCCCCTGGCAGGGCCTCAGTTCCACTAGCTGCCACTAATGTAGATGGCTCAGATGTTAGGTTGCTAGCGTAAGGGGCCTGATGGTGGGTTGAGGAAGCACACAGGGTGGTGTTGTTGTCCCTTAGAACCATTGTAATGGAGGTCATTGTAGTATTGTGAGCCTGCCACTGCTGTGTGACCTCCTGGTGATATTCCCTCTGCAACCTTTGGTTTTTTCCCAATGTAGTGATAATCTGGCCCACCCTGTCCTGGGTTTGTTGGTATGTTCCCAGGACTTGGGAGATGGTTTCCGGGTCAGTTGAGTCCCTTGGGGCCCCATCCTCTGGCCCACAGCTTCCCTCCCACGCCCCCTGTCCCCAGGTGCCTGTGCCCCTGGCATTGTGTGCCAACTCCTAGTGTCTGCAGGACCTTCATTGTCTGGGGTGTGAGGGGTCGACTCAGGACCCTGTACTCTGGGGCACACAATAGTCTGAACAGTCCTTGGGACACAGGTTTGGGGACGAAGGGTTGACCTTGATGTTGATGCCACAGGTTTGAGGGGGTTGATGTGGGCAAGGGGAGGCAGGGAGTTGTAAACTGACCAGGTGTCCCAGATGGGCCAGTTAGAGTGTCAGTGTCCAGGTATCCAGGTGTGTCGTCCTCTCTGGGGCCTTCATTCTGAGGAGGGCGGACAGTCTCTGGTATCCTCTCCATGGTGGCCCTGGCAAGGGTACCTGTAGATGGAGTGAGAGACAGAGTTAAATATAGTAAGTTTGTTTGGCAATCTCTTCATCAGATGCATACAGTGGCTTAACACAATTCCCACCAATGACAATGACAGATGCTGCACAGCATACAATTGGTGGTACGTAGTAGTCTGTGACATGTGTACCATACTCCATACAAGGTGCTGTCATTCAAATTTGGTGCAGATAGCACTGCGAATGGGTTCAGGTACTGTCTTATGGTTCAAATCACTGTTCAGCACTGTTACCTAGTGACTAGTTAGGCTTGCTAGATGTCACAAAAATGCCTGCGCATTGCCCATAGTGTCCCAATGGGAGGAGAGTATGTGAGTATGCAAGCTTAAATGTCCTGTCTGTGCATGTTGTGCATGTGCATGGAGTCTGCCATCTTACTTTCCATATCATGGTCAGTCCATTTCAGGGTTGAGGTTCTGGATCAGTGGCCATTTGGATTAGTCACAGAGCTGTAGCTATGTTGAGCCGTGTTTGCCATTGTGGTGTGACATTGCATTGCTGTCAATGCATGTAGTGGTCCTCAGTCACATCATCTAGTTGGCACAGCTAGTACCATAGTCATATATGCAAGATATGTGATGTGATATGCACATTCCAGGTTTTCACGTAGATGGGCTAGTGTACTGTGGGAGTTGTAGTGATAGTATTAGCCAATACTGTCCATGCCTTTGCCAAGGGCTGTGTGGGCAGTTGGGCGGGGTGGAGGTGTGGCATGCAGGGGAGGGACATTAGGTGAATAGGTGGGAGGAGTGGTGAGACAAACAGTGATTTGGGGAGTATTTGGGTGGTGAGGAAGTATATGTCAATTGTGTAACATGGAAGTTGTGGGTACTTACTAGAGTCCAGTCCCCCAGGTATTGCAGTCAGGCCCTTGGGATGTAGAATGTCCAAGACCTTCTCCTTCCAACAGGTGAACTGTGAGGGAGGAAGTGGGGGACTTCCAGTCTTGTGCACAGCGATTTGGTGTCATGATGCCGTGGAACGTACCTTCCTCTGTAGGTCATGGTTGCCTACTGAGTTGACCTTGTTGACTATTCTCTGCCACAACTCCATTTTCCTGGCAATTGACGTTTGCTGGACCTGTACTCCAAGCAGTTTGGCTCTACCCTGACAATTTCACCCATCATGACCCTCAACTTGTTGTGTGTGAACTGTGGGTGCTTTTTTGGGGACATTGTAGTGGTTGTGTTGATGGTGGGGGGGTGTTGTGTGTGTAGTGGTGCAGTGTTGGGTGATTGATGGGGTGTGGGTGGTGCGTTGTGCGTGATGGATGGTTGTGGTATTTGTGTGTGCTTGTTAGATGCTTATTGTGTTGGTAGGGCAGTTATGTGGTGTATGCTGAGTGAGATGTGTATGTGTGCCTGTATTTTAAAGATGGTGTCTGTCAATTTTTGCCTGCTTTCGGTGTAGGTGATTGTCATTTTTGTTGCAAAGGATTTTGGGTTGTGTGGGGGTGTATTATTTAGTGCAGTGAGTAGGTGTGTCTGGTGAGTATATGTGGGTCAGGTGTGGAGTATTCAAACTGTCCAATGTGGTGTTATGTTCTGACAGTAGTGGGTTCTGACAGCAGCGGTTCACACCACCAATAGTTTTCTGCCATGGAAGAACAGCTGTGGTGATTTGTGGCTCATAATCTGGTAGGTGGATTTTTGTCAGCCTGGCAGTACTGGTGGTGGACTGCCTCTTTCCCTCCCGGCTGTGTCCTAGAGGTGTTGGATTTTGGGCTGTTTTCTGGTGGTCTTCAGTTTGTGACTCTTAATACAGCAGCCAGATTACTGCCAACATGGCGGTCTTTTGGCAGCTGCCACCACTGCAGTCTTCACAAAAGACCACCAATGTTGTAAAGAGGCCCTTTTTAGTGTGTTTGGCCATTGCTACATAATAAAAACAAAATGCGCTATTATATTGTATGAGGTGAAATAAATACAAAGACCTCTGTGCTAATGTTTGGTATTGCAAAATCTGTTGGAGTGTTTGAATTTGCTCAACCCAAATTCATGAGACAACCATTCATTAACAGAGAAGTGAAGTCTCAAAAAGCACATTCAGGAAATCCGTTCATGTTATTTTCATAAATGATTCTACTCAAATTGCATTTTAGATGAATTTCACCACCTGGTACAATCATGTTCGATATACTACATTGATTTAAATACATAAACGAAGTGCTTATGATAGGTTAGCTGCTCATCACCAGTTCAAGGTTAAATTATGTTACCTCTGGAAACAGCGCTTTGCACAGGCGTCAATATTATTACTTTTATCACACCCTCATAATTTACCAACAGGTCAAACCTGAATACTTTTATCAGGAAAAGTTCAGCTTAAGGAGAAAATATGTCGAATTCAGGGGCTCATTCCGACTCTGCCAAAGTCCTGTGTTGGGATGACCGCCTAGGCGGCAATCCCTCCGCGGGACATATTAGAAGTTTCCCACTGGGCCAGCAGGCAGAAATATCGTTTCCACCCACAGGCCCAGCGGGAAACTCACCACAACATTCATGCCTGCTCGTAATCGAGCCGGAGGCAGAGTTGCAGTGCATTGATGTGATAGCACCTGTCTCGCTTTTCACTGCCCGTAATTCCGGCAGTGAAAAGTGTGATGGGCTTTCCATGTGAGACCCTGCACTAGCCATGTCGAGTGACCGCCATGCAAAGGTTGGTGGAAAGGGTACTCTTAAGCTGCCCTGGCAGATTATGACCGCCTAGCCCACCAGGCTGTCGGCAACCTGGTGGTGCTGGCAATCAGGCAGTGGTGACTCCACCATGGTCATAACATGGAGGCCAGTCCACTGCTTTTGTGGTGGTCCAACTGCCATTGCGAGTCTGACGGTCCCAGGAGCACCAACCTCATAGTGAGACCATAAGTGTGTTAAAACCACTACAGCATTTTAGGTCTAATTTTGAAATCTAGAGGTGAGTTATTTACCATGCATGGTGAATATATCACCCTAGGGTTACACTATTCACCACATATGGTAAATGCCCTACACTATTGAGCCCAGATTGTAACAAGAGTTGTTGCCTCACCTAAAGTGGAGGGTTATTCTACACATTTGCAACATTTTCTTTTTAGCTATGTAACTGATTCAAAAATAATGTCAAATATATGCTTGTTGTTGGAAAATGTGTTATTGGTAAGGGCAGGTAGGTACCTACACTTAGCAATAGGACACTAACCTCCACCTAGGTCCATCTTGGCAACGAGCGACAAGGGTTAACTTAGGAGACAGAGTGTAAAGCATTCAAATATCACAAAACAGTAATTGAATAAAACACAGGAAACAGTTTAGAAATCCAAAACCAATTTATAAAAATAGATTATATTTTTATCTTTAAAATGACACAAAAACGAATAAAATCGGATAAGGGAAACGGAGATATGAATTTTTAAAGAATTATTGTTTTGTAGCGCCTAGAAACAAAAAGCGCCAATCTGGTCATCTGGTTGCACCTCGATCGGGGCATAGTCAAAGTTTAAGGCCGACCGCGATTGAGCCTCAGCCCAGCTACAGCTCGCGGGAGGCCTCGGTCAAAATTTTAACTTGCCACTTAGTCATTTTTCTGTAGATTTTCTTCAGCGGGACAAACCTGCCAGTCCAATCCGACCTCCTGGAACTCTTCTCCGGATACGTGTCGCAGGAACCCTCAGTGGAGATTTTTACCTTCGGACTTAGTCGTTTTTTCGAGGTGAAAATCCTTTGACCGGGGAAATCCTGGATCTTGATCTGACGTCCTTGGAGCCCTCCTTGGATACCCTGGCAGGGAGGTCCCGGTCAACTTTCTACATTCAGACTTAGGCGGTCATTCTGACCGCGGCAGGCGGTGGTAGCCGCCTGCTATGCGGTCACTGCCATTTGGCCGCTCCGCGGTCAAAAGACCGCGGAGGCCATTCTGGCTTTCCCGCTGGGCCGGCGGGCACCCGCCAAAGAAGCGCCCACCGGCCCAGCGGGAAAGGCCCTGCAACATAGAAGCCGGCTCCAAAAAGGGGCCCCACGACACCCGTTCCCGCCATCCTGTTCCTGGCGGTAAAAACCGCCAGAAACAGGGTGGCGGGAAGGGGGTCGGAATCTCCATGGCGGCGCTGCTTGCAGCGCCGCCATGGAGATTCAGCCCAGACAGGGGAAACCCGGCGGGAAACCGCCGGATCCCCTTTTCTGACTGCGGCGGTCAGAATGGGCAGGGAAGCAACGCCAGCCTGTTGGCGGTGCTTCCGTGGTGGGTTGGAATGACCCCCTTAGTCTCTTTTTTGGAGATTTTCTTCACCAGGATGAACATGCAAATCAGGCCGTGTCGCGGTTGAGGCAAGCCGGCTAGAGTTGCCGCGGCAGGTTGGTCCCTCTATGGAGCTTTTTTTCAAAGGTTCTCCAAACTTCTCCAAACGTCTGGATCTTCTCTCAGATGTTCCTTTCAGGTTCTTCTGGGGTCCACAGCTCACCCCAGGGGTCCAGAAGCTCTAAGATGATCCTTGGGGGTGTGGACAACAACTCCCAGAATCCACCTGGCGCAATCTCCTTTTTGGCCACGGGGCAGTGGTCAGCTGGTTGATTTCTTCAGGAGTTGTTGCAGGGGACTCTGGTTAGCAATTTTTCATACCAAAAGCAATTAAAATTGATTGATTATATTCCTTTGCACAACACTAGAGTCAAAAATATTAGTGCATTTAAACTTTATGGGCAAATAGTCATAAGCGCATCTAAAATATTAAAACATTCAGCTTTTGATAACACTTCTATCATTGTTTATTTCTATAGCGACCTCACCTGCACCCACCAAAACCACGACAGGCACTATGATCCACACATCAACCACCGGAAGTATGGATTTTAATTGTTTCCCTCCATGCATGCTTCTTAATGTGCATTTCCTCCTGCTTTTTGTCATAATATCAAGATATGAAACCACATGTACAAAGCATTTTAGTGCTACAAGTACTCTACTTCAGGTCTTGCAAACTCTAAAATACTTTGTCTAATGTATCAATCCAATCTTTGGAATCAATAAACTTTCACAAACTCCTAAAATGTGATTACAATCTACATGTATACATTATTTGGAAGGGTCAAGTTGTGGGTATCCCTTAAAGAAAATTAATTGATATGTGATGCAACTAATTTTGCTGGTGTACTCCGGACACAAAAGATTAAAAAATATTTTGCTCTTGAGTTTGGATGATTCACTCATTGCAAAAATGAAGGACTCATCTTGGGGCCCGTTCCCCTTAGTGAATGTAAAACACAAAAGTTTGGTGAAGAGTAGGCAGGGGACCATTGTCTACTGTTCAATAAACATTTTTTTGAAGTACCACTTTTTCCTAGTGCTACATTGTATCCTTTAAGTAAAATAGGATGCGTACAAACAGAAATGTTTTAACTTTAAGGCAAACACAGATATAGTGGTCTGCTGACACCTGTCCACCAATTGGAGCAAGTCATAGTTTGCAAACTTCCTATTTAATATTCAACAGGTAGGCCAGAATATGATCCAGTCAGAATCAGAATTTCATGAACATGTTTCTAAGTACGAAAATTGGTTAGAATAATTCTTTAGTGGTCGAACCATATTTTGTGACTGGTATTTAGTGCACGTGGCCCATAGTTACGTAATTGAAAGCAACATTTGCATTACATTGTATAAAGTAAAGTAAACAAAACGCAGACTTTACAAAATCTTTTGGAGTTTTTGAAATTGTTCCACACGCAATTAGTGAGATGATCATTCAATAGCAGTGAACTGAAGTGTTAAGAAGCAAATTCATGGCAACAATTCATGTTACAGTCACAAATAATGCTACACATATAGCATTTTGTTCTCATTTCACCACTGCATGTAGTCATACTCTATATGCTTCATTGTTTTTAAAAACATACATTGAGTGCATTTGATGGATTGGGCATGCATTACAAGTTCAGGGTTAAATTCTGTTTCCTGCGGAAACAGGGGTTTGCACAGGAAGCAAAATTATTATATTATCATACACTCATAGTTTTCCACTGTTAAGTTTCAGCAGGTTAAACTTGAACGACGTTATTGGGGAAAGGCTCACTAAAAGGCAACATGTATGGCATTCAGAGTGTCACTCCAAGTTTGGCTGGTGGCGGAGGCCGCCAGCCAAACCCAACCCGCCACCTGATCGCTGGTGCCGTCAGGACACTGCCAGCCATATTCCGATTTCAGTGCAGGGCCGGCGGGTGGAATTTTTTTTTCGACCCTCCAGCCCTGCGGCAAAGGGGGCCTTAACATTAACACCGGCTCGGAATTAAGCCGGCGCCAATGTGGCGGTGCAGCGGGTGCAGCAGCACACATCGCGCATATCATTGCACGTAATTCGGGCAGTGAAATGCGCGATGGGGCTCTGCATGGGGGCCCCTGCACAGACCATGCCCCCGGCACACTCATTCTGGCAGCTTTTCCATGGTGGTGTGAACCACCATGGAAAGGCTGGCGGAATGGAACTCGTAATCCGGCAGGCAGTGCTGCTTGCAGCGCTGCCCTTGCGGATTACAACCGCTGGGACCGCCAGACTTGAGGCTGTCTCCAGCCTGGCGGTGTCAGCGGTATTACCGCAACGTTTCGGCCGCAGTTGGAATTTGGCGGATCGGACCACCACTACCTTGGCGGTATGATGGCCACCCCGAGTCTGGCTGTCTCAAGACCGCCAGACTCGGAATGACCCCCTCAGAGTGTTAAAAACAATTCAGCTTTCTATGTCTCTTTTTCATGATGAAAACAAGGAGAATGAGTTATGACCCACACATGGTAAATTCATCTCTCTAGGGTAACAGTATTTCCCACATGTGGTAAATAGCCCGCATTTCTGAGTCCCAAATTGTTAGCATTTCTTTTTTATATAATGATTTTCCCTCTGTGAGAAAAATAACTTGATTATAAGAAATGTTTGATTTGCAAGAGTAAAGAAAATTGATAAGTTACATTAATTTGCCTGACACTAAAGATTAAAGAATATATATGTATTCCAAATTTGTGACAAATACTTAAAAAAAGATTTGAAATATCAGTGCATGTGGCTTTTTGATAATAGTTCCATCATTGTCTATTTCTATAGTCACCACACCTCCACCCACTAAAACTACAACCGGCACTACGGTCTTTACATCAACGACTGGAAGTATGTATTTCAATGATTTCCCCCCTGATTTCTTTTTAATGTGCATTGCCTACTAATTTTAGTTTCATATTATGAAAATATTCACCTACATGTACAAAGTACTTTTATAGCTGCAATACTACAGTTCAGAGTTTGCAAATACAAAGATGCTTTTTCTACTTCATGAATCCAAATTTGGAAGTCAGTAATCTTTTGCAGACTCTTAAAATGGGATTACAACCTTGACCTATTCAGTATTTGAAAAAGTCAAATGTTGGGAATCCCATTTAAAACCCAAATCAATATTTGATGGATCAATATTTTGCAAGTGTAAACTAGTCAAACACCATAAAAAACTGCAGACCCCAGAGTTTGGGTGATATCCCATCCGCAAACAGAATGGTGTTAGTTTGGGACTCCTTACACTTTGTGAATGTGAAAAAAAACTGTGTTGAAGAGTAGAGACGAAAAAAGGTTTACTTTATTTCAGAACAATCACGGACATGTTGATCTGCCAACATTAGAAGGCTACCATCACTGTGATGGCCACTGTAAGAAAGTGGAGTATTATACAATGATGCTGGTTAGGCTTCACTGTGGAATATTCTCAAAATAGCCACATTATGACTGTGGCAGGAGTGCCATGGTCCAACTGATGGCACTGCACCTTTTTCACTGGTCGACGGCCTGGCGGTGCCTGCGGTCTTAATCTGCCAGGGCAGGGCTGCAAGCACCGCTGTCCTGGGAATTCGAGTCCCATGTCAGCCAGCTTTTGGATGTTAGCTCCACTGCCATGCAAAGGCTGGTGGAGACCTGGGTAATGCAGGGGCCTCCAAGGGCAGCCCTGTCACGCTTTTCACTGGCAGAATTACAGTCACACCCAATGCACTGCAACATTGTCATCACCTTGATTACGAACCAGCGTCAATGTTGTGGGTAGTTTCCTGCTGGGCCAGTGGGTGGAAACACTGTTTCTGCCCGCTGGCCCAGAGGGAAGCTCATAATAGAGCCAGCGGGTGCAAAACAGAAATAGCCTCTGCCGCCAGCTAAAATCATAATGAGCCCCTCCGTCACTTACGGGGTGAGCTCAGAGGAACCCACTTATGATTAAGGTCATGCGGGTCCCTAGACCAAGCTGGGACAGTCACACCATTTTTACCTGGCTTGTGGGCCCGATGCAGGGGTGTCCTGACTCTCCTTGGTACTGAACGAGGGAAACCTGGGTACTGAAAAACGGTACATGTAACACTCAGTCACTTGCAGGTCGAGTTTGTGGGAGTTCAGTGGAGATTAAGCTTGAGTGGGCCCTGGATCAGGATTCACCAGACAGAACAACCTAATCTCAGTATCTCTGGTGCAGAGGAATGCTTGGGAATCCTTGGTACTGCATGAGAGCTGCGGTTGCTGGTTTTACCACTGAGATGGTGCGGGTGAAGAAGTAGATACAAAAACAACTGAGCCACCGGTAATGTCGGAAGGAGGTGTTGCATTGTACTTTTGAGTTGCAGCATCAAGTAAAGGTGGTGATGACCCGGCTGGCCACCAACAAGCCTTGGCAGTGGTATGTGGAGGAGGAGTTATCTCCCCTACCAGAGGTCCAGTGGAAAGCAGTAGCTGGCTGTAACTTGGCAGGGAGCTATACTGCACTTCCCACAATGCACTGGACTACCTGTCTTTGGGCGATCCCTTGGAGCGCCTGATGACTCAGTGAGTTATTTTTACCTGATGTGGTCAGGGGACTAGTGCCACAGGTCCAAGGGGGTGTGGTCTTGCCTTTGGCTCACAAAGGAGTTCCCTCTTACTAGGGGGAAACAGTCTTGGGTGCATTGATCTGCAGTCTAGCAGTTCCAGGAGGGTGCCACAAGTTTAAGATATCATGCCTTGTTAGTGCAGTTTCCTATTGTTATGGATGCATGTCTTCTCATATCCTTTCTTCATAAGTTGTTACAGATCTGAGGTTTGGTGCCAGGAGAGCCCCTTAAATGCCAGATTTATGTGTGTCAGGGGTGGGGGTGCAAGTAGCCAATGGCCTACTAGCCCAAGTGGATAACCCGCCCCTGAGGTGACCACATCCGATGGGTTGGGGTGCCTTTTCCACCCAGAACCTTCTATTATACCACTTGTCAATATAGCAGAAGTCTTCCTCAGCCATACAGACCAAGTTGCCCACCCAAGAGGTGCAGCTAGCCTTTTCGGGCGTACACCACCTGAATAATTTTCCACCTGCCTGGGTGCAAATGTGCATGAGAAGCAGGGTATGGCTTTGTCCGCCACTGGGAGATAGCCTTCCTACATTTCAAAGGCAGTGTGCCCTTTGAAGCTCACAACCTTGATGTGCCACTTCACTAGCCTTCCTGTGTGAGAGGAAGGTGTGACCTCCTTCCCATCCAGGCCATTGTCCTGACTCCTGGAAATGTTCGCACCTCTACCCAGAGAGTCAGAATCCTGTCTGGGCGGCAGCAAATGTTGGCTGTCAGTCAGAGCACAGGAAAACTGGGATAGCTTGATGCGAAACGTCTAAGGTTGCTTTCTGGGTCTTTGCAACATGACCCTCAACACAAGTTTCATGTCAGGGGTGAGAAGGCATATTGTTTGATACCATACATGACCCACTTCAGCGATACCATAATGGAGTTATCACTTTGTGCCATCCCATGCTATCCTATGGACCGACATTCACTTATAGTAGCCTTTAATGGGAAAGGCAACTATAGGGACATATAAGCTTGCACTTATATGTCCACACCCTTAGTATAATATACCCTGCCTGCTGGGCCCTGGAGGTCTACCTTGGGTTGACCAACATATAATAAATACAGTGCAGGGACTGTGCCACATATGATGTGGGTACAGTCGAGTTTGAGCAGTATGCATTGAAAGACCAGCTCTCAATAGTTTACTTGGGTCACTCAAGGTGGCACAAATAGTGTTTTAGGTCCTGGTGTCCCCTTTAGAACCCATGACCTGGGTACCACTGGTGCCAAATACTAGGGACTTATAAGGGGGTTGAAGTACTTGCTAATTTGGGATATCAAATTACCATTACCAATTTAGAGAGGGACAGCACTGGGGCTTGGTGAGAAGGCTCCAGTGCATTGTCATGGTCATAACCAACAGCATCTAGAGCAAATAGTGTGGGGTGACCATCCAAAAAGGCACTTTCCTACATCCACCAGTTGAGGTGTGTTGTAGTTTACAAACTTCCTATTTAATATTCATCAGGTAAACTGGAACATGATATCTTCAGAATGTCATGAATCGACTTATTGCTATGTAAGTTGCTTTGTAAATTTCTATGTGCGTTGTAACCAGTTTTTTGTGACTGGCATTTAGTGAATGCGGCCATTATTACATAATTGTAAACAAAATCTCCAATTATATTGTATAAAGTAAATCCAAGATTGTTAGTGAGAATTTTTTACTTTTACAGTATATTTTGGCGTGTTTGTATTTGTTCCACTCACAGTTCATGAGACAACCATTCAATAGAAATGAAGTGAAGTCTCAAGAAGCAAATTTAGTATATCAGTTCATGTTATTGTCATAAATGATTCTACTCACATAGCATTGTTAGTTAATTTCACAAGAATCAAAATTATTATATCATCACACTCCCATCGTTTTCCAGCAGGTCATACCTAAAAATATTTTGGGGGGAAAGTTCAGCTAAAGGAGAAAATACACAAATTAAGTCTGTTAAAACCAATTCAGCATTTTAAGTCTAATTTCGTGTTAAAATCTAAGAGTAGGATTTACTTTCCGTTCAAGGTAAATACACCACCCTTGGGTAATGCTATTTACCGCATATGGCAAATACCTCACAATATTGAGTCCAGATTGTAATACGGGTTGTTGCTACACCTAAAGAGGAGGTTTATTTTATAAATTCATAACATTTTCTTTTTAGCTATGTAACTGATTGAAAAAAGTTGTCAAATGTATGTTTGTCTTGTTCAATTTTATTTCTGTGATAAAAATAATTTTGATTGAGAACTGTTTTCATAACAAAAATATTTGAAATGTATTGATTATTTTCTCTTGCCCAACACCAAAGAGGAAAAAAGATTAGTGCATTCAGTTTTTTTTACAAATAGTTATGAGTGCATTTGAAATATTATAACATTTGGCTTTTGACAATAATTCCATAATTATTTATTTCTATTGCCACGTCACCTCCACCAACTAAAACCACAATAGGCACTACAATCTATTCATCAACCACTGAAAGTATCTCTTCTTTAATTTCCCTCCATGCATGATTCTTAATGTGCATTGTCTCCTGTTTTTTATATTATGAAGATATGAGGGTACACGTAAAAAGCATTTTATTACTGCAAATATTCTACTTCAGGCCTTGTAAATGCAAAAAAGCTTTTTCTAATGTACAGTTCCAATTTTTTGAATCAATACACTTTTACAAACCACTAAAATACATCCTACACTTATTCATTATTTGGAAGGGTCTAGTTGTGTGTATCCTTAAACACCTGAAATGATATGTAACATAGCAATATTTTGATATAGTATTACAGTCTCAAAAGATTGAAAAGTATTTACTTCTGAGTTTGGATGATACGCCAATTGCAAACGTGAAGGAGTCACATTGGGAAAAGTTTGTGGAAGAATGGGGAAGGGACCATTGCCTATTGTTTAACAAACAGTTTTAAAAAAGAACAAGCTTTTTCAAATGTTGCATTGTGTCTTTTAGGGAAAGTGGGCTACATACAAATAAAAATGTTTTAATTTTAAGATGATTATAACCGTTTTGGTCTGCTAATGCTTCCCCACCATTTGGAGCAAGTTGCAGTTTGCAAACTGCCTATTTAATGTTCAACGTGTAGGCCAGAATATGATCCACTAAGAATCATTTTATGAACAGGTCTCTTAGTATGTAAATGAGTTAATAAAATAATATACTTGTCAAAGCATACTTTGTAACTGGCATTTGGTGCATGTGTCCCATTGTTGCATAATTAAACACAAAGGACCTCATTATGAACTTGGCGGTTCAGACTGCCATGCCGGTGGAAAAGACCGCCACTGGCATGGTGCTCTGAACTGCCATATTATTAACAAAGGCGGCCCTCTGCCACCGCCAGTCTACCACCAATAGGCAGCCTGACGAAGGCGGATTATATTATCCGACAGGGCAGCGTTGCAAGCAGCGCTGCCTTCTGGATAACGTACCCTGTTTCCTCCAGCCTGTCCCTGGCCGGTCAGCTGGCATTGGAGGCCCGTGACAGCTGGTGGTGGTGGCGGTGTTTGCCTGACTTAGAGTGCCTCTTGTCCTCCTGTTCATCGGTTGGGGATCCTTTACCCTTCCTGGCAGGGGTGGATGGGTTCTCCCGTCCTCTGCCGGGTGGTGCAGGCTCCTTCCCCTTCTTCACAGCTGGTGCAGGCTCCTTGCCCTTCTTCACAGCTGGTGCAGGCTCCTTCCCCTTCTTCACAGCTAGTGCATGCTCCTTCCCCTTCCTCACAGCTGGTGCCGGACTCTTTCTTTTCATCCCAGGTGGGGCTGGCTCCTTTCCCTTCAGTGTTGTTGGTCTTGTATCACTACCACCATGAGTCAGTGGTGCTACCACTGTCCCCATGGACTATTTGGCTGAGGTGCTTGGCTGTGTCCTCGGGGGGAAGGGTTGGGAAGAGGTCAATCTGGGAAAAGAAAAGCTTTTTACGGATGTTGGGGCGGGAGGAGGGAGGAGTAATGGGAAAGGAGGATGAGGGAGTGGTTGTTGGGGGAGTATGTCTGCTGGATTTGGGTGCAGGTGCATGGGCTGTGTGCTGTTGTGAGGTGGATGGCTGTAGGTGTCTGAGTACTTTCGTTTGTGTCCTTTATGAGGGGGGGACAGACACAGTGGGAGAGGACACAGGGTACGCCTGCATGGATGTTGTGGAGGTGTCTGCCAGTAAGGTGTGTGTTCTGCTTGGTGTGGTGATGATGCTGGTAGTGGATATTGATGAAGTGCATGTAGGTGAACTGGGAGGGAGGTGGAGGAGGGGGATAGGGTGAGACAGTGAAGGCAGTGGATGTTGTCATGTCTGCAACTGTATGGTGTTTGTGTGAGTGCCTGTGGGATGAAGTGTGGTGCTTGTGTTTGCCTGTGCTACTTTTGGGTGTTGTCTTGTTTTTATGCTTGTCTGTCTGTGTGCTTGGGATGGGTTGGGGTTGAGGAGAATGGGACTGGTAAGTGGAAGTTTGAGGGGGGACGGTTGAAACAGGGACAATAACTGTCATCAAAGAGGAGGCCTGAGCCTGATTCGATCTCTGTTTGGCTGGCAATCACCATGAATGCCCTCCAGGAATGCATTGCATTGCTGCATCTGGGATGCCAGCCCCTGGATGGCATTCACAATGGTTGACTGCCCTACAGAGATGAATCTCAGGAGGTCAATAGCCTCCTCACCCATGGCAGCAGGGCTCACTGGGGCAGGGCCTGGGTGACTGGGGCGAAGGAGATGCCCACCGTCCTGGGTGAGCAGGCACGGGCAACTCGCTGAGGGGCTACTGGGAGGGCAGTGCTGGTACGGGGGTGGTGGCTGTACCTGCAGCTGGGGAGGTCACAGAGGTGTCCACCACCACCAGGTAGCTCCCATTGGAGGAGGTATCAGAGTCTTTGTTGTCCACTCCAGCCTCTGCCGTGGTGCTCCTCTCACCCTCTGTCCCACTGGTTTCCTCTGCGTTGGTGGACTCTGCCTCCAGGGTCCTGTGGGTGCAGCTCCCTCTGTCACCGGTGCTCCTCCGCCAGATGATGCTAATGCTCATAAGGACAGGATGACAAAACAAGAAAGGGGGGGAAGAGACAAAGGATACACTGGGTCAATGACTGCACCAACACCACCGTTGGCGTACACAGCACCCCCACACACAGGGAACAGGCCTATGCACTATGCTTTGGCCTACTATGAAATGGCTAGTCACCAAGGCATAAGGAGGAGCACAAACCACCAACTGCAGCACACCTGGGACCCACGCAGCCCTGCTTATATGATAATATTAACAAGCTAGGATACCTGTATTTTCCACTCAGCCCTTAGCCTTGAGGGGACCTACACTGCTATGTCTGGCCTTGCCTTAGGGGCACCCACTTACATACAACCTCCACCCGGATACCACCCCACCAGCCATAAGTTGTAATGATAGCCACTGCACTCACCACCTTGTGGCTGCTGTGATGCCCTTAGGCTCCCATCCAGCTCAGGGTGGGCCACTGCCAGTATGCGGGCCATCAGGGGGGGTCAGGGTCTGACGGGCACCCGTTCCTCATTAGGAGGCCATCCCCAGCTGGGCCTCTGCGGTCTTCTGTGCCCAGCGTCTCAGGTCCTCCCACCGTTTCCGACAGTGGGTGCTCCATCTGCCATAGACCCCAGGGTCCGCACGTCCTTGGCGATGGCACGCCATAATCCCTTTTTTTGATGGGTGCTGACCTGCAGAGGTAATACATACAGGAGAACTCCATTAAATGAACAGTTCAGCCTGTCACACACATGGCCCACCATACCCGATCCCATCAACATTGCAAAACACATAAGCCAGCCCACAACATGTACACCGTGAAGAAGAAACCCACCCACCACCCTTATACAATGCCTTCACACACAACTCCATGCATTCATGCCACATGCATCGTGCCCACAGTGTACTCACCTGTTGGTGTGAAGGCCCATACTGCTGTCCGTACTGGGGTAGGACCCCATCCACCAGTCACTCCAACTCCTCCAAAGTGAAGGCTGGGGCCCTTCCCCGGTCACACAGGCCATGGTAGGTTGCAGACACAGGTCACAGCACATGCAGTGTAGGTCCTCTCCTGTGGAAGGTCAGGAAACAAGTGAGGAATGTGAAATAAAATGGCAGTCACGTCCGCGGCGGTGTATATCGTCACTGCTGGCGTAGATCCCCATCGCCCACTGTACCCCATAGGGCCCAATATTATTCAATGAGGAATTGCACAGCAGTTCACTACTGCCACGAGGCACAACTTCGGCAGAATTACCTCACTTCCACCTGTCGCTCTACGCAGGACAGTTGGTTGCCATTTCATGGGGGGTGAACTGGCCTATCGGTAATTGCTGCGTCACAAGACTAAAAGCACAAACGTTAACATTCCACTGTCCCAAAACATGATTGCACGATGTGGACTGCTGTAGTGGTATAGTTGTTCCAATTGTGACAGCCTACTAACTATTGTGTCCCTTAGATACTTACCGCTGCAGATGAATAGGAGATGGAGACATTCCCCCGTGTACAGACCCCTGGTGGACTTGGCTACACTGGAGGACAGGCACATAACACTCAGCTATAGACTGGACAGGGCCACAATCACAAAGCTGGGTGCCCAGTTGGAGCCTGACCTGATGTCAGCTATCCGCCATCCGACTGGGATCCCCCATCTTGTGCAAGTTCTATCAGTGCTCCATTTCCTGGCAACTGGTTCTTTCCAAGTGACAGTGGGCTTGACAGCAGGAATGTCACAGCCAATGTTCTCAACAGTGCTGGCAAGAGTCTTGTCTGCCCTGATAAAACACATGTGCAGCTACATTGCTTTCCCCCAGGTGGAAGATTTGGCCACTGTGAATGCCGGGTTTTATGCAATGGGACATATCCACAAGATAATTGGGAAGCTTGATGGAACACATACTGCGTTTGTCCCCCCCAGGCAAAATGAAGAGGTGTACAGGAATTGTAACAGTTTCCAATCCATGAATGTGCAGATGCTGTGCCTGGCGGACCAGTACATCTCCCATGTCAATGCTAAGTATCCTGGGTCGGTGCATGATGCCTTTGTACTAAGGAATAGCAGCATCCCAAATGTTATGTCCCAACTACAAAGGCACAGGGTGTGGCTAATAAGTGAGCCTTGGTGCCCACCCAGTGTATGTTGGTGTATGTCTATGCTGTTGGCCAAATAGGACAGTGTGTGGCTAAATGTTGCCCCTCAATATTTGCAGGTGACTCTGGTCACCTAAACCTATTGTGGCTGCTGACCCCTGTGAGGAAAGCCAGGACAAGGGCAGAAGAACGTTATAATGAGGCACATGAGCAAACCAGAAGGATAATTGAGAGAACCTTCGGCCTCCTGAAGGCCAGGTTCAGGTGCCTTCATCTGACAGGTGGATCCCTGTACTACTCACCCAAGAAGGTCTGCCAGATAGTAGTGCATGCTGCATGTTGCACAACCTGGCACTCAGATGGCATGTACCTTTTCTGCAGGAGGAGGAGACTGGAGTTGCCCCTGTGGCAGCAGTGGACCCTGAGGAGAGTGAGGATGAGGAGGCAGGGGATGAGGATGTGGACAACAGAACATTAGTTATCCGTCAGTACTTCCAATTACACACAGGTGAGGCAGTGCAACTTCACATTTCTATGACTATTGTTGTATTCTGTGTGGCATTGGCATGATGGCATTAACCACTTGTGTCCCCTACCTACTGTTACCTATGGATTTTCATTTTACAGATATTGGTGATATGACAACAATGACCTGATGTGATCACAACAGCCAGCAACAGGTCATTCATTATATACTGTCACTATGTACAGTGCATTTGCAATGGTTATAGCTCTTTCAATCAAAAAAAATTTGCAATACATGAAATACCAGTAGTTGAGTAGTTTTATCGAAGGGTGTTTATTGTAGGGCTACAAAATTGAGGGTAAAGTGCAATGGAATCGGGTGATAATGGAGGAAAGTCCAGGGTATTGTTCCAGTCTGTTTGTAGCACAGGTGCAGTGTCCAAGGGGGACATAGGAAGGGGAGCAATAGCAGTTCAAGGTGGACAAGGTGACTGAGTGGGACACAAGGGGGACAATAAGGAGAGTCTAATTTCCTGGCTGTGGTCTTGGCAAGTGTCTCTGGCTTCTGTCTGGTTCGCAGGGAACATTTGCGGGGTGGTTCAACTTCTATAGGGGGAGGGATGCTAGTGGCCTGTGGGTCCTGTGGTGGGGCCTTCTGGCCACTAGCGGCACTGAAAGTGGAGGGATGTTCTGTTGACTGGCTAGTCGTAGGGGCCCGCTGGTGTGCTGTTGCCTCCCTCATGATGTTGGCCATGTTTGTCAGCACCCCTCCTATGGAGATCAGGGTGGTGTTGATGGCCTGCAAGTCCTCCCTGATCCCCTAATACCGTCCCTCCTGCAGCCGCCTGTTCTCCTTCACGTTGTCTAGGATCTAGCCCATCGTGTCCTCAGAATGTTGGTAGGCTCCCAGGATCTCGGAGAGTGCCTCCTGGAGAGTTGTTTCCCTGGGCTGGTCCTCCCTCTGGTGCACAGCAGTCCTCTCAGTGTCCCTGTTGGCCTGTGCCTCTGTCCCCTAAACTGTGTGCCCGCTGCCACTGACCCCAGGTCCCTGATTGTCTTGTGGGTGAGGTGTGGCCTGCCTGCTTTTGTGCCAAGCTGCCCTGGGTTAGGCACAGCCTTTTATTGAGTCATCACTGTGGATCAGGACTTGTGTTTGCACAATGCTACACAGTGATTTGTGTTCCACAAAAGTCCTAGATAAATAATTGGACCTTAGTGTGTCCTCCTTTTAAATTCTTCCTTAGCTTCCAATTGGCTATTTTCCTTCTTTTCTAAATGTATGTACTGCTACCTTCCTTTTTGTCTCACCATAAAGTTGCAGCTTCTGAAACTCTGCAAAAAGAGGGTGCTGAAAACAGACAAGCGGGCTACCAAACTGGATCTCTAGGTCCTTTGTGGAGGTGCAGTGGTGGTAGTCCTCCTGAGGAGAGGATAATGATGATGACAATGAGAAGGCGGTAGCACTGTCAAAGGATGAGGGGAGAGAGGACGTAGAGCAGGGTCCCGAGCTGCAAACAGAGCCCAATCTAACCTTAGCAGATGACCAGGATGCCCAGGATGGAGCAGGGAGCAGTGTGTCTGCTAGGAGCCTAACCTCAGAGGAGCTATAGAGGAGGAAAGAGGGGAGGAAACACTAGCTTCAGTTGGCCAGGATGAGGCTGGGAATAGGAAGGTTGAGAGAGCATCTGCAGGAGTAGAGACTGGCCATGGATGAGAGGAAAATGGCCCAGGAGCTCAGTTTCAAGGACATGGCCATAAAAGACAAGTAGGTGGAGTACAGCCATGTCAGTGGTAACATACCAGAAGCGCCCACTGAAGAGGTGAGGGTCCACATACCCAATGATCTGGTGTCCAGCTATGTGGTTGCAGCTGAGGTTTTAGGTAGCTCTGAGGATATACAAGGGCCTAAATGAGGACTGAGGAGTAGCTTGTGGAGGTACATGGGGATAGAAATACTCCTTACACTTGAGGTAGAGTATTAGGCTACGTATGCCCCCATGAAGGCCATTCCTCTTTCAAAATTTGGGATCCCCCTGAGAAATACCGTCAGAGGCTCAGGGGCAGCCACAATCTCCCAACATAGTCCTGGGTGGAGTTTTTGAGACTATTTAAGCAAGACACTGAAAGGCTGGGGAAGAGGCAGTGAAGTGAATGATTTTGTTGGGCTGAGCAACCTTATTCTGAGGGAGCTGTTTAACAGAGCTCCACCAAAGCCTGGTAGACAGCAAGCTGACTACCCCCTAAGTAGGCGAACTACTGGGTCAGCACCTGAGTGTCCAAGAAGGCATCTGGGGTGACTTCCAAAAGGGTGGTCAGGATTACCTCCAGAAGAAAGAAGAGGGGGATAAAAACAAGAAACTGTTCTGTCAATGTCCCCAAAACAATTCTCAGATCCCAATCTGGCCACGAGAAAATAAGCTTCTTTGATAAGAACAGTGGCAAGTTTATCCCCAAGAGCTATGAGTATTATCCGCACGGGCAAACCAAGGGTGATTTCAAGAGTCCACAAGCAAGCACAGTCCCCCAGTGATGGGCAAGTCCCAGGGTTGCTTCGAGTAGTATTTGGGGAGGAGAAGACCCAATTAGTGTAGGGGAGGTTAGTGAGCTTACCTTAGTGTCCCTGGATGACAGGGAGATGGTGCCCAAAGCCCACATGCCTTCCAGTACTTCTACGTTTAGGCAGTGGGTCACTATTAACAGGTAGAGGGTGAAGGCTCTGAGGGACACAGCAGCTATTATGACCATTGTCAGGTGTCATCTGGTGTCCTCAGAGAAAGTGATTCCCAATAGATTCTACCATGTTGCAGTAGCAGCATGTGGACTGTCTGCTAAAGAGTGACCTGGAGCACACTACCTGGAAGGAAGTGGAGCTCAGGTTACACCTGGAAATGTTGGGGTTGCCTGAGTCCATGGTTGTTCAGGAGGGGAGCCAAGAAGGTCTGGTTCCTGAACAAATATCCCAGACAGCTGTCAAGAGAGGGAGGGTGTGTGGGAAACCAGCCCCTGAATGTTCCATAGTACAGATGGATGGAGCACAGAAGGAGACAGCCCTGGAGCCTACCAGGGAGGACATTGCCTCTATTGGTGACCTGCATCAGCTTGTTGGATGGCAAGCAGAGGGAGGACTCACCAGGGAGGACTTCTGTAAGGCATAGAAGGAGTGCCAATCCCAGGACAGCATGCAGCGGCAAGATGAAGCACAAGTAGGTGGTGATACCTCTGGACTCTGGAGATCACCTCTTATAATGGAACAATGGCCTTCAGTATGTTGAGCCTAAGGTCCATTCTTTGGGGCAATACATGTGTTGGTAGTCCCCAATTCTACAGGGCCTTCCTACTGTGCCTGGCTCATGAAATTCTCATGGCAAGACATCTGGGGAAGGACAAGACCTATGCCAGGCTTGTCTCCCACTTGTATTGTCTCTCTATAAGGATCTCCTCGGATGCATTTTGTAGGATTTGCCTCACCTTCCAGGCCAAGGGAAAGGAAGGAAACAGTTGAAAACTCCCCTGATCCCTTATCTGTCATTGCCACCCCATTTGAGAGGGTGGGCATTAACATTGCAGGACCCATTGTCCCCAAGACAGCCTGAGGCAACAGGTTTTCCCTGGCGTTAGTAGACCATGCCACTAGATACCCAGAGGCCATATCTCTGAGGACTGTAACAATACCTGCAATGGCTAAGGCCCTGATTGAGATTTTCACCTGAGCAGGGTTTCCTAAAGAAGTGGTGTCTGACAGGGGCACCAACTTCCTGTCTTCGTAGATGAAGCCAATGAGGAAGGAGTGTGGAGTAACTTAACAGTTCTCCATTCCCTGCCATCTACAAACAAATGGGGTTGTTGTAATACTTAACAAGACCCTGATTATGGGCCTGCCGGAACACCGTGAGGGGGAAGTAGGACATCCCCTTACCATGCCTGCTCTTTGCCTACAGGGCAGTACCACAGAAGAGGGTTGGAACAAGTCTCTTTGAATTTCTGTAAGGTCACCCTGTTAAGGGACCTCTCAGTCTGGTCAAGGAAGGGTAGGAGCAAGTTCGCAAGACACCCCCGAGGATGTGGTTAGCCACATGCTAGCCCTCCATATGGCCAAGTTCTAGAAGAGAATTTTTGAGAACTTGGAGGTAATAGAGCTTGCAGAGCCCAGGGCCCTGCAAGACCATTTGACCGGGCCTCATGGATTAGTTGTAGGGAAGGGGGGGGGCACCTACCTGGTGGATCTCAAGATCCCAAGACCTGTCTTAAGGGTACTCCATATTAACCACCTCAACCCACACTATGAGAATTCTGAGGTCACCATGCTGCTAACTACATATGATGAGGAGTAGCAGAGTGATTCTCTTCCTAAACTCCTATTATCAAAAGTGAAGGATGGGTCAGTGGAGGGTGTCAACCTCTCCCCTACCCTGACCCCAGAAGAGCAGATGGACTGTCACCAGTTTTGAGGACAGTTCATCTCTGTTTTCCCTCACTCTTGGGCTTACATAGATTTGTACCCATGATATTGACACAGGAGGCAGCCCTCAGTCAAAACCAATGCACAGGCTTTCTGACAAAGTATGGGCCAGCATCAAAGAGGAGGTCTCGAAGATGTTGGAACACGGGTGATTGAGCACTCTAGTTGCACCTGGTTCGGCTCAGTTGTTCTGATAATGCCCCTGCTAGCGCCACCCCAAAACTCTGGTTCCACATAGACTACAGGGCATTGAACTCGGTCACTAAGGCTGATGCTCACCCCGTCCCCAGAGTTGCTGAACTCATTGACAGATTAAGGTCTGCCAAGTTCCTGGGTACTTTTGATTTAACTTCAGGGTACTGGCAGATTGCTCCAGCAGAAGTGGCTAAAGTGGGGTTAGCTTTTTTTACATCAGAGGGCTACTTTCAGTTTATATTGATGCCCTTTGGTCTGAAAATGCCCTGCTGACAACTTCCAGATGCTGGTGAACCAGGTTTTGGCTGGTATGGAGGCCTTCAGTGTTGCTTACTTGGACTACAGAGCTGTCTTCGGTAATAGCTGTGAGGACCACCTCTTTCACCTGCAGGAAGTGCTTCAGGCCGTGCAATAATCAGGCATGATATCAGGGCCAGTAAGTGCCTGATTGTGCAGGGATCTGTGGTGTACTTGGGGCACCTTATGGACAGAGGTAAGGTGTAGCCCCCATAGGCTAAAACAGAAACTATTCTGGCTTGAGAGCCCCCAAAACTTAGACTGAGGTGTGGGCCTTCCTTCCTCACAGGATATCACGGGAGGTTTGTCAAGGTTGGTGCATGTTGGCAGAGAAGGTGACTTATGAGAGCCAAGGCTGCCCACAAAAATAGATCACAATATGAGGACTACGGAATGCCCACAGGGGGAATCTTTGTACCTCTCTCAGTCTAGACTCTACTACAGTGTTGAACTCTGACCAATATGGTCCGACTGTGTCAACAGACGAAAGGGTTGGGAGGGATGAGTGCTGTCTGCATGCTAAGTAATATTGTGGATACTCCATTGTTGTTTGACCTTTCACTCATGGTATGTATGTTCTGTGTTTTACATGCACTTGCCACGTTTTCAATAAAAAGATCGTATAAAAACAAAACACTGCATTCAGGCTGCAATGGATCGGCCTGGGACATAGTTTAAAGTGCTACTTAAGTGGGTGGCTCAGCAGTGCTGCAGGCCCACTAACAGCATTTAATTTACAGGCCCTGGTTACATTTAGTGCACTTTACTAGGGACTTATAAATAAATTACATATGCCAATTCGGTATATACCAATCAAAACATGTTTTAGGAAGAGAACACATACACTTTAGCACTGGTCAGCGGTGGTAAAGTGCTCAGAATCCTAAGGATAACAAACAGAAATTAGTAAAATATGAGTCAAGCAGGCAAAATGTTTGGGAGAAGACCACTGTAAGGCTGTCTGGTCCAACATGCCCCCTGCTAAAAGTGGGGAGAATTACCCAACCTCTTGGGAGTTCTCATTACTAAAGCAGAGAAAAACCTGTATAGACCATCAGTATTGGAGTTGTCTAACTCAGGACTGTGTTCAACCGTAAAATCCATTCCCTGAAGGGAGATGGACTACCTCAATAATTTTGGATTCTCGCCCACATCATTTGCAATAGCTACCTGAGGGGCCTTGGTCTGTCTGAATCCGCAAGTGAGTCCCAAACAAGTATGGTCTCAACTTCAGTGCCAGACCACAGCAAAGGCTTATCTTTTAATAGCACTCTACCTCTATTCCTGGGAAAGTAACTCCTAGAGAATAAAGATACAGGTTTGTCTAGGCCTTTGTTATTAAGCTATGAAAGAACTGCCCCTATGCCATGCTCTAACGCATTAATTTAGACAATGAATTTCCTGGAAGAATCTGGGGTCTTGAGTACAGGGGCTGTGCACATGACCTGTTTAAGGAATCAAGGGCCTGATTACAACTTTGGAGGACGGTGTTAAACCGTCCCAAAAGTGACGGATATACCACCTACCGTATTACGGGTTCCATAGGATATAATGGACTCGTAATACGGTAGGTGGTATATCCGCCACTTTTGGGACGGTTTAACACCGTCCTCCAAAGTTGTAATCAGGCCCCAAATGCCTTGTGGCATGCCTCAGTCCAAATCACATTTCTGGGCCGCTTCTGTGAACTCAGATAAGTCAAGGAGGTAACAATGGCACATTACCTCTTGACAAACCTCCTGTAACATCCTGTGAGACCCAGGAAGACTCTCATCTCAGGTTGAGGTTTAGGGCTTCCCAGGCCTTGATAATCTCTATTTTGGCCTGGACAGGCTGTACCTTACCCCACCCACTAAGTTCCCCAGAGTACACGACAGACCCCTGCCCTATCTGCCACTTACTGGCATTAATACTCAGGCTTTCATTTCCCACAGCCTGAAGCATGTCCTGCAGACGAAACAAGTGGTCATTCTAGATGCTACTTAAGAAAGCTATTTCATCCAAGAAAGCAGCACTGAAGTCCTCCATACCACCTAAGACTTGGTTCACCAACAGGCGGAAGTTAGCAGAGGCATTCTTCAGTCAAAAGGGCATCACTTTAAATTGGTAGGGACCCTCTTTAGTGGAGAGGTGTCACCTCTCCTTGGCACCTTCAGTGAAGACAATCTGTCTGTATCCCAAAGTAAGATCAAAAACACTCAGGAACTGGGCAGCTCCTAATCTGTCAGTTAGCCCAGGGAATGGGAGAAGCATCAGTCTTGGTGACAGCTTTAAGCCCCCTGCAATCTAAACAGAACCTGAGTTCGGGTGCAGTGCACAGTGGGGCAGCTTTTGGTACCAGCACCACCGAGCTGGACCACTGGCTACTGGAGGGTTCAGTCACCCCCAACTCCAACATCTTGAATACTTCATCCTTTAAACCGGCCCACCCTTTGTCCAACAGCCTGTATATTTTAATTTATTAACGGGGGACTGTCTCCTGTGTCAATATCATAGGTACACAGATGTATGTATGAGGGAAAATTGGGAGAACTGTTCCATCAATTGGTGACAGTCCCTCTGTTGTTCTAAAGTCAGGGTAGGGGAAAGATTTGCACTTTCCACTGACCAATCCCTCTCTATGGACACAGGCTAGGGGGTCAGGGAGAGATTCCCTCCCCTCTGACTCCCTCCCATCCATCCCCTACAGCATAGTGGCCTCAGACCTATTATAGTGGGGTTGAAGTGGTTGATATGGAGGACCCTTTGGGGGTGTTTGGGGGTCTTGAGGTCCACCAGGTAGATGGCCTCCCCCTTATATTCATTCTCCTCATAGAACCAGGCCAGTGGTCTTGGAGGGCCCTGGGCTCCACTGGCTCCACCACCCACTCTTTTTGTCCAGGCTGGTATTGCACAAGCATAGCCATCTGGCTATACCACTGTTGGTTCATTACCTCCTGACTTGCCTCCAACTTTTCAGTAGCTTGCTTCAGTGTCCATCTGGCTCTGGGGTATGGGCATGTAGCTAGCCGCATCCTGGGAGGTTTCCTGGGAGCTTGCTCCCACTCCTCCCTAATCAGGCTGAGCATTCCCCTTGAACAGGGCCCATACAGCAATTCAAAGGGACTAAAATGAACCCTCTTTTGTGGTACCTCTCTGTCAGCAAAGAGTAAGCATGGTACTTGAAAAAAACTATTTTCTATTACAAATAGATGTTTTCATTCAAAAGAAGGGAATTGTTATGGGGGCTTTTTTGCCCCAGATGTTTCAAATTTCTTTGTAAGTGAATTTGAAGAGAGTACCATCTTTGCCCAATCCAACCCTTATTATACTAAAATCTTGAATTGTAGGAGGTACATAGATGACGTGTTTTCAGTTGGAAAGGCAGTGGAACAGATCTGAGGGATTTCTGTATGTGGTTGAGTAATCAGAGTCAATATTTGCATTTTACCATTCACTATAATAAATATGAAATCAACTTTTTAGACATATTAGTCAAGCAGGTTGATGGGAACTTATATACCACCTTTTATAGGAAGCCCATAGATATGAATTCATTATTTCATTACAGTAGCCGTCAGTTCAGGAATATGTGCTGCATGTATAGAGAACATTACTTTATGGAGGCTGAAACATTCAACCAGGAATTTATTAGAAAAAGTATATGCTAGAAAGATAGTTTCCAGGGCATTAAAAAGAGCATGGTTTTGACCTAAAGAGGAACTATTGACACTTAGAACTAGAAATGAGGGACAAACAAGAGTGGTAATGATCAGCACATTTTCACCCATCAGCAATGAGGTGAAGAAGATTTTTCTTAAACATTGGCCCATGTTGACTGAAAGGTTCACAGAACCTCTTCTGGTTGCCTTTAAATGAAACAAAAGCACCAGGGATTATGTAGTGCAGGCTAACAGGGAAGAGACCAGGAAGATTGATATTGACGCTATATAGGGTCTCCCTTCGGTGATAGGGTACTACGGATGTAGGCATTGTTTAGTTTGTGAATTCACTAGGGACATAAATGAATTGCAAGTGAATCATAAATTATTTACCTTGAAAAGACTCTCAAACTGTAATTGACACAACGTAATCTATAATCTATATGATCTAATGCCCCTGCATGTTGATTTATGTTGGACAAACTACCCAGATGGTGAAACAACGAATCACCTAACACAGAAGTTATATAAGGTGTGAGGTACAAGAAGCTCCTTTGGTGAAAACCTTTAATGAGCAAGGGCATTGGAGGGTGATATCTATTGGCAAGTGCTGTAGGTGATTACGGTACCTAAAAGAGGAGGTAACCTGGTGGACTTAATGACTGTCAAAGTATACAAATAGATAGACATCTTACATAGCACTATGAAGAGCCATAATGATGTTAATGATATGACAAGACTGCCAATTATACAATTCTGAATGCATATCAGATCCATTTAACTGACTGCGATCCCTCCACTGGGAATAACTTTACATTACTGCTGTTACTAAGGGTGTGTGAAACACTGATACTTCACTGTAACTTGTCTCTGGCTTATTGTGCTGAGGAATTTAGATGAGACATGTTACTGTATTATATACTAATCCAGAGCATTAGAGTGATGCAGTAGTTCACTTTATAACCTCGTGTACATTACATTCTCACTTTGAAAACGCACTTTTCCTGGTTCTTCTTGGTGAGAATAGAACATCCATGCAAATACTGGTAATTTGTGCGTGGTATATCTGTGTCTCTCATGACCAATTTATCTAGAATATCATGATGATTAAAATATACCATTTTAGCTCTGTGTCTGACACAATCACACTTAGAAATTGTATTCTGCCTGGTCCCTCTTTGTGAGAACAGAATCTTTCCTTTGCATGCACAGATTAATGGCTGGTCAGTGGGTTGACTTGTGATATGCCCCGTTACACTATTATTAGCAGTTGGGAGTTCATTTGGGACTCGGATATCAGGGTAGCGATGCAGTCATTTCAGAGAGGCACAGACCGATAACAGCAGCGCATCTGCAGCGTCATCATAACGTTGGAAAAACATGTCGATGGGAGCGAGGAATGGATATAGGCATTAATATTTATAGATATCAAGGTACTTTGTGGTAGAATAATCACGCGTTTATGTTGGGCTTGTCACTATTGATGGCAATGGTTTCACTCGCCTGTGAATTGTTGGTATAAACACCATTTAGGATGTGTCCTAATTTCACTATGGGCTAAAAGGCTCAACACACATTAATTAGTTGTTACCTAGCATCTTGGAGTTCCTTCATTTTGTGTTGCGATTGCATGTGACATATGAGGTGATTATTAAATAGGGATTAATGATGGTCTTAACTGTGATCACTCAAACCTTATAGGTTTGAACAGTAGACGACTGTGTCCTGAGGAGACCTCATGAGTTATTGGAGGTTGAATTGTTGACAAAACCTTCCCATTTGGTTTAAGAATGTAACTTTGCTACACGTGAGGAGCAATGAGAAATAGACTGTCCCTTATATTTACAGCATATGATACTACTGGAAATGTACACTGTATTTTATTTGTTTGTTTTGCTTGGATTGTTTTATAATATTTTTCATGTGCACTGCATCATCTGCCCTGCTGAACTCACATTTTCAGACCATATTACATTGTACGATTATGGCTGTTGCTAATTCAAACCAACATAAATATAAGATTCTAGCACTTTGGATTGATTTACATTTCTTTGGCAGATTGAGTCATATGATTCTGAGTGATCTTTAATTCAATGAAGTATTTCATTTTATCTGAAATGTTTACAGAGTGTATGGACTGATTGGCAAGAATCTCTGGCTAAATCAGTCTCCTGTGGCAATTTTTATAGATTGAGAATATTTGCCCCTGCCCCGTGGGCATACTGGGTTTTCCTTGTGGTAGACAAACTTTTAGAAAGTTGGCATTTTCCTGCTTGTAGCCCTGAGTGCCTGCAGCCTATCTCCAATACACGTCTGGGGAGGGGTGGCATCTGAGGTTTGTCTATTCCCTCTAGACACACACACACAAAGGGAGAAGGCAAGATGGGATGGAGGACCTGGGTATAGCCTAACATGTACACCTGATAAAGCTGTGTCCTGTCCCCACACAAAGAACAGCTTAAACCCCTGTAGTAAGTCTCAAGCCCGGGCTTGAAGGGAGGACCTCTGTGCACTTCAAATCCCTTCTTTGAAGTCTCCTCCTCTTCAAATTTACCACTGGGTATAAGAATTGCACTTCTGACCCTACCAACTCACTGCACTTCTGGACCTGTGGATAATGTGCCAGGAAGAAAGGCTGTTGTGCTGTCACAATGACTGCTACTCTGCTGGACTGCTGCCCTGGAAGAGCTGCTCTCTTGCTCTCTTGCCCCCAGTCTGCAAGCCAGTAATTTTTTATAAAACTTTGCAGACAGTGAACATCACATCGGGTGCTTGTGCACTCTACACACTACAGCACTGCCACCAGGTCTATTATGAGCCATCATCAATGTATAGGCTGTTTCCCAGTGGGCGGGCAGGCGGAAACACCACTTCCGCCCACTGACCCAGCAGGAAACTCTTAATGGGGCCTGCGGGAAGGTGGCTGCACTGGCGGCAACCTTCCCATGGGTACTTCGGTGGACGGCCTTTTCTGTCCGAGAAAGTCATTATGACCCCCTATGTGTAAATGCTTTAACCAGCCACTATTTATTCTTTCCCCTGCCTCTTATTGGCTAAAAATGTTTCATATTTCCACGTGATGTGTTGTAAATTAACATCCAGCTGTAATTTTTCAGCACTTTACCATGCAACATTTTTCTTCTACCTTCTGCAGGAGTTTAATGAATACAGCCACGCTCTAATAGAAATGAAAAAAATCCATGTATTATGAGTCATGCATCATTGAAAAATAATGCTGACTCAACACTGCAAATATTGCAAATAATCTGGTGTTGTTTTTCACCTAAGATAGCATTTCTCTGTTGACACGGAAACTCGCTTCAATGAGACATCATTTAATTATCTTTCTTTTTTATCTCACCAGCGTCTGCTTGTCCATGTCAAATACACATCAAAAAGAGATAATTGACCTAAAATAGTTACTGAAAATACAACACAAAAGCTGCAAAAATGTCATCTTTATCTCGTTACTTGATGAAAAATACTCTGTTTGACCTTTTTCCAGAGCAGTGTGCTAGAGGGAATTTGAATACAAAAAGACTAAAACATTTTTTACTTTTTGTAAATTAAATAAATCATAAACATGAACGTTTTGCAAGGCGGTGAGAAAACCGCCCCAACGCTGGACAAACATAAAGCATATACCAATAATATTAATTGATTTTTGATAGGCAAGCACACAAATGGCTGAAAGTGATGGGCATGAGGTGGGTGTGGTTAAAACCCCACAATTCTTCCAGCAGGTCAAAGCACTTGTGCGCTCGCCTTAAAAAGGATGGGGTCACTTTGGAACCAGTTACCCTTGGTCAATGTAGAAAAAAAGGGTGTTGGAGACATGGGACCACTGCCTACTCGTTAAAAATTTTTAAAAAAATAAGTGAACTCTAAATGTTGCACTACATCCTTTAAGGAACATGAGGTACATCAAAAAATAAATTACTTTATTTTAAGATGATCACAGACATGTTCTGCTGACACTAGGTGGCCACTAACATTGCGATGGCCACCAATTGAAGAGAGTTGCAATTTGCAAATGTCGAATTACAATTACATTGTATGAAGTTAGGTAAAGTAAATATAAAGTAAGTTGTGCTAATTTTTCATATTGAATAATCTTTTGGAGTGGTTATACTTTTTCCTTGCACAATTCATATGATCATTCAGTAGCATTGATCTGAAACCTCAAGAAGCACATTCATGGTATCAGTTCAGTTAATTGTCACAAATGATAAATGTAGAATTATGTGTTATTTTCACCAAACTGTACAATAATGTTTCATATACATCATTGTTTTTCTACATATATTTGAAGTGTATGTGATGGACTCGGTACTATTTACAAATTCAGGGTTAAATTCTGTTCCCTGTGACATGTTTGTACAGGAATTAAAATTATGATATTAAATTATGATAGTTTCTTAGCTTTCCACTAATAGTTTACAGCATGCCAAACCTTCAGAATTGTATTGGACGAAAGGCCTGCTAAAGATGGCGGTGCCCTGTTCAGCGGTGCTTCAGATGGCGGTGCCCTGTTCAGCTGTGCCTCAGATGGCGGTCTCCATTGCAGAGTCTCAGCTACTGGCGGTCCTTAATGGCCCAGCGGTGCTGGCGCTAGGGGTCCTTCATGGCCCAACGGGCCTTTTGCTGGTGTTCCTTCATGGCCCAGCTGGGCTTGTGCTGGCAGTGGCCTCCTGGGCAGCTGGGCTTGTGTTGGCGGTGGCTTCCTGGGCAGCTGGGCTGGTGCTGGTGGTGGCCTCCTGGGCAGCTGTGCTTGTGCTGGCGGTGGCCTCATGGGCAGATGGGCTTGTGCTGGCGGTGGCCTCCTGGGCAGCTGGGCTGGTGCTGGCCTCATGGGCAGCTGGGCTGGTGCTGGCGGTGGCTTCATGGGCAGCTGGGCTGGTGCTGGCGGTGGCCTCATGGGCAGCTGGGCTGGTGCTGGCGGTGGCCTCCTGGGCAGCTGGGCTGGTGCTGGCGGTGGCCTCCTGGGCAGCGGGGATGATGGCGGCCTTCTCCGCCGTGCAGCTCTTCCCAGACTTGCCGGGTTTCTTGTGGCCCTTCCCCACCTTGGAAGGTGTCACAGCTGACTCCACACTCCCAACGGGACCCCTGGTAGCGGCTTTGGTGGCTAGAGTCTTCCCCCTCTCCCACCGGGCACTGGCCAACTTCTGATGCTTCACAGGTGGGGGACTGTCTGTGCTGTGGCTCCGTGCCACACTGGCTGCCCTGGTGGCCGGTGCACTCCACATTCCGGTGACTACAGGCATCACTGGTCCCAGAGATGTTGTGGCTGAGGTGCTAGTTCGGCACCTAGGAGATGGACGGGGCGGGGGAGGTGTGGGAAAGAGGTCAAGGTTGGACAGGAAACATTTTTGGGACACACTGTGAAGGGTAGCTGGTGGGGGTTTGGGAGTGGAGGAAGAGGTGGTAGTTGTAGGAGGTGTACGTTTGGAGACTTTGGGTGAAGGTGCATGCGCTGGGGGCTGTCGTGAGGTGGATGACTGTTGGGTGGGTGTGTGCCTGCGTTTGTGTATCTTGGGAGGGGGTGTCACAGACACTCGGAGAGGACACAGGGGACGTCTGAATGGTAGTGGGGGCGGTGACTGCACGTGAGCAGGGTGTGGTGGTGGGTGTGCTGGAGAGGGACGTAGTGGCTGTAGAGGTAGTGCATGCAGGTATGAGTGGAGACAAGACTGGGAGGGAGGAGGGAGACGAGGAGGAGGGGGACACAGTGGAGGCAGTGCATGTTGGTGTGTCTGCATGTGTTTGATGCTTGCGTGAGTGCCTGTGGGATGTGTGGTGCTTATGTTTGCCTGAGCTTCCCTTGGGTGTTGACGTGTGTGCATGTTGGTCTGTAGGTATGCTTGGGATAGGCTGAGGTACAGGGGATTGGGTCGTGATTGAGGAAGTTGGAGGGGGGAGGCTAGAGACGGGGACAATGGCTGCCATCAGTGCAGAGGCCAGAGTCTGAAAAGCTTGGTGAATGGCCTCCTGACCAGAATGAATGCCCTCCAGGAATGCATTGGTTTGTTGCAACTGCCTCTCTACACCCTGGATGGCATTCAAAATGGTAGACTGCCCAACAGTAAGGGACCTGAGGAGGTCAATGGCCTCCTCACTGAGGGCAGCAGGGGTGACTGGGGCAGACTCCAGATTGTTTTGTGCTTTAAGTTTGTTTATTTAAGTGCTCAATATTGGAGGGGTAGTGAAATGGTGAGGGGTGATGGTGGAGGAATGTCCATGGCAGAGTCCAGTCTATTAGTCTCACAGGAGCATTGCCCATAAGAGCATAGGAAGTGGAGCTGGGGCAGTTTCAGTATGGACAAGGTGACAAAGTGGGACAGTAGGATGACAATCAGGGTGGTCTCATTTCTTGGCGGGGGTCTTGGCATCGTGCTCTGTCTTTGTCCTGGATCTCAGGGACCGTTTGCGGGGTGGTTCTCCCTCTGCAGGGGGTGGGGTGCTGGTGTGGTGGTCCTGTAGTGGGGCGTCCTGTCCACTAGCACCGGCGGAGGTGGTGGGCAGTTCATCGTCCATGCTAGTGTCAGGGGCCCCTTGTAGTGCCACAGTGTCCCTCCTGGTGTTCACAAGTTCCTTCAGCACCCCTACGATGGTGCCCAGGGTAGAGCTGATGGTTCTGAGTTCCTCCCTGAAGCCCATATACTGTTCCTCCTGCAGGCGTTGGGTCTCCTGAAACTTGGCCAGTACCGTTGCCATCGTGTCCTGGGAGTGGGAGTGGTGGTAGGCTCCCATGATGGAGGAGAGGGCCTCATGGAGAGTGGGTTCCCTTGGCCTGTCTGCACCCTGTCGCACAGCAGTCCTCCCAGTTCCCCTGTGTTCCTGGACCTCTGTCCCCTGGACCGTGTGCCCACTATCATTGCCCCCAGGTCCCTGTTGTTGTTGGGGTGGTGGGTTATCCTGGGTTCCTTGTAGTGGTGGAAACACTGCTGATTGACGTGTCCTGGGGACGGAGATATGGGCCCGCTGGGTGATTGCTGTGCTGGTGTTTCCAGAGGTTGGAAGGTCTGTAGTGGCCCGAGGTCCCCAATGGGCTGGGCTGGTCATCTAGATCCAGTTGGACAGAGGTGCTGTTATCACTGTGGGCCTCTTCTGTTGGTGGTGTGGACATGTGTGGACCCTCCTGTCTGGTGACGTTGGGTAGGGGTCCTGCAGGGGTATAAAAGGATGGTTATTACATCTGTGTGTGTCGAGCAATGGGTGGGTGACCGTGTACCCCAGTGCTTGCATTCCTGTGTGACACCTTGTGTGAGGATGGTTTAGGGGGTTGTATGGGTATGTGCAGTGGGCATGCTTTAGTGATGTGTGTCCATGCTTTGTTGTTGCATGCATGGCTTGGTGTTGGGATGTGTGGTTTGTGATGTTGGGACATATGTGAGGAGTTGGGGTGCTGGGGGTGAGGGTGAGGGTGGGGGTATGTGATAGCATGCAGGTAGGGTGGGGGTTGTAATAGTTAAGATTTGACTTACCAGAGTCCATTCCTCCACCTACTCCTGCGAGGCCCTCAGGATGCAGAATCTCCAAGACCTGCTCCTCCCATGTTGTTAGATGTAGGGGAGGAGGTGGGGGTCCGCCGCCAGTCCGCTGAACCGCCAGGTGGTGTCTTGAGACCACGGAACGCACCTTCCCCCATAGGTCGTTCCACCGCTTCCTGATGTCCTCCCGAATTCTTGGGTGCTGTCCCACTGCGCTGACCCTGTCCACTATTCTTTGCCATAGCTCCATCTTCCTTGCGGCGGAATTCCGCGGCGGTGTGTTGGCGGTCTTCTGCACGGCGGTAAGCGGCTTTTACCGCCAATGTTGTAATGAGGGCCATGCTATTAGTCAATAAGTAGGTTCATAAAGTTCTTTACTCATCAAAAACACTTTTTGCAACCAACATGTGGTGCATGCAGCCCATTGTTACACAATTGAACACAAACTTTGCAATTAATTCTATAAAATAAAGTATAGTAAATACAAAGAACTTTGTGCTAATTTTTGATTTTGTAAAATATTTTGGGGTGTCTGCATTTGGACTATGCAAAAATTCATTAATGATCCTTCAGTAGCAGTGAACTGAAGTGTAGAGAAGCACAATTATAATGTCAGCTGAAGTTATTGTCCCAAATGATTCAATATATTTACCATTTTGTGTAGATTCCACCAATCCGTGTAATCATGTTCCATTTACTGTATCTATTTCAAATACATATTTGAAGTGCATTTGATGGATTAGACACTCATGACAAGTTCAAGGTTAAATTCGGTCCCCTGTAAACATAGGGGTTTGCACAGAAATCCAAATTATTATATTTTCACACCCCTATAGTTTTCCACTAAAGTTTTCAGCACATTTTTCTGAAGATTTTTTGGGTTGAAAAGACCTGCTAATGGACAAAGTATGTGACATTCGCTGAGGTAAAAGCCAATTTATCATTTTAAGTCTCGTTTTCCTGTTGAAAACTACTAGTATGAGTTATTTACCTCACATGGAACTCAGCCTAAGGCAACAGTACTTGCATTAAGTAGCAACTACCCCTGTGAAGAGAGAGGTATATTATATGATTTGATTGTGCAACCTCACTCTGAAATACACTCACGATACTGCCTTGGTTGCAGTCAGGTTTGTTTGTTAAACTTTGGCTCAACCCTGGGTAGCTGTGGCTTCAAGCATGCAGGCTTAAACAAAGTAACAAGTGCAAAGCATTTAGAAGCACTAGAACAACAAAAAATGAAAGTCACACATCACGAAAGAAATCTGACACTAATTTATAACAATAGATCTTAATTCTGTTATTTTTATAACCCTAATGACAAAAAATGATCAGAGGGTTCTTGAAATACTGATTTTTGAATAAAATAAACTATGTACAACTTTTATAAAGTTGCATTCAGCTATTCCAGCCTGCTTTCAACAACCAATTCTGTCAGGGAAGAGGTTAAGTGAGCCAGTAAGGCGTTGTAGGCAATTACGTTGTTACCGAAGCAGTCCTAAGCGCGAACCTCCTTATACTTCATTTAAGTGGTCGTGATGCAATGGATGCAGGATGCTGAAGATGCTGTAAGATGCTGAGGATGCTGTGCAGTCTATGGGAGTGGGTTCCTGGGTTTACTCCTTGGTGCACGGTCTACGTGGGGTGACTTTGGCCACAGGGGGTGATGTCCCATCAAAACCTCTTGGTTCCCGCATTTCCCTTTGGTGAAGGCTAGTGTCAGTCTTGGACAACCAAACTGCACTCTTATGACTTTCCCAGGTCCAGCAGACTCAGGTGCAACTTTTAAGTGTCAGGACACGGTCTCCCAGGCTGCACATCGGCGGTCAGTGGTGATTGTGGTCACTGACTAACCAGTGCAGGCTTCCTCAGCTTTTCTGGCCCTGGTGCAGTAACAGGAAGTCATCCAGCTGACTTTTCCAGTTCACCACTTCTGCCTTGGGTTCAGGATTGTATTTCCCATGAGCCAGGCACCACAGGCACAGTCCTGTCTTTGCAGGCCTAAGGACTGGGAGGTGCAGTCCAGCTTTTGGGACAACGTCTCTTGCCAGGTCTGGCGAACATCACAGTAGTTATTTGTTTGGTTTGTGGTCTACTGAGGGCTGGCTGCCAAGGGAGACATAATTATACCCAAAAGTGAACTTGGGGGATGCAGTGGTTACTAGCCAGTAGGCTACTTGGACCTTTTTCTCTGGGTGATGCATCCTGCACTGTGTGGCATCTAGCTATCTCGGATTGCACTATTGCCCACTCCCAAGATTGCAGAATCACTCTCTCAATGTGGGAAGCTTAGTAGCCCACCCTAGATATGTGGCTATCTAAAGGCTAAATGTTCACAGAAACAATGGTATGGCAACTGGTTCCCTCTCTTGTGTGTGTCCACCATTTGCCCATCAAAGGTAGTATCCCTTTTGAAGCACACCTTTTGGCCTGACACCCATTGTGGCTGGCTGCCAGGGAGAGGTAATACCTCTTGCAGTAGCAGGCCTTTGTTGTTTTGGCTTCTGGAAGTCATTCGCACTTCTTCCCAGGAGAACAGACGTCTGTCTTGTGGCAAGCATTTGTGAATGGGCACTGGAAAACCTGGGCAGTAGAGTGTCAACTTTCAAAAAGTTCTTTAGAAGTTACATTAAATTTGATTCAGGCATCAAGTTGGATTTAATGTAATGATTATTTTTATACCTTGAATTACCAGCTTTATGAGTTCCATTCAGATGTTAACACAGCTGAGTTGTCAGCATGTAACCCTACACTCACCAATGGGACTACTAGCTTTTCTGTAGTAAAAATGTCAATTTTTACGGAACAGACATATAAAAATCCATGTTCTAGTTTTTAATATACAACACCCTACCGTAAGACTTGATAGGTCTGCTGTAGAGGGGACTTATACATATATTAAAAAATGACCTTGCCATTAGTTTTAATGACAAAGTTGAGTTAGCAGTTTAAAACTGCTGTGTCAGTCTGCAGTGGCAGGCAGGGAGACATGTCTTCACATTGTCGCATCCAGGGTGGTACGATCAGTGCTGCAGCCCTGGTGGGATCCTGTAACTTACAGACCCTAGGTACTCCTGGTACAAGAAACTAGGGACTTGTAAGTAAGTAAAGGTATTTACTTTTATGGGTCAGAGCAGTGGCCCTGAGGTCTGCTTAGTAGGTCTCATTACACTCTCATAGTTATAAATCCAGCAGCATCAGTCCAAACGTTGGGGGATTATCATGCAAAAAGATGCATTTTCTTACATCCCCATAATAATGAGCCCATCTTGTTTTAATAAGGGTTATTAGCTCACGTAACGGGGAGTTTTTTTTAATACATGCATAATATTAACATTTTTGCTATGCAACCGTTTCAGATATAGTGATATAGTGTCATATATTTGTTTATCCTACTACATTGTATTTCTGTTTATTATGATGATTTTCACTCAGTGCTAAAAATAACTTTATTTTTAAAAAATGCTTTAATTATCAGAATTATTGAAAATAGATTGATCACCTTTTTCAAATAATACTACAGAGTAAAGCGTACTAATTCATATGAAATTTATGACAGCAAGCTATGTCAATTTTAAATATTAAAATGTACGTTTTCGATAATATTCTATTTCTATAGCCACCTCATCTCCACCCACTAAAACCACAACAGGCACTACAGTCTATACATCAACCAGTATGTATTTCTACTACTTCTTTCCATGTATGCTTCTTAATGCGCATTACATCCTTTTGTAATAGTGTCAAGATATAAGGCCAAATGTATGAAGATTTTTTACAGCTGCAAATACTCCAAATCTGAATTTGCTATTGCCAAAATGTTTTTCCAATGTACTAATCCAAGTTTTGGAGTCAGTAACCTTCTACAGCTAATTAACATGGGATTACAATCAATACCAATGGGGCCATTGGAAGGGTCAAGTTGTGGGCTTCCCTTTTAAAAGAAATCGATACGTGATGCATCAGTGTTCTTTTAGTGTAATCCAGTCACAAAAAATTTTAAAAGGACTGAATCCAGAGTTTGGGTGATATTTCATTTGCAAAATAGAAGGGGTTATGCTAGAACTACCAACCCTTTGTAAATGTAAAAGAATGTTAGCGAATGAGCAGGGGACCACTGCCTACTTTACAACAAACTTTTTTAAAAATTAACTTTTTTATATGCTGCACTGTATCGTTTAAGGAAAACAGAATTCACACAAACAAGTTTACTTTGTTTGAAGGCCATCGTAGACCTGTTGGTCTGCTGACACTAGCAGGCCAATATCCCCAATTCAAGTGAGTTTAAGATCTGCTACCTTTCTCATTATTTGTCATAAGATTGGTCGGTTTATGACCCTCTCAAAATCGGAATATTGCAAACCGACCAGTTACTGCCTAAGTTTGTTTACAAAATTCCATAGTGATCTGAGCCTTTGTTTCCAACTGCCTTTTAATGCATGGGGCCTAAAGTTACAACATTGAATGCAAAATGTGCACTTACATTGTGCAAAGTTAATACAAATACCATTGTGTGAACATGTTTAATTTTGGAAAATCTTTTGGATTGTTTATATTTGTTTAACATATAACTCATTATAAAATCAATCAACAGCAGCCAACTGAAGTATCAAGACTCACACTGATGGCACCAGTTAATGTTAGTGTCTCACACGATTTTACAGAAATTGTATTTTTTGTTCATTTTTACCAATCTCTTCTATCATGGTCCATATATATCATTGATACTATCACACTTAGCAGTGTTCACTGATAGAGTCCAGCTTCTCTAACTTGCTGAATTTTACTAGGGAAAATGCCTTGAAGGGCCAAAATATGTAGCATTCAGTGTTTTGAAAACTCACTCATTATGGTATGTCCCATTTTCCTGTTGAAACATAGAAGTAGGAGTTATTTACCACACATAGTAAATAAATGAATCTAGGGTAATTGTACTTACCAACTTGTAATGATGGCTGTTGCTTTACTTAATGCTTAGGGTTATTTTAAACATGTAGAGTATTTGCACTTTAGCTAAGTAACTGTTTAGAATTGTCTGACATATTATATTGTATTTCTGTTTTTAATTATGATTTTCCCATTATGACAAAAAGAACTTGATGTTAAGAAATGGTTTTGATTATGAAAATAAAGGAAAACATATTGATTACATTCTTTTTCACAACATCAAAGTGTCAAGAACATTCATACATTTAAAATTGATGACTAATAGTTTTAGGTGGATTTGAAATATTAATACATGTGGCTTTTTGATAATATTTCTATTATTGTCAGTTTCTTTAGCCACCTTACCTCCACCCACTAAAACCACCACAGGTATTACAGTCTTTACAGCAACCGCTGGAATTATGTATTTGAATGGTTTCTCTCAATCCATACTTTTTAATGTGTATCACCTTGTGTTTTTTCATAATATGAAACTAGTGGGCCACATGTGCAAAGCAACTGTAATGGCCACCAATTGGAGTGAGTCACAAATTGCAAACTTCCTCTTTAATATTCTTGAGGCAGGCCAGAGTACGATCTACTCAAAATCCGAAGTTTACGAACCGACCGATAACTACATAAGTTGGTTTGCAAATTCTATTGTTGATTGTAACCAATTTTATTGACTGGTATTTAGCAAGTAGCATCCATAGTTAAATAACTTAACACAAACTATTGCAATTTCATTGTATAAAGTTACTCCGATAGCGACATCTTGCTCAGATTCCTTACTTTAGAATTGTCCCCAGGCGTGAGCCTGGATCAGGAAACTTTTTTCTCATGGTGCATCTGCATGTCAGTAGAGGGTGTCACGCAACTTCGTTTTGACATCTTATACAGGATGTGATGTCAGCTGAGTACATATAACCCCCTCGCCAATGCACAGATGTCAGTTCCTTCTTTTCCATGCTTGCAACGCAGATCCGGCAACAGCTGTTTAGGCATTTCCAAAGGTTTCCTTCTAGGGCTACCTTCGGATGTCGCTAGGACTTCCCAGACTTTGTGCAGTTTAGATGAGGTCCAAAATCCCACATAATCTGAGCCACTTTTGGGGTGAAAGCTCAGCACTTCACTATTAAAATATTGAGGAAAACATAAAAAATATATTTAAAAAACATTGAGTTCTAAAACATACACAAATAAATTACCTTCAAGTACTGCAGCACATAAGTCTGCATTTATGCAATGCAATTTTAAATCTCAATTTATTATCTACCTTATAGTTATTATTTTACTCCTATTATAGCAGAGAGGAAAAAACGTTCACTCTCTCCATTGCACTACTCTTTGTCACCCTATAGCTCTCTCAATCTATCCTCTATGTCAAATCTCTGACTCATCCCAAACCTCATTCTACTTCTACGATCTTCAAAATAACCTCTTCTAGACTCTTCCATCCTCTATCCTCCTGGCTCACCCCAAACCTCATTTTACTACTATGATCTCCCTAATCCCTTTCTACAACTCTTCCCTCTTCCATCTCTCCTTTTACTCATCCCAAACTTCATCTTACTGCTATGACCTCCAATTAATACTTTCTAGATTCTTCCCTCTTCTATCCCTCCATGTTCCTATTCAATCCAACTAATAAACTCACATGACTACCACTCAAAGTAACTAATATTTCCCTATACTAATCCACTAATCCTTTTGGGTTCCGAAGTAGCATGCTACTTCGACACCTCTTCAGGGGTAGGAAGTGCTATATAAATACTATTACAGTGTACATTGTACAGTTATCGGCCCATTTCTATGTTTTTGTTGACAGAACAGTGCGCTTTTACTGTCCATGTCTTAAGGCTTTAAGCTTAGTGCGTCCTGTGGACGATAAATGTTGGCTATGGACCCCACTCTGTTTGTATGTGGGCCCGAAGGAGGTGCAAGAGGTCTTCACTGTGTCTATGCCAGCAGGCTCACCCTCGGCATCAGTTAGGCCTCTGTTTTCAGTTGACAAAGCTCAATCTAGTGCACAGCAACTTCGGGGTTCACACCTTTGGTGCTGGTATCCGATCAGCTGCCTCTGGTGACTCCGCTTTTGGGGCCAATCGGCCTTGCATCCCTTTCCCCTTCTGAAGTCGACATCAAGGTTGAGGATTCGCCTTCTGGCCACCGCGTGATGTCGGGTATGGTGCCAGTCATGTCAGTTATCCCTGACCACCCTTCACATTCTGGGGAGTCACCTCATGTTTGTACTTCTGAGGGACATGGTCAAGAGGGTATGGATATGCCACACTTTTCACAGGTGAAGCAGCCTCATATAGAGGACAGCTGGTTAGCTGACCTCGGCTAGTGGTTTGGATTCTTTCCCAGCTTCAGGCCTACTTTCCCCTCCTGGCCTTGCTATGGAGATGACTTCTTCTCTAGCTGACATGCTCAAAAAGGATTTTTGATTTGACACTTCCTTCAGTGGAATTGTCCTTGTATCCTTGCATTAACATTCTCCATCAAGGACAAACTAGAGTTGAGCCCGTACTTCCTTACAGTGAAAGCCCTACATGATGTCTTGTTGGGGGCTTGGGCTCAGCCTGATATAGGGGCCACTGTTGATAGGGCTATATCTCGTAGGCACCAACCAGCCTCGGGTGATCCGGCTTGTTTAATTAGACATCCTATTCACAGTAGTTTGGTGGTACAGGCTGCTTTAGCCTCACATGATATAAGGCTCTACCACAAGTCCCATCTGGTAGAGATTCCAGGACCCTGGATGTCTGAGAAGGCATACATTTTCCTACACTAGTTCTGCCTTACATTATGTGAATACATCATGCATTCTGGGACAGTTTCACATTCATTATGGTGCTCATTGGCAAACATCTTACCTACACTTCCAGATGATATTAGGGACACTCTTGCCCTATGATTCAAGATGACCAGCAGGCAGCAAAACAACTAATTTGCTGCAGTATGGACACTACTGATTTTGTGGGTCGGGCAATGGTCTTTTCAGTGGTATTACGTTGCTGTGTGTGGTTATGCACCTCTGGATTTTCAGAGGCATTTCATGCCACATTAATTGACATGTCTTTTGATGGTGTCCATTTATTTGGGGAACAGTCAGATTCTGCTTCGAGGCATTTTTTTGACATAAGGAGCAGCACAGCAAATTAGCTTGGTTCTTCATTATCCTTTGGTCTTGTTAATACGTACTGCTCAAGCAGATGAGCCATGCTTTGGGAGTATTATAAAACTTTTTCTGTTCTATGTCTGTTCCACCAAATGGTTGCACCTAGGGGCTACTCTTGCTTTTAGCAGGTGTTATTTTTCCTTAAACTGTTAAGTATAAAGTATTGGGATATTATCCTAGAACCCTATGCAGGCGTTTTCATGTCTGATGTTTCAAGGCTACTTTTATCATTATTCTTTATTATGCCGTGTGAGAGTGGTAGTTCTACACTTCAGGCTTGTCAATGACAGCTTCTTAGTTGTCTATTTCTTTTTGAACTTGACATAAAGGTAATATTGTTTACTTAACTCTGAAAAAGAGAGGGCACTCAAGAGGTGATACCTTTACATATGTACCTTACTCTAAGTAGAGTACAGTTGTGTATGCCAGATGAGCATTTATAGATATTTACACAGATGAGATTCTTTAGCTTCTGGGCTATTACACCTTTTCAGAAGGTGACCTCTTGGTGGAGTATCACTTAATGGGAACTTGTAATATTACCAACTCCATAGGAGTGTCAGTATATTAGTTAAAACATAGGGTAGTTGTGAAGAAGTTATTTTTTTTTGTTCTTCTTCTTCGTCTTCTTCTTCTTCTTCTAATTGGTAAAATTGGTAATGCAACGTTAGGGTTCTTTATAAGGATTATACAGTACTAAAGGTATCAGTTTCCAAGCTCTTTCTTGAACTGTCAAACAAGGTAGCTGTTGTTCTACACTAATTGTTATGTACGTTCTACTTTACTGATAGTATGATAGTATCAGTTTTCTACTTTTAGTGGATATGATATATTGGAAACCAGCTCATCTTGGGGACTTTAAGACATTCTTTGTTTTGATCTTAAAGGTTTTTTATCAGATAGCCACGTTTGATGGATTTTCTACACTGTGTACAATTGTATGTTTGTGATATTTTAACATTATTCTTCTTTTTCCTGGCTTATGTCACGGTATCATGGGTCTACATTGAGAAGTTTCTCTCTTTAGAATCTGTTCATTCTCTTGTATATAATATAAATATTAGTGACTTTTATGTGTTACTCTGTGCTTTTGTGATTGCATGAAAAAATGTCCTTCTTTTTTAAGGGTTTTACCATCTTCAGGGGTATTTTTTCATCTTTATGTAGCTATTGATATCTGCTGTGCATTTAGGTGTTTATGCTTTATTTAGGTCCAACTGTTTTCATGGTGACATGACTCTATTTGTGGTAGTTTGGGTTCACAATTTTAATAAGTGTTGTCATAATATTCATTTTTAAACAATTTTAAAAGCACAATAAATACTGAATACCATTATATTACTAAAATATCCACATTGATTACACTTTTAGACCATTAATTGATTATAATCATTTAACTGACCTTCATATTAAATATTAAATACTTAAATATTTAAATGTTATTGATATCAAAAGGTGATCCAGAGCTGTAGAATATAGTATTAGGCGGATATCAAGATATTCCTGAATGCAAAAATGTGCATTAGTTTATAAATATACCCTGACAGCCCTATGATGGCATGCAAAACTCTTTATATGTATGTAAGTCTGGGGAAGATTTTAAAGTAAGGAATCTGTGGCTAGATAATGCATTACCAAAGGTAAATAACTTGTTCTTTAAAGTTAAAGTTAAAGCAAATAACTCTGCATTCATATTTTGTTTAAGTAATATAGTTTGGAGTGGTTTCATTTGTTCCATGCACAACTCAGGATATCAAAATGCACATTGGTGGTGTTAGTTCATATTAATATGAACAATAATTCTACACAGAATTTTATGCTTATTTCACAGTCTGTGCAATCATATTTATATGCTTCATTGTTTTTAAATATATACTAGAAGTGCATAAGATGGATTAGAAGTTGAATGCTAGTCTCTCCACTGTGAAAGTAGGGGTTTGAATAGGTATCGTAATTACTAGTTGTGTGATAATTATCACACCTTTGCACTTTTCAGTGTTAAACCTGCTGAATTTTATTGTAGGAAAAGCCTGGATACTGGTGAAATGTGCAGAATCCTGCATGTCAACAATTGATTAAGCATTTTAAGTTACACTTTTCTATTGAAAACCAGGAATATGAGGAAGTTATTTACATAGTTAATACCTCACCCTGCGGTAATGGTATTTACCACATGTGGTTAAAGAACTCACAATAAGGATCCCAACGTGTAATGTGAGCTTTTATCTCACTTAAAATGGAGGGTTAGTTTACACATGGATTTGGGGATTTTGGCTGTGTAACCGTTTGGGATATAATACGTTATGTATGTTTGTTATATTTATGCTTTCATTGTTGTCACCTAGTGATAAACTAACTTGTTTTTAAGCAATCGTTTGACTATGAAAATAAATGAAACTTGATTGATTTTTTCACTGTGCACAACACTAAAGAGCAAACAATATTCATACATTTTAACAAATAGCTATAAGTGGTTTTCAAATATTAAAACTTGGCTTTCTGATGATATTTCCAATATTTCCATTTGCCTTGCCACCCCACTTCCAGCCACTAAAATCACAACAGGCACTATGTCTACACATTAACCACTGGGAGTATGTAGTCCAATTCCTAATATGTATTTCCTCCTGTATTTTGCACAATTTCAAAATATGGAGCCAGATATGCAAAGCATTTTATGGTCACAAAAACTCTAATTGGAGTTTGTAAATGCAACGTTTTTTAATGTACCAGGATTTTAGGATTCAGCAAACTTTTAACAACTCCTAAAACAGGATTGCAATATATTTTGAGTATTTGGAATGGGTCAGTTTTGGACACCCCTTACAAAATTCAAATCGATATGCAATACATCAGTAGTTTGCAACCATAATCCCATTGCAAAACATTGAGAAGTCACTGACTCATGAGTTGGGGTCATAGCTCATTCACAAAAGGGAAGGGGCCTTGTTGGGAGCACTTACCCTTTGAGAATGTAATAAAAAATTGATGTTAAGTAGGTAGTGATCAAGGACATCACTCCTATTTCTCAAAATACTTTATAAAACAAAAATCAACTTATGTTAAAACTCTGTATTGTATCCTTTAAGAAAAATGGTCTGGCACACTAAAAATATTTATTATATTTTAAGTTAATCACAGACTTGACCCCTCAATATGAGTTTGGTGGGTGGAAAAGGCCACCCGCCAACCTTTCGTGGTCAGGTTATCGCCAATGTGGTCCCCTTCCTGCAGCCCCTATTAAGAGTGTCCCGCTGGGACAGCAGGCAGAAACTGACTTTCTGCCAGCAGGCCCAGCAGGAAACTTCCCACAGCATTGACCCTGACTCACAATTGAGCCAGCAGCAATCTTGCGGTGCTTAAGGTGCACCAGCACCGTCGCACTTTTCACTGTCTGGCCATGGTGCATCGGCAGTGTAGGGGCCGTATGGGACCCATGCAACCCGTCTCCCCTAACCTTTAAAAGGTGGTGCTACCACCATGAAAAAGGGATCATATCAGTATTTCAGAATTATCAGATTCAGGAACACAAATGAAGCACATTTTTGCTATTTCTGAAGGGTGCTGGAAACAAATACTTTAATATGAGCAAAACAAATGATTACAATAGGTGATGCAATTTCGACACATTTTCGTCTGTGCACTGTGTAGTTTTATTAGTAAAATTGTATGTCTGTGCAAATGTAATTGTTATTTCAATTGAAAATGTGTTGGCTGTAGTGGCATTGTGTAATCACACCATGAATACTTCACTCTACACCACTCCACTCTACTCTGCACCACTCCATACCACTACCCTCTACTCTGCACAGCTCCACTCTATGCCACTGCACTCTATGCCAATAAACTCCATACCAATGCACTTCACTCTGTAACACTCAGCTCTATGCCCCAGCACTCTTCACCAATCCACTATATGTTGCTTCTCTATTCTGCACCACTGCAAGCTATGTCAATGCACTCTACACCACTCTACCCTATGCCACTGCACTCTACACCAATGTACTCTTCACCACTGCACTCCTTTGTAATGCATTCTACACAACTGCACTTTGTCACTGCACTTTACTCCACTGCACTCTACTCTGCATCAATGTACTCTATGCCACTCTACTCCACTCTACATCATTACAATCTGACACTCTTCTCTGTAACATTACACTCTCCATCACTGAAACCTATGCCACTCTACTTTTCACTACTCTACTCTATGCTATTCCACTCTATGCCACTGCACTGTATGGCACTATACTCTATACCACTCTACGTCACTGTACTCTATGCCACTCAACTCTACTCTGCACTCCACACCACTAGACTCTTTTCCACTTTACTCTGTGCCACTGCCCTATGCATCTCTCAACGCTATGCTACTCCACCCTGCACCACTCTAAGCCACTCTACTCGACACCACTCTGCTCAACACCACTGTGCTCTCTGGCATAGCACATCTATGCCACTCTACTCTGTGCCACTCTACTGTGCATCACTCACTGTCCTCTGTGCCACCCCACTCTGCACCACTCCACTAAGTGCCACTGCACTCTACTATGCACCACTCTAATTATGTCACTGCATTCTACAATACTAGTATGACTAGTATGCCACTAAATTCAATGCCACTGCATTTAATGGGACTTCATGCTACAAAACTATACTCTGCAACACTCTACACCAATGCACTCTACACCAGTCCACTCTCTTCTATGCTACTCCAGTGTATGACACTCCATACTATGCCACTCCAATACACTATACTCTCTGCCATTCCACTCTGCAACACTCTACTCCACTCTTCCCCATTCCACTCTATGACATTCCACATCATTCTTCTTTAGGCCATTAACTTTAGCTATGCTGGTGTACAACATGGCTAAAAGATATTGGCAAAGCTAATAGCCCTTGCATAAGTGAAACATATTGGCCTTACCAATGCTTGTTGTAGATTATTTTTAAAAAACGTAAGCAGATTAGGTATGTTATTGGTTATGAGCAGTATAACAGTATATGTAGTAGTTTCTAAAAGCATATTGATGAAATCATGTCATATTGCGTTCACCGATTAATCAGTAGAAATAACACATAGAATTATGGATGTGCATCAGTGAATAGCAGGGATGTTTTTTCACCAAGGGGTTCTGAGTGATTTCATATAGACAATGAAAGTGTCCATGATGTCACTGAGAATCCTGTGATGAAATTCATCCCCATTGCCCTTTTTACCCATGTATAATTTTAAGTAATATATGCCCCCCCACAATTATCTTCCCCTTCTTTCAACTGCTACTCATCAGCAGAGAATCAATGTTGCACTGTACATAACATGGCTTTTCCTCCCTGCCCTAAATGTAAGGATAACTAACTGACCTCAGGCCACCCAACCCTGCACCTTCTGTGCAATCCCAGACCCTCCCTCCTGAAGCTGTCCCCTCTGCTTTCGGAACAGGAAGCAAGCACTGCACTGACAGACTCTCAGAAAGATGTGTCAGACCACCCTGGAACTCTTTGATGATGTGGTAACAGTGGATAACAACTGTTGCTACTTCAGAACAGTAAATAACCAGATTTAGAGTTTGATGTTCATGCTAGCGTGGTCAGTGAGAGTCATACATAGCACTGGATTTACCAGGTTACACACGTCCTGGTTACCTGCACATAGCTCTAGGATCCCATAATGCATGCTCCAGAACAGAGGCAGATGTGCAGGTATGCACCCTCTTAACATTATTAAAATGTGCCTCTACCACTGAGTATCCTGTAGGGTTAGAGAGCAACAGTCTTAACTCTTGCTTTGTAAGGGAGCACAGAGTTAAACCTTGCATTTCCAAGACACTGATTATGATTGATTTGAATTTGGGAAACTCCAGGGCTGGCAACACGAGAGGATGAAGACCACCCCAGGTAGTATACTCTGCAGTTGTTCCCAATTCTCCATGGCTCCATAAAAATGTTCTCACACTAGGAGTATCATGCGTAGATATCTTTCTTCATGGATCACATTCTTTAAATTCCTTGGAGTCTGCCTCAACCTGGTGAAGGTGACCATGTATTAGGTAGGTAGATGGACATTTCTTCATTATCATGTTATATGGGCGATTGCCAATTTTTACTCAAATCCAATCAAATTACACTTAGTAAAGCCCACAGCTGCTTGAACAAAAGTGTTCCAGTTTTCTAGTAGACAGTATAAGATTAGCCAGAATAATGGGGGACTAAACAGGGTCAAATAGCCAGGTTTTGAGTTGCCTTTTAAAGTAAAGGCTGATAGATACTCAACCTTTCATAGACAATTCCATAATTTAGCTGTGCACACAGTAAAGGAACCGCCTCCATGACAAGACTTAAAAAATGTATGGATCTGCAGGAGGCAACTACTGTTGGATCTAAGTACCCTCATTTGAAAGTACAGAGATAGCGTTGGGCCTCACCATGACAAGCTCTAAAAACCAACGTAAGTGTGTTAAAATTAACACACTGTTCCACTGTAAGGCAATGCAAGTGTCTCAGATGTGGAGAGATATGATGGTGCCTCAGGACTCTCTTGATTAGTCCTGCAGCTATATTCTGAAGTAACTGAAGTCAGAGTATCAAATACACCAGAAGACCAAGGTAGAGACTGTTTAAGTAGTCCAGGACGGACATAACCATAGAATGAACTACTGTTTTCCTTGTCTCTTCAGGAACCAGGTCAAGAAAAGTCTTTATTGTTTTCATCTTCAGAAAACAGACAGAGGAAATGTGTTTAATTTGCACCACAAAGGAGAGAGTAGACACAGTGATAATGGACAGATTTCTAATGATGAGGTAGGATTAGGGGAAGTGTTAAGTTCAGCAGGCAATCAGAGAGAGGGTGGCAGGGGGGCGTTTTGGTCAGAAACCAAAACTTCCATTTTCTCAGAATATAGTTTTGAACAATTTGCATGCATTCATGCTACAACCTCTCTAATACATTCTTGAAAATTATGGAAAGTTGCCACCGTATTATCTTGGAAGGAGAAAAGCTGATGGGTGTTGCCAGTGTAGGATATTTCCTTGTCACCACAAGATTCGATAAGATTCGCCAAGGGAGAAAGGTAAAGATTAAACAACAGCAGGCTCAGGGCAGAACCCTGTGGAATTCCACATACAATTGGTTTAGGAGATGAAGAATGTGGGTGTAAGTACACCCGCTGGGATTTGCCCTCGAGGAAAGATTTGACCCCTAAAAGTGCCTTGCCCTGAATGCCAAGATTGCTAAGCCTGTTCATCAAAGTAGCGTTACCAGCAGTGCCAAATGCAGCTGACAAATCAAGGAGAAACACAATAACTGGTGTGCTCTTGTCCAAATTCTCCTTGACAAACTCTTCCACCTTCAAAAGGGCTTTCTCCATATTGTAACCTACCTGAAAACCTGACTGTGAATCATTGACAATAGAACTGGCCTCCACAAAAGTGGACAGTTGACTGGCCAATTTCTTCAGAATTGTTACAGGAGCTGGGAGGAGAGATAATGGGCCTATAATTTCTCATTACGCTTATGTCAGCATTAGGCTTTTTAACAGTGCCAGTAGAGATTCCCATTTCCAACATGCAGGAGATATTCCAGGCATTATTAAGGCATTCCATATTTCATTGAGTGGAGGACTAAAATGCTGTGCCTTGAGTCTGAATACATGTGGGGGACAGACATCCTCTGGAGAACAGGATCTCATTTTAACAACTCCTTTAAAGCGCATACTGCAGGAATAGGGGCAAATTCATAAATGATTGGCTTATGACAGGGCAACATACATATTTTCCTAAAATCCAGTTGCCAGCCTAAACCAGCACCTGAATGCTGTAATAAAAACACATATTAACTGAAGCTTTTCCGAATTTAAAAACAAAAATGAAAGGCAAGGATCATCAGCCTTACTGTTAGCTGTGCGTCCACATTATTGTCCCCCTTAAATGTGAGGGGTGAATCTCGTAGCCCAAGCCGCTAGATCGCTGACCTCAAGAAGGAAAGGATTGTCAGCCTTACTATTACTCCTGTCAAGTACAATTGTTAATCCACTTTCCATTTCTTCACGGGATGTTTCTTGTATAAGTAGATTTTTTTAAATTAATTTCTGATTAATACGCATATTGAATGTGCACATTCAGTCATTTACACCTGCTACATTTCTGGATGACTAAGAGTTCTAAAGCAGACATCTAACTGCAAATTCCTCACCTTAGAAAATTCCCCAGGCATCACTGGACCCAGAAAATCTTGTGCCATACCTCTGCATGCTGGGCATCTCCATGTTGATTATGTCTGCATCAGAAGTAAAATGTGCAGTACCTATATTGGGGCCACCCTTGCATGCTGACCTCAGTTCCTTTCTTTCCATAGCAACAGCACTGATCCATAGAGCTACCGCAATCATTTTTCACCACTTTTTACAAACTTTTTGTCAAGGCTTTTCAATGTCTCCCAACAAACCCACGGTGATGCCTGGAGTTGGACAATGACCCAAAGGCCTGCGCTGACTGGAAGTCCTTGAATCTAAAGTCGATTTGCAAGCAGGCGTTAAAGCTCCTGCTTCCAAGGGAGATCACAAGGCAGTCTCCGAGTTGTTCCTGTGGACAATAGTAGTGCCACTCAAAGTCATGTCTTTGAAGTCGGCTATGTCAAAGAAAACCAAGAAGAAAAAGTGAATCACTCTTCGGCTTCCCATAGCAAACACCATGCTTCTGGGTTCCACTTATACACTCAACCTATTGAGCTGGCAGTAGGGTTTGTGCCACGCCTCGTGAGCTTTCCAGAACTAGTGCTGCCCTGCCCAACTCATAGAGTTTTAGGACACCCCACAATACACCTTTGGGGTTATAGCTACATCTGGCATGTTTTGGGGCCCTATGGGCCCAAGAGTTGCAACTGCTGGATTACCATTGGTGTGTTCACCATCAACGTCAGCTGGGCCCTCTAGATCCAAACCTGAATCTGGACTGATGCAGATACTAGTGCCACTAGTGCCACTACCATTTCCTGCCCTAGTTCTTGTAATGCCACTACTGGTGCCAATCGAAGAATCAATCACACTCCCCAACTCCTAGTTTGCACCTCAGTGACACTGCTCAACATCGACACGGGCACCATCTGACCAGTGTCCACACCCGGAATTTCTGTTCAGACCTCTTTTTATCTAAAGGGAGGGATGAAGACAAGAGGAATTGCCCCTTTGAGAATGATCTCTGCCAGGGTGTTGGAAAATGGGTTCTGAGATTTTTGGAGGTTACAGCTGGCTGAGCCCACATACTGGTGTGGCTACAAATCCTAAACACCCCTCTCCTGCCCTCTCCTAATCTAATCAAGAGGGCACCTAACTGTCTGGGTTTTCAGGATGTAAGGGAGGTGCTTGGTTGCTCCAAATGTCCTTCCCTGCCTTTGAAGACCAGTTTGGCAGCCCTCCCCTTCCTGCCCCTCCATCTGCTGAGGGAAGATCTCATCCCCCAGGCACATCTCTTTGTGTTGAGCCAGGCCACTTCACACCTCATGCCCAGGCTGCCAGAGGCTGGCCAATCAGAGCAAAGCAGCAACAACACTGCAGGGCTGAAGTTGGCAACTTCTTAGGTAAAGTTTGAAACTCTTTACCTGAAACTGTTATATCAAATCCAAAAAGTTGTGGGTTTTATTATAACAATTAATTTGATACCAAACGTGAGGTATCTGTTACTTAAGGGGACTTTTAAAATTGAAAGAACGTCTCCCCATTCTAGCCTATGGAGGCCATTCACTACAATGAGGGAAAAACAAATTTGGCTGTTTTACCTCACCAGGGCTTATGAAATTATTTTTATAAGGTCCCTGCTTATAGTTACATGGTACCCAGCCCTAGGAGCGCATAGGGCACACCATAGGGGTGACTTACAAGTAAAAATAAGGTTGTTTAAGACTTTGGAACTACTTTTAATTCTAAAGTCGAAATTGAATGTAACTTTAATTTAAAAGCAGCCAGCAAGGCAGGCCTGCCTTTAAAATGACACTGGGCACCTCAGCTCACCACCTATGCTGGGGTCCCTAAGGCTACATGCCCTGCCATATACTCGGCAATTATAGTTAGATTGACTTAGCCAAATATAATTAGCATATTTGCATACTCATTTTATACAGAGCACAGGCCCTGGGATTGGTTAGCAGTACCCAGCGCACCATCAGAGTCAGGAAAACACCAGCAAAAAGTGAGAAATGGTGGCAAAAAGTCAGGGAGCCGCTGCAATCAGCCCTGTTTTCCCATACATGGGAACACTGGTATGAGGAGCTGAGTGATGCCGTTGACATCATTGGCCTAGACAACCCTCCAGGCTCTGTGTTGATTCCTCCTCATGACCCTGGCATGGAGGACAGTGATGGCAAGGCAGTGGTGGTCCTTAACCTTCATTTGCCAGCCATCAAAAACAAGTTGAATGTTGTGATGATGTGTTTCAACTGGGAGCAAACTGCTGAGCCCCTTGCTCTCCTTCAACGAGGCCCTTTCCGATGTTCTTCTGGGGGGCTGAGTCAAACCCTGCACTGGGGCTCTGATAAACAAAATGATTGCCCAGATTGTCTTCCTCTCCCAACATCCCTCTCCTGAGGGCCTGTTAGTGCAGGCCTCAATGGCTAAGATCAACTCAAGCGCATTCCCTACCATTCCACCGGAAATGGAATTTGGACACCTTTGGGAAATGGATCTTTTTTTCTGCCAGCTTAGCATTCCATTGCTAAGCATTGAATGACTCTTGAGCAGTTATATCCGTGCCCTGCAGGATTCATTTGCACAGCTGCTGCCCATGTTGCCAGAAGAGTGCCAAGACATCATGAACCAGGCATTGATCTATGACTGGGAATTGGCAAAGTTCATCATTCGGCATGAGATTGACGCCACCTACTAACTAGGAATGTCCATGGCTCTATGGATACTCACAGAAACAAAAGTTATTTTTGAACTTCCCACTGAGTCTTTTTTCTTGTTTATATACTAATTTGTAGTTTTACTAATTAGTCTACATTGTTTGTCATGAAAATTTCTTGGCACATTTATAAAAGTAATAGAAGTGGTGGTTCCCAGGTTTTTCAGCAATGCGACTCAATCATGGTTACTGGGATATGGTTTTAAACTGCTGCCATGCCTGGTAGAAGTCTTCTGGGTTTTCAGGGGTGTCCAATCATCTTTGATGAACATGCCCTTTGATAGTGCCTGCTTATTCAGTGACATAACTGAAACAGCTCTCAAATGCTTAAAGAAAAGATGGGACACTGCCAGTTCCCTAGGAATTTCCTTAGGGCCCTGGTAACAGCAAAGTTCCTTTTGTCCCTTCTGTGGCCATGCCGAGGCTTTTATAAATATATGCAATACCAGCCTTAGCCCCTATCCGAGCAAGCTTGCAAGCCCTTTTGTGGTCAGGAACGTGGATCACATAAAGCATATGGGACCCACATCCAGCACACTGTCCAGTCGCCCACCCCTTCAGCTGTCAAAGCCTCCAAACCTCTTCAATGGGCCCTCAATGGAGCACACCCATCCAGTTGGCAGCAGTATCAAGTACCAGCTGCCCCAATGGAAAATGATAACCTCTTACAAGTGGGTGTCTGAATCGTGCAGTGGGGTTATGCCATTTAATTTCTGGAAACCCTGTTTATTTTAGCCACTGTTCGCAAAAAGGCTGATAGAGGACCATCTCTTTTTGCTCCATCTGGATGTGCAAGTTCTCATGGGTGAAGAAGTCATTGAGAAGGTGACAGCATCAGAAGTAGGATGTGACTGTTATTCCTGCTATTGGTGCTTGAAAAGTATGGACGCCAATACCCTGCACTAGAAGTCTGCCCCCTCAACGCTTCTGTTGCTCGAATGAGAATTTACCTTAAAAAACAAATGACAAAAGGCATCTGGTAAAACAGGAAGAACTTGTTTAATTAAACAATACAGCTGGGAGAGCATTTAAAGAACTGGGGTCTGAGGACTGTCTCTTGTTGTTCATCAGATTGAAGCAAGTTTTTATACTTTTCTCTGAGTGCAATAAAACCATAAAAGACATTCTTAAGATGGCAAAAAATGCAAACAGTTGTCAAGGAGTTGTAAAAACACTTACAGGTAGTGAACTCAGGTGGGCCTCAACCTCGCGTGAACACAATGTGGCCCAGCATGTAAGTGTCCAAATGTCCAGCCTAAGAGGTGGTTTTTAGGAATACACGCATCCCTCTGGCCATGTGTGTTTTATTGGGGCCGATCTGCAGGGGCCATTTTGGTGGTGCTGCTTATCTTTGTCATCTGAAGTTTTTTCCTGTTAGTTTGGCTGCCGTCTAAGTGTTACCCTACCTTAACCTCTCAGTCATTAACCTCAGGCCTTGGTCTCAGAGACTGCCTGACCACATACCTATTTGCTGGGGTTGACGGAGAGCTCACGACAGGGGAATCTAACATTGATTATGTAGCTTTATGGAAAAAAATGCATTGCTGTGCACATCGACAGTGATTCATCCAATATTAACATTTTTTACAAAAAGAGAAGTTCAAGATGCTCAGCTTAGCTCAGGTTCTGTCTGCCATGGAACCAGGAGACTGGATGGTAACATTGGAACTTCAAGACGTGTATTTCCACACTCCCTTCCTGCAGGCTCACAGCCATATCAGCCATGATCATTTCCAGTATGCTGTGCTCCTATTTGGTCTCACCAGTGCCCTTTAGGCGTTCAAAAATGTGATGGCGGTGGTTGTAGCACACCTGCAGAGGTCAGGGCTTGCAATCGTCCCCTTCCTGGATGACTGGCTGTTGAAGGTGGGTTCTCCCTAGGCAGTCGTCACCCACCTCCAGCCTAAAGTGAATCTTCTGTACTGGCTGGGGTTCACTATCAACATGCTGAAGTCACACCTGGCTCCTTCTCAGATGTTCCCTTTTATCGGAGCCATTCTGGACACTGTGCAGTTTTGCCCCTTATCTTTGGAGTGGAAAGTTCAGGATATTCATGCTATGATTCTGATTTTTTAACCTCAGTCCTGGATTTCAGTAAGACTGCCTCTGAGGCTCCTGGGTCTGATGGTCTTCTTCCTGCTGGTGAAGTTTGTTCAACGGCATATGCAGGCTTTGCAGTGGGTTTTGAAGTCCCACTAGGCACAACAACAGGGGAATCTCTCCAACCTGGTCCAGATTTCGAACATGCTTGCAAAGGTTCTGCAGAGGTGGCTGACGAACTACAATTGGATCAGCGGATAAATGCATCATTTGTGGGTTGGGGTGGCCATTTGGAGATGAGAAAATCATAATTCTTTGGTCACCAGAAGAATCTCAGCTCTGCATCAATGCTCTGAAGCTGAAAGCTATTGATTGTCATTCAAAGCCTTCCTCCCATCCATCAACGGAAGGCTGGTTGAGGTGATAATCGGCAACACTATTGTCATTTGGTAGTGCAACAAACAGGGCACAATGGGGTCTAGGACCCAGTACCAGGAGCCTCTGCACCTCTGGTGTCGCTGGAGCACCAAGAAACCTTTCTAGTCATGTGCCCCTGCCAGGATCTCTGAAAGCCATGGCAGACAAAATCAGCTGTTGATGCCTTGCGGATCATGAATGGCATCTAAAAGCAGAGGTGGCACCAGATTTCTTCCAAGATTGAGAAGAACTTTGTCTAGATCTATTTGCCACTGTCGAGGTAATGCAGTGTGAGCTCTTCTGCACATTGAAGTTTCCAAAGCACCTTTTGCTCGGAGATGCGTTCTCAATGAACTGACAGCTGGGACTCTTATACGCCTTTTTAGCAATGCCACTCCTGTCCTTGCTTCTCAAGAACATCAGTATTGGCCGGGACCAAGTCACCATGGTGGCTCTAGGAAAGTTCATCATTCTGAACTGAGCATGAGCATATATTCTCCGATCAGGCTGCCCCTTTGGGAGGACCATCTGTCACAGAGACAGGGTAGGGTTCTATACCTGAACATGTGTAAACCACCTTTATTCATGGAGATTGAGCGGTGGAGATTGACTGATTTTAGTCTTCCTTATGAGATTTGTGATGTCATTCTGGCAGTCAGGCATCCCTCAGTAAAGGCTGTATATGCCTGCTGCTGGGAAAAAAAGCTGTTGTTGGCCCGGCAGGGCCTTGCCTTTGGAACCATTAAAGGTTACCTTTCTGCTGTTTTGGCTTTCTTGCGATTCCCTGATCTGTCCCCACTGTTCAAGTCATCTTTTTTTACACATTTCCTTAAGGGCTTACAATACTTGTTTCCTCCTACCCCTTTTGTTATGGCCCATTGCGACCTCAATCTGATTCTGACGTTCCTCGTGTCTTGTCCATTAGAGCCCATACATAGCTGTCCCCTGCGTCTACTGACCCCTTATACAGTATTCAGGATGACCATTACATCAGCCACGAGAGTCAGAGATTTTTATATTTTTTTGGTTATACGTCTATATCCCTGCTCCTACCCAGAGAAAGTGGTGGCTCCCTTTCACGTTGGCCAAAACATCACCCTATCAAATTTTTTTACTCTATCTCATCCTTATAAGTCAGAGGATAGATTACATTGTCTGGACCCTCTTTTAACATAGATCATACCTAAGACCACTGGGTGGATAATCAACTTTTCATTGGCTCCACTGGAGCAAAGAACAGCAAGGCGGTGCAGAAATGGACCATCTCTCAAAGGATTGTGCTCTGCATCAAGCTCTGTTATGCACTAGCTAAAAAGTAGCTTGATGGGGACTTTTGGACCCATTCCACCATGGCCAATGGTGCTCCTACTCTGTTAGCTCAAAGGGTACCTGTCCTAGACCTCTGCCAAACTTCCACATGGGCCCTGCTCCATATGTACAAGAAGCATTACTGCTGGGACAGTCAGGTTCGCCAAGAAGGGCATTTTGCCCTTTTGGTCCTCCAGGACTATCTGGTTTGAGTCTGTTTGCATACCCATCTCCGGGGGAGTATTGTTTGGTTATCTATTTTTAAGTGAGAAATCTGTGGTCAGAAGTCTCTATCAGAAGAACAAGTTACTTACCTTCGGTAACACTTTTTCTGGTAGAGACTCTAACCACAGATTCCTCACTGACCCTTACCTTCTCCCCTTTCTGCAAAATGGGCTCCTCACCTGGAAAGCCTTGTCAGACTCTGCACACTGTTCAGAAATTGTTTAGTCATGGCTCTGAATATTTGGTGTGGATATAGTCACGAAAGAAACTGATGTCGGCACCTATATAGACAACATTCACATCACTTCCCACGTGGATTACGTTGAGGCGGAAACACCTGATGCCTCCTCTGGGTGTACAGTGGTACTGCTTTTGGAATCCAGTCTGGAACTTGGGGAATATTCTAAGGTGCATAATCTGCAGTTAGATAGAGTATCTACCCAAAAAAGTATTACCAAAGGTAAGTAACTTTTCTTTACACATGTGTATACTGGGAGCAAGTGGCAGTTATAACTGTGCTCTAGACATATGCCCGTGCAAAGCCACTAATTGCACGAACCATTCATTCTCCAGTGTGTGATAATAAAATATTTTTTATTTGGTTCTGTATGTGGTAGTGAAGAATCAGTGGCATTGAATTGAATTGAGGGCCAGCAGGACTCAGAGCATCAGGGTCAGGCCCTGAGGCCCTCTAGTCTCCCTGGTGGAAACAGGCACTCCCCACCACTGCAAGACTTACTGTCACCCTCGGGTGTATTCCAGTAGCACTACACAAAATAAACTCAGAGTAAGGCTGATGGTGTACACTGATGGTACAGACAGCGGGCCAAGATGGCATGCATTGAATACTGCTCCATACACCAAATTGCTAAATCATTAATCTGTGCTTCCCTATGAACCCTGTTATTATTTTCCCATATTTTGAATCTATGTTTGCCTTTAAGAATACCTTGAACAGTGATAATTAAATTCAATGCAGCTTGATCTCGAAAGAGCGGCAGAGATAGAATTGATGTAAACTTAGCTGGGTGAAACACAGAGATGAAATTCCTACCTGGAATATAACATACGTTTCGCCAGAGTTTAGAGAAATGTAATAACATCATACTTTCTGCCTAAAAAAGTCAATGCTTTTACAACAACATTTGTTTGCACTGAATACTGAAAAGAACATGTTTAATTATTTACTAGAACAGGCTTCTCCGGTAAATAGCTGGTGAGCTACTGGTTGCTCTTCAGCTACCTGTAAGTAGCTTTCCTGTGTGCATCCCAACCTACTAAAGTAGAAGCTTTTGCTTAATTGAAATTATTTATATCAAAATTGGAAGGTGTGTATTCGAGATGAAAACGTGTGTATTTTCAGAACACATAAACTGATATTTGAAGAAAAATATAGAATTTTTAAAATATTTTAAGCTGATATTTGAGTGATAAATGATGTGGCATGGGTGAGCCTCATTACAATTATTATAATTACCTTGGTGCCATGACCATTGCACTATGGCTGGTATGTATTACCTATGTAAAGACAGCCCAAAGTGATAGAACCTTTTTTACATTTCTGCTGGCAACCCTACCTGATGCACTGTGGTGATCACTTCTAGTAATTTTGCATAGGGTGGCCACTAACATGATCATGTCTGAAGTGGCCACTGTTACAACACTAATAATATTAGTAGCTTGAAATGATTTTCTTTGAACTCTACTAGCGTTAATCTCAGAAAAGGTGGCCCATCAACCCCTGAGCTAGATTTTTACAAAGTTCAGATATAAAGGAATTAGTTTAGGAGCAATCAGCTTGTATGTTCAGCAAATTTTTTGGCAATAATATGAAAAACTATTGGAAACTATTTTCCTTCTAGACAAGTTGTGCAACCAGTGGGTTTACAACTGATTGTGGTGGATACAATTTCCTAGCAATCATTCACCAACTCTCTAAGGACAGGTTTTCTAGATTCTTGGACAAACTTCCCAATATATTAATACCTTTCTACGATCAAACAAGAGCCAGATCTACACTCAGTCTTATGCCACTTTTTAAGCGATCTTTGAAGTGTGGCAACTGTGTTCCCCAGTTTCTTGTCTGCAGTATCCCCACTCTTACTGACATTCTTGCCAACTCATCTATCTCCTTCCCCTGTGATCCTCCTTCCTCATCTGAATCTGCTAAAGCATGCGTTACGAGCCAGTTACAACAGTCTCCACAGTCACCAAATATTCTTGATATTTAATGATTTCCTTAATGACAGATTTCATAATTTAAATGGTTGTGTTAAGTGGACTAGTTTAGCACAGGATGCAGATATATGAAGGCAGCACTGGGGTCTATATTGTGTTGGATTTGTTGCCAGACTTTGGTAATGTCGATCGTCCCTGTTCCCACTGTTTCTCATTAAAGTGATTATCACAAACCTTTCCAATAGTTAAATTATGTTCTTATATACAAACATATTGCATTTGTGTCTTGTTATTTTTGTTCAATGACTGTGACATGGACAGTTCCTTAGGGCTCTGCAAAATTGTCTTGTCACTTTGATTGTGAAACTCTTTTCAAATTGCTGTTTGTATGCCTTCTGTGATCTATGGAAACTACTCACAAAGGTATTTTTAGGTGTACATTTAAGTTTACAATTCAAGATAACTTATGTACGCCTGTCAAGAGTTCACAAAGTGCTTCCTGTCAGGCATAAACTTGCTTACTACTATGAATTTCTCTGCCACCATTGTAGAGAAATTCACAGTAGGAATGCTTTTGAAGGATTAAGGAGTGGACATTGTGAGACCTGGTTTGTCTTGAAACTTTGGGAACACCCACAGCATTGTAGGTGTGAGGGTATTCCCAAACTGTTCTCAACCTCCTTCCCACCCTCAAAATAATGAAAATGTGCTCACACTATAGCTGTTGTACCTCCACTTCCAAGATGTGAAGGGGAACAGATCACCCACAAATTTACCGGGGCAAAGTAAAGGGGCTTTCTTCACAGGAAAATATGTTTTTCCCACCAAAAAAATGTTCATTTGCACAGGAGTCTCCATTCCCTTTGTGTGGAGTTCTGTGCTATAAAGAACTTCACACAGTGGTACCCTTTGACTTTAGAAAAATGAGGATACCCACAGAAAATGAAATAGTATATGTACTTCACACTGAGTCTGTATTCTTGTTTGAAGACTAATTGGTAATTTGAGAGCCCTTGATTTGTCAAGTTTACTTGGTACATTTATAAAAGTGATAAAAGTAGTGGTTCCCAGGTTTGGCAGCAGTATGTCTCAATCATGGTTACTGAGATATGCTTTCAATCAAAATCTATCCTAATGTTGATACTATCACAGAGATCCAAGAATATGTGGGGAAATGTTTGATGCTGGAACTAATTAATACAACATTTGATGGCAAGAATGCTTGCAAAAAGTCTACCAATCATTCGGGGTAGCAATCTAACCCAATGTTTTTGTCTAATGTGCCCACTGTGCCACTCTGGAGAAAAGCCTGCCTCATGCAAATCAGTATTGGCTGTGCTCCTATGTACCCACTATAGTGATCTCTGGCTACACAGCTGAGAAACCTGTGAACATAACCCCATAGTAGGTTCTTCCACTGCTAACTACAGGAGTGAAAGCAGTGGGTAGTATGCAGACCGCCTCATGGGTGATGAGCGTTATCTGCTTCACTCAGAAACGGAGCTCTCTCAGTATGTTCCATTTGGGAAAATGGAGAATTGTGTCAGCTTTTGGGGATCTTCTCATCGGCATGGGACAGACTCCAATTCAATTCATACAATGCCCCATTTGAATCCACAGTGCCATATAATGCCTTATTTCGAGGTCACTTGTGACTCATTGGATCATGGTGTGCTCAAGCAGTCCGTTTGGTGCATGTTAGCATAATGACAGTCTTAAATTGATTGTCCCTGGGATCGGCATAATCTTTACAAGTGATACACATCTTGTGAAGGTAGAAGTGCCATACATTTACATAGGAAAGCTGCCATGGAATTATCCTATTTTTGCGGAAGTGTGCACTCTCTGTGCGACAGGTGTAAAATTACCTGCCCCAACTCCATATCTCCATCTTCACTGTAATGGTTGTTACTGTGTTACAAGACGGCAATTTCAGCTTCCACCACTGGGACAGTATTATAAATACTTCTTAGTTCCGTTAAGGTTCTTTATGTAATAATTTATTGGCAAGAAGAATTAAAAACAGCCTCCAGCCACAACCAATAGCTAGCGTTTCTCCTCACAGCTGTCAACTGTCACAGCAACGGTTATGGAATGCTGGTAGGAACCAACTGGGAAGACAAGGGGAAAATGGAAGAGGAATGGAATGGTGCACTTGACCAACCTACGGGCAGACGTCTTCAAAATAAAAGGAACGGGGAAATAGAGAATGTACATTTTATACAAAACTTTACTTGTGATAAATACAACACTCAGTCACTCCCTGTTTGCAGCAAAGGGTTAATATACTAGGTTTTATTCATATTTTTTAGTCCTACAATTGTCTGGATACTGACATGGGGCCATATGTAGGAACACATTTTCCCATAGACACAGAATGGGTAAAATCGTTTGCTTCATCTGGTCCATAATTTCTAAAGTTAAATATTTAAAGAATAGTCAATACATTGGAAGAAAGAATTGGAGTCCAATGCTGCTTTGCTTTTGACAATACAGACTGTAAATCTGCATATATTTAATCATTTTCAGAAATTATTTCAGTTGTATTAAAATGTTCATAATTACATTTGTTTATCATGGTTCCCCTGTAAAAAGTTATTTTTCTAGTTAATTGTAAATAATTGGTGAAGGTTGAAGTTACATTAATTATAGGGATAATATGAGTGAACTGCTTGTTTAACATTTTTGGAATGTGGTATTAATTAATTATGTTTACCGGAATCATTTTTTTGAGTTTAAATAATGTTTGTTTTTATTTACGTTTTGCAACAATTGACCATGTGTTGATTTTATAATGGAATAAGATGCTTGAAGAATTTAGGATAACTAGAGTAATGTATTTGTCTTGAATCAACGGTTACTAGTTATATATTGTGCAATTATCAGGAATATTGGAAACATGAGTTGTATAATATTTGATTTAACATTTTTCAACAATATTCTCTTAATAATCTCTTTGAAGCAACCAGGCCAGCCCCCACCGAGTCCACAGGATACACCCTGGTCTCTACAAGCACAACAAGTACTGTGGGTATGTGTTCACGATTTACTTCATCAGAAAAAGTTAAAAGAATCATCAAATATAATAACACATTCCTTCCGTTTGTTTTAGTTGCTTTTAGCAATTTTCATGTTTTTTTTAATACAATATACATGGAATGCTGCACAAAACTGTTTTACGTGACATAGCGTGACTATTACGAGCATTTGCTTGTAGTTCATTGTTCACTGTGAGACAAAAGGAGCTTTACAAAAAGCTAGGCACGGCATGCATAAAGAGCTCTAAAAGATCATTTTCACTTAAGGGCTGCCTATTGCCTGGTTCACACTATACAGTTATCTTATTCCTGCAATACATAGATTTCTTTACTTAAACAACAATGCAGAGGAAGTAAATGTGGATATAGGGCAAAAGTGTGAATCAGTGTTATTAGAGATTAGTTCAGGGACCCATAGAATTGACGGGTGCTAAAATGCTTACTGAAAAGTGTTTGTTTTATTTTTGCAGTTTTCTGTACCACAAACTCGGCGCAAGGACATTGGAACATATTTAATGAGCACCAGTTACATTACACAAGGTCGGATTTATTTTGTGAGGCCCAGAGAGATTTAGGGCCTCAGTACGACTTTGGCAGTCCTAAAACTGGACTGCCAAAGCCATGAGGAGGATGTCACTGCCATACTAGTGGCATCCTCCCCGAGAGCATTACACTGTTCTCACTGGGCTGACCGGTGGGAACATTGTAATATGCGTTCTCGCTAGACTGACTGGCGAGAACAGTACTAGGATATTGGCCTTGGCTCCTTAAATGGAGCCAAGGCCAATATTCTATCACTTTCTATCACTCCAGCACCCTCACTGGAGCAGACAGTGGCCATTCCAACGGTGCTGGGCCGGGCAGCCCCTGCACTGCCCATGGCCTGGGCATGGGCAATGCACGGGCCCCCTTGTGGTCCCCAAGCACTGGCTTTCCACTACCCTGTTAATGGCGGGGACCCTGCCTGAAAAGGCAGGCGGAAAGTGAAGGTTCTAATCAGCCAGAGTTTAATACATCCCTGGCTGGGTACAACTCCAACTGCCATCACAACGTCCGTAACAGTGATCCTGGTAGGAACTGCGGTAGGGTTGTAATGCGGCGGTCCGTCTGCCACAGTTGCGGTGGTCGGACTGCCACTGTGAGGCTGGTGTCTCCCAGTGGGAACTGTTGTTTCCTTACATCATCATTTAGGGAAAACCAAGTAGCGATAGGTGTCCCAGAGAAGTATTGTTTTAGGGAATTTGTATTTCGGAATACGTGAACATTAACTTGGTGGATTTTCTTATTTTTTACGCTTCTTATTTCACATGGATGGCAATTCAGTAAGGGGGAACATTTTTGTGGAGAACAACTTGTAAGTCAGGCACCAGTATTTTAAGAAACAACTTTTCTATGACGAGGATGAAGTGAAGATCTTACATTGTACAAGTGGTATGATAAAATATGCCTGCAGTGGTGACATGACTGGCCGCAGAGTGTACCACAGGTTTCAGTGGTGCAATGGAGCCCCACAAAACCTGTACTGCATTGGAATGACCACTGTATAAAAGTGAATTATTTATTGGGTTGAATTAGGTCCACTAAAAGTATAAAGTGACTAACCTGTTAGGTACAGCTAACCAGTTCAGTAATTTAAACCTGAGCATAACTCCTGGTAGTATTAGTATAGAGCAGATAGGCTTATTTTAAAGAAAATATGTAAAACATGAAGAAGTACCAACACTGTTAAAACGTCAAAGATACAGCAATAGAAATTCCACTCCAATTTATAGGTACAGAGAGACTTTTAATAAACATAATGGCAACCAAAATGGCAACAACCCAATAAGGGGAATCAAAGATATTAATTTTTAAAGATCTGGGTGAAAAGGTGGCAAGAAAATATTAAGTGCCAATGATAGTCTATGGTTGTAGTTGGCTGGGAACTAGGCACAATTTCAGGCTCACTGTGATAAAGGGTTGTCACATACACTAAATAGGTGCATCGCAGTCAGAGATTTTGCCTTGGGACTCAGTCTCTGAAATGGAAGTCGAAATCCTTCAGTGGTCCAAGGCTGCGAGCTGTATCTGAAAAGAGCTTCACAAGGCTGTAAAGCTATTGTAAGAGGTCCAGCTGAAGCAATTTGTGCTGGTGGGAAAAGCTCACAGTAGGAAAACTCTGATTTTATACCCAGAAAAACCTTCTCTTCGCGCATTCAAGTTTTCTTTGTTCGGACTTAGTTTCATTTTTGGAACTCAGGATCCTACAATGGAACAAGTCTGCAGGCTGTACCCAATGATGAGCTTCACATGGGAGGATTCCTCCTTGCTGAAGACCTGTTGAAATTAATTTGCTGCTGCTGGGAAGCATCAAGCTGAAGAAACCTGTTTCTTTATCCCAGTGAAGTTGTGCCCTAGCCAGTTTGGCTTGGGTGGTTGGACCTACTCATCGAGAAGTCTGAAAGTCCAAGCCTTTTTTAGGTCCTATCTGTTCAGAAATTTTAGAAGAAGTCAAGTTAGCCACAACCAATGCTTCTAGAGTCTTAGGAACAGCACTTGAGGGTCACAACTCACTTCAGCAGAGGCCACAAACAGAGTCCAGTTACTACTATTCAGCTGAGCACTTCCTAGAAATGACCTGCTGCAGCTTGTACATGTTCTTGGGTCCAACCAGTAGGTCAGTCAACTGACCCTTGGAGTCCACTTCTTTTTCCTGGGTACAAGTGGGAGCAAGTCCAACCCTTCAGGCCTTCTTACAGGTTTCAAACATGAGGTGCAGCCTTTGTTCTGTTCTTCTACCTTTCCAGATGGTTTTCTGGAGATGGTGTCTTGGGGTGCCACATTTATGTTTGGCACCAGCTAGTGGGTGGGAGTGACCTCTAGCTCCTGCCTAATCAATGAGTTAAAAGTTCCCAGGATCACCCTATCCATTTTGTAGCAGTTCCTGTTTTCCATACTGCAAGCAAACCGACATTGCACTTTGTTCCAAAAATTCAAGAGGGGGAAAGCCTTCTCCCCTTGTGCAGAGCCTGTGCTCTCACTCAGGGGTGGGGCCTAGATAATGAGTAGTGGTGCTTGAAACTCACATAATTTGATGGAGCATAATCATATGAAATTACTGCAAAAGTTTACAGAATTATGCAAAATGCACCTCACACTCAAATGACAAAGGACCTGACCAGTCCATTCGAGTAAAACTTCAACTTCAATATGTAATTGTGACTTTCTGGTTCGTTACGTCCAAAACATTGGAGCTCAAAAATTTACCAAACAATCTTCTTGGGTAAAACAATAACAACCTAAAATGTTTGTTGGCTGCTAGTGTTAAAGAAATTTCTCATGTTCAAAACAATGCCACTCACTTTAAAAATTGCCAGAACAGAACAACTCACTTTACAATTTCTCCCCAAACAGTAGTCTCATTATGCTACATGGTCTAATGGTGTAATCATGATAAGTTCATGTACATTTTGTTTTGAGATATTAAACTGGTGGAATTAAAGCTTCACCTCGGCATAGAAATTAGATGTCCCCTTCTCCATGGTTACTCAAACCCAGTTTTGGGGGTAGCTTATCTCTCACTGCTTGATGTCAGCTTGACCAGGAGGACAAAGGCCCATCCATGCCAGGTATTGCGTGACATTTACTTGTGACAGGGCAGGCCTGTTTGAAGTTAATTAATCTCCTGGGCCCATCTCAACTGGTCTTTCTGCCCGATTCAGAAAAACACCCCCCTTGTCCTTGCTTTAGGAGCATTTTGTATTTCCTCATTAAGGTGAAGCTGCTGGAGAGCTAATGTTAATTACCCGAAAGGCGCTTCGTGCCAGACAAAGGTAACTTTCTAAAAGTTAAATTTCCCAAGTATTTATTAAAAATCGAACTTGTCTATTGAATTGTTTTTTTAATAAATATTACAAATAGTGCTTCCTAGCTGCTCCCAAACTTGAGATCCCAGAATTTGTATTTTACTCTGTGCTTTAGTTTTCTCATAGGACAGCCAGGATCTTCCACAGTGAAAATAGCTTTTGGGGGCTTGTCACTGCAGAACCATGATGACATTACTTTACTAAATGTCACATTTCCAAATACTATGCACCCTACCTTGTGGGATACAAGGTCTATATTGGGTGACATGTGAACATTTAAAATAAAGGTTATCCCCCTGTTGAAAGGGGTATTTTGAAAGGCCACATACAGGTTTAAACTGCAGGCTACATTGATAGCATTGAAGCCATGTTTTGCGTGTTACACTAGAGAATAGTACAATAAGTGCTGCAGTCCACAGATGACATATACCTTTCTATTCTGTAAGTGATAAGACAGGTAAATAAGCCAATTAGCAGTTACACAATTAACTATTTTTTATAGGTAGGCACATATTTACCAGGGCTCAGACAGCGGTGTCCCAAGACACAGAGTTAAAAAATAGCAGTATCATAAGACATATATTAAAGGCTGTTGCTTTCTTAGTATTAGTGTGGGGGCAGGATCAAGAATGTACCCAAATGATTTTACTACTTTTAACATAGAAGAGGAGAATCTTACAGTTTTTACCTACCCCAGGATGGAAAAGTCCATTTTGTTCCAGTCTTCGTGTGTGCAGTGGGCACACATAGGGGCATATTTATACTCTGCGTGCGCCGGATTGGCGTAATTTTGTTTTTACGCAAATTCACCGCAAAACTAAGATCATACTTATACTTTGACGCTAGACCCCGGTATTGTCAAAATATCTCATTGTGCGTCATTTTCTGGATCGGTGAAACCGCCTTGCGTTAATGACATGCAAGATAGACGTTCCTGTCCAAAAAATGACTTAAACATCTGTGTGCCATATTTATCCAACCAGTCAAAAATGGCACACGGCTGGGAGGCGGAGCCGGAGCCGGAAAATGACGTAAGACCCGATTTGCGTACAAAATAAACACCTGGGTCAGGGCAGGCGTTAAGGGACCTGTGGGCTCTTTTCCATGGTGGTAGACCATGGAAGCAGTCCACAGGTGCCCTTCCCTGCACCCAGGGACATGCCCTGCCACCCTCGCCCACCCCTGGAGGACACCCATGGATAGGGGGACCCATCCATGGTGAGTGTAGGAGAGTGCAGGTAAGTATATTTTTTTTGTTAGAGTGTCATAGGGTGGCCTAACTTGGGCCCCCCTACATGCCACTGTGCCCAGTGGCCATGCCCAGGGGACAGAAGTCCCCTGGGCATGGCCATTGGGAAGGGGGGCATGACTCCTGTCTTTGCTAAGACAGGAGTCATTTCCATGGAGGTTATGTGTCAAAAAATGACGCTAGTCAGGTTAGAGTCATTTTTTGTTAACGCTAACCTGACTTGCACCATTCTTTGACGCACATACCCCAGTCTTCCCTACGCATCTGCTCCCGGTTAGAGTCATTTATTTTTCCGCTAATCAAGCCGCAGCGCTGGCAACCGTCATTCCTTAAATATGATGCCCGGCTGGAGCGTTGGATTGGCGGTAGCCGGCATTAAACCTTTTGACGCAAACCTATGCTGGCACTGGTTTGCATCAAAAAGTATAAATATGGGATATTCAACATAAGGATTGTTTGCACTATCCATTTCTGGAGGCATGAATGGTAGGTTTGAATATTGATGATGTAATATGATGTAATAACTCCTTGATTTTACATTTTCTTTGCAACATGCTTACTTGTACCTCATTGAATTTCCAACAATTATTTATTTTCTCTAGCATCTTTACTTTATTCATATTTTAAGTTGCACTAAAACAAATGTGAATTATCTGGTTTAGCTAAATGCTTGCCTAGGTAACATCAATAGGTCACATAGTTCATTAATTCTTCAGGCAGGGGCCCAAAGGAAGAACATGTTTCTTCAGTATTTGCAGATGTAGATTGGTAAATTTAGTCAAATGTATAAACATGCATTCAATATATCTGTATGCTAATGTAATATGAAATTTGGTAATCAATTATTTTCTAAGTGTTTTTAGATATATCTGTTTAATTTAACATTTCCACCCTCTCAACTAAGAATCCGATTTCCTACAGTAATCATAGTAGATAATCAAATCAGCTTGTAAGCAATTAATGTGAAAAATCTGCCCCATATAGCTTATTTTGTCGGTCCTATACCAATGTCAGTATAAAAGTAAGGGACATCAAATTGTGTGCCTTAGACATTTAAGATGTGACCGCCATGTGCAAAGGATTTATTTTGCTCAAAATCTGTTACTTAACCTTTTCCTGTTAAAACATACACCTCTACATGAAGAAGGGAGCATTGAGTAACATACATACTTCTTTGACATCACAATGAATAAAACAGTGCATTAAATACACAGTTGAAAATTGCAGCTGTCAAAGGGGAAAGGCAAGAATAGAAGCAGCTGGGTATCAAAGTGGCACCAATGGCAAGGTAATGATGTTCTGGTGAAAGCAGCATTATAAGACTAATTGAGAGATGTTGAAAAACAATTAAACAAAACATGTGAGCAATAGGGGAAACAAGGCAGGGAGGTCATGGGGTCTCCATCTTATTTTCACTTCAATCAAAGTGTGGCGGGTGAGAGGCCAGCAAGCGGATGTGTTTCCTCAGTGTATTTCATCACTCGGGGGGAGGGGATATACTCCCCTATTCTAACAGATCAAACTTGTGTAGGGCTCGGAGCCTAGGGGGGTGAAAGTAGAGATATTCTAAGCAGGGCATGTATTGGATCAAATGTGTTCACAGGTGCAGGAACTTTTTGTCTGTAAGAGACATGTCAGTCTTCTGTTCCATGGTGTGCCAAATCTGTGTGAACCAAGACACCATTGAGGGGAGGAGGACTTCCAGGCTTGAGCTATAAGCTATTTGGCCATGCTAGTCATGTGGCATATGCAGTATACCAGTCTGTGTATGTCATTGCTGCCAGCACTGTTGGGCGAAAGCCCAGAATGATGGTGTGATAATCTATCGGGACGTGGTAGCCTTTGGTGTCCTTGATGAGGCTTACGATCTGTTTCCAAAAGATGGCAAGAGATGGGCATGCCCACCATATATGATAAAAATCACCCTTTTGAGCTCCACTGCGCAAGCATGAGGCGGAAGCCCTAGGGTAGGTAGTATGTAGATGAGCTTGCGTGAAATACCACTGGAGAGAGGCTGTCTTTTGCTGGGTGATGCTTCTATGGATTTGTGGAATGTCCCTCCATAACCTTTCCCATTGTTTCTGTGTAACATCCTGTATGGTGTCTGGAGCCCATTTGCACTGGATGGATGGATGGTAGGGATGGTAGGGGAGGAGGCACGATCACTAAAGGACATCATATGTCTTTGACACCAGGCCTTGATTTACCCCAAAAATGTTTCAAAAAGAGTGAGTGTGAGTGTGGCAACCAAGACATTTGAGGGGTTGATGGCCCACTGTTGTTGCTGTAGATATCGGTGACAACTGGTTTCAGGGAGGGAGAACTCAGTTTTACACTGGTCAAAAGGTTTAATACTATTCTACTGAAATAAATCCTGTAAAATACTACATTTTCCCATCACCCAGTAAGGAAAGGAGTTACGAGGCAGAGCTGGTGAGAAGTCAGGATTATGTGCTTTGGGAGTTTTTGAGGATGGAAACATGGTCAATCCCCATGCCACCACCAGTTTATCCCATATCTCCAAAACTGTGAATGTTGGGGTATCTATATAAGTACTACGGGGGCAGAGTCACCACAGGAGATTTGCAAAGTCCCAGAGCAGGTGGCACGTGACAGCCCTATCCATGTATTCCCAAAGTGTTTCGTTCTCGCACATCACCCACTTGGAGACACAACATAAGTAAGCTTCCCAGTAGTAGTCTTGGATATTGGGACAAGCAAGACCAACCCGGCTTCCTGGCAGCATAAGCAGCACAGTGGAGACCTGGGGACACTTCCCCTTCTGGATGAAGGAGCGAAGGTCTCCTTGTAATTGTTTGATGTCATCTGAGGAGATAGGAGTAGGTAGTGATTGAAAGAGGTAAACAAGTCGGAGGAGTATGTTCATTTTCACTGCTTTCGTATGGCCCAGGCATGAAATCTGGAGTATTCTCCAGCGCCGGAGATCTTTGAGTATTGCCCTGTGGTAGCGCAGCCAATTAGCCCTCGTCCATGTGGCTAAGGAATTTGTAATTGCTAGGACTAGGTATTGGATGGAAATGGAGGATCATTAGGAGGGGGTGAGCATCAATAGACGGCAAAGGTGTTGTGGTGACAGCGTGATATTGAGTGCTTGGGATTTGGCCAGGCCATTCACTTGGATGGAGGCAAAAGGCACTGGATAGGAGGACATGGTCTTGTTGACCATGATGATCCTCAACCATATCTTTTTCAAGATGGCTTGTAATAAGGTTCAATCTCATAGTTTTATGCATCAAGGGCATTTTCGACTAAATGAGCCAGAGGCCAGACGTTATCTGAACCTTGTCTGTGTTGTATGAAGCCGACCAGGTCGGGATCGATCAAACCCTTTATAAGTGGTTGACCATCATTTTTGTGTAAATGTTTGCACCATTATTCAGTAGTGCAATCAGGCGGTAAGAGGACCAGAGCTTGGGCTCTTTGCCAAGCTTTGGGAAGAGTGTGATTTCCACATTAGACATAGTTGATGTAAGGCCCGTGGCGTGGGTGAAAGAGTTGTAAAACTTGAGCAAATGGTCTTCAATTAGCATTGTGAAAACCATACAAAAGGGCGGAGTAAGGCCTTCAGGGCCTGGGGTTTTGCTCTTAGGGAGTTCCATAAGGGCCCTATGGAGTTGAGCTTTAGAAAACAGTTCCTCCAGGTCTTTAACCAAACTGGGGGGTAGTGGCTGCCAAGGGCAGCTCTGGAGGTAAGAAGCTATGGCAGCTTGGTCATCTCCCCCTGAGGAGTGAAGGCACTGGTACATAGCCAGAAAGGCCTCTTGTTTGTCTGATTCCTTGACGGCCCAGCCAAAATTATCTGTTTGGAGTTTAATGATGTGTGATCTGGCATGCTGTTGGTGTAGCCTCTGTGCCAGCAGGGAACCTACTTTGTCACTCTCCACGTAGTATTTTTGCTTGAGTGATAAAAGGGACCACACTGCCTTATTTACTCCATGTGCCTGGAGCTTCCCCCGTAATATAGTCAGCTCCTGCTTGATCCCTCATGTAGGGTGAGAGGATCTCCTCAGTAAGCTTTGCCTTGAACAGACGTGCCTCCCAAGCCCTAGCTATTGCAATGGAGGACATTGTGCCTCATTTGGTTGCTTTGCCAAGCATCGAAGCACACAGAGGGTGGAGTTGAAGTGTCTCTGCATGGGGGGGGGTGGGCAGAAGGCCAAGGACTGATCTAGCCTTGGAGAGGAAGCAAACTAAACACTTTTTTCCGTTCTATGTGAACAGCAGGTCGAAGGGGAGGCTCCATTGGAATTTTACTCCCTGGGAGTGTGAGTATTAAGTTACAGTCTTGAAATCTCTCTTCTTTTTCACAGTCAGGGGAGAGAGGTCTTGATAGATCTGTATTGTGTGCCCACAAAAGACTAAGGCCCTCATTATGACCCTGGCGGTCTTCTGCCCGCCAGGGTCACGGTGGCGGTTTCACTGCAGATGGGCTTCATTGGCGGTATTTGAAGCCGGCTTTCCACCAGGGTTACCCTGGTGGAAAGGCTACAGGTGACAGGAAATTTCTTTCCTGCCACCGGCAGACGACTCCTCCACTCTGACACCAGCCCAATAACCCCCCACCCACCCTCCATACCAGAATCCCCCACCCCCATCAGAACAACGCCCACCCCCCCTTCCAGTGCAGTGTGCCTCACTCCCTCCTTCTAGTGCAGCACCCTTCGCATGTACGCACACAGACACCCACACGCACTCCGCATAAACTCATTCATGCACCTCGCATGCACTCATACACCAATACTGACATACACGCATTCACTCACAAGCATGCATACACCCATACACTCACAAGCATCCATACACACATACACTGACAAGCATCGATAAACCCACTCACCTCACTATTCACATATGCACTCTCTTCAACATCCATACACGCACTCACCTCAACATCCATACACGCACTCACCTCAAAATCCATACATGCACTCACCCCAACATTCATACATGCACTCACCTCAACATTCAAATACGCATGCAACCACGCATACACACACACATACATACACCCATGCACACACGCATACACAAATGCATGCACACATTCATGCACACATGCAAACAACACGCACCCACACACGCACACACAACACCCCCCATCCTCCCTTGTCGGACACCTGACTTACCTTGTCCAGCTGGTAGGTCGTCCGGCAGGGAACAGGAATGGGCGCTTCCACTGCTGGCAGTGCCCCGCCATCAGGAATCGCAATATGGCTGATGGAGTCGATTTGGCAGGGAGGGGCCGGTGGTGGGACCGCCCATGCACCTCCGACTGCCAGCACAATTACTGGAGGACTTCTGCCCAAAATGTGGGCAGAAGACCACCAGTACTGGAGGACTTCTAGCGCCAGCGGCTTTGGCGATCTTGGAAAAAGACCGCCAAAGTCAAAATGAAGGCCTAAGTCTGCTTTTCCTCTTGCTGCTTTAAGCACTGCCTCTTCACCCTGAAAGAAATGGAGACTGGTAAAGATATCGAGGGTCATATCAGACCGTCCAGACGCAGCTACTGCTCGATGTGTCCCGTCAAGGATCAGGGTGTCCCCCTCCGAGGTACCTCGAATGAACTCCAGCAGGTCTCTGGTGAAGAGCTTTATGTTATCTTCCTCAGCCCCGCAGGGAATGCCTCTGATACGCAGGCTTTGTGGCATCCCCGGTTCTCCAAGTCTTCCTGTTAAGTCTGTAGCTCAATGTGTTGCTCTTCCAATGTGTTGAGTTGTCTCCAAAGCTCCTCTTGATCCTTCACCTGGGAATCCGCAATATATTCCAAGTCGTCCACTCTCGCTACCACAGCTGCCACATCCCTTCAAAGATCATTGAGGCATCTCTTTAAGTCAGTTTATAAATGAGTTGATCTCCTGGACGATGTCCGTCAAGAATTTCTTCATGTAATCCTGGGTAATGGAGAGTGTGGGAGTTGTTGCAGGGGCCAGCGCTGGTGGGTCATTCTTGCTGCTCATGTCCATCGCAGGTGTTTTAGGCCAAAGGGGGCCACTGAGCTGTTCCTAGAGGTATGGCCACTGGGCATTATAGGCAGGGCAGCAGTGCAGTGAGTTTCAAGGGATAGATCATGGTGCCCCTGGTTGTTCTCCACCACTGTCCAGGGTGAAGAGAATGGAGGGAGGGTGGTTCTCTCTTGTGATAAATAGAAGAGACTGGAGGGAGATTTCTACCTACAAGGGGGGGAGGAGTGGGGGAGGGGTCAAAAAGTTGTGCAGAGAGTTGGAGGCACCTTAAAGTTGCAAGGACCTGCACCTGAAATTTCCAGCCAAGGTTTGTACAAGCAGTTAGTTTCAGTGTGGTAACCAATGCACTGGCCCCACATTACTCCACCAGGGGTCCCAGACAGTGGCCAGGTTGGCTCTTGCAGGGCACCAGAACTTGAAAAGCATCCAGTACAACCTAATTGTGCCATTGAAGGGGGTCTAAGTTACCCAGATACAAGTCCTGAGTTCCCCCGGAGTAGCTAGGGCAGTGGTACAACGAAAGTCTAGAGAGGGACAATGGTAGCTGTCCATTGTGTCTTGCAATAGGTGGTCAGGCAGGGTCTATCTCCCCCAGGAGAGTCTTATGGGGCCCATCCCACCATCGCCCAAAGTTAATCAGGGGAGTGCCCCTTACTTGCAGTTCCATGTCAGTGGGGAACTCCTGGGCTATTGTCTCCAGCACCCTTCAAGACACCAGTAAGGTGCAACATGGGTCCTGGTATGGAGGTATTAAGTTCTTGGGTAGGCCAGGACATCGGGGATAGTCTCTTATTGAGGGGGCCCCTATGGCTGCAGATTCAAGTGAAGAGTGCATGTGTGTGCAGCAGGCCCTGACAGTTGTCCCCGAATGGATTCAAATTCCACACAGCTGACATACATTTATACACCAACACACCTACAAACCTTCACACACCACAATCAATCCTTTGCATCTACAACACCACACATAGTAGCCAGAACCCAAAATCATAGATTAGCCCCCTCCAACTTTAACATAGCACTTATTCCACACCTCCACAACACATCCACCACACGAAATAGCACTTCCATGCATCATTTACTAACCATCACCACCTCGCCACACAGCACCTATAGCCTATAATCTTATTTTTGTGTTGTTACCACCACCATGTCACCACAAAAAAATCCCCGTTTCACTGACGACAAGTTAAGAAACATGGTGGCTAAAATTAACAGAGTAGAACCACATAAATTTGGAGCTGAAGTCCAGCAGACTACATTTGCGAGAAAAATGGAAATGTGGCAGAGAATAGTTGACAGAGTGAATTCTGTAGGCAGCTACCCTAACATGAGGAGCGACATCAGGAAGAGGTGGAACAACCTCAGGGGGAAGATGCATTCAATGTCAGCCAGGCACCAGCTGGCAGTCAACAAGACTGTCAGTGGTCCCCCACCTCCTCCCCCATGGTTCACATCATGGGAGTGGAAGGTCTTGGCCATTCTGCATCCTGAGGGCTTGACAGGAATACCTACGGGAGTTGAGTTGGGTAAGTCACTACACCAATAATGCCACCAAAATGTATTGTCATGCATGGTCACTGATCACCTTTTGCTACCCTTTTGCTACTCTAACAGTCAACCCACTCACCACACCTGTGTGCAACTGTCCGAATACTCATGTCTGGCATCTTACATGTGAACATAACTCACCTGGGGACACAGTGTCTGTGTATGGTGTGGGTAGTACAGGGACTGACAGCACTACAACTCCCAGCAGGCACTGTTCTACTATTAAGAAAACCAACACATTCTACCACAATGAAAATAGCCTTGCATGTAAACTAAACAATGGAGTATACTCACCTGAATGCTCCACAATTGTATAGTCTGTGAGAATGACAGCAATGCTATGGACATCTGCTAGTACAATGCCACTAACTCACAGCTACTGTCCTCTGCTAAACTGTCCCTTCTACCTCCCTACCTAGGGGGATAAGAATTATATAGTCTGTTGGCATAGGGCAGCTCTTGACAGGAATGCCAAGGACAGCTGCCACTGACATGATGGGGAGATCAAGCAGCTGCAGATGGACAACCACCAGGAAGTCATGCAACAGTGGGAGGCCCACAATGCCCACCTGGTCTCCCTAAGAAGGGTCTGAGAGACATCAACACCACCCTTAGCGGGGACCGTCCACAACACCAGACCCCTTTAATTGGCCAAGTTACACCAGCCCCTTCAACATCTGTGGCAGCCAGTAAAATGGAGGCCCTGCCAGGGAAAGGACATGTCTCAGGCACCCCTGCCTCTGCAGCTCAAGAACCCCTCCTTCCCACAAGCATGGACGTCCACCCAAACAACCAGGAGATTGAGATGGCAAGACAACAACCACTGCAGGTAGGAACCCTCAACTGATAGAATCCCTTTTTTGTGCCTCAGATGCACCCTGTTGATTTCTCTAAAACCACTTTCCAATTTCCCAGGATAGAAGAACACTGGACTTGGGACTTCAAATGTTGTGGCAGCTACTCAAATGATAACATCCACCATGACTGATCCCTTCACTGTTTGAACATTATTTCTTTGCTCAAATTTATCCTAATCTCCTGTGCACATGAAAACAAACACAACTAATACACTATCTATGTATGATAGTCATTTTTCATCTATGTGAGTAGTTTAATCTGAAATATATTTCATGGTCACAACTAACTCATAAGAAGGAAATGTGAAGAGGGACATTTCACAGGTAGTGTCATGCTGTGCTGGGGATCATTACCAACACAATGACACAAGTGTATAATCACCAATCTCTATTTATTACACAATCAGACGGTGTTTAACACTGTCTGATGGTCACACAGAGAGCCTTCTCAACCAATTCATTTGGGATGTATTGGATCTGTTGGTTGCCTTAGGGCAAGGTTGTAGAGCATGCAGCAGGCCACAATGATCTGACACTCTTTAGTGGGTAAGTAGAGGAGGGTTCCACCAGACTTATCAATGCTGCAGAATCTTTCTTTCAGGAGCTCAAAAGCCCGCTCTATGACACGCCGTGTCTTTCCATGGGCCTCATTGAAGCGGACTTCCCCTGGCGTGGTTGGGTTCCTCACTGGTGTCAACAACCAGGGATGGTTTGGGTAGGTAGAGTTCCCTGTAAGACATTGTGACATGTGTGCAAACATGAATCCAGGCCATCATCACATTTGGCAACAGACATGGCATAAAAACACACATGACATATATAATGTACAACCAGCTAGGCCCTCTCTGGGTACTGTTGTGTCATCAGCTGTGGGATAGCACTGTTCTGCATGATGAAGTCATCATGGACTGAACCTTGGTTCCATGCACATATTTAGGAATTGTAGAGATCCACCAAACAAACAACTTGGGCATTTATGGAGTGGAAGATCTTCCTGTTCTGATAGACCTGTTCATTGGCATCTGGGGGACCAAGATTACAATGGTACCATCAATGGCTCCCACTACGTGTCGAATGTGTGCCAAACCATAGAACTATGCTTTCACATAGACAAAATCTTCACATTGTAGAAATCGGATGAAGCTATCCAGGTTTTCCAACATTGCAGAGAGTACATCCTTCAAGACCAGACTAAACATAGGCTGGTAAATCCTTGCAGTTAGGGCTGCTTCATTTTGGAAGGAGTCTGTGGTCACGAAGTGCAGCACTGACATGACTTGAACAATGCGTGGTATTCTATTTGGATAACTGATTGCAGGCATCAGATCTGGCTCCAACTGATAACAGAGATCCTTGATTGTCTGCCTATCCAGGCTGTATATTTGTATTACATGTCTATTCGCCATGGTCTGCAAGTCGGCTAGTGGATGGTACAGAGGAGGTTGTCTGACCCCCTTCATTCTAGGGTATGTGAGAAAACATAAGAAGGTATGTCTATCACTCATTGTGTCCCTTGTAAATTACACAACATTGGTCACATAAAAACTGTGACATGCCATTTGATACAGCGAAAACACAATACATAGCACACAACAATGGTAAAAGTGGCACATTAGTTACATGTCACCCCTTCCCTCAATTCAGATATGTATATATAAAATGATACTTCAGTGAGACTATGTGCTACTAACATCAAACAATGCCTGTGATTAAAAGCCCCCAAAAAACAATTTTGTGCATGGCCGAGAGGTTGGTACCTGAGCCAACAAAGATTTCAGAAATTTAACAGTTGACAACATGATCCATCAATCAGGACAAAAATACATTTTTAGACTATGCCAGTGCTGAAGATTATGCTGTAGAAATGTTTTCCACATTGTGAGGCATCATTAAGTAACTTTTCCGAACATCTAAAGGCTTTAAAATGGTGACTGCCTGACCTACTACACAATAGGAAATGATCGCCGGCAGAAGTCATCATGACTGTAGGCAGATGCTACTGCGGCAGACTTAGCCACTGGATAAGATTGCTGCCTGTGGCAGTCTTGGGCCAGTAGCAGTGTCTGCCAGCAGTGATAGTCGCGCACATGGCAGACAAGACCGCCATAACCTTCTTAATCTTTCACTTCACTTCTGACACTGCAGTCAAAAAGACTTCCTCAACCTGAGCTGTTGTGTACTGCTGATGTGTACTGCCTATGAGGACAATCATGCCACATCCTACAAGTGACAGGGCCCCTGCCTTCTCACCGGAAGAGCTGGAGAGCTTTTTTGGACAAGGTCCTACACCTGAATGAACCTCTCTATGGTGCACCAGGTAAGAGCACCATATGTTTCTGTAGCTCTATTAAGCTTTGATTTAGTTAGCCTAGGCTTATAGACAATATGTCAGAATGTCTCCTTAAACCCCTTTAGGTGCTATCTGTGTGCTTAAATGGTTGAGTTCCTGGGCATATACCTATGTGAAGTGGCAATTTTAGAGTCCTAACACATTGTGGAGAGTGTGCAAAGATTGTTCCCTGACCCACCTTGTGAGTGTTGCACATGGTTAGCTGAGATGTCGTGACAGTCATCACCAGGTAAATCCCATCATCAGATGTGCTTGATGTGTGGTCATATGTGGTAAAATGACAGCATGAGTTGTAGATGTATGTTGTTTGCTGGTTTCTCACCATATTTGTGTCCTTTCTGTATCTGCACATACACCTGTGGCCACATCCTGCATTGTTGTAGTACAGTACTGAAGCTAGCTAATGACACTCTATGGCCCTAAGCTCTGCACACTCACTGACAGCCATTGGCTATGGTATACAAGAAGTATTGTGATGCATCTAACCTTTTGGGACATGGTACCATGTATTGATTTGTGTGGTCGGCCTGCAGAGAAAGTTGCCTTTTCAATTGCCACTTTCTGTAAATATTGCCATCTGGACTGTTGTTAAATAGCTTTTGCACTGCAAGTGTGAGCCTGTAGCCGAACCCTGTATCCATATACAGCATTTCAGGGTTAAAAATCATGCCTCACTATGAAGGTTCATCGACTTGAGCCTATGCCCAGTGTTTACCATTGTAGTGGCATTGGGGGCATGGTGGAGAGTTGTGACAGATGTGCTCATTACAACTCTGACTATTTGTGTTACATATCCCTAACAGGTCCCATGATTACACTGCTTTTTTGGCACCTTAATACAGCTCTGATGCATTCTGTGCATGCTCCTAATTGATTGTCCATTGAACATTTGCAAACAGTGTGTTGTACACTGATGTTCCATGATATTTGACTCTGTGTTTTGGACATGATGTGGGACATGTCAAATGCAAGGCTAGGTGTGTCTTACTTTGACATAGTTTTTGTGTGCACTAATGTTATGGAAGTATATTTCACACGTTTGTGACTGATGCTCACTTCTTAAAGTAGCATGAAGGTGCATGTGTATGTTCATAGGTACACACATGTAGAGGCTTGCATTTCTGTGTACACAACATGTGACTTCATTTTATATTGTCCTGGCAATATGAGCAGTCTGTGCCCTGGTTGTGACCTGTGGGGACCATATGCAACTTGTGATCATCAGCAATTGTGGATGTATGTGTGCAAAATTTGCTATTTGGTGTAGCTATCACTTGCCATTTTGTGTGATAAGTTACTTCCTGTTCCTGGTCAATGTCACAAAAACACACTGCTAATGTCACACAAAACACATTGCTCTACTAACTAGTCAGTGCAGGGGTGAGATGGTGATTGTGATGGGTACCCTTGTGATGAGTGTTAGTAGTAATGTCCCCCTATTCAATGCCTGCTATGTGCTATAGGTGGACAGGATGGTCTAGTCGTGTTGTTATCGGCTTGTATGACTTGTAGTTAACTATGCCTGTTCTTATGTGGAACTTGTGGACATGGTTTTCTGTCTTGTCTTTTGCATCCATGCAAGTTAACGCCCATCAGAAGAATGGGATTTGGCGTGCCATCACCAAGAAGGTGGGGGTCCACATCTGGTGGAGCACCCACTGTCGGAAGAGGTGGGAGGACCTGATAAGCTGGGCTGGAAGATTACAAAGGCCCAGCTGGGGCTGTCCTCCCAACTAGGACGGGATACCTGTCAGACCATGACCCCCCTAACGGCCCACATTTTGGCTGTGGCCTACCCTGAATTGGATGGGCATTTGAGGACACCACAACAGCCACAAGGAGGTAAGTACAGACCTAACTCATGTTTGACCCTTTGCCAGGTGATTGAGGGACAGAATGTTAGACCTGACAATGTGGGAAGTGTCATGTGTCACAGATCGTCTGTGCTCACATTGTTGTACATGGGTCATTTATTGGCAACAGGTGTGCACATTAATTTTGGTTTGGGACATGGTACTCAACTATGGGGGCCCCTCAGTCCTATAGCACAGAATTCTGTGTGTTGTGGTCCAGTAATATGCTTTTACTACCCCGGTGGGTGTTAGTTGCCACCAACAGATCACCCCTCTGTAATGTCACAGTAGAAAGGGGGGTAAGTTCTTGCTCTCTAGCCTCTGCTATGTGTCAGGGGGTATGTCTATGTGTGATTTTAATTCAGGCAGGGGCAAGCCAACTCCAGTGTTTGTTGGATTCTGATATGTCACAGCATTATGTAATGCAGGAATGTACATCAAACATGTCACAAGACTTACATAGCTAACATCTTCATACCTGTTGCAAGGTAATTCCCCTTGGTAAGCAAGGAATCTACATTGACATGTGTGATGTCTCTTCAGAGTAGACAAAAAGCATGCTGGATATCAGTGGGCTTGTGCTACATTTCCATCGGGACACATATGTTGGTATCAGATGTAAGCATGTGATAGCCATGCTGATGTCCTATGTCCTGATAACAGAAAGTTGTCACATTTGTATCCATGGGATACTTTTGTAGCACTCACAGCTGTGGCCCAGACAGTACCGTGTCAACATCATGTATATTCTGAAAGAAAACATGCCTCACTATTTGAATTTATCATGTGTACCTGCTGTTGCTATGAATGATTTGACACATGAGGCCAGGGTGTTTTGGAACCTCATGTTTGCAGATAAACTTGTTTGTGAAGTTGTGGTAGTTCATTTACATCTGTGTGTAAGTTGGTAAGTGTGATCTGACTGTTGGCTTGCATCATGGTTGCATCACTTATGCTTTGTCTCTGGGAATCTTCCACAGACAGCTGCCATGCTTGTCATGTCTGATGTGTGGGTAGTGATGGTGCTTCTCATTCTGTAATAAATTATTTTACTCATGTTAGTGTTTGCACAGTCTGTCTCCCTCCTTCCTGCACTATACAGGAGTCTATTTGATACATTCACAAAATAATTAACTTTTAAATGTGTGTGTGGCATTGGTTTGAGTTTACTTGGCCTTTATATGACTAATATTGTTTGTCTTCTGAAGCCATTTATTCTAGATATTATGGACTTGAGTCCATTGTTACTCCTTCCTACATCTCAATTGGGGCATGTGTGTAACATGTGTACTACCTCCTTGACTAACATTTGGCAGGTGTTACATGTTGATATGTCATATGATGATATGTGTCCATAGTGACAAGGTTGTTTCTGTGTCACTTGATAAATGTATGACTTGTTTGTACCAGGGTTGTCCACCTTTACTTGACAACATATGTTATTGCCTGCTACATGAAATTGTGGTAAGGTGTTTGTGTGGTCTGTGTATTTGGTAAGCTACCTTGCAATGGGAATCCATTTCTTGTCTACTGCTTGACTATGTTGGTTGGAATAGTCGTCTAATCATGGTATGGTTAATGTGATTTCTCAACTTCATTCCTGCTACTGTAGTTTTCTGATAGCTTGCTTTGCTGGTGTGTTACAGTTGTAAAATTGAGGTACATGCATTGTCTTGTGTGATGTGTCCCAGTACAGCCTCCTTCCATGTATAGTTTTGATGCTCCCAATGCTGCTGTGCTGGTCTTGCTGCGATGTGTTGCTTTGTGTGTTTTGACTGTTGTTTTTGTGTGTATTCTGCATGGCATAATAGGTTTGACGTGCTGTGTTTGCGATGTGTGTGTCAATTGCTGGGTTGTGTGATGGTGGTGTTGTGTGTGTTCCAATATACATGGATGTACATGTGTGTTGTATGTGTGTCCAGTCCCTGGCCAGTGTTGCGTGTGAGTGTGTGACAAGTAATTATATTTGTGCAGTTGTTGTATTGTTGTTACAAGTTTGTATGTTGCATGGGAATCTGTGAGCCTGGGCCTGTGCTGGGTTGCCGTGCGTATATGTGTGGTATTGATGTGTGGTGTGTGTGCTGGTTAAAGTGCGTGTGATGTGTATGTGTTGATGTCTTTAATGCAGTATATGAGTGTGTGTGTCACTATGCTGTTACGTGTAAATGCAGTCCTTCACACACCCCTTCCTGTGGTAGTTATGTAAGTGCACAAATGTATACATTTTACAAATGTAACAGATGAGTGTGTGTACTTACGGTTGTTGTCGTCCTCGTCGGTGATGATTTTGTTGTCTTTATGTGAGCAGGAGCAGTAAGATGACATCTGGTTGTGGTTCCATAGTGCCTTCCTGGAGGTTAGTGTGCCTCCCTTTAGTGTCCTTGTTTCCACCTCCTGATGTGTGGTGGTTTGACCGCAGCAGTCACATTGGCAGTGTGCAGCCTCCTAATAGGTCCGGCGGAAACATGTTCTCTGCCAGACTATTTGTGCCTCCAGACAAGAAGCCGTGGTCTGTACTGGCTGGCGGATCACTGGCACTCTTCTGTGTGCACCACCACTAAACTCATATTTTGCTGTTCTGTTCCGCCAGTCTGTTGGCCTTCGGACTACCACCGCAAAACTTGTAATCAGCTGCTTACTCTGGTATTATGGTAGTTCCAGCAAGCCCATCCCAATCGCCAACCTCAGTTTTCAGAATTATATACCAAACAGAAATTCAGCAAGCAAATTTAATCCTCCAGGAAAAATAGCATACTCTAATTTATAGGCAATTTTACAGTAGTTGAGCACAACGGCTAGGTGTAGCACTGTTATCTTTCCTGAACTTAAGGGAGAGTGTGCCCTAATACTTAAACTCTAAATCAAAATAAACCACAGCATGTCATATTGTTGTTAATACTGAATCAAATGAGTTAAGGACATATTTTCCAGCTCATCCTTTCTCCAGAGTCAACATTTAGGAAGCCCACAGTGGTATTCATAATGACAGAATCCAACCAGCTCAGAATTTTCCAAATGTTTACTTGCTAATAATGGGAGCCTAAGCCTTCCCTTGACCTGCTGGACAGTGTCAAAATATTAATGCCCCATTTTAACATCCATCTTTATGAATGCCCCATCAATGATGTCATGTATCTATTGTTTGCAGGTGTTTTAGACCTCATCATTCCCGAGGTGTGTTTCTATTTTTCGAAAGCACCTGAGTATAATGATATTCTATGTCCTGACTCCCAAGCAACCACTAGGAGACTGATTTTGATGCAGTGCCAAAGGATCTTCATTATTATGGGCCTAGGAGCAATGCTAACTGGTAGTCATTGGCTTGAAGAAAATGTGCAATGTCAACCACCACATTTTCCAGTGCTGCTATGTTTGTTATGTCTGTTCACAAATAAGACATATTATGAAAACTTCTATGGAGCCCATTTTTTAACCTTTCTCAAGACCTAGTAGGCATACATGATTGATTCTAACTCTGGCTTTAATGTCTTAAAGATTGACTTGATGGTATCCCACCACAGATACCCAGGTCTGAGGATATTGTTGATTCGTGGAGACCAAATTATTGTCCATAAACAAATGTTTCTCTCATAGAAGGGGGGCATTTCTCAAAGCTTGGAGAAACCTTTGAAGAATTAGATGTAGAGTGAATAATTAGCTGCAGAGGAACCTAAAAATGAAATATGCAATATCTATGAGCTATACTGTGTATCCATTGATTTAAAACAATATCTATTGTTTTACGTCAACACAGCAGGAGTATGGCATTTCAGTAGTATCTAACTGAGACAATGTTTTGTCGATTCCATCTTTATTAATTGTTGATACATTTACCTGCAGTGTATGATTATCCCCACCTTCAAAATACTGAATAATTAATAATGTATAATGATCTAATATTGAATAAGAGACCCTAGTACCGGTTTTGTCACTATAGTTTGTGTTCTTAAACATTCTTATGCAACTTGTATTCTCAGTATCGTTCCAGTGTATTCTGAAGCAATTATGTACTAATCATATTCTCAAGTTGCTCCATTTTATTCTTCCAGGAACACAAAAAATCACTGTGGGCACTTCGGGTATGTATGTGTGTCTTTTGAACTAAATAATTGGGTATTGTTTTTCTGAATTACTGGAGGTAAGTTTTGTGATAGCTATTATTAATCTCCAATATAATACAAACAATACAAAGCAAAAGTTTGATTGTGTTTTCAGTGTCCTTTGTGAATCAGCTTGGGCAAATTCTAAAATTATTCATGAAGTGTAAGAGTCCACAAACATTGAAGATGTTTCCAGGAATTTAGTCATATATTTGTGATTGTAGTAATAGGCCACTCATGCAATTTCACAGCAGAACGTGGAACACCAATGAAGCAATGAAGAGAAAAGTGATCATATTAAAAAGGGAAACTGTTTGGTAGCTACCGTAATGATTTTGGAACCCTTCAACTTGTTTTCTATATGTTCCTTTAGCAGTTGACCTAAATCATAAGATTCTTGGCATATAATTGTTTCTCCTGGTGTAATATGTGTATTGTCAATCTGTAGGAAACTTCTGTGCCATCTGCTGTCAAAGACTTTTCTAAGTATATATTCACTACTCTTTCTCTCCCATTCACATCATAGTTCATCTTATTTGGTTTCAAGCAGACTTGTGTTGCTGTATGGATTGGGGAACATCCTTTTTTCCGACTTTTTTTTTCCGAAAGTCGTGGTTAACGAAAGAGCAACAATGCTTTTTTTAACCACGACTCCGTTTTTTTGTGCTTTAACTACGTATGTTCTGAACAACGAACATGCGTGGTTAAGGTACAAAGAAGTGAGTTGGCGAAGGTAAGTGGTGGGTTTAGGTTTTGGGGAGGGGGTGGGGGGTCAGGGGGTTTTAGGTTTTGGGGTGCGGTTGGGGGGGTGGGGCGTTTTTGGTTTTGGGGAGTGGGTGGGGGGTCAGGGGGTTTTAGGTTTTAGGGTGGGGTTGGGGGGGTGGGGCGTTTTTGGTTTTGGGGAGTGGGTGGGGGGTCAGGGGGTTTTAGGTTTTAGGGTGGGGTTGGGGGGGTGGGGCGTTTTTGGTTTTGGGGAGTGGGTGGGGGTCAGGGGGTTTTAGGTTTTGGGGTGGGGTTGAGGGGTGGGGCGTTTTTGGTTTTGGGGAGTGGGTGGGGGTCAGGGGGTTTTAGGTTTTGGGGTGGGGTTGGGGGGTGGGGCGTTTTTGGTTTTGGGGAGTTGGTGGGGGGTCAGAGGGTTTTAGGTTTTGGGGTGGGGTTGGGGGGGTGGGGTGAGGGATGTAGGGTGAATGGTGCCTATTGCTAATGATTTTATCAGGAATGCCTTTACAATGAAATATTGTTGTTAAGGCATTCGTGGTAAAATCATTAGTAGTAGCAACGAGGTCGGTGTTCCGACCTCGTTGTTAAGGCAGTAGTTGTTTTTGAAGTTGTTGTTTCGTCGTACAGTCGTATGGATTACATATGTATGCAGGATTGCTTCTCATAGTGTTATAGTGCTATTGTTCTCTATAGCAGCCTATGTTTTAGATGCTTCTAAGGCATGAAACTTTCTCTGCGAGCTGTGCCTTGGAGCTGTGCCAAAATATGTGAAATATCTAATGGGAATTCAGCAGTTAGAGGCACTTCACAAAAACAGCCTGGCTTAAGATATTACATAAGTAGAAGGCAATTCACATTTACCATTGTGGGCATCAAGGACATATCCATTCAATTATTTGTGCATCATGAACATGAGCAAGATGACATGAGATGAAGGGTTGCTTGTGATCTTCCCATTTCATCAGATCCAAAATAGAGACCATAATCTTTTAAGTTGCATATTTTTATTGTACTTTCTGGAAATTTGAGGATGAAGTTAATAGTCTAAAAAAGATGATTATTCACACAAAGTAATTATTGATAAAACTGTAAATGGTCCAGGGTTTTCACTTGTGTTTGTTTGGTAGCACATTTATATATCACAAACAGTTGTAATTAGAAAAAAATACCTAAAAATGCACCCAAATAAACCTACTTAACAGACTTAAATTATAAAGTGTCAGACATGCACAATCTTAATACACATCCTCAGAAACAAAATAAATAATTGGGAATGCAAAAGTACATTATAATGAGTAATATAAAGTAAGCTATGCAAGAGGATACTTTCTCAGCTAGTTTTGAAAAGCGGAAAGTGAGGAAACATTGCTAAGGATCTTAGAAATACCATTTTTGTGCTTAGTTTTTTCTGTATTTTTAAGAATTCTCACCATGCGACTATCTGGATTTTTTAGGATTTGTGAATTGAAATCAACACTCAGGTGTAGCCTGTAAAGAATATGGGAGGATAACATTTCTGCCAAGTAGTCCGGAAAAGACTTATAGTCAAATTCCACATTATTTCACCAGTTGCAAGTAGATTTGTTGGCCCACAGATCATTTGTTTCTAAATTAATAAATATTTGTATGTTCTTAAGCCATAAATGATGGTATGACTGCATTCTAGATGACCTGGAGCTCACCAAGAAACTGATTTGTGAGGTTTAGATGGACAGACCTTCAATTCTGCATGTCAGCTAATACATTAACTTCATTATAAGGGACCCGTTCACAAAGCAAACAAGTAAATAATGTGTTGATGTTTATACTTATGCTTTAACGTATTTCTACACTTTCTGCAATTCACAAACCAGTTTTCATAAATCAGCTACAGACTTTTACACATAGTACTGGAAATGACATGACATTTTTCTGTGATGGATTTCCCTCCCCAACCTGTAGAAATAACATATACTGATATAAATATAGATTTCTGAATCTGGGCTTAGCTTTATGTGTTGCAGAAGGTAATAGATCGAGGAAAGGAAAAAAGTTGAAAATGTTACATTTTCAATGTTACAATAACCTGGGATTAAAAAGAGAGCCCACTATAAAAGTCAAAGGGTCAGCCCCACTACATCAATGGTATATCTGTATATGTCACTACAGTGATGCTGCTACATCACTGTTCTCACTAAAGAGAATGTAACTACGTTTTAAGAAAGTTAATAGCATTTAAGTGCAATTTTAAGCTATTTTATTTTAATTAAGTGAGAGGTTTGCTTAATTTCATAGAATTTAATTAAAATTGGAATAAGGGTGAGGGTTACTCAATCATTTTAATTTAATTTACTCTATTTTGATGTGTTAATGTATAAGTCAAATTATTCAAAATATTGTAATACAATTAGGGCTCCTGGTTTTATGGTATTTATGTTTTTCACATTTCCATCTGTTTTTATCCATATACATTTTTTCGCCATCTTATTGGTTTTTATCAATATTTATTTTGTGTTTTGAGAATACATGGAGTTGTAGAATGGTATATTCCTACATTTATTTAACTCTCAGACATGGACTCATACATGGATGCCTGTGGCGTTTTAGCATATTATGCAGCCATACATAACTAAAGACTGCACTCAAAGGTGCATATTACCATTATGCCACAAACATTTGTTAACAATTTTCTGTTTTGAAGGGAATCTCATCCTGTTTTTATCTCTCCAAGCTATCATCCGCTGAGTTTGTGCCTGGAATTCATGAAAGACAGCATTGAGAGTCGCTCACAAAAAGCACAATGTTTCAGCATTTTTCCACTCTTTAAAAAAAATAGACAGGAAACACATTATTTTCAGTCTACATTTATCTGTATCTGTAAACTTCCATAAAAATAGAAGCCCTAAATATAAGTTATTTAATATTTTGGTAAGGATACATATTTTGTAAATATTTGAAATACCTATATAAATGTATGCTAAATAAACAAGTTAGAAATCATGGTTATGGTGAAGTTGAGATACCTATTTATTTTACTTTATGTTAAACTAATTTATCATAATTGAAAACAAATTGGGATAAGTATGCTTAATTAATACATTCTAACAAACACATTATTAATAATCACATGTTAATGCTCTGGTAAACTATTTAAATTAATTAGATCAAATTTAAAATAATTAAGGTTTATGGTCAATTGATTCATTACAGATAATTTAACTGAGGGATAGGGGCACCATAAGAGTTAAGACTACATTTTATTTTAACTACTTAAAATAAAGTACACTAGTATGTTAGGGTTTGTATGAGGTTTTGCCTAAGAACACTTTTTAATGTCATGTCATTGACAATAATTACTTGTTATGTTAAGAATAGAGCTTACATTAAGCCCCGCTATGGGACAGCAACATACTCTGGATAGAGGGGTTCACGCTTGGGGCTGAACCACAATTTCACTAATAGCTGACCTATGTTGGGGGGGTTATGCAATCCCCTTAGACACCCTCAGGGTGTCCTACCAAATAGCAAGCACTAAAACATTTTGCTAGATCCAGCTGAGGCACGCCTTGGGTACCTGCGTGCCATGAGGCCATAGTCTCACTGATGCAACACACCTTGATGAAAGACCGCATTATTAAGTTCACAGCCTCCTCTGTATACAAGAAAATACTTATAAATTCCCCAGACAGCCTGCAAAAACTGAACATTTATTGGAAAAGTGATCTTGGTGGCTTTGAGGAGGAAGAGTGGGAGCAAGCCATCAGAGGCCCAAAAGAATCACCATTATGGTGGGGTTTTGGCTCATTCATCTCTGGATACTAATCAGAGCCTACTATTCCCATAGAACCTTAAACAAGATAGGAAGAGGTGCTTTGTAAATGTGCACCAAGAAATGCGGACAAAAATACACCTTCTTCTATATAGTGTTGGAATGCCAGAAACTGTAGAGTTTTTGGGAGGGATTAGTGAACTACATAAAAAACAAGTGACGGGTCTGCCTGTAGTCAAGGCTGCAAGATGGTTTGTGCTAAATGTGGGAGCTTGAAACAGTACAAAACACCCTAAATATTGGATTCAACTAGGTCTCATAGAGGCAAAACAGAACATTACAAGCAACTGGGTGTATGCTGGGTGTATGCTGGTGGAGATGGGTATAAGCTGGTGGAGATGGGGGTGTCCAAGGATCAAAGAAGCCTCAAGAAATGGGACACAATTCTGTCCACTGGCAACCCCACAGAGGACTCTGAAAGGCAGATGGATAACTGGGGCCTGCCAAGTTCTGTACTCCAGGCATATTCCATTGTACATGCAATAGTGATATTCTGTCTTTTGTGTAAACCCAATAAAAAGATTTATATTAAAAAGCTTACATTACAGTTGGGTTTTTTATTTATTTAAATTGTACTTGAGTCATGGTTAATTGTTGTTTGGGAGAGGCTAACTGAATAGTATAATTAAAACAGATATGTAATAAAATTTTATGTGAGTCTAAAATGTTGCAGGTGTAGGTTTTCAGTAATATTGATGTTGCTGCTGCAAAGCAGATAATATATATTAATCATGAAGTTGCTGTTTAGAGATTGTCACTGTCATTTAATACTTCAAGACTACACAGCTACTCAGTATTTGTATATGTTTTCCTTCATACTTAAAACCACTCAAGCACAAATGTAAGAAAAGAGCAGGCAGAGACCATTTCACCTAGCAAAAAATGTTCAGAAAATTATGGACAATATACTCCTTTGTCAATTTACAATCCTTCAAATCCCGTCAGCACAGTGAGCGCAATGGGCTAAACCTGACATATTATTCAAGCCCCCACTACATATGTAAAGAAAAATGTTATACTGAACAAAACACACTTAGGCGGTCATTCTGACCGTGGTGGGCGGCGGTCGCTGCCCGCCATGCGGTCACCGCCGAATGGCCGCTCCGCGGTCAGGAGACCGCAGATGCCATTCTGGCTTTCCTGCTGGGCCGGCGGGCGACTGCCAAAAGGCCGCCCGCCCGCCCAGCGGGAAAGCCCCTGCAACATAGAAGCCGGCTCCGAATGGAGCCGGCGGTGTTGCAGGGGTGCGACGGGTGCAGTAGCACCCGTCGCGATTTTCACTGTCTGCAAAGGCCCCACGACACCCGTTCCCGCCATCCTGGTTCTGGCGGTGTAAACCGCCAGAAACAGGCTGGCGGGAAGGGGGGCGGAATCCCCATGGCGGCGCTGCAGGCAGCGCCGCCATGGAGGATTCCTTGGGCCAGGGGAAAACCGGCGGAAAACCGCTGGTTCCCCTTTTCTGACCGCGGCTTTACCGCCGCGGTCAGAATGGCCCTAGAAGCACCGCCAGCCTGTTGGCGGTGCTTCCGTTGCCCTCCACCCTGGCGGTCATAGACCGCCAGGGTTGGAATGAGGGCCTTAATGTAGTAGATGTTTCTTTGATCAAATTCCCAAAGGGGCTGAATATGAGTTTGGCGGACGGAAACATCCATCAGTCAAATGCACGACGTGGAGGTCGCCACAATGCTGGCGACCTCCCTGGTGGCCCATTATGACTTTCCCACTGGGCTGACCTGTGGAAACCAGGGTTTCTGCTGGTCAGCCCAGTGGGAAAGGTGCAGCACCATTGTCGCCGGCTCATAATAGAGCCGTCGGCAATGCTGCTGCACACAGAGGGCACAAGCACTCTCAAAATGCGCAATGCCTGCACAGCAGACAGTGCGCATTTTGAGAGTCCTAGACATGGGCAGTTCAGGGGTCCAGCCTGTGGCTCCCTGCACTTGTTCTCTGCCAGCCTTTTCAGGGCAGTGGAACTGCCCTGAAAAGGCTGGCGGAGAGCAAGGTTGTAATCAGCAGAACAGCACTGCGTTCAGCGCCACCCTGGCTGACTTCAACCAGGACCGAAGTCTGCCCATCGGGATTTCTGATCCTGGTGGGAATGGTGGTAGGTTGGCAGGTGGTCCGCCGCCACCACAAGGTTTGGTGGTCTTCGGACCGTCAGCCTTGTAATAAGGTCCAAAATGTTCTTTCACCTTATTGTAATACGTGGATGTAGTTAAGTCAATGGTTATTTCTTCAGTATTGGAAAAATGCCTGAACTCAATTTGTATGTTGTTTACTGCTTTTGTGATAAGTGCCACTGTTCTTTCACACTTTTATCTCGGTTGTTTCAGTTCTAGAAGCTATACCAACTACCATTTCAACATACCTAACTCTTCCTACACCAGGTAAAGCTTTGTTAGTGTTGTAGCATGTGTACAGCACTTCCACACCAAGAAAATACAAATAAAGGAATGTAAAATGCACAATATGCACCAATGCCATGATAGACATAGGTGCATCTCAAGAAGTGAGGATTGGTGCAATTGGCACAGTTCATTCAAACAGGTGAAATGACAAACTATCTAACCTAATCCGGTGAATAGCAATGTTTTTGCTTTTCTAATCAACTGTAGACAGTGAACTAATTAAAACCACATTACACACAAACCAAACTATCAAAATAGACATGGATAGGAATTTGAAATTTCATGAAGCTTGTTTGCTTTTCTCAAGACCTCTGAACATATGGGACAAGAGAAGAGGGAAAAAGCCTGAGCATGATAGGCTTTAGCAAGGCTTTGATTAATTACAACTGTTTTATCTGTCTCTTTCCGATCTCTGTCTTCTAAATTGATAGCAAGATATCATGTCACATGATATTAACAGAAAAGAAGAACATGCATCATGAGCCACTGTTTTCTGACACTCAAAACTGAAATGCTTGGGTGAGCGCATAAACGGTAAAGCATTTTACATTTGATCAAAGACTATTGGCTTCGAGTTAGAGTCTCTTGTTGTATTATCTACTCTAGTTGTTTATACACCTTCTTTTTGGGGCTTTCAGAGTTCCCTTTTATGTCCTATCTCTAGCCAAACTAAGATCTTAAGCAAAATAAGTTCCATGAGGAAGTTTCAACATTGATTAATTTTGGACTTGCCTCATATACGCAGGCTCTCTGAAAATGAGGATATTCCTGTGACTGGTGGATGTGTTTTAAAATCTCCATCTCAGCAAACTGATTAGTTGGGTCCTATGAATTGAGTAGTAGCCACTCCACTCTGAACCAAGACTTTCACTAACATACAAGACTTCAATGTCTCCATAGGCATATTTTTCTTCAAAGAAAGCACATGTCCTATACAGGATTGTCATATATAGCATTGATGCTCTTTACAAAGTTACTAATCCTACTTCCCAGTCATTGTGATCAGGCATTGCAAGCACTTTATTAATTTGTTAGTGTGATTAGTGACAGAATGTCTGGCAGAACCTCCTTCATGTGACAACCATACATGACTGAGAACAGCCTTTTGGTGGAGGAGGGCCATTCTGCCCTCCAATTCCACCCACCTCTCACCAGCTCAGCCTGATCTACTGTAATGGAATTCCATTACCATTTGCTGGGCCTGCCCCAGAATGTCTCACAGGGTAATGGAGACAAAATGTCTGGGGTGGAAACCCTTACAGAACACTGAAACCATAACTAATAACAGAGTTATTTGCTGACAAATGTTGAGAACTACTTGTACAGAGGAATCTAACTTCCATTTTCAGTCTATTGTCTGGGTAACTTTTGAGGTATGAACTAGTAAATGGCTTAGGCATGGTTAGTATGAAGTGAAGTAAAGGTCAGAGGTCTTTTAGGCACAAATGTAATAACATAATAGATTCATTTAAGCTGTCTATTTTCAATTTGTCATGCGTTCCATAACTAAAGAGTCAAACTCATACCTAATTGCAGATGTACTCTTTTGAGGAAAAATTACATTTATACTTTCATTTGCAGAAATTGCCAGCAATCCTTTAATCTCAGTTAGAAATTGATATATGTTATTCCTTATTAGGAATAGGTCTTTCAGCAGAATTGACAGAAGTCATTGTGGTTTTATCTTCCAAAACATTTAGTTGAATTGATAGAAAGCGTATCTTGTTGTACAATTTCATAGCTGACTCAAATGTAGTAGGCAGGGTACTGTTGATACCGTCATCTATTGATCAGTACTCTATTAGTCTACATTGACATCTGAGGCCCACTCAAACAGCCAGGTCAATTGCTCAGTAGCAGGTTCTGCACTGGGAGAACCAGATACCATTTTAGCAGAACACTGGCAATTGAACCCTACAGAGCACGTTTCAGTCCACACCACGAGTCATAACACACATAAAAGTGAGAAACTTCACTAAACAGGCAGTAAAGCTATATAGGAAGTAAAAGAGGAAATGCTTGAGGCCCGACTGTGTTAAAATGGGCACTTTGAATTACATTAACGCAATTAAAAAGACATAAACTGAGTTTCTTCTAGGTATGCTTGTCATAAGGGCCATGCATGACTAACCCATTTCCATGAGTGGTGTTGTCATTAGCTAGCTTCAAGCTAAGCTATGACTATCTCTACTCCTTGTCAGGAACTTAACATTGTGTCCATAAATAATCCGTATGAGAAAATGGGCTTTGAATACTTGACTGTTTTAAACACTGTTACCCCAGTGAAGCAATCTTGACAATAGCATCTATATTGAAGAATAGTTTGTCATAGATTGTTGTATCATCTGTTTACAAACCTTCACCTATTCAATATTTTAGGATCTAATAGCCTCATTACGAGGGTGGCGGTCCTAGGACCGGCAAGCGCACTGTAGCGGTCAGACCACCTTGGCTGTGGCAGTCCAACTGCCACATTGCAGAATAGGTGGGAGGACCCGCCTACAGACCGCTGTCCCCACCAGGATCAAAGATCCTGATGGGCTGAGGGCAGTCTCGGGTATAGTCAGCATTGCGGTGCTGAACTAAGTGCCGCCCTGCTGATTACAATCTTGTTCTCCGCCAGCCTTTTCATGACGGTTTCCCTACCATGAAAATGCTGACAGAGAACAAATGCATGGGCCATGGGGGGACCCATGGCATAGGCAGTGCAGGGCCCCCCCGCCCATCACAGTTGCAAGGATGCTGGTGCACCCTGTGTGTGGCAGAATTGCCGCTGGCTCTATGATGAGCAAGGAACCATGCTGCCGCACCTTTCACTCTGGGCTGACGGGCGCGGTGGCAAAGTTCGAAGAGGCCCGGTGAGAAGACCTCAATGTCCACGGGGGTCTTCTTGTCACGGGGCTGGTGGCTGAGGCCCTAAGTGCATAGTATCCTATCAAGATTGTGACAATACAATGCAATTAATTACTGCGACTAAAAAAACAAATTGCTAACTCAGAAATGTTACTTTATCTCTAAATTTTCTATATGTTTGTGGCACAATTACCACCCTCATCTGTGAGTGTATGCTCTTGGCTGTGTCAATGCTAGACATTTACAAAATCACAGATAGTTAACACCAGAAATAAGAATTAGGAAGTCGTGTATAAAGTGAGCAAGAGGCCAATGTTGAGAAAGGCATGAACAAGCATAACTTTACATTTACTTAAGCCTTTCTATAAGGGTTATGAAATCCTCTCACAGAGTGTTTTTAAAATGCATGTCAGTAGGTAAAAAAGAATAAAGATAAGTACAGGTTATGTCACTTGTCTTTCTAGTCACTATTTCTACTCATTTTCACTCTTTATAGTATTTCTTTGCATAGTATTGCACAACAGAATGAAACCTATCCTTTTGTTTTCCATAGTGCCTGGTGTGCAAATCGTTGCACTACCCACACTGGGTAAGTTCAAATTAGCATTCCATATTCATATGGAATATACTCACATGAATATGCAAATACAGAAATGAGTTAAAACATGGCACTTTTCACTGACAATTTTTCATGAAACCTGCGCCCAATCTACCAGAGATTTCACAAATGCTCTCTACAACTTTCTCTACATTGGGCTCTACCTTACAGTAAAGAGTAGCAACCAAAGTGACGTTTAAATTTTCGGGTTTATTTTCTACACACAATATGTTGCTTTAATATACACAAATATCTCCACATTTAAGAGAATATATTTCTCATCCAGTGCACCAATTTAAAAAATATGGCCCTCATTACGACCCTGGCGGTATAGAACCGCCAGGGCCGCGGGACGCGGTGGCACCGCCGACAGGCCGGCGGTGCCCCGCGGGGCATTCTGACCGCGGCGGCTTAGCCGCGGTCAGTAAAGGGAAACCGGCGGTCTCCCGCCGGTTTCCCGCTGCCCCCAGGAATCCTCCAAGCCGGCGCAGCTTGCTGCGCCGGCTTGGGGATTCCGACTCCCCCTCCCGCCATCCAGTTCCTGGCGGTTCTCCCGCCGGGAACCGGATGGCGGGAGGGGGAGTCTCGGGGCCCCTGGGGGCCCCTGCAGTGCCCATGCCAATGGCATGGGCACTGCAGGGGCCCCCGTAAGAGGGCCCCTACAAGTATTTCACTGTCTGCTTGGCAGACAGTGAAATACGCGACGGGTGCAAATGCACCCGTCGCACCTTCCCACTCCGCCGGCTCGATTACGAGCCGGCATCCTCGTGGGAAGGTCGTTTTCCCCTGGGCTGGCGGGCGGCCTTTTGGCGGCCGCCCGCCAGCCCAGGGGAAAACTTGAAATACCCGCCGCGGTCTTTTGACCGCGGCGCGGTATTTTGGAGGGCGGAATTCTGGCGGGCGGCCTCCGCCGCCCGCCAGAATCAGAATGAGGGCCTATGTGCTTTAAGAGATTGTAGTCTTAAATCCATTGCATTAATGCACCTGATAAAACTGATCTGCGTAAGGTACAGCAAGGACTTCTAAAGGGCACTTCTGATGACGTGGGGCCATTTGGTGAATTAAAAAATGTTCCTGTAAAAACAATCAACACATTGAATGATGTCCTAGTAAAAAAAAATCCACCTATTATTGTTACTAAGCAAACTGAAGCTTAATAGAAAATTAAACCACTGGCAGAACTTACAATATAAGTGTCTGATTCACTGAAACAGGTGTACCATATAATTGCTTCGTAGTATGCTTATGCATGTTCCTAATTAAGGCTTGTTGGAGTAGTCAAATAATCTTCCCTTCTAAAATATTCATTACTGATCAAGGTCTTAAGGAGCAGCCCGAACTGTTTGCAATGCAATGAAAAGGCAACTATAAAAGTTGTTTCAGACCTATGTTTCTGTATTTCCTGAATACATGTAAAATGCATATCAATTTATGATAGAACTCCTTTATTCTTTCTCTTATCCTTTTCCTTTCTTGCTGCTACACATTGGAAAAAGTGAGCTGATAGTTGCTCATTGCCAGATCTTCTCCAGCAATTAAGGCCTTCAAGAAACAGCCCAAGTGCACAGAAAAACAAAATGCACTTACAATTGTTAATTCACACAATTGAAGGCTCAATATAGTCACAACTGAATGTGTTTGTACCACATTTGTATGGGATTTACCTAACCACTCCCCTGACAAATCCCTTGGATGCTCGCACATGAACCTTAAAAAAAACGTAAGAGTTTTTAAATGACACACAAATTCATACATTAGTTCGACACTCCTAATTCACTGACATATAGCAGCTTTATTAGTTTTCATGAACATGGCACAAGTAATTACAAAAGTGTACATTAGTCCTATTCTCAGGTGTACAACAGTCCTTTATCAGAAAATTCTCTTTGTGAATCATTCCATAATATGTTAGCCACTTAATCTTATTCCACAGATCTGAATGTCAATAATTATTTTATAGATATTAATTACTACTGTGTAGTGCTCTCCAAATGCCTTCAAGTTACCAAACTGATTCACTCAGAGGTTGATCAAAGTATGCCTTAATAGCACAAAGAATAATGGATTGATGATCACTCATGATTGCAATAATTCTTAGCTTATAACATTTGCATCACTACAGGTGTAAATATGCTTAAATGTAAAGTTGTTTGCAAGAATTGCACATATTCCATCTTTGACCCCAGGGGTAAATGTTTCACTTAATAAAAAGAAACATGCCAACATTGGTAAGAACTGAGGTAAAAATCACAAACGTGAAACAGTGTCATGGTCTAACATTAGCAACATCTAAAGCAGTTTCAACAAGCAAAACAATTCACCTTTTGTTAAATCTTAAAAGTCAAAGTATTTATGAATGTATAACTTAAAAGAGTTAGCTAACTCATACTGCCTAGTCATTTCCTATATACTGTGGCTCTTATTTAAAAAGGATACAAAGTGTCACAAAAAACTGTAATATCTAAGAAACAAGTGACTCAAACCGATGGACTCACCAAAGAACAAAAATATGTTGTCACTAGCTTTCTGCATTCCTCAGGTAATACAATATTGTTTGCTCAGGTTCAAAGAGAAAGAAAGTCAGCCATTTATAAATGATTCTGACACAGTTGGGGCGTTCACCCAAATAAAACTTGCAAACAAAATTTGCAAATACTTCCACTAAATTTACTAGTTGCCAGACTTCCAATGAAAGAGTAAGTATTACCTATGTTTAGGCTGGTCAGGCAGTTTGGTTCATGTGGGGCTGTATGAGCCTCTGTCACCCTCCATACATACATTTATGTCAGATACTAGGGGCGTTATCTGCTTAATACGTCCATTGAAGTTCCTAACTAGCATTCTTCCTATCTTCATCACCATCTTTTGCTGCATGAGACATACGGTCTAGCTAACATGCAAGACATGCATGGAATGGGTCCAAGTTGTTCTTTAGCACAGGCAGGCACCCCTCTCAGGTGTCTGTGCATCCATCTCCTAGTACAGGAATGTGTACCAGAAGATATTTGAACATGAGCACTGCTGTTGAACTCTTCGACCTAAAACAGTACCCACATTAGCTGGCAAAGGGCTCAAGTGGTGACATTTCCATGCACAATTTCGTTTCTTTTTTGTCCTGCATATTTGCACATGGGAAAATGCCAACTACATTCAATATTTGTCAATATGGTGAGGAAGCTCTTTTATGGAAGCAGCCATGATACCTCTCCACTCCAGCTGAGTGTCACAAAGTGTTATTCTTTTGACCCTCTCCTGTATATTCTAGCAAGACACATAGCCAATAAGTACATTAATATAAACAACATCATGAGGTCCTACCATTCAATACAAGCTCTGAGAGATCTGCATGTCATGACATGAGGTTGATGCTGTATAGAATACACCAAGGTTTAGTCCTGTAAAAGGTGTGTGATAGAAGATGGGCAACTGAATACATTGAAATAAGAAGGATTGAGAGCCCAGCTCAGTAAATACTTTAATTCTGTAATATTTTAATCTTGCTAATAGGAGGCAATAATAAAGCTAGTTAAGCCTACCTCAAACAAATTATAATAGTCCTGGTGGTTGATACAATGGCAACAGAAATGAAGTATGTATTAGTTAGCTCACCTGAAATAGCCTGTGCTTCCAAAAAGAGTGACAGGTGTTGGAGTAATATGTTCTGTGGAGTATAACATGCACTTAATCCAACCTGCAGTCATCAAATAATGTTTGCAAAATTGCCCTGAAATATTTGGGTGAACATCCTAGAATGTCTCACTGGGGTCAGGACTGCTGTATATATCACCCAATTAAAACATGGTTGACATTTCCCAGGAAATGCTCCTCTAACTTTTAAGAATCATCCACATAATTACTGGGAGCTGTATGGTGGGGTAATTTGACATGATATCCTACAAGAGAAATATTAGTAATATGGCTGTTGAGGACTCTATTGCAACCTTTGTGACAGTATTTGGATTTTCACTTGCTGGAGTAGTAGCTCAAGAGACTGACCTAGCTTTCTAATATGACGTTAATCCCACATTTGGGATATAGCTAATATTTGAATAGTTAGCAATATATAGGTGTGTCATGGAACTTCATAGAGGTATCTAAATATGATAAATAATTGTGTTGGAAATAAGGTGTTAGACATGCTATGGTTACTACAGTTATCTGACCCTAGCAAAAAAGTCTGTGATGAATAAATGCATACAAGTAGTACTCTACTTATAAACAGTACAATAAGTAAGTACATAAATAACTAAACGAATAAATAGTGCAATGTTGGCAAGTAGACGCAAAAAATACATGATTCTTTACAACACGATCCCCAAGTTAGGTATAGATGTTTGTATAGACATCTATGTTTAATGTTTATTTTAAAATGTCTAAAACAGGCTTAGCATTTGGTACTTAATGATCACCTACTTTGAAATAACCCTATAACCATATATCAATTTTATTACTGGACTTTTCAAAAATATAGGTATTGCATTTCACATATCATTTCAGGGCTCATTCAGGGTGTTTAGGAGGTCAATTGAAATGTTCCACTAACCATTTTTTTGGCACAAACCATATTGTTCTGATTTACATGGGATTTACATGGGAAGTAAGGCTGATTTTAATAGTTGACTTCACAACACATGTTTAAAGTTAGTTAATTTATAAAAAAAAACTAAAAATGTATCCTCCACAACCGTCGCATGGCAAAAAGCATGTAGCACCGTTAATCCTGATAAGTCAGAACTGTAAATTAGGTTTGGCACAGAAAGTATTCTTGCTGATTAAGCATGATTCACTACTTAAAATGTAGTAATAGTTAGCAGTAGGTCAAAAGTAAGTCATACAGTCGTGTAGGAAAACCTTCATGAACTGGGCCTATTTAGTTTAGCATTCTTACCTTTCACTTCCAGGAATGAAACACTAAACACTGGATATTTTTACAAATGTAAAAATGTCTTCGCATTTGTTTTACATTTGCCAGAAATAAGATTTCAATTTTATGTGAACTGTTTTGAAATAAAAGATTAGTAGGCATGTGGATATTAATAGAAGATGAAGACGGTCTGACACCTGATGGGGATGGCATTCTTCAACATTGTAGTATTACTCACTTGTGCTATCGCTGCCATTTTGACTATTTTACAGGACGTTTCTGACCCAAATGCATGGCTTACAGTGCATGGAATATTACAGGCCACCTCTCTGCTGACCAGATTTTTAGACTGAATTCATATGCCCATACTTTCCAGAGTATTAACTGTATAAAATCCCTACTATCATTTTCAAGTAGGTGTTCATTCTATTCCAGGGTTTTTACATTTTCACTAGAAAAGATATTGAAAAGGAAGGTCGCTTAAAGTCGCTAAAGTCGCTAACGTCGCTAAAGTACGCTTTATGTTTTTTCTTCAGACTGTCCTGTACATCCAGGACCATCATTCCTCGGCTGAATTCTCCTCTCAGTCATAGTGGGTATGACTATGAGTAGTCATACTCACTAGAAAGAAGATGATTTGTGTACTTATGTTACATCTCCTTTAAAAAACAGTAAAGGCTTTCCTTAAATTCAAGGAAGTCACAAAAAAAAGTTTAGCCTCCATTCACAGTCATGCTCTCATACTGTTAACAAAATGTATTAGATTTCCCTTTCCTAACCTTCAACTAGCAAAGCTATGTAATCGAGAATTGTACTATCCCAATATATTAGGACATTTCACAATCATGTTTCTAATAATGTATTCACCAAAACATCCCCTGGATTTAAACTATGATTCAAAGCCTCCTGCCCACTTCCACTCTTGTAGTGGAACTGCTGCTGAAATTACACTTTCCCAGTCCTCTACCACCACACCTGTATCTATTAAGTAAGTAGGCATGGTAGTCTCCAGGGCACCAGGACCTCCCTATACACCCTTTTTCTATTTTCAACCCTTTTACTTTCCCTCTTTTAATGTTAAATTATTGGCTATTTTTCCAGATAGAGTTACTTCAGTGCCTTTGCTCATGTGCACCATATTATCTGTGTAGCTCTGTCTTTCAGATGTATGTGTGTAGCAATGTTTTTCATTTTGAGACTATCATAGAAGTCTGTATTCAAAAATGCAATCCTGCCCCACCCTAATTTCAAAAACATTCCCCTTATCAAGTTGGCCTCCTCATAACTACCTTCTATTTGGCTTCTTCATGTAAACACACAACAATATGGAAATGTATACACGTTAAACACATCTAACCTTCTTATTCTTCTTGGTATCAGACTTCTCAAACTACACTCTCCCTCCCACACAAGGTAAGATGTTTGACCTTCTTTAAATGGTATTTCCTCCCATTACATATATTTAATCACTTTGTGACCTTGCAAAGTGAATAGGTCTTAAGTGCTTGGTACCAGGAGGACCTTTTAAATATATATGCATGCTTTTTGTGTATCCAGGTTCTATCCTGATCGTAAAAGAGACTAAAAAGATTGTACTTCAGTTGTGTTATTTACATCTTTCTGGTACAATCAGGATTTTTACAAACACAATGTATACACCAGTTCATTTCTGCTACTCGAAAACAGTCTTGTTACCTCTTGATTCTCTATGTGCATATTTAGTATCATTTTGCTCTAGCCCTGGTCCGATAATTGCTGAACAAATGAAAAAAACTCATACAATTCCCCAAACAAGTTTTTAAAAACCTTCTGTACAAGCAAGATGTCTACACCCCAAACACAAATAAAAGAACATGTATATGCGTGGAAGGCCTGAAGAAAGGAAGGCCTCTGTTATTTTCTTGCTCTGTGTGCAGTAGGATACCAGCCTAGTGGAGAGGAAATTGGTTCTAGACCCAGTTTGGTGTAAGGACTGCTCACATCTCTAAACACTCCCCTGGCTGGCCTCATAGCCTCCCTTCAGGGGCAGACGGCCTGTGCCATCTTGGATTTCTCTTAGAAGAGCACCATATGGGTTAGTTTCCAGTAATTCATCAGATTATAAAAAATAGGGTTGTAAAAGAATATAGGGTTGTCCCTGGGAAAACTTTCTCCAATTTTTTAGGAAGTGTCTAGTAGGCACCCCACCCACTGGCTCCTGAAGTGAGTAAAAATGGACACTCAATAGCTGGCCACGATGGTTGTGTCTAGATCCACAAAGGCTTGACCTTGAAGAAAGAACAATCCCTTCCTGAAGCTATCCTACCAAAAGAGAGTACTCTCAAGTCAGCAGATGCCGTGGAAAAGGAACCAATTCTAGAGTAGGAAAAGTGAGTGGTACCAAAAACCTCCAAAATACTAGATTCCAAAGGGATGGTCTCACAGGAGAGGTCCGAACCTAAGTAAGGGCACAAAGGAGATACTACTAGGTAATAACACAGGAATATGCTATTTGGGAGCTTGGACACAGAACATGAATGTTTGTGACTCAACCAGCACTAACCACATACTGAAAAATGACATGGAACAGGAAGCAAAACCTTCCAGGACACATAATTGCCATCTTGGATTGGAGCGATGAAGTAAGCACCTTGTGTTGGGGCGCCATCTTGGTTTGGTAGATGTACATTAAGTCAAGATGGCCCCCTCTGCTCCAGGACTCCAAGAAGTGATCACAGTGGGACAATGGAACAAACTGCACCCTTCAGACCCCCAGACCTGAGCTCATTGGCTCACACCACTCAAGGGAGATTGTCATAAGGAAAATGTAAGCCCTGCCCTGCACCCAGCACTCACACACTGCTCCAATGGAGCAAAACCTGGAATGCACCTCATGTGAGGAGGGCAACCCCCAACAGTGAACATCACCACCAGCTCCTCAGAACTCTCTCTGGACCTGCAGAAGAATAGAAGCAGGACTACACCTGATCTTTAAGACCTTTGAGGAGCCATGTCGTGCTGGATCTGCTCCCACTTCTACCCAGGACAAAGAAGTGTATTCCAAGGTTCAGCTGGCTGACTTCCTATTTGGTTGCAGAGCTACAGGCTACAAGAGGCCTTTTTCTACTAAGTCAGATTGACCAGTTACACCTGGGCCCTGCTGGTGGCCACATCTGGAATAAGTTCTGACCCTAAATGTTATCCCTGAGGTCCAGGAATCCTTTGCTGTGCCCAGCTGGAATTCTCCAGCAAACTCTGAAATGAACAAAAATATTTGGACTTTCATAACTTCCAGACTCTCAGTAAGACCTTGCGTGAAGAAGTCCGATTTTGATGCAGCTCTATCCAGTACAGCTTCAGGCTTGCCCTAGTGGACATATGGAACTCCATAGAGTAAGACTACGGACCGGATTTACAAAGGTGACTGTAGATGATTGCATAAGTTTACATTTGTTTTGGAATTCACAAATTTGCATTTTAATACTACATTTATGAGTGTGGAAACTCTACAGTCAGGGCGGAGAACTTTGTACATTAAAAGATAAGCATGTAGTATCTTGTGTGGATTTCTGCACCCAACTGTGGAGTCTCCACACTCTTACAGCCTAGTATTAAGATACCATTTTGAGAGTTCCAAAACAAACATAGACTTACCGAAATGTGTAAGTTTACCTTTATGAATCAGGCTTTAAGTTTGAACATAGAAGTCTTGCCTGAGAGAAGGAGTGAAAATGATCTGCCTGATACAAGGTCTTCAAAGGCAAGGAGATGTTAATTTTTCATGTTCTGAGTTTTGTCCACAAAATTCACAGCTTCAACAGGATCTTGTCTGGTGGCTATCCAGCCCTGCTATAGGATTTTGACTTCTGTTACAAAGATTAAGTTAGAAAGCAAAACGTTTGACCAGGATGAACCTATTTGAAGTATGCAACGTAGGCTCGATTGTGGTTGGCCTGACATTACACTACATCCTGGCCAATCATGAATAAATACTATTAATTGTTTTCTTTGCATTTCCTTGGCACTTTTGCATCATGGCCCTCATTACAACATTGGCAAGTTGTAACCACCGTGCAGCTGCCAATGCGGCCGCACTCCCGCGGTGGCCATTTCGCCATCCCCGCTGGGCCAGGGGGAGGAAACTGAGTTTCTGCCCGCCGGCCCAGCAGGGATGTCGGCCGCAACATTGGCTCTAAATGGAGCTGGCGGTGTTGCGGCAGTGCGACGGGTGCAGTTGCACCCGTCACGCTTTTCACTGTGCACTTTTCACTATGCAGACGGTTCCTACCACCATGAAAAGGCTGGTGGGAGGGGGACTCGTAATCCCCTGGGCAGCGCTGCAAGCAGTGCTGCCCTGGAGGATTACAACCACCGGGACCAACGTGGCGGAAAACCGCTGCAGTCGTAATTCCCAAGATTGCACCGCCAGCCTGTTGGCGGTGCAATCGTCAAAACAGCCCTGACGGTAATGATGCCCTATATCTTTAACAGATCATATCTTGTGTTCCTCTTACAGGATTTTAGTCACTTTGGTGTAATTTGTTTATTAAAGGCTTTCCTATTTTGCATTTTATTGTGTTAATTGGTTTGATACTACTAAATAATTTACACATTAAGCTTCTCTGCCCTGTACCATAGCTACCAAGGGTTAAGTTCAGGTTTATAATCCTGAAACCTTTGCCAAGACCTAACAGGCTAGTGACTTTATTATTTCTGTTGGTCTACCATCCAGCCCATTCAAATAAGAAATCACTATCTTAAAGAGCAGTACTATTTACCTATTAGAAAAAGCAATTCACAAACGTCTTGTATACATATCGGCCTCGCCTATCTTTTCTCTACAGGCATCTCGATCACAGTGAAATAGATCTCCAAACAGGTAGATATACATTTTGGTAGTAAATTTGGGAGGGACAATGCAGAGAAAATGGAAATTAATTATAAAGGAGCGTTTAAGGGATATTGAGAGATTTTGAGAGGGGCATGGTAATACCAAACACACAACCACATAAACGTATTTGCTATTCACACTATGCACTTCTAATTCAACTACATTTCTAATAGGGAAAAACAGGCTCAACTGTATTCCATCCAAGCCGTGGAGTATGTCAAGCACTACACGTGGCCAATCATTAGTATTTCAACCAAAACCCTTTCATGGGAAACAAGGGAGGTAGCAAATAACATTAGGTGAGAATAGGTAAATGAAAACAAAAATATTTTCTTTGACTTTACCATTTTTTACTTATATTTATTCATTAAAATGTTTATTGAGAAATGTTATTTTTTTTTAAACAAGTCTCACAACTCAAAGAATCAGGGCCGGCCTTAGCACCCGTGGCACCGGATGTGACAATCTTCTTGCTGAAACCCCATGACCTCCTTATTCATGAATTCCTTCACTACCACCCTTCAACAGTGCCCTCATCTCCCCATATATCTCCACATAGTCCTTCTCTGACATATGTTTCATTTTTTATAGTGCTTCTTTCCTCTGTGCTTCTTTAGGATGAGCCAAAACTGCCATTAGACAAAAACCCCAACTTCTATCCAAAATGAACATTAATGATATTTTTATTGTTGTCTAAAAACTTGTGTACACACGTAGAACATAGCAACACGTGCTTTTAGACCCATCTTATTTTTAAACACAGCCCCCCTTCCCCTACTTCCCTCACCTAAAGCCTGCCCGAGGTGCAGCTGCACCGGTCCCAAAGCCCTAAAGCCCTAAAGTCTGCAAGCTGCAAGCCTGCAAGGAATACACCCTATGATGCAGGGTGGGACATTGATGACTCAGGACGTCACCACCCAGAAACTGATGTAACTAATTACAAAACCAAACAGCCAAATATGTAAGAAATGAACTCACAGCTCAAACTAGTGTTTAGGGTTCAATATATTTTTGAAAGTCTTTGTAGCTTTTTCTTCTTGTTTTAAATAAAAAATTATTGTGAAGGATGAGAGGATTTACAGGCAAACGATCAACCTCTTTGGCACATGCGGTGAAACATGCATTGCCAGATGCTGCTTCCCATCTGATATGATTCTTCATATAGTTCAAACTGAGAGCAGGATGCTGATTCACCTACAGCCCACCCCATGCCATACCTGCCAATTTTGACAATGTAGTCATTTCAGAAGCAAGTTAATTGCGATGCCTGTACCAGGTACTGAGTTGCATCTCCAAAAGAGTGCACCAGTAGATTAACATGGCACAGGCACTGGAGTTGAAGCAAAGGGCAGCAACTGAGTTCTATGCCTATGCCTACTTCCCTTATGTATTACATGTGACACTTTGGCCACTTCACCACAGGAAACACCTTACCGCAGAAGACACAGCTGGTACTCCATAAACATGCTAGCTGTTTGCCATGGAAGAGGATTCTTTACTAATATGTACTGTGCATTTCCAGAAAGCACGCACAACAGCTATGTGTTCCATTGATTGATAGCAGGATATTTCCATGATGTGGCTCACGGGTAAGTTATAACATCCCTCACGTGCCTCTGGTGGATAGAATTTCCAAGATACTCACTCTTTGCTCTTTATACTAAAATAAATACACATTACTTTAAATGCCACTGCATGTGTGTATACATAATGTAGTTAATTTAGAATACCAACACATATTAAGAAGCATCAAGTCTTGGTTGCAGGTGATGATGGGTATGCTCTCTCTCCCCATATCTTCATACGATTCTGGCATCCAACTACACAACCTCAACAAAATTACACTAGGGCACACACAGATACATTAGCCATAACTGGATACAATTTTGGTATCCTTACATTACTCTTCAGATGCTCTGACCAGGGATGCTGCTGTGCTCCCCAGAGGTTGTGCGCACAATCGTAGTATCCTGTTATGTGTTTCACAGTTTGGACCCACATATAGATATCACCTTTGATCTATGGCCAGATGTAGGTTCCTGGGATAGAGCACACAATAGCGATCATGATTTGCATGTGGAGGATTGACTAGTTGCCTCATTTTTCACATGAGTTGCTAGTTGGACTAATGCAATATTTTGGTCAGACAGCTTCTGACCAATGGTTATTGGTGAACCATAACATCATCCACAAATACCATCCTTATGACAATGCTGTTGCACTACCATAATGTCACCATCAAGCATGTTATGCTCTTTACAGTCATTCAAGTACAATTCTCTTTTATTTTCAGTCTGTTGATTTTATATTTGTACACAGAAATGTAATAGTTTACACAGCATACATGTTGCAGCCTTAAGTTGATATTTCACAAAATAATAATCAACTCTTTCTAACATTTATCCTCCTACACCCTTTATTTTTAGAATTCTCTGCATGTGGGGTGGTGTCTTGTACATGCTGTGGGGAGGCCTATTCTCTTGGGCAGAGAGGTTTTGAATTAACCAGTCTTTGTTGAAACATTCCCTCAACATAGCTAAACAGTTTAAATAATTGAGAGGCTTTCTTCCCACTGACTCTGCAATGGAGAGTTTGTAACTACAGCTTTTACCTGGAATTGTAAATCAGACAGCTAAATACTATCAAAATGCTGCATTTTGACATGTTCCTAGCCAGTCAATATCTACCCAAGGGATTTATAGCTAGTAATAGAGACATTTCTCATTAGAGTATCAACCAATCTATTACAACACATTATTTCCCTAATAGCTGCATGTGAAGGCACAGAGGGGGTTATTCTAACTTTGGAGGAGGTGTTAATCCGTCCCAAAAGTGACGGAAAAGTGACGGATTTACCACCAGCCGTATTACGAGTCCATTATATCCTATGGAACTCGTAATACGGCTGGTGGTATATCCGTCACTTTACCGTCACTTTTGGGACGGATTAACACTCCTCCAAAGTTAGAATAACCCCCAGAGTCTAAAAAGAACTAAGGTGTTTGCTTAACTCACATAATGACGCTGCATGTAGAGAAAGTGTTTCTCATCTCTCTTGTAAGTTCCTGAAATAAATGAGCCCCTAAAAACATTAATTTCTACATGTTAGACCTGTCAGCCTTAGAATTGTCAGCCCTATTGTTTTTGCCTCTCCTCCTCCATTTTGCTGAACTTTATTTTGTTGGCCTTAGGACTCCAAGCACTTTACCACTGCTAACCAGTGCTAAAGTACTTGTGTTCACTGCCCTAAAACATGATTAAATTGGCTTATACCCAATTGGCATATTTAATTTACTGAAATGTCCTTTGTAGTGTGGTATACATATACACATGTCTTGTAAATTAAATGCTACCAGTAGGCCTGCAGTATTTATTGTGCCACCCACTTTAGCAACACCTTAAAACATGTCTGAGGTCTTCCATTGCAGCCTGTTTGCAATTTTAAACTGCCATGTTGACTTGGCAATAAGCCCACCTTGCCAAGCCCTAAACTACAATTGTATTACATATAGGTCACCCATAAAGTAGGCCGTAGGTAGACCCTAAGGCAGAGTGCCTTATAATTGAAAGGTTGGACATGTACTTTTTAGTTTTGCATGTCCTACTGTGAGGCCTACCCCTCCTATAGGATAACATTAGAGATTCCTTATTACATTTAATAGGTTGTGATTTCCAATTGGGAGCAGGTCGCTGTGTCATGTTTGGTGTCTTTGGGAAATGTGTATTTGATGGTAAAGTTGGGTTTTGATTACAATTTTGAAAACGCCACTTTCATTAAGTTGCCATTGTCCTGCCCTTAGCATTTTTGGGCCTGCAGCCTATTTTGGATCACGTGATTGGTTGTTACTGACAAACTTTGTGAATTCCTCCCAGATAGTCACACAATAGAGGGATTAGGTGTGCCTGAATTGGCCATCTACCAGCAAGATGGGACCACTCAGCATAACCCCACATGCAATTGACTAGGGATTGCTCTACCTTCACACACAGAACATATCCTCTTCACATTGTCACTGCAGCTTAGAGCCAGGTTGAGGGAGTAAGGTAATACCATGCACATCAAAGCCACTGTCCAGAGGCTTCTGCCACCTTCCGGAAGTAGGACACCATCTATCAGGCTATAAAAATAGGGCCTGAGACACCAACTCTTTGTTTCACTCCTGGACCTGCGGAAGGACTCTCAGAAAACTGCTGCTGTGACCTCCTGTGCATTGCTTTGCTGTAACTGGAAGGATTGCTTTGCTGTCTGTAAACTGCCTTGAACCCACAGAGGCCAGCCCTGCTTTTGAGCCCTGCATCTTCACCTGAACTCAGGATTACCAGAGTGATTCTAGGAGCAAGTTTGCTGTTCAGAGCCACAGGGACATAAAAGGCTTCCACCATCTTGAACCCGCTCCTGGTCCCAGCCTGAGTGAGTCCTGAACCCCACTAAGTGGTATCTCACAAGTCCTGAACCTTGGTTGTGGTGCTAAAGTTGCCCAGATGGACAGATCCTAAAACTAAGGGCTTTGAAATTGTTTGGCCAAATACTGCTCTGAGAACTAGAAGGAAACCGGTTGTAACGTGTTTCCGTACCCATCCAAGGAGCATTGATGGTCAGATTGACTTTGCTGCTTCTACCACTACATTCTGGAACCATCTTCTGCTACAGACCTCTACCTCGTCCCTCTGGAGATTTTGGACTTCCCTTCTACACTGCGGCTTCAGCCCAAGGCTCCCCGACGGCAACACTCCCTCCTTGCACTCTGCCTGCAGTCTTGCCCCACTAAACTATGCCTTCTCAGAACATTTATCTCAAAATGTATTCTAAGTTTGAAGATAAACACTGACCGGGCTCCATACACTTATTGTATCCAAACCGTGCTCAATTGCTGTCAGTCATATTTTTTTACATTGACCCTGTCAACACTTTGATCTTTTGGGCGCTAGTTTTTACTAGAAATTTTCAAATTCATAATTCCCGTTCTACTGATTGGATTTTTGTTGTTTTGGTGTCAAATAATTTATCAAGATTTAGGGGGTCATTCCGACATTGGCGGGCGGCGGGCACCGCCCGCCAAGCGGGAACCGCCAATTGCCCGCTCCGCGGTCAAAAGACCACGGAGGCCATTCAGACTTTCCCGCTGGGCCGGCGGGCGCCCGCCAAGGGAGCGCCCGCCGGCCCAGCGGAAAAGGCCCTGCAACATTGAAGCCAGCTCCGAATGGAGCCGGCGGTGTTGCAGGGGTGCGACGGGTGCAGTTGCACCCGTCGCGATTTTCACTGTCTGCTACGCAGACAGTGAAAATCATGCTGGGGCCCTGTTAGGGGGCCCCTGCACTGCCCATGCCAATGGCATGGGCAGTGCAGGGGCCCCCAGGGGCCCTACGACACCCGTTCCCGCCATCCTGTTTCTGGCGGTGAAAACCACCAGAAACAGGCTGGCGGGAAGGGGGTCGGAATCCCCAGCCGCCATGGAGGATTCTCCCAGCCGGGGGTAATCCGGCGGGAAACTGCCGGACCCGGCTGGGCGACCGCGGCTTTGCAGCCGCAGTCGGAATGCAAGATGAAGCACCGCCAGCCTGTTGGCGGTGCTTCCGGCGACCTCCACCCTGGCGGTCATAGACCGCCAGGGTTGGAATGAGGGCCTTAGTGTGTTTTTCTAAGCTAGTTTGGGATTTTTATTTTGTTGTGTCTTTACATATTGCCTATAAATTAAGCTTGACTGCTTTTTTGGTGTGAACCTACCCAGGTTTAAACAACAGGTTAATTTAGTTACCTTTTGTGGTTTGCCCTGAAGGAATCTTTGCTGTTGCTTGACTAGGACTCACACCGCAGTTAAACAACAACCCAAGTTCTCCAACTAGGTTTTTGTAGTACAGGTTTAAATTATTATCAGTCTGTGAATATTCTTCATTCCATGAAAATGTTCACTGTTTCGAATTAGTCTTTCATTGTCTGGTTTACAGTGTTGGTCATGTTAAAATATTTTTATTATTTTCCTTTGTAAATATTTTTGCGGTAAAGCTAGAGTTGAACACTGTGGAATTAACTGACAGACTGCTGCTGTTGGAAGTACATGATGTGGAAGATGCTTGTGAATTTAGAGAAATCGTGTCCTCAGTTTAGTCCCTCAAGCACTAACCATAATTTCCATGAAAAAGCATGAGAGAAAACAGTTTTCTTTTCAAGATTGTTTTTTAGATTCCCAACAAATGATCAGCGTTTTTCAGAAGGGGGAATTACCTCAGAACATACCCCAATAGATATGCCACCATCATGAACTGATATATGTTTTGACAAAACTCTGTTATCACCTTTTCTATATGCTCACAAACTGGACAACTCATTGGCTTATGTCATGTACAGAACAATACCCTAACCTTAGCTGCCCTACCAGGGAAACAAAAGAACATGTACAATGTTCCACATTAATGTTACTGAACTCCACAGGGCACGTTTTTGTCTTCAGAAAGAATGAACGTTTGAGGTGTGTATGCCTGTCATGAGATTTGAGTGGTACAAGTCTTTTCGACATTTTAGTGGCACCCAAATGCTGTGGGATTTCTGTATCACTATCACCCAACTCGCTCGTACTTACCTAACTGATCTCAGGAATAGGAACACTGAGTTAGGTATAGGGCAGACCCTGCTCCAGATTTTATACGTGCTACCCTTGCAAGGAGTTTCACAAATGTTCTTTATAGCCGTCCTCTTCTGCCTCTTTCTTTCACTCGTAGCTCATTTGTTCATGTGACTGCAGCAGAGATGTGTGTTTAATCTCTAGGTTGCTGGTTCAAACTCCTTTGATAATTTGCGATTAATAAAGCAATAATATGGAGGTCACAAGTATCCACTGCAATAAGGCACCACAGTGAATTAGTGAATGGCGTGTTCAGTTTCCATTGTAAAGATCACGTTTTCGAATTTAAGAAACACTCTTTAGGTGGCTGAAACATAAAATATGGTAACAAGTAATAATATAATGTTATTAAAGCAGCAAGGGAAAATCATTTTGTGATGCTTTCAAGTAAATAGATAAAAATAATAGTGCCATTAGGAATCCCCTTCCTCCCAACGCTCATCGCGCACCCAGCATGATTCTGTAGGATAGTTTGTTAGATTTGCTGATGTTTTATTACTTTTTTGTAAATCAATGCTTAAGTGCTAAATTAGCAAAACAACATGTGCCGCCTCCTTGCCCCTTTCTTTCATTGAAACGCAAGCTTCCAGGGTCATGAATTCATAATTTATTCTTTGCAGCTGCAACTGAGTATAGCTTTTGCCTGAACAGATTTACACAGAAGGGTAAAGCCCGAATGTATGGGGCGTTCAGTATGCAGCAAAACTGCAGACTGTGATATCAAGGAGCATTTTAATAACAATTCGTACTTAATAAATAGCATTGATAACAAAGTAGATTATTTTGGTTGAAAAAACATGCTATCTGCATTGAGATGATCCTTTTAATTAAGAATCACCCTGTGGATTCCATTCAAATGATATCTGAATTTTAGAATTTGAGTACTCAAACAAGACGATTAACTATTATGTTAATTCACTTTTAAAGCGCAGCGAATACCCGAAGGTGTCTTGACGCTAGGTAAATAGCATAGTGGTTCCCGACAGAAAACATCACACTAGAGTCAAGATGGACTTAGTCCTCATTGTTGTAAAACAGCCATGTTTTCACTGCTTTCCTAACGGCAAAAAGGTAAGGAGAAGATTTGAAGGCAATCGGCAGATTATTCTAGGCGAGAAAAAACGTGGGCCGCCCCATGCTGTGCGCTTGAATTTCGGAACCAGGGCCAGCCTTTGCCGAAGTAGAATGGAGGGTCCTGGCTGGAGCATACCAATGGAAGTTTTGTTTGAAGTAAGCTGGACTTAAATTATTAAGCGCTTTGCAAACAAAACAAAGGGCCAGATGTACGTACCATTTTTTGGTTTCGCAAACTGTCCAATTAGCAGAATCGAGCCGTTTGCGACAGGGAAAAAACATTTTGGTACATACAGACCCTATTTTGCGATTCGGTTATCTATTTACTGAATCGCAAAATAGGTTTGCAAGTCGCAATTAGGAAGGGGTGTTCCCTTCCTAATTGCGAGTTGCACTGCCATGTAGGATTGTTTGTGACCGTGAATGCGGTCACAAAACAATCGCAGTTACCACCTGTTTCAAATTAGTGCTAACCCATTCGCAAACGGGAAGGGTTCCCCACGGGACCCCTTTCCCTTTGTGAATGGTACCGAAAATATTTTTTCAGAGCAGGTATACCTGCTCTGAAAAGATGAAAGAAACCTTTTCATTTTTGTCTTTGAGATGCATCCTGTGTTCCTTTAAGGAATAGGGGCTGCATTTAAAAAAAAAAAAACTGCTTTATTTAAAAGCAGTAACAGACATGGTGCTCTGCTGTCCCCAGCAGGCCACCATCCTTGTGAGGGCAGCAATTCCAAATGGGGTCGCAAATTGCGACCTACCTCATGAATATTTATGAGGTAGGTCATTTGTGATCCCACTGGGAATCGCAAACATTGTCATTGACACTGTTGTACACAGGTTTTGCGACTCGCAAATTGTGAGTTGCTATGACTTGCAATTTGTGAGTCGCAAAACCTAATATTTGTACATGTCACCCACAGTGCTTTAAAGATAGTTCTCTTCCTTATCGGAAGCCAGTGCAACTTCTTAATGTCTCTAGAGACAGAAACATATTTGGGCAGCTTTAGCAATAGCTGTACTGCAGCATTCTGCAGAATTTGTAGCTTATTTAATGTATCCTGTACAGTAGTCCAATTTGGCCATGGCTAAAGAGGTTACCAGAACTTTTTGCATGTGTTCAGGTATGTAGGCAAGAATCTTTTTTATTTATCTGAGAGTAAGAAGGGCGGATGATGTTACTGCATTGACATGCTCAGTATAAGAAAATTTAAACTCTTTAATTATGGCCCATCAATACCATTGCTGGAAGCAAGCCCAACTCTTGTGGCAATAAGGAGCGGGTCCAGAAAGAGGTTTGGGGTCCAAAAAGCAAGACATCTGCCTTACCAGCATTTAAACTCAGACAGTTCTTATTCATCCAGGTATAGACATACTGCATACAGTTGCAAAACCTAGATCCTGCCACTGTATCATTGTTGGCCAAGGAGACAAAAAAACATGAGATCTGATTATATCAGCAAGGAGACTGATATGCACATAAAACAGAGTGGGACTAAGTGAGGATCCCTGTGGAACCCCGCTTGGGAGAGAAAATAGAGGGGAAACAAAATCGCCCAAATTTACCTTCTGCTCCCACTCAGCAAGATAAGAATTCAGCAGATCTCAGGCTGCACTTCTGATCCCAATATTTGCCAAGTGGTCCATCAGCAGACTATGATTAACCGTATCAAAGTCTGCTGACAGATCTAGCAAAATGAGAACAACTCTCCTACCTTGATCCAGCGGCAGTCTAACCTCCTCTTTTGCTTTGATCAGTGCAGCCTCACTGCTATATCCACTGCGAAAGCCGAACTATGTGTCATCCAAGATGTTATTAGAATTGACAGAATCCATCAATTGTTTGTTAATATTTTTTTCTACAATTTTAGCTTGTAAGGATTGAAGGGATATAGGGCGATCATTGTCAATGTTTTTTTGGGTCCAGATTATGCTTTTTTATTAGAGGGAGTATTGTGGCTTTCTTCCAGACTCCTGGAAAAAATCCAATTCTAAACATAAGTTTGAAGATGTTATGCAATAGTGGACCAATAGACTTGGCAGCTAAACTCTAGGAGGACAGAGATCTTCAGGAGATTCAGATTTCACCTTGGCTAGCAGGAGACAGTGAATTCATAAACTAATTAAAAGTATGGCTCACACCCCTACAATATGGCCCCCATTAAAGGCAGGGAGCCAGGTACCTCCCAAAAATGGCAGCTCTCTGACTATAAGGAAAATAGCATGGGAGACTCACTGTACTATCGAGTGCTTTGAAGCCCATGATATAAGCCACCATAGGGGGTGGGCACGATTGATAGGTGCAGCTAAAAATGCTCTGTAGCTCAAGAGTGAGTTAAAACCGTTTGGCCAAATAAAAGATTTACCAATGTCCAGCAACCACTGCAGCCAAGTCAAAGGCTCCCCTATGCTTGGCCCCTACTGGAAAATCAATATAAGATAATAGAAATGGGTGCAAATAAAATTATAACCTAATAAAAAATAGGGCTCACACCCCTACAATATGGCCCCCATGAAGGACAGGGAGCCAGACACCTCCCAAAAATGGCAGCGCTCTGCTTACTAGGAAAATAACAACGCTGGGGACTCACCGTACTACTGAGTGCACAGACATGCTCTGAAGCCCATGATATTAGCTGCTATAGGTGGTGAGCATGATTGATAAGCGTGGATCAAGGTGCTCTGTAGTGTGAGAACAAGTTAAAACTGGCTGGGCAAATAAAAGATGAACCAAAGTCCAGCCCTCTTGAAGCAGCCAAGTCACAGGCCCCCCTGTGCTTGGTCCTTACTGGAAAATCAATGTAAGATAATGGAAGCGGGCGAAAATAAAATCATAAACTAATTAAAAGTAGGGATCACATCTGTACAATATGGCCCTCATGAAGGGCAGAGAGCCAGACACCTCCCAAAAATAGAAGCACTCTGTTTACAAGGAAAGTAGAATGGGAGACTCATCGTACTGAGGGAGTATTAGGCTTGCTTATCTGATCTGGGAGAGGAAAAAGGCAAATTTTCTGTGTATATCAGTATATGCAGGCAAGCAATTATATTCATTAAATACATCAAAGGTAGTACAATAATAGAATTCATAGTCCAATTATTGGTAATACACTCATCTATTCATGTCCATTTCAGTTCCATCCACTTCTGCATCTACAACAGATATGGACTTGGCTATTGATGATATTTTCTAGTCACGTGGCCTATACCACACTTTATATGACATTCCTGTTGATAGAAAGCAATTGAAAATTAAGTGCCATTTTTATGTATACAATTCATATTTTCAAATGTACGATATCTATGGTGTCTTTGTGTATTGAATTGTTGTGTCTCTGATTATTGTGTCTATAAACATGTTCAAATGCTTCTAACCTCTTCCCCTGATCCAATATTATTTTAAGTAGGTGTATGTGTGAACTTTATTATTGACCAATATTGAACAACAGTATTGAACAACAGTACAGAAATTCAGACCAGTACAATTACAAACATACAGAATACAGAACATAGTTTGATTCTGCCCCCCTCGTCAAAGGTCGGTAGCATGAACATGTGATTAGGCAACTGGTCCATGCTGAAGTGAATATATTAATAACCAATTTGGAGAGGAGCGTGTGACTTTCAAAATAGAACCATCCTGTTACTTCACTTTCACAATGCAGAGAGTGAACAGCGTGACAGGGCTGGCAATGGGGACCCCTGCACTGCCCATGCCGAGTGCATGGGCAGTGCATGGGCCCTCCTAGGGCCGCATGCCCCCGTCTCTGCCATGTTAAATCTGGCAGAGAGAGGAATCGTAATCCCCAGGGCGGTGATTCTTGCAGTGCTGCCCTGGTGGATTAGGACTGATAGCACCTCCAGTCCCTCTCGTGGATGTAAACTGGCGGTGCTGGCAGTCCAACCGTGGTGCAACTGCCACGGTCGTAATGTGGCGATCAGACCACTGCTTTGATGGAGGTTAGACCACCACCACGACTGCCAAGGTCATAATGACCCCCTATATGTATAAAATCAGCAGCTAGGCTCTCACAGCGGAGGCAAGCATCTGATCGGGTAGGATATATAATGTGAAAAAATTTTCAGGGAGAGGTATGTTTGGTGGACATAGTTGTGATGGATTAGTTTAAAAGTGGCACTGGAGCTGACTGGCAGCACCTCCAGTCCCTCCTGTGGATGTAAACTGGCGGTGCTGGCAGTCCAACCGTGGTGCACCCGCTACAGTTGTAATGTGGCGGTCAGACTGCCACTAAAGTGGTCAGACCACTGCTTTGATGGTGGCCAGACTGCCACCAGGACTGCCAAGGACATATTGACACCCTATATGTATAAAATCAGCAGCTAGGCTCCCACAGCGGGGGCAAGCATCTGATCGGGTAGGATATATAGTGTGTAAAATTTTCAGGGAGAGGTACTTTTGGTGGACATAGTTGTGATGAATTCGTTTGAAAGTCGCGCTGGAGCTGACTGTCCAGACCCACTTGTGTATGTGTGCCCGCTCCTTCTACAACATTGGCTAGCCTAATAATTCCTCCTATTTAGCCCATATGATGAGGGGCGCCTCGAAGAGAGCGCTTCAAAATGCTCTATAGATATGTGAAATGAGCCTAGCCCCAATATTCAAAATGGTGTAACCAGGGTGTTGGAATCCAAGGGGGCATCTAGGAAGGAGGGACAGACCTTGCATAGTATAGGAGATTTCTTGGCATATTGCGGACACTGCCATCCTCCCAGAGTAAATGATTACACTGAATCACCTCTCAGAATATAAGTACCCCAAAGTGTTACATTTTCCATCTAGTCAACTTTGTATCAACATGGACTCGGCTACCTTCTGGAACAGTTGTAGGATCTACAGTGGCAGGTCCAGGTCATAAGGGGCATGCCAGAGTACTCTCCCTCCTACTCCTTTCCACACCTCGGTTACTTGACGTATAAGTTAAGGCATGTCTGATAGAACACGGATCCTCTCATTAAAAACACGAGTCATGTATTCCCATCATGGGTGCCCCTTGGAAGGGTCTTCTCACACATGTCTGAAGGGTCCAACCAGTGAACTGTGTGTTGTAGCTGTTTCACCACATAATAGAGTTCTGCACTGGGGACCTCTAGACCCCACAACGTCCCAAGTCCATATTAGAGTGAGCAGCCCCACACACCTCCTCCTGTTAGCCCACAGTAGATCAACAATAAGGCTATTGATCATTTTGAAATATCATTTAGGAATCGATTCTAGAGTGCCTTGGAGCGAGTATAGACATCTAAAAAGCATTACCATTTTCACTATGGCGATTATTCCCATGAATGGGAGAGGAATATTAATATTTGTGAACACCAGATAGTTTCAAAATGCTGGTTAAATAGATTTTATGGCATTAGTTTTCTATGTTTTATATTATTTGTTTTTATTTTTATGTTATTTTTATTTATATTTGAATGTTTATAGCATTTTTAATCAATGTGTTTTCTTAAGTTTTAATATTTTATATATTGCCACATTAATGTCTATACTTTTTAATTAATACAATTGTTTATTTTGATTATATTACTTTTATATTTTTAATGTATTACTGTCAACATATATAAATGTAAATATATTTTCACATTAATAAGTTTTAATAGAAAAAGTAATATAATGTAAAATAAATATTTTATTAATTATGTTACACTATGTTACACTATATGTAGTATATATTTATAATTATAAACATATGTGTTACTTCATATTAAATGTATATATTAAAATATCATTCACTGATTTAAACTCTATTGATTAAAAGTATTTTTTGGTAATTTTTTGAACAATATCAGTGATATTTTTTTCTGATGCTTTAAACACAAGAGCATGATACTGTTGTAAATGATATTTTTGAAACCATAATTTTGTCAATAATATTTTAGTTGTGATGCCAATTCACATCGGTCAAACCATCACCCTGCCGACATTTTATGCTCCACCTCGCCCCTCAATGGAAGAGAAGAGACTTCATTGCTTGGACCCTAAATAAGTGCTGAGATTCTACATAGATCAAACCAAAGACTACCGGGTGGACTATTAGTTATTTGTAGGGTTCCCTGAAGCAAAATATGCAACTCAGTACAGAAGAGAGCCACCTCACTCTGGATTGTACTCTGCATTAAGATCTGGTACTCACTGGCAAAAAAGCAGTCTCTGGAGGACAGTCAGGTTCACCAGGAAGAGCATTCTCCCCACTCATTCTTGCAGGACTTTTTGGTTTGTGTCCATTCACACACTCACCTCTGAACAGCTATTGCTTTGGTATCTATTCAAAAGGTCACAAATCTGTGACTAGAAGTATGTTTAAGAAGAACAAGTTTCTTTCGGTAATGCATTTCCTGGTAGACTCTATCTAGCCGCACACTCCTCATTAACTCTCCCATCCTTCCCATTCTGTAATTAGAATCTATCTACTAATAATATCCCAAATCTAGGAATGTTCACATTGTCTATAAATTTGCTTTTGGTGTGCTGCATCTGGGTGCACCAGCAGTTTCAAAAGTAACTGACATCAGCATGTGGGAATGGTGTCTTTGTAGGCCCTGCATGTCATTTCCAGAGCAGATTGGGATCTGTGTGGAGCTATGAGGTGCCCCCTTCCAGCATATAGAGGTACTGCTGAAACATTTACAGATAACTGGGGATTTTTCAAAAGGTGAGGAATCTGCAGCTATATAGGCCCGTATTTATACTTTTTTTAGCGCCGCATTTGCGCCACTTTTTGACGCAAAACGGCGCAAACCTACAAAATACAATGGCATTTTGCAAGTTTGCGCCGTTTTTGCGTCAGAAAACGACGCAAATGTGGCGCAAAAAAAGTATAAATACGGGCCATAGTGTCTCCACCAGCATTACCAAAGGTAAAGAACTTGTTCTACTGTACTATGTGAATTTTGGTGTCTTAAACACCAAAGTCAACATTCAAATTCCGAAAATCTCACAATAGGCCCAATTTATCACTCCCAATAACTAATGTACCCCAGGTATCGCTATTTATGAAGTGTGATAAATTGCATTCTTACTTGAAAACAGGCCATTAGGGTAGGCTTTGGCTCCACCCACTGGAGAGTTTTTTTCTCATCTCGGACCACTTGTTGTAGCCATCTACATTGTAATGCATGAGGGACTATGTAACATCTTAAAAGTACACTGCATCATGTTATATTAAAATATTTATTTTCTGAACGCATTCCATACAGTAAGGAATCATTTTTTTAAATTTTGTTTTACTGTAATGGACCTTTTTAAGTTTCAGTCATGAATCATGCATGAGTCATGCAGACAGGTCTGCTACAGCCAGAGCTGCCAACATTGGAACTGGGGAACATTGTTGAAGTCTCGGAGTCAGCTCAACATACAGTGATTCTGGGCAAGTGCTTAATCTCCTCATGCCAAACCGAAAATTTAAGAAGGTAGTGCAACCATGTGTAATGTAACGGCTACTCATGTAAAGTTGGCCAATACCTTTGGGTTGAGTTTGTGCTATACATCAAAACTGCAAAAGGAAACATGCATATATTTTTATACACACACACACACACATACATGTGCACAAAACCACATAATCCAGCTGCATAAAATTAAACATGCCTTGCCAAAGCCAGTAAGTCTAAATTTATTGTGCTAATATATGGAAACAGGCATGTGAAAATACAGTTTGCATGCATTAGCACATCAGAGCCAGACCTATTGGTTTTGTCAAAGTGTGTTTTTCAGTATTATCAGAATAGAATCTAGGATACATTTGAAAGACGTATATTGTGTTTCAACATCTTTTATATAACTAAATAGTAAAATACTTCTAAATTAGTTTTTCACTACTGTGAATCCTACATCCCCCCCATAGGATAACTTTGTGTTGCCCCATTACATTTAATATGTGCTACAGTTTCATTTGGAACATTAATTTCCCAGTAACAGAAATTGGGTTGTTGGGTGCCAGGGATATGAGCGCTGGTCCAGCAACAGCCACAATCCACTGCCTGGTGAACCAGGAAAAGTCACTAAATTAAGATGTGCCTAACCCTGGGTAGCTTGGCACAAAAACAAGTCAGGCTTAATTTTGAGGCAATCTGCAAAGTATTTAAGCAGCACACAAATGGTATATATGTGAAAAAACAACGCAAGAAAAATCCCAAACCAATTTAAATAAATATGGTACTTTACTTTACTAAATTATGTGACACCTAAAAAAGAAAAAATCCAATCAGTAGAATCAGAGTTATGATTTTTTCAAGTTTAAGGTCCAAAATAGCCCCTGAAATATGAAAGCGCCAACTACGGATATCGTGCTTCACAACCCTGGATCAAAGTCGAAGTTAAGGCTGACCACAATGGAGTGTGATTCAGATACAAGAAGTTGACTGATCCCGGTCAACGCTTACCTTCAGACTTGGAAAAATTTCTGAAGATTATATGTCTGAAAAGGTAAAGTTCAGGCGGACAAGGCTACAGGAAGTGTCTGAGTGGGGAGTGTCATTGTTGGATGGCCTTGGGTAAAGCTGCAGTGAGGATTTCTATGTTCTGACTTAAACTCAGAACTGACAAGCAGGAGGACGAGGCAGAAGGTTGCAGCCGGAAACTCTCCCACAAGGTTGGATACACTTTTGGCAAAGAACCGCTGAAATGGATTTGCTACTGTGGGGAAGAATAAAGCGGGAAAAGCTGCAAAGTCAATCTGACTGGTGATACATCTCGGGTGGCTAGGTGACTAGGCTGATTCCGGTCGCCTCCTGGTTCTTAGAGCACTTTTTGGCCAAATTTTGTGTATGTCCTTAATTTTGGAAAGTGGCCATCTGGGTACCTTTAGCACTAAAACCAAGGTTCGAGGACCAATGGGACACCTCCTGTGGGTTCAGGACTCACTCATGCTGTGTCCAGATGCAGGTTCGAGATTGTGGCAGCCTCTTATGTCCCAGTGGCTATGAACAGGATGCCAGCAAGCTAGGCCTTGGAGTCACTTCTGATAGTCCTGGGTGTAGGTGTAGATGCAGAGCCTATGGCTGGCCTTTGACGGTTCAAGGTAGCCCCCAGGCAGCAAAGCAATTCTTCCGGGTACAACAGCAGATGCACAGCAGGTCACAAAAGGAGGTAGCCCTTTGAGAGTCCTTCCGTAGGTCCAGTAGTGATCTGAAGAGTTGGTCTGAAGGTCAATTTTTATATTCTGATGCCCTTTTCTAGAAGAGGGAAGAACCTTCTGAAAAGGTTTTTTGAAATGCATGGGGTTTCCTGACACCCTGCCCTGGCTCCAAGCAAGCTGCAGTGACAGTATAGGGTTGTTATCCCTTTTGTGTGAAAGCAGGGCACAGACTATTCAGGTGTAAGTCGGGCTGTGCTCAAGTCCACCCCAATCCTGTCAGCAGACGGCTCATTGAGGTACACCTAATCCCTCTATTGTGTGACTGTCTGGGAGGAATAACAAAGCCTAACTGTCAGCTACATCTACGCATGTAAACCAAGGCAGGCTGCAGGCACAAAAGGACTAAGGGCAGGGAAAAGCCAACTTTCTAAATGTAAAAACAAGGTGGTTCCGTGGAACTTGCTTCAGTCATCCCATGAGGAAATAATCCATGTCTGTAATATAGATCATATACACAATATTGAGAAGTCACATTCAATTGAGAGGCGTCTGATCTGGTGGAATTTTGGTCCTGAGGCCACCTACTATATGTAAGACTGTGAGTCGAAACACTGACAGTTAATTGAGACTCATCAACAATAGTTTTATTTTCTGGAACAGCAGTTAGGCTGGACTGATATTTTTGAATTATGGATACCAACCATATATATATGTAACATATGATAATTACCACACTATTGCACTTATGAGCACTGCACCACTTGCATTTTTTCTTTCTTGGTCAGCATCATTTGTTGTTGAATACAATAAAAGTTTGAATTACACTTTAGCAGTGGTTTGAGTGGTAAAGTGCACAGAGTCCTACAACCAACAAAAATAAAGTCGGGAAAAAGTGGTGGGCAAAAGGCAAAACGTTTGGGGTGCATATTTTCCCAGCCTAGCCTCATTTTAATTTTAACCCATTTTCCTATCTATCAACTAAACTGTCTAATGGGAACCCCAAAGTCTACACAAGCCTGACTAGTATTGCAAGTATGTGTTTCTATTGCTTATGACATTACAAGAACTAGGGAAGCAATTACAATCTTTTTCAATACCTATGCATGTCTGACAATAAATATATCTGTTATTATAGTTGTTGAATATTATTGGTTATTTAAAGCTAGAGCTCTGTGCCACTACTAATTTTGAATAATTCACTCCAAAAGCATTTTGACAGTTATTAGAGCATAGTCCTGACTCTGCCAGAGTACATTCTGTTATTTATGTAATTAGGCTATGAATGGTCTTTACTTTGTAATTGCGTAATCTTTATCCCAATTACAAAATGCACCTTAATTTGAGGGAAAGAAAATGATTGGTTATAATATTGTGACCTGGCCTGGAGTTTGGGCTGGACTGTTCCCATGAGGAACAGGGTCAAGACTAATATGCATATGGCTAGGTCCAAACTGGGGTGGCATGGTGAGCAAAAGAACAATGGATTAAACCCAGATCTGTGACTGGGGGTGTTTGCATTGTTCAGCACTCCCTCCATCATCCTTTTGTGTTGCTATAATATTGTGACATCACATTTAATTTTTGGGACCGGAGAGTTTGATCTAAAACTAAATGTAGCCACCTGATTTTTCATTAGTCACTTTTCTTTATTTAAAGGACTGAACATTGATCGGTCGTCCTAACTTTTCAAATTCAACTTGGTGTAGCGCAAATAAATGTATTCTTTAGAAATTCATATCTTCAGTACTGCTAGTTGGATGTTTGTCATTTTGGTCTTGTTTTGTTCATTAAAGTAGGCTCTATTTTTCTATCTTGCTGTGGTATCTTCTTGTGTGTTGTTTTCAGTGTTTTATCATTTGAAGTTTTGCACAAATACTTATCACATTGTCGGTTAAGTTAAGCCTGACTGCTCTGTGCCAAGCTACGTGGGAGTGAGCACAGGTTAATTTAGGGTGTTTATCTGACTTACCCTGACTAGAATTGTGGTTCCTGCTTGGACAGGGTGCATACTATTGCCAACCAGAAACCCAATTTCTAACATTGGTGATTAGCAGTGAGGATAGAACTTATGTTTGTGCAGGGCCATACAACAACTTCGTGTGTATCTTAAGACCTCTACAAGTTATTAAATTCTTCCTTAGATTTTTTAATTGGCTTGTTTCTCCTTTCCAAATGTAAGTGCCCTATACCTCCTTTTTGTACTATGGATATGCATGCCTGCAGCCTTGACACCCTCAGCAGGGCTGAGCTGCTGATGCTCTGCAAGCAGAAAGGGCCAAAAGCAGACAAAAAGGCTACTAAGCTGGATCTCCAGGTGGCCTTCGGGGCTTTTGAGGCCACCTCAGAGGATGATGAGTTGGTTATCAATGAGGCACAGGAACACAATCCTCTTATGCAGAATATTGTGTTCCTTTTCTTAAAGTATTTAATTATTACATATATTATCCACTTAGTTACATTCTCATTAAGATAAACATAAAATTGGTCTGTTTGTCACAGAAGGGAATTGAATTTGTAGAGCACTGTAACATAGTGTCAGCTTAATTCATTCTGGGCATACATTATTTCTAGCAAAAAGGAAATTATGCAAGCATACTTTGCCACAATTTGCACATTTTTAATTGCTATTAGCTCCAATGCGTATACATACTTTGTTGTGTTTATGAAATGTGTTTATTAGAACATTATGTAATGACTGTGAATTTGCACCATAGTTTCCAACATGATTACCCTCTTGAAGTACTAAGCAACTTCATTTCACCAAATAATGTATCATTTTATTTGAAGTATTCAACTGTACTTTTTAAAATATTAAGTTACATTCTTATTATAGCAATTGTGAATGCATCCTTGTTTTGGGAGAACACATTTTGACCTGACAGCCTTAGGGTGGTCTTCCCCCAAACATTTTACCTAGTTGCCTTACATTTTTGCTGATTTGTTTGTGTTGACCTTAGGACTCTGGGCACTTTACCACTGCTGACCAGTGTTAAAGTGCATGTGCTCTACTACATGTAAACTGGGCCTGTAGATGAAATGCTACTTTAGAGCCTGCAGCACTGCTTGCCCCACAAACGTAAGTAGCACTTTAAAACATGTCTTAGGCCTGTCATTGCAGCCTGAATGCAGTTTTTCACAGCTATGCTGACTTGGCATTTAAAACCCCTTTCCAAGCCTTAAACCCCTGTTTCATTACATATGTAACCCCTAATATACTTTTTAGCCCATGGGGCAGTGAGCTATGTGATTAAAACGCAGGCCATATACTTTTGAGTTTTACATGTCCTGCTAGTGAAAAAGTCTCAATTTGTTTTTCACTACTGTAAGTTCTGTCCCTTTCATAGGATAACATTGGGGATTTCATAATTACATTAATAAGTTGTAATTCCTCATTGAGAAAATATAGAACTATCATGTTGAGTACCTATGGAATTGTAATGGCAAATCCTACTTTATGGTAAAGTCAGATTTATTATTACTTTGAGGAAGTTGGAATTTTCCTGCTCTTAGTTCTTTGTACCTGTGTTCTGTGTGAGCCACTCACGTGAATTCCAGGCGTTCTGAGGGACGACGACAATGCCCCCATCCCCCTGAGGACTAACATGACTGCGATGAAAGGTACATTGCCCTCTCACAAGTCCTCAAGGGGAGGTGGGTTTTGGGAAGAGAAAAAGAGAAAATACCAGATTCTGCTGTGTGGACTGCAGATTCAGACTGCTGGACCCCGGACTGTGTGTCGTGTTGGGTGCCAGGACTTCTGATTTCTCAAAATACTGGGTTCCTTTTTCTAGGATTCTGGGCTGCAAATAATTACTTCATTAATACATTGAAAATTTCATAAACTATTGTACGTTGCATAATGTTAGTTATTGTTGACACATTGTGCATACATTTCTATAAGGCTTAACAAGTCTCTTCCTCTTTTTTTCAATACTTTGAAGCAATGTCCAAACTCTAAAACAATCAACTCGACTAAAGGGCTTCTTTGTGTACTGGTGTAATCTCTTCTGGTATCTTGGATTCCCACCCAAACGATAAATCACGCTAGTTCATATTGTCATAAATTATTTAAAAGGTTCAGCTCTGTTTTCTTTCATTCAAGCGATTCATCTTTCTTTATCTTGAAATGAGTTACTTGCTTGAAAATTTCAGAAGAACTGAAACTGTTTTTTTTTACCTTTCTTATTTTCTCTGTTTTACAGGAAATACAGGATCATTAGCAGAAGACGGAAGATGAGAGCCGGGACTCCGCAGGAAGCTGACCAGAGGGCGAGGATCATCAGAACTCGACTGAAGGCTGTCCGGAGGAGGAGAAATGCTGAAACTCATCAGATAACAGGTCGGAGACCGAGGAACACTGGAACTCGACTTGAAGTAGGTGGGAGAACAAGTAACTTGCCCTGGAATTCTACTGGAAACAGGAGAGCAGAGCAATAGCTATCAAGCCAAGCAAGGCCTTAGACTCAGACTCACAAGCCTCCTTAAATCAAATGTGCATATGTGCCTTTTGACAGTTGATTGCTTGTTAAGGAAATTAGCAATTATCCTCCTGATTGTGACACATGTTCAATACAGATCACATTGGGAAGAACATATGTTTTGGCAGTTACAGTTGGAGCAGGTGGAAAGGCAGGTGGTTTCTTGTTAATGGACAAAAAGAAAAAAGGGAGCACACTTAACTCTTGTTAAGGTTAAGGAAATGAGCAATTGTTCTCCTGATTGTGGCAAATGTTCAATACAGATCACATTGTGACAAGGACACGTTTTGGCAATTACATTTGAAGCAGGTGGAATACAATGTGCATTATCAGCAAGCATTAGTTAGAATAAATGACATTTAACATGCATTGGTTATTGCAAACTTAATTTTAAAGGATTGTAATGAATATACTCAAATAATATATATAAATAAATAAATATACTCAGTGCCTTGAAACCCTCACAGGTGAGTAGTGCACTTTACAAATGCTCTGATTGATTGATTGACTGAAATAAGTCTGAATGTTGCAAGTAACAGCATCTTACTGTATCGAGTTCTTGGAGGTGCTAGTGTGCCCACAACAGCCTGTAGCCTATCTCCAGTACACGTCTGGGGTGGTGTTGAAGCAGGACTTGAGCATTTCCTCTAGACAGCCACACACAAAGGGAGCTTAGGTATGACTGATGTGCCATCAACATTCTGATGGGCTATCCTGGGCAGTGTGGGAGGAAATGGCTGACACGTACATCTGAAAAGGCAATGACCTGTCCCTACACAAAGAACTATAACCCACTGTAGTGCGTCTGGAGCCAGGGCAGACAAGGAGGACCTCTGTGCACACCAAAGCCCTTCTTTGAGCCTCTCTCATTTCAAAAACACCTCTCCATGTAAGAACTGGATTTCTGACCCTAACAACTAAGTATACATCTGCACCTGTGAATACTATGCCAGGAAGGAAGTCTGGTGTGCTGCTACAAGGACTGCTACACTGCTTGACTGTTGATGTGGAAGAACAGCTTCCTGGATGTGCTGACCTGCTGCTCTCCATGCCCGGGTGAAGGACTGGACCCACAGCATTTGAACCCAGAACCAGAGTGACTTCAAGGGCTTGCTGACGTGCCTCCTGTTCTTCTGAAGTCTCAGGGCCACAAAAGACTTCCAACTTTCACCTCTGGCACCTAGACTTTGCTTTCTGCAGGTCTTGTCCTGCCAAGTAGTGTCAAGCCAGTCCTGTGCCTTCAGAAGTGGGCATAAACTGCTGCCCCAGTCCAAAATCCATACAACAATGCAGTTGTGCTGCTTGGTACTAGTGCATCTTCATCAATGCAATCATATTGCTACTCCTGCGAGTATCATGGACACCGTATCACTGTCAATGCCAGTGCATCAGTGCTGCTGTGAGGATCAGGAAAACCACATTGCTGACTGCATGACACATTGGAGGTCATTGTGACCCCGGCGGTTGGCGGAAATATGGAGGAAAGTACTGCTAACAAGCTGGCGGTACATTCCTCCATATTATGAAGCCAAACCACCAATGTATCACACTGACTGACATGGTGGTAACGGCCGCCAGGCTGGAGACCTCAATCTCCAGTCCGGCGGCCATCACTTGGCAGCCTGCGGGATTATGACCCCGCCTACACCATGGTAGTAGGCACTATAAGTGATAGGGAATCCCTTCCCTGTCACTGATAGGGGAATTCCCTGCCCCCCTCCCCTCCCAGGTTTCCCCCCACACCCTTCCTCTCCAAACCTCCCTTCATACACGCCCTCCCACCACACAAACATCCACGTATACACACACCCAGTCCCACATTCATCCATGCATGCATACATTCATTCACACACACTTCCTCACACACTTACATACATACACGCACACACACATTCACACAACTTAACATACACGCACTCACACCTCCAAACATGCACACACATACAACACTCAACACACAACCGCATTCACGCACGCACAGACATACACACACACATACCCACACACACACACACACAACACCCCCTCCCCTGTCGAAGCACCCAATTACCTGTGTTCAGGGGGTCCTCTGGCAGGAGACAGGACGGGGCGCTGATGCCAGCAGCAACATCCACCAGAAGAACACAGCCAGGCCGTATTATTCTCATAATAAGGCCAGCAGCAGCACCACCTTACCGACATCCAGAGCCACAGCCCGATTTCCGCCATCCTTCTGGTTGAAATCCAGCATGCGGTCACAAACTGCAGACAGCTGGTAGCCGTGGCAACGGTCTTTTGGTGACCGTCACCATGGCAGTTTTTTCCCCGGGGGTCATAGTGGCCCCCATTGCCTTCACTCCGGACGCATCGTCAGCTTTGTGTTGCTCAGTGCTGATGCATCGCATACCTCTTCAGGACTGACACCAGTGCATCATCTCCTTTGCTCCTCGCATCTGTTTCATCAGGTCAAGGCTGGTCCCTGTATTTGACCCACACTCCATGGCAGTTGGCCTGACTTTTCAAATTCAACCCAGTCTATCGCGACTAGATAGCCCGGTTGGCACTTTATGTTTTTAAGTACTACAACTAAGTTAATGCTTAAAAAATTCAAATCTCCAGTTTCAATAATAGGACTTTTGCCATTTTGGTCCTGTTCTGTTTTTTAAATGAAGTAATTTATTCTTAACATGTTCTCATTACCCCAAATGTGAAATGTATCTTACTTTAGAGAAGAGATTAGCCACTCTGTACCTAGTGAAAGACTGGTCATAGACATTTCAAAATGTAATATAGGTTTATGATGTTACCCACGTCTTCTTTCATTTACTTAAGGTACTGTAAATTGTTCAATCTGATTTTCTTTGGTCAATTATAATTTCATTTCAATCAATCTGCTCTAACAAATTACCTATCAGCAACACAAACTTATATAAATGTGTAAATATTATTGCAAGTGTGTGTTTCACAAATGTATGGTGGCTGTGAGAGGTGAGACATAAGCAACATACTCCTAAATAGCCATGTCCTATAATTTACTATATTTTGAGGTACTGCTAGAACAAATGCAAAAATGTAATTTCCATTTTTCATGTGAGTTGATTAGATAGAACGTTGTGCCATAAAACTTAATTTTCAGTATTTCTGTCTCATGACAATGCAACCTGAAATGAAGCATAGGGACCTTGCTGTGCAGAAGATCATGTTTCTTTTCTAAAGTTATTTTATTATGAAATATATTATCCTTTTAATTATATTCTCATGACCATAAACATAAAAATTGTCATTTTCCCTGATAAGCAAATTGAAATGGTAGAATATTGTGCCATGACTCTTGATTCATTGATGACAGACAAAATGTATATAAAAAATGAAATTCAGCAAGCATATGTTTCCAAAATTTCCACATTTTGGATTGCTATTAGCCCTAAAGTGGACATGTATTTTTTTTAAGGAAATCTCAGTGTCTAGAACATTTTATAAGGACTGTGAATTTGCCCTGTGAAATCCCAAAGTATTCACTTCTTGAATTACCTACCTACTTCATTTCACTAAAAATGTATTCTTTTATTTAAAGTATTAACCATTAAAGTTATTTCTACTAAGTTACGTTCGTACTGTAGAAATTGTGAAATTGTTTTTGCCTTTCAGGAATGAAATTCAGTAGTTAGAATATTGCCTCATCACTGGAGATTTTTTCAGTTTACATCATAGAAAATATGTAACTAAAATGATACCTAGCAACCTGATTTAACCACCATCTTCTTTCCCTGACACAAATGATTGCATTGTGAACATTTTCCTTTTCTTAACTTAGCCTTATTCTCACACTAACCCATTTTCTTGTCTGGCAATTACATTTCCTAGTGGTGCCTCTGAAGTCTTTACAGACCCACTAGTACTGAAAGTATGTGTTTCTACTGCCTGTGGCATAACAAGAAACTGGGAACCAAATACAATTCATTACAGTACTCATGCCTGTCAGATAACAAACACATGTTTTATTTTAGTTGTTGAAGTTTATTGATTAATTCAAGCTTTGTGCTATAACTTATTTTGAAACATTGACTTCAAAAACATTTTGACTATTAATAGAACATACTCCTGACTTTCCCAAAGATTGCATTCCTTTATTCATATGATTAAGCTATGAACATTCTTTACTTCTAAATTGCATAATCATTATCCCAGAAGCAATCTTGGGATTAGTTTGAGAGAAAAGGAAATGATTGGTTAGAATATTTTAACATCACATTTAACTTTTGGCATAGGGGAGCTCTATGTAAAATTATATATAGCCACCTGATTTTACTGTAGTCTCCTTTACTTAAATGATTGAACTTTGAATGTTTTCTTTTCCTTGCCGTATTCCCATTAGAATTAATATTTACATGTACCAAATAAACCTCTTACTAAACCTAGTGAATCCTGTGGAGTCCAACTAATACTGGACTATTTTTCTATTGTTTTGTGGTATAAATAAAAGAGATCAAATATTATACATAAATTGTCAATGCATGTCATGTAGCAGGTTTTAAGCAATGAATGATTTTGAATCACATTAGAACAATTTCTAAATGGGTGTTTTATTGGAGAAGGGAAAATCTTGTAAATTTGTTTCTTTTTAAGTTCAGGACAATTCTACCATAATGTATTTTTATTAATGCTATTTTGGGAATAGTTTAATTTCTTTATTTAAATGGTTGCACTTGCAATACCCTGATAGCCTGGTTAATTAATAGGGTGGATCATTCACCCTAAAAATTGCTTTGGTAGCAGGTTATATAAAGAATCTGTGGGAATCAATACCAATTAGACTAGCAAGTTGCTTTGCTTAAGTAATATTCTTTCCATTACCCATAATGACAAAAAAAGATTGCTCATCACCTTCGCGCCTACCCACTTAGGGATGGCAGTTTGTTAATTATTTTTCTTTTTATGCTTCTGTGCTTTTCCATCTGTATTCTTAGTCTTTATGGAATTTCAGGCTATAACTAGGGTCACAGACCCCCATGGTTCATTTTTTGTGCATCTGAGGTCCATTCTGGTAGGACCACACAAATCCAAGCACAATGGCACCCATCACCATGTAGTGTAGGCGATATGATACTGTTGCAAAAAATTCTGAATCCAGTTTGGCTCCAGGAAGAATGTTCACACGAGAATCTATGGATGTAGTTGCTTCCTTAATAAAGAATGCCATGAATGGTTTGGAAAATGTGCTTCGATTGTTGTAGTGAACTTACCAGTTTCAATGATGTGCCATTGTTATGAATTTCCACAGGTGTCATAAAAAGACACTACCACTAATTAGGAGTTTAGCAACCTAGTTTCGGTGAAGAGCATATACCATTATTTACAGTACTAATTTATAATATAACGTTTTCTTAATTATATTCTCATATATATGTTAAAGTAGCCTTACGTTTTCAATATGTTAAAGTAGCCTTGCTTTGGAGAAGAGATTTGTGATAATGTGCACAGTGAGAACTCTGTTCATAGACTTTACTAAATGAAACATAGAGTTATAATTTTGCTAAAGTCTTGTTTCATTTACTTAAGGTATTATACATTGTCAAACAGGATTTTCTTAATGTAGTCTTATTTTCCAGTTCAAATTTCTTCTCTAACAACTAACCCAACTACTGAAACCACAGAAGTATATACATGCATATATGTAGTACTGTAAGTGCCTGTTTAACTGTTATGGTGGCTGTGAAAGGTCGGAAATAAAGGACATACTCTGAAACAGCCAGCCATCATACACATAAAGTCCTACGATTTACATTATTTTGAAGTGTTACTGGAACAAATGCAAAACCCTAATTTCCATTTTTCAAGTGGGTTGCTTGGCTGGAACATTGTGCCATAAAAAAAGTAATTTTCCAGCATGTCTTACTCAGGACAATGCATCCTGAAGTGAAGGATAGCAACCTTCTTGTGCAAAAGATGGTATTCATTTTCTTTTATTATTTTATTATGAAACATATTATTATATAATATATATATTAGTTACATTCTCATGACCATACACATAAAATTGGTCTTTCTGCCAGAGAAGGGAATTGAAATATTAGAACATTGTGCCTGACTGTTAGCTTGATTCATTGATGGTGTTAGACCTAGCAGCTCTTGGCATGGTTTCCCAGTACTTTTTGCTTCTGACCTCCTGTTTTTAAATCCTGTGCTGTAATTAGTTTTGTTGGTTTCAATACTCTGGGTACTTTATCAGTGCTAACCAGTGCTAAAGTGCAAGTGCTCTATGTCTAAATTGTATTGGTAATTGGCTTTTCCATGATTGACATATTTGATTTACTAGTAAGTCCCTAGTACAGTGTACTAAAGGTGTCCAAAGCCTGTAAATCAAATGCTACTAGTGGGCCTGCAGCATTGTGCCACCCACATGAGAAACCAGTAAACATGTCTCAGACCTGCCACTGCAGTGTCTCTCCGTGCAGTTTTAAACTGCCAGTTTGACCTGGCAGCTGTACCCACTTGCCAGGGCCAAACCTTCCCTTTTGCTACACATAGGTCACTCCTAAGGTAGGCCTAAGGCAGCCCAATGGGCAGGGTGCAGTGTATTTAAAAGGTAGGATATGTACTATGTGTCTTACATGTCCTGAGTGAAATACTGCCAAGTTTGTTTTTCACTATTGCAAGACCTATCCCTCCTCTAGATTAACATGGGGATTGCCTTGGAATATCTTTTAAGTGCATTTTCCCATTGGGAGCAGATGGAGATGTGGAGTTTGGGATCTCTGAACTCACAATTTAAAAATACATCTTTTTGTAAAGTTGTTGTTAAGATTGTGACTTTGAAACTGATACTTTTAGAAAGTGGTCATTTTTTGCTCAACCATTCTGTGCCTCTGCCTGACTGGGAATACACGTCTGGGTCAGACTGACAGTTGGGCTGTTTGTGAATTCACTCTAGACAGTGTTACATGGCGAGTTGAGGTGCACCCTTCATATCCTGATGAGTCTCCCTGAGCCAGAGTGGGAGGAAAGAGCTGACACCTGCACTTGAAAGGGCTGTACCTCCCCTCACACAATAAAGTCTCCAGCCCCCTCGAGTGTGTCTGTGGCAGGGCAAGGCAGGGTCTTGGGTACTGCAAAGACTTTCCTTTGAAATTTTCCTACGTCAAAGACAGAAATGAGTATAAATATTGGACTGCTGATCCCACAACTTTGGATTACTTCTGGATCAAGATGAACCTCTGCCGAGGAGAAAATCTTGATGTTTGAGAAGGACCCCCACTCTGCCTGTTTCTTTGCTGTGCTGGCCTGCTGCTGCTGCTTTTTCCTTAAGAGCAAAAGGACTCTACTTTGATTTCTGAAATCCTGCTTGTGAAGTTTCTCCAACACCCCTACCCTATCAAGTGGTGCCACATCCAGTCCATGGGCCACTGAAAGCAGAAACTAGTGAACCCATGGTAAAAAACCACGCACTGGAACCGAGAGGCAGAAAAATCGATGCAGCGCCTACACCGTGGTTGAAAAATCAACACAGCTACAGTGAAATTGACGCATCGCCAGTTCACTGATTTATCACTGCTCTGCATCCGGATTTTCTACGCATCATCCCTAGGCGTCAAATCTTCAACATCACTGCATGGACCTGAGGCTGGCTTCTGGGAAATTGAAACATCCCTTCCCTGCTAGGAAAGAATTGATGCATCGCTTACCCAGCAGAGAAAGAATCTACTCACGTCCTCACTTGTGAATAAGGAATTAATGCAGTGCTTGTTTTTCCAAAGAACGCCCATCTCTGCGCCTGTGTCTTTATTTTGATGCATACCAAGTACTTTGTGCTAAAACATTGATTCTTATGGATCACTACTCTTTGTACCTGTAATTTGATACCTTTACTTTTGTATGTTGGATTTTTGTTGTTTTCATCTTGTTTGATTTAGATACATATTGGCTATTCTTCCAAACTGGTGTGGGGTCCTTCTGTAGTGTTTTCAATGTGTTACTGTGTGCATTTGTACAAATACTTTAAACATTGCCTCTGAGATAAGCCTGACTGCTTGTGCCAACCTACCAAGGGGGTGAGAAGGGGTTATCTTAGGTGTGTGACTCCCTTACCCTGACTAGAGTGAGTGTCCCTACTTGGACAGGGTGTAAAGTGGCTGCCAACTAGAAACCCCATTTGTAACAGTTAGCCTATGACCTTTCTAGCAAAAAGGAAATTAAAGCATATTTTGGCACACTTTCCACATCTTGGATTGCTATTAGCTCCAATTCATACATGTACTTTGTTTTATTTATGAAATTTGATTATTCTGAACATTTTGTAAAGACTGTGAGTTTGCACCACAGTTTTCAAAATGATTGACTTCTCGAAGTATTTAGCAACTTCATTTTGCCAAATAATGTATACTTCATTTAAAGTATTAACCTATAAAAGTGTTCATATTAAGTTATATTCCTATAATTGCAGTTGTGAAATTGACCTTGTTTTGGGGAATGGAATTCATTATTTAGAACAATGCCTCACAAGTGGAGATTTATTCAATTTATATCATAGAAACTTTCTAACTAAAATTAAATCTAGCAACCTGATTTAGACAGTATTTTCTTTCATTTACATGAATGAGTACATTATTAACATTTTCATTTTGTTAGGTTAGCGTTTTTCAAATTATTTACCTATCTTCTTATCTAGCAACTACATTTACTACTGGAACCATTCAAGTCTATACAGACACACACAATTCAATGGTACTGTTGACTGAGCAGACAAACCCAAGTCTGCCCTGTGTATTTTCTATGGAACTTTCTAAAATTGGAATTTTCAAAATTGTAATGAAAAATCTGTTGTTAACATTAAAGAGGGTTCATCATTATAATTACATAAATACCAAACATGACATATCCATCTTCTCTCAATCAGGAATTACATCTTATTAAATGAAATAAGAAATCCCCAAAGTTATCCTGCGGGAGAGGTAGGTCTGAAAGGAGTGAAAAATTAATCTAGACTTTTTTCTCTACCGGGACATGTAAACATAAAAGCAAAGGTCCAACCTTTGAATTACACAGCACCCCACCCTATGGGCTACCTGTGGCCTATATTAGGTGTAACATATGTAATAAAAGGTGGGTTTAATGCTTTTCAAGGAGATTTAAATGTAAAGTCGACGTGCCAGTTTTAAACTGCATTCAGGCTGCAATGGTAGGCCTGGAACTTGTTTGGAAGGCTACTTAAAATGGTGCTCAAAAAGGACTACAGGCCCACTGGTAGCATTTAATTTACAGGCCATGAGTATTTAGTATACCACTCTACAAGGGACTTATAAGTAAATTAAATATGTCAATTAGATAGTAACCAATTTAACCATGCTTTGGGAAGAGAGCACACTAGCACTTTAGGAGTGGTTTGCAATGGTAAAGTGCACAGAGTCCTAGGGCCAACAAAAGTAAAGACAAGAAAAAGTGGGTGGTAAATGGCAAAACGTTTGGGCTGTATATTTTCCCAGCTTATCCTCATTCTCATTTTAACCCATTTTCCTATCTATCAACTAAACTGTCTAATGGAACCACCAAAATCTATACCAGCTTGACTAGTACTGCAAGTGTGGGTTTCTATTGCTTATAGCATAACAAGAACAGTAGATTAACTCACCATTCATTTCAGTACCCATGGATGTCAGATAACCAACGTGTTATTTTAGTAGTTGAAGATAATTAATTTGAGCTTTGTGCCATAATTAATTTTGAAACATTGGCTCCAAAAACGTTTTAACTATCAACAGAGCATAGTGTTGATTTTGTAGATTGTATTTCTTTATTTATATGAATAAGCTTGGAAATCCTTTACTTTGTAATTCAATATTCAGCATTCCAAAAGCAAAGTTAGCTTTAGTTTGAGGGGAAAGGAAATCATTGGTTATAATATTTTGACATCAGAATTAGTTTTATCTAAAATTAAATGTTGCCACCTGATTTTGCCTTAGTCTTCTTTCCTTTATTTAAATGTATCAACTTTTAAAGTCTTTTGTCCTTTGCCATATTCACATTACAGTCAATAATTACAACTACCAAATAACGCTCTTACTAGTGCCACTGAATCCTATGCAGTGTAACTCATACTGGATTATTTGTTTCATTGTTTTATGGTACAAATAAAAGTGAACACATACTAAACATAAATCACCCATGAACGGTACGTAGCCAGTTCTAGGTGATGAATGATTTGGAATCTTGCTGTAACTTTTTTTTATTTTATTGCAGAAGGGAACAACCTTATTAGAACTTTGTAAAGCTTTTTCATTTTAAGCACAGGAAAATTCTACCATTGCCTATTTCTATTTATGTTATTTTGCCATTAGTTTCTTTTCTTTATTCAAATGGCTGCACTTATGATATCCTGATATCCTGGTTTATTAATAGGGTGAATCATTCTACTCGAGAATTGGGTGGGTGGCAGGATATATACATACTCTGTGGGAGTCAATTCCAATTAGTCTAGCAAGCTGCTTAACTCAAGTGATAGGCATTCATATACCTATAACCACCCCAACAGACTGCTGATCACCTTGGCTCCTACCCACTTGAGGATAGCATTTTGTTAAAGTTTTTCTTATACACTACTGTGATTTGCTATCTGTTTCTTGGCCTTTCTGATGGTATGAAATATAAGACCTGAAATAAGGTCACAGATTCCTTTGATTCCTTTTTTCTGCGTCTGAATTCTGGCAGGGGTCATAAAAATCCAAGTATAATGACACACCGCACCATGTCTGTAGATAACATGATACTGCTGGAAAAAACTCTGAATTCAATCTGTCCCAAGAAGGATTTTTACATAAAAAATCTGTGGATGCAGTCACCTTCTTAGAAAGAAATGCTACAAATGGTTTGGAATATGTTCTTCAACTGTTGTAGTGAATTTACCAGGTGTCACCAAAATACTCTACAACTGATTAAGGAGTCTAACAGCCTAGTTTGACGATTAACATATTCTGTTACTTACATGATTCAATTATGAAAATAACTTATTTATAATTACATTCTCATTTCCCCAAATGTGAAATTGGCTTGTTTTGGAGAAGAGATTGGCGATGCTGAACACAATGAAAAGACTGTCTATAGACTTTACAAAATAAAATGTATCTTTATGATTTTGCCAAAAGTCTTCTTTCATGTTTTTAAGTTATTATACAATGTTAAATTGGATTTTCCTAGTTAAAACACATTTTCATTTCTATCCTTCTAAATTAGCATCTAAACCTTCTACTGGAATCACAAAACTCTATAAGGGTATAACTATTACTGGAAGTATAGCCTTCATGTATTTATGACGGCTTTGAAAGGTGACAAATAAATAACACACTGTAAAATAGCCAGCCATTACATCAACAATGACCTACAATTTACGTTGTTGCAATTTCCATTGTTCAAGCGAGTTGACTGGTTGGAACATTGTGTCATAACATTTAATTTCTAGCATTTCTAGCTCATCACAATATAACCTAAAATGTAGTATAGCAACCATGGTGTGCAAAATATTGTGTTCCTCTTAAATGATTTATTAATGAAATATATTATTGTTGCACCTGGCCTCCTCCACAGGGTCATCCCCAAACCGTTACCTTTTCCCTCTAGTTTTTGCTGAATGTGTTTCAGATTTAACATGTTCTGATAGTGAAAGACTCCCAAATTTGTTTTCACTACTGTGAGGCCTACCCCTCCCATAGGATAACATTGGAGATTCATTATTACTTTTAATAAGCTGTAATCCTTTATTGGGAGAAGTTAGATATGTCATGTCTGGTCCCTATAAAATTGTAATGATAAACCCTCTTTAATTATAAACCGGAATTTTTCATTACAATTTTGAAAATTCCACTTTTAGAAAATTGTAATTACCCGGCCCTTAGTCCTTAATGTCTGTCTTAGGTCACATGAATTAGCTTGGCTTACAGTTAAGCTTTATGAATTTTTCCCAGACAGTCACACACTAGAGGGATTAGGTGTGCCTCAAAGGAACATCTGCTGGCAGAGAACAAGGCAGAGCTGAGCACAGCCCAACTTACACTTGAATAGACTTTGTTCTGGTTTTAAACAAAGGGTCTAACAATCCCGTATTGTCACTGCAGCCAGCTTAGAGCCAGGGCAAGAAAGTCTATGCACTTGAAAGAACCCTTACAGAATCTCCGCCCTTTCAGAAGAAGTGCACCAAGGTATAACAATAGAACTTTCAGACCCACCCTTAATTCACAACTAGAGAAGTGGAAGTCTCCCAGAGAACTGCCTGCTGCTATGACCTGCTGTGCAGTTTGACAGACTGCTGAGGTAACTGGAATGACTGCCTGGCTGCCTAGAGCCTGCCTTGAACCCTCAAAGCCAGCCGTGATGTTAGGCCCTGTACTTTCAGCTACACCCAGGATTAACAGACGTGATCCCAAGGGCTTTTATGCTGGCCTCTTGTTCAGAGCCACAGGGATAAAAAAGGCTCCCACCATCTTGAACCTGCTCCTGGTCCCAGCCAGAGTGAGTTCCGAAGACCTGGGATGTGTTCCACCAGTCCTGGTCTCTTAGGTGTGTTGCTAAAGGTCCATAAATGGCCATTTTTTTAACCAACTGAGGGCCTGTGCAAAATGTGGCTCATTGCTGTTTGGGTGCTGCACACATACTTTACACATTAGCTCTAAGTTAAGCTTGAATGCTTTTTGCACTGAGCTAACCAGGGTTAGGCATAGGTTAATTGAGTGACTTTTTGTGGTTCAACATGCAAAAGATTGTGGTTGTTGCTCGATCAGGCCTCACACTGATAGTCAACCAACAAATCAAATCATTAACAAATCATTAACATTTATAAAGCGCGCTACTCACCCGTGCGGGTCTCAAGGCGCCAGGGGGAAGGGGGGGTTACTGCTGCTCGAAAAGCCAGGTTTTGAGGAGTCTCCGGAATGCGGAGTGGTCCTGGGTGGTCCTGAGGCTGGTGGGGAGGGTGTTCCAGGTCTTGGCTGCCAGGAAGGAGAAGGACCTCCCACCCGCCGTGGAGCGGCGGAAGCGAGGGATGGCAGCGAGCGCGAGGCCAGAGGAACGGAGGAGACGGGTGGGGGCGTAGAAGCTGAGGCGACGGTTGAGGTATTCCGGTCCCTTGTTGTGGAGGGCTTTGTGTGCGTGGGTGAGAAGTCGGAAGGTGATCCTTTTGCTGACTGGGAGCCAATGCAGGTGTCTCAGGTGTGCGGAGATGTGGCTGTTGCGGGGTACGTCGAGGATGAGGCGGGCCGAGGCGTTTTGAATACGTTGCAGGCATTTTTGGAGTTTAGCGGTGGTCCCAGCATAGAGGGTGTTGCCGTAGTCCAGGCAGCTCGTGACGAGGGCGTGGGTCACGGTTCTTCTAGTGTCGGTGGGGATCCAGCAGAAGATCTTGCGGAGCATGCAGAGGGTGAGGAAGCAGGCGGAGGACACGGCGTTGACTTGCTTGGTCATGATGAGAAGAGGGTCCAATATGAAGCCGAGGTTGCGGGCGTGGTCTGAGGGGGTCGGTGCGGTGCGAAGGGCCGTGGGCCACCAGGAGTCGTCCCAAGCGACACAACGTCTCACAAATATCCTCCTAGTAATAGTCTTATTACCACAAAATGTTACATTGGTCTTTTTACCAGATACTGGAATTGAAATAGTAGTACATTGTGACATGACTGTCATCTTAGTTCATTGTTGGCATTCAAGATTTCTAGCTAAAAGTAAATCCAGCAAGTATGTTTTGTCACATATTTTGAATTGCTATCAGTTCCAATGTGTATATGCACTTTGTTTCATATATGATTTTGTACCATTGTTTCAAACATTATTGACCACTTGAGGAGCTTAGCATCTTAATTGTACCAATAAGTGTATTGACATTACATTGTTAATGCAATATTTATATTAAGTTACAGTATTATGGTAATTGTGAAATATGCCTTTGTTTTGGAGAAGAGAACTCAGTAGATTTGTTCCATTTATGCCACAGGAAATAAGCTAAAATGAAATTTAGCAAACACCTTTAAAAAATGCATTCTTTCTTTTAAATACATGAGTGAATTTTCATTTCCCTAGCTTAGCCTCATTCTCACTTTAACACATTTTCTTTTCTTGCAACTAAATTTCCTAATGGAACCACTGAAATGTATCTGAGTCCATTTTGTACTGCAAGTATGTGATTCTATTGCCTATCCCATGACAAAAACTGGAGAAACAATTAGCATTAATTTCAATACTCATGCATGTCAGATAACATACACGTGTTATTTTAGTTGTTGAAGATTATTGATTTGTGAGATCTTTGTCTTATAACTAATTATCAAACATTGACTCCACATAACATGTGACAAATAGCAGAGCCCAAGATTGCCTTTCTTTACATGATTAAGCTATCAAAAGACCAAGTGCAAAATTGGCCTTACTTTAGGGTAAAGGAAATGACTGGTTAGAATATTGTGACATGGCATTTGATATTTGGCAAAGGAGAGTGTAATGTAACTTTAAATTTAACCAACTGATTTTGCCTTACTTTACTATCCTTTACCCTATTTAAAGGATTGTACTTTGAAAATATTTAGTTTTTGCCATATTCTCATTAAATCCTGCTAAAAATCCTCCTAGTATATCCACTGAATCCTAGAAGTCCAACTAACTATACTAGCTATCCTAAACACAGTTGAAAGACTTACCAGCTGCTTTACAAAATTAAATGCCACTTTATGATTATTCAATATTTTTTTATTAATTTAAGGTATTATGTAATGTTAAATCGGATTATTTTACATAGTCATATCTTTACTTAATTCCTTCTGGACTAGGAACTAAACCACTTTCTGGAAAATTTGAAGTCTATGCAGACATACCTTGCACTGCAACTATGTGCTTCATAGACTTATGATAATGGTTAAATGTTGGAAATAAGACATTTACTCTAAAGAAAACTGAGATTGTATAACATCTTGAAATGTCCCTATTCTTAGGCATTGTTAGCACAGATGACAAAATGTAATTTCCATTGTTCAAGTGAGTTGCCTGATTAGAGCAATCTACCATAACATTTAATATCCAGCATTTCTGACTCAACAAAAATCAACCAAAAAAAGAAGAGTAGCAACCTTTTGCACAAAATATTGTGTTCCTTTATTTAAATCATTTCATTATGACATATACTATCCTCTTATTACATCATCATTACCACAAGCACAAAACTGACCTTTTTAACAGATATAGGGGTCATTATGACCCTGGCGGAAGGCGGAGAAGCGTCAGTAAGACCGCCAACAGGCTGGCGGTCTTTTTTTTTGTATTATGACCATGGAGGTTACCCTCATGGTCGTCCGCCGGTTCTCCGTTCCGCTTGCTAGGGCGGAGACGACCGCCGGGCTGGAGACCTGGGTCTCCAGCCCGGCGGCCGTCACTATACCGCCGGCGGTATTTTGACCCGGCTTACCGCCGTGGATTTCTTGAGATTGGAACCGCCATGAAATCCATGGCAATAAACACTATCAGTGTCAGGGAATTCCTTCCCTGGCACTGATAGGGGTTTCCCACACCCTCCACACCCACCCCGACTTCCTCCTCTATACCCCCACCACCCCTGCCACCCCCAAAGGTGGCAGGGTCCCCCTCCCCACCCGACTCCCAACATCACAGAACTCACACACACACAACACGCATGCAGGCACCACCAACACACACATGCACACATACCGACATACATGCCTACATCCACACACACAGTCAGACACGCACACCCACATACAAACATACATGCACACATCCATAAAGACATACCCACAGACATACACGCACTCATTCCCAAAACACGCAACACCCCCGCAAGCATACACGCACTCACACACCCCCTCTACATACACAGACACACACCCCCATGCACCCACACAACACACAACACCCCCCCACCCACCTCCCCTAACGGACGATCGACTTAGCTGTTCCGTCGATCCTCCGGGAGGGGATGGGAGCCATGGGGGCTGCTCCGCCGACACCACACCGCCAACAGAACACCGCCACGCCGAATCACATGACATGATTCGGTGGGCAGTGTTCTGTTGGCGTGGCGGTGAAGGTGGAGCAACCTCCACTTCCCCGCCGCCCGCCAGAATGGCTGTTGGCGGCTCTCTGTCGTAAAAAGGACGGAGAGCAGCCAACAGTCATAATACGCCGAGCGGCAAACCGCCACTACTGGCGGTCTTCTGCACGGCGGTCCCTCGGCGGTCTTGTAAAAAGACCGCCGAGGTTGTAATGACCACCATAGCAATTTAAAAGGTTGAAATATCTGTGACATGACTGTCTCTTTGGTTCTGTGTTGTCCAGTAGATTTCTAGCTAAAATGACATTTAGCAAGAGTATTTTGGCACACTTTAAATTCCTTCATGTAAAAAATTAAACTATGAAAAAATAATCTTGTCCTTTATAGATTGATTACGTTCCACTCTTTAATATAGCATCTTCCTAAAATATCCACAACGGGATGGAAGCCGTTGCTGCCTAGATTAAGGCTAGCTATTTAAACTCTAACAAGACTGAGATCCTCATCCTGGGACCATCCACATCAGCCTGGAATGACTTCTTGTGGCCATCCACCCTCAGCACACTCACCATCCTGTTTTCTCACTCTCCGACTGCTCCAGAAGATCTACAAATGGATCCCAAAGGACTGCTGAAGAACTGTGGCCCACACCCTAGTTACCAGCAGACTCGACTATGGTAATTCCCTCTACACAGGCACCAATCATAAGAACCTGAAGAAACTACAGCACATCCAAAATGCATCTGTCAGACTCATCCTGAACATTCTCCAGCTCGAACACATCTCCAATCATGTGAAAAGGTTAAACTTCAAACTCCTCGCACATGCATACGAGGCCTTCCACGACCTAGGACCTGCCTACCTCAAAGAGCATCACATTCTATTCCCCACTAGAACTGTCCACCCCGCTCAACAAGCACTAGCCACCATACCCTGCATGCGAAAGGCCTCGGCTGGTGGAAGATCCTTCGCCTTCCTCACAGCAAAGAGCTGGAACATCCTGCACCTCAGGCAGTGACCATCCCTGCATCCGTTCAGGAAGGACCTTAAACCTGGCTCTTCAACTGAAACTCAGAGGACAAATCCCCTCAGTACCTTGAGTCCCTTACGGGTGAGTAGCTTTGCTCTATAAACATTGATTTGATTTGATTTGACTGAATCCAATTGCACCTTATTGTGATTGGAAGTGTATGTTTCAACCATATATGGCACCATTAAAAGTGGGGAAGCAAATAATATATTATAGCATAGCTACTTATCAGGAAATGAGCTTCAAAGTCCTTTATTATTTTGCATTGCTATTAGCACCAATGAGTTCACATGCTTTGTTTCATTTATGAAATTTGATTATTTAGAACATTTTGTAATAACTTTGAATTTCAAAATGAATTGAAGTGTTTAGCAACTTCATTTAGTCAAATACATTATTTTATTTAAATTATTAAACCATAATTAACATGTTTAAATTGTTACATTATTATAAAAGCAATGGTGAAGCTGTACTAGCTTTTGAAGAAGGGAAATTAGTATCTAGAACATTTCCTCACAACTGTAAAGTTGTTCCATGTATTCCACAGGAAATTTCTAACTAAAATTACCTTTATCAACCTGAATTTGCCAACATCTTCTTTCCTTTCTATAAATGAGAAAATTGACAACATTTTCATTTTTGTTAGCTTATCCCTTTTCTCGCTTGAACCCATTTTCTTATCTAGCAACTCATTTTCTTACTGGAACCACCAAACTCTATACAGGTCCAACAAATCTCAAACTACTTTCTGCAATCTCATCCCTGATTTCTGCAATCTCATCATTGATTTCATTGCCCCCCCACCATTGTTTCAAAGGACTATATATTCCTGGGTAATCTCAACTTCCACCTTGACGTCATAACCTACCCTAACTCTGACAACCTTCTCAACAGCCTAAACAACTTCAGACTCACCCAGCGTATTTACAAGCCCAAGCACATTGCAAGACACACACTTGACCCCAGATTCACCTCCAATGACCGCATCAAATACAGCCACACTACTGAACTCCCATGGACCAACCACATCATCATAACAACCCACATGATCGCCCCGATGCAACCCAATTCCACCTGTCACAGCTTGAACAAGGCCTCAGAAACCGAATCAGCCAATACCCCCACCCTCAACCCACCTAAACACCACAACAATGTGAACCAGGACATCAGAAGCTCTAACACCTGGATGACTGACTGCACTGACATCAATAGCAAGAAAAAGTGAAGATTCACAAAACAAGCCAGCTGCTACACTGAGGACCTCAGGAAAGCCAAGTACCACTGCAAGCACCTTGAGCATAGGTGGTGCACCAACAAAGACCCAGTCGACAGAACCATCTATAAATCAGCAATCAACCAATACAACTGTCAACTACGAGAAATTAAGAAGAAAGCATCATACATCAATGCTAACCCAAACAACTGTAAGGAGCTTCTGCATTGTCTAGCAATTCACCAACCCAGCAACGGCAACAAACACCATCTCTCTCTCTCAGGACCTGTGCGACAGCCTCACAGATTTCTTCTACAACTAAATCACCAAAATCTTTAGAACCTTCAGCCCGCAACTCAAGCCTGAAGATTTTGTCAACTCTCATACCTCCACACACAAGACCATCCCAAGGTGAACCACCTAGAACTATTTCACTACTCAGGACACCATCACCATCATGAAATACATCCACTCCAGGGCCCATCCAACCCATGATCCCACCACATTTTCAACCTAGGAACACCAAGGATTGACCTTGTACTTTCCACCCTACTCAACACCTCACTGGATTCTTCCTCCTTCCTAGAAGACTGGAAGCACACAGAAATCAAACCCACACTGAGGAAACCTTCAGTGGATCCTAACAAGCTCAGCAACTACAAACCCACCTTCCTGCTCCATTTCCTGGCCAAAGTCATCAAAAAACTATCAACCAAAAACTCACCTTCTACCTGGAAAACAATCACCTCCTGGAAGACTCCCAATCCAAATTCTGCACCAATCATAGCTCCTAGACAGCCCAGATCGCAGCCACAAATGACATCCTGGCCTTCCTTAACAAAGGCGAGTCAGCTGCTATTATCCTTCTCAATCTCTCAGCAGAATTTGAAACCGTCTCCTACCACACGCTCCTCATCAGACTTCAAAACATAGGTACCCAAGAGCCACCCATAGATGAGTACCTCCTTCCCCATTGACAGAACACAATGAGTCCACCTTCTACCCTACACCTTCGAACCCAAACCAATCATCTCCGGAGTGCATCAAGGCTCATCACTCAGCCCCGCCCTCTTCAACATCTACATGTCCCCCAATGCTGACATAGTCTGATCTCATGGACTCAACAATAGTCCCTACGCTGACAACATGCAACTCATCCTCTCCGAAAACTCTACCACCGCCAGAATAAACTTCCAGCAATGCATGAGCACCTTAGCAAATTGGATGAGGAATTACTGCCTCAAGTTCAACACAGAAAAGATGGAAGTCTTGATATTTTGGCAGTGATAACTCCCCTTGGGATGCCTCCTGCTGGCCACAGAACTGAGGCCCCCTTCAACCCAACATAAACATTTCAGGACCCTTGGTAGCATCTTAGACAGCAAACGTACCATGAGGTCTCAAGTCAATGCAGTGTCAGCCTCCTGCTTCTTCATCCTGCACATGTGGCTTAAGATTTTGTAAGTGGCTTCTTCAAAACACAAGACACACTATCATCCAATCTCTCATCATCAGTTGACTGGACTATAGAAACACTCTCTATGGGGAAATCGAGGCCCACCTAGTTCAAAGACTGCAGATGAGCCATAACACCACAGCAAGATGCATCCTGGATCGCTCTCGTCCCGCCCACATCACTCTCTGACCTCAAAAATCTCTACTGGCACCTGGTTCAGAAGAGATGTGAGTTCAAGCTCCTCACCCATGCGTTCAACAACCTGCATGACTCCAAACCTGCCTACAATAACAACTGCCAGAGATTCCACAAACCCTCCAGACACTACCACTCTGCCTCCCTCACGCTGGTGCATAAACCCTGGGTATAACGCAGCAGAGAAGGAGGAAGCTCCTTCTCCTACCTCTCAGCCAAAGCTTGCAACAGGCTCACCCTGCAACTCAGGACCTCCTCTACTCTTCAGGAGTTCTGTGGGATGGTGTAAATCTGGCTCTTGACTGAGACTATGGACCCTGCCAGCACCTAAATGGTCTCATGGGTAACAAGTCATGCTCTACAAGTCAACTGACTGATTGATTCAAGTGAGTTGATTGGGTAGAACATTGTGCCATAAAATATAATTTCCAGAAACTTTGGATCAGGAAATCTAACCTAAAATTAGGATAGCAACTCTTCTGTTCAAAATATTGTCTTCTTCTTCTTAAATTAGTATTTTTGCCAGATAAGGGAATCAAAGTGGTAGAACACTGTGCCATGACTTTTCCCTTGGTTCAGTGCTGACGTGTGAGATTTTTATCTAAAAACAAATTCAACAATTTAATTTTGCCACGGTTTGCATTTTTTGAATTGCTATTAGTACATGTACTTTGCTTTATATATGAATTTGTACCATTGTTTCAAACACTACTGACCTCTTGAAGAGCTATGCCACTTAATTTTACCAAATAATGGGCGTCATTACGACCCCGGCGGTAGATGTAATAGTGGCGGTAGTACCGCCAACAGGCTGGTGGTACACACCGCCACTATTATGACATTGGCGGTTTGGCCAAAGCCAAACCGCCAAGTTAACACACCGACTGCCCCGACGATAATGACCGCTGGGCTGGAGACCACAGTCTCCAGCCCAGCGGCAGTCACTAAGCCACCCATGGCATTTTGACCCCACCCACCGCCATGGTTTCCGTGGTTTCTCTACCGTCACGAAAACCATGGCAGTAGGCTCTGTCAGTGCCAGGCAATTCCTTCCCTGGCACTGATAGGGGTCTCCCTCGCCTCCTCCCCCCCCCCGGAGCCCTACCCCACCCTCCCCCTTCCCCTCCCTACCCCCCAACATATACACACATACATGCACATACATACACACCCATATACACATGCCTTCCCACATTCACACACGCATGCATACATTCATAAACACTCACAGCAACAATTACTAACATACATTTAGGCACACACGCACCCTTCACAACACAACATGCACGTACACACACACCCATTCATGCTCACATGCATTAACACACGCATGCATGCATTCAAACACAGTCACACACCCCCTACACACAACACCACTCACCCCCCTCTCCTGTCGGAGAACCTGACTTACCTGCTTGCAGGGGGTCCTCCATCAGGAGATGGGACGCAGCGCTTCTGCCAGCAGCAGCGTCTGCAAGCAAAACACTGCCAGGCTGGATCATGGCTCATGATACGGTCGGCGGCGTTCCGACGCCATTGACCATTGCCAGAATTGACTACGGTCATAATTCAGTGGACAGTCGGTAGGCACGGCGAAGGTAAGTTGGCAGCCACCATCCTGGCGGTAGGCGCCATTTGCCACCAATCTGATAATGAGGGCCATTGTCTTTTATTTAAATTATTCAACCATAAATTGTTAACATTAAATTAAATTATTATAACAACAAGGGTAAAATTGGCTTAGTTTTTGGAAAAGGGAAATCATTGGTTAGAAAATTGTTTCATAACTGAAGGGTTATTCAATTTACACGATAGAAAACTAATGAAAATTCAATTTTAGAACCAGCTATAACAAAAAGGGTTCTTTCTTTTAGAATAAAAGATTAGATTTTCATTTTTTGAGTGTATCCCCATTCTCTCTTTAACCCATTATATTGTCCAGCAACTAAACTTTGTACTGGAACCAAATGAGTCTGTATATAGGCCCAACTAGTTCTCCAAGTATGTGTTTCTATTGCCTATGGCAAAACAAAAACTGGAGAAGTAATACAATCTATTTCAATGCCCAGGCATATCAGAAAAAAATGTGTGTTATTTTGGTTGTTGAAGATTATTGATTAGTTAGAGCTTTGTGCCATAACTAATTTTGAAACTTTGACTCCAAATACCATTTCGACAATTAACAGAGGCTAGACCTGACTTTGGCAAAGATTGCATTCATTTGTTTATGCATATGATTAAGCTATAAAATACCTTTGCTTCTTAATGAAATAGTCATTATCCCAAGTGCAAAACTGGCCTTTGGGAAAAAAGAAATGAGTGGATAGAAAATTGTGATATGATCTTAGTCGCTTTTACTTTGTTTAAAAGATTGAAATTAGATTTTTTGTTCTTTGCCAGATTTTCATTGCAATCAACAATTGCATATACCAACAATACCTCTTACTCGGCCCACTGAATCCTATGCAGTCCAACAAATGCTGGATTATTTGTTTATTTTTTTGTGGCATAAAAGCAAACACATATTATATCTAAAATACCTGTGAATGTTATATACTAAGGGCTTGATTATGAGTGGTGGTGGTTGGACCGCCGCAGCTAGATCACCTCATTGGGATTTTGGGTCATGGCACAGACGCCGGTCGGTTGGCGGGTCGCCTGCCAACCTTGTAATGTCTGACTGCCACCATGAGTCTGGTGGTCTTGTGACTGCCAGACTTGTAATTAGACCCTAAGTGATGATTGATTTGGAATCTGATTAGCACTAATGGTAAATGGTTTTATATTGCAGAAGGTAAATAACTTATTAGAACATAGTACATTTATTTCAATGTTTATAGACGAAAATTCTACTAAAAGGGCTTTTAATAATGTGATTTTACCAATTATTTGTTTTCTTCATTTAAATGGCTACACTTGAAGTTTCCTGGTATTCTGGTTTAACAACAGAGTGGATCATGCTCTTTGAGAATTGAGTGGGTAACAGTTTATTGAAAGAGTCTGTTGGATTCATTATCAATTATATGAACAAACTTTAGTGATATTTTTTCTGTTAGCTATAAGGACTCCAACAGATTGCTTATAACCTTCCTTTATTCCCACTTAAGGATGTGGCTTGCCATCTCCATTCTCACCTTTTGTGGGGTATGGAATATGAGTCCAGAACAAATTTCACTGGTTCTTCTGCTTCCCTTAATGTGCATCTGAAGTGTATTCTGGTGGTTTCACAAAAATCAAAGTAAAATGCTACACAACACAACGTGATGCAGGTGATGTGATACTGCAGGAAAATTTCTGAATCCAGTCTATCATGAGAAAGTATGTTTACATATTTTCCCATTACAATGTAGTGTAATAGCTAAGAATTCTCACAGTTTGACCAGAAGATACTTTAACCAATTAATGAATTTTGCATCTTGGTATTAATTCATTAAAATATTTGCTCTCACGTGTGGCCTTAGGTCCACAAATTTGAAATATTTCTTAATCTGGAAAAGAGATTGGCCACACTAAACATAGCCAAAAGACGGGCCATAGACATTACAAAATATAATGTGGCTCTTTGATTTTTCCAAAGTCTTCTTTCATTTACTTAAGGTATTGTACAATGTTAAATTGGAATTCAGTCATATTTTCATTTAAGTCCTTCTGCTCTAACAAATTACCCACCTATCAGCCCCAAAAATGTATTTATGTGCATAAATGTTACCACAAGTGTGTGTTTCACACATTTATTGTGGCCTGACGGGGAATAGAATATGACACAAAGCTTCTGGGCTCTCGGTTCCTGTGGGCATTTACAGCATCGCCTTAAGATCCCGTCAACTTATAGCTGAATCCCAGTGGGTGCCACACCAGACCAATCCCTGCTACACCCAGCCAGTGGCCCGCAGACCCATTCAGCAGTCAGAGCACCACATGCATAAATTCCCCGCCTGGTGAAGAGGTGCCATCTTACTGACCGCTGCTGTGAGTTGGGGAGTCTGCGTGTCTGGGCCCTGTCTGAGCAGAGAAACCCTCACTGACCAGCCTCGGCACCCCTGACATGCCCATACCCAAGCCCTGCGAACCCCTGCTTCAAGGTTAGATGGGCCTTGCCTGATAACACCGCAAGGCCCAAAGCAGAGCTTGGCCTGCTAATACCCTATCGCAGACCCAATGCAACAGGATCCTGGAGTCCCCCTTCTCCTTCACTGCAGCTTCGCTCAGAGTCTGGAGCACACCGCCACATAAATTGCAGCTCTCCTTGTAGACAAGGGAGCAGAGAGCGCTTTAAAGGCAGCAGGGCCTGGGGCACACATAGAAGATGGGCCACTGCGTGAGGCAGAAGCAGCCCCAGACACAGATAGGTCACCCCAGGCATCGAGATCTGACCCTCACAAGTGTCTGTGTTGGGCTTTGCCTGGGAGGTTTGACCGTCGGCCTTGCCGCAGTGGTGTTTTGTACAGAGGCCTGATCTATTGCCCGTCCCCTGCTGTCCCACTGGAGAGGGCTGAGACACTTTCCCTTCCAAAGGAGCAATCCATGGTAGAAATGTTTGGTCCCTGGAGGTCTGATCACTTCCACAGGCAAGAATCTCCTGAGCAACAGAGAGGCTCGAGACACCACAAAAGCAGTGAAAACCATAGGTGAGCAGTCCTCCCTTCCACAACTCGGGCTTGGATTGCATTGAGCTTCAGGGATAACCCTTCTGATATATATAGTACCACCACCTCTGCCTGGGATCTAACAAAATAAATGAGCCGGGCCCCCAGTGGTACAGTTTATCTGTGTGACTGGTTCTCCCTTCCATGGGATGGGTGCTGTCTTGCTATCCCCTTCAGGTCGGGCGGTGGGGACATGGCAGACCTCAATGGGGCCTTGGGGCGGGGGCCTGGACAGTTGGCATTTTGGACTTGGGGCTAGCACCACACCCCTGGTTTCTGGACTGCACAGAGGGGCCATACTCAACAGACATTCCTTAGGGGTTCCCCCTGGAGAGGCACAGACTGGACCCTATAAGTGGGATAAGTGGGAGTTGCCTAGCCTCCCATGGCAACCACAACCATTGCTCCTGCCTCTCCTGACCACTCTTCGCCTCACTATCAGCGACAAAAGGCAAACCCCTCTCATTCTATGAACATGATGCCCATTGCACCTCAAGACAATTAAAGCTACACACTGATAGGGCCTTAGGTCCACAAATTTGAAATATTTCTTAATCTGGAGAAGAGATTGGCCACACTAAACATAGCCAAAAGACGGGCCATAGACATTACAAAATATAATGTGGCTCTTTGATTTTTCCAAAGTCTTCTTTCATTTACTTAAGGTATTGTACAATGTTAAATTGGAATTCAGTCATATTTTCATTTAAGTCCTTCTGCTCTAACAAATTACCCACCTATCAGCCCCCAAAATGTATATATGTGCATAAATGTTACCACAAGTGTGTGTTTCACACATTTATTGTGGCCTGACGGGGAATGGAATATGACACAAAGCTTCTGGGCTCTCGGTTCCTGTGGGCATTTACAGCATCGCCTTAAGATCCCGTCAACTTATAGCTGAATCCCAGTGGGTGCCACACCAGACCAATCCCTGCTACACCCAGCCAGTGGCCCGCAGACCCATTCAGCAGTCAGAGCACCACATGCATAAATTCCCCACCTGGTGAAGAGGTGCCATCTTACTGACCGCTGCTGTGAGTTGGGGAGTCTGCGTGTCTGGGCCCTGTCTGAGCAGAGAAACCCTCACTGACCAGCCTCGGCACCCCTGACATGCCCATACCCAAGCCCTGCGAACCCCTGCTTCAAGGTTAGATGGGCCTTGCCTGATAACACTGCAAGGCCCAAAGCAGAGCTTGGCCTGCTAATACTCCATCGCAGACCCAATGCAACAGTATCCTGGAGTCCCCCTTCTCCTTCACTGCAGCTTCGCTCAGAGTCTGGAGCACACCGCCACATAAATTGCAGCTCTCCTTGTAGACAAGGGAGCAGAGAGCGCTTTAAAGGCAGCAGGGCCTGGGGCACACATAGAAGATGGGCCACTGCGTGAGGCAGAAGCAGCCCCAGACACAGATAGGTCACCCCAGGCATCGAGATCTGACCCTCACAAGTGTCTGTGTTGGGCTTTGCCTGGGAGGTTTGACCGTCGGCCTTGCCGCAGTGGTGTTTTGTACAGAGGCCTGATCTATTGCCCGTCCCCTGCTGTCCCACTGGAGAGGGCTGAGACACTTTCCCTTCCAAAGGAGCAATCCATGGTAGAAATGTTTGGTCCCTGGAGGTCTGACCACTTCCACAGACAAGAATCTCCTGAGCAACAGAGAGGCTCGAGACACCACAAAAGCAGTGAAAACCATAGGTGAGCAGTCCTCCCTTCCACAACTCGGGCTTGGATTGCATAGAGCTTCAGGGATAACCCTTCTGATATATATAGTACCACCACCTCTGCCTGGGATCTAACAAAATAAATGAGCCGGGCCCCCAGTGGTACAGTTTATCTGTGTGACTGGTTCTCCCTTCCATGGGATGGGTGCTGTCTTGCTATCCCCTTCAGGTCGGGCGGTGGGGACATGGCAGACCTCAATGGGGCCTTGGGGCGGGGGCCTGGACAGTTGGCATTTTGGACTTGGGGCTAGCACCACACCCCTGGTTTCTGGACTGCACAGAGGGGCCATACTCAACAGACATTCCTTAGGGGTTCCCCCTGGAGAGGCACAGACTGGACCCTATAAGTGGGATAAGTGGGAGTTGCCTAGCCTCCCATGGCAACCACAACCATTGCTCCTGCCTCTCCTGACCACTCTTCGCCTCACTATCAGCGACAAAAGGCAAACCCCTCTCATTCTATGAACATGATGCCCATTGCACCTCAAGACAATTAAAGCTACACACTGATAGGGCCTTAGGTCCACAAATTAGAAATATTTCTTAATCTGGAGAAGAGATTGGCCACACTAAACATAGCCAAAAGACGGGCCATAGACATTACAAAATATAATGTGGCTCTTTGATTTTTCCAAAGTCTTCTTTCATTTACTTAAGGTATTGTACAATGTTAAATTGGAATTCAGTCATATTTTCATTTAAGTCCTTCTGCTCTAACAAATTACCCACCTATCAGCCCCCAAAATGTATATATGTGCATAAATGTTACCACAAGTGTGTGTTTCACACATTTATTGTGGCCTGACGGGGAATGGAATATGACACAAAGCTTCTGGGCTCTCGGTTCCTGTGGGCATTTACAGCATCGCCTTAAGATCCCGTCAACTTATAGCTGAATCCCAGTGGGTGCCACACCAGACCAATCCCTGCTACACCCAGCCAGTGGCCCGCAGACCCATTCAGCAGTCAGAGCACCACATGCATAAATTCCCCACCTGGTGAAGAGGTGCCATCTTACTGACCGCTGCTGTGAGTTGGGGAGTCTGCGTGTCTGGGCCCTGTCTGAGCAGAGAAACCCTCACTGACCAGCCTCGGCACCCCTGACATGCCCATACCCAAGCCCTGCGAACCCCTGCTTCAAGGTTAGATGGGCCTTGCCTGATAACACTGCAAGGCCCAAAGCAGAGCTTGGCCTGCTAATACCCCATCGCAGACCCAATGCAACAGTATCCTGGAGTCCCCCTTCTCCTTCACTGCAGCTTCGCTCAGAGTCTGGAGCACACCGCCACATAAATTGCAGCTCTCCTTGTAGACAAGGGAGCAGAGAGCGCTTTAAAGGCAGCAGGGCCTGGGGCACACATAGAAGATGGGCCACTGCGTGAGGCAGAAGCAGCCCCAGACACAGATAGGTCACCCCAGGCATCGAGATCTGAACCTCACAAGTGTCTGTGTTGGGCTTTGCCTGGGAGGTTTGACCGTCGGCCTTGCCGCAGTGGTGTTTTGTACAGATGCCTGATCTATTGCCCGTCCCCTGCTGTCCCACTGGAGAGGGCTGAGACACTTTCCCTTCCAAAGGAGCAATCCATGGTAGAAATGTTTGGTCCCTGGAGGTCTGATCACTTCCACAGACAAGAATCTCCTGAGCAACAGAGAGGCTCGAGACACCACAAAAGCAGTAAAAACCATAGGTGAGCAGTCCTCCCTTCCACAACTCGGGCTTGGATTGCATAGAGCTTCAGGGATAACCCTTCTGATATATATAGTACCACCACCTCTGCCTGGGATCTAACAAAATAAATGAGCCGGGCCCCCAGTGGTACAGTTTATCTGTGTGACTGGTTCTCCCTTCCATGGGATGGGTGCTGTCTTGCTATCCCCTTCAGGTCGGGCGGTGGGGACATGGCAGACCTCAATGGGGCCTTGGGGCGGGGGCCTGGACAGTTGGCATTTTGGACTTGGGGCTAGCACCACACCCCTGGTTTCTGGACTGCACAGAGGGGCCGTACTCAACAGACATTCCTGTGGGGTTCCACCTGGAGAGGCACAGACTGGACCCTATAAGTGGGATAAGTGGGAGTTGCCTAGCCTCCCATGGCAACCACAACCATTGCTCCTGCCTCTCCTGACCACTCTTCGCCTCACTACCAGCGACAAAAGGCAAACCCCTCTCATTCTATGAACATGATGCCCATTACACCTCAAGACAATTAAAGCTACACACTGATAGGGCCCCCCCCCAGCTACCACCTCATGCTCAGATCCTGTCGTCATTTGGCCTCAGCTTGATACTTATAAAGACATAATCATCTTCCTCTAGCCTGACACCTGTGGGCTGAATAGGCCGCCAACCCCTTTACTATGCCACGAGACAAGGCTACAAAAGACAGCTTGGTGAGCTCTCTCTGATCTAAACCGGCCACAGCAGACATGAGTGATAAAACAGAGACCTCCCTTCCAGTAGCTGTGACCTCCCTCAGCCCTACCATCACACAAGACTACATGGAAAAAGTTCTCAGTGATATCCACCATGAAATGACTTTACTAAAATCTGACTTTAAGAGCTGCCTCCATGAGCTGCATAGAGATGTTGTGGCAGTCGATGACAAGCTAGATGACTTAGAATGCACAATGGATCAGGCGGGTCTGTGGAGGCCATTGAATACTCTGCAAAAAAAGCAAATAGATCTCCAGGAAAAACACGGAGACCTCAGAAATGTAGGTTGGCGCAACAAAATATGCATCAGTCAAGCTTTACTTAGAGGAACATTTGTTAAGCATTTCACAGACCAAACATGGACGATATTCACTGCAGAAATCCAACACCTATTTATGAAACCAAAGCTTATTTTTATATAAATCTTGAAACTAAAACAAACAGTATAGACACAGCAAAACCAGAGATATCAATTTTAGAAGCAATGGAAATTCACTGCAGAAATAGCATTCAAATGTTGCATTGAGGTCAATGGCAAAATATCATATGTTGCAAAAATGCACTTAAAAGACGAGTTGCATGGAACCCTGGGGGGTTAAGTTAGTGCAGTCCCTGGACCTGGAACACAACAGTCAGAGCAGTCTAACCTGCCCCATGGCGTCTGGGTGCAGAGTTTTCCTGACTGCCTGTGGTGCTGCATGATACTTGCTTTGAAGCCACTGGTGACAAATGGCCATTTGGAGGTTGTGCTGCCAGGAACCCTTGCAGGGTTAAGGGGGTTCAGGCCCTCAGACCAGGCCACAACAGTCAGTTCACTCCTACCAGGTCCAGGGGGTCCGGGTGCAGAGTTGGACTGGCTGTACGTGGTGCTGAATAGGGCTCATGCTGGTGCAGTTTTTTCCACTGGCACAATGATGTTGAAAAAGAGAGGCAATATTTCAACTGGGGCTGGGTTGCAAATGTCAGATGCAGGTTGCACGCTGTGCCCTGCATCTGCAGCATGGAGTGAAGGAGTTAGTTATCAGCGGTAAGGGTGCAGGAATCCTTTGGCAAGTTAATGGGGTGTGAGGGAGTGAGGTAGCGACCTAAAACATGGAGGCAGGTTTGTCTATGACTCCCAGAAGACATTGGGTCACCTGGTTTATGATGATCCCACGGTGAGCCCACTGGCAGGTGAAACTTCAGATCCTGCAGTGTTGATGGCTATCTGGAGTGGTGAGGCCTCTGAAGCTCACTGCTCTGATGGATCTATTCACTAGCCCGGCTGGGAGGCGGTATGTGTGACCTCTTTCCTGCCTCACCCATTTTGCTTCTGACCTCTGGGAGTGCCCAGGCTACCTGGCAGGAGGTCAGAAACCTGTCTTGGTGGCAGCTAATAAGGGAAAAAGCGTGGGCTGCTCAGTCAGAGAACAAAGGAGCACAGCTGGCATGCTCTCAGGTGGGCAACCACTAGTGTGCCACCTGGGTTCATGCCAGCTGTTCCTCGACATGAGACCCAACTCAACCTATCTAGGTGGTACCATAATGCAACTAGCAGCACTTGTCAATTGTAGCTTCAGTCCCATGTGATCCTATGGACTGGCCTGGACTTACAATGTAACTTAATGGAAAGGACGCTATAGAGATATATAAGCTTGTGTTTATATGCCTGCACCTTAAATATAATGCACACAACCTCCTGGGCTAACAGGGCTTACCTTACGGGTGTGTGACATATATATAAGGCAGTACATGGGTCTGTGCCAGCCTTAGTCGGGGCACAGTCAAACTCAAGAAGTTTGCAGACTTTGGCAGCCTGCCATGGCAGGCCTGTCATCAGTAGTTTGCATGGGTCACCTAGGATGGAACAAACTCATGTTGCGGCCCTGGGGACCCTTCACCACCTATGCCTGGGTACCATTTAGTAGGTGCTTACAATGTGGTAAAGTTGTGCCAATCAAGATTTCACCCTGTTGAAAATTTATTTGGGGAAAGAAGACATACACATGCCTGGTTAGCAGGTCTCGCTACACTCCCAGAGTTGAAAGCCCAGCACATAGAGGTCCAAATGGGAGGCAAAAAAGTTGGGAGGGGTATCTGCAAAGAGCCCAGTTTTCACACAAGGTGGAAGCCCCAACATAGACATACTCTATCTCCATAGCTATTTATGGGTACCAAAAAAACTGTTAGCTCTTTTCCCTCAATACTTGAGGGCTTAACTACACCAACAAATAGTGACAAGTGTGGAGCTGTCTTCTACAGCAAGACCCTGAAATAATCTTCTTTCAAGAGACATATTAACGTAGGGATGATTGCCGAGCATAGTTCAGGCTAAGTATCCCTGCCAACAATGGGCCAGATCCCACACCAGAACACTGGTGGTTGGCATTCTCTTTGAGCAGGGCTTCTACTTCAAATTGATTAAGCTCTCTAGAATCTAGGCCTTGACGGAGCTCTAAAGAAATCTAAGTGCTACGCGGAGTTCAGCGAGTGACAGAGTTCGGGTAAGTCGTACTGTTCATGCTGATTTTCACCTCCAGGAGTTTCTCCCGCACCGTAAAATCAGTGTGAATGGCATTACATAGAGGGCAGAGGGCGCTAACTTTTTTCTTTCTGCCGATTAAGTAGATTTTCTACTCGAGCAGCAGCTTCCTCAACGCGAGAAGCAGCTATCTTAACGCAAGTGGTAGTGACAAGTCATGACCACCCATGTTCCGAAATCTATGCTTGCACTCGCCAACTTGGTAATTTCTCTTGCTCTCACTTGCCAACTTAATCTTGGCGTGCCACCCAAGAGAAAAAACTCTGCTTCACATTGTATTACAGAGATTTTCAGAACTCCACGCTCTGCGCAGAATGGAGTGGGAAAAACTCTGTGAACTCTGCTAGCAGAGCAGAATTCTTCACCCACCCCTACTAGAGACCCAGAGGGGTGGTTCTTAACATTAACAATTGAGGGGGCAGGGACACCTTGACCTTTCTCAACCACTACACCACTAACCAGTCCAAGGATGTTTTAATTAGACAGGTAGTCAGAGACTAGCTCAGACATTCCAAGGGAGACCTTACAGTAGGGAGAGAGTTCAATCTTGTGTGGGACCCCAATCATGACAGCAACACATCACATCAGAAGGGCAATGGAGCCATGTCTTGTCTGCTCAGGAGAGAGTTGACCAATGAGGGGCTTATAAACACTTGACGCCATCTCCATCCTGATGTGAGGGGTTACTCTTTCTACTCTCACATGTATCTCTCCTACTCCGCATTGACTACCTATTCCTTTCCCACTCCCTCATAAGGGGCCTAGACTTCACCCAGATATCTGATATCTCCATCTCAGGCCATGCACATGTGGAGGTCACCTGGTTCCAGTATAAAGGTGCAGCTCATGCCCCCTCTTTGATGCCTATCTCCCCATCTAATTTGTGACCCAGTCGGCAGGGCAACTATCAAAGAAACCATCACTGAGTACTTCACACTTAATGCCCTCCCTGATCTCTCCCTATACATGTCCTGGGATGGCTTCAAGGCAACCATTTGGGGAGTCATGTCCTCTATCTAGGGCCGAAGAACCTCTCCTCTTTGAAGCCAATCTCACAGAGGAGATTCACTCCCTGGAACACACAGACAAGCAGCACCCCACTGTTCGTGCCAAGCGCCAACCGGCCATCCTGATGGGTCAGCTCTGGGCAGACTGGACTAATAAAGCTGAGCAATCACTTCTATCACTCACAATTAAATTCTATAATGAAGGTGACAACATGAGCACTATAATAATATGCAGGCTGCGGCATTAGCAGGTCTGGTCCCATGTGTCTAAGATTCGAGTAGAAGGTGCTGGCTGGTATATTAGGGAACTGGATAAACAAGAAGCCTTCTGAGCATTCTACCAGCACCTACACATCAAAGAGGTGAAGAGGAAGCCATCATAGAATCCTACCTTGAATACTGCCTATGGCAGCCTATGGCCCCCAGCCTTGCTCATTACCTGGAGGAACCCTTTTCTATGGATGATCTACATAGGGTACTCAAAGAGACCCCAAAAGGGAAAACACCAGACCCAGATGGTCACACACCTTCTTTCTATACGGGCTTCTTCCCTCAACTGCAAGACCACCTGCTTGGGCTGTTATAACTCCTTCTCCCAAGTCAGCGCCTCACCACAGCGATGTCCAATGCTGAGATCACACTTATCCCGAAGCCTTGTAAGGATCTGACCCTTTGCTCCTTCTACCGCCCAATAGCTCTTCTAAATATCGGCGAAAACAATTTACACTAAAATGCTGCCAAACTGCCTCAAAGCACTCCTACCCGACCTGATAGACCCTGACAAAGTGGGTTTTATAAAACAAAGGTAAGACCCTGACAACCTCTGCCAGCCTCCCCGTCTGGTAGAGAAAGTGCACAGGAGTAGCATTCCAGGCCTACTCCTGTCATTGGATGCCAAGAAGGCCTTTGACAGGGTGATCTGGAAATTCCAATGAGTAATCCTACTAAAAATGCGGCTTGCACAATATGATTAGCAAATTCATGTTCTCTTATGTAGCACCCACAGCAACCATTCGGGTCAATGGCCAATCAACCTGCCCCTTCCCCATCTCCTGAGGCACTTGGCAGGACTACTCTCTATCCTCCTGCTGTTTGCCTTAGCAGGCCAGAGACATAATGGGCATCTCCTTCAGAGAACAGGACCACAAATTTCTGTTCTTTGCTGACAATTTGCTCCTTGACTTAACTGATCTGGAGTCCTCACGTCTAATAGTGGTCCAAGCACTCCAAGTCTTTGAGACTGTATCTGGGTATAGGGTCAATATGTCTAAATCACAAGCCCTCAACCTCACCATACCACAGTGCAGCTCCCATCTTCAGGCACTCACCCCTTTCCATCGGGCACCACACTCCATCTAGGACTTTGGCCTCGCCATTACTGATACCATCAATACATGGACATGGGTGAACTGGCCGTGCTACTGGAGGGCAATCGTGGAGGCTCCATATTGATTGGCTGAGTTGCATCAATGTGGTCAAAATGAATATCCTTCCCAGACTCTTCTACCTATACCAGTCGCTCCCCATACCTATTTGAACAGAGTACATGAAAAAACTGCAAGGGTACCTGAGCGCCTTCATTTGGAAGGGGAACGGCCCTGTATTTTCAATGTCTAATTCATGCTCCCTAGGAGCTAAGGCAGCCTGGCATGCCCTAACACCAGGATTTCTACTGGGCTGTCCATCTTTGCTTCATTTCGGAATGGGTAGTTCATAGACACTGGATACACATAGAAAGATCAGTAACCTTAATGCTGGTGGGGTCTGACCTGGATCATGAGACACCTATGCCCACAAAGCCCCTACATGGCTTCCCCAACATGAACAGTCTTGGAGATAAGGGATAGACTTGTAATAAGAAGGAACCTATCCATGTTCCCCTCCCAAAAACACCCCATTGTGCTCCCCAGGACTCCTTCCCAGCTTTGGTCAAGGCGAATGCAGAATACTGCAAGACCTCTTTAAGGGGCAGTCTATTAAATCTTTTGAGCAATGTAAAACTGAATTCCACCCCCCAAATGCATTAACAGCTGCACGCCCCCTTGCACACTTTGAATCTTTAGACTGCAATTTTGAGGCCTTCCGAGGCTTGGTTTCCAAGAAGTATGCAATACTGCAGCAATCCCCCTTGTTGCCTAGTCACTCCTATCAGAGGAAATGAGAGCTTGACAGTGCCCAGGACATCACCAGAAAACAGTGGGACCACCTGTGGTGCGACATCCCAAAGGTACATCAGAGCACCCCTGCCCATTTGCATTTCATCTATCCAACAACAGCAACCTCATGTTGGAGATGTGGAGTGTTATATTAGTTGTTGAAGATAATTGATTAAATACAGCTTCATGAAATGTGTAATCACTATCCCAAACACAAACCCAGCCTCAGTTTAAGGGAAAGGAAATGATTGGCTATAATATTTTGACATCACATTTAAGTTTTCAAACAGGAGTATTTCATCTAAATTAAATGTAACCCCCTCATTTTACCTTATTTTCCTTTCCTTTATTTAAAGGACTGAGGGGGTCATTACGACCTTGGTGGGCTGCTACCGCCGCCCGCCAAGCTGTAACTGCTGTGCGGCCACCAATGCGGCTGCACTCCCGCGGCCCCCATTACGACATCCCCGCTGGGCCGGCGGGCGCAAACCAAGTTTGCGCCCGCCGGCCCAGCGGGGATGAGGCCTCAACATAGGAGCCGGCTCCTAATGGAGCCGGCAGTGTTTGCGGCCGTGCGACGGGTGCAGTAGCACACGTCGCGCTTTTCACTGTCTGCTATGCAGACAGTGCATGGCCGGGGCCCTGTTAGGGGGCCCCTGCACTGCCCATGCCAGTGGCATGGGCAGTGCTGGGGCCCCCAGGTGCCCCAGGACACCCCTTACCGCCAGCCTCTTCCTGGCGGTGCAAACCACCAGAAACAGGCTGGCGGTAGGGGTGTCATAATCCCCAGGGCAGCGCTGCTGATTATCACTGCTGGGGCTAAAACGGCGGGAAACCGCCGGCCCCGGCAGTGCGACCGCGGCGCAACCGCCGCGGTCGTAATATGCCAGGAAGCACCGCCAGCCTGTTGGCGGTGCTTCCGTCGAAACAGTTTTTTGTTCTTTGCCATATTATTATAACAATCAATAGCTACATCTACCAAAGAATTCACTTACTAGTCCAACTAATACTGGCCAATTTTTTCATTGTTTTACGGCATAAATCACAGCAAATAAATATTATACATCAATCAGCATGGGTGTGATGTAGCAGGTTCTCAGTTATGAATGCTTTGGAATCACTAGAACTAATTTTGCATGGATTTGTTATTGGTGAAGTGAAAAATATTACTAGAAAACTGTAAGTTTGTTTCATTTTAAGTAAAAGAAAATTCTACCTTAACACGTTTTTATTAATGTTCTATTGCCAATAAGTTATTTTCTTTATGTAAGTGGTTGCACTAGAATTATCCTAACATTGTGATTTATTAATAAAGTGGATTGTCCTCTTTGAGAACAGCTTAAGTGGCAGTTTATATAAAGAATCTGCCAAAATCAGTTCCAATTAGACTAGCAAGTTCTTTAACTTTAGTAACATTATTTCCCATGGCTATACTGGCTCCAATAGATTACTTATCATCTTGGCTCCTACCCACTCGAGGATGACATTTTGTTAATTATTTTTGTTCTACACTCCAATGCTTTACCATCTGTATTCATAATCTTTTTGGGGTTATGGAATATCAGGCCAGAACTAAGATCACAAAATCCTATGGTTCCTTTTAAGTCCATCAGACATTCATTCTGGTGGGATTGCAAAAATCCAATTATGATGACACACCACACTATGTGGTTTAGGTAACATAATACTGCTGGAAAAAAATATGAATTCAGTCTAGCACCAGAAAAGATGCTCACACAAGAAATCTGTGGATGCAGTCACCTCTTTTAGAAAGAACATTACAAATGGTTTGGAACGTGTTCTTTGATTGTTGTAGCCCATTTACCAGTCACAATGTTGTGCCATTGCTATGCAATTTCACAGTTGTCTCCAAAAGACAATGGAACTGATTAAGGAGTTGAGTAATCTAGTTTGACAAATAACATCTTCTGTTATTTAAGAAACATTTATGAAAATAATGTATTAATAATTATATTTTCATTACCCCAAATGTGAAATGTGTTTTGCTTTGGAGAAGAGATTGGCTATATTGAACACAGTGAAAAGACAGTCCAATGACTTTACAAAATGAAATATAGCTTTATGATTTTACCAAAGTATTAATTTCTAAACTGAAGTTTAGGAACCATGTAAAAAATATTATTTGCTCTACATAAATGAGTGGGATTTCATGTTTTTAGCTTAGTCTCATTCTATCTTTAACCCCGACTGGAACCACTGAAGTCTATACATGCCCAACTAGTACTGCAAGTATGTGTTTCTTTTACTTATGACATAATCTAAATTGGAGAAGTAAATACAATCTATTTCAATGTCCATGCAAGTCAGAAAACAAACCTGTTATTTTAGTTTGGAAAAATTATTGATTAGAAAGAGCTTTGTGCCATAATTTAATTGAAACACTGACTCCAAATAACATTTTGCCATTTAGTAGAGCTTAGACCTGACTTTGGCAAATATTCCATTTAATTTTTTACACACTGTGAACATTATTTACTTCTTAATGACATATTCATTACCCAGGTAAAAGCTGGCCTTTGGAGAAAAGAAGTAACTGGTTAGAATATGGTGATATTTAGCTTTTGGCACACAAAGATGTAATCTAATGTTAAATGTAGCCCACTGATGTTGCCTTAGTATCCTTTCCTTATTTAAAGGATTGAATTGTGAAAATGTTTTCTTCATTGTTATATTCTCATTAAAACAATAAGTACAGCTACCAAATAGACCTCCTACTATATCTATTAAATCCTATACAGTTCAACTAATTTTGGACATATTTGTTTCATTTGGTTATTTGCATAACTGATATACCTTCAATAGCCATGAGTGTCATATAGTAAGCTCTAAATGATCAATGATTTGGAATCTGATTAGCACTAATGTTAAATGTACATCTCGTTAGAGAACAGAAATAACTTATTAGAGCATTGTAAATTTGTTTCAATGTTTCCTTCATTTAAATGGCTGCACTTAAGATATGCTGATATCCACCTTTACCAGTAGACTGGATCATCCTCTTTGAGTATTGCTTGGCTAGCAGTTTATAGAAAGAGCCTCTGGGAATCATTATCAGTTAGAATAGCAAGTTGCTTAACTTTAGTAATATTTTTTCCGATAGCTGCAATGACTCCAAAAGATTGCTTATAACCTTCCCTTCTTCTCACTGAAGTGTAGCAGTTTGTTAAATATTATTCTTAGACAGTCCTGGCCCTTGACATCTCCATTTTCAGTCTTTGTGGAGTATGGAATATAAGGTCAGAAATAATTTCTGTGAGTCATATGGTTAATGTGCATCTCATGTCTATTCTGGTGGATTCATAAAAATCCAAGTATAATGCCACACAACACCATGTGACCCAGGTGATATGATACTGCAGCAAAGTTTCTGAATCCAGTATAGCACCAGGAAGTATGTTCACATAAGAAATATGTGAATAAAGTCATCACCATTTCAAAGAACATCACCAACAGTTAGCAACATGTTCTTCGATCGTTGAAGTGATAATGTAGTGTAATTGCTATGAATTATCATAGTTTTGACCAGAAGACCCTTCAACCAACTAAGGAGTTTAGCTACCTGGTTTTGGTGAATAACGTATGTGTTACTTACATGATCAACTAATAGAAATAATGTATTCTTAATGTTGTCTCATTTCCCCAAATGTGAAATTTTCCTTATTTTGGAGAGGACATTTGCCACTGTGAACACAGTGAAAGACTTGCCAAAGACATTACAAAATGTAATATAGGTTTATGATTTTACCAAAGTCTTCTTTCATTTACTTAAGGTTTTGTACAATGTTATATTGGATTTTATTATTTCAGTCATATTTTAATTTAAATGTGTCTCCTTTAACAAATTACCCACCTATTGGTACCACAAATTTATAAAGATGCGTAAATATTACTGCAAATGTGTATTTCACACATTTGTGGTGGCTTTGAGAGGTAGGAAATATGCCCCATACTCTTAAATAGCCAGCCATTACATATGTATATTGTCCTATAATTTTCTTTATTTTGAAGTATTGCTAGAACCAGTAGAAAAATGTAGTTTCTGATTTTTATTGAGTAGATGAGTTAGAATGCTGTGCTATAAAATAGCATTTTCAGCATTTCCATCTCAGGGTAATGCAACCTGAAATGAAGTATAGCGACCTGGTCGTGCAAAAGATTGTGTTCTGTTCTCAAACTATTGCATTATGAAATATAATATCCTTTTAATTATACTATCCTGACCATCAACATAAAAATTATCTTTTTGCCTGAAAACCCAGTTGAAATGGTTGAATATTGTGACAAGACGCTCAGTTTGATTTATGGATGATATACGAGTTGTATAGCGAAAATGAAATTCAGCAAGCAGAGTTTTCAATAATTTACATATTTTGAATTGCTAATAGGCCTAAAGTGTACATGTATTTCATTTTATTTATGACATTTGATTATTTCGATCATTTTGTAAGGACTTTGAATGTGCACCATAGTTTCCAAAAGGACTGACTTCTTGAATTACTTATCAACTTAATACCACTAAAAATGTATTCTTTTATTTAAAGTACTAACATAAAATGTATTTATCCTAAGTTGTATTCTTATTATGGAAATTGTGAAATTGTTCTTGCTTTTTGGGAATGGAATTCAATATTGAGAACATTACCTCATACCTGGAGATTTGTTCCATTTATACCCTTGAAAATATGTAACAAAAATGAAACCTAGCAATTTGATTTAACCAGCTTCTTCTTTCTCTTACAAAAATGACTGCATTGTGAACATTTTCATTTTCATAGCTTAGCCATATTCTCAATTAACCCATTTTCTTATCTAGCCTCTAAACTTCCTACTGGAACCACTGAAGTCTATATAGGCCCTACAAGTACTGCAAGTATGTGTTTCTATTTCTCACATCATAACAAGAACCAGGGAAACAATTACCTTTCATTTTAATACCTATGCATGTGAGATAACAAACACGTGTTATTTTAGTTGTTGAAGATAATTGATTAGTTAGAGCGTTGTGTCATAGCTAATTTTGAAAGATTGACTCTAAAAGATGTTGACAATTAATCAAGCAAAACTTGATTTTGGTAAACTTTGCAAATATTGTTTTTTATGATTAAGCTATGCAAATTCTTTACTTATTTGTATGATTATTATTCCAAAACCAAACCTAGCTTCAGCTTAAGGAACGAGAAATGATTGACTAGAATATTGTGACGTCACATTTAATTTTTGACACTGGTGGTTTTATCTAAAATTAAATGTAACCACTTGAGTTTCCTTAGTCTCCATTCCTTTATTTAAAGGACAGAACTTTGAAGTCTTTTGTTCTTTCCCATATTCCTTTTATAATCAATAACTTCATCTGCCAAATAAGTCAATTACTAGATCCACTGAGTCTTCTGCACACCATCTAATAATGTTTCATTTATTAATAATTCTATGGCATAAATCAAATCAAATACATATACATACATAACCACAAATATCAGATAGTAAGTTCTCAGTAATGAATGATTTGAAATCTCATTAGAACTAACTTTGAATGGGTTTGTTATTGTAGAAGTGAAAACCACCTCCTTCCCTTTATTTAAAGGATTGAACATTGAAATATTTTGTTCTTTGCCATATAATTACAATCAATATCTTCATCAATCAAATAAATCACTTACTAGTGTCACTAATATTGGCTAATTTGTTTCATTGCTTTATGGCATAAATCAAAACAAACATATATTATACATAAATCAGCATGAATGTCATGTAGCAGGTTCTCAGTAATTAATGATTTGGAATCATTAGAATTTTGAATGGACTTGTTATTGATGAAGTAAAAAACATTACTAGAACATTGTGAGTTTGTTTCATTTTAAGTACAGGAAAATTCTACCTTAACACATTTTTATTAAAGTTATGTTGCTAATAAATTATTTCCTTTATTTAAGTGGTTGCACTAGAAGTATCCTGGCATTGTGATTTATTAATAAAGTGGATTGTCCTCCGTGAGAATAGCTTGGGTGGCAGTTCATATAAAGAATGTGCCGAAAACAATTCTAAGTAGACTAGCAGATTCCTTAACTGTAGAAACATTCTTAACCATAACTATACAGGCTCCAACAGATTGCTTTTCACTTTGGCTTCTACCCATTTGAGGATGGGATTTTGTTGATTACTATTCTTCTACACTCCTGTGCTTTGCCATCTGTATTCTTAAATGTTTTGGGGTTATGGAATATCAGGCCAGAACTAAGATCACAAAAGCCTATGGCTCCTATTATGTTCATCCGCTGTCCATTCTGGTGGGATTGCAAAAATCCAAGTATAATGACACACAACAACATGTGGTGGTATCAACCTGGTACTGCTGGAAAAAATCTAATTGCAGTCTGGAACCAGGAAAGATCTTCACACAAGCAATGTCCACTTTAAGAAAGAACATTACAAATGGTTTGGAACATGTTCCTTGACGGCTGTAGTTAATTTGCCAGTTATGATGTTGTGCCATTGCTATTCATTTTCACAGCTGTCTCCAAAAGATACTACAACTGATTAAGGAGTTGAGCAACCTAATTTGACGATTAACATATTCTGTTATTTACATGATTAATTACAAAAATAATTTATTCATAATTATATTTTCATTTCCCCAAATGTGGAATGGGTTTTGCTTTGGAGAAGGGATTGCTATACTGAACAAAGTGAAAAGACTATCCATAGACTTTACAAAATGAAATATAGCTTTATAATTTTGCCCAAGTACTCTTTCTTTCATTTATTTAAATTATTATACAATGTTACGTTTGATTTTCTTACTTTTGTCATAGGCAGATCAGCCTAATTATAATAGGCCGATCTGCCCCCGGGGGGGGGGGGGCAGAAATGGCCTTCACATACATTGCCCCCCGGGGAGCGGCTCTTGCCCAAGGGTTCGCTCCCCTTATGAGTAATTAAAAAAACAAAATTCCCTGGTGTCTAGTGGGCATTTCTGCTGCCCGATTGCATCATGATCAGGCAGCAGAAATGCTGAGAAAGACATCAAAGGAAAGGCCTTTCCTTTGATGTCTCTCTCTCACACCCTCCACGTGATCTGAGGAGAAATACTAAAGTGATCACGTGCTGACGTCCTCAGACGTCACAGGGGTCAGGGGGTAGAACAGGAAGTGATTCCCCTTCCAGCCCTGCCCAGGGGAGGGATGCCAGGCCCTCAGGGCGAGCGCTCCCTCTGAGGGCCCATAGCAGGGTGAGGTGGTTACGTCCCTGGCACCTGAGCACAACAGCAGCGGACGTAACCACCTCGTCCCGGGCACCGAGGGGTTAATATACATAAATCAGTCACAAATGTCATATAGCAAGTTCTAAATAATGAATGGTTTGGAATCTCATTACAATCAATTTTAAATGGACTTGTTATTGGGAAAGGGGAAAACCTATTAGAACATTGGAAATTTCTTTCATTTTAAGTACTAGAAAATTCTTCCTTAACACATTTTTATGAATGTTATTTTGCCATTAAGTTATTTTCTTTATTTAAGTAGCATTACCTGAGGTATCCCGGTTTATTAATGGAGCGGCTTGGCCTTGTTGAGAGCAGCTTTGGTAGCAGTTCATATAAATAATTTTCAGAAATCGATTCTAATTTGACTAGTAAGTTACTTAATTTTAGTGACATTCTTTAAAATAGCTATACCAGCTACAAAAGATTGCTTATCATCTTCGCTCCTACCAACTTGAGGATAGGATTTTGTTAATTAATAGTCTTCTACGCTCCTGTGCCTTGCCATTTCTATTCTTAGGCTTTTTGGGGGTATGGAATATCAGGGCAGGACTAAAATCATATAATCCGATGGTTCCTTCTATTTTCATCTGATGTCCATTCTGGTGGGATTGCAAAAATCGAGGAATAATAGCACACAGCACAATGTTGTGTAGGTAATATGATACTGCTGGAAAAATACCTGAATGTAGTCTGGCTCCAGTTAAAATGTTCACACACGAAATCTGTGGCTGCAGTCACTTCTTTAAAAAAAAAAAATTACAAATGGTTTGGAACATGTTCTTCGATTGTTGCAGTGAATTTGCCAGTTATGATGTTGTGCCATTCCTGTGCATTTTCACAGTTGTCTCCAAAAGACACTACAACTGATTTAGGAGTTTAGCAACACAGTTAAGCAACTTATATATTCTGTAATTTGCTTGATTCATTTCTGAAAACAATTCATTCATAATTATAGTCTCATTTTGTTTTGTGATTTTGCCAAAGTATTCTTTCATTCATTTAACTTATTATTCAATGTTAAATTAGATTTTCTTAAATTTGTCATATTTACATTTCAATCCAGACCTACCAACTAAATCTCCTACTGGAAACACAGAAGTCTTCCAGGGGCCAAACTAGTACTGTATGAATGTCCTTCACAGATTTGTGATGGCTGTGAGAGGGGGCAATAAACAAAATACTGTAAAAGAGGCAGTCCTTCTATAAATAACATCCTCCAATTCACATTATTTTGGAGCACTGTTTGGATAAAAGCAAAACTTTTCATTCCATTGTGCAAGTCAGTTAACTGATTAGAACATAATGCCACAAATCATAATATGTAGCATTTCCGGCCCAGGATAATCTAACCTTATATGGAGGATAGCAACTGACTTGTGCAATAGATTGTGTTCTTATTCTTCAATTATTTCCCTTTGAAATATGTTATCCTCTTAGCTGCATTCTCATTACCACAAACATTAAATTGGTATTTTTGGCAAATAAGACATGGTAGAACATTGTGACATGGCTGTCAGCTTGCTTCATTGTTGGCATTTGAGATTTTGAAATAAAAGTAAATTTAGCAAGTATATTATACCAGAGTTATACATTTTTAATTGCTGCCAGTTTCAATTTGTACATGCACTTTGTTTTAAATGTGAATGTGCACCGTTGTTTACAAACTTTTGGAGCTCCTGAAAAGCTTAGCAAACTACATTTAACCACAGAGTTTATTTTATTTAAATTATGAAACAACAACAAAGTTTATATTATGTTGGGTTAGTATAATAGCAATGGAGATATTGTCCACGTTTTTGGAGAAAGGAAAATCAGTAGTAAGAACATTTGCTCCATTTATACCACAGGAAACAAACTAAGCTGAAATTTAGGAACTATATATAAAAGAATGTATTCTTTCTCTACATAATTGAGCGTGTTTTCATGTTTTTAGTTTAGCCTCATTCCATCCATTTTTTCATCCAATAACTAAAGTTCCTACTGGAACCATCAAGTCTAGACAAGCTTAATTAAAACTGCAAGTATGTGTTTCTATAACTTATGGCATAACCTAAATTGGAAGAACAAATGTGATGTCCACCAGGGGTGACGTTCAGGTACGTGGTGGCCGTGACCACCATCTTCTGCAGTATTGCTCACTTGACTCCGGGCACTGCTGCCAGGAAAACCTCCACTACCTGAGCTACTGTGAACTGCCTCCAGGAAACTATCATGCCATGTCCTGCAGGAGATAGAGCCCCTGCCTTCACCACCTAATGAGCTGGAAAGGCTAGTGGTGCAGGTCCTACCCCTGTATGAACAGCTATGTGGAGCGCCAGAGGAGCAGGTGAGTCCAATATCATAGCAATGTGTGATAGGTGTTGTATTTGACGATGTACTGTTGATGTAAACTTGTGAAGGTGTTAATGCATGCAGAAGGTATGTGAGCAGAGAGGATGGGTATGTGTGCCAACTTTCTGTGACTGTTGTGTACTGTCCAATGCTATTGGTGTGGTGCATGTGGACATGACTTTCTCCTGATGTCTGTGTCATCGATGCAGGTCAATGCAGAAGGGGGTTTGGCGTGCCACCGCCAAGGAGGTGCGGACCCTGGGGGTCCACAGCCAGTGGAGCACCCATTGTAGAAAGCGGTGGGAGGAGCTGAGACGCTGGGCCTGGAAAACCGTTGAGGCCCAGCTGTGGATGTCCTCCCAACGAGGAAGGGCCCTGAGCCCCCCAGTGGCCCGCATTTTGGCACTGACCTACCCTGAGGTGGATGGTCTTTTGAGGGCAGCACAGCAGCCACAAGGGGATAAGTAATGACCGAATCTATGTACTTTCCTCTGATAGTTTGGTGTATGCTATCTCAGTATAGCAGCTGCGACAATGTAGTAGGTGATACAGGTATGGTGAGTCCTCAGAATACATTGTACTCCAGTTGTCATTATAACAATAGATATCTGGCCTTTGGGTTGTGCATGAAAACATGTTGATCACCTGTGTCCAGCAATATGTATGACTGCATGTGGAGATACACATGTGACTGAGCCACATGTGTTACTCTACCCATCCATATACTTGTCTGTAGGCGGCTGTATCATCCTTCCCAACTAGTGCGACCAGGTCCAATCATCCAATTAGTGTTCAATGTAGCTCTAAAGGGGACTCATGTTTTGCATTAGTCCTTAACATTTCTTGCCATTACATTGACATGTGGAAAGAAAATTGTATCCCAATGCCTTTGTTGTAGAGAAGTGAGTGGCTAGGCAGATTTAGCCTTAGACAATGTGCTTTGGCCATGCTAGATATGACAATGCTATACCTTTATGAGTGCTACATATGAAATTACGTGCCTACATCATGTCTAACTGGAAACTTGGTGGCACATTATGTATAGTGGGCTATTCTTTGCTACATTAACTTTAGCTGATGTGTGCTGTTTGGACAGGATTTAGACTTGGCTCACCTCATCATAGCCAGAATTCATGGTTTAGCTGTACTTGCATTTCACATACACCTACTATTGTTGTGGGATATATTGTCAATGAAATAGCAGTCATTTAGGTGCATGTGTAAATCATGTGTACATTGGTTTTCAGTGGAGTAAATGTTTTGTCAGGACTAAGCTCGTTGGAATCACATGTAAGGACAACTATAAGTGAAGTAGGTGTACTCATGTTGTCATTTCGTGGCACTGAATCAGCATGCCAGGTGCAATGTTATGAGCCCTCCTAGAAAGTTGTACCCTGGCCATGGTATTGTTGTTGTAACTATGCTCTCTGTGATTGTCTGTGGATGTATCAAGTGTGCTAAGTCACCCACAGTTGCAGGACATGGGGATATGGTATATTTGGCAATGTCTGTGAATAGTGACTGCAGAACATCCTGCCAGATGTGGTACCTGTATTCACATAACTATTCTCCAGACATGGAATGTCAAATTGTGATGGCCACTGTAGGGGACTGCCACATGCTTATGTTTCCATCAGTGTATGTTGCCATTGTGTCAGGTATGTACAGAAGGATCAGCTAAGCATGTGATTGGATGGCTAGGTGCTGTGTCGTATGTGATGAAAGATGACTTCCCTTTCTTGGAACATGACTTTTGTTGATGGACTGGGCAGGCGTGGAGTCAAAGTAGCCATGATATGGTGTTATCTGTCAACGGCTTTTTCTCAGACTGATAACATGAAGGAGAGTGATGAGCTGTATGGGGATGAAATATTAGCTTTAGCCAAGCCATGATGGGTATGCTGCCTTAGGGTTACAAGTGATTTGATGGGATGGTCAAGTAGGGTTCAAATACTTGGCTTATGTTGCCGGTGAGACATATGTCAAACAGGGTAACTTGAAGTATCCTATTTTGACATGATGTAGGATCTAAGGTTTTTAAACTGGGACTTCCCTGGCAGGAGATGTATACCTACAATTGTGCATGTTGTAATGTGTGTATGTGAAGAATGTGGTGACCCTTTCTCTCCCCCTCTCTCTCCCTCCCTCTCTCTCTCTGTTTGTGTGCATCGGCAGGCGAAGGAGATGGAGCACAGGTGAGTGGGGATGCTGCGGCCATGGGACTCGGAGTGCTGAGACCACCAACAGAGAGGGACCCAGTGGCCAAGAGCACGAGGGGAGTGCACCAGGGGAAACAGGATCTACATCATCATCCTCGGAATCCTCCTCGGTGGAGGCGGCTCTATCTGGGGACCACCCCAGCACCATCTTTGTCCGCCATTCCCCTTTCTACCACCACTTTCCCCTGTAGATCCCTACCCAGTTGTCCGTGCCCGCTTACCCAAAAGAGTGGGTATGTCCTTTGCCAGAGGCACCTCTGCCTCTGCCCTGTCAGCACTGCTGCCCTTAAGAGGAGGCTATTGACCTCCTAAGGTCAATCTCTGTATGTCAGTTGACCATCATGAATGCCATCCAGGAACTTACAACTCAAGTGCAACAGAGTAATTAGTTCCTGGAGGGCATTCTTGGTGCACTGGCTGGCCTATAGAGATCCTTTCAGGCTCTGACCACCACACTGATGATAGCCAGTCACCCTTTGTATTCAACCCCCCACCTTCTTTGTCCCAATCCCAAACCCCTATTCCTCACCCCAACCAAAGCACACAAACATACAAGCATGAACTTGGCCCTCAACATCCAAGGGTCCCTCAGACAAACACAAGCACCACAGGACACACACACACCACAACACAAGCAACATATACCTGAAGACACATCAGCAGTCACAACCTGCCCGGACACCCCCACCATCGACAGAATCACAGACACAACACCTGATACACCTACAGACACCACACCATCATTCACAGATCCAGCCACTATACCTATATTACCCACAGACAGCACCACAACAAACCCTCAGCCATCTACCGCAGTTGTCACATCTGAAGACACCACAACAGCAGGCATGCATACTTGCAGCACATCCACTATGCCTGCAGTCATCACTCCAACACAGAGTCACCCATCCACCATGGCATCTGCCAGCACTTCCACCCCTCTCATCCCAAGACACATAAACACCCACTCACCCACCTAACAGACACCCACCACCCACAAAGATACCTCACACACATACATGCACCCAAGACATCCACAACTACATCTCAGACAACCACTCCCTCTCCCTCCACACCCAAACCTTTTTGCCATGACCGTCCCTGTGTGTCAAAGAAAGCTTTCCTCTCCGAGTTATCCGTTTCCCTACTCCTCTCCCACCCTGTGTTACCTCTAAATGTTCTGTGTCCCTCCCCAAGTCTGGCCCTTCCACCTCCAATATCTCCCCTGCCCTCCCTACTAGTACCCATGCCCCTCCACTCACCAAGATCTCAACCCCTCTGAAGAGTAATTAACCCTCCCCCAATGCCTTGACTTAAGCCCTTCCTCCCAAACCAAATCCCAAAGGTCCCCTTCCCAATCCAAAGCCCAAACCCACCCCCAAACCATTCCCTGAGGTGCACGCCTGCTCCATTGATGCCCCTACCTGTGGAGGTTACATGGTAGTCAGGAGTCAAGTTTGGGGCACACACGTGCTTTGTGTACATTTTGCACTAAACAATGTTGGACTGGCCTCAGGCCTTGGACATTGACACTATTTATTTATACTTAATATATATTAGGACCAACCGGTTTCAATTTATATATTTGTCCTGCCTTTCTTTACTTAGAGCAGTTTTGGTCTTGGCTGACATTGTGTGTAAGCATTTTTGTGACAGTGGTGGTTGTGCTACATTTTTTGTCTGGGCAGCATGTCTGGTTGTGTGCATAGCATTTGTCTACCAGTGATGGGTGTGTTGTGTGATGACCTTGAGTATGTTGGGGACATGTTGCTTTGGTATTGTTTGGTGTTTGTGTTGACATGTGTTAGTTGCAGTGGTGTGTGCCTTTGTGTGCTTGGACTGTGTGCATGAGTGTGTGTAGAGATTGGTATGTCAGATATGTTGTGATGTGTGTTTGCAGGGTATGTCGTATGTTGTGTTTTTTGGATGTGTGATTGTGTGTGTTCGTTCCCTGGTGTTGGTACATTGTGTTGCATTTATGATTTGCCAAGAGGTAGTGTCTCTTGGGGGTCCTTGACAATGCGTTGATGATGTTGCAATTGTGGTGTAGTTGTGTCGTTTGGTGGTGTTGTGTGTTATTGTGTGTGACTATGCTCTGTACCTGGGTGTTGCTGTGTGCTTTAGACCTGTGTGTGTGTGTGTGATGGCTGTTGTGTGTACTATGTATGTGCGTGTGTGTATGTGGCAGTGTGTGAGTGTGAGTGTGTGTGTCGGTGTGGGATTACGTGTGTGTGTCGCCCTCGCCACCCGCTCCAGATTTGCATGTTGAGTGTGAGTTGGTAGTTTGACATTTTACAACACTGACAGGTAAGTCTGTGTACTCACGGTTGCTGTTGTCATCGCTGCTGGTTCTGAAGTCGATGGGCAAGCAGGAGCAGCGGGAAGACATGTAGTTCTGGTTCCATGGCGGCTCTGGACAAGTATGCCTCTCTGAAGGTGAATGTCTCCTTTTATATAGTTGGTTTGCACCTGGGTTTCCGTGGTGGTGCGATGGAGGGGAAAAACCTTGACAGTGTGCAGACTTGTAATCTGTCCGACAGGAACATGGTCTCCCCTGGCCTACAGGTAGCTACTTTCATCCGTGGTGGCCTGACCGCACTGGCGGTGCTGGTGGTGGATTGGCTTATTCTTTTGGATGTACCACCATGGTCATAATTTGGGACAGCCAAACTCGTAATGACCCCCTTAGTTTTTGGCACAAGAGGGTGTAATCTAACGTTAAATGTAGCCCACTGATTTTGCCTCAGTAACTTTTCCCTTATTTAAAGGATTAAATTGTGATAATGATTTGTTCCTTGCTATATTCTCCTTAAAAGCAATAAGTACAGCTCAAATAAACTTTCTACTATGCCTACTAAATCCTATACAGTTAAAAACTTAGTTATGGCATAAATAAAAATAAATAATTATTATTCATTAAGTATCCATGAATGTCATATAGCAATTTCTAAGTGGTGAATGATTTGGAAAATTATTAGCACTAATGTTAAATGGATATCTTAGTAGACAAGGGAAATAACTCATTACAGCATTTTAAATTTGTTTCAGTATTTATATAGGACATTTCTACCTTAATGGTTTAAGTAATGTGATTTTGCTAATTATTTCTCTACTTCACTTAAATAGCTCCACTTGAAATATTCTGGTAACCTCTCCTCCTTTACAGATACAGTAGATCATACTCCTTGAGAATTGTTTGGGTAGCAGTTTATAGAAAGAGTCTGTAGCAACCAATATCAATTAGCATAGCAAGTTGCTTAAATTTTGTAACATTATTTTCTGATAGCTATATTGACTCCAATAGATTGCCAATAACCTTTACTTCTTCCCAATTAAGCATGGGTTTGTGATCAATATTTTTCTTTTAAAGTCCTGTGTCTTTCCATCTCCATTCTCAGCCTTTGTGAGATATGGAATATGAAGGTAGAACTAATTTAAATGACTCCTATGGTTGTTCCATTAATGTTCATCTCAGGTCTATTCTGGTAGGTTCACACAGTACCAAGTATAATGCCACAGAGCACCATGTGGTACAGGTGACGTAAATCTGCAGCAACATTTCTGAATCCAGTATAGCACCAGCAAGTATGTTTACATAAGAAATATGTGAATACAGTCATCACCACTTCAAAGAATATCATAAACAGTTAGAAACATGTTCTTCAAAAGTGAATTTTTCCATTATAATGTAGTGTAATTCCTATGCATTTTCACAGTTTTGAACAGAAGAGACTTCAACCAATGAAGGAATTTACCAACATTGATTTGGTAAATGAAATGTGTTATTTACATGATTAATTTATGAAAATAATTTAGGGCCTTATTACGACCTTGAGGGGAATCCCCCATCAGAAATGTGATGGATATCCCATCTGCCATATTATGATCACATTATATTCTACAACAATCGTAATATGGCGGATGGGGTATCCAGCACATTTCTGATGGAGGAAAGCCCTCTGTCAAGGTCATAATAAGGCCCATATTCTTAAATCGTTTCTCATTTCCTCCAATGTGACTTGGAGAAGGGATTGACTACTCTGAACACAGTGAAAGACCGGCCATAGACATTACAAAATGCAATATAGGTTTATGATTTTACCAAGTATATTTACATTTACTTATGGTATTTTACAATAATTCATTTTCTTTTCTTATTTCAGTCATGTTTTCAATTCAGTCCCTCTGCTTTAACAAATTACCCGCCTATCAGAACCACAAATATATATACATGCATACATTTTAACACAGATGTGTGTTTCACACATTTATGAGTGTGAGAGGTGGGAAAAAAGCAACATACTCTTAAATAGCCAGTCATTATATATGTCATATCCCATAATTTACTTTATTTTGAAGTATTGCCAGAACAAATAGAGAAATGCAATTTCCGCTTTTCACGTGAGTTGATTAGTTACAAAATTGTGCTATGAATCTGAATTTTCAGCATTTCTCTCTTAGTACAATGTAACCTGAAATGAAGCATAGGGACCTTGTTGAGCAAAGGATGTGTTTCTTTTCTTAAGTTGTTTCATTATGAAATATATTATCCTCTTAATTATATTCTCATGACCATAAACATAAAAATGGTCGTTTTACCAGATAAGTGACTTGAAATGGTGGAATATTGTCCCATGACTCTCAGTTTGAATCATGAATGATATTCAAGAGTTATAGCAAAAATGAAATTCAGCAAGCATGTTTTTCTCCAATTTACACATTTTGAAGTGCTAGTAGGTCTAAAGTGTACGTATATTTTGTTTATTTATTAAATTGTATTATTCTGAACATTTTGTAAAGACTGTAAATTTGCACAGTAGTTTCCAAAACAACTGTTTTCTTGAAGTTCTTCCCAACTTCATTTCACTGAAAAATGTATTCTTTTACTTGAAGTATTAACCATAAAATGTATTTATTCTAAATAATATTCTTCTTATAGAGATTGTGAAATTGTTCTTGCTTTTCAGGAATAAACTTTAGAACCTAGAGCATTGCCCCATAACTGGAAATTGGTTCCATTTACACTGTAGAAAATAGGAAGCTAAAATGAAACCTAGCAAATGATTTAAACAGCATCTACTTTTTCTTACACAAATTACTGCATTGTGAACAATGTCATTTACTTATCTTAGCCTTATTCTCTCATTAACCCATTTTGTTATCTAGCATCCACACTACCTACTGGAACCACGGAAGTCTATACAGGCCCTACTAGCACTGCAAGTATGTGTTTCTTTTGCTCACAGCATAACAAGTAGTGGATGAGCAACTCTTTTTGAAACATTGACTCTAAAACCATTTTGATAGTTTTGACAATTAATCAAGCATTGACCTGGCAGCCATTTTTATATGAACAAGCTATGCACATTCTTTACTTCTTATTTGTAGAATAATTACCCTTAAAGCAAACCTAGCCTCGGTTAAAGGACAAAGAAAAGATTGGGTAGAATATTTTGACATCACATTTAACTTTCGACACTGGATTGTTTTATCTAGAAATAAATATAACCACATGATTTCCCATAGTCTCCTTTCCATTATTTAAAGGTCTGAACTTTGAAAATGTTTTGTTCTTTCTCATATTCGTATTACAATCAATAACTACATCTACCAAATAAATCACTTACAAACCTATGCAGTCCAACTAATATTAGTTAATTGTTTCATTTTTAGAGGCATGACAATCTACAATAACAACTAATATACATAAATCAGTCACAAATGTCATCTAGCAAGTTCTAAGTAATGAATAATTTGGAATCTCATTACAACTCATTTTAAATGAATTTGTTATTGGAGAAATGAAAAACCTCATTAGAACATTGGAAATGTGTTTCATTTTAGGTACAGGAAAATTCTTCTTTAACATACTTTTATTAATGTTATTTTACTAATAAGTTATTTTCTTTATTTAAGTGGCTAAACCAAAGTATCCTGGTGTCTTGGTTTATTAACAGAGTGGGTCATCCTCATTGAGAACAGCTCACATAAGCTCATATAAGCAATCCTTGGAAATCAATTCCAATTAGACAAGCAAGTTGCTTATCTTTAGTAACATATTTTCCCATAGCTATACTGACTCCAACAGATTGCTTATCATCTTTGCTCCTTCCCACCTGAGGATAGGATTTTGTTAATTACTATTATTCTTTGCCATCTGTATTCTTAGCTTTTTGGGGTTATGGAATATCAGGCCAGAACTAAAATCACAAAATCCTGTGGTTCCTTTTATGTTCATCTGCCGGCTTGTGAGAAAACAGGGCTGATGGCAGAGGCCCCTTAACTTTTTGTCCCCATTTTTCACTTTTTCTGGGTGTTTTCATGACGCTGATGGTGCCCTGGGAACTTCTAACCAGTCCCAGGGCCTGTGTTCTGTGTGAAATGAGTATGCAAATTAGGCTAATTATAATTGGCTATGTCAATTTACATTTGGTCTCTAGAATGTGGTAGGGCATGTAGGTTTAGGGACCCCCAGCATAGGTGGTGTACCCAGAGGTGCACTGCTGTGATGGTCAGTGTCATTTTAAAGGCAGGCCTGCTTTGCTGGCTGCTTTTAAACCAAAGTTATATACAAATTCAAATTTGGAATTAAAAGTATTTTTAAAGTCATAAATTACCTTATTTTTGATATAGTTGGCCTGGCCCTAAGTGCCCCTAAGGTTGGGTGTCATGTAACTATAAGCAGGGAACTTATAAAAATTGTTTAATAGGTCGTGGTGAGGTAAAATAGCCAAATTTGTTTTTCCCTCACTGTAGTGAATGGCCTCCATTGGCTAAAATGGGGAGACTTTATTTTAGAAAGTCCCCATAAGAGCCAGATATCTTGTGTTTGGTATCAAATTAATCGTTATAATAAATCCCACAACTTGCCATTGTTTTATTTAATATAACTAGTTCAGATAAAGAGTTTTAAACTCTACCTGAAAGTTGCCACACTGAGCTCTCTAGTGCCCTTCTCTGATTGGCCAGCCTCTTACAGCCTGGCCAGGCTGCATGATAAGGTGTGAAGTGGCCTGACCTGAACACAAAGGATGTGGCTGGGGAAGGAGATCTGCCTCAGCAGATGGTGAAACAGAATTCAGGGAGGGATGCCAAACTGGTCTTCAAAGGCAGGGAACGACATTTGGAGCAGCTCAGGACCTCTCTCATTTCCTGCAACCCCAGAAAATTAGGTGCCCTTTGATTAGATTAGGAGAGGGCAGGAGAGGAGTGTGTTTAGGATTTATTTTAGCCACACAAGTGGGTGGGCTCAGCCAGATGTAATCTCCAAAAATCAGTTTCAGCCATATTTTTTAAGAATGTTGCTTCCTGGGATACATTTTTGCCACACTTCCCAGAAAGTGGTCATGGCAGGGGGAAGTGGCTTCCCTGTGATTGGACAGTCTGCCCCCGCTTCTCACCCCAGGACCAACAATAAATATGGCAGAGCTGCATCCATAAATCAGATCGCTATAAGGAAAAAGACAAAGAAGAAGAAAAACGGCCCTGCTGGGCCCCCGACCTGCACCTGGACACTGCACTCTGAAGGACTGCACCAGCTGAACACTTGGGCTTCAACAATAAAAGGACTTTGCATGTCTTCAACTGCTTCATGAAGGGACTCCCTGTTTGTACAGGTACAAAGGAGCTGACCAGAGTTCCCTGCATCAAGTCCTGCAAGCAGAGCCCAGCTGGCCAGATTTTAGTGGCCATTTGAGGATTCTCGAGTAGGTGCATTCTGGGAATTTTAGTCCCAAATCCCAAGGAGCAACTCAGAGCTTTTGGAACATTGGATCAAGTTGTGGACACTTCAAGGACTCAGAAAGGACCTCTAGAAAAAGATCCAGAAATTTGGAGACACTTGGAGCAACTCCATAAATCGAAGACGTGCATTGTGGGAGTTGTCGTCCCAGAACAAAGAGGCAAACCAGAGCCTTTGGACCCTTGGCTGGTGTTGTGGACCACTTTCCTGAATCAAGAAACACTTCTGAAAGTAAGTGTTACCTTGTGGGTGGCCTGAACTCTTGACTTTGTCCCTGTCCAGTGTGACCTATTTTAATCCTTTGAACGCTACTTGCTTCCATGCGCTAGAAAACATTAATTCAAAATCACATCTCCTTATCTGCTTTTAATAATTTTGTTGTCATTTTAAAGATAAAAATATAATCTATTTTTATAAATTGGAGTTGTTTCTTGTGTTTTGCATTGTACCTCTTTACTGTTTTGTTATTTTTAAATGCTTTTCACACTTCTATCATAAGTTAGGCCATGTTGCTCGTTGTCAGGTTACCAAGGATTGAGCTGGGTTTAATTTATTGAGACCTAACTGGACCTAAGTGGAGGCTATTGGCCTATTGCTAGGTGTAGGTACTTACCTGCCCTTCCCAATAATCTACTTTACAACAAGTCCATTCTGGTCGAATTGCAAAAATCAAGGTATAATGACACACAGCACAATGTGGTGTAGGTAACATAATACTTCTGGAAAAAAATCTAAATGTAGTCTAGCACCAAGAAAGATGGTCACACAATAAATCTGTTGCAGCAGTCACTTACTTAAAAAACAGAATATTACCAATGGTTTGGAACATGTTCTTCGTTTGTTATAGTGAATTTAATAGGTACAATGTTGTGCCATTGCTGCACATTTTCACAGTTGTATCCAAAAGACACTATAACTGATTAAGGAGATTAGCACACCAGTCTGGCAAATAATTGATTCTGTTATTTACATGATTTATTTATTAACGTAATTCATTCATTATTATATTTGCATTCCCCAAATGTGAAATGTGTCTTGCTTGGAAGAAGAGGTTGACTATACTGAAGATAGTGAAAAGACTGCCCATAGACTTTGCAAAATGAAGTATAGCTTTGTGATTTTGCTAAAGTATTCTTTCATTCATTCAACTTATTATTCAATGTTAAGTTCAATTTTCTTAATTTAGTCACATTTTCATCCTACTGGAAACACAGAAGTCTAAAGGGCCCAAGCTAGTACTGTATGAATGTCCTTCACAGATTTATGATGGCTGTGAGAGGTGACAAATAAACAACATAGTGTAAGAAAGTGTAAAATAGGCAGGCCTTATATAAATAACATCCTTCAATTCATCTTATTTTGAAGCTTCGCTTGGATAAAAGCAAACAATCAATTTCCATTGTTCAAGTCAGTTAACTAATTAGAACATAATGTCACACATCTAAATATGTAGCATTTCTGATTCAGGATAATCTAAACTAAAATGTAGGATACCATTCTACTGGTGCAATATACTGTGCTCTTTTTAATCATTTATGTCCTTTTGAAATATATTATCCTCTTAATTGCATTCTCATTTCCCAAACCATTAAATTGGTATTCTTGGCAGATAAGAAAATTTAAATGGTAGAAGAATGTGACATGACTGTTAGTTTGCTTCATTGTTGGCATATGAGATTCCTATATAAAAGTAAATTCAGCAACTATATTTTGCCAGATTTACACATTTTGAATTGCTATCAGTTCCAGTGTTTACATGTACTTTGTTTTAAAGGTGAATATGCACCACTGTTTAATTGTTGACTTCTTAAACAGCTTAGCAACTACGTTTCTCAATAAAGTTTATTTTATTGAAATCATGAAATCATAAAAAAGTTTATATTAAATTGCATTAGTATAATAGGAATGGAAATATTGTCCGAGTTTTTGGAGAAGCAGAAAATCAGTAGTTAGAACATGTGTTCCATTTCTATCACAGAAAACTAACTAAACTGAAATTTAGGATTCATTTATAAATGAATGTTTTCTTTCCTTAACATAACGGAGTGGATTTTCATGTTATTAGCTTAGCTTCATTCTATCCTTAAACCATTTTTTTTATCTAGCAATTAAAGTTCCTACTGGCACCATGGAAGTATATACAGGCCCAGCTAGTACTGCAAGTATGTGTTTCTATTGCGTATATAATAACCTAAATTGGAGAAACAAATGCCACGTTTGAATTTTCATGCTAGTCGGAAAATAATCATGGTTGCTATATAAGTTGTTGAAAATGATTGCTTAGTTAGAACTTTGAGACATAACTAAATTTCAAACATTGACTCCAAATAACATTTTGACATTTAGTAAAGCATAGATCTGACTTTGCCAAAGATTGCATTTCCTTTTTTTTATACTATTAAACTAAGAAAATGCTTTACTTCTTAATGGCCTTATCATTACCCAGGTACAAACTGGCCTGAAAGAGTAAATTAATAACTGGTTAGAATATTGTGATGTAACTTTTACTTTTTGGCACAAGAGGGTGTAATCTAACATTAAATGTAGCCCGCTGATTTTGCCTCATTATCCTTTCCCTCATTTAAAGGATTGAATTATGATAATGTTTTGTTAGGAGCTATGTTCTCAATAAAAACATATGCATAGCGCCAAAATAAACCTTCTACAATGCCTACTAAATCCTATATAGTCAAAATAATACTTGATATATTGGTTTCATATGGTTATGGCATAAATAACAATAAAAAATGATTATACATTAAACAGCCATGAATGTCATACGTCAAGTTCTAAGTGGTGAATGATTTGAAATCTGGTTACCACCAATGTTAAGTGGATATCATATTGGCAAAGAGAAATAACTTATTAGAACATTGTAAAATTATTCCAATATTTATATAGGAAAATTCTACATTAAAGGTTTAAGTAAAGTGATTTTGCCACTGATTGCTTTACTTCATTTAAATGGCTGTACTTGAACTATACTGGTATTCTTCTTTACCAATAGAGTAGATCATCCTCCTTGAAAATTGCCCTTGTGATTGGCCACTCTGAACACAGTCAAAGGCTTGCCGTAGACTTTATAAAATGCAATGTGCGTTTGTGATTTTATCAAGTCTTTTTAATTTACTTAAAATATTGTACAATAATACATTGGATTTTCTTATTTCTGTCCCTCTTCTCTAAAGTATTACCCACCAATTTGCATCACAAATGTATATACATACATAAATATTAACACAGATGTGTGTTTCACACATTTATGGTTGCTGTAAGAGGTGGGAAAGAAGCAACATACTCTCAAATAGCCACCTGTTATATACGTAATATCCTTATCATTTACTTTATTTTGAAGTATTGCTAGAACAACTGCAAAAAATATAATTTCTGTTTTTCATGTGAGTTGATTAGTTACAACATAGTGCATTAAATTTGAATTCTCAGCATTTCTCCCTCAGGACAATACAACCTGATATAAAGCACAACGACCTTCTTGTGCAAAAGATGTGTTCCTTTCCTTAAGTTATTTCATCATGAAAACTGTTATCATCTTAAATGTATTCTCATGACCATAAACATAATTTTTTTATTTTTTCCTGATAAGTGAATTGAAATGGTAGAATATTGTGTCATGACTCACAGCTTCAATCATCATTGATATATGAGAGTTATAGCGAACATGATATTCAGAAAGTATATTTGTCCACAATTTATACATTTTGAATTGCTATTAGGTCTAAAGTGCACATAGATTTTGTTTTATTTATGAAATTTGATTATTCTGAACATTTTGTAAGGACTGTGAATTTACCCATAGTTTCCAAAATGAATGATTTCTTGAATTACTTACCAACTGCATTTAACCAATAAAGGTATTCTTTTATTTAAAGTATCAACCTTAAAACTTATTTATACTAAGTTATGTTCCTCTTTTAGAGATTGTGAAATTGTTCTTGCTTTTCAGTAATTAAATTCAGGAGTTAAAACATTGCCTAATAAATGTATATTGGTTCCATTTATACCATACAAAATATGTAGCTAAAATGAACCTAGCAGCCTAATATATCAGCAGTTTCTTTCTCTTACAAAAATGACTGAATTGTGAACAAGGTAATTTTCTTACCTTAGCCTTATTCTCACATTAACAAATGTTCTTATCTAGCACCCACACTCCCTACTGGAACCACTGAAGTCTATACAGGCCCTACTAGTATTGCAAGAATGTGTTTATATTGCTTACAGCATAATAAGACTGAAGAAGCAATTAACTTTTATATTTGTAACCATGCAAGTGTGATACCAAACACATCTGTTAATTTACTTATTGAAGATAATTGATTAGTTAGATTTTTGTGCCATAACTCTTTTTGAAACATTGAGTCTAAAAACATTTTGACAATTAATCAAGCATAGACCTGACTTTGCCAAAGGTTGTAATCATTTATTTATATGATCAAGCCATGCACATTCTTTACTCTTTATTTGTATAATCATTACCCCAAAAACAAAAATAGTCTCAGTTGAAGGAAAAATAAAAGATTGGCTAGGATATTCTGACATCATATTTCACTTTTAATGCAGGTTATTTTTTTATCTCAAATTAAATATATCCACCTAATTTTCCATTGTCTCATTTCCATTATTTAAAGGACTGAACTTTGAACATTTTTTGTTCTTTTCCATATTCTTATTACAATAACTAACTACATCTACAGAAGAAAATAACTTACAAGCCCCACCCAATCCTTTGCAGTCCAACACATATTGGTTAATTGTTTCACTAGTAAAGGTATAAATAAAAGCATACAAATAATATACATACATCAGTCCCAAATGACATACACCATGTTCCTAATAATGAATGATCTGGAATCTCATTACAAATAATTTTAAGTGGACTTGTTATTGGAGAAGTGAAAAACTTATCAGAGCACCGGAAGTATGTTTCATTTTACATACAGGAAAATTCTTCTTTAACATATTTTTATTAATGATATTTTGCCAATAGGTACTTATCTTTATTTAAGTGGCAGTACCGAAAGTATACTGGTATCCTGGTTTATTAATACAGTGGCTTGTCCCCCTAGAGAACAGCTTTATTGGCAGTTCATATATGGAGTCTGTAGAAATTTATTCCAATTAGACAAGCAACTTGCCTATCTTTAGTAATATTCTTTCCCAAAGCTATACCAGGCTCCAACAGCTTATCATCCTCACTCGCACCCACTTGAGGATGGGATTTTGTTAACTAATATTCTTCTGTGCTTTGACATCTGTATGTGTAGCCTTTTGGGGTTATGGAATATCAGGCCGGAACTAAAGTCACAAAATCCTGTAGATCCGTCCATGTTCATCTGATGTCCATTCTGCTTCGATTGCAAAAAATCCAAGTATAATGACACAGACACCATGTGTTATAGGTAATATGATATTGCTGGAAACAAATCTGAATGCAATCTTGCACCAGGAAAGATGTTCACATAAGACCTCTCTGGCTGTAGTCACTTCTTTAAATGAAAGAACATTATAAATCAGTTCGAACATGTTCTTTGATTGTTGTATTGAATTTACCAGTTATGATGTGGTGCCATTGCTGTGCATTTTCACAGTTGTCTCCAAATGACACTACAAATGATTAAGGAGTTTAGCAACCCAGTCTGGCAAATAATATACTATGTTATTTACATCAGTGGTTCCCAACCTGTGGTCCAGTTACCCCTGGGGGTCAGTGAAGCCTCCCTAGGGGGTCTGCAACTCATTTGAAAATTAAATCATAGTAACAGATTAGGTCCCCAGCTTTCAGTAATGGCTCAGTAGGGGGGGTCCCTGTACTCCAATAATGATTCGGTGGGGGTCCTCGGATTCCAATAATGATAAAGTTGGGGTCGACAGAAGTGAAAAGTTTGAGAACCACGTATTTACAAGATTAATTTATGTAAATAATTCATTCTAATTTTATTTGCATTCTCCAAATGTGAAATGTATCTTGCTTGGAAGAAGACGCGCTTTCGGTTTCCCCTCACCTGGGGGCCTGGGCGGAGCAGCAGTCGTGAAGGCCAGGAGCCCTTTAAAAACTTCATAGCGCTCCCGCTCGCGGGATCGCGGGATACGCTTTCAGTTTCCCCTCACCTGGGGGCCTGGGCGGAGCAGCAGTCGTGAAGGGCAGGAGCCCTTTAAAAAAACTTCATAGCGCTCCCGCTCGCGGGATCGCGGGATGCGCTTTCAGTTTCCCCCCACCTGGGGGCCTGGGCGGAGCAGCAGTCGTGAAGGGCAGGAGCCCTTTAAAAAACTTCATAGCGCTCCCGCTTGCGGGACGCACGCAGGCGTGCCCGGGCGAAGCCCAGGCCAAGGGCGGTCCCGTCCGTGCCCATCCGAGACCGAAGGAGGCCGGGCTCGGCCCCCTCTCTGGGCTCTAAAGTACGGCACCAGTTCACCTAGTTCAGGGCAGTATTTCAAAAATCCCGTTTTCACATTGTGTTGTAGTGTCACTATCCAATGGGGAAGCGCAAGGCAAAAGATAGCCCGGTATCGGGCTCTGCTAAATCTAAAGTACCCAAAACCAACAAGGCTACGCTACCCAATACTAACTGTGTTGCTAAGGAAATAGACGATCTGATAGAAGAGGTAGAACAGATCCTAAATAACAAGGAGAGGGTTCAACGAAAGGAGCTAAAATCTGGCACTCTCATTCCATTTCTAACATCCCGATCACATATTGCCTCCAATTCACAACCTGTTGTTTCATCTTACCAGCCGTTAGCCTGTCAAGGCCCCACTAGCTCCAGTAGTTCTCCCGCTCTCTCTGTACTTCACTCTGACTCAGAAGTACCAAGAGCCTATGCAACACACCCTATAATTCCCTGTTCTAATCATTTTTCACCTCTGGCGCCCCATGATCTGGATAACCATCAACCATCTCCCACAACCTTGCCACGCACAGAGAATGCTCCCCTGCAAAACGACTTGTTAGCACTGGTGTCTAGCCTTAAGAGCAAAGTTGGTGAGCTGAGATCCTTACTGCTTGAAATTACCACCCTCCTCAAAAATAAACATTCTCTCCCTACTTGTGAGCCCAAGCCAAACCCTATGACAACTAAACATCCACTCGCAAAAGGCGTCCTGTCAACTGAGCCCCTGCCACTGCCAGCAAGTGCAGCAGGTCTTATAGAAGATCAGTGTCCTGATAGCCAGCGCATGTCCTCTCTCGGAAGTAATATTCCTCTTCTTTCTAATGTTCCCTTTAAATGGGACACCACCAAAGCTTCCCGTCATAATTCTAACTTAACTAATAACAACTATATATATATATGTGCAATGTCCCACTTTTGCCTCCAAACCTGCGAGAAGACAAAGCTTCACTAGTCAACAAGATCTCGCACTGGCTGAGACATGTCAGAGGTTGTGGTTCAATCATCCATGATGACATTTTATCTGCCGAACGAGCTAATGGTTCCCCTGGTTCTCCTGGTAGCAGTGATTTTATAAAACTCAATCTCAAAAATTCCCATTTGGTAGCAGGTCTCCTAGATATGGAAGCACAGACCACAAGCAGGAAGCCCTCTGCTATTTTTCTCACCGTTAGCTGCCCTACTGTTGGTCACATGCGGCCGAATTCTTTTATCAGAACAGCTAACTTGGTCTCGAACCGCTCTGCAAACATTCAAGATCTTAGACCACCAGGCCACCAGGTTCGAAGAGATCCACTATCTGATCTGGTTCCTATGACCAGCTCTGGTCTTGCTCCAAGGGGCCAAACAGTATACGATCTCGATCTTCAGGGGGCTACCTCGGACATTGACTGACTATGTTTTACTAACCCTTGCACTTCCATTCTCAGTTCAGATTCAGTGGCTATTGATTCTCCACCTAATTCATCCAGTCCGAGCGTCGCTCTTTCATCGGATCTACAACCTGAAACTATTAACAAATTCACAAACTCATTCACGGCGAAACCTATTGACAGCTATTCTCCAGATGACATTACTACGAATTTAAGCTGTCCTACCCCTCAGGAAACAGCAAAACTTCTGTCCTGGAATGTGGCTGGCATTAATGGCAAACTCGTTGTTACTGAGTGGGGGACATTTGTCGAAAATGTTAATGTCTGCATGTTTCAGGAAACTTGGGCAACACATTGTACGTACAGACAGGGGTTTAGTTCCTTTTTTAAACCTGCCAAGCCATCCTCAGCAGGTAGGGCGGCAGGGGGTTTAACTACTTGAGTAAAATCTACCGAGGTGGGAGGAATAAAGGAGATATATGTGGATTCTTACGACATTTTGGCTGTTGCCATCCATCCAGTCTCAGGCTCTCCTGTTCTTTGTATAAATATCTACAGTAGGCCGGGACCTTCCAACCATCGCTCAACTACTATCGAGCTATTGAATTCCTTAATCCCGGATGTCTTAAATACCACATCATAATAGCAGGAGATTTTAATGTCCAACTTGAACTTAACGCAGACCACATAGAGGTTATGCAGCTTGAAGATAGTGTATGGAACATCCCTTCTCTTTTTATTCCTCATTCCATCCAGCAAAATCCATATAAATTGTGTGTCAGGGCTTCACAGATAATAGACCTTATGATATCCCATGGCCTCCGTTTTGGTAATGGCCGCTTCCCAGCTGACACTCCTGCCAGACCAACTTTTTTCAGGGCCTCATATAGTAATAAACTGGACTACATTTTCTTTGATTTAAGAGCTTGGCACTACATACTAGACGTGGAAGTGGGCAACCCCCACACTAGCGATCATGCCCCTCTCCAGATCACGTACAAGAGATCTCTCTTAGCAGGAACTGTATTTCCTCCTGCTTCTTCCACTGCTATGGAGTTGTCTAGCAATAGGCGTACGGTAAGATGGAACTCCTTTGAGCAATCAAATAAGCTTCGAGAAAAATTGTGTGCCTTAACTTCTTTACACCAGCTATTTGATGATAGCCTTATTTTTTCTCCAACCGAAGTACTGTCTCTACATCTGGACCTCTTTGTTACTCTGAAAGAGTTGTTTACTAAATGTCCTAGGCCACCGACTAACTCCCGTACCCAACCTCACTCTAAATGGTTTAACAAGAGGTGTAGGGAGGCTAAAAATACCTTGGTCAATGTGTTAAGGACAAAGGATAGACCAGGTATTAATAATGCTAGACGTCATTATGCCTCTACATGTAACAAAAGCAAACTTGAGTATGAAGAGGGGCTTTGGAGCAATTTACTTGAGACAGCTATGGTCCACGACTCCAAACGGTTCTGGTTTCTTGCAGCGATAAGAACCGAGCACCCTATCTGGAGTCTCAAATTACTCCTGATGCCTGGCTCTTTCATTTCAAGGAACTGTATGGCCATCCACTGGCCAGTGATGTACCACGTCTGGGAGAGTCGACAACTTTGGGTGAGCCTACGCCCTCCTTACCTCCCTTCACATTCAATGAAACTGTGCTGGACATCACTGCCCAGAAAGCAGCAAAGGCCCAGGGTCGGATGGGATTCCCTCTGACATGTTTAAAGCGGACCAGAACATCTGGAGTCCATCCATTAACAGGCTCTCCAACACCATTTTGATTACCAGAACTTACCCTGAATCATGGAAAGAGGCAATTATTGTGCCCATACACAAGAAAGGAGAGAGGAATTCCCCGGGAAATTATAGACCCATCAGCCTTCTCGACAATCTTCAAAAAATATTTTGTCATCAATTGTTGAGCAGGCTGAGCAAATGGATAGTAGAAAACCAAATCCTAAATCACCTCCAAGCGGGTTTTAGAGAAAAAATCAGTACAATAGATCAGATATTCAGTTTTATCTCTATCAAATGGAAAGTTGTTGATGTAGACTTAGGTCATCTATATGTAGCATTTGTTGACCTAAAATCAGCCTTTTCTTTTCTGTCTCAGGATAATCTAACCAAAGATGTAGGATAGCATCCCACAACTGCAATAGACTGTGCTATTTTTCATCATGTATGTCCTTTTGAAATATATTATCCTCTTAATTGCAATCCCATTACCAAAAACATTAAGTTGATATTCTTGGCAGATGGGAAAATTAAAATAATAGAAGAATGTGACATTACTGTCAGCTTGCTTCATTGTAAGCATATGAGATTTCTAGATAAAAGTAAATTCAGCAACTATATTTTGCCAGAATTACACATTATGAATTTCTATCAGTTCCAATGTTTACATGTACTTTGTTTTAAAGGTGAATTTGCACCACTGTTTAAATTAATTGTTGACTTCTTGAACAGCTTAGCAGCTACATTTCTCAATAAAGTTTATTTTATTTAAATTATGAAATCAAAAAAACATTATATCAAATTGAATTAGTATAATAGCAATGGAAATATTGTCCGAGTTTTTGGAGAAGCAGAACATCAGTAGTTAGAACATTTGTTCCATTTCTATCACAGAAAACTAACTAAACAGACATTTAGGACTCACACATAAAGTAATGTATTCTTTCCTTAAAATAATGGAGTGGATTTTCATGTTTTTAGCTTAGCTTCATTCTATCTTTAAACCATTTTTTAATCTAGCAATTAAAGTTCCTACTGGAACCACAGAAGTCTATACAGGCCCAACTAGTACTGCAAGTATGTGTTTCTATTACGTATATAATGACCTAAATTGGAGAAGCTAGTCAGAAAATAATCATGGTTGTTATATTAGTTGTTGAAAATTATTGATTAGTTAGAACTTTGAGCCATAACTAAATTTGAAAACATTGACTCCAAATAACATTTTGACATTTAGTAAAGCAAAGATCTGACATTGCCAAAGTTTGCATTTTCTTTATGTATACTATTAAGCTAAGACAATTATTTACTTCTTGATGGCATAATCAATACCCAGGTACAAACTGGCCTTTGGGACAAAATAAATAACTGGTTAGAATATTGTGATATAACTTTTAGTTTTTGGCACAGGAGAGTGTGATCTAACGTTAAATGTAGCCTGCTGATTTTGCCTCATTATCCTTTCTCTCATTTAACGGATTGAATTATGATAATATTTTCTTATGAGCTATGTTCTCAATAAAAACATCAGCATAGCTCACAAATAAACCTTCTACAATGCCTACTAAATCCTATGTAGGCAAAATAAAACTGGATATATGTGTTTCATTTGCTTATGGCATAAATACCAATAAAAAATGATTATACATTAAACAGCCATGAATGTCATACCGCAAGTTCTAAGTGGTGAATGATTTGGAATCTGATTAGAACTAATGTTAAGTGGATATCCTCTTGGAGAAGGAAAATAACTTATTAGAGCAGTGTAAAATTATTCCAATATTTATATAGAAAAAATCTACATTAAAGGTTTAAGCAAAGTGATTTTGCCACTGATTTCTTTACTTCATTTAAATGGCTTTACTTGAACTATCCTAGTATTTTCCTTTACCGATAGAGTAGATCATCCTCCTTGAGAATTGTCCTTGAGATTGGCCACTCTGAACACAGTGAAAGGCTTGCCATAGTCATTACAAAATGCAATGTAGGTTTGTGATTTTATCAAGTCTTCTTATATTTATTTATGGTATTGTACAATAATACATTGCTTTTTCTTATTTCAGTCCCTCTTTTCTCAAATATAACCCACCTATTTGCATCACAAATGTATATACATGCATAAATATTAACATAGATGTGTGTTTCACACATTTATGGTGGCTGTAAGTGGTGCGAAATAAGCAACATACTCTCAAATAGCCAGCTATTAAACGTGTAATATCCTATCATATACTTTATTTTGAAGTATTGCTAGAACAAATGCAAAAAATATAATTTCCGTTTTTCATGTGAGTTGATTAGTTACAAAATAGTGCATTAACTTCGAGTTTTCAACATTTCTCCCTCAGGACAATACAACCTGAAATAAAGCACAACGACCTTCTTGTGCAAAAGATGTGTGCCTTTTCTTAAGTTATTTCATCATGAAAAATGTTATCATCTTAAATATATTCTCATGACCATAAACATAATAATGTTCTTTTTTCCCGATAAGTGAATTGAAATGGTAGAGTATTGTGTCATGACTCACAGCTTCAATCATCATTGATGTATGAGAGTTATAGTGAACATGAGATTCAGCAAGTATATTTGTCCACAATTTACACATTTTGAATTGCTATTAGGTCTGAAGTGCACAGAGATTTTGTTTTATTTATGATATTTGATTATTCAAAACATTTTGTTAGGTCTGTGAATTTGCCCTTAGTTTCCAAAATGAATGATTTCTGAAATTACTTACCAACTGCATTTCACCAATGAAGGTATTGTTTTATTTAAAGTATCAACCAAAAAACTTATTTATACTAAGTTACGTTTCTCTTTTAGAGATTGTGAATTTGTTCTTGCTTTTCAGTAAAGAAATTCAGGAGTTAGAACATTGCCTAATAAATGTAAATGGGTTCCATTTATACCATATAAAATATGTAGCTAAAATGAAACCTAGCAGCCTAATTTATCAGCAATTTCTTTCTCTTACAAAAATGACTGAATTGTGAACAAGTTAATTTTCTTACCTTAGCCTTATTCTCACATTAACAAATGTTCTTATCTAGCATCCACCCTCCCTACTGGAACCACTGAAGTCTATACAGGCCCTACTAGTACTGCAAGTATGTGTTTCTATTGTTTACAGCATAATAAGACTGGAGAAGCAATTACCTTTTATGTTTGTAACCATGTAAGTGTGATACCAAACATATCTGTTAATTTACTTATTGAAGATAATTGATTAGTTAGAGTTTTATGCCATAACTCTTTTTCAAACATTGAGTCTAAAAACATGTTGACAATTAATCAAGCATAGACCTGACTTTGCCAAAGGTTGTAATCATTTATTCATATGATTAAGCTATGCACATTGTTTACTCTTTATTTGTATAAACTTTACCCCAAAAACAAACATAGCTTCAGTTGAAGGAAAAAAAAAGATTGGCTAGGATTTTCTGACATCACATTTCACCTTTGATGCAGGAGGGTTTTTATCACAAATGTAATATATCCACCTGATTATCCATAGTCTCCTTTCCATTATTTAAAGGAGTGAACTTTGAAAGTTTTTGTTCTTTTCCATATTCTTATTACAATAACTAACTACATCTACAGAAAAAAATCACTTACAAGACCCACCCAATCCTATGCAGTCCAGCAAATATTGGTTAATTCTTTCACTTTTGTAGGTATAAATAAAAGCATACAAATCATATACATACATAAGTCCCAAATGTCATATGCCATGTTCCTAATAATGAATGATTTGGAATCTCATAACACAGGATTTTAAATGGATTTGTTATCGGAGAAGTGAAAAACTTATCAGGGCACTGGAAATGTGTCTCATTTTACATACATGAAAATTCTTCCTTAACATATTTTTATGAATGATATTTTGCCAATAGGTCCTTTTCTTAATTTAAGTGGCAGTATCGGAAGTATACTGGTATCCTGGTTTATAAATACAGTAGCTTGTCCACCTAGAGAACAGCTTTATTGGCAGTTCATATGCGGAGTCTGTAGAAATCTATTCCAATTAGACAAGCAACTTGCCTATCTTTAGTAGTATTCTTTCCCAAAGCTATACCAGGCTCCAACAGCTTATCATCGTCATTCGCACTCACTTGACGATGGGAATTTGTTAACTAATATTCTTCTGTGCTTTGACATCTGTAGGTGTAGCCTTTTGGGGTTATGGAATATCAAGCCAGAACTAAAGTCACAAACTCCTGTAGTTCCTTCAATGTTCATCTGATGTCCATTCTGCTTGGATTGCAAGAATCCAAGTATAATGAAACCGAGCACCATGTTTTATAGGTAATATGATATTGCTGGAAATAAATCTGAATGCAATCTTGTACCAGGAAAGATTTTCACACAAGACCTCTATGGCTTTAGTCACTTCTATAAAAGAAAGAACATTATAAATCAGTTGGTATATGTTCTCTGATTGTTGTATTGAATTTACCAGTTATGATGTGGTGCCATTGCTGTGCATTTTCACAGTTGTCTCCAAATGACACTACAACTGATTAAGGAGTTTAGCAACCCAGTCTGGCAAATAATATACTATGTTATTTACATCATTGGTTCCCAACCTGTGGTCCAATTACCCCTGGAGGTCAGTGAAGCCTCCCTAGGGGGTCTGCAACTCATTTGAAAAGTAAATAATAGTAAAAAGTTAGGTCCCCAACTTTCAGTAATGACTCACTGGGGGGTCCCTGTATTCCAATAATGATTCAGTGGGGGTCCTCGCATTCCAAAAATTATACAGTTGGGGTCCACAGAAGTGAAAAATTTGGGAACCACTAATTTACAAGATTCATTTATGTAAATAATTCATTCTAATTTTATTTGCTCTCCCCAAATGTGAAATGTATCTTGCTTGGAAGAAGAGATTGACTATATCAAAAAAGCAGTGAAAACACAGTCAGAAGACTTCAAAAAATGAAATATTGCTTTTTGAGCTTTGTGAAAGCATTATTTAATTCCCTTAACTCAATATACAGTGTTTAACTGGGATTTCTTAATTTAGTCATATTTTCATTTCAATCGTGACCTACCAACTATACCTCCTTCTACTGGAAACACCGAAGTCTACAGTCACCAAACTAGTACTGCATGAATGCCCTTCACAGATTTACGATGGCTGTGAGAGGTGGCAAATAAATAACATAGTGAAAATAGACAGGCCTTATGTAAATAACATCCTTCAAATCGCCTTATTTTGAAGCTTCGCTTGGATAAAAGCAAACAGTAAATTTCCATTGTTCAAGTCAGTTAACTGATTAGAACATGATGTCACAAATCTTAATATGTAGCTTTTCTGTCTCAGGATAATCTAACCAAAGATGTAGGATAGCATCCCACAACTGCAATAGACTGTGCTATTTTTCATCATGTATGTCCTTTTGAAATATATTATCCTCTTAATTGCAATTCCATTACCAAAAACATTAAGTTGATATTCTTGGCAGATAGGAAAATTGAAATAGTAGAAGAATGTGACATGCCTGTCAGCTGGCTTCATTGTTGGCATATGAGATTTCTAGATAAATGTAAATTCAGAAACTATATTTTGCCAGAATTACACATTTTGAATTGCTACCAGTTCCAATGTTTACATGTACTTTGTTTTAAAGGTGAAATTGCACCACTGTTTAAATTAATTGTTGACTTCTTGAACAGCTTAGCAGCTACATTTCTCAATAAAATGTATTTTATTTAAATTATGAAATCATAAAAGAAGTTTATATTAACTTGCATTAGTATAATAGCAATAGAAATATTGTCCGAGTTTTTTGAGAAGCAGAACATCAGTAGTTAGAAAATTTGTTCCATTTCTATTACAGAAAACTAACTAAACTGACATTTAGGACTCACATATAAACTAATGTATTCTTTCCTTAATATAATGGAGTGGATTTTCATGTTTTTAGCTTAGCTTCATTCTATCTTTAAACCATGTTTTTATCTAGCAATTAAAGTTCCTACTGGAACCACAGAAGTCTATACAGGCCCAACTAGTACTGCAAGTATGTGTTTCTATTACATATATAATGACCTAAATTGGAGAAGCTAGTCAGAAAATAATCATGGTTGTTATATTAGTTGTTGAAAATTATTGATTAGTTAGAACTTTGAGCCATAACTAAATTTGAAAACATTGACTCCAAATAACATTTTGACATTTAGTAAAGCATAGATCTGACATTGCCAAAGATTGCATTTCCTTTTTGTATACTATTAAACTAAGACAATTATTTACTTCTTGATGGCATAATCATTACCGAGGTACAAACTGGCCTTTGGGAGAAAATAAATAACCAGTTAGAATATTGTGATATAACTTTTAGTTTTTGGCACAGGAGGGTGTGATGGAACGTTAAATGTAGCCTGCTGATTTTGCCTCATTATCCTTTCTCTCATTTAACGGAATGAATTATGATAATATTTTTTATGAGCTATGTTCTCAATAGAAACATAGGCATAGCTCACAAATAAACCTTCTACAATGCCTACTAAATCCTATATAGTCAAAATAATACTGGATATATGTGTTTCATGTGGTTATGGCATAAATAACAATAAAAAATGATAATACATTAAACAGCCATGAATGTCATACAGCAAGTTCTAAGTGGTAAATGATTTGGAATGTGATTATAACTAATATTAAGTGGATATCCTATTGGAGAAGGGGAATAACGTATTAGAGCTTTGTAAAATTATTCCAATATTTATATAGGAAAATTCTATATTAAAGGTTTAAGCAAAGTGATTTTGCCACTGATTTCTTTACTTCATTTAAATGGCTGTACTTGAACTATCCTGGTATTCTCCTTTACCAATAGAGTAGATCATCCTCCTTGAGAATTGTCCTTGAGATTGGCCACTCTGAACACAGTGAAAGGCTTGCCATAGACATTACAAACTGCAACGTAGGTTTGTGATTTTATAAAGCCTTCTTATATTTATTTAAGGTATTGTACAATAATACATTGTTTTTTCTTTTTTCAGTCCCTCTTCTCTCAAATATTACCCACCTATTTGCATCACGAATGTATTGACTTGCATAAATATTAACATAGATGTGTGTTTCACACATTTATGGTGGCTGTAAGAGGTGCGAAATAAGCAACATACTCTCAAATAGCCAGCTATTAAATATGTAATATCCTATCTGTAGGAAGTTGGCTCTGTATGCACTATTTCAAAGTAAGGAATAGTATGCACAGAGTCCAAATCAAATCAAATCAAATCAAATCATTAACATTTATAAAGCGCGCTACTCACCCCTGTGGGTCTCAAGGCGCTAAATATTCCAAGGGTTCCCCTTAGAGGTAAGATAGTGGCAAAAAGAGATAATATCAATGCTCTATTTTGTGGTAGTGTGGTTGAGCAGTAGGCTTATCAAAGGAGTAGTGTTAAGCATTTGTTGTACACACACAGGCAATAAATGAGGAACACACACTCAGAGACAATTCCAGGCCAATAGGTTTTTGTATAGAAACATTTATTTTCTTAGTTTATTTTAAGAACCACAGGTTCAAATTTTACATGTAATACTTTAAATGAAAGGTATTGCAGGTAGGTACTTTAGGAACTTTGAATAATCAAAATAGCATACACAGTTTTCATATAAATCACATATAGCTATTTTAAAACTAGACAGAGTGCAATTTTCAACAGTTCCTGGGAGGAGTATGAGTTGGTTAGTTTTTGCAGGTAAGTAAACCACCTACGGGGTTCAAGTTTGGGTCCAAGGTAGCCCACCGTTGGGGGTTCAGAGCAACCCCAAAGTTACCACACCAGCAGCTCAGGGCCGGTCAGGTGCAGAGGTCAAAATGGTGCCCAAAACGCATAGGCTTCAATGGAGAAGGGGGTGCCCCGGTTCCAGTCTGCCAGCAGGTAAGTACCTGCGTCTTCGGAGGGCAGACCAGGGGGGTTTTGTAGGGCACTGGGGGGGGACACAAGTCCACACAGAAAGTACACCCTCAGCAGCGCAGGGGCGGCCGGGTGCAGTGTGCAAACACGCGTCGGGTTTGTAATTGAAATCAATGGGAGACCAAAGGGTTTCTTCAGCGATGCAGGCAGGCAAGGGGGGGCTCCTCGGGGTAGCCACCACCTGGGCAAGGGAGAGGGCCTCCTGGGGGTCACTCCTGCAGTGGAGTTCGGATCCTTCAGGTCCTGGGGGCTGCGGGTGCAAAGTCTTTACCAGACGTCGGGATCTGAGGAGCAGGCAGTCACGGTCAGGGTGAGCCTCGGGATTCCCTCTGAAGGCGTCACTGTGGGGGCAACTCTGGCTACTCACGGTCTTGCAGTCGCCGGGGAGTCCTCCCTGAAGTGATTGTTCTCCACAAGTCGAGTCGGGGGCGTCGGGTGCAGAGTGGTAAGTCTCACGCTTCCGGCGGGAAACACAAGTTGTTTCAAAGTTGCTACTTTATTTCATAATTGCAGTCTTTGGTGAACAGGGCCGCTGTCCTCGGGAGTTTCGTTGTCCTTCTAGAGCAGGGCAGTCCTCTGAGGATTCAGAGGTCGCTGGTCCCTTGGGAGAGCGTCGCTGGAGCAGTGTCTTTAGAAGGGGGGAGACAGGCCGGTAGAGCTGGGGCCAAAGCAGCTGGTGTTTCTGTCTTCTCTGCAGGGTTTTCCAGCTTAGCAGTCCTCTTCTTCTTAGGTTGCAGGAATCTGAGTTCCTAGGTTCAGGGGAGCCCCTAAATATAGAATTTAGGGGTGTGTTTAGGTCAGGGAGGGCAGTAGCCAATGGCTACTAGCCCTGAGGGTGGCTACACCCTCTTTGTGCCTCCTCCCAAGGGGAGGGGGTCACATTCCTATCCCTATTGGGGGGATCCTCCATCTGCAAGATGGAGAATTCCTAAAAGTCAGAGTCACTTCAGCTCAGGTTGCCTTAGGGGCTGTCCTGACTGGTCAGTGACTCCTCGTTGTTTTTCTCATTATCTCCTCCGGCCCTGCCGTAAAAAGTGGGGCCGTGGCCAGAGGGGGCGGGCAACTCCACTAGCTGGAATGCCCTGTGGTACTGTAACAAAGGGGGTGAGCCTTTGAGGCTCACCGCCAGGTGTTACAGCTCCTGCAAGGGGGAGGTGATAAACATCTCCACCCAGTGCAGGCTTTGTTACTAGCCACAGAGTGACAAAGGCACTCTCCCCATGTGGCCAGCAACATGTCTCGAGTGTGGCAGGCTGCTAAAACCAGTCAGCCTACACGAGTAGTTGGTTAAGGTTTCAGGGGGCACCTCTAAGGTGCCCTCTGGGGTGTATTTTACAATACAATGTACACTGGCATCAGTGTGCATTTATTGTGCTGATGAGTTTGATACAAAACTTCCCAGTTTTCAGTGTAGCCATTATGGTGCTGTGGAGTTTGTGTTTGACAGACTCCCAGACCATATACTCTTATGGCTACCCTGCACTTACAATGTCTAAGGTTTTGCTTAGAGACTGTAGGGGCACAGTGCTCATGCACTGGTGCCCTCACCTATGGTATAGTGCACCCTGCCTTAGGGCTGTAAGGCCTGCTAGAGGGGTGACTTATCTATACTGCATAGGCAGTGTAAGGTTGGCATGGCACCCTGAGGGGAGTGCCATGTCGACTTACTTGTTTTGTCCTCACTAGCACACACAAGCTGGCAAGCAGTGTGTCTGTGCTGAGTGAGGGGTCCCCAGGGTGGCATAAGTTATGCTGCAGCCCTTAGAGACCTTCCCTGGCATCAGGGCCCTTGGTACCAGGGGTACCAGTTACAAGGGACTTACCTGGATGCCACAGTGTGCCAATTGTGTAAACAAAAGTACAGGTTAGGGAAAGAACACTGTGCTGGGGCCTGGTTAGCAGGCCTCAGCACACTTTCAAATCAAAACATAGCATCAGCACAGGCAAAAAGTCAGGGTGTAACCATGCCAAGGAGGCATTTCCTTACACTATCATATACTTTATTTTGAAGTATTGCTAGAACAAATGCAAAAAATATAATTTCCGTTTTTCATGTGAGTTGATTAGTTACAAAATAGTGCATTAACTTCGAGTTTTCAACATTTCTCCCTCAGGACAATACAACCTGAAATAAAGCACAGCGCCCTTCTTGTGTAAAAGATGTGTTCCTTTTCTTAAGTTATTTCATCATGAAAAAAGTTATCATCTTAAATATATTCTCATGACCATAAACATAAAAATGGTATTTTTTCCTGATAAGTGAATTGAAATGGTAGAGTATTGTGTCATGACTCACAGCTTCAATCATCATTGATGTATGAGAGGTATAGCGAACATGAGATTCAGCAAGTATATTTGTCCACAATTTACACATTTTGAATTGCTATTAGGTCTAAAGTGCACATAGGTTTTGTTTTATTTATGAAATTTTATTATTCAAAACATTTTGTTAAGTCTGTCAATTTGCCCGTAGTTTCCAAAATGAATGATTTCTCAAATTACTTACCAACTGCATTTCACCAATGAAGGTATTATTTTATTTAAAGTATCAACCATAAAACTTATTTATACTAAGTTACGTTTCTCTTTTAGAGATTGTGAAATTGTTCTTGCTTTTCAGTAAAGAAATTCAGAAGTTAGAACATTGCCTAATAAATGTAAATGTGTTCCTTTTATACCATACAAAATATGTAGCTAAAATGAAACCTAGCAGCCTAATTTATCAGCAGTTTCTTTCTCTTACAAAAATGACTGAATTGTGAACAAGTTAATTTTCTTACCTTAGCCTTATTCTCACATTAACAAATATTCTTATCTAGCATCCACCCTCCCTACTGGAACCACTGAAGTTTATACAGGCCCTACTAGTACTGCAAGTATGTGTTTCTATTGCTTACAGCATAATAAGACTGGAGAAGCAATTACCTTTTATGTTTGTAACCATGCAAGTGTGATACCAAACACATCTGTTATTTTACTTATTGAAGATAATTGATTAGTTGGAGTTGTGTGCCATAACTGTTTTTGAAACATTGAGTCTAAAACATGTTGACAATTAATCAAGCATAGACCTGACTTTGCCAAAAGTTGTAATCATTTATTTATATGATTAAGCTATGCACATTCTTGACACTTTATGTGTGTAATCATTACCCCAAAAACAAACAAAGCCTCAGTTGAAGGAAAAAGAAAAGATTGGCTAGGATATTCTGACATCACATTTCACCTTTGATGCAGGAGGGTTTTTATCTCAAATTAAATATATCCACCTGATTTTCCATAGTCTCCTTTCCATTATTTAAAGGAGTGAACTTTGAAAGTTTTTGTTCTTTTCCATATTCTTATTACAGTAACTAACTACATCTACAGAAAAAAATCACTTACAAGACCCACCCAATCCTATGCAGTCCAACAAATATTGGTTAATTGTTTCACTTTTGAAGGTATAAATAAAAGCATTCAAATCATACACATACATAAGTCCCAAATGTCATATACCATGTTCTTAATAATGAATGATTTGTAGTCTTATAACACATGATTTTAAATGGATTTATTATCGGAGAAGTGAAAAACTTATCAGGGCACTGGAAATGTGTTTCATTTTACATACAGGAAAATTCTTCCTTAACATATTTTTATTAATGATATTTTGCCACTAGGTACTTTTCTTAATTTAAGTGGCAGTACCGGAAGTATACTGGTATCCTGGTTTATCAATACAGTGGCTTGTCCACCTAGAGAACAGCTTTATTGGCAGTTCATATATGGAGTCTGTAGAAATCTATTCCAATTAGACAAGCAACTTGACTATCTTTAGTAATATTCTTTCCTAAAGCTATACCAGGCTCCAACAGCTTATCATCCTCACTCGCACACACTTGAGGATGGGATTTTGTTAACTAATATTCTTCTGTGCTTTGACATCTGTATGTGTAGCCTTTTGGGGTTATGGAATATCAAGCCTGAACTAAAGTCACAAAATCCTGTAGTTCCTTCAATGTTCATCTAATGTCCATTCTGCTTGGATTGCAAGAACCCAAGTATAATGACACAGACACCATGTGTTATAGGTAATATGATATTGCTGGAAACAAATCTGAATGCAATCTTGCACCAGGAAAGATGTTCACGCAAGACCTCTATGGCTGTAGTCACTTCTTTAAAAGAAAGAACATTATAAATGAGTTGGAACATGTTCTTTGATTGTTGTATTGAATTTACCACTTATGATGTGGTGCCATTGCTTTGCTTTTTCACAGTTATCTCCAAATGACACTACAACTGACTAAGGAGTTTAGCAACCCAGTCTGGCAAATAATATACTATGTTATTTATATCAGTGGTTCCCAACCTGTGGTCCAGTTACCCCTGGGGGTCAGTGAAGCCTCCCTAGGGGGTCTGCAACTCATTTGAAAATTAAATAACAGTAACAGATTAGGTCCCCAGCTTTCAGTAATGGCTCAGTGGGGGGGGTCCCTGTACTCCAATAATGATTCGGTGGGGGTCCTCGGATTCCAATAGTTATAAAGTTGGGGTCCACAGAAGTGAAAAGTTTGAGAACCACTAATTTACAAGATTCATTTATGTAAATAATTCATACTCATTTTATTTGCATTCCCCAAATGTGAAATATATCTTGCTTGGAAGAGGAGATTGACTATACCGAAAAAGCATTGAAAACACCGTCAGACTTCCAGAAATAAAGTATTGCTTTTCGAGCTTTGTGAAAGCATTATTTCATTCCTTTAACTCAATATACAATGTTTAACTGGAATTTCTTAATTTAGTCATAATTTCATTTCAATCCTGACCTACCAACTATACCTCCTCCTACTGGAAACATAGAAGTCTGCAGGTACCAAACTACTACTGCATTAACTCCCTTCATAGATTTATGACGGCTGTGAGAGGTGGCAAATAAACAACATAGTGAAAATAGGCAGGCCTTATGTAAATAACATCCTTCAAATCACCTTATTGTGAAGCTATGCTTGGATAAAAGCAAACCGTCAATTTCCATTGTTCAAGTCAGTTAACTGATTAGAACAGAATGTCACAAATATGAATATGTAACTTTTCTGTCTCAGGATAATCTAACCAAAGATTTAGGATAGCATCCCACTACTGCAATAGACTGTGCTCTTTTTCATCATGTATGTCCTTTTGAAATATATTATCCTCTTAATTGCAATCTCATTACCAAAAACATTTAAATGGTATTCTTAGCAGATAAGAAAATTGAAATGGTAGAAGAATGTGACATGACTGTCAGCTTGCTTCATTGTTGGCACATGAGATTTGTAGATAAAAGTAAATTCAGCAACTATATTTTGCCAGATTTACACATTTTGAATTGCTATCAGTTCCAATGTTTACATGTACTTTGTTTTAAAGGTGAATTTGCACCACTGTTTAAATTAATTGTTCATTTCTTGAACAGCTTAGCAGCTACATTTCTCAATAAAGTTTATTTTATTTAAATTATGAAATCATAAAAGAAGTTTATATTAAATTGCATTAGTATAATAGCAATGGAAATATTGTCTGAGTTTTTAGAGAAGCAGATCATCAGTCGTTAGATTATTTGTTCCATTTCTATCACTGAAAACGAACTAAGCTGAAATTTTTGACTCATATATAAACTAATGTACTCTTTCCTTAACATAATGGAGTGGATTTTCATGTGTTTAGCTTAGCTTCATTCTATCTTTAAACCATTTTTTTTATCTAGCATCTCCTTTCCATTATTTAAAAGACTGAACTTTTAAAGTTTTTGTTCTTTTCCAAATTCTTATTACAATAACTAACTACATCTACGGAAACAAATCGCTTACAAGACCCACACAATCCGATGCAGTCCAAAAAATATTGGTTAATTGTTTTACTTTTGAAGGCATAAATAAAAGCATACAAATAATATACATACATGAGTCCCAAATGTCATATACCATGTTCCTAATAATGAATGATTTGGATTCTCATTACACATAATTTTAAATGGATTTGTTATTGGAGATGTGAAAAACGTATCAGAGCACTGGCAATGTGTTTCATTTTACATACAGGAAAATTCTTCCTTAACATATTTTTATTAATGATATTTTGCCAATAGGTACTTTTCTTTTTTTAAGTGGCAGTACCGGAAGTATACTGGTATCCTGGTTTATAAATACAATGGCTTGTCCACCTAGAGAACAGCTTTATTTTCAGTTCATTTATGGAATCTGTAGAAATCCATTCCAATAAGACAAGCAACTTGCCGATATTTAGTAACATTCTTTCTCACAGCTATACCAGGCTCCAACAGCTTATCATCCTCATTCGCACCCACTTGAGGATGGGATTTTGTTAATTAATATTCTTCTGTGCTTTGACATCTGTATGTATAGCCTTTTGGGGTTATGGAATATCAAGCCAGAACTAAAGTCACAAAATCCTGTAGTTCCTTCTATGTTCATCTGATGTCCATTCTGCTTGGATTGCAAAAATCCAAATATAATGACACCGAGCACCATGTCATTTTAGGTAATATGATATTGCTGGAAATAAATCTGAATGCAATCTTGCACCAGGAAAGATTTTCACATAAGACCTCTATGGCTGTAGTCACTTCTTCAAACGAAAGAACATTATAAATCAGTTGGAATATGTTCTCTGATTGTTGTATTGAATTGACCAGTTATGAAGTGGTGCAATTGCTGTGCATTTTCACAGTTGTCTCCAAATGACACTACAACTGATTAAGGAGTTTAGCAACCCAGTCTGGCAAATAATATACTATGTTATTTACATCAGTGGTTCCCAACCTGTGGTCCAATTACCCCTGGAGGTCAGTGAAGCCTCCCTAGGGGGTCTGCAACTCATTTGAAATGTAAATAATAGTAAAAGATTAGGTCTCCAACTTTCAGTAATGACTCACTGGGGGGGTCCCTGTATTCCAATAATGATTCAGAGGGGATCCTCGCATTCCAAACATGATACAATTGGGATCCACAGAAGTGAAAAGTTTGGGAACCACTAATTTACAAGATTCATTTATGTAAATAATTCATTCTAATTTTATTTTCTTTCCCCAAATGTGAAATTTATCTTGCTTGGAAGAAGAGATTGACTATACCAAAAAAACAGTGAAAACACCGGTAGAAGTCTTCAAAAAATGAAATATTGCTTTTTGAGCTTTGTGAAAGCATTATTTCATTCCCTTAACTCAATATACAATGTTTAACTGGGATTTCTTAATTTAGTCATATTTTCATTTCAATCGTGACCTACCAACTATACCTCCTCCTACTGGAAACACCGAAGTCTACAGGCACCAAACTAGTACTGCATGAATGCCCTTCACAGATTTACGATGGCTGTGAGAGGTGGCAAATAAACAACATAGTGAAAATAGGCAAGCCTTATGTAAATAACATCCTTCAAATCACCTTATTTTGAAGCTTCGCTTGGATAGAAGCAAACAGTCAATTTCCATTGTTCAAGACAGTTAACTGATTAGAACATAATGTCACAAATCTTAATATGTAGCTTTTCTGTCTCAGGATAATCTAACCAAAAATGGAGGATAACATCCCACAACTGCAATAGACTGTGCTATTTTTCTTCATGTATGTCCTTTTGAAATATATTATCCTCTTAATAGCAATCCCATTACCAAGAACATTAAGTTGATATTCTTGGCAGATAGGAAAATTGAAATAGTAGAAGAATGTGACATGACTATCAGCTTGCTTTATTGTTGGCATAAGAGATTTCTAATTAAAAGTAAATTCAGCATCTATATTTTTCCAGATTTACACATTTTGAATTGCTATCAGTTCCAATGTTTACATGTACTGTGTTTTAAAGGTGAATTTGCACCACTGTTTAAATTAATTGTTGACTTCTTGAACAGCTTAGCAGCTACATTTCTTAACAAGGTTTATTTTATTTAAATGATGAAATCATAAAAAAAGTTTATATTAAATTGCATTAGTATAATAGCAATGGAAATATTGTCTGAGTTTTTGGAGAAGCAGAACATCAGTAGTTAGAACATTTGTTCCATTTCTATCACAGAAAACTAACTAAACTGACATTTAGGACTCTTATATAAACTAATGTATTCTTTCCTTAACATAATGGAGTGGATTTTCATGTTTTTAGCTTAGCTTCATTCTATCTTTAAACCATTTTTTTAATCTAGCAATTAAAGTTCCTACTGGAACCACGGAAGTCTATACAGGCCCAACTAGTACTACAAGTATGTATTTCTATTACGTATATAATAACCTAAATTGGAGAAGCTAGTCAGAAAATAATCATGGTTATTATATTAGTTGTTGAAAATTATTGATTAGTTAAAACTTTGAGCCATAACTAAATTTGAAACTTTGACTCCAAATAACATTTTGACATTTAGTAAAGCAACGATCTGACATTGCAAAGATTGCCTTTCCTTTTTGTACACTATTAAGCTAAGACAATTATTTACTTCTTGATGGCATAATCATTACCCAAGTACAAACTGGCCTTTGGGAGAAAATAAATAACTGGTTAGAATATTGTGGGATGACTTTTAGCTTTTGACACAGGAGGGTGTGATCTAAATGTAGCCTGCTGATTTTGCCTCATTATCCTTTCTCTCATTTAACGGATTGAATTATGATAATATTTTCTTATGAGCTATGTTCTCAATAAAAACATAGGCATAGCTCACAAATAAACCTTCTACTATGCCTACTTAATCCTATATAGTCAAAATAATACTGGATATATGTGTTTCATTTGGTTATGGCATACATAACAATAACAAATGATTATACATTAAACAGCCATGAATGTAACACAGCAAGTTCTAAGTGGTAAATGATTTGGAATCTGATTAGAACTAATGTTAAGTGGCTATTCTATTGGAGAAGGGAAATAACTTATTAGAGCATTGTAAAAATATTCCAATATTTATATAGGAACATTCTATATTAAAGGATTAAGCAAAGTGATTTTGCCACTGATTTCTTTACTTCAGTTAAATGGCTGTACTTGAACTATCCTGGTATTCTCCTTTACCGATAGAGTAGATCATCCTCCTTGAGAATTGTCCTTGAGATTGGCCACTCTGAACACAGTGAAAGGCTTGCCATAGACATTACAACTGCAACGTAGGTTTGTGATTTTATAAAGTCTTCTTATATTTATTTAAGGTATTGTACAATAATACATTGTTTTTTCTTATTTCAGTCCCTTTTCTCTCAAATATTACCCACCTATTTACATCACAAATGTATATAAATGCATAAATATTAACATAGATGTGTGTTTCACACATTTATGGTGGCTGTAAGAAGTGTGAAATAAGCAACATACTCTCAAATAGCCAGCTATTGAATATGTAATATCCTATCATATACTTTATTTTGAAGTATTGCTAGAACAAATGCAAAAAATATAATTTCAGTTTTTCATGTGAGTTGATTAGTTACAACCTAGTGCATTAAATTCGAGTATTCAACATTTCTCCCTCAGGACAATACAACCTGAAATAAAGCACGAACTTCTTGTGCAAAAGATGTGTTCCTTTTCATAAGTTATTTGCTCATGAAAAATGTTATCATCTTAAATATATTCTCATGACCATAAACATAAAAAAAATCTTTTTTCCTGAGAAGTGAATTGAAATGGTAGAATATTGCGTCATTACTTACAGCTTCAATCATCATTGAGATATGAGAGTTATAGCGAACATGAGATTCAGCAAGTATATTTGTCCACAATTTACACATTTTGAATTGCTATTAGGTCTAAAGTGCACATAGATTTTGTTTTATTTATGAAATTTGATTATTCAAAACATTTTGTTAGGACTGTGAATTTGCCCGTAGTTTCCAAAATGTATGATTTCTCGAATTACTTGCCAACTGCATTTCACCAATAAAGGTATTGTTTTATTTAAAGTATCAACCATAAAACGTATTAATACTAAGTTACATTTCTCTTTTAGAGATTGTGAAATTGTTCTTGCTTTTCAGTAAAGAAATTCAGGAGTTAGAACATTGCCTAATAAATGTAAATTGGTTCCATTTATTCCATACAACATATGTAGCTAAAAAGAAACGTAGCAGCCTAATTTAAGTAGCATTTTCTTTCATTGACAAAAATGACTGAATTGTGAACAATTTAATTTTCTTACCTTAGCCTTATTCTCACATTAACAAATGTTCTTATCTAGCATCCACCCTCCCTACTGGAACCACTGAAGTCTATACAGGCCCTACTAGTACTGCAAGTATGTTTTTCTATTGCTTACAGCATAATAAGACTGGAGAAGCAATTACCTTTTATATTTGTAACCATGCAAGTGTGATGCCAAACACGTCTGTCAATTTGCTTATTGAAGATAATTGATTAGTTAGAGTTTTGTGCCATAACTTTTTTTGAAACATTGAGTCTAAAAACATGTTGACAAGTAATCAAGCATAGACCTGACTTTGCCGAAGGTTGTAATCACTTATTTATATGATTAAGCTATGCACATTCTTTAATCCTTATTTGTATAATCATTACCCCAAAAACAAACATAGCCTCAGTTGAAGAAAAAATAAAAGATTGGCTAGGATATTCTGACATCACATTTCACCTTTGATGCAGGAGGGTTTTTATCTCAAAGTAAATATATCCACCTGATTTTCCATAGTCTCCTTTCCATTATTTAAAAGACTGAACTTTGAAAGTTTTTGTTCTTTTCCAAATTCTTATTACAATAACTAACTACATCTACGGAAACAAATCGCTTACAAGACCCACACAATCCGATGCAGTCCAAAAAATATTGGTTAATTGTTTTACTTTTGAAGGCATCAATAAAAAGCATACAAATAATATACATACACCAGTCCCAAATGTCATATACCATGTTCCTAATAATGAATGATTTGGAATCTCGTTATACATAATTTTAAATGGATTTGTTATTGGAGATGTGAAAAACGTATCAGAGCACTGGCAATGTGTTTCATTTTACATACGGGACAATTCTTCCTTAACATATTTTTATTAATGATATTTTGCCAAGAGGTACTTTTCTTTTTTTAAGTGACAGTACCGGAAGTATACTGGTATCCTGGTTTATAAATACAATGGTTTGTCCAGCTAGAGAACAGCTTTATTTTCAGTTCATTTATGGAATCTGTAGAAATCCATTCCAATAAGAGAAGCAACTTGCCGATCTTTAGTAACATTCTTTCTCACAGCTATACCAGGCTCCAACAGCTTATCATCCTCACTCGCACCCACTTGAGGATGGGATTTTGTTAATTAATATTCTTCTGTGCTTTGACATCTGTATGTATAGCCTTTTGGGGTTAGGGAATATCAAGCCAGAAATAAAGTCACAAAATACTGTAGTTCCTTCTGTGTTCATCTGATGTCCATTCTGCTTGGATTGCAAAAATCCAAATATAATGACACCGAGCACCATGTCATTTTAGGTAATATGATATTGCTGGAAATAAATCTGAATGCAATCTTGCACCAGGAAAGATTTTCACATAATACCTTTATGGCTGTAGTCACTTCTTCAAAAGAAAGAACATTATAAATCAGTTGGAATATGTTCTCTGATTGTTGTATTGAATTTACCAGTTATGAAGTGGTGCAATTGCTGTGCATTTTCACAGTTGTCTCCAAATGACACTACAACTGATTAAGGAGTTTATCAACCCAGTCTGGCAAATAATATACTATGTTATTTACATCAGTGGTTCCCAACCTGTGGTCCCATTACCCCTGGAGGTCAGTGAAGCCTCCCTAGGGGGTCTGCAACTCATTTGAAATGTAAATAATAGTAAAAGATTAGGTCTCCAACTTTCAGTAATCACTCACTGGGCGGGGGTCCCTGTATTCCAATAATGATTCAGTGGGGATCCTCGCATTCCAAACATGATACAATTGGGGTCCACAGAAGTGAAAAGTTTGGGAACCACTAATTTACAAGATTCAGTTATGTAAATAATTTAATCTAATTTTATTTTATTTCCCCAAATGTGAAATTTATCTTGCTTGGAAGAAGAGATTGACTATACCAAAAAAGCAGTGAAAACACCGTTAGAAGCCTTCAAAAAATGAAATATTGCTTTTTGATCTTTGTGAAAGCATTATTTCATTCCCTTAACTCAATATACAATGTTTAACTGGGATTTCTTAATTTAGTCATATTTTCATTTCAATCGTGACCTACCAACTATACCTCCTCCTACTGGAAACACTGAAGTCTACAGGCACCAAACTAATACTGCATGAATGCCCTTCACAGATTTACGATGGCTGTGAGAGGTGGCAAATAAACAACATAGTGAAAATAGGCAGGCCTTATGTAAATAACATCCTTCAAATCTCCTTATTTTGAAGCTTCGCTTGGATAAAAGCAAACAGTCAATTTCCATTGTTCAAGCCAGTTAACTGATTAGAACATAATGTCACAAATCTTAATATGTAGCTTTTCTGTCTCAGGATAATCTAACCAAAAATGGAGGATAACATCCCACAACTGCAATAGACTGTGCTATTTTTCTTCATGTATGTTCTTTTGAAATATATTATCCTCTTAATAGCAATCCCATTACCAAAAACATTAAGTTGATATTCTTGGCAGATAGAAAAATTGAAATAGTAGAAGAATGTGACATGACTATCAGCTTGCTTCATTGTTGGCATATGAGATTTCTAGATAAAAGTAAATTCAGCAACTATATTTTGCCAGATTTACACATTTTGAATTGCTATCAGTTCCAATGTTTACATGTACTTTGTGTTAAAGGTGAATTTGCACCACAGTTTAAATTAATTGTTGAATTCTTGAACAGCTTAGCAGCTACATTTCTCAATAAGGTTTATTTTATTTAAATTATGAAATCATAAAAAAAGTTTATATTAAATTGCATTAGTATAATAGAAATGGAAATATTGTCCGAGTTTTTGGAGAAGCAGAACATCAGTAGTTAGAACATTTGTTCCATTTCTATCACAGAAAACTAACTAAACTGACATTTAGGACTCATATATAGACTAATGTATTCTTTCCTTAACATAATGGAGTGGATTTTCATGTTTTTAGCTTAGCTTCATTCTATCTTTAAACCATTTTTTTTATCTAGCAATTAAAGTTCCTACTGGAACCACGGAAGTCTATACAGGCCCAACTAGTACTGCAAGTATGTGTTTCTATTACGTATATAATAACCTAAATTGGAGAAGCTAGTCAGAAAATAATCATGGTTGTTATATTAGTTGTTGAAAATTATTGATTAGTTAGAACTTTGAGCCATAACTAAATTTTAAACATTGATTCCAAATAACATTTTGACATTTAGTTAAGCAACGATCTGACATTGCAAAGATTGCATTTCCTTTTTGTATACTATTAAGCTAAGACAATTATTTACTTCTTGATGGCATAATCATTACCCAGGTACAATCTGGCCTTTGGGAGAAAATCAATAACTGGTTAGAATATTGTGGTATGACTTTTAGTTTTTGACACAGGAGGGTGTGATCTAACATTAAATGAAGCCTGCTGATTTTACCTCATTATCCTTTTTCTCATTTAACGGATTGAATTATGATAATATTTTCTTATGAGCTATGTTCTCAATAAAAACATAGGCATAGCTCACAAATAAACCTTCTACAATGCCTACTAAATCCTATACAGTCAAAATAATACTGGATATATGTGTTTCATTTGGTTATGGCATACATAACAATTCAAAATGATAAATACAGTAAAAAGCCATGAATGTAACACAGCAAGTTCTAAGTGGTAAATGATTTGGAATCTGATTAGAACTAATGTTAAGTGGCTATCCTATTGGAGAAGGGAAATAACTTATTAGAGCATTGTAAAATTATTCCAATATTTATATAGGAACATTCTATATTAAAGGATTAAGCAAAGTGATTTTGCCACTGATTTCTTTACTTCAGTTAAATGGCTGTACTTGAACTATCCTGGTATTCTCCTTTACCGATAGAGTAGATCATCCTCCTTGAGAATTGTCCTTGAGATTGGCCACTCTGAACACAGTGAAAGGCTTGCCATAGACATTACAAACTGCAACGTAGGTTTGTGATTTTATAAAGTCTTCTTATATTTATTTAAGGTATTGTACAATAATACATTGTTTTTTCTTATTTCAGTCCCTCTTCTCTCAAATATTACCCACCTATTTACATCACAAATGTATATACATGCATGAATATTAACATAGATGTGTGTTTCACACATTTATGGTGGCTGTAAGAAGTGCGAAATAAGCAACATACTCTCAAATAGCCAGCTATTGAATATGTAATATCCTATCATATACTTTATTTTGAAGTATTGCTAGAACAAATGCAAAAAATATAATTTCCGTTTTTCATGTGAGTTGATTAGTTACAACCTAGTGCATTAAATTCGAGTATTCAACATTTCTCACTCAGGACAATACAACCTGAAATAAAGCACGACCTTCTTGTGCAAAAGATGTGTTCCTTTTCATAAGTTATTTCATCATGAAAAATGTTATCATCTTAAATATATTCTCATGACCATAAACATAACATTTTTGTTTTTTCCTGAGAAGTGAATTTAAATGGGAGAGTATTGTGTCATGACTCACAGCTTCAATCATCATTGAGATATGAGAGTTATAGCGAACATGAGATTCAGCAAGTATATTTGTCCACAATTTCCCCATTTTGAATTGCTATTAGGTCTAAAGTGCACATAGATTTTGTTTTATTTATGAAATTTGATTATTCAAAACATTTTGTTAGGACTGTGAATTTGCCCGTAGTTTCCAAAATGTATGATTTCTCGAATTACTTGCCAACTGCATTTCACCAATAAAGGTATTCTTTTATTTAAAGTATCAACCATAAAACGTATTACTACTAAGTTACGTTTCTCTTTTAAAGATTGTGAAATTGTTCTTGCTTTTCAGTAAAGAAATTCAGGAGTTAGAACATTGCCTAATAAATGTAAATTGCTTCCATTTATTCCATACAAAATATGTAGCTAAAATGAAACCTAGCAGCCTAATTTAAGCAGCATTTTCTTTCTCTTACAAAAATGACTGCATTGTGAACAATTTCATTTTCTTACCTTAGCCTTATTCTCACATTAGCAAATGTTCTTATCTAGCATCCACCCTCCCTACTGGAACCACTGAAGTCTATACAGGCCCTACTAGTACTGCAAGTATGTGTTTCTATTGCTTACAGCATAATAAGACTGGAGAAGCAATTACCTTTTATATTTGTAACCATGCAAGTGTGATGACAAACACGTCTGTCAATTTGCTTATTGAAGATAATTGATTAGTTAGAGTTTTGTGCCATAACTCTTTTTGAAACATTGAGTCTAAAAACATGTTGACAAGTAATCAAGCATAGACCTGACTTTGCCAAAGGTTGTAATCACTTATTTATATGATTAAGCTATGCACATTCTTTAATCCTTATTTATATAATCATTACCCCAAAAACAAACATAGCCTCAGTTGAAGAAAAAATAAAAGATTGGCTAGGATATTCTGACATCACATTTCACCTTTGATGCAGGAGGGTTTTTATCTCAAAGTAAATATATCTACCTGATTTTCCATAGTCTCCTTTCCATTATTTAAAAGACTGAACTTTGAAAGTTTTTGTTCTTTTCCAAATTCTTATTACAATAACTAACTACATCTACGGAAACAAATCGCTTACAAGACCCACACAATCCGATGCAGTCCAAAAAATATTGGTTAATTGTTTTACTTTTGAAGGCATAAATAAAAGCATACAAATAATATACATACATAAGTCCCAAATGTCATATACCATGTTCCTAATAATGAATGATTTGGAATCTCATTACACATAATTTTAAATGGATTTGTTATTGGAGATGTGAAAAACGTATCAGAGCACTGGCAATGTGTTTCATTTTACATACAGGAAAATTCTTCCTTAACATATTTTTATTAATGATATTTTGCCAAGAGGTACTTTTCTTTTTTTAAGTGGCAGTACCGGAAGTATACTGGTATCCTGGTTTATAAATACAATGGCTTATCCACCTAGATGACAGCTTTATTTTCAGTTCATTTATGGAATCTGTAGAAATCCATTCCAATAAGACAAGCAACTTGTCGATCTTTAGTAACATTCTTTCTCACAGCTATACCAGGCTCCAACAGCTTATCATTCTCACTCGCACCCACTTGAGGATGGGATTTTGTTCATTAATATTCTTCTGTGCTTTGACATCTGTATGTATAGCCTTTTGGGGTTAAGGAATATCAAGCCAGAACTAAAGTCACAAAATACTGTAGTTCCTTCTATGTTCATCTGATGTCCATTCTGCTTGGATTGCAAAAATCCAAATATAATGACACCGAGCACCATGTCATTTTAGGAAATATGATATTGCTGGAAATAAATCTGAATGCAATCTTGCACCAGGAAAGATTTTCACATAAGACCTCTATGGCTGTAGTCACTTCTTCAAAAGAAAGAACATTATAAATCAGTTGGAATATGTTCTCTGATTGTTGTATTGAATTTACCAGTTATGAAGTGGTGCAATTGCTGTGCATTTTCACAGTTGACTCCAAATGACACTACAACTGATTAAGGAGTTTAGCAACCCAGTCTGGCAAATAACATACTATGTTATTTACATCAGTGGTTCCCAACCTGTGGTCCAATTACCCCTGGAGGTCAGTGAAGCCTCCCTAGGGGGTCTGCAACTCATTTGAAATGTAAATAATAGTAAAAGATTAGGTCTCCAACTTTCAGTAATGACTCACTGGGGGGGTCCCTGTATTCCAATAATGATTCAGTGGGGATCCTCGCATTCCAAACATGATACAATTGGGATCCACAGAAGTGAAAAGTTTGGGAACCACTAATTTACAAGATTCATTTATGTAAATAATTCATTCTAATTTTATTTTATTTCCCCAAATGTGAAATTATCTTGCTTGGAAGAAGAGATTGACTATACCAAAAAAGCAGTGAAAACACCGTTAGAAGCCTTCAAAAAATGAAATATTGCTTTTTGAGCTTTGTGAAAGCATTATTTCATTCCCTTAACTCAATATACAATGTTTAAGTGGGATTTCTTAATTTAGTCATATTTTCATTTCAATCGTGACCTACCAACTATACCTCCTCCTACTGGAAACACCGAAGTCTACAGGCACCAAACTAGTACTGCATGAATGCCCTTCACAGATTTACGATGGCTGTGAGAGGTGGCAAATAAACAACATAGTGAAAATAGGCAGGCCTTATGTAAATAACATCCTTCAAATCACCTTATTTTGAAGCTTCGCTTGGATAAAAGCAAACAGTCAATTTCCATTGTTCAAGCCAGTTAACTGATTAGAACATAATGTCACAAATCTTAATATGTAGCTTTTCTGTCTCAGGATAATCTAACCAAAAATGGAGGATAACATCCCACAACTGTAATAGACTGTGCTATTTTTCTTCATGTATGTTCTTTTGAAATATATTATCCTCTTAATAGCAATCCCATTACCAAAAACATTAAGTTGATATTCTTGGCAGATAGGAAAATTGAAATAGAGAAGAATGTGACATGACTATCAGCTTGCTTCATTGTTGGCATATGAGATTTCTAGATAAAAGTAAATTCAGCAACTATATTTTGCCAGATTTACACATTTTGAATTGCTATCAGTTCCAATGTTTACATGTACTTTGTGTTAAAGGTGAATTTGCACCACAGTTTAAATTAATTGTTGACTTCTTGAACAGCTTAGCAGGTACATTTCTCAATAAGGTTTATTTTATTTAAATTATGAAATCATAAAAAAAGTTTATATTAAATTGCATTAGTATAATAGAAATGGAAATATTGTCCGAGTTTCTGGAGAAGCAGAACATCAGTAGTTAGACCATTTGTTCCATTTCTATCACAGAAAACTAACTAAACTGACATTTAGGACTCATATATAAACTAATGTATTCTTTCCTTAACATAATGGAGTGGATTTTCATGTTTTTAGCTTAGCTTCATTCTATCTTTAAACCATTTTTTTATCTAGCAATTAAAGTTCCTACTGGAACCACGGAAGTCTATACAGGCCCAACTAGTACTGCAAGTATGTGTTTCTATTACGTATATAATAACCTAAATTGGAGAAGCTAGTCAGAAAATAATCATGGTTGTTATATTAGTTGTGGAAAATTATTGATTAGTTAGAACTTTGAGCCATAACTAAATTTTAAACATTGACTCCAAATAACATTTTGACATTTAGTAAAGCAACGATCTGACATTGCAAAGATTGCATTTCCTTTTTGTATACTATTAAGCTAAGGCAATTATTTACTTCTTGATGGAATAATCATTACCCAGGTACAAACTGGCCTTTGGGAGAAAAAAAATAACTGGTTAGAATATTGTGGTATGACTTTTAGTTTTTGACACAGGAGGGTGTGATCTAACATTAAATGAAGTCTGCTGATTTTGCCTCATTATCCTTTCTCTCATTTAACGGATTGAATTATGATAATATTTTCTTATGAGCTATGTTCTCAATAAAAAAAAATAGTCATAGCTCACAAATAAACCTTCTCCAATGCCTACTAAATCCTATATAGTCAAAATAATACTGGATATATGTGTTTCATTTGGTTATGGCATACATAACAATACAAAATGATTAATACATTAAAAAGCCATGAATGTAACACAGCAAGTTCTAAGTGGTAAATGATTTCGAATCTGATTAGAACTAATGTTAAGTGGCTATCCTATTGGAGAAGGGAAATAACTTATTAGAGCATTGTAAAATTATTCCAATATTTATATAGGAACATTCTATATTAAAGGATTAAGCAAAGTGATTTTGCCACTGATTTCTTTACTTCAGTTAAATGTCTGTAATTGAACTATCCTGGTATTCTCCTTTACCGATAGAGTAGATCATCCTCCTTGAGAATTGTCCTTGAGATTGGGCACTCTGAACACAGTGAAAGGCTTGCCATAGACATTACAAACTGCAACGTAGGTTTGTGATTTTATAAAGTCTTCTTATATTTATTTAAGGTATTGTACAATAATACATTGTTTTTTCATATTTCAGTCCCTCTTCTCTCAAATATTACCCACCTATTTACATCACAAATGTATATACATGCATAAATATTAACATAGACGTGTGTTTCACACATTTATGGTGGCTGTAAGAAGTGCGAAATAAGCAACATACTCTCGAATAGCCAGCTATTGAATATGTAATATCCTATCATATACTTTATTTTGAAGTATTGCTAGAACAAATGCAAAAAATATAATTTCCGTTTTTCATGTGAGTTGATTAGTTACAACCTAGTGCATTAAATTTGAGTATTCAACATTTCTCCCTCAGGACATTACAACCTGAAATAAAGCGCGACCTTCTTGTGCAAAAGATGTGTTCCTTTTCATAAGTTATTTCATCACGAAAAATATTATCATCTTAAATATATTCTCATGACCAGAAACATAAAAAAATTCTTTTTTCCTGAGAAGTGAATTGAAATGGTAGAGTATTGTGTCATGACTCACAGCTTCAATCATCGTTGAGATATGAGAGTTATAGCGAACATGAGATTCAGCAGGTATATTTGTCCACAATTTACACATTTTGAATTGCTATTAGGTCTAAAGTGCACATAGATTTTGTTTTATTTATGAAATTTGATTATTCAAAACATTTTGTTAGGACTGTGAATTTGCCCGTAGTTTCCAAAATGTATGATTTCTCAAATTACTTTCCAACTGCATTTCACCAATATAGTTATTCTTTTATATAAAGTATCAACCATAAAACTTATTTATACTAAGTTACGTTTCTCTTTTAGAGATTGTGAAATTGTTCTTGCTTTTCAGTAAAGAAATTCAGGAGTTAGTACATTGCCTAATATATGTAAATTGGTTCCATTTATTCCATACAAAATATGTAGCTAAAATGAAACCTAGAAGCCTAATTTAAGCAGCATTTTCTTTCTCTTACAAAAATGACTGCATTGTGAACAATTTCATTTTCTTACCTTAGCCTTATTCTCACATTAACAAATGTTCTTATCTAGCATCCACCCTCCCTACTGGAACCACTGAAGTCTATACAGGCCCTACTAGTACTGCAAGTATGTGTTTCTATTGCTTACAGCATAATAAGACTGGAGAAGCAATTATCGTTTATATTTGTAACCAGGCAAGTGTGATGACAAACACGTCTGTCAATTTGCTTATTGAAGATAATTGATTAGTTAGAGTTTTGTGCCATAACTCTTTTTGAAACATTGAGTCTAAAAACATGTTGACAAGTAAACAAGCATAGACCTGACTTTGCCAAAGGTTGTAATCACTTATTTATATGATTAAGCTATGCACATTCTTTAATCCTTATTTGTATAATCATTACCCCAAAAACAAACATAGCCTCAGTGGAAGAAAAAATAAAAGATTGGCTAGGATATTCTGACATAACATTTCACCTTTGATGCAGAAGGGTTTTTATCTCAAAGTAAATATATCCACCTGATTTTCCATAGTCTCCTTTCCATTATTTAAAAGACTGAACTTTGAAAGTTTTTGTACTTTTCCAAATTCTTATTACAATAACTAACTACATCTACGGAAACAAACAGCTTACAAGACCCACCAATCCGATGCAGTCCAAAAAATATTGGTTAATTGTTTCACTTTTGAAGGCATAAATAAAAGCATACAAATAATATACATACATCAGTCCCAAATGTCATATACCATGTTCCTAATAATTAATGATTTGGAATCTCATTACACATAATTTTAAATGGATTTGTTATTGGAGAAGTGAAAAACGTATCAGAGCACTGGCAATATTTTTCATTTTACATACAGGAAAATTCTTCCTTAACATATTTTTACTAATTATATTTTGCCAATAGGTACTTTTCTTTTTTTAAGTGGCAGTACCGGAAGTATACTGGTATCCTGGTTTATAAATACAATCGCTTGTCCACCAAGAGAACATCTTTATTGGCAGTTCATATATGGAATCTGTAGAAATCCATTCCAATAAGACAAGCAACTTGCCGATCTTTAGTAACATTCTTTCTCACAGCTATGCCAGGCTCCAACAGCTTATCATCCTCACTCGCACCCACTTGAGGATGGGATTTTGTTCATTAATATTCTTCTGTGCTTTGACATCTGTATGTATAGCCTTTTGGGGTTATGGAATATCAAGCCAGAACTAATGTCACAAAATACTGTAGTTCCTTCTATGTTCATCTGATGTCCATTCTGCTTGGATTGCAAAAATCCAAATATAATGACACCGAGCACCATGTCATTTTAGGTAATATGATATTGCTGGAAATAAATCTGAATGCAATCTTGCACCAGGAAAGATTTTCACATAAGACCTCTATGGCTGTAGTCACTTCTTCAAAAGAAAGAACATTATAAATCAGTTGGAATATGTTCTCTGATTGTTGTATTGAATTTACCAGTTATGAAGTGGTGCAATTGCTGTGCATTTTCACAGTTGTCTCCAAATGACACTACAACTGATTAAGGAGTTTAGCAACCCAGTCTGGCAAATAACATACTATGTTATTTACATCAGTGGTTCCCAACCTGTGGTCCAATTACCCCTGGAGGTCAGTGAAGCCTCCCTAGGGGGTCTGCAACTCATTTGAAATGTAAATAATAGTAAAAGATTAGGTCTCCAACTTTCAGTAATGACTCACTGGGGGGGTCCCTGTATTCCAATAATGATTCAGTGGGGATCCTCGCATTCCAAACATGATACAATTGGGATCCACAGAAGTGAAAAGTTTGGGAACCACTAATTTACAAGATTCATTTATGTAAATAATTCATTCTAATTTTATTTTATTTCCCCAAATGTGAAATTATCTTGCTTGGAAGAAGAGATTGACTATACCAAAAAAGCAGTGAAAACACCGTTAGAAGCCTTCAAAAAATGAAATATTGCTTTTTGAGCTTTGTGAAAGCATTATTTCATTCCCTTAACTCAATATACAATGTTTAACTGGGATTTCTTAATTTAGTCGTATTTTCATTTCAATCGTGACCTACCAACTATACCTCCTCCTACTGGAAACACCGAAGTCTACAGGCACCAAACTAGTACTGCATAAATGCCCTTCACAGATTTACGATGGCTGTGAGAGGTGGCAAATAAACAACATAGTGAAAATAGGCAGGCCTTATGTAAATAACATCCTTCAAATCACCTTATTTTGAAGCTTCGCTTGGATAAAAGCAAACAGTCAATTTCCATTGTTCAAGCCAGTTAACTGATTAGAACATAATGTCACAAATCCTAATATGTAGCTTTTCTGTATCAGGATAATCTAACCAAAAATAGAGGATAACATCCCACAGCTGCAATAGACTGTGCTATTTTTCTTCATGTATGTCCTTTTGAAATATATTATCCTCTTAATAGCAATCCCATTACCAAAAACATTAAGTTGATATTCTTGGCAGATAGGAAAATTGAAATAGTAGAAGAATGTGACATGACTATCAGCTTGCTTTATTGTTGGCATATGAGATTTCTAATTAAAAGTAAATTCAGCAACTATATTTTGCCAGATTTACACATTTTGAATTGCTATCAGTTCCAATGTTTACATGTACTTTGTGTTAAAGGTGAATTTGCACCACAGTTTAAATTAATTGTTGACTTCTTGAACAGCTTAGCAGCTACATTTCTCAATAAGGTTTATTTTATTTAAATTATGAAATCATAAAAAAAGTTTATATTAAATTGCATTAGTATATTGGAAATGGAAATATTGTCCGAGTTTTTGGAGAAGCAGAAATTCAGTATTTAGAACATTTGTTCCATTTCTATCACAGAAAACTAACTAAACTGACATTTAGGACTCATATATAAACTAATGTATTCTTTCCTTAACATAATGGAGTGGATTTTCATGTTTTTAGCTTAGCTTCATTCTATCTTTAAACTATTTTTTTTATCTTGCAATTAAAGTTGCTACTGGAACCACGGAAGTCTATACAGGCCCAACTAGTACTGCAAGTATGTGTTTCTATTACGTATATAATCACCTAAATTGGAGAAGCTAGTTAGAAAATAATCATGGTTGTTATATTAGTTGTTGAAAATTATTGATTAGTTAGAACTTTGAGCCATAACTAAATTTTAAACATTGACTCCAAATAACATTTTGACATTTAGTAAAGCATAGATCTGACATTGCAAAGACTGCATTTCCTTTTTGTATACTATTAAGCTAAGACAATTATTTACTTCTTGATGGCATAATCATTACCCAGGTACAAACTGGCCTTTGGGAGAAAATAAATAACTGGTTAGAATATTGTGGTATGACTTTTAGCTTTTGACACAGGAGGGTGTGATCTAACATTAAATGAAGCCTGCTGATTTTGCCTCATTATCCTTTCTCTCATTTAACGGATTGAATTATGATAATATTTTCTTATGAGCTATGTTCTCAATAAAAACACAGGCATAGCTCACAAATAAACCTTCTACAATGCCTACTAAATCCTATACAGTCAAAATAATACTGGATATATGTGTTTCATTTGGTTATGGCATACATAACAATAAAAAATGATTAATACAGTAAAAAGCCATGAATGTAACACAGCAAGTTCTAAGTGGTAAATGATTTGGAATCTGATTAGAACTAATGTTAAGTGGCTATCCTATTGGAGAAGGGAAATAACTTATTAGAGCATTGTAAAATTATTCCAATATTTATATAGGAACATTCTATATTAAAGGATTAAGCAAAGTGATTTTGCCACTGATTTCTTTACTTCAGTTAAATGGCTGTACTTGAACTATCCTGGTATTCTCCTTTACCGATAGAGTAGATCATCCTCCTTGAGAATTGTCCTTGAGATTGGCCACTCTGAACACAGTGAAAGGCTTGCCATAGACATTACAAACTGCAACGTAGGTTTGTGATTTTATAAAGTCTTCTTATATTTATTTAAGGTATTGTACAATAGTACATTGTTTTTTCTTATTTCAGTCCCTCTTCTCTCAAATATTACCCACCTATTTAAATCACAAATGTATATACATGCATGAATATTAAGATAGATGTGTGTTTCACACATTTATGGTGGCTGTAAGAAGTGCGAAATAAGCAACATACTCTCAAATAGCCAGCTATTGAATATGTAATATCCTATCATATACTTTATTTTGAAGTATTGCTAGAACAAATGCAAAAAATATAATTTCCGTTTTTCATGTGAGTTGATTAGTTACAACCTAGTGCATTAAATTTGAGTATTCAACATTTCTCCCTCAGGACAATACAAGTTTAAATAAAGCACGACCTTCTTGTGCAAAAGATGTGTTCCTTTTCATAAGTTATTTCATCATGAAAAATGTTATCATCTTAAATATATTCTCATGACCATAAACATAAAAATTTTCTTTTTTCCTGAGAAGTGAATTGAAATGGTAGAGTATTGTGTCATGACTCACAGCTTCAATCATCATTGAGATATGAGAGTTATAGCGAACATGAGATTCAGCAAGTATATTTGTCCACAATTTCCACATTTTGAATTGCTATTAGGTCTAAAGTGCACATAGATTTTGTTTTATTTATGAAATTTGATTATTCAAAACATTTTGTTAGGACTGTGAATTTGCCCGTAGTTTCCAAAATGTATGATTTCTCGAATTACTTGCCAACTGCATTTCACCAATAAAGGTATTCTTTTATTTAAAGTATCAACCATAAAACGTATTAATACTAAGATACGTTTCTCTTTTAGAGATTGTGAAATTGTTCTTGCTTTTCAGTAAAGAAATTCAGGAGTTAGAACATTGCCTAATAAATGTAAATTGGTTCCATTTATTCCATACAAAATATGTAGCTAAAATAAAACCTAGCAGCATAATTTAAGCAGTATTTTCTTTCTCTTTCAAAAATGACTGCATTGTGAACAATTTCATTTTCTTACCTTATCCTTATTCTCACATTAACAAATGTTCTTATCTAGCATCCACCCTCCCTACTGGAACCACTGAAGTCTATACAGGCCCTACTAGTACTGCAAGTATGTGTTTCTATTGCTCACAGCATTATAAGACTGGAGAAGCAATTACCTTTTATATTTGTAACCAGGCAAGTGTGATGACAAACACGTCTGTCAATTTGCTTATTGAAGATAATTGATTAGTTAGAGTTTTGTGCCATAACTCTTTTTGAAACATTGAGTCTAAAAACATGTTGACAAGTAATTAAGCATAGACCTGACTTTGCCAAAGGTTGTAATCACTTATTTATATGATGAAGCTATGCACATTCTTTAATCCTTATTTGTATAATCATTACCCCAAAAACAAACATAGCCTCAGTTGAAGAAAAAATAAAAGATTGGCTAGGATATTCTGACATCACATTTTACCTTTGATGCAGGAGGGTTTTTATCTCAAAGTAAATATATCCACCTGATTTTCCATAGTCTCCTTTCCATTATTTAAAAGACTGAACTTTGAAAGTTTTTGTTCTTTTCCAAATTCTTATTACAATAACTAACTACATCTACGGAAACAAATCGCTTACAAGACCCACACAATCCGATGCAGTCCAAAAAATATTGGTTAATTGTTTTACTTTTGAAGGCATAAATAAAAGCATACAAATAATATACATACATCAGTCCCAAATGTCATATACCATGTTCCTAATAATGAATGATTTGGAATCTCATTACGGATAATTTTAAATGGATTTGTTATTGGAGATGTGAAAAACGTATCAGAGCACTGGCAATGTGTTTCATTTTACATACAGGAAAATTCTTCCTTAACATATTTTTATTAATGAAATTTTGCCAATAGGTACTTTTCTTTTTTTAAGTGGCAGTACCGGAAGTATACTGGTATCCTGGTTTATAAATACAATGGCTTGTCCACCAAGAGAACAGCTTTATTGGCAGTTCATATATGGAATCTGTAGAAATCCATTCCAATAAGAGAAGCAACTTGCCGATCTTTAGTAACATTCTTTCTCACAGCTATACCAGGCTCCAACAGCTTATCATCCTCACTCGCACCCACTTGAGGATGGGATTTTGTTAATTAATATTCTTCTGTGCTTTGACATCTGTATGTATAGCCTTTTGGGGTTATGGAATATTAAGCCAGAACTAAAGTCACAAAATACTGTAGTTCCTTCTATGTTCATCTGATGTCCATTCTGCTTGGATTGCAAAAATCCAAATATAATGACACCGAGCACCATGTCATTTTAGGTAATATGATATTGCTGGAAATAAATCTGAATGCAATCTTGCACCAGGAAAGATTTTCACATAAGACCTCTATGGCTGTAGTCACTTCTTTAAAAGAAAGAACATTATAAATCAGTTGGAATATGTTCTCTGATTGTTGTATTGAATTTACCAGTTATGAAGTGGTGCAATTGCTGTGCATTTTCACAGTTGTCTCCAAATGACACTACAACTGATTAAGGAGTTTAGCAACCCAGTCTGGCAAATAATATACTATGTTATTTACATCAGTGGTTCCCAACCTGTGGTCCAATTACCCCTGGAGGTCAGTGAAGCCTCCCTAGGGGGTCTGCAACTCATTTGAAATGTAAATAATAGTAAAAGATTAGGTCTCCAACTTTCAGTAATGACTCACTGGGGGGGTCCCTGTATTCCAATAATGATTCAGTGGGGATCCTCGCATTCCAAACATGATACAATTGGGGTCCACAGAAGTGAAAAGTTTGGGAACCACTAATTTACAAGATTCATTTATGTAAATAATTCATTCTAATTTTATTTTATTTCCCCAAATGTGAAATTTATCTTGCTTGGAAGAAGAGATTGACTATACCAAAAAAGCAGTGAAAACACCGTTAGAAGACTTCAAAAAATGACATATAGCTTTTTGAGCTTTGTGAAAGCATTATTTCATTCCCTTAACTCAATATACAATGTTTAACTGGGATTTCTTAATTTAGTCATATTTTTATTTCAATCGTGACCTACCAACTATACCTCCTCCTACTGGAAACACCGAAGTCTACAGGCACCAAACTAGTATTGCATGAATGCCCTTCACAGATTTACGATGGCTGTGAGAGGTGGCAAATTAACAACATAGTGAAAATAGGCAGGCCTTATGTAAATAACATCCTTCAAATCACCTTATTTTGAAGCTTCGCTTGGATAAAAGCAAACAGTCAATTTCCATTGTTCAAGCCAGTTAACTGATTAGAATATAATGTCACAAATCTTAATATGTAGCTTTTCTGTCTCAGGATAATCTAACCAAAAACGGAGGATAACATCCCACAACTGCAATAGACTGTGCTATTTTTCTTCATGTATGTTCTTTTGAAATATATTATCCTCCTAATAGCAATCCCATTACCAAAAACATTAAGTTGATATTCTTGGCAGATAGGAAAATTTAAATAGTAGAAGAATGTGACATGACTATCAGCTTGCTTCATTGTTGGCATATGAGATTTCTAGATAAAAGTAAATTCAGCAACTATATTTTGCCAGATTTACACATTTTGAATTGCTATCAGTTCCAATGTTTACATGTACTTTGTGTTAAAGGTGAATTTGCACCACTGTTTAAATTAATTGTTGACTTCTTGAACAGCTTAGCAGCTACATTTCTCAATAAGGTTTATTTTATTTAAGTTATGAAATCATAAAAAAAGTTTATATTAAATTGCATTAGTATAATAGAAATGGAAATATTGTCCGAGTTTTTGGAGAAGCAGAGCATCAGGAGTTAGAACATTTGTTCCATTTCTATCACAGAAAACTAACTAAACTGACATTTAGGACTCATATATAAACTAATGTATTCTTTCCTTAACATAATGGAGTTTATTTTCATGTTTTTAGCTTAGCTTCATTCTATCTTTAAACCATTTTTTTTTATCTAGCAATTAAAGTTCCTACTGGAACCACGGAAGTCTATACAGGCCCAACTAGTACTGCAAGTATGTGTTTCTATTACGTATATAATAACCTAAATTGGAGAAGCTAGTCAGAAAATAATCATGGTTGTTATATTAGTTGTTGAAAATTATTGATTAGTTAGAACTTTGAGCCATAACTAAATTTTAAACATTGACTCCAAATAACATTTTGACATTTAGTAAAGCAACGATCTGACATTGCAAAGACTGCATTTCCTTTTTGTATACTATTAAGCTAAGACAATTATTTACTTCTTGATGGCATAATCATTACCCAGGTACAAACTGGCCTTTGGGAGAAAATAAATAACTGCTTAGAATATTCTGGTATGACTTTTAGTTTTTGACACAGGAGGGTGTGATCTAACATTAAATGAAGCCTGCTGATTTTGCCTCATTATCCTTTCTCTCATTTAACGGATTGAATTATGATAATATTTTCTTATGAGCTATGTTCTCAATAAAAAAATAGGCATAGCTCACAAATAAACCTTCTACAATGCCTACTAAATCCTATATAGTCAAAATAATACTGGATATATGTGTTTCATTTGGCTATGGCATACATAACAATACAAAATGATTAATACATTTAAAAGCCATGAATGTAACACAGCAAGTTCTAAGTGGTAAATGATTTGGAATCTGATTAGAACTAATGTTAAGTGGCTATCCTATTGGAGAGGGGAAATAACTTATTAGAGCATTGTAAAATTATTCCAATATTTATATAGGAACATTCTATATTAAAGGATTAAGCAAAGTGATTTTGCCACTGATTTCTTTACTTCAGTTAAATGGCTGTACTTGAACTATCCTGGTATTCTCCTTTACCGATAGAGTAGATCATCCTCCTTGAGAATTGTGCTTGAGATTGGCCACTCTGAACACAGTGAAAGGTTTGCCATAGACATTACAAACTGCAACGTAGGTTTGTGATTTTATAAAGTCTTCTTATATTTATTTAAGGTATTGTACAATAATACATTGTTTTTTCTTATTTCAGTCCCTCTTCTCTCAAATATTACCCACCTATTTACATCACAAATGTATATACATGCATGAATATTAACATAGATGTGTGTTTCACACATTTATGGTGGCTGTAAGAAGTGCGAAATAAGCAACATACTCTCAAATAGCCAGCTATTGAATATGTAATATCCTATCATATACTTTATTGTGAAGTATTGCTAGAACAAATGCAAAAAATATAATTTCCGTTTTTCATGTGAGTTCATTAGTTACAACCTAGTGCATTAAATTCGAGTATTCAACATTTCTCCCTCAGGACAATACAACCTGAAATAAAGCACGACCTTCTTGTGCAAAAGATGTGTTCCTTTTCATAAGTTATTTCATCGTGAAAAATGTTATCATCTTAAATATATTCTCATGACCATAAACATAAAATGTTTCTTATTTCCTGAGAAGTGAATTGAAATGGTAGAGTATTGTGTCATGACTCACAGCTTCAATCATCATTGAGATATGAGAGTTATAGCGAACATGAGATTCAGCAAGTATATTTGTCCACAATTTACACATTTTGAATTGCTATTAGGTCTAAAGTGCACATAGATTTTGTTTTATTTATGAAATTTGATTATTCAAAACATTTTGTTAGGACTGTGAATTTGCCCGTAGTTTCCAAAATGTATGATTTCTCGAATTACTTGCCAACTGCATTTCACCAATAAAGGAATTCTTTTATTTAAAGTATCAACCATAAAACGTATTAATACTAAGTTACGTTTCTCTTTTAGAGATTGTGAAATTGTTCTTACTTTTCAGTAAAGAAATTCAGGAGTTAGAACATTGTATAATAAATGTAAATTGGTTCCATTTATTCCATACAAAATATGTAGCTAAAATGAAACCTAGCAGCCTAATTTAAGCAGTATTTTCTTACCCTTACAAAAATGACTGCATTGTGAACAATTTCATTTTCTTACCTTCGCCTTATTCTCACATTAACAAATGTTCTTATCTAGCATCCACCCTCCCTACTGGAACCACTGAAGTCTATACAGGCCCTACTAGTACTGCAAGTATGTGTTTCTATTGCTTACAGCATAATAAGACTGGAGAAGCAATTACCTTTTATATTTGTAACCATCCAAGTGTGATGACAAACACGTCTGTCCATTTGCTTATTGAAGATAATTGATTAGTTAGAGTTTTGTGCCATAACTCTTTTTGAAACATTGAGTCTAAAAACATGTTGACAAGTAATCAATCATAGACCTGATTTTGCCAAAGGTTGTAATCACTTATTTATATGATTAAGCTATGCACATTCTTTAATCCTTATTCGTATAATTATTACCCCAAAAACAAACATAGCCTCATTTGAAGAAAAAATAAAAGATTGGCTAGGATATTCTGACATCACATTTCACCTTTGATGCAGGAGGGTTTTTATCTCAAAGTAAATATATCCACCTGATTTTCCATAGTCTCCTTTCCATTATTTAAAAGACTGAACTTTGAAAGTTTTTGTTCTTTTCCAAATTCTTATTACAATAACTAACTACATCTACGGAAACAAATCGCTTACAAGACCCACACAATCCGATGCAGTCCAAAAACTATTGGTTAATTGTTTTACTTTTGAAGGCATAAATAAAAGCATACAAATAATATACATACATCAGTCCCAAATGTCATATACCATGTTTCTAATAATGAATGATTTGGAATCTCATTACACATAATTTTTAATCGATTTGTTATTGGAGATGTGAAAAACGTATCAGAGCACTGGCAATTTGTTTCATTCTACATACAGGAAAATTCTTCCTTAACATATTTTTATTAATGATATTTTGCCAAGAGGTACTTTTCTTTTTTTAAGTGGCAGTACCGGAAGTATACTGGTATCCTGCTTTATATATACAATGGCTTGTCCACCTAGAGAACAGCTTTATTTTCAGTTCATTTATGGAATCTGTAGAAATCCATTCCAATAAGAGAAGCAACTTGCCGATCTTTAGTAACATTCTTTCTCACAGCTATACCAGGCTCCAACAGCTTATCATCCTCACTCGCACCCACTTGAGGATGGGACTTTGTTAATTAATATTCTTCTGTGCTTTGACATCTGTATGTATAGCCTTTTGGGGTTATGGAATATCAAGCCAGAACTAAAGTCACAAAATACTGTAGTTCCTTCTATGTTCATCTGATGTCCATTCTGCTTGGATTGCAAAAATCCAAATATAATGACACCGAGCACCATGTCATTTTAGGTAATATGATATTGCTGGAAAAAAATCTGAATGCAATCTTGCACCAGGAAAGATTTTCACATAAGACCTCTATGGCTGTAGTCACTTCTTTAAAAAAAAGAACATTATAAATCAGTTGGAATATGTTCTCTGATTGTTGTATTGAATTTACCAGTTATGAAGTGGTGCAATTGCTGTGCATTTTCACAGTTGTCTCCAAATGACACTACAACTGATTAAGGAGTTTAGCAACCCAGTCTGGCAAATAATATACTATGTTATTTACATCAGTGGTTCCCAACCTGTGGTCCAATTACCCCTGGAGGTCAGTGAAGCCTCCCTAGGGGTCTGCAACTCATTTGAAATGTAAATAATAGTAAAAGATTAGGTCTCCAACTGTCAGTAATGACTCACTGGGGGGGTCCCTGTATTCCAATAATTATTCAGTGGGGATCCTCGCATTACAAACATGATACAATTGGGGTCCACAGAAGTGAAAAGTTTGGGAACCACTAATTTACAAGATTCATTTATGTAAATAATTCATTCTAATTTTATTTTATTTCCCCAAATGTGAAATTTATCTTGCTTGGAAGAAGAGATTGACTATACCAAAAAAGCAGTGAAAACACCGTTAGAAGACTTCAAAAAATGAAATATTGCTTTTTGAGCTTTGTGAAAGCATTATTTCATTCCCTTAACTCAATATACAATGTTTAACTGGGATTTCTTAATTTAGACATATTTTCATTTCAATCGTGACCTACCAACTACACCTCCTCCTACTGGAAACACCGAAGTCTACAGGCACCAAACTAGTACTGCATGAATGCCCTTCACAGATTTACGATGGCTGTGAGAGGTGGCAAATAAACAACATGGTGAAAATAGGCAGGCCTTATGTAAATAACATCCTTCAAAGCACCTTATTTTGAAGCTTCGCTTGGATAAAAGCAAACAGTCAATTTCCATTGTTCAAGCCAGTTAACTGATTAGAACATAATGTCACAAATCTTAATATGTAGCTTTTCTGTCTCAGGATAATCTAACCAAAAATGGAGGATAACATCCCACAACTGCAATAGACTGTGCTATTTCTCTTCATGTATGTCGTTTTGAAATATATTATCCTCTTAATAGCAATCCCATTACCAAAAACATTAAGTTGATATTCTTGGCAGATAGGAAAATTGAAATAGTAGAAGAATATGACATGACTATAAGCTTGCTTCATTGTTGGCATATGAGATTTCTAGATAAAAGTAAATTCAGCAACTATATTTTGCCAGATTTACACATTTTGAATTGCTATCAGTTCCAATGTTTACATGTACTGTGTTTTAAAGGTGAATTTGCACCAATGTTTAAATTAATTGTTGACTTCTTGAACAGCTTAGCAGCTACATTTCTCAATAAGGTTTATTTTATTTAAATTATGAAATCATAAAAAAAGTTTATATTAAATTGCATTAGTATAATAGCAATGGAAATATTGTCCGAGTTTTTGGAGAAGCAGAACATCAGTATTTAAAACACTTGTTCCATTTCTATCACAGAAAACTAACTAAACTGACATTTAGGACTCATATATAAACTAATGTATTCTTTCCTTAACATAATGGAGTGGATTTTCATGTTTTTAGCTTAGCTTCATTCTATCTTTAAACCATTTTTTTTATATAGCAATTAAAGTTCCTACTGGAACCACGGAAGTCTATACAGGCCCAACTAGTACTGCAAGTATGTGTTTCTATTACATATATAATAACCTAAATTGGAGAAGCTAGTCAGAAAATAATCATGGTTGTTATATTAGTTGTTGAAAATGATTGATTAGTTAGAACTTTCAGCCATAACTAAATTTGAAACATTGACTCCAAATAACATTTTGACATTTAGTAAAGCATAGATCTGAGATCGCCAAAGATTGCATTTCCTTTTTGTATACTATTAAGCTAAGACAATTATTTACTTCTTGATGGCATAATCATTACCCAGGTACAAACTGGCCTTTGGGAGAAAATAAATAACTGGTTAGAATATTGTGGTATGACTTTTAGCTTTTGACACAGGAGGGTGTGATCTAACGTTAAATGTAGCCTGCTGATTTTGCCTCATTATCCTTTCTCTCATTTAACGGATTGAACTATGATAATATTTTCTTATGAGCTATGTTCTCAATAAAAACATAGGCATAGTTCACAAATAAACCTTCTACAATGCCTACTAAATCCTATATAGTCAAAATAATACTGGATATATGTGTTTCATTTGGTTATGGCATACATAACAATAAAAAATGATTATACATTTAACAGCCATGAATGTAACACAGCAAGTTCTAAGTGGTAAATGATTTGGAATCTGATTAGAACTAATGTTAAGTGGCTATCCTATTGGAGAAGGGAAATAACTTATTAGAGCATTGTAATATTATTCCAATATTTATATAGGAACATTCTATATTAAAGGATTAAGCAAAGTGATTTTGCCACTGATTTCTTTAATTCAGTTAAATGGCTGTACTTGAACTATCCTGGTATTCTCCTTTACCGATAGAGTAGATCATCCTCCTTGAGAATTGTCCTTGAGATTGGCCACTCTGAACACAGTGAAAGGCTTGCCATAGACATTACAAACTGCAACGTAGGTTTGTGATTTTATAAAGTCTTCTTATATTTATTTAAGGTATTGTACAATAATACATTGTTTTTTTTTATTTCAGTCCCTCTTCTCTCAAATATTACCCTCCTATTTACATCACAAATGTATATACATGCATAAATATTAACATAGATGTGTGTTTCACACATTTATGGTGGCTGTAAGAAGTGCGAAATATGCAACATACTCTCAAATAGCCAGCTATTGAATATGTAATATCCTATCATATACTTTATTTTGAAGTATTGCTAGAACAAATGCAAAAAATATAATTTCCGTTTTTCATTTGAGTTGATTAGTTACAACCTAGTGCATTAAATTTGAGTATTCAACATTTCTCCCTCAGGACAATACAACCTGAAATAAAGCACGACCTTCTTGTGCAAAAGATGTGTTCCTTTTCATAAGTTATTTCATCATGAAAAATGTTATCATCTTAAATATATTCTCATGACCAGAAATATAAAAATTTTCTTTTTTCCTGAGAAGTGAATTGAAATGGTAGAATATTGTGTCATGACTCACAGCTTCAATCATCATTGAGATATGAGAGTTATAGCGAACATGAGATTCAGCAGGTATATTTGTCCACAATTTACACATTTTGAATTGCTATTAGGTCTAAAGTGCACATAGATTTTGTTTTATTTATGAAATTTGATTATTCAAAACATTTTGTTAGGACTGTGAATTTGCCCATAGTTTCCAAAATGTATGATTTCTCAAATTACTTTCCAACTGCCTTTCACCAATAAAGTTATTCTTTTATTAAAAGTATCAACCATAAAACTTATTTATACTAAGTTACGTTTCTCTTTTAGAGATTGTGAAATTGTTCTTGCTTTTCAGTAAAGAAATTCAGGAGTTAGTACTTTGCCTAATACATGTATATTGGTTCCATTTATTCCATACAAAATATGTAGCTAAAATGAAACCTAGAAGCCTAATTTAAGCAGCATTTTCTTTCTCTTACAAAAATGACTGCATTGTGAACAATTTCATTTTCTTACCTTAGCCTTATTCTCACATTAACAAATGTTCTTATCTAGCATCCACCCTCCCTACTGGAACCACTGAAGTCTATACAGGCCCTACTAGTACTGCAAGTATGTGTTTCTATTGCTTACAGCATAATAAGACTGGAGAAGCAATTACCGTTCATATTTGTAACCATGCAAGTGTAATGCCAACTCGTCTGTCAATTTGCTTATTGAAGATAATTGATTAGTTAGAGTTTTGTGCCATAACTCTTTTTGAAACATTGAGTGTAAAAACATGTTGACAAGTAAACAAGCATAGACCTGACTTTGCCAAAGGTTGTAATCACTTATTTATATGATTAAGCTATGCTCATTCTTTAATCCTTATTTGTATAATCATTACCCCAAAAACAAACATAGCCTCAGTTGAAGAAAAAATAAAAGATTGGCTAGGATATTCTGACATCACATTTTACCTTTGATGCAGGAGGGTTTTTATCTCAAAGTAAATATATCCACCTGATTTTCCATAGTCTCCTTTCCATTATTTAAAAGACTGAACTTTGAAAGTTTTTGTTCTTTTCCAAATTCGTATTACAATAACTAACTACATCTACGGAAACAAATCGCTTACAAGACCCACCCAATCCGATGCAGTCCAACAAATATTGGTTAATTGTTACACTTTTGAAGGCATAAATAAAAGCATACAAATAATATACATACATCAGTCCCAAATGTCATATACCATGTTCCTAATAATGAATGATTTGGAATCTCATTACACATAATTTTAAATGGATTTGTTATTGGAGAAGTGAAAAACGTATCAGAGCACTGGCAATGTGTTTCATTTTACATACAGGAAAATTCTTCCTTAACATATTTTTACTAATGATATTTTGCCAATAGGTACTTTTCTTTTTTTAAGTGGCAGTACTGGAAGTATACTGGTATCCTAGTTTATAAATACAATGGCTTCTCCACCTAGAGAACAGCTTTATTGGCAGCTCATATATGGAATCTGTAGAAATCCATTCCAATAAGACAAGCAACTTGCCGATCTTTAGTAAAATTCTTTCTCACAGCTATACCAGGCTCCAACAGCTTATCATCCTCACTCGCACCCACTTGAGGATGGGATTTTGTTAATTAATATTCTTCTGTGCTTTGACATCTGTATGTTTAGCCTTTTGGGGTTATGGAATGTCAATCCAGAACTAAAGTCACAAAATCCTGTAGTTCCTTCTATGTTCATCTGATGACCATTCTGCTTGGATTGCAAAAATCCAAATATAATGACACCGAGCACCATGTCATTTTAGGTAATATGATATTGCTGGAAATAAATCTGATTGCAATCTTGCACCAGGAAAGATTTTCACATAAAACCTCTATGGCTGTAGTCACTTCTTTAAAAGAAAGAACATTATAAATCAGTTGGAATAAGTTCTCAGATTGTTGTATTGAATTGACCAGTTATGAAGTGGTGCCATTGCTGTGCATTTTCACAGTTGTCTCCAAATGACACTACAACTGATTAAGGAGTTTAGCAACCCAGTCTGGCAAATAATATACTATGTTATTTACATCAGTGGTTCCCAACCTGTGGTCCAATTACCCCTGGAGGTCAGTGAAGCCTCCCTAGGGGGTCTGCAACTCATTTGAAATGTAAATAATAGTAAAAGATTAGGTCTCCAACTTTCAGTAATGACTCACTGGGGGGGTCCCTGTATTCCAATAATGATTCAGTGGGGATCCTCGCATTCCAAACATGATACAATTGGGGTCCACAGAAGTGAAAAGTTTGGGAACCACTAATTTACAAGATTCATTTATATAAATAATTCATTCTAATTTTATTTTATTTCCCCAAATGTGAAATTTATCTTCCTTGGAAGAAGAGATTGACTATACCAAAAAAGCAGTGAAAACACCGTCAGAAGACTTCAAAAAATGAAATATTGCTTTTTGAGCTTTGTGAAAGCATTATTTCATTCCCTTAACTCAATATACAATGTTTAAGTGGGATTTCTTAATTTAGTCATATTTTCATTTCAATCGTGACCTACCAACTATACCTCCTCCTACTGGAAACACCGAAGTCTACAGGCACCAAACTAGTACTGCATGAATGCCCTTCACAGATTTACGATGGCTGTGAGAGGTGGCAAATAAACAACATAGTGAAAATAGGCAGGCCTTATGTAAATAACATCCTTCAAATCACCTTATTTTGAAGCTTCGCTTGGATAAAAGCAAACAGTCAATTTCCATTGTTCAAGCCAGTTAACTGATTAGAACATAATGTCACAAATCTTAATATGTAGCTTTTCTGTCTCAGGATAATCTAACCAAAAATGGAGGATAACATCCCACAACTGCAATAGACTGTGCTATTTTTCTTCATGTATGTCCTTTTGAAATATATTATCCTCTTAATAGCAATCCCATTACCAAAAACATTAAGTTGATATTCTTGGCAGATAGGAAAATTGAAATAGTAGAAGAATGTGACATGACTATCAGCTTGCTTCATTGTTGGAATATGAGATTTCTAGATAAAAGTAAATTCAGCAACTATATTTTTCCAGATTTACACATTTTGAATTGCTATCAGTTCCAATGTTTACATGTACTGTGTTTTAAAGGTGAATTTGCACCACTGTTTAAATTAATTGTTGACTTCTTGAACAGCTTAGTAGCTACATTTCTCAATAAGGTTTATTTTATTTAAATTATGAAATCATAAAAAAAGTTTATATTAAATTGCATTAGTATAATAGCAATGGAAATATTGTCTGAGTTTTTGGAGAAGCAGAACATCAGTATTTAGAACACTTGTTCCATTTCTATCACAGAAAACTAACTAAACTGACATTTAGGACTCATATATAAACTAATGTATTCTTTCCTTAACATAATGGAGTGGATTTTCATGTTTTTAGCTTAGCTTCATTCTATCTTTAAACCATTTTTTTTATATAGCAATTAAAGTTCCTACTGGAACCACGGAAGTCTATACAGGCCCAACTAGTACTGCAAGTATGTGTTTCTATTACGTATATAATAACCTAAATTGGAGAAGCTAGTCAGAAAATAATCATGGTTGTTATATCAGTTGTTGAAAATTATTGATTAGTTAGAACTTTGAGCCATAACTAAATTTGAAACATTGACTCCAAATAACATTTTGACATTTAGTAAAGCATAGATCTGATATTGCCAAAGATTGCATTTCCTTTTTGTATACTATTAAGCTAAGACAATTATTTACTTCTTGATGACATAATCATTACCCAGGTACAAACTGGCCTTTGGGAGAAAATAAATAACTGGTTAGAATATTGTGATATGACTTTTAGCTTTTGACACAGGAGGGTGTAATCTAACGTTAAATGTAGCCTGCTGATTTTGCCTCATTATCCTTTCTCTCATTTAACGGATTGAATTGTGATAATATTTTCTTATGAGCTATGTTCTCAATAAAAACATAGGCATAGCTCACAAATAAACCTTCTACAATGCCTACTAAATCCTATATAGTCAAAATAATACTGGATATATGTGTTTCATTTGGTTATGGCATACATAACAATAAAAAATGTTTATACATTAAACAGCCATGAATGTAACACAGCAAGTTCTAAGTGGTAAATGATTTGGAATCTGATTAGAACTAATGTTAAGTGGCTATCCTATTGGAGAAGGGAAATAACTTATTACAGCATTGTAAAATTATTCCAATATTTATATAGGAACATTCTATATTAAAGGATTAAGCAAAGTGATTTTGCCACTGATTTCTTTACTTCAGTTAAATGTCTGTACTTGAACTATCCTGGTATTCTCCTTTACCGATAGAGTAGATCATCCTCCTTGAGAATTGTCCTTGAGATTGGCCACTCTGAACACAGTGAAAGGCTTGCCATAGACATTACAAACTGCAACGTAGGTTTGTGATTTTATAAAGTCTTCTTATATTTATTTAAGGTATTGTACAATAATACATTGTTTTTTCTTATTTCAGTCCCTCTTCTCTCAAATATTACCCACCTATTTACATCACAAATGTACATACATGCATAAATATTAACATAGATGTGTGTTTCACACATTTATGGTGGCTGTAAGAAGTGCGAAATAAGCAACATACTCTCAAATTGCCAGCTATTGAATATGTAATATCCTATCATATACTTTATTTTGAAGTATTGCTAGAACAAATGCAAAAAATATAATTTCCGTTTTTCATGTGAGTTGATTAGTTACAACCTAGTGCATTAATTTCGAGTATTCAACATTTCTCCCTCAGGACAATACAACCTGAAATAAAGCACGACCTTCTTGTGCAAAAGATGTGTTCCTGTTCATAAGTTATTTCATCATGAAAAATGTTATCATCTTAAATATATTCTCATGACCAGAAACCTAAAAAATTTCTTTTTTCCTGAGAAGTGAATTGAAATGGTAGAGTATTGTGTCATGACTCACAGCTTCAGTCATCATTGAGATATGAGAGTTATAGCGAACATGAGATTCAGCAAGTATATTTGTCCACAATTTACACATTTTGAATTGCTATTAGGTCTAAAGTGCACATAGATTTTGTTTTATTTATGAAATTTGATTATTCAAAACATTTTGTTAGGACTGTGAATTTGCCCGTAGTTTCCAAAATGTATGATTTCTCAAATTTCTTTCCAACTACATTTCACCAATAAAGTTATTCTTTTATTTAAAGTATCAACCATAAAACATATTTATACTAAGTTACGTTTCTCTTTTAGAGATTGTGAAATTGTTCTTGCTTTTCAGTAAAGAAATTCAGGAGTTAGAACATTGCCTAATACATGTAAATTGGTTCCATTTATTCCATACAAAATATGTAGCTAAAATGAAACCTAGAAGCCTAATTAAAGCAGCATTTTCTTTCTCTTACAAAAATGACTGCATTGTGAACAATTTCATTTTCTTACCTTAGCCTTATTCTCACATTAACAAATGTTCTTATCTAGCATCCACCCTCCCTACTGGAACCACTGAAGTCTATACAGGCCCTACTAGTACTGCAAGTATGTGTTTCTATTGCTTACAGCATAATAAGACTGGAGAAGCAATTACAGTTTATATTTGTAACCATGCAAGTGTGATGCCAAACACGTCTGTCAATTTGCTTATTGAAGATAATTGATTAGTTAGAGTTTTGTGCCATAACTCTTTTTGAAACATTGAGTCTAAAAACATGTTGACAAGTAAACAAGCATAGACCTGACTTTGCCAAAGGTTGTAATCACTTATTTATATGATTAAGCTATGCACATTCTTTAATCCTTATTTGTATAATCATTACCCCAAAAACAAACATAGCCTCAGTTGAAGAAAAAATAAAAGATTGGCTAGGATATTCTGACATTACATTTCACCTTTGATGCAGGAGGGTTTTTATCTCAAAGTAAATATATCCACCTGATTTTCCATAGTCTCCTTTCCATTATTTAAAAGACTGAACTTTGAAAGTTTTTGTTCTTTTCCAAATTCCTATTACAATAACTAACTACATCTACAGAAACAAATCGCTTACAAGACCCACCCAATCCGATGCAGTCCAAAAAATATTGGTTAATTGTTTCACTTTTAAAGGCATAAATAAAAGCATACAAATAATATACATACATCAGTCCCAAATGTCATATACCATGTTCCTAATAATGAATTATTTGGAATCTCATTACACATAATTTTAAATGCATTTGTTATTGGAGAAGTGAAAACGTATCAGAGCACTGGCAATGTGTTTCATTTTACATACAGGAAAATTCTTCCTTAACATATTTTTACTAATGATATTTTGCCAATAGGTACTTTTCTTTTTTTAAGTGGCAGTACTGGAAGTATACTGGTATCCTGGTTTATAAATACAATGGCTTCTCCACCTAGAGAACAGCTTTATTGGCAGCTCATATATGGAATCTGTAGAAATCCATTCCAATAAGACAAGCAACTTGCCGATCTTTAGTAACATTCTTTCTCACAGCTATACCAGGCTCCAACAGCTTATCATCCTCACTCGCACCCACTTGAGGATGGGATTTTGTTAATTAATATTCTTCTGTGCTTTGACATCTGTATGTATAGCCTTTTGGGGTTATGGAATGTCAATCCAGAACTAAAGTCACAAAATCCTGTAGTTCCTTCTATGTTCATCTGATGACCATTCTGCTTGGATTGCAAAAATCCAAATATAATGACACCGAGCACCATGTCATTTTAGGTAATATGATATTGCTGGAAATAAATCTGATTGCAATCTTTCACCAGGAAATATTTTCACATAAGACCTCTATGGCTGTAGTCACTTCTTTAAAAGAAAGAACATTATAAATCAGTTGGAATATGTTCGCTGATTGTTGTATTGAATTGACCAGTTATGGAGTGGTGCCATTGCTGTGCATTTTCACAGTTGCCTCCAAATGACACTACAACTGATTAAGGAGTTTAGCAACCCAGTCTGGCAAATAATTAACTATGTTATTTACATCAGTGGTTCCCACCCTGTGGTCCAATGACCCCTGGAGGTCAGTGAAGCCTCCCTAGGGGGTCTGCAACTCATTTGAAATGTAAATAATAGTAAAAGATTAAGTCTCCAACTTTCAGTAATGACTCACTGGGGGGGTTCCTGTATTCCAATAATGATTCAGTGGGGATCCTCGCATTCCAAACATGATACAATTGGGGTCCACAGAAGTGAAAAGTTTGGGAACCACTAATTTACAAGATTCATTTATATAAATAATTCATTCTAATTTTATTTTATTTCCCCAAATGTGAAATTTATCTTCCTTGGAAGAAGAGATTGACTATACCAAAAAAGCAGTGAAAACACCGTCAGAAGACTTCAAAAAATGAAATATTGCTTTTTGAGCTTTGTGAAAGCATTATTTCATTCCCTTAACTCAATATACAATGTTTAAGTGGGATTTCTTAATTTAGTCATATTTTCATTTCAATCGTGACCTACCAACTATACCTCCTCCTACTGGAAACACCGAAGTCTACAGGCACCAAACTAGTACTGCATGAATGCCCTTCACAGATTTACGATGGCTGTGAGAGGTGGCAAATAAACAACATAGTGAAAATAGGCAGGCCTTATGTAAATAACATCCTTCAAATCACCTTATTTTGAAGCTTCGCTTGGATAAAAGCAAACAGTCAATTTCCATTGTTCAAGCCAGTTAACTGATTAGAACATAATGTCACAAATCTTAATATGTAGCTTTTCTGTCTCAGGATAATCTAACCAAAAATGGAGGATAACATCCCACAACTGCAATAGACTGTGCTATTTTTCTTCATGTATGTCCTTTTGAAATATATTATCCTCTTAATAGCAATCCCATTACCAAAAACATTAAGTTGATATTCTTGGCAGATAGGAAAATTGAAATAGTAGAAGAATGTGACATGACTATCAGCTTGCTTCATTGTTGGAATATGAGATTTCTAGATAAAAGTAAATTCAGCAACTATATTTTTCCAGATTTACACATTTTGAATTGCTATCAGTTCCAATGTTTACATGTACTGTGTTTTAAAGGTGAATTTGCACCACTGTTTAAATTAATTGTTGACTTCTTGAACAGCTTAGTAGCTACATTTCTCAATAAGGTTTATTTTATTTAAATTATGAAATCATAAAAAAAGTTTATATTAAATTGCATTAGTATAATAGCAATGGAAATATTGTCTGAGTTTTTGGAGAAGCAGAACATCAGTATTTAGAACACTTGTTCCATTTCTATCACAGAAAACTAACTAAACTGACATTTAGGACTCATATATAAACTAATGTATTCTTTCCTTAACATAATGGAGTGGATTTTCATGTTTTTAGCTTAGCTTCATTCTATCTTTAAACCATTTTTTTTATATAGCAATTAAAGTTCCTACTGGAACCACGGAAGTCTATACAGGCCCAACTAGTACTGCAAGTATGTGTTTCTATTACGTATATAATAACCTAAATTGGAGAAGCTAGTCAGAAAATAATCATGGTTGTTATATCAGTTGTTGAAAATTATTGATTAGTTAGAACTTTGAGCCATAACTAAATTTGAAACATTGACTCCAAATAACATTTTGACATTTAGTAAAGCATAGATCTGATATTGCCAAAGATTGCATTTCCTTTTTGTATACTATTAAGCTAAGACAATTATTTACTTCTTGATGACATAATCATTACCCAGGTACAAACTGGCCTTTGGGAGAAAATAAATAACTGGTTAGAATATTGTGATATGACTTTTAGCTTTTGACACAGGAGGGTGTAATCTAACGTTAAATGTAGCCTGCTGATTTTGCCTCATTATCCTTTCTCTCATTTAACGGATTGAATTATGATAATATTTTCTTATGAGCTATGTTCTCAATAAAAACATAGGCATAGCTCACAAATAAACCTTCTACAATGCCTACTAAATCCTATATAGTCAAAATAATACTGGATATATGTGTTTCATTTGGTTATGGCATACATAACAATAAAAAATGTTTATACATTAAACAGCCATGAATGTAACACAGCAAGTTCTAAGTGGTAAATGATTTGGAATCTGATTAGAACTAATGTTAAGTGGCTATCCTATTGGAGAAGGGAAATAACTTATTACAGCATTGTAAAATTATTCCAATATTTATATAGGAACATTCTATATTAAAGGATTAAGCAAAGTGATTTTGCCACTGATTTCTTTACTTCAGTTAAATGTCTGTACTTGAACTATCCTGGTATTCTCCTTTACCGATAGAGTAGATCATCCTCCTTGAGAATTGTCCTTGAGATTGGCCACTCTGAACACAGTGAAAGGCTTGCCATAGACATTACAAACTGCAACGTAGGTTTGTGATTTTATAAAGTCTTCTTATATTTATTTAAGGTATTGTACAATAATACATTGTTTTTTCTTATTTCAGTCCCTCTTCTCTCAAATATTACCCACCTATTTACATCACAAATGTACATACATGCATAAATATTAACATAGATGTGTGTTTCACACATTTATGGTGGCTGTAAGAAGTGCGAAATAAGCAACATACTCTCAAATTGCCAGCTATTGAATATGTAATATCCTATCATATACTTTATTTTGAAGTATTGCTAGAACAAATGCAAAAAATATAATTTCCTTTTTTCATGTGAGTTGATTAGTTACAACCTAGTGCATTAATTTCGAGTATTCAACATTTCTCCCTCAGGACAATACAACCTGAAATAAAGCACGACCTTCTTGTGCAAAAGATGTGTTCCTGTTCATAAGTTATTTCATCATGAAAAATGTTATCATCTTAAATATATTCTCATGACCAGAAACCTAAAAAATTTCTTTTTTCCTGAGAAGTGAATTGAAATGGTAGAGTATTGTGTCATGACTCACAGCTTCAGTCATCATTGAGATATGAGAGTTATAGCGAACATGAGATTCAGCAAGTATATTTGTCCACAATTTACACATTTTGAATTGCTATTAGGTCTAAAGTGCACATAGATTTTGTTTTATTTATGAAATTTGATTATTCAAAACATTTTGTTAGGACTGTGAATTTGCCCGTAGTTTCCAAAATGTATGATTTCTCAAATTTCTTTCCAACTACATTTCACCAATAAAGTTATTCTTTTATTTAAAGTATCAACCATAAAACATATTTATACTAAGTTACGTTTCTCTTTTAGAGATTGTGAAATTGTTCTTGCTTTTCAGTAAAGAAATTCAGGAGTTAGAACATTGCCTAATACATGTAAATTGGTTCCATTTATTCCATACAAAATATGTAGCTAAAATGAAACCTAGAAGCCTAATTAAAGCAGCATTTTCTTTCTCTTACAAAAATGACTGCATTGTGAACAATTTCATTTTCTTACCTTAGCCTTATTCTCACATTAACAAATGTTCTTATCTAGCATCCACCCTCCCTACTGGAACCACTGAAGTCTATACAGGCCCTACTAGTACTGCAAGTATGTGTTTCTATTGCTTACAGCATAATAAGACTGGAGAAGCAATTACAGTTTATATTTGTAACCATGCAAGTGTGATGCCAAACACGTCTGTCAATTTGCTTATTGAAGATAATTGATTAGTTAGAGTTTTGTGCCATAACTCTTTTTGAAACATTGAGTCTAAAAACATGTTGACAAGTAAACAAGCATAGACCTGACTTTGCCAAAGGTTGTAATCACTTATTTATATGATTAAGCTATGCACATTCTTTAATCCTTATTTGTATAATCATTACCCCAAAAACAAACATAGCCTCAGTTGAAGAAAAAATAAAAGATTGGCTAGGATATTCTGACATTACATTTCACCTTTGATGCAGGAGGGTTTTTATCTCAAAGTAAATATATCCACCTGATTTTCCATAGTCTCCTTTCCATTATTTAAAAGACTGAACTTTGAAAGTTTTTGTTCTTTTCCAAATTCCTATTACAATAACTAACTACATCTACAGAAACAAATCGCTTACAAGACCCACCCAATCCGATGCAGTCCAAAAAATATTGGTTAATTGTTTCACTTTTAAAGGCATAAATAAAAGCATACAAATAATATACATACATCAGTCCCAAATGTCATATACCATGTTCCTAATAATGAATTATTTGGAATCTCATTACACATAATTTTAAATGCATTTGTTATTGGAGAAGTGAAAACGTATCAGAGCACTGGCAATGTGTTTCATTTTACATACAGGAAAATTCTTCCTTAACATATTTTTACTAATGATATTTTGCCAATAGGTACTTTTCTTTTTTTAAGTGGCAGTACTGGAAGTATACTGGTATCCTGGTTTATAAATACAATGGCTTCTCCACCTAGAGAACAGCTTTATTGGCAGCTCATATATGGAATCTGTAGAAATCCATTCCAATAAGACAAGCAACTTGCCGATCTTTAGTAACATTCTTTCTCACAGCTATACCAGGCTCCAACAGCTTATCATCCTCACTCGCACCCACTTGAGGATGGGATTTTGTTAATTAATATTCTTCTGTGCTTTGACATCTGTATGTATAGCCTTTTGGGGTTATGGAATGTCAATCCAGAACTAAAGTCACAAAATCCTGTAGTTCCTTCTATGTTCATCTGATGACCATTCTGCTTGGATTGCAAAAATCCAAATATAATGACACCGAGCACCATGTCATTTTAGGTAATATGATATTGCTGGAAATAAATCTGATTGCAATCTTTCACCAGGAAATATTTTCACATAAGACCTCTATGGCTGTAGTCACTTCTTTAAAAGAAAGAACATTATAAATCAGTTGGAATATGTTCGCTGATTGTTGTATTGAATTGACCAGTTATGGAGTGGTGCCATTGCTGTGCATTTTCACAGTTGCCTCCAAATGACACTACAACTGATTAAGGAGTTTAGCAACCCAGTCTGGCAAATAATTAACTATGTTATTTACATCAGTGGTTCCCACCCTGTGGTCCAATTACCCCTGGAGGTCAGTGAAGCCTCCCTAGGGGGTCTGCAACTCATTTGAAATGTAAATAATAGTAAAAGATTAAGTCTCCAACTTTCAGTAATGACTCACTGGGGGGGTCCCTGTATTCCAATAATGATTCAGTGGGGATCCTCGCATTCCAAACATGATACAATTGGGGTCCACAGAAGTGAAAAGTTTGGGAACCACTAATTTACAAGATTCATTTATATAAATAATTCATTCTAATTTTATTTTATTTCCCCAAATGTGAAATTTATCTTCCTTGGAAGAAGAGATTGACTATACCAAAAAAGCAGTGAAAACACCGTCAGAAGACTTCAAAAAATGAAATATTGCTTTTTGAGCTTTGTGAAAGCATTATTTCATTCCCTTAACTCAATATACAATGTTTAAGTGGGATTTCTTAATTTAGTCATATTTTCATTTCAATCGTGACCTACCAACTATACCTCCTCCTACTGGAAACACCGAAGTCTACAGGCACCAAACTAGTACTGCATGAATGCCCTTCACAGATTTACGATGGCTGTGAGAGGTGGCAAATAAACAACATAGTGAAAATAGGCAGGCCTTATGTAAATAACATCCTTCAAATCACCTTATTTTGAAGCTTCGCTTGGATAAAAGCAAACAGTCAATTTCCATTGTTCAAGCCAGTTAACTGATTAGAACATAATGTCACAAATCTTAATATGTAGCTTTTCTGTCTCAGGATAATCTAACCAAAAATGGAGGATAACATCCCACAACTGCAATAGACTGTGCTATTTTTCTTCATGTATGTTCTTTTGAAATATATTATCCTCTTAATAGCAATCCCATTACCAAAAACATTAAGTTGATATTCTTGGCAGATAGGAAAATTGAAATAGTAGAAGAATGTGACATGACTATCAGCTTGCTTCATTGTTGGAATATGAGATTTCTAGATAAAAGTAAATTCAGCAACTATATTTTTCCAGATTTACACATTTTGAATTGCTATCAGTTCCAATGTTTACATGTACTGTGTTTTAAAGGTGAATTTGCACCACTGTTTAAATTAATTGTTGACTTCTTGAACAGCTTAGTAGCTACATTTCTCAATAAGGTTTATTTTATTTAAATTATGAAATCATAAAAAAAGTTTATATTAAATTGCATTAGTATAATAGCAATGGAAATATTGTCTGAGTTTTTGGAGAAGCAGAACATCAGTATTTAGAACACTTGTTCCATTTCTATCACAGAAAACTAACTAAACTGACATTTAGGACTCATATATAAACTAATGTATTCTTTCCTTAACATAATGGAGTGGATTTTCATGTTTTTAGCTTAGCTTCATTCTATCTTTAAACCATTTTTTTTATATAGCAATTAAAGTTCCTACTGGAACCACGGAAGTCTATACAGGCCCAACTAGTACTGCAAGTATGTGTTTCTATTACGTATATAATAACCTAAATTGGAGAAGCTAGTCAGAAAATAATCATGGTTGTTATATCAGTTGTTGAAAATTATTGATTAGTTAGAACTTTGAGCCATAACTAAATTTGAAACATTGACTCCAAATAACATTTTGACATTTAGTAAAGCATAGATCTGATATTGCCAAAGATTGCATTTCCTTTTTGTATACTATTAAGCTAAGACAATTATTTACTTCTTGATGACATAATCATTACCCAGGTACAAACTGGCCTTTGGGAGAAAATAAATAACTGGTTAGAATATTGTGATATGACTTTTAGCTTTTGACACAGGAGGGTGTAATCTAACGTTAAATGTAGCCTGCTGATTTTGCCTCATTATCCTTTCTCTCATTTAACGGATTGAATTATGATAATATTTTCTTATGAGCTATGTTCTCAATAAAAACATAGGCATAGCTCACAAATAAACCTTCTACAATGCCTACTAAATCCTATATAGTCAAAATAATACTGGATATATGTGTTTCATTTGGTTATGGCATACATAACAATAAAAAATGTTTATACATTAAACAGCCATGAATGTAACACAGCAAGTTCTAAGTGGTAAATGATTTGGAATCTGATTAGAACTAATGTTAAGTGGCTATCCTATTGGAGAAGGGAAATAACTTATTACAGCATTGTAAAATTATTCCAATATTTATATAGGAACATTCTATATTAAAGGATTAAGCAAAGTGATTTTGCCACTGATTTCTTTACTTCAGTTAAATGTCTGTACTTGAACTATCCTGGTATTCTCCTTTACCGATAGAGTAGATCATCCTCCTTGAGAATTGTCCTTGAGATTGGCCACTCTGAACACAGTGAAAGGCTTGCCATAGACATTACAAACTGCAACGTAGGTTTGTGATTTTATAAAGTCTTCTTATATTTATTTAAGGTATTGTACAATAATACATTGTTTTTTCTTATTTCAGTCCCTCTTCTCTCAAATATTACCCACCTATTTACATCACAAATGTACATACATGCATAAATATTAACATAGATGTGTGTTTCACACATTTATGGTGGCTGTAAGAAGTGCGAAATAAGCAACATACTCTCAAATTGCCAGCTATTGAATATGTAATATCCTATCATATACTTTATTTTGAAGTATTGCTAGAACAAATGCAAAAAATATAATTTCCGTTTTTCATGTGAGTTGATTAGTTACAACCTAGTGCATTAATTTCGAGTATTCAACATTTCTCCCTCAGGACAATACAACCTGAAATAAAGCACGACCTTCTTGTGCAAAAGATGTGTTCCTGTTCATAAGTTATTTCATCATGAAAAATGTTATCATCTTAAATATATTCTCATGACCAGAAACCTAAAAAATTTCTCTTTTCCTGAGAAGTGAATTGAAATGGTAGAGTATTGTGTCATGACTCACAGCTTCAATCATCATTGAGATATGAGAGTTATAGCGAACATGAGATTCAGCAAGTATATTTGTCCACAATTTACACATTTTGAATTGCTATTAGGTCTAAAGTGCACATAGATTTTGTTTTATTTATGAAATTTGATTATTCAAAACATTTTGTTAGGACTGTGAATTTGCCCGTAGTTTCCAAAATGTATGATTTCTCAAATTTCTTTCCAACTACATTTCACCAATAAAGTTATTCTTTTATTTAAAGTATCAACCATAAAACATATTTATACTAAGTTACGTTTCTCTTTTAGAGATTGTGAAATTGTTCTTGCTTTTCAGTAAAGAAATTCAGGAGTTAGAACATTGCCTAATACATGTAAATTGGTTCCATTTATTCCATACAAAATATGTAGCTAAAATGAAACCTAGAAGCCTAATTAAAGCAGCATTTTCTTTCTCTTACAAAAATGACTGCATTGTGAACAATTTCATTTTCTTACCTTAGCCTTATTCTCACATTAACAAATGTTCTTATCTAGCATCCACCCTCCCTACTGGAACCACTGAAGTCTATACAGGCCCTACTAGTACTGCAAGTATGTGTTTCTATTGCTTACAGCATAATAAGACTGGAGAAGCAATTACAGTTTATATTTGTAACCATGCAAGTGTGATGCCAAACACGTCTGTCAATTTGCTTATTGAAGATAATTGATTAGTTAGAGTTTTGTGCCATAACTCTTTTTGAAACATTGAGTCTAAAAACATGTTGACAAGTAAACAAGCATAGACCTGACTTTGCCAAAGGTTGTAATCACTTATTTATATGATTAAGCTATGCACATTCTTTAATCCTTATTTGTATAATCATTACCCCAAAAACAAACATAGCCTCAGTTGAAGAAAAAATAAAAGATTGGCTAGGATATTCTGACATTACATTTCACCTTTGATGCAGGAGGGTTTTTATCTCAAAGTAAATATATCCACCTGATTTTCCATAGTCTCCTTTCCATTATTTAAAAGACTGAACTTTGAACGTTTTTGTTCTTTTCCAAATTCCTATTACAATAACTAACTACATCTACAGAAACAAATCGCTTACAAGACCCACCCAATCCGATGCAGTCCAAAAAATATTGGTTAATTGTTTCACTTTTAAAGGCATAAATAAAAGCATACAAATAATATACATACATCAGTCCCAAATGTCATATACCATGTTCCTAATAATGAATTATTTGGAATCTCATTACACATAATTTTAAATGCATTTGTTATTGGAGAAGTGAAAACGTATCAGAGCACTGGCAATGTGTTTCATTTTACATACAGGAAAATTCTTCCTTAACATATTTTTACTAATGATATTTTGCCAATAGGTACTTTTCTTTTTTTAAGTGGCAGTACTGGAAGTATACTGGTATCCTGGTTTATAAATACAATGGCTTCTCCACCTAGAGAACAGCTTTATTGGCAGCTCATATATGGAATCTGTAGAAATCCATTCCAATAAGACAAGCAACTTGCCGATCTTTAGTAACATTCTTTCTCACAGCTATACCAGGCTCCAACAGCTTATCATCCTCACTCGCACCCACTTGAGGATGGGATTTTGTTAATTAATATTCTTCTGTGCTTTGACATCTGTATGTATAGCCTTTTGGGGTTATGGAATGTCAATCCAGAACTAAAGTCACAAAATCCTGTAGTTCCTTCTATGTTCATCTGATGACCATTCTGCTTGGATTGCAAAAATCCAAATATAATGACACCGAGCACCATGTCATTTTAGGTAATATGATATTGCTGGAAATAAATCTGATTGCAATCTTTCACCAGGAAATATTTTCACATAAGACCTCTATGGCTGTAGTCACTTCTTTAAAAGAAAGAACATTATAAATCAGTTGGAATATGTTCGCTGATTGTTGTATTGAATTGACCAGTTATGGAGTGGTGCCATTGCTGTGCATTTTCACAGTTGCCTCCAAATGACACTACAACTGATTAAGGAGTTTAGCAACCCAGTCTGGCAAATAATTTACTATGTTATTTACATCAGTGGTTCCCACCCTGTGGTCCAATTACCCCTGGAGGTCAGTGAAGCCTCCCTAGGGGGTCTGCAACTCATTTGAAATGTAAATAATAGTAAAAGATTAAGTCTCCAACTTTCAGTAATGACTCACTGGGGGGGTCCCTGTATTCCAATAATGATTCAGTGGGGATCCTCGCATTCCAAACATGATACAATTGGGGTCCACAGAAGTGAAAAGTTTGGGAACCACTAATTTACAAGATTCATTTATATAAATAATTCATTCTAATTTTATTTTATTTCCCCAAATGTGAAATTTATCTTCCTTGGAAGAAGAGATTGACTATACCAAAAAAGCAGTGAAAACACCGTCAGAAGACTTCAAAAAATGAAATATTGCTTTTTGAGCTTTGTGAAAGCATTATTTCATTCCCTTAACTCAATATACAATGTTTAAGTGGGATTTCTTAATTTAGTCATATTTTCATTTCAATCGTGACCTACCAACTATACCTCCTCCTACTGGAAACACCGAAGTCTACAGGCACCAAACTAGTACTGCATGAATGCCCTTCACAGATTTACGATGGCTGTGAGAGGTGGCAAATAAACAACATAGTGAAAATAGGCAGGCCTTATGTAAATAACATCCTTCAAATCACCTTATTTTGAAGCTTCGCTTGGATAAAAGCAAACAGTCAATTTCCATTGTTCAAGCCAGTTAACTGATTAGAACATAATGTCACAAATCTTAATATGTAGCTTTTCTGTCTCAGGATAATCTAACCAAAAATGGAGGATAACATCCCACAACTGCAATAGACTGTGCTATTTTTCTTCATGTATGTCCTTTTGAAATATATTATCCTCTTAATAGCAATCCCATTACCAAAAACATTAAGTTGATATTCTTGGCAGATAGGAACATTGAAATAGTAGAAGAATGTGACATGACTATCAGCTTGCTTCATTGTTGGAATATGAGATTTCTAGATAAAAGTAAATTCAGCAACTATATTTTGCCAGATTTACACATTTTGAATTGCTATCAGTTCCAATGTTTACATGTACTGTGTTTTAAAGGTGAATTTGCACCACTGTTTAAATTAATTGTTGACTTCTTGAACAGCTTAGCAGCTACATTTCTCAATAAGGTTTATTTTATTTAAATTATGAAATCATAAAAAAAGTTTATATTAAATTGCATTAGTATAATAGCAATGGAAATATTGTCCGAGTTTTTGGAGAAGCAGAACATCAGTATTTAGAACACTTGTTCCATTTCTATCACAGAAAACTAACTAAACTGACATTTAGGACTCATATATAAACTAATGTATTCTTTCCTTAACATAATGGAGTGGATTTTCATGTTTTTAGCTTAGCTTCATTCTATCTTTAAACCATTTTTTTTATATAGCAATTAAAGTTCCTACTGGAACCACGGAAGTCTATACAGGCCCAACTAGTACTGCAAGTATGTGTTTCTATTACGTATATAATAACCTAAATTGGAGAAGCTAGTCAGAAAATAATCATGGTTGTTATATCAGTTGTTGAAAATTATTGATTAGTTAGAACTTTGAGCCATAACTAAATTTGAAACATTGACTCCAAATAACATTTTGACATTTAGTAAAGCATAGATCTGATATTGCCAAAGATTGCATTTCCTTTTTGTATACTATTAAGCTAAGACAATTATTTACTTCTTGATGACATAATCATTACCCAGGTACAAACTGGCCTTTGGGAGAAAATAAATAACTGGTTAGAATATTGTGATATGACTTTTAGCTTTTGACACAGGAGGGTGTAATCTAACGTTAAATGTAGCCTGCTGATTTTGCCTCATTATCCTTTCTCTCATTTAACGGATTGAATTATGATAATATTTTCTTATGAGCTATGTTCTCAATAAAAACATAGGCATAGCTCACAAATAAACCTTCTACAATGCCTACTAAATCCTATATAGTCAAAATAATACTGGATATATGTGTTTCATTTGGTTATGGCATACATAACAATAAAAAATGTTTATACATTAAACAGCCATGAATGTAACACAGCAAGTTCTAAGTGGTAAATGATTTGGAATCTGATTAGAACTAATGTTAAGTGGCTATCCTATTGGAGAAGGGAAATAACTTATTACAGCATTGTAAAATTATTCCAATATTTATATAGGAACATTCCATATTAAAGGATTAAGCAAAGTGATTTTGCCACTGATTTCTTTACTTCAGTTAAATGTCTGTACTTGAACTATCCTGGTATTCTCCTTTACCGATAGAGTAGATCATCCTCCTTGAGAATTGTCCTTGAGATTGGCCACTCTGAACACAGTGAAAGGCTTGCCATAGACATTACAAACTGCAACGTAGGTTTGTGATTTTATAAAGTCTTCTTATATTTATTTAAGGTATTGTACAATAATACATTGTTTTTTCTTATTTCAGTCCCTCTTCTCTCAAATATTACCCACCTATTTACATCACAAATGTACATACATGCATAAATATTAACATAGATGTGTGTTTCACACATTTATGGTGGCTGTAAGAAGTGAGAAATAAGCAACATACTCTCAAATTGCCAGCTATTGAATATGTAATATCCTATCATATACTTTATTTTGAAGTATTGCTAGAACAAATGCAAAAAATATAATTTCCGTTTTTCATGTGAGTTGATTAGTTACAACCTAGTGCATTAATTTCGAGTATTCAACATTTCTCCCTCAGGACAATACAACCTGAAATAAAGCACGACCTTCTTGTGCAAAAGATGTGTTCCTGTTCATAAGTTATTTCATCATGAAAAATGTTATCATCTTAAATATATTCTCATGACCAGAAACCTAAAAATTTTCTTTTTTCCTGAGAAGTGAATTGAAATGGTAGAGTATTGTGTCATGACTCACAGCTTCAGTCATCATTGAGATATGAGAGTTATAGCGAACATGAGATTCAGCAAGTATATTTGTCCACAATTTACACATTTTGAATTGCTATTAGGTCTAAAGTGCACATAGATTTTTGTTTTATTTATGAAATTTGATTATTCAAAACATTTTGTTAGGACTTTGAATTTGCCCGTAGTTTCCAAAATGTATGATTTCTCAAATTTCTTTCCAACTACATTTCACCAATAAAGTTATTCTTTTATTTAAAGTATCAACCATAAAACGTATTTATACTAAGTTACGTTTCTCTTTTAGAGATTGTGAAATTGTTCTTGCTTTTCAGTAAAGAAATTCAGGAGTTAGAACATTGCCTAATACATGTAAATTGGTTCCATTTATTCCATACAAAATATGTAGCTAAAATGAAACCTAGAAGCCTAATTAAAGCAGCATTTTCTTTCTCTTACAAAAATGACTGCATTGTGAACAATTTCATTTTCTTACCTTAGCCTTATTCTCACATTAACAAATGTTCTTATCTAGCATCCACCCTCCCTACTGGAACCACTGAAGTCTATACAGGCCCTATTAGTACTGCAAGTATGTGTTTCTATTGCTTACAGCATAATAAGACTGGAGAAGCAATTACAGTTTATATTTGTAACCATGAAAGTGTGATGCCAAACACGTCTGTCAATTTGCTTATTGAAGATAATTGATTAGTTAGAGTTTTGTGCCATAACTCATTTTGAAACATTGAGTCTAAAAACATGTTGACAAGTAAACAAGCATAGACCTGACTTTGCCAAAGGTTGTAATCACTTATTTATATGATTAAGCTATGCACATTCTTTAATCCTTATTTGTATAATCATTACCCCAAAAACAAACATAGCCTCAGTTGAAGAAAAAATAAAAGATTGGCTAGGATATTCTGACATTACATTTCACCTTTGATGCAGGAGGGTTTTTATCTCAAAGTAAATATATCCACCTGATTTTCCATAGTCTCCTTTCCATTATTTAAAAGACTGAACTTTGAAAGTTTTTGTTCTTTTCCAAATTCCTATTACAATACCTAACTACATCTACAGAAACAAATCGCTTACAAGACCCACCCAATCCGATGCAGTCCAAAAAATATTGGTTAATTGTTTCACTTTTGAAGGCATAAATAAAAGCATACAAATAATATACATAAATCAGTCCCAAATGTCATATACCATGTTCCTAATAATGAATTATTTGGAATCTCATTACACATAATTTTAAATGCATTTGTTATTGGAGAAGTGAAAACGTATCAGAGCACTGGCAATGTGTTTCATTTTACATACAGGAAAATTCTTCCTTAACATATTTTTACTAATGATATTTTGCCAATAGGTACTTTTCTTTTTTTAAGTGGCAGTACTGGAAGTATACTGGTATCCTGGTTTATAAATACAATGGCTTCTCCACCTAGAGAACAGCTTTATTGGCAGCTCATATATGGAATCTGTAGAAATCCATTCCAATAAGACAAGCAACTTGCCGATCTTTAGTAACATTCTTTCTCACAGCTATACCAGGCTCCAACAGCTTATCATCCTCACTCGCACCCACTTGAGGATGGGATTTTGTTAATTAATATTCTTCTGTGCTTTGACATCTGTATGTATAGCCTTTTGGGGTTATGGAATGTCAATCCAGAACTAAAGTCACAAAATCCTGTAGTTCCTTCTATGTTCATCTGATGACCATTCTGCTTGGATTGCAAAAATCCAAATATAATGACACCGAGCACCATGTCATTTTAGGTAATATGATATTGCTGGAAATAAATCTGATTGCAATCTTTCACCAGGAAATATTTTCACATAAGACCTCTATGGCTGTAGTCACTTCTTTAAAAGAAAGAACATTATAAATCAGTTGGAATATGTTCGCTGATTGTTGTATTGAATTGACCAGTTATGAAGTGGTGCCATTGCTGTGCATTTTCACAGTTGCCTCCAAATGACACTACAACTGATTAAGGAGTTTAGCAACCCAGTCTGGCAAATAATATACTATGTTATTTACATCAGTGGTTCCCACCCTGTGGTCCAATTACCCCTGGAGGTCAGTGAAGCCTCCCTAGGGGGTCTGCAACTCATTTGAAATGTAAATAATAGTAAAAGATTAGGTCTCCAACTTTCAGTAATGACTCACTGGGGGGGTCCCTGTATTCCAATAATGATTCAGTGGGGATCCTCGCATTCCAAACATTATACACTTGGGGTCCACAGAAGTGAAAAGTTTGGGAACCACTAATTTACAAGATTCATTTATATAAATAATTCATTCTAATTTTATTTTCTTTCCCCAAATGTGAAATTTATCTTCCTTGGAAGAAGAGATTGACTATACCAAAAAAGCAGTGAAAACACCGTCAGAAGACTTCAAAAAATGAAATATTGCTTTTTGAGCTTTGTGAAAGCATTATTTCATTCCCTTAACTCAATATACAATGTTTAAGTGGGATTTCTTAATTTAATCATATTTTCATTTCGATCGTGACCTACCAACTATACCTCCTCCTACTGGAAACACCGAAGTCTACAGGCACCAAACTAGTACTGCATGAATGCCCTTCACAGATTTACGATGGCTGTGAGAGGTGGCAAATAAACAACATAGTGAAAATAGGCAGGCCTTATGTAAATAACATCCTTCAAATCACCTTATTTTGAAGCTTCGCTTGGATAAAAGCAAACAGTCAATTTCCATTGTTCAAGCCAGTTAACTGAGTAGAACATAATGCCACAAATCTTAATATGTAGCTTTTCTGTCTCAGGATAATCTAACCAAAAATGGATGATAACATCCCACAACTGCAATAGACCGTGCTATTTTTCCTCATGTATGTCCTTTTGAAATATATTATCCTCTTAATAGTAATCCCATTACCAAAAACATTAAGTTGATATTCTTGGCAGATAGGAAAATTGAAATAGTAGAAGAATGTGACATGACTATCAGCTTGCTTCATTGTTGGCATATGCGATTTCTAGATAAAAGTAAATTCAGCAACTATATTTTGCCAGATTTACACATTTTGAATTGCTATCAGTTCCAATGTTTACATGTACTGTGTTTTAAAGGTGAATTTGCACCACTGTTTAAATTAATTGTTGACTTCTTGAACAGCTTAGCAGCTACATTTCTCAATAAGGTTTATTTTATTTAAATTATGAAATCATAAAAAAAGTTTATATTAAATTGCATTAGCATGATAGCAATGGAAATATTGTCCGAGTTTTTGGAGAAGCAGAACATCAGTATTTAGAACACTTGTTCCATTTCTATCACAGAAAACTAACTAAACTGACATATAGGACTCATATATAAACTAATGTATTCTTTCCTTAACATAATGGAGTGGATTTTCATGTTCTTAGCTTAGCTTCATTCTATCTTTAAACCATTTTTTTTATCTAGCAATTAAAGTTCCTACTGGAACCACGGAATTCTATACAGGCCCAACTAGTACTGCAAGTATGTGTTTCTATTACGTATATAATAACCTAAATTGGAGAAGCTAGTCAGAAAATAATCATGGTTGTTATATTAGTTGTTGAAAATTATAGATTAGTTAGAACTTTGAGCCACAACTAAATTTGAAACATTGACTCCAAATAACTTTTTGACATTTAGTAAAGCATAGATCTGACATTGCCAAATATTGCATTTCCTTTTTGTATACTATTAAAATAAGACAATTATTTACTACTTAATGGCATAATCATTACCCAGGTACAAACTGGCCTTTGGGAGAAAATAAATAACTGGTTAGAATATTGTGGTATGACATTTAGCTTTTGACACAGGAGGGTGTGATCTAACGTTAAATGTAGCCTGCTGATTTTGCCTCATTATCCTTTCTCTCATTTAACGGATTGAATTATGATAATATTTTCTTATGAGCTATGTTCTCAATAAAAACATAGGCATAGCTCACAAATAAACCTTCTACAATGCCTACTAAATCCTATATAGTCAAAATAATACTGGATATATGTGTTTCATTTGGTTATGGCATAAATAACAATAACAAATGATTATACATTAAACAGCCATGAATGTAACACAGCAAGTTCTAAGTGGTAAATGATTTGGAATCTGATTAGAACTAATGTTAAGTGACTATCCTATTGGAGAAGGGAAATAACTTATAAGAGCATTGTAAAATTATTCCGATATTTATATAGGAACATTCTATATTAAAGGATTAAGCAAAGTGATTTTGCCACTGATTTCTTTAATTCAGTTAAATGGCTGTACTTGAACTACCCTGGTATTCTCCTTCACTGATAGAGTAGATCATCCTCCTTGAGAATTGTCCTTGAGATTGGCCACTCTGAACACAGTGAAAGGCTTGCCATAGACATTACAAACTGCAACGTAGGTTTGTGATTTTATAAAGTCTTCTTATATTTATTTAAGGTATTTACAATAATACATTGTTTTGTTCTTATTTCAGTCCCTCTTCTCTCAAATATTACCCACCTATTTACATCACAAATGTATATACATGCATAAATATTAACATAGATATGTGTTTCACACATTTATGGTGGCTGTAAGAAGTGCGAAATAAGCAACATACTCTCAAATAGCCAGCTATTGAATATGTAATATCCTATCATATACTTTATTTTGAAGTATTGCTAGAACAAATGCCAAAAATATAATTTCCGTTTTTCATGTGAGTTGATTAGTTACAACCTAGTGCATTAAATTTGAGTATTCAACATTTCTCCCTCAGGACAATACAACCTGAAATAAAGCACGACCTTCTTGTGCAAAAGATGTGTTCCTTTTCATAAGTTATTTCATCATGAAAAATGTTATCATCTTAAATATATTCTCATGACCAGAAACATAAAAATTGTCTTTTTTCCTGAGAAGTGAATTGAAATGGTAGAGTATTGTGTCATGACTAACAGCTTCAATCATCATTGAGATATGAGAGTTATAGCGAACATGAGATTCAGAAAGTATATTTGTCCACAATTTACACATTTTGAATTGCTATTAGGTCTAAAGTGCACCTAGATTTTGTTTTATTTATGAAATTTGATTATTCAAAACATTTTGGTAGGACTGTGAATTTGCCCGTAGTTTCCAAAATGTATGATTTCTCAAATTACTTTCCAACTGCATTTCACCAATAAAGTTATTCTTTTATTTAAAGTATCAACCAAAAAACGTATTTATACTAAGTTATGTTTCTCCTTTAGAGATTGTGAAATTGTTCTTGCTTTTCAGTAAAGAAATTCAGGAGTTAGAACATTGCCTAAGAAATGTAAATTGGTTCAATTTATTCCATACAAAATATGTAGCTAAAATGAAACCTAGAAGCCTAATTTAAGCAGCATTTTCTTTCTCTTACAAAAATGACTGCATTGTGAACAGTTTCATTTTCTTACCTTAGCCTTATTCTCACATTAGCAAATGTTTTTATCTAGCATCCACCCTCCCTACTGGAACCACTGAAGTCTATACAGGCCCTACTAGTACTGCAAGTATGTGTTTCTATTGCTTACAGTATAATTAGACTGGAGAAGCAATTACGTTTATATTTGTAACCATGCAAGTGTGATGCCAAACACGTCTGTCAATTTGCTTATTGAAGATAATTGATTAGTTAGAGTTTTGTGCCATAACTCTTTTTGAAACATTGAGTCTAAAAACATGTTGACAAGTAAACAAGCATAGACCTGACATTGCAAAAGGTTATAATCACTTATTTATATGATTAAGCTATGCACATTCTTTAATCCTTATTTGTATAATCATTACCCCAAAAACAAACATAGCCTCAGTTGAAGAAAAAATAAAAGATTGGCTAGGATATTCTGACATCACATTTCACCTTTGATGCAGGAGGGTTTTTATCTCAAAGTAAATATATCCACCTGATTTTCCATAGTCTCCTTTCCATTATTTAAAAGACTGAACTTTGAAAGTTTTTGTTCTTTTCCAAATTCTTATTACAATAACTAACTACATCTACGGAAACAAATCACTTACAAGACTCACCCAATCCGATGCAGTCCAAAAAATATTGGTTAATTGTTTCACTTTTGCAGGCATAAATAAAAGCATACAAATAATATACATAAATCAGTCCCAAATGTCATATACCATGTTCCTAATAATGAATGATTTGGAATCTCATTACACATACTTTTAAATGGATTTGTGATTGGAGAAGTGAAAAACGTATCAGAGCACTGGCAATGTGTTTCATTTTACATACAGGAAAATTCTTCCTTAACATATTTTTACTAATGATATTTTGCCAATAGGTACTTTTCTTTTTTTAAGTGGCAGTACTGGAAGTATACTGGTATCCTGGTTTATAAATACAATGGCTTGTCCACCTAGAGAACAGCTTTATTTTCAGTTCATTTATGGAATCTGTAGAAATCCATTCCAATAAGAGAAGCAACTTGCCGATCTTTAGTAACATTCTTTCTCACAGCTATACCAGGCTCCAACAGCTTATCATCCTCACTCGCACCCACTTGAGGATGGGACTTTGTTAATTAATATTCTTCTGTGCTTTGACATCTGTATGTATAGCCTTTTGGGGTTATGGAATATCAAGCCAGAACTAAAGTCACAAAATACTGTAGTTCCTTCTATGTTCATCTGATGTCCATTCTGCTTGGATTGCAAAAATCCAAATATAATGACACCGAGCACCATGTCATTTTAGGTAATATGATATTGCTGGAAAAAAATCTGAATGCAATCTTGCACCAGGAAAGATTTTCACATAAGACCTCTATGGCTGTAGTCACTTCTTTAAAAAAAAGAACATTATAAATCAGTTGGAATATGTTCTCTGATTGTTGTATTGAATTTACCAGTTATGAAGTGGTGCAATTGCTGTGCATTTTCACAGTTGTCTCCAAATGACACTACAACTGATTAAGGAGTTTAGCAACCCAGTCTGGCAAATAATATACTATGTTATTTACATCAGTGGTTCCCAACCTGTGGTCCAATTACCCCTGGAGGTCAGTGAAGCCTCCCTAGGGGTCTGCAACTCATTTGAAATGTAAATAATAGTAAAAGATTAGGTCTCCAACTGTCAGTAATGACTCACTGGGGGGGTCCCTGTATTCCAATAATTATTCAGTGGGGATCCTCGCATTACAAACATGATACAATTGGGGTCCACAGAAGTGAAAAGTTTGGGAACCACTAATTTACAAGATTCATTTATGTAAATAATTCATTCTAATTTTATTTTATTTCCCCAAATGTGAAATTTATCTTGCTTGGAAGAAGAGATTGACAATACCAAAAAAGCAGTGAAATCACCGTTAGAAGACTTCGAAAAATGAAATATTGCTTTTTGAGCTTTGTGAAAGCATTATTTCATTCCCTTAACTCAATATACAATGTTTAACTGGGATTTCTTAATTTAGACATATTTTCATTTCAATCGTGACCTACCAACTACACCTCCTCCTACTGGAAACACCGAAGTCTACAGGCACCAAACTAGTACTGCATGAATGCCCTTCACAGATTTACGATGGCTGTGAGAGGTGGCAAATAAACAACATGGTGAAAATAGGCAGGCCTTATGTAAATAACATCCTTCAAAGCACCTTATTTTGAAGCTTCGCTTGGATAAAAGCAAACAGTCAATTTCCATTGTTCAAGCCAGTTAACTGATTAGAACATAATGTCACAAATCTTAATATGTAGCTTTTCTGTCTCAGGATAATCTAACCAAAAATGGAGGATAACATCCCACAACTGCAATAGACTGTGCTATTTCTCTTCATGTATGTCGTTTTGAGATATATTATCCTCTTAATAGCAATCCCATTACCAAAAACATTAAGTTGATATTCTTGGCAGATAGGAAAATTGAAATAGTAGAAGAATGTGACATGACTATCAGCTTGCTTCATTGTTGGCATATGAGATTTCTAGATAAAAGTAAATTCAGCAACTATATTTTGCCAGATTTACACATTTTGAATTGCTATCAGTTCCAATGTTTACATGTACTGTGTTTTAAAGGTGAATTTGCACCAATGTTTAAATTAATTGTTGACTTCTTGAACAGCTTAGCAGCTACATTTCTCAATAAGGTTTATTTTATTTAAATTATGAAATCATAAAAAAAGTTTATATTAAATTGCATTAGTATAATAGTAATGGAAATATTGTCCGAGTTTTTGGAGAAGCAGAACATCAGTATTTAAAACACTTGTTCCATTTCTATCACAGAAAACTAACTAAACTGACATTTAGGACTCATATATAAACTAATGTATTCTTTCCTTAACATAATGGAGTGGATTTTCATGTTTTTAGCTTAGCTTCATTCTATCTTTAAACCATTTTTTTTATATAGCAATTAAAGTTCCTACTGGAACCACGGAAGTCTATACAGGCCCAACTAGTACTGCAAGTATGTGTTTCTATTACATATATAATAACCTAAATTGGAGAAGCTAGTCAGAAAATAATCATGGTTGTTATATTAGTTGTTGAAAATGATTGATTAGTTAGAACTTTCAGCCATAACTAAATTTGAAACATTGACTCCAAATAACATTTTGACATTTAGTAAAGCATAGATCTGAGATCGCCAAAGATTGCATTTCCTTTTTGTATACTATTAAGCTAAGACAATTATTTACTTCTTGATGGCATAATCATTACCCAGGTACAAACTGGCCTTTGGGAGAAAATAAATAACTGGTTAGAATATTGTGGTATGACTTTTAGCTTTTGACACAGGAGGGTGTGATCTAACGTTAAATGTAGCCTGCTGATTTTGCCTCATTATCCTTTCTCTCATTTAACGGATTGAACTATGATAATATTTTCTTATGAGCTATGTTCTCAATAAAAACATAGGCATAGTTCACACATAAACCTTCTACAATGCCTACTAAATCCAATATAGTCAAAATAATACTGGATATATGTGTTTCATTTGGTTATGGCATACATAACAATAAAAAATGATTATACATTTAACAGCCATGAATGTAACACAGCAAGTTCTAAGTGGTAAATGATTTGGAATCTGATTAGAACTAATGTTAAGTGGCTATCCTATTGGAGAAGGGAAATAACTTATTAGAGCATTGTAATATTATTCCAATATTTATATAGGAACATTCTATATTAAAGGATTAAGCAAAGTGATTTTGCCACTGATTTCTTTAATTCAGTTAAATGGCTGTACTTGAACTATCCTGGTATTCTCCTTTACCGATAGAGTAGATCATCCTCCTTGAGAATTGTCCTTGAGATTGGCCACTCTGAACACAGTGAAAGGCTTGCCATAGACATTACAAACTGCAACGTAGGTTTGTGATTTTATAAAGTCTTCTTATATTTATTTAAGGTATTGTACAATAATACATTGTTTTTTCTTATTTCAGTCCCTCTTCTCTCAAATATTACCCACCTATTTACATCACAAATGTATATACATGCATAAATATTAACATAGATGTGTGTTTCACACATCTATGGTGGCTGTAAGAAGTGCGAAATAAGCAACATACTCTCAAATAGCCAGCTATTGAATATGTAATATCCTATCATATACTTTATTTTGAAGTATTGCTAGAACAAATGCAAAAAATATAATTTCCGTTTTTCATTTGAGTTGATTAGTTACAACCTAGTGCATTAAATTTGAGTATTCAACATTTCTCCCTCAAGACAATACAACCTGAAATAAAGCACGACCTTCTTGTGCAAAAGATGTGTTCCTTTTCATAAGTTATTTCATCATGAAAAATGTTATCATCTTAAATATATTCTCATGACCGGAAATATAAAAATTTTCTTTTTTCTTGAGAAGTGAATTGAAATGGTAGAATATTGTGTCATGACTCCCAGCTTCAATCATCATTGAGATATGAGAGTTATAGCGAACATGAGATTCAGCAGGTATATTTGTCCACAATTTACACATTTTGAATTGCTATTAGGTCTAAAGTGCACATAGATTTTGTTTTATTTATGAAATTTGATTATTCAAAACATTTTGTTAGGACTGTGAATTTGCCCATAGTTTCCAAAATGTATGATTTCTCAAATTACTTTCCAACTGCCTTTCACCAATAAAGTTATTCTTTTATTAAAAGTATCAGCCATAAAACTTATTTATACTAAGTTACGTTTCTCTTTTAGAGATTGTGAAATTGTTCTTGCTTTTCAGTAAAGAAATTCAGGAGTTAGTACATTGCCTAATACATGTATATTGGTTCCATTTATTCCATACAAAATATGTAGCTAAAATGAAACCTAGAAGCCTAATTTAAGCAGCATTTTCTTTCTCTTACAAAAATGACTGCATTGTGAACAATTTCATTTTCTTACCTTAGCCTTATTCTCACATTAACAAATGTTCTTATCTAGCATCCACCCTCCCTACTGGAACCACTGAAGTCTATACAGGCCCTACTAGTACTGCAAGTATGTGTTTCTATTGCTTACTGCATAATAAGACTGGAGAAGCAATTACCGTTTATATTTGTAACCATGCAAGTGTAATGCCAACTCGTCTGTCAATTTGCTTATTGAAGATAATTGATTAGTTAGAGTTTTGTGCCATAACTCTTTTTGAAACATTGAGTCTAAAAACATGTTGACAAGTAAACAAGCATAGACCTGACTTTGCCAAAGGTTGTAATCACTTATTTATATGATTAAGCTATGCTCATTCTTTAATCCTTATTTGTATAATCATTACCCCAAAAACAAACATAGCCTCAGTTGAAGAAAAAATAAAAGATTGGCTAGGATATTCTGACATCACATTTCACCTTTGATGCAGGAGGGTTTTTATCTCAAAGTAAATATATCCACCTGATTTTCCATAGTCTCCTTTCCATTATTTAAAAGACTGAACTTTGAAAGTTTTTGTTCTTTTCCAAATTCGTATTACAATAACTAACTACATCTACGGAAACAAATCGCTTACAAGACCCACCCAATCCGATGCAGTCCAACAAATATTGGTTAATTGTTACACTTTTGAAGGCATAAATAAAAGCATACAAATAATATACATACATCAGTCCCAAATGTCATATACCATGTTCCTCATAATGAATGATTTGGAATCTCATTACACATAATTTTAAATGGATTTGTTATTGGAGAAGTGAAAAACGTATCAGAGCACTGGCAATGTGTTTCATTTTACATACAGGAAAATTCTTCCTTAACATATTTTTACTAATGATATTTTGCCAATAGGTACTTTTCTTTTTTTAAGTGGCAGTACTGGAAGTATACTGGTATCCTAGTTTATAAATACAATGGCTTCTCCACCTAGAGAACAGCTCTTGTTGGCAGCTCATATATGGAATCTGTAGAAATCCATTCCAATAAGACAAGCAACTTGCCGATCTTTAGTAAAATTCTTTCTCACAGCTATACCAGGCTCCAACAGCTTATCATCCTCACTCGCACCCACTTGAGGATGGGATTTTGTTAATTAATATTCTTCTGTGCTTTGACATCTGTATGTTTAGCCTTTTGGGGTTATGGAATGTCAATCCAGAACTAAAGTCACAAAATCCTGTAGTTCCTTCTATGTTCATCTGATGACCATTCTGCTTGGATTGCAAAAATCCAAATATAATGACACCGAGCACCATGTCATTTTAGGAAATATGATATTGCTGGAAATAAATCTGATTGCAATCTTGCACCAGGAAAGATTTTCACATAAAACCTCTATGGCTGTAGTCACTTCTTTAAAAGAAAGAACATTATAAATCAGTTGGAATAAGTTCTCTGATTGTTGTATTGAATTGACCAGTTATGAAGTGGTGCCATTGCTGTGCATTTTCACAGTTGTCTCCAAATGACACTACAACTGATTAAGGAGTTTAGCAACCCAGTCTGGCAAATAATATACTATGTTATTTACATCAGTGGTTCCCAACCTGTGGTCCAATTACCCCTGGAGGTCAGTGAAGCCTCCCTAGGGGGTCTGCAACTCATTTGAAATGTAAATAATAGTAAAAGATTAGGTCTCAACTTTCAGTAATGACTCACTGGGGGGGTCCCTGTATTCCAATAATGATTCAGTGGGGATCCTCGCATTCCAAACATGATACAATTGGGGTCCACAGAAGTGAAAAGTTTGGGAACCACTAATTTACAAGATTCATTTATATAAATAATTCATTCTAATTTTATTTTATTTCCCCAAATGTGAAATTTATCTTCCTTGGAAGAAGAGATTGACTATACCAAAAAAGCAGTGAAAACACCGTCAGAAGACTTCAAAAAATGAAATATTGCTTTTTGAGCTTTGTGAAAGCATTATTTTATTCCCTTAACTCAATATACAATGTTTAAGTGGGATTTCTTAATTTAGTCATATTTTCATTTCAATCGTGACCTACCAACTATACCTCCTCCTACTGGAAACACCGAAGTCTACAGGCACCAAACTAGTACTGCATGAATGCCCTTCACAGATTTACGATGGCTGTGAGAGGTGGCAAATAAACAACATAGTGAAAATAGGCAGGCCTTATGTAAATAACATCCTACAAATCACCTTATTTTGAAGCTTCGCTTGGATAAAAGCAAACAGTCAATTTCCATTGTTCAAGCCAGTTAACTGATTAGAACATAATGTCACAAATCTTAATATGTAGCTTTTCTGTCTCAGGATAATCTAACCAAAAATGGAGGATAACATCCCACAACTGCAATAGACTGTGCTATTTTTCTTCATGTATGTCCTTTTGAAATATATTATCCTCTTAATAGCAATCCCATTACCAAAAACATTAAGTTGATATACTTGGCAGATAGGAAAATTGAAATAGTAGAAGAATGTGACATGACTATCAGCTTGCTTCATTGTTGGAATATGAGATTTCTAGATAAAAGTAAATTCAGCAACTATATTTTGCCAGATTTACACATTTTGAATTGCTATCAGTTCCAATGTTTACATGTACTGTGTTTTAAAGGTGAATTTGCACCACTGTTTAAATTAATTGTTGACTTCTTGAACAGCTTAGTAGCTACATTTCTCAATAAGGTTTATTTTATTTAAATTATGAAATCATAAAAAAAGTTTATATTAAATTGCATTAGTATAATAGCAATGGAAATATTGTCCGAGTTTTTGGAGAAGCAGAACATCAGTATTTAGAACACTTGTTCCATTTCTATCACAGAAAACTAACTAAACTGACATTTAGGACTCATATATAAACTAATGTATTCTTTCCTTAACATAATGGAGTGGATTTTCATGTTTTTAGCTTAGCTTCATTCTATCTTTAAACCATTTTTTTTATATAGCAATTAAAGTTCCTACTGGAACCACGGAAGTCTATACAGGCCCAACTAGTACTGCAAGTATGTGTTTCTATTACGTATATAATAACCTAAATTGGAGAAGCTAGTCAGAAAATAATCATGGTTGTTATATCAGTTGTTGAAAATTATTGATTAGTTAGAACTTTGAGCCATAACTAAATTTGAAACATTGACTCCAAATAACATTTTGACATTTAGTAAAGCATAGATCTGATATTGCCAAAGATTGCATTTCCTTTTTGTATACTATTAAGCTAAGACAATTATTTACTTCTTGATGACATAATCATTACCCAGGTACAAACTGGCCTTTGGGAGAAAATAAATAACTGGTTAGAATATTGTGATATGACTTTTAGCTTTTGACACAGGAGGATGTAATCTAACGTTAAATGTAGCCTGCTGATTTTGCCTCATTATTCTTTCTCTCATTTAACGGATTGAATTATGATAATATTTTCTTATGAGCTATGTTCTCAATAAAAACATAGGCATAGCTCACAAATAAACCTTCTACAATGCCTACTAAATCCTATATAGTCAAAATAATACTGGATATATGTGTTTCATTTGGTTATGGCATACATAACAATAAAAAATGTTTATACATTAAACAGCCATGAATGTAACACAGCAAGTTCTAAGTGGTAAATGATTTGGAATCTGATTAGAACTAATGTTAAGTGGCTATCCTATTTGAGAAGGGAAATAACTTATTACAGCATTGTAAAATTATTCCAATATTTATATAGGAACATTCTATATTAAAGGATTAAGCAAAGTGATTTTGCCACTGATTTCTTTACTTCAGTTAAATGTCTGTACTTGAACTATCCTGGTAGTCTCCTTTACCGATAGAGTAGATCATCCACCTTGAGAATTGTCCTTGAGATTGGCCACTCTGAACACAGTGAAAGGCTTGCCATAGACATTACAAACTGCAACGTAGGTTTGTGATTTTATAAAGTCTTCTTATATTTATTTAAGGTATTGTACAATAATACATTGTTTTTTCTTATTTCAGTCCCTCTTCTCTCAAATATTACCCACCTATTTACATCACAAATGTACATACATGCATAAATATTAACATAGATGTGTGTTTCACACATTTATGGTGGCTGTAAGAAGTGCGAAATAAGCAACATACTCTCAAATTGCCAGCTATTGAATATGTAATATCCTATCATATACTTTATTTTGAAGTATTGCTAGAACAAATGCAAAAAATATAATTTCCGTTTTTCATGTGAGTTGATTAGTTACAACCTAGTGCATTAATTTTGAGTATTCAACATTTCTCCCTCAGGACAATACAACCTGAAATAAAGCACGACCTTCTTGTGCAAAAGATGTGTTCCTGTTCATAAGTTATTTCATCATGAAAAATGTTATCATCTTAAATATATTCTCATGACCAGAAACCTAAAATTTTTCTTTTTTCCTGAGAAGTGAATTGAAATGGTAGAGTATTGTGTCATGACTCACAGCTTCAGTCATCATTGAGATATGAGAGTTATAGCGAACATGAGATTCAGCAAGTATATTTGTCCACAATTTACACATTTTGAATTGCTATTAGGTCTAAAGTGCACATAGATTTTGTTTTATTTATGAAATTTGATTATTCAAAACATTTTGTTAGGACTGTGAATTTGCCCGTAGTTTCCAAAATGTATGATTTCTCAAATTTCTTTCCAACTACATTTCACCAATAAAGTTATTCTTTTATTTAAAGTATCAACCATAAAACGTATTTATACTAAGTTACGTTTCTCTTTTAGAGATTGTGAAATTGTTCTTGCTTTTCAGTAAAGAAATTCAGGAGTTAGAACATTGCCTAATACATGTAAATTGGTTCCATTTATTCCATACAAAATATGTAGCTAACATGAAACCTAGAAGCCTAATTAAAGCAGCATTTTCTTTCTCTTACAAAAATGACTGCATTGTGAACAATTTCATTTTCTTACCTTAGCCTTATTCTCACATTAACAAATGTTCTTATCTAGCATCCACCCTCCCTACTGGAACCACTGAAGTCTATACAGGCCCTACTAGTACTGCAAGTATGTGTTTCTATTGCTTACAGCATAATAAGACTGGAGAAGCAATTACAGTTTATATTTGTAACCATGCAAGTGTCATGCCAAACACGTCTGTCAATTTGCTTATTGAAGATAATTGATTAGTTAGAGTTTTGTGCCATAACTCTTTTTGAAACATTGAGTCTAAAAACATGTTGACAAGTAAACAAGCATAGACCTGACTTTGCCAAAGGTTGTAATCACTTATTTATATGATTAAGCTATGCACATTCTTTAATCCTTATTTGTATAATCATTACCCCAAAAACAAACATAGCCTCAGTTGAAGAAAAAATAAAAGATTGGCTAGGATATTCTGACATTACATTTCACCTTTGATGCAGGAGGGTTTTTATCTCAAAGTAAATATATCCACCTGATTTTCCATAGTCTCCTTTCCATTATTTAAAAGACTGAACTTTGAAAGTTTTTGTTCTTTTCCAAATTCCTATTACAATAACTAACTACATCTACAGAAACAAATCGCTTACAAGACCCACCCAATCCGATGCAGTCCAAAAAATATTGGTTAATTGTTTCACTTTTGAAGGCATAAATAAAAGCATACAAATAATATACATACATCAGTCCCAAATGTCATATACCATGTTCCTAATAATGAATTATTTGGAATCTCATTACACATAATTTTAAATGCATTTGTTATTGGAGAAGTGAAAACGTATCAGAGCACTGGCAATGTGTTTCATTTTACATACAGGAAAATTCTTCCTTAACATATTTTTACTAATGATATTTTGCCAATAGGTACTTTTCTTTTTTTAAGTGGCAGTACTGGAAGTATACTGGTATCCTGGTTTATAAATACAATGGCTTCTCCACCTAGAGAACAGCTTTATTGGCAGCTCATATATGGAATCTGTAGAAATCCATTCCAATAAGACAAGCAACTTGCCGATCTTTAGTAACATTCTTTCTCACAGCTATACCAGGCTCCAACAGCTTATCATCCTCACTCGCACCCACTTGAGGATGGGATTTTGTTAATTAATATTCTTCTGTGCTTTGACATCTGTATGTATAGCCTTTTGGGGTTATGGAATGTCAATCCAGAACTAAAGTCACAAAATCCTGTAGTTCCTTCTATGTTCATCTGATGACCATTCTGCTTGGATTGCAAAAATCCAAATATAATGACACCGAGCACCATGTCATTTTAGGTAATATGATATTGCTGGAAATAAATCTGATTGCAATCTTTCACCAGGAAATATTTTCACATAAGACCTCTATGGCTGTAGTCACTTCTTTAAAAGAAAGAACATTATAAATCAGTTGGAATATGTTCGCTGATTGTTGTATTGAATTGACCAGTTATGAAGTGGTGCCATTGCTGTGCATTTTCACAGTTGCCTCCAAATGACACTACAACTGATTAAGGAGTTTAACAACCCAGTCTGGCAAATAATTTACTATGTTATTTACATCAGTGGTTCCCACCCTGTGGTCCAATTACCCCTGGAGGTCAGTGAAGCCTCCCTAGGGGGTCTGCAACTCATTTGAAATGTAAATAATAGTAAAAGATTAGGTCTCCAACTTTCAGTAATGACTCACTGGGGGGGTCCCTGTATTCCAATAATGATTCAGTGGGGATCCTCGCATTCCAAACATTATACACTTGGGGTCCACAGAAGTGAAAAGTTTGGGAACCACTAATTTACAAGATTCATTTATATAAATAATTCATTCTAATTTTATTTTCTTTCCCCAAATGTGAAATTTATCTTCCTTGGAAGAAGAGATTGACTATACCAAAAAAGCAGTGAAAACACCGTCAGAAGACTTCAAAAAATGAAATATTGCTTTTTGAGCTTTGTGAAAGCATTATTTCATTCCCTTAACTCAATATACAATGTTTAAGTGGGATTTCTTAATTTAATCATATTTTCATTTCGATCGTGACCTACCAACTATACCTCCTCCTACTGGAAACACCGAAGTCTACAGGCACCAAACTAGTACTGCATGAATGCCCTTCACAGATTTACGATGGCTGTGAGAGGTGGCAAATAAACAACATAGTGAAAATAGGCAGGCCTTATGTAAATAACATCCTTCAAATCACCTTATTTTGAAGCTTCGCTTGGATAAAAGCAAACAGTCAATTTCCATTGTTCAAGCCAGTTAACTGAGTAGAACATAATGCCACAAATCTTAATATGTAGCTTTTCTGTCTCAGGATAATCTAACCAAAAATGGATGATAACATCCCACAACTGCAATAGACCGTGCTATTTTTCCTCATGTATGTCCTTTTGAAATATATTATCCTCTTAATAGTAATCCCATTACCAAAAACATTAAGTTGATATTCTTGGCAGATAGGAAAATTGAAATAGTAGAAGAATGTGACATGACTATCAGCTTGCTTCATTGTTGGCATATGCGATTTCTAGATAAAAGTAAATTCAGCAACTATATTTTGCCAGATTTACACATTTTGAATTGCTATCAGTTCCAATGTTTACATGTACTGTGTTTTAAAGGTGAATTTGCACCACTGTTTAAATTAATTGTTGACTTCTTGAACAGCTTAGCAGCTACATTTCTCAATAAGGTTTATTTTATTTAAATTATGAAATCATAAAAAAAGTTTATATTAAATTGCATTAGCATGATAGCAATGGAAATATTGTCCGAGTTTTTGGAGAAGCAGAACATCAGTATTTAGAACACTTGTTCCATTTCTATCACAGAAAACTAACTAAACTGACATATAGGACTCATATATAAACTAATGTATTCTTTCCTTAACATAATGGAGTGGATTTTCATGTTCTTAGCTTAGCTTCATTCTATCTTTAAACCATTTTTTTTATCTAGCAATTAAAGTTCCTACTGGAACCACGGAATTCTATACAGGCCCAACTAGTACTGCAAGTATGTGTTTCTATTACGTATATAATAACCTAAATTGGAGAAGCTAGTCAGAAAATAATCATGGTTGTTATATTAGTTGTTGAAAATTATAGATTAGTTAGAACTTTGAGCCACAACTAAATTTGAAACATTGACTCCAAATAACTTTTTGACATTTAGTAAAGCATAGATCTGACATTGCCAAATATTGCATTTCCTTTTTGTATACTATTAAAATAAGACAATTATTTACTACTTAATGGCATAATCATTACCCAGGTACAAACTGGCCTTTGGGAGAAAATAAATAACTGGTTAGAATATTGTGGTATGACATTTAGCTTTTGACACAGGAGGGTGTGATCTAACGTTAAATGTAGCCTGCTGATTTTGCCTCATTATCCTTTCTCTCATTTAACGGATTGAATTATGATAATATTTTCTTATGAGCTATGTTCTCAATAAAAACATAGGCATAGCTCACAAATAAACCTTCTACAATGCCTACTAAATCCTATATAGTCAAAATAATACTGGATATATGTGTTTCATTTGGTTATGGCATAAATAACAATAACAAATGATTATACATTAAACAGCCATGAATGTAACACAGCAAGTTCTAAGTGGTAAATGATTTGGAATCTGATTAGAACTAATGTTAAGTGACTATCCTATTGGAGAAGGGAAATAACTTATAAGAGCATTGTAAAATTATTCCGATATTTATATAGGAACATTCTATATTAAAGGATTAAGCAAAGTGATTTTGCCACTGATTTCTTTAATTCAGTTAAATGGCTGTACTTGAACTACCCTGGTATTCTCCTTCACTGATAGAGTAGATCATCCTCCTTGAGAATTGTCCTTGAGATTGGCCACTCTGAACACAGTGAAAGGCTTGCCATAGACATTACAAACTGCAACGTAGGTTTGTGATTTTATAAAGTCTTCTTATATTTATTTAAGGTATTTACAATAATACATTGTTTTGTTCTTATTTCAGTCCCTCTTCTCTCAAATATTACCCACCTATTTACATCACAAATGTATATACATGCATAAATATTAACATAGATATGTGTTTCACACATTTATGGTGGCTGTAAGAAGTGCGAAATAAGCAACATACTCTCAAATAGCCAGCTATTGAATATGTAATATCCTATCATATACTTTATTTTGAAGTATTGCTAGAACAAATGCCAAAAATATAATTTCCGTTTTTCATGTGAGTTGATTAGTTACAACCTAGTGCATTAAATTTGAGTATTCAACATTTCTCCCTCAGGACAATACAACCTGAAATAAAGCACGACCTTCTTGTGCAAAAGATGTGTTCCTTTTCATAAGTTATTTCATCATGAAAAATGTTATCATCTTAAATATATTCTCATGACCAGAAACATAAAAATTGTCTTTTTTCCTGAGAAGTGAATTGAAATGGTAGAGTATTGTGTCATGACTAACAGCTTCAATCATCATTGAGATATGAGAGTTATAGCGAACATGAGATTCAGAAAGTATATTTGTCCACAATTTACACATTTTGAATTGCTATTAGGTCTAAAGTGCACCTAGATTTTGTTTTATTTATGAAATTTGATTATTCAAAACATTTTGGTAGGACTGTGAATTTGCCCGTAGTTTCCAAAATGTATGATTTCTCAAATTACTTTCCAACTGCATTTCACCAATAAAGTTATTCTTTTATTTAAAGTATCAACCAAAAAACGTATTTATACTAAGTTATGTTTCTCCTTTAGAGATTGTGAAATTGTTCTTGCTTTTCAGTAAAGAAATTCAGGAGTTAGAACATTGCCTAAGAAATGTAAATTGGTTCAATTTATTCCATACAAAATATGTAGCTAAAATGAAACCTAGAAGCCTAATTTAAGCAGCATTTTCTTTCTCTTACAAAAATGACTGCATTGTGAACAGTTTCATTTTCTTACCTTAGCCTTATTCTCACATTAGCAAATGTTTTTATCTAGCATCCACCCTCCCTACTGGAACCACTGAAGTCTATACAGGCCCTACTAGTACTGCAAGTATGTGTTTCTATTGCTTACAGTATAATTAGACTGGAGAAGCAATTACGTTTATATTTGTAACCATGCAAGTGTGATGCCAAACACGTCTGTCAATTTGCTTATTGAAGATAATTGATTAGTTAGAGTTTTGTGCCATAACTCTTTTTGAAACATTGAGTCTAAAAACATGTTGACAAGTAAACAAGCATAGACCTGACATTGCAAAAGGTTATAATCACTTATTTATATGATTAAGCTATGCACATTCTTTAATCCTTATTTGTATAATCATTACCCCAAAAACAAACATAGCCTCAGTTGAAGAAAAAATAAAAGATTGGCTAGGATATTCTGACATCACATTTCACCTTTGATGCAGGAGGGTTTTTATCTCAAAGTAAATATATCCACCTGATTTTCCATAGTCTCCTTTCCATTATTTAAAAGACTGAACTTTGAAAGTTTTTGTTCTTTTCCAAATTCTTATTACAATAACTAACTACATCTACGGAAACAAATCACTTACAAGACTCACCCAATCCGATGCAGTCCAAAAAATATTGGTTAATTGTTTCACTTTTGCAGGCATAAATAAAAGCATACAAATAATATACATAAATCAGTCCCAAATGTCATATACCATGTTCCTAATAATGAATGATTTGGAATCTCATTACACATACTTTTAAATGGATTTGTGATTGGAGAAGTGAAAAACGTATCAGAGCACTGGCAATGTGTTTCATTTTACATACAGGAAAATTCTTCCTTAACATATTTTTACTAATGATATTTTGCCAATAGGTACTTTTCTTTTTTTAAGTGGCAGTACTGGAAGTATACTGGTATCCTGGTTTATAAATACAATGGCTTGTCCACCTAGAGAACAGCTTTATTTTCAGTTCATTTATGGAATCTGTAGAAATCCATTCCAATAAGAGAAGCAACTTGCCGATCTTTAGTAACATTCTTTCTCACAGCTATACCAGGCTCCAACAGCTTATCATCCTCACTCGCACCCACTTGAGGATGGGACTTTGTTAATTAATATTCTTCTGTGCTTTGACATCTGTATGTATAGCCTTTTGGGGTTATGGAATATCAAGCCAGAACTAAAGTCACAAAATACTGTAGTTCCTTCTATGTTCATCTGATGTCCATTCTGCTTGGATTGCAAAAATCCAAATATAATGACACCGAGCACCATGTCATTTTAGGTAATATGATATTGCTGGAAAAAAATCTGAATGCAATCTTGCACCAGGAAAGATTTTCACATAAGACCTCTATGGCTGTAGTCACTTCTTTAAAAAAAAGAACATTATAAATCAGTTGGAATATGTTCTCTGATTGTTGTATTGAATTTACCAGTTATGAAGTGGTGCAATTGCTGTGCATTTTCACAGTTGTCTCCAAATGACACTACAACTGATTAAGGAGTTTAGCAACCCAGTCTGGCAAATAATATACTATGTTATTTACATCAGTGGTTCCCAACCTGTGGTCCAATTACCCCTGGAGGTCAGTGAAGCCTCCCTAGGGGTCTGCAACTCATTTGAAATGTAAATAATAGTAAAAGATTAGGTCTCCAACTGTCAGTAATGACTCACTGGGGGGGTCCCTGTATTCCAATAATTATTCAGTGGGGATCCTCGCATTACAAACATGATACAATTGGGGTCCACAGAAGTGAAAAGTTTGGGAACCACTAATTTACAAGATTCATTTATGTAAATAATTCATTCTAATTTTATTTTATTTCCCCAAATGTGAAATTTATCTTGCTTGGAAGAAGAGATTGACAATACCAAAAAAGCAGTGAAATCACCGTTAGAAGACTTCGAAAAATGAAATATTGCTTTTTGAGCTTTGTGAAAGCATTATTTCATTCCCTTAACTCAATATACAATGTTTAACTGGGATTTCTTAATTTAGACATATTTTCATTTCAATCGTGACCTACCAACTACACCTCCTCCTACTGGAAACACCGAAGTCTACAGGCACCAAACTAGTACTGCATGAATGCCCTTCACAGATTTACGATGGCTGTGAGAGGTGGCAAATAAACAACATGGTGAAAATAGGCAGGCCTTATGTAAATAACATCCTTCAAAGCACCTTATTTTGAAGCTTCGCTTGGATAAAAGCAAACAGTCAATTTCCATTGTTCAAGCCAGTTAACTGATTAGAACATAATGTCACAAATCTTAATATGTAGCTTTTCTGTCTCAGGATAATCTAACCAAAAATGGAGGATAACATCCCACAACTGCAATAGACTGTGCTATTTCTCTTCATGTATGTCGTTTTGAAATATATTATCCTCTTAATAGCAATCCCATTACCAAAAACATTAAGTTGATATTCTTGGCAGATAGGAAAATTGAAATAGTAGAAGAATGTGACATGACTATCAGCTTGCTTCATTGTTGGCATATGAGATTTCTAGATAAAAGTAAATTCAGCAACTATATTTTGTCAGATTTACACATTTTGAATTGCTATCAGTTCCAATGTTTACATGTACTGTGTTTTAAAGGTGAATTTGCACCAATGTTTAAATTAATTGTTGACTTCTTGAACAGCTTAGCAGCTACATTTCTCAATAAGGTTTATTTTATTTAAATTATGAAATCATAAAAAAAGTTTATATTAAATTGCATTAGTATAATAGTAATGGAAATATTGTCCGAGTTTTTGGAGAAGCAGAACATCAGTATTTAAAACACTTGTTCCATTTCTATCACAGAAAACTAACTAAACTGACATTTAGGACTCATATATAAACTAATGTATTCTTTCCTTAACATAATGGAGTGGATTTTCATGTTTTTAGCTTAGCTTCATTCTATCTTTAAACCATTTTTTTTATATAGCAATTAAAGTTCCTACTGGAACCACGGAAGTCTATACAGGCCCAACTAGTACTGCAAGTATGTGTTTCTATTACATATATAATAACCTAAATTGGAGAAGCTAGTCAGAAAATAATCATGGTTGTTATATTAGTTGTTGAAAATGATTGATTAGTTAGAACTTTCAGCCATAACTAAATTTGAAACATTGACTCCAAATAACATTTTGACATTTAGTAAAGCATAGATCTGAGATCGCCAAAGATTGCATTTCCTTTTTGTATACTATTAAGCTAAGACAATTATTTACTTCTTGATGGCATAATCATTACCCAGGTACAAACTGGCCTTTGGGAGAAAATAAATAACTGGTTAGAATATTGTGGTATGACTTTTAGCTTTTGACACAGGAGGGTGTGATCTAACGTTAAATGTAGCCTGCTGATTTTGCCTCATTATCCTTTCTCTCATTTAACGGATTGAACTATGATAATATTTTCTTATGAGCTATGTTCTCAATAAAAACATAGGCATAGTTCACACATAAACCTTCTACAATGCCTACTAAATCCAATATAGTCAAAATAATACTGGATATATGTGTTTCATTTGGTTATGGCATACATAACAATAAAAAATGATTATACATTTAACAGCCATGAATGTAACACAGCAAGTTCTAAGTGGTAAATGATTTGGAATCTGATTAGAACTAATGTTAAGTGGCTATCCTATTGGAGAAGGGAAATAACTTATTAGAGCATTGTAATATTATTCCAATATTGATATAGGAACATTCTATATTAAAGGATTAAGCAAAGTGATTTTGCCACTGATTTCTTTAATTCAGTTAAATGGCTGTACTTGAACTATCCTGGTATTCTCCTTTACCGATAGAGTAGATCATCCTCCTTGAGAATTGTCCTTGAGATTGGCCACTCTGAACACAGTGAAAGGCTTGCCATAGACATTACAAACTGCAACGTAGGTTTGTGATTTTATAAAGTCTTCTTATATTTATTTAAGGTATTGTACAATAATACATAGTTTTTTCTTATTTCAGTCCCTCTTCTCTCAAATATTACCCACCTATTTACATCACAAATGTATATACATGCATAAATATTAACATAGATGTGTGTTTCACACATCTATGGTGGCTGTAAGAAGTGCGAAATAAGCAACATACTCTCAAATAGCCAGCTATTGAATATGTAATATCCTATCATATACTTTATTTTGAAGTATTGCTAGAACAAATGCAAAAAATATAATTTCCGTTTTTCATTTGAGTTGATTAGTTACAACCTAGTGCATTAAATTTGAGTATTCAACATTTCTCCCTCAAGACAATACAACCTGAAATAAAGCACGACCTTCTTGTGCAAAAGATGTGTTCCTTTTCATAAGTTATTTCATCATGAAAAATGTTATCATCTTAAATATATTCTCATGACCGGAAATATAAAAATTTTCTTTTTTCTTGAGAAGTGAATTGAAATGGTAGAATATTGTGTCATGACTCCCAGCTTCAATCATCATTGAGATATGAGAGTTATAGCGAACATGAGATTCAGCAGGTATATTTGTCCACAATTTACACATTTTGAATTGCTATTAGGTCTAAAGTGCACATAGATTTTGTTTTATTTATGAAATTTGATTATTCAAAACATTTTGTTAGGACTGTGAATTTGCCCATAGTTTCCAAAATGTATGATTTCTCAAATTACTTTCCAACTGCCTTTCACCAATAAAGTTATTCTTTTATTAAAAGTATCAGCCATAAAACTTATTTATACTAAGTTACGTTTCTCTTTTAGAGATTGTGAAATTGTTCTTGCTTTTCAGTAAAGAAATTCAGGAGTTAGTACATTGCCTAATACATGTATATTGGTTCCATTTATTCCATACAAAATATGTAGCTAAAATGAAACCTAGAAGCCTAATTTAAGCAGCATTTTCTTTCTCTTACAAAAATGACTGCATTGTGAACAATTTCATTTTCTTACCTTAGCCTTATTCTCACATTAACAAATGTTCTTATCTAGCATCCACCCTCCCTACTGGAACCACTGAAGTCTATACAGGCCCTACTAGTACTGCAAGTATGTGTTTCTATTGCTTACAGCATAATAAGACTGGAGAAGCAATTACCGTTTATATTTGTAACCATGCAAGTGTAATGCCAACTCGTCTGTCAATTTGCTTATTGAAGATAATTGATTAGTTAGAGTTTTGTGCCATAACTCTTTTTGAAACATTGAGTCTAAAAACATGTTGACAAGTAAACAAGCATAGACCTGACTTTGCCAAAGGTTGTAATCACTTATTTATATGATTAAGCTATGCTCATTCTTTAATCCTTATTTGTATAATCATTACCCCAAAAACAAACATAGCCTCAGTTGAAGAAAAAATAAAAGATTGGCTAGGATATTCTGACATCACATTTCACCTTTGATGCAGGAGGGTTTTTATCTCAAAGTAAATATATCCACCTGATTTTCCATAGTCTCCTTTCCATTATTTAAAAGACTGAACTTTGAAAGTTTTTGTTCTTTTCCAAATTCGTATTACAATAACTAACTACATCTACGGAAACAAATCGCTTACAAGACCCACCCAATCCGATGCAGTCCAACAAATATTGGTTAATTGTTACACTTTTGAAGGCATAAATAAAAGCATACAAATAATATACATACATCAGTCCCAAATGTCATATACCATGTTCCTCATAATGAATGATTTGGAATCTCATTACACATAATTTTAAATGGATTTGTTATTGGAGAAGTGAAAAACGTATCAGAGCACTGGCAATGTGTTTCATTTTACATACAGGAAAATTCTTCCTTAACATATTTTTACTAATGATATTTTGCCAATAGGTACTTTTCTTTTTTTAAGTAGCAGTACTGGAAGTATACTGGTATCCTAGTTTATAAATACAATGGCTTCTCCACCTAGAGAACAGCTTTATTGGCAGCTCATATATGGAATCTGTAGAAATCCATTCCAATAAGACAAGCAACTTGCCGATCTTTAGTAAAATTCTTTCTCACAGCTATACCAGGCTCCAACAGCTTATCATCCTCACTCGCACCCACTTGAGGATGGGATTTTGTTAATTAATATTCTTCTGTGCTTTGACATCTGTATGTTTAGCCTTTTGGGGTTATGGAATGTCAATCCAGAACTAAAGTCACAAAATCCTGTAGTTCCTTCTATGTTCATCTGATGACCATTCTGCTTGGATTGCAAAAATCCAAATATAATGACACCGAGCACCATGTCATTTTAGGAAATATGATATTGCTGGAAATAAATCTGATTGCAATCTTGCACCAGGAAAGATTTTCACATAAAACCTCTATGGCTGTAGTCACTTCTTTAAAAGAAAGAACATTATAAATCAGTTGGAATAAGTTCTCTGATTGTTGTATTGAATTGACCAGTTATGAAGTGGTGCCATTGCTGTGCATTTTCACAGTTGTCTCCAAATGACACTACAACTGATTAAGGAGTTTAGCAACCCAGTCTGGCAAATAATATACTATGTTATTTACATCAGTGGTTCCCAACCTGTGGTCCAATTACCCCTGGAGGTCAGTGAAGCCTCCCTAGGGGGTCTGCAACTCATTTGAAATGTAAATAATAGTAAAAGATTAGGTCTCAACTTTCAGTAATGACTCACTGGGGGGGTCCCTGTATTCCAATAATGATTCAGTGGGGATCCTCGCATTCCAAACATGATACAATTGGGGTCCACAGAAGTGAAAAGTTTGGGAACCACTAATTTACAAGATTCATTTATATAAATAATTCATTCTAATTTTATTTTATTTCCCCAAATGTGAAATTTATCTTCCTTGGAAGAAGAGATTGACTATACCAAAAAAGCAGTGAAAACACCGTCAGAAGACTTCAAAAAATGAAATATTGCTTTTTGAGCTTTGTGAAAGCATTATTTCATTCCCTTAACTCAATATACAATGTTTAACTGGGATTTCTTAATTTAGTCATATTTTCATTTCAATCGTGACCTACCAACTATACCTCCTCCTACTGGAAACACCGAAGTCTACAGGCACCAAACTAGTACTGCATGAATGCCCTTCACAGATTTACGATGGCTGTGAGAGGTGGCAAATAAACAACATAGTGAAAATAGGCAGGCCTTATGTAAATAACATCCTTCAAATCACCTTATTTTGAAGCTTCGCTTGGATAAAAGCAAACAGTCAATTTCCATTGTTCAAGCCAGTTAACTGATTAGAACATAATGTCACAAATCTTAATATGTAGCTTTTCTGTCTCAGGATAATCTAACCAAAAATGGAGGATAACATCCCACAACTGCAATAGACTGTGCTATTTTTCTTCATGTATGTCCTTTTGAAATATATTATCCTCTTAATAGCAATCCCATTACCAAAAACATTAAGTTGATATACTTGGCAGATAGGAAAATTGAAATAGTAGAAGAATGTGACATGACTATCAGCTTGCTTCAGTGTTGGAATATGAGATTTCTAGATAAAAGTAAATTCAGCAACTATATTTTGCCAGATTTACACATTTTGAATTGCTATCAGTTCCAATGTTTACATGTACTGTGTTTTAAAGGTGAATTTGCACCACTGTTTAAATTAATTGTTGACTTCTTGAACAGCTTAGTAGCTACATTTCTCAATAAGGTTTATTTTATTTAAATTATGAAATCATAAAAAAAGTTTATATTAAATTGCATTAGTATAATAGCAATGGAAATATTGTCCGAGTTTTTGGAGAAGCAGAACATCAGTATTTAGAACACTTGTTCCATTTCTATCACAGAAAACTAACTAAACTGACATTTAGGACTCATATATAAACTAATGTATTCTTTCCTTAACATAATGGAGTGGATTTTCATGTTTTTAGCTTAGCTTCATTCTATCTTTAAACCATTTTTTTTATATAGCAATTAAAGTTCCTACTGGAACCACGGAAGTCTATACAGGCCCAACTAGTACTGCAAGTATGTGTTTCTATTACGTATATAATAACCTAAATTGGAGAAGCTAGTCAGAAAATAATCATGGTTGTTATATCAGTTGTTGAAAATTATTGATTAGTTAGAACTTTGAGCCATAACTAAATTTGAAACATTGACTCCAAATAACATTTTGACATTTAGTAAAGCATAGATCTGATATTGCCAAAGATTGCATTTCCTTTTTGTATACTATTAAGCTAAGACAATTATTTACTTCTTGATGACATAATCATTACCCAGGTACAAACTGGCCTTTGGGAGAAAATAAATAACTGGTTAGAATATTGTGATATGACTTTTAGCTTTTGACACAGGAGGATGTAATCTAACGTTAAATGTAGCCTGCTGATTTTGCCTCATTATTCTTTCTCTCATTTAACGGATTGAATTATGATAATATTTTCTTATGAGCTATGTTCTCAATAAAAACATAGGCATAGCTCACAAATAAACCTTCTACAATGCCTACTAAATCCTATATAGTCAAAATAATACTGGATATATGTGTTTCATTTGGTTATGGCATACATAACAATAAAAAATGTTTATACATTAAACAGCCATGAATGTAACACAGCAAGTTCTAAGTGGTAAATGATTTGGAATCTGATTAGAACTAATGTTAAGTGGCTATCCTATTGGAGAAGGGAAATAACTTATTACAGCATTGTAAAATTATTCCAATATTTATATAGGAACATTCTATATTAAAGGATTAAGCAAAGTGATTTTGCCACTGATTTCTTTACTTCAGTTAAATGTCTGTACTTGAACTATCCTGGTAGTCTCCTTTACCGATAGAGTAGATCATCCACCTTGAAAATTGTCCTTGAGATTGGCCACTCTGAACACAGTGAAAGGCTTGCCATAGACATTACAAACTGCAACGTAGGTTTGTGATTTTATAAAGTCTTCTTATATTTATTTAAGGTATTGTACAATAATACATTGTTTTTTCTTATTTCAGTCCCTCTTCTCTCAAATATTACCCACCTATTTACATCACAAATGTACATACATGCATAAATATTAACATAGATGTGTGTTTCACACATTTATGGTGGCTGTAAGAAGTGCGAAATAAGCAACATACTCTCAAATTGCCAGCTATTGAATATGTAATATCCTATCATATACTTTATTTTGAAGTATTGCTAGAACAAATGCAAAAAATATAATTTCCGTTTTTCATGTGAGTTGATTAGTTACAACCTAGTGCATTAATTTCGAGTATTCAACATTTCTCCCTCAGGACAATACAACCTGAAATAAAGCACGACCTTCTTGTGCAAAAGATGTGTTCCTGTTCATAAGTTATTTCATCATGAAAAATGTTATCATCTTAAATATATTCTCATGACCAGAAACCTAAAATTTTTCTTTTTTCCTGAGAAGTGAATTGAAATGGTAGAGTATTGTGTCATGACTCACAGCTTCAGTCATCATTGAGATATGAGAGTTATAGCGAACATGAGATTCAGCAAGTATATTTGTCCACAATTTACACATTTTGAATTGCTATTAGGTCTAAAGTGCACATAGATTTTGTTTTATTTATGAAATTTGATTATTCAAAACATTTTGTTAGGACTGTGAATTTGCCCGTAGTTTCCAAAATGTATGATTTCTCAAATTTCTTTCCAACTACATTTCACCAATAAAGTTATTCTTTTATTTAAAGTATCAACCATAAAACGTATTTATACTAAGTTACGTTTCTCTTTTAGAGATTGTGAAATTGTTCTTGCTTTTCAGTAAAGAAATTCAGGAGTTAGAACATTGCCTAATACATGTAAATTGGTTCCATTTATTCCATACAAAATATGTAGCTAAAATGAAACCTAGAAGCCTAATTAAAGCAGCATTTTCTTTCTCTTACAAAAATGACTGCATTGTGAACAATTTCATTTTCTTACCTTAGCCTTATTCTCACATTAACAAATGTTCTTATCTAGCATCCACCCTCCCTACTGGAACCACTGAAGTCTATACAGGCCCTACTAGTACTGCAAGTATGTGTTTCTATTGCTTACAGCATAATAAGACTGGAGAAGCAATTACAGTTTATATTTGTAACCATGCAAGTGTCATGCCAAACACGTCTGTCAATTTGCTTATTGAAGATAATTGATTAGTTAGAGTTTTGTGCCATAACTCTTTTTGAAACATTGAGTCTAAAAACATGTTGACAAGTAAACAAGCATAGACCTGACTTTGCCAAAGGTTGTAATCACTTATTTATATGATTAAGCTATGCACATTCTTTAATCCTTATTTGTATAATCATTACCCCAAAAACAAACATAGCCTCAGTTGAAGAAAAAATAAAAGATTGGCTAGGATATTCTGACATTACATTTCACCTTTGATGCAGGAGGGTTTTTATCTCAAAGTAAATATATCCACCTGATTTTCCATAGTCTCCTTTCCATTATTTAAAAGACTGAACTTTGAAAGTTTTTGTTCTTTTCCAAATTCCTATTACAATAACTAACTACATCTACAGAAACAAATCGCTTACAAGACCCACCCAATCCGATGCAGTCCAAAAAATATTGGTTAATTGTTTCACTTTTGAAGGCATAAATAAAAGCATACAAATAATATACATACATCAGTCCCAAATGTCATATACCATGTTCCTAATAATGAATTATTTGGAATCTCATTACACATAATTTTAAATGCATTTGTTATTGGAGAAGTGAAAACGTATCAGAGCACTGGCAATGTGTTTCATTTTACATACAGGAAAATTCTTCCTTAACATATTTTTACTAATGATATTTTGCCAATAGGTACTTTTCTTTTTTTAAGTGGCAGTACTGGAAGTATACTGGTATCCTGGTTTATAAATACAATGGCTTCTCCACCTAGAGAACAGCTTTATTGGCAGCTCATATATGGAATCTGTAGAAATCCATTCCAATAAGACAAGCAACTTGCCGATCTTTAGTAACATTCTTTCTCACAGCTATACCAGGCTCCAACAGCTTATCATCCTCACTCGCACCCACTTGAGGATGGGATTTTGTTAATTAATATTCTTCTGTGCTTTGACATCTGTATGTATAGCCTTTTGGGGTTATGGAATGTCAATCCAGAACTAAAGTCACAAAATCCTGTAGTTCCTTCTATGTTCATCTGATGACCATTCTGCTTGGATTGCAAAAATCCAAATATAATGACACCGAGCACCATGTCATTTTAGGTAATATGATATTGCTGGAAATAAATCTGATTGCAATCTTTCACCAGGAAATATTTTCACATAAGACCTCTATGGCTGTAGTCACTTCTTTAAAAGAAAGAACGTTATAAATCAGTTGGAATATGTTCGCTGATTGTTGTATTGAATTGACCAGTTATGAAGTGGTGCCATTGCTGTGCATTTTCACAGTTGCCTCCAAATGACACTACAACTGATTAAGGAGTTTAACAACCCAGTCTGGCAAATAATTTACTATGTTATTTACATCAGTGGTTCCCACCCTGTGGTCCAATTACCCCTGGAGGTCAGTGAAGCCTCCCTAGGGGGTCTGCAACTCATTTGAAATGTAAATAATAGTAAACGATTAGGTCTCCAACTTTCAGTAATGACTCACTGGGGGGGTCCCTGTATTCCAATAATGATTCAGTGGGGATCCTCGCATTCCAAACATGATACAATTGGGGTCCACAGAAGTGAAAAGTTTGGGAACCACTAATTTACAAGATTCATTTATATAAATAATTCATTCTAATTTTATTTTCTTTCCCCAAATGTGAAATTTATCTTCCTTGGAAGAAGAGATTGACTATACCAAAAAAGCAGTGAAAACACCGTCAGAAGACTTCAAAAAATGAAATATTGCTTTTTGAGCTTTGTGAAAGCATTATTTCATTCCCTTAACTCAATATACAATGTTTAAGTGGGATTTCTTAATTTAATCATATTTTCATTTCGATCGTGACCTACCAACTATACCTCCTCCTACTGGAAACACCGAAGTCTACAGGCACCAAACTAGTACTGCATGAATGCCCTTCACAGATTTACGATGGCTGTGAGAGGTGGCAAATAAACAACATAGTGAAAATAGGCAGGCCTTATGTAAATAACATCCTTCAAATCACCTTATTTTGAAGCTTCGCTTGGATAAAAGCAAACAGTCAATTTCCATTGTTCAAGCCAGTTAACTGAGTAGAACATAATGCCACAAATCTTAATATGTAGCTTTTCTGTCTCAGGATAATCTAACCAAAAATGGATGATAACATCCCACAACTGCAATAGACCGTGCTATTTTTCCTCATGTATGTCCTTTTGAAATATATTATCCTCTTAATAGTAATCCCATTACCAAAAACATTAAGTTGATATTCTTGGCAGATAGGAAAATTGAAATAGTAGAAGAATGTGACATGACTATCAGCTTGCTTCATTGTTGGCATATGCGATTTCTAGATAAAAGTAAATTCAGCAACTATATTTTGCCAGATTTACACATTTTGAATTGCTATCAGTTCCAATGTTTACATGTACTGTGTTTTAAAGGTGAATTTGCACCACTGTTTAAATTAATTGTTGACTTCTTGAACAGCTTAGCAGCTACATTTCTCAATAAGGTTTATTTTATTTAAATTATGAAATCATAAAAAAAGTTTATATTAAATTGCATTAGCATGATAGCAATGGAAATATTGTCCGAGTTTTTGGAGAAGCAGAACATCAGTATTTAGAACACTTGTTCCATTTCTATCACAGAAAACTAACTAAACTGACATATAGGACTCATATATAAACTAATGTATTCTTTCCTTAACATAATGGAGTGGATTTTCATGTTCTTAGCTTAGCTTCATTCTATCTTTAAACCATTTTTTTTATCTAGCAATTAAAGTTCCTACTGGAACCACGGAATTCTATACAGGCCCAACTAGTACTGCAAGTATGTGTTTCTATTACGTATATAATAACCTAAATTGGAGAAGCTAGTCAGAAAATAATCATGGTTGTTATATTAGTTGTTGAAAATTATAGATTAGTTAGAACTTTGAGCCACAACTAAATTTGAAACATTGACTCCAAATAACTTTTTGACATTTAGTAAAGCATAGATCTGACATTGCCAAATATTGCATTTCCTTTTTGTATACTATTAAAATAAGACAATTATTTACTACTTAATGGCATAATCATTACCCAGGTACAAACTGGCCTTTGGGAGAAAATAAATAACTGGTTAGAATATTGTGGTATGACATTTAGCTTTTGACACAGGAGGGTGTGATCTAACGTTAAATGTAGCCTGCTGATTTTGCCTCATTATCCTTTCTCTCATTTAACGGATTGAATTATGATAATATTTTCTTATGAGCTATGTTCTCAATAAAAACATAGGCATAGCTCACAAATAAACCTTCTACAATGCCTACTAAATCCTATATAGTCAAAATAATACTGGATATATGTGTTTCATTTGGTTATGGCATAAATAACAATAACAAATGATTATACATTAAACAGCCATGAATGTAACACAGCAAGTTCTAAGTGGTAAATGATTTGGAATCTGATTAGAACTAATGTTAAGTGACTATCCTATTGGAGAAGGGAAATAACTTATAAGAGCATTGTAAAATTATTCCGATATTTATATAGGAACATTCTATATTAAAGGATTAAGCAAAGTGATTTTGCCACTGATTTCTTTAATTCAGTTAAATGGCTGTACTTGAACTACCCTGGTATTCTCCTTCACTGATAGAGTAGATCATCCTCCTTGAGAATTGTCCTTGAGATTGGCCACTCTGAACACAGTGAAAGGCTTGCCATAGACATTACAAACTGCAACGTAGGTTTGTGATTTTATAAAGTCTTCTTATATTTATTTAAGGTATTTACAATAATACATTGTTTTGTTCTTATTTCAGTCCCTCTTCTCTCAAATATTACCCACCTATTTACATCACAAATGTATATACATGCATAAATATTAACATAGATATGTGTTTCACACATTTATGGTGGCTGTAAGAAGTGCGAAATAAGCAACATACTCTCAAATAGCCAGCTATTGAATATGTAATATCCTATCATATACTTTATTTTGAAGTATTGCTAGAACAAATGCCAAAAATATAATTTCCGTTTTTCATGTGAGTTGATTAGTTACAACCTAGTGCATTAAATTTGAGTATTCAACATTTCTCCCTCAGGACAATACAACCTGAAATAAAGCACGACCTTCTTGTGCAAAAGATGTGTTCCTTTTCATAAGTTATTTCATCATGAAAAATGTTATCATCTTAAATATATTCTCATGACCAGAAACATAAAAATTGTCTTTTTTCCTGAGAAGTGAATTGAAATGGTAGAGTATTGTGTCATGACTAACAGCTTCAATCATCATTGAGATATGAGAGTTATAGCGAACATGAGATTCAGAAAGTATATTTGTCCACAATTTACACATTTTGAATTGCTATTAGGTCTAAAGTGCACCTAGATTTTGTTTTATTTATGAAATTTGATTATTCAAAACATTTTGGTAGGACTGTGAATTTGCCCGTAGTTTCCAAAATGTATGATTTCTCAAATTACTTTCCAACTGCATTTCACCAATAAAGTTATTCTTTTATTTAAAGTATCAACCAAAAAACGTATTTATACTAAGTTATGTTTCTCCTTTAGAGATTGTGAAATTGTTCTTGCTTTTCAGTAAAGAAATTCAGGAGTTAGAACATTGCCTAAGAAATGTAAATTGGTTCAATTTATTCCATACAAAATATGTAGCTAAAATGAAACCTAGAAGCCTAATTTAAGCAGCATTTTCTTTCTCTTACAAAAATGACTGCATTGTGAACAGTTTCATTTTCTTACCTTAGCCTTATTCTCACATTAGCAAATGTTTTTATCTAGCATCCACCCTCCCTACTGGAACCACTGAAGTCTATACAGGCCCTACTAGTACTGCAAGTATGTGTTTCTATTGCTTACAGTATAATTAGACTGGAGAAGCAATTACGTTTATATTTGTAACCATGCAAGTGTGATGCCAAACACGTCTGTCAATTTGCTTATTGAAGATAATTGATTAGTTAGAGTTTTGTGCCATAACTCTTTTTGAAACATTGAGTCTAAAAACATGTTGACAAGTAAACAAGCATAGACCTGACATTGCAAAAGGTTATAATCACTTATTTATATGATTAAGCTATGCACATTCTTTAATCCTTATTTGTATAATCATTACCCCAAAAACAAACATAGCCTCAGTTGAAGAAAAAATAAAAGATTGGCTAGGATATTCTGACATCACATTTCACCTTTGATGCAGGAGGGTTTTTATCTCAAAGTAAATATATCCACCTGATTTTCCATAGTCTCCTTTCCATTATTTAAAAGACTGAACTTTGAAAGTTTTTGTTCTTTTCCAAATTCTTATTACAATAACTAACTACATCTACGGAAACAAATCACTTACAAGACTCACCCAATCCGATGCAGTCCAAAAAATATTGGTTAATTGTTTCACTTTTGCAGGCATAAATAAAAGCATACAAATAATATACATAAATCAGTCCCAAATGTCATATACCATGTTCCTAATAATGAATGATTTGGAATCTCATTACACATACTTTTAAATGGATTTGTGATTGGAGAAGTGAAAAACGTATCAGAGCACTGGCAATGTGTTTCATTTTACATACAGGAAAATTCTTCCTTAACATATTTTTACTAATGATATTTTGCCAATAGGTACTTTTCTTTTTTTAAGTGGCAGTACTGGAAGTATACTGGTATCCTGGTTTATAAATACAATGGCTTGTCCACCTAGAGAACAGCTTTATTTTCAGTTCATTTATGGAATCTGTAGAAATCCATTCCAATAAGAGAAGCAACTTGCCGATCTTTAGTAACATTCTTTCTCACAGCTATACCAGGCTCCAACAGCTTATCATCCTCACTCGCACCCACTTGAGGATGGGACTTTGTTAATTAATATTCTTCTGTGCTTTGACATCTGTATGTATAGCCTTTTGGGGTTATGGAATATCAAGCCAGAACTAAAGTCACAAAATACTGTAGTTCCTTCTATGTTCATCTGATGTCCATTCTGCTTGGATTGCAAAAATCCAAATATAATGACACCGAGCACCATGTCATTTTAGGTAATATGATATTGCTGGAAAAAAATCTGAATGCAATCTTGCACCAGGAAAGATTTTCACATAAGACCTCTATGGCTGTAGTCACTTCTTTAAAAAAAAGAACATTATAAATCAGTTGGAATATGTTCTCTGATTGTTGTATTGAATTTACCAGTTATGAAGTGGTGCAATTGCTGTGCATTTTCACAGTTGTCTCCAAATGACACTACAACTGATTAAGGAGTTTAGCAACCCAGTCTGGCAAATAATATACTATGTTATTTACATCAGTGGTTCCCAACCTGTGGTCCAATTACCCCTGGAGGTCAGTGAAGCCTCCCTAGGGGTCTGCAACTCATTTGAAATGTAAATAATAGTAAAAGATTAGGTCTCCAACTGTCAGTAATGACTCACTGGGGGGGTCCCTGTATTCCAATAATTATTCAGTGGGGATCCTCGCATTACAAACATGATACAATTGGGGTCCACAGAAGTGAAAAGTTTGGGAACCACTAATTTACAAGATTCATTTATGTAAATAATTCATTCTAATTTTATTTTATTTCCCCAAATGTGAAATTTATCTTGCTTGGAAGAAGAGATTGACAATACCAAAAAAGCAGTGAAATCACCGTTAGAAGACTTCGAAAAATGAAATATTGCTTTTTGAGCTTTGTGAAAGCATTATTTCATTCCCTTAACTCAATATACAATGTTTAACTGGGATTTCTTAATTTAGACATATTTTCATTTCAATCGTGACCTACCAACTACACCTCCTCCTACTGGAAACACCGAAGTCTACAGGCACCAAACTAGTACTGCATGAATGCCCTTCACAGATTTACGATGGCTGTGAGAGGTGGCAAATAAACAACATGGTGAAAATAGGCAGGCCTTATGTAAATAACATCCTTCAAAGCACCTTATTTTGAAGCTTCGCTTGGATAAAAGCAAACAGTCAATTTCCATTGTTCAAGCCAGTTAACTGATTAGAACATAATGTCACAAATCTTAATATGTAGCTTTTCTGTCTCAGGATAATCTAACCAAAAATGGAGGATAACATCCCACAACTGCAATAGACTGTGCTATTTCTCTTCATGTATGTCGTTTTGAAATATATTATCCTCTTAATAGCAATCCCATTACCAAAAACATTAAGTTGATATTCTTGGCAGATAGGAAAATTGAAATAGTAGAAGAATGTGACATGACTATCAGCTTGCTTCATTGTTGGCATATGAGATTTCTAGATAAAAGTAAATTCAGCAACTATATTTTGTCAGATTTACACATTTTGAATTGCTATCAGTTCCAATGTTTACATGTACTGTGTTTTAAAGGTGAATTTGCACCAATGTTTAAATTAATTGTTGACTTCTTGAACAGCTTAGCAGCTACATTTCTCAATAAGGTTTATTTTATTTAAATTATGAAATCATAAAAAAAGTTTATATTAAATTGCATTAGTATAATAGTAATGGAAATATTGTCCGAGTTTTTGGAGAAGCAGAACATCAGTATTTAAAACACTTGTTCCATTTCTATCACAGAAAACTAACTAAACTGACATTTAGGACTCATATATAAACTAATGTATTCTTTCCTTAACATAATGGAGTGGATTTTCATGTTTTTAGCTTAGCTTCATTCTATCTTTAAACCATTTTTTTTATATAGCAATTAAAGTTCCTACTGGAACCACGGAAGTCTATACAGGCCCAACTAGTACTGCAAGTATGTGTTTCTATTACATATATAATAACCTAAATTGGAGAAGCTAGTCAGAAAATAATCATGGTTGTTATATTAGTTGTTGAAAATGATTGATTAGTTAGAACTTTCAGCCATAACTAAATTTGAAACATTGACTCCAAATAACATTTTGACATTTAGTAAAGCATAGATCTGAGATCGCCAAAGATTGCATTTCCTTTTTGTATACTATTAAGCTAAGACAATTATTTACTTCTTGATGGCATAATCATTACCCAGGTACAAACTGGCCTTTGGGAGAAAATAAATAACTGGTTAGAATATTGTGGTATGACTTTTAGCTTTTGACACAGGAGGGTGTGATCTAACGTTAAATGTAGCCTGCTGATTTTGCCTCATTATCCTTTCTCTCATTTAACGGATTGAACTATGATAATATTTTCTTATGAGCTATGTTCTCAATAAAAACATAGGCATAGTTCACACATAAACCTTCTACAATGCCTACTAAATCCAATATAGTCAAAATAATACTGGATATATGTGTTTCATTTGGTTATGGCATACATAACAATAAAAAATGATTATACATTTAACAGCCATGAATGTAACACAGCAAGTTCTAAGTGGTAAATGATTTGGAATCTGATTAGAACTAATGTTAAGTGGCTATCCTATTGGAGAAGGGAAATAACTTATTAGAGCATTGTAATATTATTCCAATATTGATATAGGAAC